>NC_050092.1:9769335-11069335 GCF_009764565.3 Dermochelys coriacea
TTGTGCCTTAACCTCCCTGTGAGTCCCTCACCTTGCGCCTGCTGTCTGCACACACCTGCCCCCGGCCTCTCAGCCTGCCCCCACCCCTCAAGCGGGATGGAGGTGTCTCTAGCCAGCTGCTGGCTGGATAAGGGGAGAGCTCTGTGGGGATGAGTGAGCACAAACACGGGGGAACTTTTGACCATGCGCCTCGCATCTCAGAGTTGTTAACCTGCCTGCCTGACAGGAGGCCGCGCAGCAGCACCTACTCAAAGCCTGAGCCAGGTTACACCCAGGTAAACCCAGAGCGACTTCACTGAAATCCATGCAGTTTGCCACAGTGGGGCTGACACTCTGGCCCTCCGTCTATGGGGGTTGCAGAAAACCAGTGCTTGGAACGGCTGGGGCTTGCAGTGTCCACACGTAACACCCATCCATCCCAGGCATTTGGCACGTGTTGGTCGTCCCAGTTGGGTGTAAGGGCTGGGATGAGTTTAATTCAGGGGAAGCAGTGCCCAATGGTCTCATCCCCATGCGGATGGGATGCCACAAGCATTGCAGAGCTGCATTAGTTCATCTTGTCCTCTGAACCCCCTCACAGAAGGCAATACTTCCCCTTTGGAAATTACCCAAAAGCCACTGCTCCCCAGCAACAATGCCGGGCATCATGGGAGAGATGCTTCAGGCGTCCCAGAAGGCCCGGATGTAATTGCATGGATGGGCCAGTCAGGAAGAATGTTGGCATGTGGTTGCCTTAACTACTACAAGAACAAATGTGGCAACCGCCTGTATCATGGGTTTTATGGTCCTGCAACAGCTCCTAGGCTGGGGAGTAAATCCTTCCCCTCTTCCACAGGAGCAGCAGGATTTGGGGGGCTTGCATGGGCTGAAACTCTGCCCAGAGGAGATATTGGGTGGGGCTGAAGAGCCATTGCTCAGAGCCATGCACACAAAGACCTAGCAGAGAGAGGGAGGTTAAAGCCAGTAAGCCTGACGCTAGACTAGCATCTCTGCAGCCTTGGGATCAGGATTCCCCCTCCCCGGTCCATGAAGAGACACTCCTCCCCATCTTCCTCTCTGCCCAATGATGGGCTCAATGAACTCGACCCTAAGGGGATCTAGCTGCTTCCCTATTGCCTTCCACTTTGTGTGAAACGCTGCTCCCTTTGCACTGGTGTAAATGGCAACATGAGGGGAATCAAGTGGATTTAGCCATAAGTGTAGATGAGATCAGAAAAGGAATACGCCAGACAAGCTGGTAACACACATGAACCAGGGGAACTAGGGAGAGGTGGGGAAGGAGGAGGAGAGAGCTCCATTTCCAGCAGTGGCTGTTATGGTTTTGCTCCCTGGTGCAAGAAATCCACCGTTTCCAAGATCGTACAAAAGAGGCATAAAAAGCCTCATTTATCCTGCACACACTCCACCCACGAGGAATTTCTTCCCTGTAATATTTTGCAGGCCCCCTTCTTCCTGCCTCTGGCCCCTCATAAATAACCCATTTTCTTCGGGACGGCGCTGGGGTGGGGTGGGGGGTTGGGAAGTTGCTGAGTCTGTGCGAAAGGTGAACCAGCTGTAGTGGCTGGGCCGGGGCCGGGCATGGAGACACCGGCCAAACTCCGGCAGCTGTGTAATGAAAGGGGAAATTGTACTCCTGCCATAGAGCTCTGAGATGTTCTCTTCCTCGAAGGTGGGGGGAGAAGTTCAGACATTCAGAAATAGTTTGGAAAAATCAATCGGGTAATTGACGGCATCAGGGCCAGATCCTCAGCTGCTGTAAAGGAGCACAGGTCCACTTGGGCGCTATGCTGCGTTACATCACTGAGGAGCTGGACCCGATAATTTAACAGCAGCTCTGGGGTGTGTGTGTTTGTGTGTGTGTGTGCATATGTTAATACCCCAAGCATCCCCTCCAACACCCACCCCCATGCATCCAATTTCCTGGGGACTTCCTTTGAGCTCCAAGTCTATGAATAATTCGGCAATTCTGTTTCCCCCTCTCTGTATTTCCCAGTTCTGTGGCTGGTAGTGCCCGCCAACTGGGCAATATAGCAGCATGCTCTTTTAAAAAGCCATGAGATCAGTCCCTATAATAATATTAGTTTGTATTATTTGTATTGCTTCAGCATCTAGTAGCCCCAGTCATGAGTCAGGACCCAAGGGTGGTAGGCGCTGTATGAGCACAGAACAAAAAGATGTTTCCTGCCCCCAGAGAGCTTATTACTTTAAATATATTAGCAGTGGCACAAGCAGTGACACCTGTAGTTAAGGTCGCCTGGCACATTCCATTATAAGACTTTGTTTTCAGTTGCTTATAACTCTGGCAAACTTGAACCGGTCAAGCTAAAATTTTCCATGCCTAAGGTGTCTGCCTCAGGCTGAAATATTTTGGAAAGTTTCAGCTAAAACGGTTCAGCCATCTCGAAAAATGAAGTAAGGAAAAATATGACGTTTTGCTCATGTTAAAAACAAAATTCTTACAGCCATTTTGTTGAGAAAGTCCAGCGCCCCCAGGCTTTGGAGCAAAGAATTGAAATTTGGCATGGGGAGGGGGGTCATCTTTATGCCAGGGAGATGCCTTTTGCTTTCCTCATGAAATGCACCCAAATTTGGCCAAGTTAGAAGTCTCTAAAAGTCTCAGTTTGCACATGCTCAGTAGAGACTCGTTAGAGTTTTGCAGCTGCATTCTCTGAAGAGTCTGTCTGCACTGAGCACACTCCATCCCTTCACAGATCCTACGCGTGATCAGACGGCATGCACCATCCTCACAGTGTCACTGAGCCTGCTGCAGCCTTGGGGATGGAGGGGCTTGAGCGGGACGTTCTCTGCAATTACTGCTCTCAACTGCTGGAGACCCGGAAGCCAGTTTTGCTTCTGGACACCGAAACAGAGACTCTGGGAGACCATCCCCTGGTAGCCCGGAGGAGGGGAAGGAGGAAACAGCCTGACTCAAAGGCAGAGGGGTGAGGAATGGAAAAGCGATGGAGGATGTTATGGGGAAGAGGGTTGGGAGCCGGAGCCAGGAGAAGGGACAGATATAAGAGCAGAGGGGGAACTTAAAACAGAGGATAGGAACAAAGGATGGGGGAGGATAGGACCAGGAGGAAAATGGTAGGAAATGGAAACAGGGGCTGGAGCCAGGGGCTGGGAATTGGGATGGGCAAAAGCCAGAGAGGCACAGAGGATCTATAGCAAGTAGACATGCCCCCCGCCCCGAACTGGCCCCCTTATTCCTGAGTCTCAGCGTTCCTCTACTGTCTAGCAAACAGCTGTGAAACCCACTTACTCTGTTGGCTCAAGTGTCAGAGGTCTGTGCTGTGGATAAAGAGCTCACACTATTGATGACCTATGTAGGGGGTCAGTATGGTCCTATATGATGGTTCCCCATGCCCAGTTTTTAAGGTTTTAAAAAACTTGGGAAATTACCCTGTGCCCTGACTGAGGCAGGGATCCTGTGTGTGTGTGTGGGGGGGGGGAGTATGTGATCTTGTAAGTAACGATTGTTTTAATGCAGGTGCACAAGGAAGCCAAATTAAGGTTGCATGGATGGCCACAATTCTGAGTTCTTGACTTTTCAAACTTAACGTTCTTTTCACATAGTGGTTTTAAAGTGTAAATATTAAAAGCCCCAGCCGAGATCAGGACCCTGTTGTGCTTGGCGCTGTACAGACGTAATAAGAGATAGTCTCTGCCCTGAAGAGAATCACAAGACAGAAAGCGGAGGAGAAAGGAAGGATTGTTATCCCTGTTTTATAGATGGGGAAACAGAGGTCCAGCAAAATATAGGGCTTCTTGGAGCTGCTCTAACTTATGCTCTGCTTCCCAGGGCCCCCGGGAAGCAGAGAATAGCCACCATGCAGGGCATCCTGACCAGGCCCCTGATTTGCTCCCTATTCTGAGGGCTGGGAACAAGGCTGCTCCAGAGCCTAACAATACCTCTGCATGACCCAGAGAAGTCCCATGTGGTGGGCATCTCGGGGAGTGTTTCCCCTCCACTTCAAGGCCCCTTTGCAGTCAGAGTGGAACGAGGCCCTCGTTGTTGGGCAGGAGCTCTCTCTCTAGCGTGTAAGTTCTCAGCCGTACAAGCCCTGCCCCGGTCGCATGATCCACCTGCAGCGCCTGACTCAGGGATAGCCCCGACCCACATGGAAGCAGCAAGAATCTGCCTGGGGAAGATATGGCATCTCCAGCTTTCCTCGCTGTTCACTCAAGCCCCTTGTTCCTGCCTCCTCCCGTACCTGGGGAGTGAGGGGAGGCAGCTGGATCGAGGCTCGGGGTGGAGCGGTTGAGATGGGGATTCGGCTTTGCTTTGACAAGCGGGGATACATTGGAGGCATCGCTGTTGGCGACGACCCAGGGCCTTGTGGAAGGGCGGTGGTGGGGTCAGTGGCAGCTCTGTAACCCTATCCTTCTGCCCAAGTGAGGCTGACCCTCCTGGGGCCAAGGGTTAAAAGAACGGACTGAAAGCCATGCAGGAATCAATGCCTGTGACCAAACATCTGAGGAGAAAAGGCCCATTGTTCTGAGTGTGGTTTCGAGTGGGGATGGACGGGGCTGAGGGTTTGGTGGGGGTGGAAGTCGGGCAGAGCAATATTCGTTCTAATATCCTCTACTTCGGGGCCCCACTGAGACCAGTACCCTGGCTTGGATCCTGCGTGGGTAGGATCCTGGGGCAGTTGCAGGATAGGAGAATAGCTTTGGAATCATCTCTGGGTTGGTTTCTAGACAAAGTTTGGGTGTGACCAGGTAGATGCCAGGCCTTCAGGAAACAAGGGGTGAATCTCACTCAGCTCCTCTCTCCCTGCTGCCGGACAGATGTTTAGGGGAGGGGGGCTAATTAGGTTAGGTGGAGCTCACTTTTTGTGGCCCACTCAATCCCAGGCCCCTTTGCTGAGGTGCCAGCATGGGGTGTCGTCAGTGCCAGGTATGGGCATTTGAGCTCTGGGAGCTAGACCGAGACTCATCAACTCATGTCATGGAAACCGCCCGATGGGCTCACTCAGATCTGGGTTCAATTGCTGGCTCTGGCCTTAGTCTCTTAGGGCCTGGTCCAGTGCCTCCCAAAGTCAATGAGAATCTTTCCATTGACTTCAGTGAGCATTGCTTCAGGCCCTTAATTTCTCTGTGCCTCCATTCCTCCTCAGTTAAATAGGGATAATAATACTTCCTTTCTCCCACAGTTGGTTGTCTTGTCTATTTAGACTATAAAATCTTCAGGGAACAGGCTATGCAACATACAGCACCCGGCACAATAGAGCTGTCTCTAGACCCCCTGGTAATACACGGAACGATAATCAGTTGCTACCACCCCGAGGTGGATTTGAACTAGCAGAATCCGGTGAAAGGCTCCGTTTTGCCTGTTCCCCCAAGCTGTGCAGCCCAGCCGCTGCAAGTGTGAAAGCTTTCCCTGCGAACAGTTCAGAGGCGTTAATTCCATCCATCACCAACAGCCCCCATCAAAGCACGTGGTATGATCACGAGCCAAAAAGCCAGGCTCCTTTGTTCCAAGGGAGGGGGGAAGCGGGATGGACATCAGGTTCCCCGGAGGTTTATTTGTAGTGTTGAAACCAGACTCCAGCGGAGGCGATTTCGTTCTCCAGATGTCTGAGTTTATTCACACACCCCGGCATGCACTCCTCTCTCTTCCCCGGCCTCCTGCCTGGTGGAGAGACAGGCCTTTTAAAACACGCTAGTTCGGCTGTGCTTTTTTTTTTTTTTTTTCTGTTCAGTTTCAAACGAGACCTGGCAGGGTGACAGTAACAAGAACTAAGAAATTCAAGGTGGGGAGAGAGCGGAGCCAAGACAATGATTTAAAGGCCTGTGGTTTCGGGCTGCCCTGGTATCTGGCTTTGCACACGTCTCCATCCCGGCGAACTGTGAGGCCTGGGTTTTTTATGTTTTCCTTTTCCCCCCCAACCGATTTCAATAATTACAGACTCCAAGGGCAGCCCGCCAATTTGCTAATTTGGGTTAATCGCCGCGCCAGTGATAATGTAGCCGGTTCGCTCCCAACCGCCATCCCTTGAGACCCACGGGACGGAGGTGTGACCGATTGACTCGCAGTGAGGCCTCCGCACGGGGCCAAGGCTTCACGGTCCCCTCCGCCGTTGGCGGGGCGTGGAGAACGGGAGGGGAAAGGTCAGCCGACGGGGACAGAGGCACTTGCAGTTCAGGGCTTTATGAGGAAACCATCTGCACAGCTGCGAGTTAAGAATTCCTGAGGCCTCACTTCCTGTGCAGAAATACCAGGCCGCCTGTAATAGCCTTTGCTTGTTAATGCTTTGTGATGTCAGGGCTTTGTGGTTTCTCTTTTTAAACGCTAACAGGTGGAGACGTCTGGGTTTTTGTTGCTAGCTTTTTTAGGCTCCAGGTTCCCAATCTGCTTGTCTCCGTTGCCTTTAGAGGGTTCAGCTTCTCTGTTCTTTCCCCTCTGGGAGGCCCAAGGACACCTTGGTTAAAATACAGCACTTCCCTTGGGTCAAGCATTCTGGGCAGCTCTGCAACCAAGGAAGACGTGTTCTCCCCCTGTTGCTTTCCCACGTCCCTTCTCCTCCCTTTCCCTCTCCCCTCCCGTCTTCTCCATGCTTTGGCCACCTGCAGGAAGGCAGCAGCTGCCGCACACATGCACCCCCTCTTTCTTCGCTGCATTCCCCAGTTTACTGCCTCCGGCTGAATTCCTCAGGAGCTGCAAAAGTTTCTTCTTGGCCTCCATGAAGGAAGAAAGGACCTATAGAGAGAAGAGGGGTTCCAAGCTGGACTTCCTATTCACAGACTGCAATTGATTTGCAAAGTAGATTCATCATTTATATGAATATCCACTTATTAACCCCTCTCCCCTCACTGATAGGCAACCACCTCTGGAGTGAAGCATGGCAGTAGCTTAGTGCAGGAAGTGAAGAGTAAATGTATCCAGCTGGAGCCACAAGGCGGACTTAGCCTAGATAGAATGTAATTGCTCGTGTTGGAATTTGGCCAGCATGCCCGGGGCTAATCCCCCAGCCACAATGAAAATTGCTGCTGGCTCTTTACTGACCCCAAGTGACCAGAGGCTTGGCTTGATGTCTCTTCTGAAAGATGGCACCTCCATCTGCACGGTGTCCTCTCCCCATGGGCTGGGGGCATTGATTCATCAGACTCGCCATCAGCACTTCGTGTAGTGCTTAGGAGCTCTCTGGAGATCTCCATTCAAGTTCCAGTGTGACCCACCTCTCCTTGTGAAAAAGGACAGCCTATTCGCAGGGGAGAGAATAGCCACTGGGAACTGGATGGTGTTGTCAAAACCACTGGAAAGAGGAGTGCAGGGGGTGGGGGAAAGAATTAGGAGTTAGAAAGTTTCTGAAATTCGTGGTCCTGCTTCTCAGTGGGTGTCATGCAGCCTAGCTCTGCTGAATTCAATGGAGCAATGTCATGTTTCCCCTGCTGAAGATCTGGCCCAGAGAGATGTTACTCCTACATGAAGAAACAGCAAGTGCAGACAGCAGTTCAGGAATGATAACCATGCTTTTTCATCCGTTGCCCCTTCTTGCTGCTCAGCCTGCAGCTCACCCTCCCACCCCAAGTCAGACCTGCCATTATGTGCCACGTGATCACACAGAGAGCAAGTAGACAAAAAGAGAATGGGAGGCTTGGTGGAATCTCAATAAATCTGGCCAGTCCACATAAAGAATGCTGTCCTCTGGCAATTAAACACTGTATCCTGTGGGGTACATGGTGCAGGCTTCTTATGCTCATGAGACAAGTAGTCGGAGAAGGAGCTTACCAATATTGTGTTTGGAGTATCCATCTGTTTGTCTCCATACATACCTTTCTATCTAAGTGTGTAGCTAGCTAGCTAATCTACCAACCTGATCTCCAGTGGTACCCTATGAGAATTATTATCTGTCGTGTCCGAGCTGACGGTTGCTGCCGCAGGGGGAGAGGAGATTGTTGAGCTAGTGGTCCTTTACCACTAAGATCTATACTTATGTCATCATAGCTAAATCACTGCGGGATGCCAACTCTGCGGTGTCCCAGGGCCAGGCACAGACAACAGCTTGGCACTGCCACACATACTCGCAACTCCTACGTCAGCTTGGGTTCAACCTCTGGGGATAGGATTAGGGATGAGGGAAAGCGAATGGTGCCCCATGTCCCCTGTGAGCAGAGGGCTTGAGAAGGAGATGACTTTTGTCCCTATCCTCAAACACGTGCCCTGCAGCAATTTAGGGCACCTGTAGATAACAAGGCCAGCTCTGAGCTCAGCGGTGGGTGGAGGCCGTCAGTTGTGCTAAGCAGGTCAGTTGGTGAATGCAAAGACTGGAATAGGAGCGCTGCCTGCCATCCATCTTGCTGGGCGTCTCTCCCCATCTTTCTTCCCACCCTGCCAGTAGCTGGGTCGCATCGTTTCACCTCGAATGGAAGTTTCCTTCTCAGTTGGTTGTTGTGGATCCCATCCTGTGCAGAGTCAGGTGGAAAATCCCCTGTCGTCTGGCTTTACAGCCGGATGGGAGAGGAAAACAGCCTGGGGTTCGAGGAGGGAAGCTGCTTGATATTCCCGCACATTGGGATTAGCAGCTCACCAGGGCGCAGGGGTGTGGGACTGGGTAGGGAGCGTGGGTGGGGGGGAAAATGCCCTCTTGGGCTCAATCTCCTTTCACAGTTGAGACCTGGAAAATAGGAGAAAGGAAACCTCATAAACAGGCAAGCCCTACGGCCTGCTCTGTCTTTTTGTGTAACTGGCCTTTTGCCTTGTGTGCAAGGGGGATTGGGGTGAGTGAGAAGGCTGCTTGATGGAGGTGAAAAAGCATGGGGCAGACCTGGTGCCTCAACACCATGATGCCAGCTTTTCTTTTGCGTTTCAGTTGCTCCCATTATAGGCGGCCCAACTTGTGTCCCTGGGGGCTTGGGGAAGTGGCTGCCTCTATTTTATGGGGGGCCCATTTTCAGGCCCCGGAGAGGGCCTGATGTTGAGAGGTGCTGAGCACCCACAGCTCCAGGTATAGTTAATGGATGTCGGGGTACGTTGCACCTCAGAAAATCAGGCCTCTGATTTTTAAGTCAGGTGTTTAAGTCAGGTGGCCCCAAAACAGTCATTATGAGGGAAATATGGCCTTCGGTACTAAGCTGAAGTATACTATGTTGTATGGATATAGGCTTTCCCCAGGACTGTAACCCGCAGCCCTGATGGTAATATTATTTGTTAAGCACAGATGTCAAGACCCTCAGTGCCGGTGGTCAGTAAGGTTTGTACTGAATATCTGAGTACATAAAGGGCCCCTAAAATTATGATGCTCTCCTGCTGGGACAGAACGTCTGTGCAGGAAACCAGCTGAGGAGCTGCCGCAAAGGCCTTACGGAGATCGTTACACAAATAAGCATGATCATTTGTGTGCAGGATGAAAGACAGAGTGTTGTGGATGGAGGAGTGAAGGGCCAGCATGAGGATTGGACACAGGCAGATCTAGCAGAAGGTGCTGCAGGGAAAGGGACCTCTACCACCTGAGCTAAAGAAGCCTCTCCTGGAGCTGGTAGGAATAGTAGGCTGTTATTCTCAGTGTGTACCAGCCATTAGAGAGGGACGCTATCCACACTTTATCAATGAGTTACACAGATATTATGCTCACTGCTGCACATGACTCAAAATGGATGGTCACTGCCCCACACTGCTCACAGTCTAGGGCTTGAATGACTAGGAGAGTGATGGTCGGAGGATGCGGAAGGATCTCCCTGCATAGAACCAAGGTGTTGTCTGGTAAAAGGCCGGGAGAAGGGAGTGGGAGCAGGAAATGAACAAGGCACTGGAGCTGGCATGTTGGAGGGTTCAGGTTAGGGAGAACGTGATGAGAGATGAAGTCCAAGGGGTAAGCTGGAGAGGGTCTATGTAGGGGCTTTAAGACACTAATGACCAAAAGCACAATGAGGCATAACTTGGTTGATTCCTGTGCCTTCCGCCCCCCATTCCTGACTTCAGTACCCTTTGCTGACTGGGACAGATTGGTCTATTTCCTTCTCTCTGTCCACTCTTCTGCAGCACGTCCTTGTAGATGGGAGAGACTCACACCTGTCCTGTCTATCTGATCAGCGTGCTGGCCTGGCACAGGAAATAATCAGAGGTTTCCTCCTTTATCTCTCTCCCTCCTTCACTCCTCCATCCTGGCCCCTCTCTCTCTTTCATCCAGCACCCACATCCATGCTCATTTGTGTAGCAATCTCTGTGACGGCTTTGCTGCTGCTTCTCAGCTGGTTTCCTACATAGACGTTCAGTCCCAGCTGAATTTTAGGGAGCCCTTAGGTGCTCAGAGACTAGTGGGATGAGCGCGTTATAAATGCGTGGATAGATAGGTACTTTGGAACTCCGCTTCAAGCAGAGAAATTCCAGGCGGGGCTCGGTTTATCTGAGTTTGGCTGTTAAAACAAAGCTTGTTTAAAAGACTAGGCAGAGATTAATGAAAGGCTTTTCATCTGCGAAACAAAAGGGTCCCCAGGCAAGCCTGAGTCTAAAATGGTGCCAACAAGATGAGAACAAGTCTGCAAGGACCGCGCATGGATATAATGCCCTGCTTGTCCCTTTACAGTTCAGTTTAGGATGTAACTAGGTGCACCAAGAGAGAAGCTGCCATCATACAGGGTTGTTCTCTGTTAGGAAGAACTCTGGCTCTGGGGTGAAGGGAGGTTAGACACAGGTAATAAAGGATGGGTGAATTACATAGAGAAAAGGGGGGTGGGATCCACAAAGATGGGCTGGGAATTGTGATCGCTGTTTTACAAAGAGGGAAACATAGTGATGACTGAGTAAGGACTTCAGGATTTGGTCCAATATGCACAGTCGTCACTTAGCCAACCACTAAAATGCAGTCACCTCTGGGATGGAACATGGCAGCTGTTTAACAGTTCACAATAACACTTTAGGATAAGGAGTGAAGGAGAAGACAGGCGGATTTTAGACAGTGGAATGTAATTATGTGAACAGGAATCTGGCAGGGTTAACACCTGGTCTTGCCTGAAGTGCCATGAGATCTGGAATGACCACAAGAGCTCAGGGTTTCAATTTTATGTCTCATCCAAAAGACAGCTGGGTTGAGGTCAGCTCGTGGGAGTGTCTGTGTGCAAGTCAGAACTGCAGGGTTTCTGGGAGGTTCAGACCCGGAGTGTCTCTGAGGGAGCTGGGGAAGGTAGTCATGCAGTGGCTGGAGATTTACAGTGACTAACATAAAATAGGTGTTTGAGGTGAGGAAGCGAGTGGAGTGGGCTAGTGTAGAGGTTCTCAACCTTTTTTTTTCTGAGCCCCCCCCCATACAAAAACTCCGCAGCCCACTTGTACCACAACAACTGTCTTTCTGTATATAAAAGCCAGTGCCAGTGTGAGGAGGCAGCAAGCAGGACCATTGCCCCGGGCCCCACGCCACAGGGGTCCTGCAAAGCTAAGTTGCTCAGGCTTCAGCTTCAGCCCTGGGTGGCGATGCTCAGGGCCCCAGTCTTCAGCCCCATGCAGTGGGGCCTTGGCTTTCTGCCCTGGGCCCCAGCAAGTCTAATGCCTGCCCTGCTTGGTGGACCCCCTGAAACCTGCTTGTGGCCCCCCAGGGGGTCCCAGACCCCTGGTTGAGAACTACTGGGCTAGTGGACTGAGACCAGACCTGGGAGCCAGGAGCTCCTGAATTCTAATCCCTGCTGCTCTTCCACTGACTTACTTAAGGCTTTGGGCAACTCACTCCTCCTCCTTCACCATCTGTAACACGGGAACGATGCAAATACTGTAACAAACTGGCTACCTTGTATGTCGGTGGCACCACTTCCCAATCCTGGTTGGGATCAGAGCCATTCACCTCTATCATAGGCCCCATGCCACTAACAGAGATTCTCCTTTGCCTCAAGGCCTGTGGTTTTCGAAGGGCAGGAATTAAGTTCTCCCTCTGAGGGAGAGGTTGTGTGTGGCCACAGTGTGCAACATAGCAACAGATGGGAAATTTGAGGGGGCCCTGAATGTTACAGTGCTGCGTACCACAGATGAGTTTGTTAGAATTAATTAATTAGTTCATTGTCTAAATTCTGCTCGTTCTTACTCAGGTGTAAATCTGGAGCAACTATACCTGCAGTTGCTCCAGATTTTCATGAATATGAATGAGAGCAGAGCTGGCTCCAGACTTTGCCAAGTGTCCAGAAAGATCACATGCAATTTGGCCTAACTGGGTACTGGGGTTCTCCTCCTGGCTCTGACACACTGTGTGACCTTGAGCAAGGCTCTGACCTCTGTGTCTTCTCCCACCCTTTGTCTTTCTTTAGATTGTAATCTCTTTGGGGCCAGGGCTGTCTCTCTGGGTTTCTAAAGCATCCAGCAAGATGAGACCCTGATCTTGGTTGGGGACTTTATGGTAATGCAAATAATAATCATGAATTGCTTGCTAGCTCCCGCAGGTCCATGCATTGATTTAAATTGGATTAACCCATTAACTATCCTGGTACAGACATTCTCTATCCCACCCTGTTTTAGAGAGAGGAAGCTTCCAATTTAGCATCAAGTTGCCTCCTTGCCTGTCCGCCCTTACCCATCTCCTACCCTCCAACCCCCCTAATGTTACCATCCCAAATGTTTAAAGAGAGTTTATAAAAACAGGAGCCCTTTGTTGTCAGAAGGGCAGCCCCCAACCTAACGCCATCTGAAGTGAAAATCAATCCAAGCTTTGGGAGCTGGGGTGTGTGGGATGGCTCTGGGATCCAGCTAAGGTGCAGGGCCTCCTTTGGCTGCAAAGCTGATGGACCAGGGGATCAGCCTGACTTCACAAGAACAAAGAGCAGCTTTAGGGGGCTTTATCTGCCAAGCTCCCCTTGTGGAGCTTTGGAAAACTTGTCTGGATTTAAAGAAATGTCTAGTTTTTGAAGAGGGAGGTCCTGTAGTGGAACAGTGCAGGCTGTTGTATCTGTCTGTGTCTGCGTGTCTATATACATGTACACATGTCTGGACGGGTGGGCATGTACATCTGCACATGTGCATACACATGTAGGTTTGTGGGTACAGTATATGTTTACTGGTGTTTGTACATGCAAATCTGACTGTGCAAGTGAGTTTACATGTGTTTATATGCAGGTTTGCTGTGTGTGTGGGGGGGGGTTGCATGGGTGTATGTGCAGGTTTGCCTGTATATATGGGCATGCATGCCCATGTATCTGCATGTCTGTGTTTGCATGTGTGTAAGTGCATGAAGGTATTTAGCAGCTTCCTCTGTACACATCGTACAGTTTTACATGGGCAGGTTTGACAGCATACACCTGCATATAGGAACATACCATAGTCTACCTGTATGCTCATAATTTATAGCAGGTTTCCTAACAGCTTGGAGCGGAAACAGGGTGGGTGATCCTAGAGACCAGATTTCTAATTGGCCGCTGTCTCTGAAATGAAAGTTCCCTGCATTCCCACCTTAAACATAATGCCTTCAAATGTGGCTTTTTTCTTCCTTTCAGTAATACAGAGAAATGGAAACTCTCCAGACAACCCCACCATTAAGCGAAACGCAGCACAAAGGGGGACCTTAGTGCAGAGAGTGGGTTTTCCGCCTGCCTAGCCTTGGAATCAGCAGCGAGTCCACCGTGCAGCATTGCAAAATATAATAGGAATCATCCAGCCACTTCACTACTGCTCCAATGCAGGGAGTTCCTGTAATCGCTCCTGGAGATGACAGAAAGGTCATAATGAGATCTGAAGCACAAGTGGCTGTAGGCAAAGAATTATATTCGCTTGGATCATGTTCGTGATTTGTTGCAGGCAATAGCTTGTTGGGGGGATGCAGGGAACAGGATGAGGGAGATTTGGAATCCATTCTTTTTTAAAAGAGGAACTGTAATAACACTGACCGTCTGCCGCACCTGTCCCTTGTAAATCTCACAGGACTTTTACAAACAGAAATGAATCAAGCTTGATGGCGACTTCCACAAAATGGGGATACTGAAGCACAGAATGGTTAAGTGCCTCATCAAATCAGGCAGAGTCAGGAAGAGACCCCAGAAGTCCTGACTCCCAGTTTGGCGATCACTGGGCCATATGGGACCTCTTAAGGATGGGGTGGCCATGTGGGACCGGTTAAAATAATTCTAAGGGTAAGTGGAACATGGCCTTGGGGCTTGGTTTTGTAGGGTGCCACTCGGATGGGATAAAGCCTTCTGAGGGGGTTGTGGGGAGGGAGGGAGAGAGAGAGCCCCTTGTAAGGGGTCATGGGGGGATAAGCCCCCTGTATGTGGCGGTATCCGTCCCCTCACCCCACAGATAAAGTACTATAATACATGCCATGTGGTGCCACCTGGTGAACTCCTAAGGCAAATATTTGCCCCATCCCCAAGTGTACCCCTTTCCCCCTCCCCCTCTGGCTTCATCAGACCTGGCTTGCAGCAGCTGCCCCCTCCCCATTGCCCTCAAGAGCAGCTCTCTGTGTCTTGAAGGACAGCGCTGTGAACAGGACCGCCAAGGTGACATCGGATTGGCTGGATGGTAATAAATATGCAGATCAACTGGGCCTAGGTACTGTCCCATTGGTGAAAGGCTAACGGTTATGCAGATTAGCTGGGTCTGGCTCTTTCCCTATTTGCTGTAGCTTCACATTCGGAGCTGCCCTCTTGGTTGGAGGCTCTTGACTATACGAATTTGGGGGCTCTGCTTTCGTGCCCATTGGTGGCAGGATAATGAATATGCAGATTGGCCTAGTCTAGCTGCCTTCCCATTGGCTGCAGCCTTATTAAGATGCAGATCGCCGGTCTCCCCCTGCGGCTCCCTTGGCGGCGCTGGGGTGACGGAGGCGGCTGGACCCCGCAGTCTCTCCCCGGCCGGCGGACGGGGCAGCTCTGCTCGGAGCTGGAGGCTCCCGGGCCGATGGCTGGATGGTTATGGGGCCAGGCAGCCTCCCCCCGGCGGCTGTGGAGCGGCTCCGGGGGCCGCGGCGGCGTCTGCTCAGCATGGTGCTGCTGGTGTCCGTGTGCCTGGCCCCGCCGGCCGCAGGTAGCGGGGGAGCGGGGCTGGATCGGGGCCAGTGGGAGGGGAGCCGAGCCGAGCCGAGCCGAGCCGGACTGGGGACACTGGGGGGAGCCGGGCTGGAGAAGCTGGGGAGGGAGCCCCGGGCTGGGGATGGTGGGGGGGCCCCGGGCTGGGGAGGGGGCAGCCGGGCTGGGGCTGCTGAGGGGCGGTGGGGGGCTGGCTTGGGGATGCTGGGGGTGGGGGGGAGGATGCTGGACTGGGGCAGCTGGGGAGGGGGCCCCGGGCTGGGGATGGTGGGGGGGCCCCGGGCTGGGGAGGGGGCAGCCAGACTGGGGCTGCTGAGGGGTGGTGGGGGGCTGGCTTGGGGATGCTGGGGGTGGGGGGGGAGGATGCTGGACTGGGGCAGCTGGGGAGGGGGCCCCGGGCTGGGGATGGTGGGGGACCCCGGGCTGGGGAGGGGGCAGCCAGACCGGGGCTGCTGAGGGGAGGTGGGGGGCTGGCTTGGGGATGCTGGGGGTGGGGGGGAGGATGCTGGACTGGGGCAGCTGGGGAGGGGGCCCCAGGCTGGGGATGGTGGGGGGACCTGGCCTGGGGAGGGGGCAGCCAGACTGGGGCTGCTGAGGGGCGGTGGGGGGCTGGCTTGGGGATGCTGGGTGGGGGAACTAGACTGGGGCAGGTGAAGGGAGGAAAGTGGGACCCGGGCAGGGGATGCTGGGGGGAGCTGGACTGAGGGGAGCTGGGTTGGAGGCATGGGGGAGACGGACCAGGGATGCTGGTTGGGGGGCTGGACTGGGGATGCTGGGAGCTGGACTGGAGCCGGTGGAGGAGAGAAAGGGGGAGCCAGACTGGGCATGCTGGAGGGAAGGGGGGAGCTGGACTGGGGCAGCGAGGGGAAGGGGCTGGGTAACTGGAGGGGAGCTGAGCTAGGAAGGAGGGGGTCGGAACTGGAATGGAAACGCAGGGGAGGGGCTGGGGAGAGTCGGCTGATGGGAGCAGCTGGAGATGGGCTGGGGGTGTAAATGAGAACTGGGGGTGCTCATGCCTTGTGTCAGGGGGTACCCAGGCAGGTGTCTCATTTGAGGGGCTGCAGGGAGCACCCGAACATGTGCCTTGGCTGAGGGGCCCCATGGGGGAAAGGGAGAGCCTAGAGCACATGCCTGGTGGGAGAGGTGCCTCTTTTAGGGACTCCTCTGTCTGGGAGCTGGGATCTCTTCTGGGCACCCTTCGGTGGTGGAACATGGTTGGAAGGCGGGGTGGTCCCAAAACACATGCCTTATTGGAGGACAGTATGGGGGGCTTCAGGGTGTGCCTGAGTTGGGGACCCCTCTGAGGGGGTGTGCTGAGGAGAAGCCTGGATGCTCAGCTTAGTTGGGGGGCCCTCTCCTGTGTGTGCATGTTGTGGGGGTGGACGAGCCTTTTCTGGGAGGTTTGTTTTTCTATGAGGAGCGAACGTGCAGCTCCTGCCAAAGCAAACAAGGCGGCTGCCTAGCGCACAGAGGTGCCTTTCTGCTGCCGGCGGGCCAGCCAGGGACAGTGGCCCAAGGAGGGCTGGGTCAGCTCCCTCTCCGTCCCCTGGGCTGGGGACCCCCTTCCCTGGCAGGGGCTGCACAGCGCTGTCCTTGTCACAGCCTGCTTCTCCGGCACTAACCAATAAAACCTCCTGGGGCTTGAAGGTCCAACTGGGAGGCCAGGACTTTCCCAGCCCTCCCTGGTTCTGTGCCCAATTCTGTTGCCCATGGGCGTGTGGGCACTGCCATTCCTGGTGGGCAGAGGAATGGTCCGCCTGATAGCTCCTGCTGTCGCAGGGGATTTCTGCTAATTAAACATGAAATACAGCCCCGTAGGTAGAGGGTTTGCACAAGACGCTCTTGCACCCTGTGTGAAGAATAATGATGCGGAAATAGGGCTGGGGCTTCATTTGAGCCCTCCACCCTGCAGTGAATTTACCCCACAAAGGGGCTGTGTATGTGTAAGATGTACTAACTTTGTTCTTTACAAAGCATTAAGATGTGGCTTAAACCTAAAGGGAGAGGGGGAACTAGAGATCGCTGTATCTTTGTGGTTCTCTCTAAGAACTTGTAGTTTTAATAGACGTCAGCTGTTTCATCCGTTGCTGTAACTGTGAAAATCCCTAGCCTGTTGGAATGAAGTGTCTCTTTAGTATTGGTTTTTAAGCAAAAAACGGCACAATATGCTGAGCAGAGTCTTTAAAATACAATTAATTGTGCTTGTGCGAAGCAGTCAAAGTGTAAACGAGGCAGACTTAGGTGGGGAGTGCAGTGAATGACTCACGTTCGCTCCTAGCAGACTCCACATGTGGCTCAGAGCACTTAGGAAGGTGGATAATTATCCCTATTTTACAGATGGAGGCAAAGGTCAAAAATATCAAATGTGCACTAATTTTGGGTGCATCAGTTCTTGGGTGCTCCAGTGGAGATGCCTTGGGCCTGACATCTGAGGTGCTGAGCACCCAGTGCGGTTACTGAGTTCATTGGAAGTTATGGGTGCTCAGCATTTAGGAAAGTCAGGTTCCAATTGGGCATCCAAAATGAGTGGGTGATTTTAAAAACTTCAGCCTGAGTGATTTCCCCGACCCCCCCCCCCCCCAAGAGCAGACAAGATGGTGGTAGCATTGGGAATAGAACTCAGGAATCCGAACTCCCATATTCCATCCACAGTTCATTATTCTAATTGCCAAGAAGCCTAGCTATAGAAAGTAACTTTTCTTCTTTTCCCTGAGTTGGAGGGAGAGCTGTTTTGTGCCTTAATGTAAAACTTCGCTAAATCTGTGACAGCAGTATGTTCACACACGGCTGTGAGATGCTTCCAGGGAGGTGGATATTGTGTGTTTAAGATCTGCAGCTAATCAGTACAGATTTGCATGCTGGGTCTAAAATTGCTGCATTGCTGATATCTGCCTCCAGGGAGGATACTGGATGAATTTAATAACTCACGTTTTGTCCTTTAACATTTGCGTGCTGATTCAGGGTAGCAAACAGCATAGCATTGTGTATATAAGAACACAACACACACACAGTGCAGTGATATTTCTGAATATATGTAGAAAGAATAACCGTAGTCTAGCCGCCTTGCAGATTGTTACAGACTTGACAAAATGTGGGTGGATATAAACCAGCCTTTCAAAATTCTGTTCACTTGAGGCGTGGAACTTTATTTTGAATAGCAAGTAAATCATGATATTTTTTTTTCTCTTCATAATGGCTAAAGCAGGCAGTCAATCTTGTGACTTGGCTGGTAAATTTCAGTGATAGTTTTGCCACTTTTGTATAGTATGTATATTAAAAGTGAATGCAAGTCATTGCATTGCATTGCCTGATGCTGTCTTATGTATGTTTGTAGTATGTTGTAGCTTGTGTAACATCCATGTCATGCACAACACCCATTTTTCTACAAAAGTAATCTTCACTTTGTTAAATTTTAACCATGGTTTTTTTGTTTTGCTCTGTCCCACCTCGGGTGGATTTATTTAATAAAAAACACAAGAAAATTCTGGTGACACTTAACTCTTGACTTAGTACTTGTCTGTCTCGGGAGTATTGTGATGGCCGAGGTTGGTAAAGTGCTTTGGAGATGGCGCGCTATCTTAAGTGCAAAGTAGTACAGTCGTTGATGGGTCACAACAGCCAGTAGGTAGTATCTATATCTCAGTAAAGCTGTCATGAAGAGTTTGGCTTCTGTGTTTTCTCTACCTATAGGACTTTTGTTTTAAGCCCCTGGATAGGAGCTTTCATTGCAGTGTCGGGAGGAGGGAAAGATCTGTCTTTATATGACTTGTGCTTAGGGCAGACCCTAGATCTCTAGTTGCTAGTTAGTGGGCGGATTGTTGACACCCATCAACTGCTTGCTGTTGATCAGAATGACCTTTTCTCCTTGCAGTGCATTGCCAGCAATGCCGAATCCAGCGCTGTAATGCAGACTACGTGGCTTCCACATCTCCTAACCATGCCTTGCCAGAGGAGACGCCGCTGGACGTGGATTATTGCATTGCCTTGCGGGCGTATTCGGTGTGCACCAGAAAGACAGCCAAATCCTGCCGGGGAGACCTGGTGTATCACTCGGCCGTCTTCCGGATCAAGGAACTCTTTACGCAGTACAACTGCTCCAGCGATGGGCCGACTTCCTCGGCGAATGCCCCCGGCACACCGGACCCTCTGGTTTCAGAGCTCTGCAGCTATGAGAGCAGATCTGGCTTTCAGAAGAAATTTGCCCACTGTGGATTATTTGGGGATCCTCATTTAAGGACCTTTAAAGATGAGTTTCAGACGTGTAAAGTGGAGGGAGCTTGGCCGCTAATAGACAATCAGTACCTGTCGGTCCAGGTCACCAACGTCCCAGTTGTTCTGGGGTCCAGTGCCACTGCCACCAGCAAGGTAATCAGACCACTTTAAAAAACAAAACAACAACAAAAACCAACCCCCCCCCCCAACTCCCCACCCTTCTACTTAGTAGCTTCTGTTAGGAGGGACTAAGCTGCTGTGATCATCTGCTACCCCCTTGTGGTCATCGGAGGAAGTGAATTTCAGAGTGTGTACTTAAGAAACAGCCTCTCCTAGATGGGGGCTGAGAATTGTGTGTTTGTTCTATACCTTTCTCGCAGGTCTGTCATGTTACCATGGTCTTCCATAACTACAGGACTGCATTAAAGGTTCAGATGGTGTCCTCGGGCCCCGTGGGATGCTGAGGGCCTGCCTCCATAACAGAGCCTTGCAAACCTTCCATATGTAAGCGCCCCAAACCTGCTGAGTTTTGGGACAAACTCAGCACTGGTTCCCAAACCTTCAGGCAAGCCTGGCTTAACTTCAAGGTTTTAAGTGATGGATGGGAAAAGTGAATCTGTTTCTAACTGAGTTTTTTGGTTTGAGATCTCTAGAGTTGGACGAAGTGTAGGGAGGAGAGGCAGTGCATCTGTGAACTCCTGCCAGCTGGACCTAAGGAATTGGGTGGCTTTAGGTAGCCCCAAACCTTCTGTACAGTTCAGGTCTTGAGGGTGAAAAGCTTTTCTTCTAGCCTGGTCAGAGGTGAGTGACTTTGGCAATACTCCAAGTGGAAGACTAAAAATCGTTGTTTAAAAACCCCTTGTCCTACATCCTTCTCCTCCCCGCCTACAGAAAGACAATCAAGGACCTACTGGATGGCAGAGGAATTGTGATTTGTGACAGATGTTGCTCGTGTTTCTTAGTGTACCACGGGCAGGTGTTCAGATGCCGCACTGATGAGCGCAGTAGCAGAACTGGACTAGATAAAACCCCTGTCAGGACCCTCTTTCAGGTCATACTGTAGAGTAGGACTCAGTTCTCAGCTCGGGCCCTGACTTGGGATGTGAATGTGGGCCAGTTAATCTGAGACACCCCTTCTGTGAAGCTCTTTGAGATCCTCAGAGGAGAGATGGGCTCAAGGCAAAGTTTGATTCACTCCAGTGTCCCAGCTAACATCCCATCTTGATCAAAACTGGCTTTCATCTCCAACGCTGTGTGTGACTGCTGCGATTGTCTAGCTGCTTCGACAACAGTATCTGCTTGTTGCTCTGGGATGGCATAGCTTCAGTATGAAAATCCCAACAACCACATTCTTCTCTCTTGCTTCTAGAAGTGTTAACTCGTGCATGTAGGTAGCATTGGCCTGACAACATGGCACACTGCAGGTTCCCTCTTTGATCTGATGGAAGGGCACAGCACCAACATTATCCATGCAAGCATCTTTCCCTGGCCGTGCAGGCTTCTCTGCCTTGCTGCATGATCTAAAGCACCAGCACCAGGGGCTGTGGCCATGGTGAATATCGGGGTGCGGGAAGCGGTGGGTTTTGTGATGGACAAATCAGCTTTCTAGGAATAAAGCCATTCACTTGGGTCATGTTCCCTGCACACATCTGATGGTAACGACCTAAACTCTGCTCCCCAGTTTGGGATTAGACCCGTGGTCTAAACCAGGGATTCTCAACCTTTTTCTTTCTGAGGCCCCCCCCAACATGTGATTAAAAACTCCACGGCCCACCTGTGACACAACTGGTTTTCTGCATATAAAAAGCCAGGGCCGGCATTAAGGGGTAGCAAGCAGGGCAGTTGCCCGTGGCTCCATGCCCCAGGGCGTCTGATGAAGCTAAGCTGCTCAGACTTCTGCTTCAGCCCATGGCAGGGCTCAGGGCCCCGAGCTTCAGCCTTGGGCGCCAGGGCTTTGACTTTCTGCCCTGGGCCCCAGCGAGTCTAACACTGTCCCTGCTTGGCGGACCCCCTGAAACCTGCTCACGGTCCCCCTGGGGCCCAGAACTTCTGGTTGCGAACCACTGGCCTAAAGGCTCCATACCCCATCTCCAATATGCCGAGGCCCTGCACCATTCTACCCCTTCTTGCATTAGTGTGTCAGGAGTCGGTAGCTTTTTGCAGGAAGGATCGCCTATTGCACAGACTAGACCAGCAGCCTAGGAATTGTGCTCCTCTGTGTCTGTGAGCTTCGTAGCTTTCTGGGCTCTCCAGCTCCCTTTGCTCTGCTCTGGCAGTTTAACTGGAGGCCGTTATCCGCCCCCTCTGTGGTGTTCTCTGTTTGGTCGGTGACCAGCTGTTTTCAGTAGCACACGCCGGGTTGAGCAGAGTGAAGCATTAGAGAGGGTTGTATCATTGGAAGTGCAAAGCTGTCACTAGCCAGCCGGGGAATGAGATGGTCAGGGCAGAGCTCAAGACACAGCTGGGGAGCTCTCCTGGCTCCCAGCCCCTTGATCAGTCTGCTAGGCCGCGCTACCTCTCAGGGTCTCCTGTCTGACAGGAAAATGAGCTGTTTGATCCTGCCTGTGCACCATTTCCCCCCTCTATTGGCCATACAGAGCAAACCAAGAGCTTCTCTCTCCTGTTCGCGTGCCTTTGGTCCTGCCGTAGAACTCACTGACTCCACGGACACGGAGAAACTCGCAGTGGCTGTCTGTGTGATACCACCTCCTTTTTCAATCCCTCGTGCCCACTTCCCTCACTTTCCTTCCCTTCTTTCAGTGCATTGGCTTTTTTTGGCCACTGCTGCTTTATAGTTCTCCTGGGTGCTTTACCTCTACCGACCCCGGGTTGGTTTCTGCCTCCCTTTCAGCAGATCTTCTCCTATTTGTATTCCCTTCCAGCCCCATCTTGCTTTCGTATTGCTGCTGTGGCCCACGGCCGCTGCTGCTACTTCTCTGGCGCTCATTAAATGCTAACTCTGCAGATGCTTCCTCCTTCTGTTTGTCCCACTCTGCTCTGCCTCCCCCACATCCTCTGTCCTGATCTCCCTTTGGGTCTCCTGTTGCCGGGGTGACATGTATTTTGGTCTCAGGAAGGTGCCTGCTACCCAGCTGAGCTTGAGAGCCTGGGGGGGCCTCTGTTCTGTTTTGCAGCTCTGACCTCTCACCTGGGCACCACCTCAGCTGCTTCTCCACCCGCCTCATTGCAGGGGCTCCTGCCAGTGCCGCAACATTGAAGAGTTGGTGTTGGGCACCCGCTCAGAGGGCCAACCCTCCTGTTTCCTCCTGGGTCTTCTCCAGTTGAGGGAAGCTGGGAGGTGTTTTTTTTGTTTTGTTTTGTTTTTTCTTTTTTTTTCCCCTTCTGTGTTTCAGCTTCCTGGTGGTTGATTTAGACTCTGGGCCGTCCGCCTGCGTTCTGGGTCCAGCTTTAATAGGCAGAGCACCCTGCGTGGACCCTGATACATTCGGTCTCCTTGTGGCTACCACAACAAAGAAAGGATGGGTCTTAATCATCGAGGTTAATGCTCACCCAGCAGCCGAGCAGGGGAGCGTCGGAGACAATCACTCGGGTGTTGTAGGACAGGAGGGGAGGTCAGGGCATCCTCCATAGCAAATGCTGTTGGAGGCGGGCAGCTAGATAGGTGGTCAGGTTGGGGGAAGGCTGCGGTGCTCGGGTGCCTCGCTGAGGACTGCGTCTTTCCAACCCACCTTCCCTTCAATCTTGAGTCTCCAGCTTCCCTGCCACGTCTGCAGGGCTTGGCTCCCGGGAACCGGCACTTCGGGGGAGTAGCAAGGAGGTGAGGGGGGAAAATAAACCAGTTTACAGGGCATGGCTTAATTACAGTCACCATCTTTGTATGTCAGCTGCTCAGTTCTTCATGGTGCTGGTAGGGCTTTCCATTCGTTAAGGACTGATTTCCCTTTGTGGATGACCGTGACCCCCACCTACCTCCCCACCCACGATCTCCTAGACTGCTTATTTCTGCCCTCCTGTGTGTTGACATCCCCTCCTCTGCTGATTGTTTCAGCTGCACAGCTGGTAATGGGTGAATGAACGGACACCAAAGAAGCCTTTCTCCCCCCCCCCCCCCACACACACACACACACACATACAAAGGGAGAGGGAAAATGCTGCTTGGAGTAACAGGAAGGAAGGATTCTCTCTAGTTTAGTTGGTCAAAGTCCCTAGAAACCATGAGCCAAGGATGGGTTTAGAACCAGGAGGAAGAGTGGCTTGTGGTAGATTGTAAGCGCTTTGGGACAGGACTGTAAGAACATAAGAACGGCCATACTGGGTCAGACCAAAGCTCCATCTAGCCCAGTATCCTGTCTTCCGGCAGTGGCCAATGCCAGGTGTCCCAGAGGGAATGAACAGAACAGGACTGGCAGTTTGTTCTGTTTGTGCAGCACCAACCACAGAAGTGTCCTGGCCCATGGCTGGCGTTCCTAGGTGATACGGAGACACAAATAATAAGAGGTGGGGGCAGCAACTTGGCACACCCCAGCTTGAGAACGATTAGCGTAGACTGGAGTTTGATAACAGTGTGCCGTGCTGAAGCCTTCAGGGTGCTTGTTGTCCTTACCTGCCTACCCCATGTGTAAGTCCCTTCGTTTTCAGTTAAAAGCAATTTTTATCTGGGCTTTACAGAAAGTATTTTTTTTTATTTTCTTTCTGATTTTCACCCTACTTTTTGTATCTTTTAAATATAAAAAATAACTGGTTTTATTAGGAACATACAATACAGATATCTCATGCAATGTATTACGATAATACATTAGTCTGTGTGTATATGCAAAGCTGCCTGTTGAAATAAGGCTCTGTATTAGTCTAGAAGATGCACACAATAAACAGGCCCGCACGCAAGCTCTGAAGTGCGTGCGCATCTGAATGTACTGATGAATCTCTCACCCACCATGTACATATTTCAAGCTGTTAGCAGATAATGGTTTAAAGATTTGACACACTACAATGGGAAGAAAATTAAAATCTGTCTCAGAACACAAGGAAGTATTCAAAAGTTTTTAAAAAACAAAAATAGGGGAAAAGAATGAAGTTATGTATGCACTGAAAATGGTGTGGCCCAATTATTAAATGTAAATATTTATAGGCTAATAGTACATGTCTGATCTACATTACAAACTTAGGTCGACATAAGCCGCATTAAGTGGATCTAATAGTTTACGTGTCTACACTACCGAGTCCCTTCCGCCCACCTAAGTGACCTCTAAAGTTGACTTCTGTACTCCACCTCTGTGAGAGGCATAGTGCTTGATTCGACATCCACACATTGACATGGGGATAGTGTAGACAAGGCATTGTGTAATTCAAATGAATTGGCATCCAGGAGATGTCCCACAGTGCTCTGCTGTGACCACTCTGGAGAGCACTTTCAGCTCCACTGCACATTACACAGGAAACAGTCACTCCCCTGTTAAAGCCCCGGGAGCTTTTGAATGTTCATTTCCTGTTTGATCAGCGTGGAGAGCTCGCAGCCCAGCTGATCATGGAGACTCAAGGCCCCAAACACGCTCCAGCCTGGAGCACACAGGAGGTGGTGGATCTTATTGCTGTGTGGGGAGAAGAGTCTGTGAAGGCAGAGCTCCAATCCAGCAGAAGAAATGCTGATATCTATGCCAAGATCGCGCGGGGCATGCAGGAGAAGGGCTACACCAGGGACAGGCAGCAGTGCCGCGTGAAAATAAAGGATCTTCGGCAAGCATACCAGAAAACAAGGGAGGCGAACAGCTGTTCTGGTTCTGCCCCACAGACATGCCACTTTTATGAGGAGCTGCATACGATTCTCGGCGGTGACCCCATCATTACCCCAAAACACTCCACGGAGACCTCCCGGGCGACCTCAAGCAACGACGAGGAGGACATTGTTGATGAGGAAGAGGAGGAGGAGAATGTGAGGCAGGCAAGCGGAGGATCCATTCTCCCCGACAACCAAGAATTGGTTTTTAACCCTGGAGCCCAACCCTACACAGGACCAGTTGGTGGTGGAGTGTGATGCCGGGGAAGGCATCTCTGGTGAGACCACATTTCCAATCAAACTGTAGGGGTTATATGCTATTATATTTTATGTTTAATTTGAACAAAAACGTAGATGTAATGGGTATCAGTGGCCACTCCAGCTACGCAGAGGGTGCTCCCTGAAACGGACTGTTTATGTGCATGGGGATGGCCCGGAAATCCTCAATGGAGATCTCCAGGAAGCTTTCATAGAGGTACCCTGCAATCCTTTGCAGAAGGTTTCTGGGAAGGGCTGCCTTTTTTTGTTCACCACAGTAAGACACTTTCCCGCGCCACTCCAGTATTAACTATGATGGCATCATTGCAGCACAGAGCATTGCAGCATAAGGACCAGGTCTGTACCCAGACGTTTGCAGCATCTGCTCCCTTGCTGCCTCTGTTACCCTCAGGAGAGTGATATTGCATAGGGTCACCTATGGGAAACAAGGGAAGCTTTCAATGCTAGCCCTTAAACTGCAAATAATTCAGCAAGTAATCCACACCATTTGGTGAAATATGGGTCACACCACCACACTTTCCCAAACGTGCCGTGGTTGTGATTGGAAGGGATCACCGTGTATCACAAGCAGAATTGGGGCGGAAAAAGAGGCAGGGTGGCAGCTTCTTGTTTGTCTCCCTTCCCCCCCCCCCCACCGGGTGCCGCTTTTGTAAAAAAAACAAGCTATTCGTGGGGACTTTACCCTGGTGCCTGTCCTCAAGCACCATCAAGGTATCTAGGGGAAAGGGGGCTTTTCTCAAGTTCCAACCTGTGATTCTAAGGATATCTTCACAAAAGCAGCAGCACAAAGCCTCTCGCCCATGCCTCGTGGCCTTACTCACCCTAGCTGGAGCAGCGAACCGACACTTGCAATAGCCAGCGGTTGTGATTACGTTGTGGCTTGCAGTGAAGTGCATTAAGGGGTGGTTTTTTATTTAAAAACAAAACCAAAAAAATTTACCTTGCACCAGAAACGATGTAAGCACTGTCAATGCTACCCTTGTGCTTTGCAGCAGAAACCTTGTCTGTCGGCACATCCTCCACACCGGGACAGAGACTTTCCCAGATTAGAAGGTGGGGGAAAAAAGAAGGCTGAGGAGGACATGTTCAATGCATTAATGCATGGCTCTGAGAGTGAGAAAATGGCACTTAGAACATGGAGGGTTGCACTGTCCAAGAACCTGGAGCTGGACAGGGAGGACAGGACAGCATGCAGGGATGCAGGAAGAGATGCTGCGGATTATGAATGAGCAGTCAGACATGTTGAGGCATCTGGTTGAGGTTCATGAAATGCAGCTGGATGCAAGAGTCCCGCTGCAGCCAATGCTGAACCTGCTGTCATCATCGTCCAGTTCTACATCCTCCTCCCCCAAAAGTCCTATTAGATGTGTGTGGGGGGGGGATGGGATGTCTTCTGTATCCCTTGCACTCAACACCAGAGGGTACAAGAACCAGAAGGTGCTCATTCCCACACCTTTAATTGTTATTGCAGTGCATCTGTAAGCAAGCTTTCCTTGTTTCTCCTCCCTCAGTGTTATCAGCCCTTTTGCCCCCAGGTTATCTTACTTTTCTTTGCTGTCTCTGTGTGCTTGTAATAAAACCTAACAGACGGAGGAGAAAAGGTTCTTTATGCATTCAACACATGGTGGTTGGTGAGGGTGGAGTTTACAGGGGAGAAAATGCAAGGAAGGGGATAGCTTGGTAAGGAACAACACAGATAAGTGTCACATTACTCTGGCTCATTGCTGAAACTGGTTTTCAAAGCCTCATGGAGACACAGAGCCCCTCAATGTGTTCTTCTTATTGCCTTGGTTTCTGGCTGTTCAAAATTGGCTGTCAGGTGATCTATCTCAACCCCCACCCCAGCGGAAACTTTTCTCCCTTTGTTTCACAGATATTGTGGAGCAGACAGCAATAACAATGGGGGATACTGCTTTCACTGAGGGTCTAACCTAGTAAGCCAACAGCACCAGCGACCTTTTAAACGTCCAAAGGTACATTCCACCACCATTCTGCACTTGCTCAGCCTATGATCAGACTAGTCCTTACTACTGTTCAGGCTGCTGGTTTATAGCTTTGTGAGCCATGGAAGCAAGGAGCAGGCTGGGTCTCCCAGGATCACGATTGGCATTTCAACATCACCAATGGTTATTTTTCAGTCTGGAAAGAAAGTCCCTGCTTGCAGCTTTCTGAACAGACCTGTGTTCCCAGTTGACGTCGGTGAAACAGCCCCTGTGATCCACTAGCGCTTGCAGTACCCTTGAGAAGTACCCCTTTTGGTTTATGTACCTCTTTGGCAAGGTGGTCTGGTGCCAAGATAGGGATATGCATTCTATTGCCCCACCACAGTTAGGGAGCCCCATCGAGACAAAACCATCCACTATGTCCTGCACGTTGCCCAGAATCACTACCCTTCTTAGAAGAAGTCTGTTAATGGCCCTGCAAACTTGAATCACAACAGACCCCATGTTAGATTTACTCACTCCAAATTGGTTCCCCACTGACTGGAAGCTTGCAAGGCCAGACTGCTACTGCAGAGCTATCGCCACTCGCTTCTCCGCTGTCAGAGCAGCTTTTATTTTACTATTGCTGCACTTCAGGGCTGGGGAACACTCTTCACACAGTTCCTGGAAAGTGGCCTTATGCATTCAAAAGTTCTGCAGCCACTGCTCGTCATCCCATAGCTGCATAACGAGGCAGTCCCACCAGTGCTTGTTTCCCAGGCCCAGAAACAGTGCTCAACCTTGTCAAGGTGATGCGTGACTGTCACCAGCAACTGTGAATTGCTTCGATCTATGTCTTCCAGCAGGGTGGCATCACGTTGTGCTGTGTGGCGGCTCTTGTATCGGCTGTGTAAATACTGTAGGATAAGGCGCGAGGTGTTTGTAATGCTCAGAACAACATAGTACAGCTGAGCAGGGTCCATGCTTATCGTGCTATGGCATCCACGCAGCTAACACAGGCTTATGAAAAAGTCTTGGCTTGTTTGCCATTGATTTCAGGGAGGGAGGGAGGGAGGTAAGTGCATCGCAAGAGGTTAATGCCATGTTCCCCTAACCACTGGTGCAAATGTTTTGGTCCCATAAGGCATTGCAAGCCCAACCCAAAATTCCCCTTGGCTACGTGCCCTGAGAGATAGCTACCCACAGTGCACTGCTCCGTGCATTGATGCAAGCCCTGCTAGTGAGGATGCACTCCGCCGACACAATGAGCGTAGTGATTCATTGATCACACTGATCCATTCCTGAGAAAAATTAAATAAAATAAAAACGGAAAATGAAGGGCCCTAACCATGGGCTAGGCCTTGTTGAGAGATGAAAGCAAATATCCTGTCCTGTAGCAGGTATCCAGCTGGCACCTGGCTTCCCTTGCCGCCAGACAAAGGCACGGTGCTGATGGCCTCTTGTTGCCGAAGTTTAAACCTGTTCCGGAGCCTTGAAACAACTGCTCTCCCTAGTGAGTTCAGGGCTGGCCTCACTGGGCACTGATGGTCTCTAACCATAAAAGAGGCACAGCAGAGTTTGGGAAGCTTCCCTTCCCCACACCTCAACGTTGGCTGGGATAGCCCAGCTCGGGTCAACCTCCGCCTGCACTTAGCCCTTCTGCTGAGTGAGCCGTTGTGAGCACTCTTTAGGCCGTGTGGACGTCGGCCGGTCCAGAGACTCGCCAGGTTGACATCCCGGCGTCCGCTCTGACGGCAGACAAGGTTGGCGTTAGAAGTGACGATGAACTTTGTGATTTATTAGTGCTCCCTGTGCTCGGTAGAACCCTGTCCTGGCAGGGGGATGTGCCAGCGGAGGCTTGTGGTGCCTGCAGGAGAACTGCAGCTATGAGCGGGTCTTTAAGGTTGTGTGCAGAAATAAGTAGTTCTGGGCCCAGTGGCCTCAGCAATTCGGCTGCCAGGTTTGATTTGAGCCAAGGTGTCTCTAGCAGAATAGATATTCTGGGGGCCCTGGGTTCCTCACGACCCACCCCTACGACTTTTGGAGCACAGTGGGGGAGGCAAGCTTCAGCTCTAGTGGAATGTGTCACTGGGAAGTAGAGAACAGATGGCTTAGGGCAGAGGTCCCCAAAGTGTGGAATGCCCCCCTAGGGGGGCACGGCTGGGGACCAGGCCAGGCCCCATGGGGGGCGGGAAGGGAGTGCCACCCAGGTCCACTCCTGGCCCCAGCCCCAGCTGCTGGCCCCTGCTGCCAGCCCCATGCCCAGTGTCCCCCCTAATAGCGCTGCACCCAGGGCTCTGCGCCCAGCCTCGGCCCCCTTACCCCTGTCCACGTCCCCACTTCCCAGAGCCGTGACCCCGCTCCTGGCCCTGGCTCCCTGATCCTCGTCGGGTGGGAGGCACTGGGGTGGGGGAGAGGGAGGAGCTGATTGATGGGGCCCACCGGTGGGGGCTGAGCACCCACTATGTTTTCCCCGTGGGTGCTCCAGCCCCGGAGCACCCATGGAGTCAGCACCTATGCCCAACGCCTTATTGTGAGCTGCCACATTGCCCGGTGCCTTTCCCTAGTGCACACAGCTGCAGTGGAAGGTGGGGATCGGGCTGCGTTTTCACCAGGCTGATCTCGTTGCTTTCCATCTCCTCTGCAGATCACGCTGATCTTTAAGAGTTACCAGGGCTGCACGGAGCAGAAGGTTTATCAGGCGACCACAGAGGACCTGCCGCTGGCGTTCAGTGATGGCACAAGAACCGGAGGGTGGCATGAGGGAGCCAGCAGCCTGCGCATCCTGGAGAAGCCGGATGCCGGCCAGGTGGAAATCCAGGCCAACTACATTGGCAGCACCGTCATCATCCGCCAAGTGGGCCGCTACCTCACCTTCGCCATCCGTGTGCCGGAGGAGACCCTGAACCTCTCGGAGGAGAGCGCCGGCCTCCAGCTCTGTCTGCACGGCTGCCCGAAGAACGAGCTGATCCAGGAGCACAAGCTGAGCCTGGGGAGCTCCAGCCCGTTCTGGCCCAGCTCCCGACGGGCCTACACGGTGGAGATGGCCACCGAGCAGTGTCGCCACATCCTGCAGGTGGAGGACGTGTATTTCCAGTCCTGCGTCTTTGACCTGCTCACCACAGGGGACCCCGAGTTCTCCATGGCTGCTTACGGGGCCTTGGAAGACCTGAAGGCGTTGTACCCCAGCAGACTCAAGTTGCATACTGTCTCCAAGACTATTAACATGGCCACTGGTGCTCCGGGGCCTGGGCAGCCCACTGCCTCGTTAGTCTGGTGCGGTCTTGCCTTCCTAAAGCTGTTCTGGTGCTGCTAATGAGTGTGGATCTTTTGCCAATATTGGGCCCCAATATAGGAAGAGAGAAGCCCCTGGCACCTCCCAGTCTTGGAGCAGAGTGGAGGGTCCAAATTCTCCTCCCACCAAACCGGCATGCTTGGTCCAGCTGACTCCCACTCTCCGTTGCTAACTGAAGGCAAAGTGCGGCTTGCTCAGATGTTCTGGTCTCCACTGAACCTCATAAGCCACAGCTGCACCCCTGCCTTGTGAGCAAGAGTCGGGGACCAGCGTTGATTCTTGCTTTGCCAGGGCTGCTGCTTAGTAGGTTGGCCAGACTCTCAACTGGCCAGCTCCGTGGGAAATGGTGCCCCATCCATAGCACCTGCTTAACCGACCCCTTCTCTGTCACTGATGTGCTAGCAGAAGGTCCCTCATTCCTTCTCCACCCCGTCCTCCAATCAGAACCTCCTTCAGCCTTCCCTACTGCTGGCCCTTCGAGGGATTTCTCTGCCATCTCATGGCTGCCGTGCTCCTAGGTTGACCCCATGCTGACTTGATGTTCTTACCAAGCGCTCTGCTTCCCTGTGCCATGATGAGCAAATTGGGTGAGGGGGATACTACATGGCTGGGGCTGTTACTGGGAGTGGCTCCTTGTTTCCTCTGCGCTCCAAATCCAGAGCGATGGCTGTAGAAACAAAGCAAACTAAGAATCCGACTCTGCAGGTAGCCACGTGCCTCAGGAAACTACGCCGTGAAACCTGGCTCCTTTCCAGTGCCCCTGAGGAAAGCTGCTGGTTGGGGCAGGAAGGGGCAGGGGGACCTCTCGCGCTGTTCCTCCCGCAGAGCTGTCTAGCCTGTGAAATGGTCATGATGGCTCATCCCCATAGCCTGCTGTAGAGGCTCCACCCCAGACAAACACCCCGTGGCTTCAACTAGCCCAAGCCCAGACAGAGCCCTTTGTGGATTTGGGAGCTGCCGAGACTGAAGAAGCAACTTCTCTTATTATCACTGCTAAGATGTGTAGATTTGTGCTCTCCAGCCTGTAAATGTCTGTACAACTGGTGTTCCTCCACGCTGCTGTTCTTTGTGGACTTCATAAACCTCCTCCCATCAGCTGTTAATAGCATTTTAACCTCTATTGTCATTAAACTGCTGCTTTTTAAAGGGTCAGTGGTCTCTTGCCTGTATGCAGGGAAGGAGTCAAATGGCTTGAGCCTGCAGCCTGATCCCTGATGTGCTCAGGTACAAGGGCTGCTGGTCCCGCAATATAAAGGCATAGATGTAATGCCCTCTGCAACAAATGGCATAAGAAGAAAGGCGGAGTGAGAGCTTCCCTTCTCAGCAGTAACCAGCCTCCACGCTTGGAGCCTGGTCATTCATCGGAGGCCTTCACCAGCCCCTAGCCCAGTTTTCCCCTCTGCCGCCATGTCACTCTGTAACCTGCAGCGTGATCTAGGTCAGGCTAAGCAGGTGCTAGGGCTCAAGCTGCATTTACGACATGCCTGCAGTAGCTCTGCACAAGCAGGTGCACCAAAAATAGCGGTGGTGGCGAGAGGGGCTGCCCGTCCTGTGTACGTACCTACAGTCCAGCAGGATCCAATGGGGAGAACTGCACTGGGCTCTCCCTTGCTACCCCATCTCCAGCCGAGGGTAGCAAAACGTTTTGCTAGGTGAGCTGGTCTTGGAATGAACGCTGCAGCAGGCAGCGTGTTGCTTCCACGTTCCTGCCTCCCCTTGCAACCCCTTTTCCTCTGTCCTGGGCCGTTGGCTGCAGCCCTAGAGCTGTGTCCGTGGTGCTGTCTGAGGACATCTTGCCCAAGCCAGTGGGTGGAGTATTGTACCAGGCTGCATGGTAGGTCTGCAGTCTCCCCTCTCCCTCCCTCCCTTTTCACCTTGATTCTATTCAGCTGCTCACTGTCAGCGGCGAAACCGCCCAGGACCCCACAAAACTGTAATCATCCTTTGAGTGCAACACACGGCGATTGGAAAAACAGTCTCCATGCTGTTTCGCTTGCTGTTTAAACATAAACTAGAACAATAAGTGCACGTAGGAAGCCTCAGCCAGGAGCACCATGACTTTGAGGGGAAAACATTAAAAGCTAGCCTTATAGAGCCTTTATTTTCCCATCATCCTTTGCTTTCCTTGTGCACCTTTCATTTGAGTATCTCAAAGCACTTTATAAACAAGGCCTGCCTGGAAAATAAATGTCAACTCCATTTTCAGAAGGGGAAATTGAAACAAACATGCAACACACTGGGCTGAGCTAATAGTGAACACAAGATCCTGCTGCACTGGTCTGACCACAGGGCCGCGTACCTTACGCTACAGATCAGAGGAGGGTTGAAATTGCTTTTTTCCCCTCTCTCTCTCTTGCCATGCTCAGATATTCTGGTCTAAGTTAATAGATGGGCCATCTTCGAGTTTGAGTCCTAAAGGGCTGGTCCATTTTATGTACAGAACTGCTCTGAGAAATAATCACAGTTAAAAATAAAACAGCCTTACTTTGTAACTAACAAATTAAATGAGTGAGAGAAGACAGTGGCTTAAAGAAAAGCCCATTAGCCTTTTAGCTGATGTAGCTTATTGTGTAGGTCACTGAGCCTGGCCCGGTTCTGCTTCATTGGGGCATGTGTGGTGCGGTTGGGTTTCAGAGGCAGTTCAGGTCCTGTTCTCCATGTCCTCAGCTCTGAAACACAAATGCTGCCACTCCCTGCCCTCCAGCATTCACTAGGGCTGGGGGCACCAATACATTGAGAGGTGCTGGGGCAGCATGCCGATATTATGGGGATTGTGCCATCGAACATCCTAGAGAGGTACTGCCCTTTAGGGATGCCTGTTTATAAGGAAATTTGCTGGCATACAGCCCAAGTTGGACCCTACTTTCTGTTCATTTCCAATTCTACAGGTCTTGCTGAAAAGCATGTACTTAAGGTCCCTCTCTAAACTGTAGACAGGTGCTTAAGGGTATAGCGCCAATGCAACTGGCTGACGTAATACCCAGCTTGGGGCGACATACATGCGCTAGCTTTGATCAAGTGAGTGTGCTAAAAACAGTAGAGTGGCCCTGGTGGCTTGGGCTAGCAGCTCAAGTATGAGCCTGTTTGAGGTCCTAGGTAGGTGCTTTGGTGGCTTGCCCACATCACAACACTCCTGCTGCCATGGCCATGCTGCTATCTTTAGTGCACTAGCTCAATTAAAGCTAACATGGGTACATCTACCTGAGCTGAGGGAATCACATCTCCCAGCTGCAGTGCAGATGTACCCCGACTGATTTGCTGCATAGGGATGGACTTAAGCCTGTATTTAAATGCTTTATTAATCTGTTGCCATCCTGACTATCTTCAAACCATTTGGCGACAGACACAACCAACAGCCAAAAACCAGTTACTTAACAAGTAAAACTTTTATTAAATAAATTTCAGATTCTTTCGACCAGACCGAGGAGTTTGACATTAAGACATAGCTTGAATCTCACCTGCAACACCGGATCGGTCACATTGGTAACTGTGAGGGAAGAAACTGATCTTAGACACTTAGTTCAAACCAGCTCAACCTAAAATTTCCAAAGTCCTTTTTTTTTTTCCGTTTTGTTGTTTGTTGGTAATTTTTTTTGTTCAAAATTTGATTAAAGTTCAAACTTCATGAAATCACTTGTAGCAGAAATAAAGAACATCGTACAAATCACGTACATAATAGATGTTAAGTATAAAAATGGTATTTACAATCAGTAAACATGGACGATAGAAACGCACAAGCTTTCAACACTTCATCCTTTCTCTCATGTGCTCTCAGAATCAGACAGCGCGGGTTGGTGAAGAGCCACAAACGTACCTTCTTAAAGAGCACAGGGAACATTGGCACCTGGGAATCTGGAGAATGACGACAGATTATAAAGGTCCCAAGAGAAACTTAGTCCTCAGAGCTCTCTTCTAAAACTGCTACATCGGTCTTTTCCCACCAACCCTCTGCTGATGTTGTTTAAACACACGCAGACACACACACAAACACACGCAGACACGCACAGGAATGTTCTTCGCACATTATCAAACTCTGGAATAGTTGTTCAGAAGTTGTTTTTTTCTTTTGCTTAAACTTATTTTGGTAGAACCTTAAAGGGACTGTTTCAAGTTGTTAAATGGATGCTGCTTGTCCGTACGATCCCTACTTTAGGGGAGCTCCAATTAACCAAACTCGGACCTGGGTTCTGTGCTTAAGTATATCTATATCTATATCTATATATGCTGCATACTGTATAATTTGTCCTTGGATGGTGGGAGGGGATGCTGAAAAAAACAAAATAACCTCTTTTACAATGTTACCCTCCATGCATTTGCTCTGAAAAGCCTTGCGGAGGGGCTAAGAGGTCATCAACTGGAGTAAACATCATCGCCAATGGAATGTTTGGTTTGGAAATGCTAACGCTTGATAAACAGCTCTATGTTCTTGCCAGAACGTGGAGGCCATTTCAGGCTTCCATCTCTCTGCTATAGGATTACAGCGCTCGCCTTTGATAGGTTGGGAAAATTCCCTGTTGCCATGGAGAAGGATGAAAGTCAAGGGTTCTTTGCTGAGCACGGGGAAGGTCTGCTGTTGCCGGGGATGAAGGGTAAAGGTACCTTATTTCCCATTCCAGGAGTGCTCAAGACGGGCTTCAGAGCCCAATTCCAGTAGCCTGGTCTGCAGAAGCCCTCTAAGGAGTAAGACTGAGAGCTCTCAGTATCCTTAACCAAGCTGGTGCTAAGGTTGATGGGTGAGTGAATCTTGAGTTGGCCTTGCCCCATTCCTGGAGATATATAGTTCGCTCTCTCCTCACCGCTTGCTAATACCAAGTGGAGAGAGGATCTCCCCGTGGCCACATCCTCTGACAATGTCCAGGCCCTTGTGCAGTCCCCGTAGAGGAGGCGCTGTCCCAGCAGTAACCCTAACCCCTCTGGAGGTGAGGAGGAGGGAGTCTCTGAATGGAAAAGTTTGGTCCTGTGATTTACGTTAAAAAAAAATAGAGACTGTATATATATATATATATATATTATATATATATTTATATTTATATATGAAAGGGTGAAAGCCAAAATCCCGTGAGTTGCTGTGGTGACCTAGAGACGCAACAATTGTGTTTTCTTGGTCCACGGCACTCCACGCCTATCCCGAGCAGAAGGCAGTCTGGTCCCCAGTATCTACTTCTCTGGCCCCCTCCTCCCCCAGTAATGGTGGTGGCGGCAGCAGCTGGGCTGATGTCAAGCCTTCCAAAGTGTCTCTTCTTTTCGGAGCATCACGTTTTCGGGGTAGGGGGACGGGGTGGGACGGAAAGGGGTGGTGTCAAAAGAGTTCTTAAATTTACTGGCCTCTCCTGAAATCAGTTTGAAGCAGAAATTCTTCTTCCTCTGGACGGTTCCTTTGCCTGCATGAAAAGAGAGTGGGAGGTTAGGAGGCGCTAGATTAACACCAAGGCTTCTCGTTGCCCTTGCTCAAATGTATCCTTCCTCTCCATTGGAGGCACGTGACCCCATGGTATTAGAGGTCAGCTGCAGATCTCCCCACCCCTCCAGCCTTCCCTCAGCTCAGCAGTCTAGAGGCACTGAACCCAACACCACTGGATCTCTGTGAAGGGACAGCTTCATTAGCTGAAAGGCTGTACCGGACTCATAAGCCTTCATACATGGTCTAGACCCACACTGAGGGAGTACGGCTGACGCCGGGCTGAGAACCGGTTTGGCTGCCAGCGTAGACAGGGCTCCATTGCCTTCAGTCCTGTGGCAGCACGAAGTGCCCAGAACAAGCTCTGTGATGGGGGTTAAACCGATCGCCCCAACCTAGTCGACACATATGACTCGAGTGTTGGAGAGGGACAGCCCCGCGCGGTGCAGTAACACTAGTGCAAGTGGACGCATCTGTGCTGGCAGCCGAAGCGATTACCAAACCCAGTATGAGAGGATGGCCAGGCGTGAGTAGTGGCTGACGTCCATCATCCGCTAATCGTGTCCCTGCTGAAGCTGCGGCGTCCCTCGAGTTCCTACTGCAGTGTCCCAGGGGAGAAGGGTTTCTCACATGGGAACGGCTGCAAAAACCAGCATTCACTGGGTCCCTGATGCCAAGCAAACTCCACCGTGCTCCAAACCCTCCCATCGGAGCCCTAGCTAGCAAAACCCCACCATCACCCAAAAGAGAAAAACTAGCTGTCACCACAGATGTTCAAACCACATCCAAACTAAACAGCCGAAATGGTGCTTCACCCCAGCTCCCTGTTCCTAACCCAGTGTATTGCCCCAGTGTCCACAGAAAGCAGAGATGGATGATGTAGTTGGGGATTGGTCCTGCTTCGAGCAGGGGGTTGGACTAGATACCTCCTGAGGTCCCTTCCAACCCTGATATTCTCTGATTCTATGAAGCTCTTTGTCTTGCTGGCTGTATTAGGACATAAGAACCCTTGGTCCTGTCTACTCCACACAGCTGGATTGTTCCCTCCAGTCAATGCTTCAGGCCATTTTTAAATGACCCAAGTGTTGTGGCTTCCACCACTTACCTGGGGAGACTGTGCCACAGTCTAAGCCCACATCACGCGCACCACCTGAAAACCATCTCTCGGGGTTCATACCTAGCTCTACGGCAGGGCAGGCAGGATGAACTGGGACTGCCAAACAACTGAGAGCTGGTTAACATGCTTCTGGCACTGATATCTCAGCGGCAGAATCACAGGGCCGCGGTGGAGGTAGACCTGGGTGGAGGAGCAGGAGCTGGGATGTCTGATGCTTTACCTGTGCTGCAGCCCTGAATCCTGGCTTCGCACACTGTCAGTAGGGGTGGCTAGCATCCTTGGGCCGTTTTAATTGAACCTTCAACCTCTTCATTCCGACCTGGAAGCCGTTCATGGCCTGGATGGCAGTCTGGGCACTGGACGGGTTGTCAAAGCTCACAAAACCTGCAGAACAAAGACCGGCGGGATGGAGAGTGTCGCAGTTTCCCACGGATCTAATGCTCCCGCGTCTGACCAGGACTGGTGGGGTGTGCTGGCCCAAATCCATCCACCCTAGGGTAGCCAGGCCAGTGGAAAACATCCCCCTTCCAGCTGCACCTCGCCAAAAGGCTTCACCCCAGGCTACTAGATTTAGGCTCTGCCACAGTGATCGACACCTTTGCACACTCCAGGCCTGACTGTTGAAATTCAGGCTATCTAGGAATGAGGCCGCATGCCTTGAAAAAAGGCTCCAGCTGGGGAAAAAGGCAGCAGCCTGCCTGGGGAGCACCCCGGGTTCCACTCTGCACGGGTTCCCCATTGACTACAGAGTCCAATTCCAGGTCTCTGCCCTGCTAGTCCATAGGATCGGCCTCTGCTGGCCGAGAGAAACCTCACGCCCGGCAGCCATGATCCCCGAGTTCCATGGACGCTGCTGAGCGGAAGCAGGAGGCTGGTGAGGGCAGCAGACCCAATGGGCGCAGGAGCTGGGCCTAGACGGTGACATCTGCCCCCAGCAGAGAGGAGAGACCCCCAGATGTCACCCTACGTCGAGCCACAGTCAGGGCAAGTCCCAGCCTCCCCGCCATAAAATCTGAGCACGCACAGCAGCAGACCCCCACCCCCGCCCCCGCCCCTCCTGGCCAGTTCACACTCACACACAAACACCAAGCGCACACACCGATAAACATAGCGACCGAAACAAGCCCCTATAAACTAATCATGCCCTGTCTCCTCTAGGTTGGTGTGCTGGCATATTGCTGGGGGGGAGAGGGGCATGTAAATACCTACACTGATAGCATGGACACACACACGCACACACTATGACTCCTTATAGATACACACCTGCACTCCCATATCACCTTGCATATACACAGACATATCCACAAGTCCATACACATATATCCCTTGGTGTGTACACACATACACACAGCCAGTCTATACACAGCCCCAGTCCACATTGGCGTGCACGCATGCACACACACACACATTGCTGAGCTACTCTCTCACACTTCCGCTGTGGCCTCCACTCCACCCAGAGCCGGGGCAGAGACTTCAGGTGCCCCAAACGCCTCTAGATCACTGCTTGCCAGGCCCCAGGGGAATTCATCCCCTTCCAACCTCGTGCCCCAAGTAACTGCTGGCTCACCCAGCCTTACCCCGCTCCGCCCCCGCCCAGCACACCCCACGGCTGCGGGAAAGGGGCCTGCTCACCAAAGCACTTGCTCTGGTTGGTGGCTCGGTCCATGAACACCTTGGAGGAAATAATGTTGCCAAAGGGCAGGAACATTTGCATCAGCTCGTTGTCTCCAAACTCCTGAGGAAGGTGGTAGATGAAGAGGTTGCAGCCTTCCGGACCTGCAGTCAGGGATGGGGAGGGGAGGACGGGACACACAAGTGTGCACAGCCCCCAAGGGAAAGGGGAAAGAAATGGGCTCAGCTCAGAGAACAACTTTGTAAGAGAACCTCTGATAGACCACCTCCCCCTCCTAAACGTCCCTACAGCTCGGTTCTCACTGCCTGCTAAGCTCTGGATCGGAAGAGTTGGGGGGGGGGCTCAGAGGGCAGCCCCCACAGCCACAGTTTGAGAACTACTTATCCCAGCAGGGCCCTGGGAACAACATATGACTGCAGGATTATGTAGAGCAACTTTAGGTATCACAGCCCCCGGATCTCCCCAGTGACACTGGACAATCCCCTTCAGTGATGTGCCAGAGCCTGGGCACTGATGGGTTTGTTCCATTTGCATGAACTGAGCACTGGTGGAAGCTGCTGGGTTGAGAGCCCTGGGGACTCATTGTCGCGGTCTGGACCTTGGATTTGAAGTCCCAGCTGAAAGATGACCACATGGTAAACCTCAAAGATTGCGCTGTATACACCCGGGGAAGGGCTGAGCCAGCACTGCCAACTCAGCCACTGGTCCTGGGCAGCCTACAGATTGCAAACCTGCTGATTAAAGCCGTGAGCCAGACCCTCGATGGAGCCTGCTGCATTGAGCAGGGATGGCCAAGGGAATCCACCCATGGTCCTCCCAGAACGACTGGGAGGAGCCGCTGTAGAGCGATGCCAGGGCTCTCCCCGCATGCTGGGCCAGCTATGCATGCCAATCTCAGGAATCAAACCTTTGGCACGGCAGGGCAGAGCACTAACTGTGCTGCCAGTGCAGGGTGATAACTATCCTCATCACATGAGGGTCACATGATCGAAAGTGACAGGCTGAGAAACAAAACCCCAGGCAGGGGGCCCAGAAAGTCCAAGACATGCAGAGACTGCTTTGGGAGTCTTCTTTGCGGGTGTTTGATGACTGATGGAGTGCAAAGGGTTAAACTCCTCTTCCCTCTCTCTCCCCACTCATCAAGGACCTGATCCAGGCTTTCTGCTGACTTCCACAGGCTGTGGATCAGGCCCTGTGTGACTGGGGACGACCCCAGAAGGGGGCTTGTGCAATTGACGTGGTTTGGTGGCACCAATGCTGCCAGCTTTGAAGCCAAGCCATGGCTCATGTGTTGGGCTTCTCCAGAAGTACTGTGTGGTGCCTGCTTACCCTCCACGGGAGAGATCAGAGCCCACAAGGCTCAGCTCCCCAAAGGGAATCTCACGAGCATCAGAGCATCAGCCCCCAGACTGGAGCTTTCCATTGTCCCAAGTCCTCACCTTCTCGCTGCTGCTGCTGCAGGATAGGATGTGGCTGGGGGATGGTCTGGGCTATTGGGGTGATGGTCGTGGTCGGATACATGGCTGTGGTCAACGAGACGTAACAAACCAGTTATCCAACAGAACGTGAACACAAGGAAGTCTAGGGGAGGGCCGTGAAAGGGGACAGGTACCTGCATACTGCTGAACCCCGGTAAAGGCTGGGTGCAAGGTCTCTGCCACGGAGGGGCTCTGAGCTGGAGCGAGGGAGAGAAAGAGAAAGAGAAAGGAATGAAAAGGGAATCCTGGGAGAGCTACATATGCACTCCCTGACTCTGCCGCAAGCCCAAGGGACCCAGAACAGCTGCCAGGAGCTATGAGAAACTCCTTGTTTGGGAAGCCAGGGAAGGTTACTAGTTCTGGCTCCCCGAGGTCTCTGGCTTGTGACGTGTGGCTAAGCCCGGACACAGAGAGGGTGAGAGAGAGAGACCTAGAACAAGCAGGGATGGGTAGCGGGAGGAGAGAGAACACATAATGGAACTAGAGCCACAGCATTTCATTGGGGAGATGGTGGAGTTGATTGGATCATCTGGCCGTACGAGCCAGGAAGGTGGCAATCAAAGGTCCTCCCCTTCCGCCGTACCTGGGTAGGGCACAAGGCCGTTGGCGTAAACCGTCTCCAAGGTGGGGTGGCTACTTGGGAAAGGCACCACCCCAGTGAACCCGTTTGTGATTGGCGCTACCAGCCCTGGAACTGCAGCTGTGCCCAGGAGAGGAGGTGAGTGTAACCCTGAGGGAAAAGGCAAACAAATCCCACATTAGCTTGGCCTCCACAACCCACCAATGAGTCTGCACAGCGATTCATTATCCTCTTCTGGCTGGCACTGCTGCAAAGAAGCTCACAGCCCTAGAACCACCGGACCAGGAGTGACCTTGAGAGGTCTCCTAGTCCAGTTCCCTGCTGGAGCCTCAGCTGGACTAGACAGGGCAGTGCCATGGGGAATAGGTGCACAATGCCACAGGCCTAAATAGCATTGGTAAGGCACTGCTGTAAAGACATTTGCAGCACTGGAGCTCTGCAGGCCAGGGATAGTCTACTGCTCTGTTGTCTAGCCCAATGGGGCCTCATTCTGGGTTGTTACCTAAACACTACATGGGTAAATAATAATAATAGTAACTCTGCTCTACTCAGAGCTGAGCGTGATGGGCACCTACCTGAGGTCGGGGCAATAGGGGTGGCTGGTAGCCCGTTTAGACTGACCGCGCCGATCTGCTGGATATGGCATGGGGAAAAGGTGACACTTGGACTCAGGTAGCTGCCATGAGACGTGGAGAGAACCGTCGTCTGCTGCTGCATCAGCTGTGAAATGAAGCAAAGAGACATCCTTTCAGCCTTGGTGCCAGGATACGTCTAGTAAGTTACTCAGCCCCGGGCTCCAGGGCCAGACCCCGACCCATTCACACAGCACCCACATGCTAACCCCACTCCAGCTACTAACTCAGCCACAGGATCTGATAGGCAGGTTTCATCTCCCACCAACCACTGGGGGGGGCCAGACTCCAACAATCCACCCCAAATTCTAGAGCTCAGAGGGCTGCTAAGGGCGGGAGCAGCCTGGCTGGCGAGGCCCTCCCTTGTGATGGGGCTAGGAGCAGCACAGGGAGCACTGGCCATCCTTGCACCCCGGATACGCACCTGGGCGACGGCTCCTGCAGGGACAGCTCCAGGCCAGCAAGGCACCACAAACACAACCTCACAGCCAAACCCCTCTGAGCTTCAACCCCAAATTGGCTCCAGTGGATTTGATCGTGGGTCTGATTCAACAGAGGAAGCAGCCGATTCCCTGCAGCTGGGCTGGGACGCAGCCGGACAAGCTCCTGGGAAGAGCCGCTCCCAAGAGGTTTATGTCAATGTCTGACCCAAACCCTGGCCTCGACTCAGCTCCCAAACTCCAGTCTCAGCCAGATCCAGCTCATAACAACACCCCCCTCACTGCCCCAGCCCATCTCTCTAGTACTGTAACAAATCCACTGCCTACTGGTTTGTTTCTGGGCTGCACACCATGACCCCTCATGGCAGCAGCAAGGCTAGAACTTGAGGATCTTCCTGTTCTGAAAACATGGGTCCCTAGAGTTTGAGCTAAAGTAGAATCACTCTTAGCAGTATGGGGTCAAGGACACACAGTTGAAAAGCTCTGATTCTGTTCCACAAAGGGCAGCGGTACTGCATACATATTCACCAGCTCATTACAAGGGAAGCCCACAGGCACTTCGATGCGTTGTGGTGACAGAACTGCCTCCACCCCATGCTCCTCCTCCCAATCTTGTCTTCATCTACTCATGAAGGGAGACCTTATAAATGAACCAGACAAGTTAGAGATGCTCAAGGACTAGTAAGGCATTTCCTCCCAGCCCTCTCCCACCAGGGGACCAGTGCAAGACTGCTCTCTAGGAAGTATTCCTTAGTGTAGGGTCCAGTATGGTTTTCAATAGCCCGAAGGATGGGAATTCCACTAGCCAGCTCTGTGTGATCGCTCCCCTCACACCCTGCCCATTGCCAGGATCCGGCTGTTATACATTGGTATTTTTCTCAGACACATGCAATCCCTTTTAGACTCCACACTAACACCACACAGTACTCACAGGGGCTAAGATCACATCACAGACTTTGCCATATAAAATCAGAGCAATTTTGCCTCCAGAAGTGGCCTCCACCTGGTGCCTCAGAGGAAGGCAAACCCCCTTGCCCTCATAATGCACCTGGCTAACTAGGCAGTGATGCACTTTGTGGGAGGGGAGGGGGAGGAAGGGAAAATTCTTCCTGACCCCAGTGGCCATCTGTTGATGCTCTGAAGCATGAGATTTGATTACACAGATCTTAGCGCAAACAGCTGCAAAAGTTATTAATGACCACCAAATTTTCCAGCCCCTTTATAACCCTGTGATAGCATCGGACACCGTCGTTTCACACAGGCAAGAATGACAGTGAGTAAATTGTGTGACATTTGCAGGGAGGAAGACCTTTGTGTGATGATCCAAGGTGCCCAGGCTGGGTGCTAATGAGTCCAGAAGACTCAATAGAGAATCCCCTTATATGCACTCCCCTCCTGTCTCTTCTCAACTCTAATGGATACTGCATCAACTTAACTCAGCCCTTAATAAGACTGAGCATATACAGGGCCTTTGCAAGCAATGTAGCCCAGAGATCAGCAAACACAGGGGACCGAAGCAGTGAGTTCTAGAGTCAAGGGGCTGGTAGCTCCTAGACAGATAAATCTAGCTTGGGCACCTCATCCGATCACTGTTGTTGAGTCAAAATAGGAGTTGGCTAAGTTGTGGTGTTAATGTCTCTTCATAGTGGCACGAGCAAGGCATGCTGGAGCAGTATTCAGCTCAGCAGGGCAGCAGTGGGATGGGTGGGAGAATCATGGAATCACAGACATGTTGGGCTGGAAGGGACCTCGAGGGTCATCTAACCCAGCCCCTGTGCTCAGGTTGGACCAAGTAAACCTAGCTTTGTAGCTCCCATGAGATCTACAGGGGGTGGAAGGGGAATCAATAAAGTGTTTTGGCTTCTGGGCAGAAAATTCCCTTCCTTGAAGGCACCTGCACCCCGCAGTGGGAGTCACACCACCCGTGTCGCTTATCCATGCAGGGCGCAGTATTAGTGGGAAAGAGTGTAGTTTGACTGCCACACTCTCCCACCCCAAAGGGAATGCCACAAGTGAGGAGAGTGAACTCCTGCACCACGGCTACCACCCCAGGACCTCTGCGCAGAGCCCTCAACATGCTAATGGAAAGACCACAGAGCCACTCTCTGGAACGCCACATGGACACTCCCTGGAAGAAGCTGCTTGTCTGCGTTGTCACTATTCCCGCACGTGTGGTTCTTCCAGTGGCACCCACTTCTAAGCAAAGCAGGGATAAGCCTGGTGGTTACTGGACTGGGAAACCGACTAGGCCAGGCAAGTCAGGGTTGGGAGTGTCATGGCTATCTCAGTAGGTAGACCAAGAGAGGGTATCAAACCAATACCCCAGGTTGGTGCTACGTGGCGCTGCTGTCTTTGGGAGATGATGTTAAGCCAAAGTCTTAATCACTCATCGTCCTTACACAGGGTCACAACTGTTTTCCTTCTCTGCCCTGGGTAGGGGATTACCATCTCCATTGTTCTAACCCGTCTGATCGCTTCGGCCCAGAGACCCAGCAAGTCACAAGCTGGCAAAAATCTGCCAGCATATGACGGAGCAAACAGATCAAAAGAGGTTCCCTTGGAATTATGCAGTGCCCCCATCACTTGCCGCACCGATACATTCTAATAACGGCGTCCACTTGGCCGGGGGCAGCCGCAAGTGTCAAGTCCTCCGCGTCAGGGCTGCCCTGGAAAAACCTGTAGCCATTCCAGAGATCAGCCAAGCTCTAACTCAGCACAAGCCCTGTCACTTGAGGCTGCTCACTGGATTAATGTTCGGAATACTTCTACAAGGACCCTGCTAGCAAATCCCTCCCCGCTACGACCCCTTCCGCATATGATGCGGGGTGCTTCAAAGGGTGACCACTGCAGAGACTCGCGACACCCTGATGTAGTGAGGACGAGAACAGGCCAGGATCCCACCTCCAGAGAGAGGAGAAGCCAAAGATCAGGACAAGCCTAAGGTCCAAGGCAAGCAACAATCCAAGATTAAAGGCCCAGGGCTGGGCCACAGTCAATGAGAAGAGAAGGGGGAGGGATGAGTATAAAGCCAAAGGGAAGGAAAGCAGGCCAAGCCAAGAGTCAAGGAGGAAAAGGCCAGAAATGAAGTCAAGGAGAAGGAGTGGGAGGCAGGGCCAGTCAAGAGTGAAAGAGAAGATGAAGGCCAAGCCTAAAGTCAAAGACCTCTCACACCATGACCTCCCTGCATCCCCGCCCCTGCCTGCCCCACAACCTAACACACAAACCAGAAACTACCATGGACAAAAGCCCCACTGCGCCAATGCTGGCCCCCTTGGCTAGGATCTTGTTACAGCTAAACTAAATCAAGGGTGGCCAGTAGTTGGAGGGGGAGCTTGAAGCAAACCCTGGGGTGCTGGAGAAGGCGATGCTGGTAGCTTAGGACAAGGCACTGTCCTGTCCAGGTCCTTACTGAACCAGGGTGCTGGTGAGAGGAGGAGGAGTCGTCATTTCAATGGGACGTAACACCAAGGTCGTTACAGATCCTGAAATTGTTTTCCATGAGAAAAGTCCATGAGCCAATCCTGGCCAAGGTCCAGCTCACTCATGTGCTGGCTCCCTGAACTCCCCACTGCAGTTTCAGTTTGACACGGATGGTGTTCTTCCTCGCATCCTGCCCCACCTCCTTGGGTGACCCCATTCAACGGCTGCCGTATTCCCGGGCAGAGGTGGCTGCATTTGGGGGAGAGTGAGGCGTGAGTCCCATGCGGGTACAAATTGGGAACCTTTGACATGAGATCCACCTAAACGACTGACATCAATTGGGGTTAGGTCTAGGCAGCTTTTCCTCCCTCCAAACTCAGACAGTGTTCTTCCCTCGTGTGAGAGTGCATGGCAGGAAGGGGTCCATGGGACAAAGGGGACTGAATGAAGGTTGCACCTAAGTCCAAAGTGAAAGGGGCACCCGTGGGTACAAACTCTCTCACTCCGCTCCCAAGTGGGAAGTCAGAAGGATGACCCAATAGTCAGGGCCCTACCCTGGGATTCAGGAGACCTGGGTTAAATTTTTTGCTCCAGCATAGCCTTGAGGAAGTCACTGAGGGTACATCTACACTGAAGTAGAAGTCCTGTGGCACAGCCATAGCTGACCTGGGTCAGGTGACTTAGGCTCATGGGACTCGGGCTGCAGGGCAGGGTGGACATTTGGGCTTGGACTTGAAACCCCATGAGGGGGCTGGGATCAAACATCAGCACTGCAATTTGTAGTCCGGCAGCCCAAACTCCACAAGCCCCAGTCAATTGTGCCGGGCTCTGAGACGTGGCGCTGCGGGTTTTTTATGACAGTGGAGACATATGTAGTCTCTCTGGGCCTTTCTACCTTACATGAGGTGGTCAGCTGTCCTGAAGATGAAAATAACCAACCAGAGTTGGATGCTTCACAGGAAGGTAGGATTTGCTTCGTCAGATGGGACCATTGGTCCCTCAGGCTTGGAATCTTGCCTCTGAAAATGGCCCAGATCCCACTGAAAATAACAGTATCGCCATCACCCAGCTCTTGGACAACAGCCTTCCGCTCTGGTAGCCCTGATCTGCAGCCAAAGGACCTGAGACCCCGTACAGTATTAGGTCTTGAGTCTGAAAACATCCACTCAATGTGCAGCGGCAGTCACAAAAGTGAACAGAATTCTGGGAATCATTAAGAAAGGGATAGATAATAGCACAGAAAATATCATGTTGCCTCTATATAAATCCATGATACACCCACATCTTGAATACTGCATGCAGATGTGGTCACCCCATCTCAAAAAAGATGTATTGAAATTGGAAAAGGTTCAGAAAAGAGCAACAAAAATGATCAGGGGTACAGAATGGCTTCCGTATGAGGAACGATTAATAAGACTGGGACTTTTCAGCTTGGAAAAGAGACGGCTCAGGGGAAATATGGTTGAGGTCTATAAAACCATGACTGGTGTGGAGAAAGTAGAAAAGGAAATGTTGTTTACTACTTCTCATAACACAAGAACTAGGGGTCACCAAATGAAATGAATAGGCAGCAGGTTTAAAACAAATAAAAGGAAGTATTTCTTCATACAATGCACAGTCAACCTGTGGAACTCTTTGCCAGGGGATATTGTGAAAGCCAAGACCATAACAGGGTTCAAAAAAGAACTAGATAAGTTCATGGAGGATAGGTCCATCAATGGCTATTAGCCAGGATGGGCAGGAATGGTGTCCCTAGCCTCTGTTTGCCAGAAGCTGGGAATGAGCGAGAGGGGATGGATCACTTGATGATTCCCTGTTCTGTTCATTCCCTTTGGGGCACCTGGCACTGGCCACTGTTAGAAGACAGGATACCGGGCTAGATGGACCCTTGGTCTGACCCCATAGGGCTGTTCTTATGTTCTTAGGAGTCTATCCCAGGCATAACCAGCAAGGAAAGAAATATAGCAGAGCCAAGTACGTTCTCCTCAATCTGAGGACTCTCCTAGCCACGGTAGGCTACGTGATCACGCCAGCAAAGAGAGAAACGCTCCAGATCCAACTGTGTTGGACTAGATCCTGAGCACTGCAGCAAAAGCTAAGAGAGAAACCCGTGAGGACCCAGATAGTGAGGACTCACAACGCACTGGGGCACAATCATTCCCAAGGGCTAAGAGAGCAATACACCCAACCCAGGGACACTGTACTGGATGCTAGAGAAATATATCACAACTCGAAGACTGCATATCCAGGGGACAAGCCCCAGGCATCCAAACAGCCCACAAACCTAGGGAACGTCTACACTGCAATCCCGGGGTGTGATTGCAGCTTGAGCTGACTTCTCCAGGATAAGCTTTAATCTAGCTAGGCTGGGTCCCGGAGCAGTGAAACGACAGCACACCCGTCAGCATGGGGTAGCGTGGGACTGCAGCATAGACAGGCCCTACGAGAGAACTACACCAGGGCACACTTGAACTGTCTCTCAGGACTCCCAGACACTTCAACCGGTCCACTAGCTACAGCAGGCACTGTACTGAAGCAACACGTCTCAACTCAGAAATGAGACCAGATCTCTCCCGGGGGCCTGTCGGCCAACCAATCACACCCACTAGGAGAAACGCATCGGGGCCGGATTGTGTGTCTCTCTCAGGCCCTGCAGCACAGCTAGCACGACAGGCTGAGAAGGGAACCCAGGAGACCACAGCTGACCGCTCTGGGAGCTGGTTGGTCTCCGCCAGCCCTGGTCTCCGTGGTGTCATGCCACGGCGATAGGGCCCCGCGATACTCACAGCCTGCGCGTACGCGCTGTATGGGCTGAACGGCAAGGTGAGAGACGGAGTGAAAATCCCCAGCTGCCCCACCATTTGCTGCATCCGACGTAGAGTCCTCTCCTTATCGGTGTCAGCAAACTTCACGACTAGACTGGAGGAGGCACCCTGGGCACAGAGAGAGGAGACAGAGAGAGAGACAGAGATAGAGAGAGAGAGAGAAGAGCACAGCAGTGAGGGCATCGGGCAGCGTTGGCGGGAGAGGCAGGACAGAGCGGAAGAGAGGAGGAGAGTCAGCAGAGCAGCAAATGTCAGAGTGAAAGGCTCAGGCTGAGATCTGAACCCAAGTGCTAGGAGGAGCCCTGCCCAGACACACAAGCTCGTGGACACAGCTACAGACACGCACACAAGAAAAAACAGTTGCTGCAGCAGGGGTGTACAAGGGCGGCCAGTTGCAGGTGCAGCGCCAAGCATCCGGCTGTCCTCACACCCACACGACACACGGCCGCAGACGCTGGCAGTGAGGTGACAGGAAGGCACCGGTACAGCACTGGTGTACAGGGCACATACCCACAACTGTGTATGCAGGCAAACAAGTGACACATGCATCCTAGAATAGCAATGCAAAGTCCCACAGCTCCCGGGGTGACACGGAGAGAGAACGCACAACTTTATGGCAGCCATCGCTCCGGCACACAGGACAGATGTTGCTTCCCACCCCCAAGCATGTACAAAGCATGTACACCCCTGCACACCATACCCCAGAATACTCACAGTCACACCCAGTCTGGACACAATCGCACGCTTCTTTCTACACCCCTCCCCCCACCCCCGGGTGACGGAAAGGCAGACAACAGGGCACACGCACACCGCCATATGTACAGGCAGAGTAGATACAGATATACCCTGTCCCCGGGCACCCCTAATCACCGCGACCCCAAACCAATCACAGATACACAATTGCAAACTCTAACATCCGGGTAACGAGGCGGCACATCAGGTCACACACAGCCACATGCCTATCGGAGCCCAAATACACACACACGCCCTGCCCCGTCTGCTCACAGTCAGACCTACTGTGGCAAACCTGCACAACGACCGCCACCCCTGCCTAAGATAGTCAGGATGATGGGATGCACTGGGCACACACAACCAAACGTGTAGGCAGAGCAGTAACACATACTCCCATGCAGTCCCAGCCACACAGGACACAACACACGATGTGCTTGTTGCTCTGCTGAGTGGTGATGGGGGTTCCCAGCCACAGATGGATGGGGAGCGGTCACTTGAACAGAGATGGGGAGCAGGGGGCGTGACGGGTACCTTGGACTCATACTCACAGGCATCGTCTGGCTGCCGTGCAGTGCGTGGATTGCTGCTTGAGCCTCTGTGTGAGACGAGAACTTTACAAAGGCACAGCCTGGAGAGGGACAGAGAGCAAGGGAGACTGCAGGTGAGAGCAAACCCGCGAGGGAGGCCGGGAGCCAGGCGCCACCTGCGTACTGGGGAGCGGGCCCGAGGCTGGATCCGAACCGGCCCAGAGTCTGAGATCCGGATCCTGCTGCTCAGGCTGATCCCTATAAAGCATTCCAGGGCCAGGGCCAGGGCCAGGGCCAGGAGGACAGATGGAGGCAGGCAGGATGGCTTGGCAGGTGCTCCAGCTGATTCAGGTAGACAGCTGGGCACATCAACGTCTGCCGACCCCGGGACTCGCCCCAAGCCATGTTCCCCCTCTCCGAAGCAGGCCTCTCCTCTTGCCTGCCACCCTCCATCTTTGGTGGAGAAACAGCCCTGAGGTACAGACCCGCCCAGCGCAGGGGTTGAGTTGGGCACACCCCAGCGCGCAGAGACAGCAGGGCAGAGTCCTACCTGTGGAGCAGGCATGACAGACAGAGGAGGCTCGCACCTTTACTGTTGCCATCAGGTCCCCGGAGCACGGTACATTCGTCAATGACCCCAAATGGTTCAAAGAGCCGGAGCACGTCATCCTCAGACTGCTGCTTATTTAACATCCCCACAAACAGCTTCCTGTCCCCTAGGGGCAAACACAGAAACATCAACCTTCTGTGAGTCTCGCGGCTCTGAGAACAAGGACACGGGGCATCCGGCCTTGGGCATGTAACACACGGGCAGGTAAGTTACTTTCCTTGGGCCACAATTCATCCCGGACATCAATCCAATGGGATTCCTGTTACACCAAGCAGGGATCCAGCCCCCTAAGAGTTAATAACTCTTTGCGTTTCCTTAGCTCCTTCCATCAGAGGATCTCAAAGCACACTGCGGATGTTAAAGAGTGAAACCTCATAGGCCCACCCCCTGCAAGGTGGGTATTATCCTCCCCACATGACAGGTGAGGAAACATGATTTGCCCGGCGGGTCTATGGCAGAGGTAGGGGATGGAACCCAGGAGCCCTGACTTCTAGTTTCCCAGCTCTCACGATGAGGGAGGGACTAGCTGTAGCTCCCAGCCCGCACAGGCTTTAACCACTAGACCCCTCTCCGGTGTCTTGAGACAGAAAAAGAACCCAGGTGTCCTGGCTCCCAGGCTCCCGCACTCTAGAAATGTTGCCAAAGGGTTAGCGCTCATGCCAGAGAGATGGGGGGGGGGGCAGAGGGAGTACAAAGATCCCCTCCTCTCTCTCCCTCCTACTGTCCACAGGACATGGCTTGAGAGCTTAGCACACTCTGGTCCAGGGCGGATGAAAGGCACATGGCTACATTCACGTTAAGCAGCGAGTTGCTTTAGATTATTTAATTGTAAGGGAGAAGCTCAATTCAAGGTTACTCTGGGAGAGTGTATGTGGATGTGGGGGGAGCAGAAGTGATGACAACAACAGGGTGCTTTCTTCCTGCTCCCACCCTGCCCTACTCCCTTCTCCATCACCCCCCACAAAACAGCCCCTGATCCGGCCCGAAGCCCAGGTGCCGATGCTAACATCTTACAGCCGGGTGTCATTAGGCCGGTGAGAAACATGGTGTCTGGTTGCGTTGGCAGCATGGAGCTCTGGTCTCTGGATCACACCAGCTGGTTACTCACAGGGCCTGACCCCAGAGATGATCCTGCCCCCCATCCCGCAGAGGGGTCGTGTCACTGAAACGGTTAAATACGGCCTCTGGAACGTGCATAAGAGAAACGCCCCGCAGGGAATGACTGTGTCAGGATGAGGTTTAGGAGGAGCAGCGAGGGAAGGTTCCTTATTGTTAGTGACAGGATCAGAGGGGCTGGCTTCAAACCAAACCAATTGAATGTGACGTGTGTCAGGGAAAATAGCGAGGAGGCTGCTATCTGCTTGAGAGTGCAGTGACCTGAAAAACAACAGGTCTGCAAGCTACAATAGCACAGGGAGGCAGGGGTGGGGGAGGCTTTCATGCTGTGGGCAGCACCCACTGGCTTAGAAAGTGGCTCCCCATCTAGGTAACCCAGTGCTCTGTTCCGCCCCCACCCCCCCACACACATGCGCACACATGGGGACACGTGAGGGGAGGGCCCACACGTGCCGGCACACACTTACACAAGAGTGCATTGGGAGACACATGCGCACACCCATAAATAATGGACGTGACCACACACAGGCTCATGCATGCCCGGCAACATGCATCGCACGGTGACTCCGCGGATGCTCTCAGAGCCACGTTTCCAGAGAGAGAGACGTGCAGACAGATACGCACTCCTGCTGTACGGACAGTGTGCGGAGACAGATGTACAGCTGCGGGCACACACATGCATTCACTCACACAAACACACAGGTCTCATTCAATGTCAAGGTATTTTCATGGGACAAGCTGCCCTCTGATCAACTTGATTGAAAGGGATAAAAGTCACGGGTCTGGCTCTTGATTCGCAACAGGGTGGATGACCAGAGAAGACAGCCCCATTTTTTTTAAGACAAAGGTTCCTGACCAATGCTGTTTGCAACGCTCCAGCTTCTTAGATCTGCATAGAATTTTAAACATTTTCATTTGCTTGTCACCGTTTTACCCTCCTCTCTGCCCTTGGCAATGAAAATAAATGGGACAGTTTCACTCTGGAGTGGTTAGTCAAGTTCATCTTATTGTGAGTATTTACTATTTGTATCATGGCAATGCCTAGCAACCCTAGTCCAGAATCAGGACCCCATGGTGCAAGGTGCTGTACAGCCAACTAAGAAGGAAGACAGCCCCTGCTCCAGACAGCTCAAAGACTACGTGCTAGTCAGGAAGCAACAGGTGGACAAAACAAACAAGTGGGGTGTTGAGGATGAGGTAATAAAATGAACAGAGTTTAACAAACAATGGAAATGTTCAGGGTCTCATGCACACATTCTAATGCTGCAGTGTCAGGGTTGCAAACACTGCAGGGCATATATTCTTTAAAAACACATCCGTGTTGGATCAACTGGGGAAAAATATCAGGGAAATATTTCTATTGATCTAAGACACTGTAAAAAGTCTGGTATTTTAACAAACACCTAAACTTTGAGACAAAATTGACCTGCTGGAATCCCTTTCTATACATTCCTCAGACACCCAGTACAGTAGACCACTAACCAGTCCCAATTCCTGCCCACCAAGCTATGCTTCGTGCCCAGAGATGGTCAGAATGGGATGGGGCAGCAACTGGGGAGGAGATTTATATTTTTTTTAAAAATGTGTTAAGTTCATAGATTCCCAGGCCAGAAGGGACCATTGTGATCATCTAGTCTGACACCCCCGCCCCCGTATAACACGTTCCCCAATACTTCCTGTTTGAACGAGAGCAGATCTTTCAGAAAAACATCCAATCGTGATTTTAAAATTGTCAGCGATGGAGAATTGGATTGGGATTTGCTTTTGAAAGATGATTGGCTGTTTGGATCTGAATCTAATTTTATCCAAAGTGGGATTCTGTTTGTCCAGGGAGGGGGGAATGAATGGGGAAGGGGAGTGAGGATTTCAGCTAAACTGTTCCATTTTGGGCCTGTCCCATATTTTAATACAAATGCCTGTTGGTTGCAATTGTCCCCGCGAGAATGATTCTGGGCAAAGCGATATTCCTTTGGAACCATGAGGCACTAGCTAGCATTGGACGTGTCAAAAGGGAACACTATCAACTTGAAAGCGGTCAGTTTTAAAAATCAATTGCAAGTCGTTTCAGGTTCTCCACCAGCCCCGAGTCCCCTGGATATTTTGTTATGTTTTCACTATCATATTTTTCCTGTTTTTTTTTTTAAATAAATGTTCCTCTCTCTCTTGTCACTGCATGAAAGTCCCACACAAACAACACCGAATGTTTCCCACTCTCTCAATTTTATCACAAGTCTTGCAATATTTGCTAGGGGCATTTCTGAAATTTCCAGCTCTGGGAGTCCTGTGATTATGTGTGAATCTTGCTTTCATTTTTTTTTTAATGTAAGCTTCTATCCCTCCTAGTTGTGGCATAAAGCTTGAAAACATGAACCCTTAAAGACCCAAACATCAGAAAGCAAATAAAACAATCTCAACTTTTTTTTTTGGAGCCTAACTTATGAATGCTGGGAATTGGCAATATTGCAACAGGGGAAACTGACAAAGGACAATACAGGGGAAATGTTATAGTCATTTTCACTCAGTGCTGTCCAATACGCAAACTTGGGGGAGGAGAGAGAAATAAATATTTTCCCCCTTTAATCCTTTTCTGTTAACAACGGTAGGTTAACAATGTGGAAGACTTTTATTTTGATGCCGTCGCTTTAATTAAAAATATTTTAATGATTAAAGCAAACCTCTCACTCCCCTTTGCTGCCCAGCACTCAGCCCCAAAGTCGCAGCTAATGTTCTTGATTGCATTTTCCTGGTAAAAGCTGCAGCTCTTCCCCCAAACTCCTCACCTGGCTCCTAGTCCCTTCCTATTATGGGGGCGTCAGCAACCACTTTGAAGTTGAGCATCAGTGGCTGAGCCCGCACCGCCCACAGTTCTGCAGCTGGCCAAGCCACCAGGAGCCCCTGGCATCTTGCAGTGGTTAGAACAGCCCCCTGGATCTGAAGCATAGGGGCTGCTGCATTATTGCCCTGGCCTGTGGAGCTATTGCAAGCCAAGCTGCTGGCCCCCTCTGTCTCTCTGCTCAGCCACATAGCCCCCCCTTTCTCCACCTTCTTTCCACCTCTTTTTTTTCACCCTCTGATCAGCAATTTCCCAGACTGTCCAGCAACCACGAAAATTGTCTCTTATCCCTGACTGTTGGAGTTGGAGTTCCCATGGAAACCCATTTTCGGGCAGGCCGTCGTTCAGGCAGGTTGGGGAAGGGAGGGCACCAGGAGGGGCCTAGCGCAGAGTGGATTTCTGATGGAGCGATGACGAGGAACACTGGAGGGTTTTAAGGCTGAACGGTTCAGCCATTAGAGGGAGAAACAGCAGGGGATGCTGCTCCTGTTTAAAACCCAGTGGAATTAGGTCATCTGGCCAAACAGCTGTTGGCGGGGGTGGGGGGAAGAAGAGCAAGGATGGCTGTGGGAGAGGAAGGCGACCCCCTTGTGCAGCCCGTTACGGATGGGATGGTTCCCACGATAAATCTCACTGGGAACGCAGGGAGCTTCCTCGTCACTAATACAGTGCTAATGGGCTCGGGTGAGCAATCACTATCAGCTCAGAGCAGCAGAGCGTTCGGTGGCTCCTGGGAAATCAAGCTGGCCCCTTCCACTGGGCTGGGAGCGGAGGCGGGTGGGGAAGGGGCTGGGAAGTGAAAGCCCACAATCCCTGCCTTGCAAAGGACCAGGTGATGGCAGTCGCCAAAGAGGGACCAGGGTGCCCCCTCTCATTCAGGGCCCTCCTCTCAGCTCCTTGCCCCCAGCAGCGGTGGGATTCAGGGGACAGGCCTAATCCCCAGTATCCCCCGCAGGCCACGAGGGGCAACAGTCTCTGAGCCACATGAGGTGGAGAACAGGGCGTTCCTTCCCCAGCTCCAGCCGGGTGGTTAATTCACTGCGATGATGATTTTAAAGCTGCCCCAGGCCTGGCTTTTGTCCTTTGCTTCATCATCATCATCATCATTATTATTATTATTTTCTAAAATCCCTCAAACTCATGTAAATTGCTGATTATTTCTCCCTTGCTCTGGCCTCCCTGTCTCAGTCTCATTAGTATTTCCCTTCTCCTCTGACCCTCTTTGCCTTTATGGTTTCTTTCCTCTTCCTCGTGCTCCTTGCTCTTTTCTTCTCACTCTTCTCATTTTATTCCTTCCCTTTTTGATTTATTTTTTCCTGGTCCTGCAATATATTCTCTCTTCTCCCCTTCTAACCTTGCTCTAGCTCGTCCCTCGCTCCCAGTCTTTCCCGTCTCTCCCTAGCCAGCGTTCCTTTTCAACTCCCCCAGACAGATTATCAGCAGCTTGATTTCACCCAGCTCAATTTCCCACCCAGCCCCCTTTAGCCCCTCCCCAGCCACACCATTCGGTACAGGTTTTTATGCCGCCTTCATCACCACCATGGCATGGGAGCACTGTCCAGCAGTACATTAAGCATCATGACTCACATCTGTCACATGTGGTTTGTGCTCTCTCTCTCTCATCCTCTCCCCAAGGGGAGAACTGGGTGTGCAGAGGATGGCTTGCTTTGGTGGTGGGGGGCGGCGGCGGGGGTTGTTTTGAAATGCACAGGGTGCTGCTGAATGTCAGAGCAGGTAGGTCAGAGAGGCATGCAGTGCTGGCCACGTGGCGTGCAAGGTGGGGAGGTTTATGATGACCCCTAATTCCTGGTGAATTCATGCCACAGCTTTGGACTGCTTCCCAAGAAAGCATTGCCTCCTGCCCCGACGACGAGCTTCCCCCCTGCACTAGCCCTGCCAGGCTATCTTGCAGTTCTGGAAAAGCGCCTTTCCTTTCTCAGACTCCAAGTGACTGCCTGGAAGACGTGTTCTGTAGAGGGTTAATAACATCATCTTTGCAGTAACTCCCATCCGAATACACTGATCTAACCCATACAAATCACTCAGCCTGGGACGGATGGGCGGCCAGGAGCGAATTCAGTTCCAGCAGTGGACAAAAGGTGTCCTCAGTTAACCTGGAGGGCTTGGGTATGCTCTGCAGCAGAGCAAGATCCTAGGGCATTGGATGTGCCATATCTAATCACACCGCTAGTCAATCAACCCCAGTGTCCTGCTTTCTGTCATGGCGAGAATAGGGGAAAGATTCCTCTCCCAGTCATACTGCACCTAACCAGTTATGTAATGTTCCGTGGGCATGGCTGTATGTTTAACAGTGCACATATGCTCAGTACGTCACTCATGGCTGCGGCCCGTTGGAGTCAGGAATATAACGATAACATTTAGCACTTCTTCAAGCACTTTTTATCTACAACCCTTCGGTCAGAGAGGTAAGTATTGTGATCTCCCATTTTTTTTAACAGAGGGGGAAAATGAGGTACAGAGTGTTTTATTAAAGGGGCAGTGTCAGGACACCATGGGCTAAAAAACACACATAGAAACATTTTGAAATTTTTTTTTAAACTTCCAGCGGGAAACTTTTTTTTTTTTTTTTTTAAAAATAACATACACACACCCCGTTATGTCAGAGGCTCAGACCCTATCAATATTGGGAGAGCATCAAAGAAACTGACTAAGACAAAAGTAAAATGGACAAGCACAGAGGTGCCAGACCCTTTGCGCAGGAAGGGCTGAATTCCAGAGATATTGGTTCATGCTCTCTGCAGACTCAGGAAGAAAGCACTGCATCGGTTTATACTCGGTCCACATTGGGAAGGTTAGCTGTGCAATCACGAAGACTAGAAACTTTTTTTTTTCATGAAAACCGGGATTCTGCAGAATCTGAATATGTCCTGAGAGTCACCAATATCCACCAGACAGGCCAAGTGTCTGACACCCCTGGAGTAGTCCGTTTGCAGAAAGTGAGTGAAAGGCTAAAAGTCTTAAATAATGAAAACCTCATTAGATTTTAATTAGTTCACCCTCCCCCGCTTTAATAATCTACGGTGTTCAAAGAAACAAACATAAAATATAACCTGAGATTTGCACTTTAAGTGACTGGTCTGAAGCCACTGAATCTATATAGGAGCTGGGATTAATTAGAGTGTAATTGCTGTTTGGGGTAGGAATCAGTTTGTGGTGTTTGTAGCAGTGCACAACAGGGTCTTAGTTCATGACTGGGGTTCCTAGGTGCTATCATAATACACCTACCAGTAACTCAGAAGTTCCTAGCTCCCAGTCTAGAACTTGCACCGTTTACACCACACCTCTGAATGGAGGATTCATGCACACATCTGTAACAGACGTATGCAGGGAGCTCTCAGTGTCCAAGGATGGCTGGAAACCTGGGACAAAGGCCCAAACTGATAGTCACAAGGAAAATAAACAGCTAGAAAGATTCAGAGCACAGAGCTCCCTGTTTTGCAGGCCCCCGGTTCTGCACTGGAGATGTCACTAGTTTACAAGAGACAATGTGAGATAACCCCAGGCTTGCATGGGATGTGGGAAGTTACGGCTGAGTCGAAAATATGCAGTCCAAGGGCACCAGGCTAGTGGGAGGTTGGACTAGATGACCTCCTGAGGTCCCTTCCAACCCTGATATTTTATAATTCTATGAGATGACTGCAAGGCCAACCAACCTCTTCTGTGTCATTGTGGAGCATAGAATATACTGAAACATGGTGCCTGCCACAATTCACCCATGAAAAGGCCAATCCCTGGAATCCCATGGGGCAAGTCGGCTTTGGTGTGACCCCAGGAAAGGTTTTCTGGGGTTTCTTTCCAACCGATGGTAATAAATGGAACAAGACTGCCTGGCCCACACTCCGTGTTGCTGCAGATCTTTGCCTCTCCAAGGAGCAGCATTTCTCCATCGCTGTGTAAGATTGCTCTATCCCAATCTGCAGACCTTGTTGCGTCTTCTCCAAGAATGGGGTTCCCTCAGAAGACTTGGTGCTTTGATCGCCAGTTCCTAGCTGGAATGAATCCAAGAGTGTGGCCCGCTGGGAAAGGGCCTGAGGTGCAGCTTTAACTCTGCCAACTGGCTGGATCCATGTTGCCCCAGATTTGCACAAGGAGCAAGCTGTGAGGATGTCAAGGGGCACCCACCCCTGGGGTGTTAACATGGTTAGAAACCACAGAAGTGAGATGCAGCCTTGGAACGAGAAAGAACAAGCTGGGGTCCAACAATGACCCCAGGAGCTGTCCCAGCATGGTGCTTGGGGATGCCCTGTTGCTGGGAGACACCCTGTTTAGAATGAGAATCAAAGCTAATGTCCAGATCGCTTGTGATCATTAACGATCCCCTGGCATTCTTCACAAGCTCAGGGCTCTTATCCCCAATATCACGGCCAAATCCGTGTAGCAGAATCTACATCCTGCCTCCCTCGATTTCCCACGCCATTTCAGTTAGATACAATATTCATCTCCCTGCCCTACACTGCAGTGTGGCTCTTAAACAGCTGCTAAGTTCCAGAGGTGGCTGCATTTCAGTGGTGAGTGAAGCGATCCCAGTACATCATCATAAGGCTTTGAGCTCCTTGCTATGGAAATGCAAGATATTATCCCTACCCTGCAGCTGAGAGAGAAGCAGCCCAGGTCCCTGTTTCAGTTCTGGTTCCACAGCCTTCATCCTCCTCTCCATCAAGGTCACTTGCAGGAGGCCAGGCATATCTGGGGGTTGCTCTTTCAGTCCTTTCGCTGGGGGATGGAGTTTCTCTGGTCCCCGTGTCCATGAGGACAATAGACAGTATCCTTTGAACACAGTTCCTGCTGTATCCATATGATGCATGATCACTGGAGAAGCAACCTCAATGGGACTGTGCCCAGGCGGGAGGCTGGAGTCTGACACCAAGTGTGAGGTTGCTGGGATTTCATTCTAAGAGCATTAGCTTTGTTTAAAAGGCCAGGACCACGGTAGGCAGGCTCTTGCTCTTATGGCAAGCTGCAGTGACTTTTTGCAGAGGGTTTGCATTTATATCGGGCGCTGCTTAGGAGTCCCGCTCCTTCCCCGCCCCCCACTCCCTGCAGACTTGGTAGTAAACTCCTTTGCTTGAAACCTGACAGGGAAACAATGAAGTCCATCTCCTCCTGCCGTCTGCACGAAAGGAGCTGGGGGCATCTCAGACAGATGGGAGCTCTGCTGTGCCTGGGCTGATGGGAACTTGCTCCCGACTCCTCATTTATTCCTGCACTGTCATTCCCAGACAGGAGGGAAGATTTGCAACGTAAATACAGGGAGGAAGAGGAAAGGAGGGGACATTTCTCTGCCTCCCTTGCAAGCCCATTGGCATTAACGGCTAAAACTCAGGGCAGAGTGGACTGTTGGATTCAGGGAACACCTCAGACAAATGTGAGAATCAGAAGGGATGAGAGCTTCCCTGATAGGGCTGGGGGGTGGTAATAAAGGAAAACATCAAGAAAGGAAATAGTGCTGTGCTGGAAAAGGGGAAGAAAAAGGTGGCTTTATACCAACGTTGTGCCCTCTAGGTTGTGGGCTGCCCCAGGCACTGGTGTGGAATACAGCCAGGGGTCAGTATGGAACTCCTAAATGAAAGCAGGACTTTGGATTAATCGGCCATAGTCTTGTAGGATGGATCTAAGTGGAACCTAAATGAGAATCACTATTCTTCTCCCATGCCACATGCACACACTTCATTGCAAACTCCTCATTACCTCTTAGACCTCGATAGCAAATTCTCCTTGTCCCAGCGAAAAGCTGCAGGCTAGTTCTAGGCCTCCATCAGCTCCCCCCCAGAAGTGGCTGTGTTTCTGTGGTGTCATATGCATATCATTTGTAGATTTATTGGAGAAAATTTGAAACAAAATTCAGAGACCTAGAAAATCGAGACTTATGCTTTCTGGCTTTGAATTTCCAAAAATGGTTCAAATTTTCAACAATAATAAAAAAAAAGAACAGGAAAAAAATGCTTGTGAATTTCTTTTTCAGGTTTCATCTTGGACAAAATGAAGCCTTTTGGAATAGAAATAGGTCCCACACCCAAAAAACGGATCTTGTTTCCAGTGCAAAACAACTTCCAGCAGTTTTGAAATGCAAAATCCTTTGGGCTGAAAATCAATTTGCATTTAAAAATGTGAAATCTTTTTATGTTGCATTTTTCTTAAAATATGAAAAATGCCCATTTTGGCACCAATATCATGGTGGGGGGGGGAATCCTCCTCTGTTTCAGAGCTGTGAAATGGAAATAAACTTTTTTTTAAAATACACAAATTAAATAAACATTTTTTAACTCCTTTCTCCCTTCTCTAACAGTGACTGAGATGCTTTGGGATGGAATTGCTATAGAAATGTAAGATAATATTAATATTTAATAAAACAGTCACTAGGATATTTTTTAAAGTAATAAAGATATTGCTGTAGGGAAGGCAAAAATAATGAAGTACCAGATTGTGATACTCTGACTCCATTTGAATAGTGCTTTCCCCATGAGCATTGGCCCACCAAAGTCAGTGGTTCTACTTGTGGAGTAATAGGCTATGGGTTGTAACAGGATCATATCTGGTCCTACACAGGGAAAGAAATGTCTTCTGCAAACACCACTGACAGTTTTGAACTCAATTAAATGGTCTAAGAAGCAGCACGTCTCCTTTTGCTTCCCAAGGAGCAAAGTGGGGACATTAATTATTATTATTATTTTGACCAGCCACTACAGCGTACTTACAAGTGCTTTTACAAACATAGACAGATGCACGGTCCCTGCCCAGAGGAAATTATGGTCCAGCACAGATGCAACAAGCTGAGGCATAGATAGGCCCTGATCCTGCACTTGGATCCATCCAGGTGGATTCCTGCACTGATGGGGCCCTGCATGGCAGGGCAGCAGTAAGTCTCAGATTGCACCATCGGGGCCTTAATTAGGTGCAGCAGGATTCGATTTTCGATCCGTAAATGTCAGCGATCATTGTCAGCTTCTCTTCTTACTCATGTGTTGTGGTCCTTGGCAGAGATCCCTGGGCAGCTTGAGAGGAAGAGCTGGCTGGATATTAACTCCACCCTTCCCAACACATCAGCAAGCTCTTATTCAGGCATTCAGCTCTCTGGCTGCCTAAATCTACGTGTGCTCAGTAGCGCAGGTACATGGTTCTAGGCAGTGCAGCCTAGAAGAAACAATCTTTTTCCTTCTCTCAGGAGGAATTTCCATCACTGATAAGGGACATTTACAGAGCGGGGAAGTTATTATTTTTTTTAATATGGCTTGAGGGCTTAATAAATGGGTATGAGTTTATCTTTCTCTATATTGGTGCATGTGTATGGATGGACTTGTGAACGTAGCTATGTGAATGCATTCATGCCTACCAGTAGTGTATGTAGACGTTTTGATGCATCCCTGTAGTGTCTGTTTGGGTGTCCATAAGCATGTGTATCTGAGTATTGCTATATATTAACTGTGTACCAGAATTTGTGTGTGGTGTCTGTGAGCATCTACACATGCTTACTAGTGTGTATTAGTGTATAGCAAAGACTTCCATAGCCAAAACCAATGGGAGTTAGGCACCTAAAGCCCTTTGAAGATCTGGGCTTAAGTGACTTAGGTCACTTATCCCACACCTTGCTTCCCACAGGCTTAGATTTTCAGAGCGGCCTAAGGGAGTTAGATGCCTGATTCCCATTGAAATTTGGAAATCTAACTCCCTTAGGCTCATCTGAAAATCCCAGCCTCTGGTTGGAATAAATGATTATTATTAGCGGACTTTTTAATTTTGATTTCCTGCTGATGCGAATATTGAAATGAATTCAGACAAAATACTTGGAAATAATCCTTGAAAACAAAACTCAGCTCCTTTCAATCCCAGTCACAGGACATGCGATGTTCCGTTCTAAAGGGGAAAACAGCCCCACCCAAATGCCACCAGGCCTACCAAATTTCTTGATAAGGCAGCACAAACAAATTAAGAGAAGAAAAGGACAGATGCAGGAGTGTAGGAGGAAGAAGAAATGCACGGTTAAGGCAGGGAAAAGCAACAAAAAGGATGTGTTCATTTGCGACACTAGGGGGTTACACTTGCTCCATCTGAAGAATGGCATCTGACAGGGGCGTGATCTCCAGTGTAAATTAACGCAGCTCGCCGCATATTCCAGCTCATAACCGCTTAGCATATGTTACTGCTGTCATGTTAATGCTCGCTAGGCCAAGGGGCTGACCTACATCGCTGAGGAGAGTTGTGCAAATAGCTCTCAGCCGTACCAAAAACCCCGTTTCATTTCATTTCTGAGGGTTTTTTACTTTTTTAAAAAAATAAAAGTAAAACCAATTGCTAAACAAAAATTCATTTTGAATGGAAAAATTGAAATGTTTTGATATTTTTCAGCTTCTTTTCTTTGATTTTTTTTTTTTGGACTGAACAATTTGGCGAATTTGACTCAAATTCGTGAAGTGGTTTGGTCAATGCAAATCTGTATTTTTCATTGAAAAAAAAGGTTCCAATGAAAAAATTGGCCCAGTGCTATGCCTGAGCCTCCCCCAAATGCCCCATCATGCTCCCTGTTCCTCCAGGATCCTCCTGCTACACCCCAGGACTGACGCTCTGCACAGTTCCCAAGTGTAGCACATATAGCCACAGCCTGGGGCCCAGCAGAGAAGCGGTGAGCTTGGCTGAGCCTTGCAGTGGCATACTCGGACATGGAGTGTTTCACCATAACCAGGAGCTCCCAACAGTAGCCTCTTTGTTCTATCCACAACCCAAACCCAGGCCCACAATCACCCGCAGGTGCACAGCAAGGGCAGGCCCTAAACACTGGGTCTCTCTGCCTAGCAAGAGTGGGCCAGAAGGGCACCTCACAACAGACCAGCTGCCAGCAAAACGACAAGGAGGAATAACAAGGAGAGATGACAACTACCTCCACGGCTCTCGCTGTCCGCCGGCTTCACCTGGATTGGACGGGCCATCTGCAACGAGAGAGAAAGACAGGGAATGAGACGTCGCTGCCCGCCCGCCTGTCACATGGTGGCGCCGGCAGCACCAGGGAATTCAGCAGCACTGCCCGAGGGTGGAGAGATGCAGCTAGGAATATTACCTCCTCCCCTTAGTGATGCTCTCGAACCTGTGCAGCGGAATAAGCCCTTGGGCACCCATTGCCCAAGTACTCTCCCATTAGGAGTCCCTCTTCCCGCTCTGCCAGTAAATGCCTGTCATGTCAGTGTAGAGGGGTGTCCTGGGGATGTGGAGATGGCATGACTGCAAGCCAAGACCGGGGATGTGGAGATGGCATAACTGCAAGCCAAGACCCATGACATGATTGCAAGCCAGGACCTGCAGAAAGGAGCCAAAGAAGCTTCTTTCAGATCTTCTGGGAGGAATGCAGCCCCCACCCCTCCCTATCCTGGCAGTGCAGAGAACACCCCTCCTTTAAATACACACAATCTGTACCAAGGAACCCTACATCTTCCAGGCAGCGGATTGCTGGCTGAGAAAGACTCAGGCCCTTGAAGCAAACACTTCATCATTTCAGAATCTAATACCCAGGGGACAGTGTGGTCCAGTGGTTGAAGAACAAGCCTGGGGACCTGTGAGCTATTCCTAACTTTGCCACTGACTCAGCATTGCCTTGGGCAAGTCACTTAATTGTGTTTCCATTTCTCTCTCTCTCTCTCTTACTGTAAAATGCGGGGAAATAAGACGTTCGTACCAGACAGGGGTGGTGTTTCATTAATGCTCCTTCAGGGAATAGAGATCCTTGAGGGAAAGCTCTAGAGCAGGATGATTATGAACTTCTTTTAAAGATGGTAGTGATACCTCAAAGCATCATCCGCACAGGAGAGGAGGTGGTTACCTAGTTTCACAAACCCCTCCAGCTCCAAATGGTGTTTGGGCTCTGCACTCGTCTCATTAACGCTGATCTAACCTGGAGTGATCCCCGCCCAAGTCAACAAGATGAGAGGACAATTAGGTTATTATGGACATCAGGGGGGAAATTTTCAAAGCACCTAAGTGACTAGGGAGCCCGAGTTCCTTTTTCAAAAGCACATCTTGTGCTTGGGAGCCTGCACATCACTGAAAGTGAATTCACAAGCAATATACCTTCTCCTCCTTCAAGGAGCCCCAAATCGGAGTCCAGTGGCCTCCGGAGTTGGGATCTCTTGCGCAAGAGGCTCATTTCCATAACTATGTGAGAAATATTCAGCCGCCCCAGTCCTCACTCAGGAAAAGCTCCCATTGACTTGAGTCGGTAACGTTTATTTGTCTGAGCAAGATCTGCTCACATCCTAGAGGAGTGGGTCCTCAACTAAGTTCAGTGGTTTAAGGCACAAGCATGAGGAGAAACATAGAATGAAGTCGAGTGATAAAAAGTTATGAACTGAAGTCTCTAAAGTAGATGCGTGCGACTCCCCTCACTCACACACCCCCTTTGCTGAGAGATTCCAGCTCCAAGTGACTGACTGATGGCATCCTTTGTGACTCCCAAGAATTCAGGGTTCTGGTGCTTCTGCTCCTGGGTCACATTTCCAGCTGTATCAATGTCCCGGATGTAACTGCAGAAGACCCCCCTTACCTGGGCAGAGAAATGGAGCGCTTGGCTGCAGGATTGTGTCCAGGCATGCGAAAATCTGATCTATATGCACAAAGGCTGAATTCATTTATGCAGGCGAACCTGCTGGGGCCAGTAGTGGAAAACACTGTTCCCAGCCAGCACCCCTGAGGTTAGTGATTTCAGCTAGACATGTGTACCTCTCTTTCCGGCACCTGGTCAAATCGGGGAATGAAGAGTCTGCCTCTGACCAAAGGGGTGATGATTTGGAGATGGAGACCACACAGAGGGGAGCTATTGGGCCCTTTCTCCAGGAATGGGGATTCGACCTGCTGACTGATGGAGAGACAGATGCACAGACTTCTGTTGCTTCCTCCATACCATGCGCCAGCTCCCAATGCTTCAGCACGCCAACTTGGAACGGTGCTTTTCCCTCCGCAGGCAGCACTACCATCAAACCCCAAATGCCCCCTGTGCCAGCTGACTGGTGCAGTCCCATGTGGCATCCCAGGACTTTGTTGGCTGGTCTTCGCACTAAACCACTGACTGGGCACCAAACCCAACCCACCCTTCAGAGGCTGCTTCTTTCTCAAGACCCTGTTCGCCATCCACCTCATGCTGCTTTGTCATTCCAAGGAGACTTTAGCGCAAAGCACCTTCCCTTAGCTTGGCCCCTTATTGCAATGAATTGATTGTATTGATTTATGGAGCGCCTCCGGCCATAGCCAGCCTGCTAGGTGCAAGCTCCAGCGCTGCCTCCGGGATGTCTCTAGGGTGTCTGTTCGGGTAGGCGCGGATTTAAGCGGGACTCCCAGAGTAGGACTCTCATCCAGACAGTCCCGCCATACACCCCACTAAGAGACCTGAGCAAGGCAGTGGCTGCTGCTTGCCTGTCCACATCAATAACCCGTGCAGCACGGAAGGTGGCATGGGAAGCTGTGTGCCATCCCGGTGCGTGGTTGGGCAGCACAGTCCAGATGTGCACTCGGGAACAGGCTCAGGGGGAGGGGCAACAGCTGTACTAGTCATACACGCACACTCCTCCCGCCCCCGCTGCAGCCTCAAGAACCAGCTTTATTTCTAGCCAGGAAGAAAACCTGGGATTAAGATAAACAGATGGGGAGGGAGATGCAGGGACTGGACTCTGAGCTCAGCCCCACCAGTGCAAATCCAGCATGGCGGGGAGGCTTTATTGAAGCCTGCATATGGGCGAATCCAGAATCTTTAACAGCAGCAGTGGGAGGGGGAAGGGAGGAGCGGGAGAGGTTCAGGAACAACCCCAAAGGGAATTCAGCACCTGAGAACATCCTGCTCCCCCACTCCCCTCCCCACCCCACCCCGGCCGCCCATCCCCCCACAGGCCTGTCACTCCAGCTCCTGGCACCTTAGGTAAAGGAGTTGTCGTCATGGAAACGGTTATTCACCACATGGAACCTGACATTTGTGGTTGCCATGGTAACCAGCTCTTAGGGGCATTCCCTCCGCTTTGCACAAAAGAGACATTTTGATATGATCTTCGGAGAGGGGGCTGGCAGGAGGGAGAAGGGGGAGAGTCCCCCCTCCCCGCCATTGCGCCCAGTGACTCTCTGGGCTCTGCCAGCGGGATGCGACCCTCGCGGGATCGGCAGGATAAACCGGCGTCTCTCTAAACAGGTCCCTTTTTATTGCAATGCCACCGAGGCCCCAGCTTCTCCGTATGGGAGCCCCAGTAGGGCAGAGCTTGGCCAGGCCCCTCTCCAGAACGAGCGCCTGGTGGGAACTGCAGAGCTGCGGCAAACAAAGCCCTCTAAGCCCATCGCTCGCTAAAGGTGCCTGTAATAGGGGAATGGGGTGAGATGTACTAAGGCCTGCGAGTAAGCCCTGGGGTGCATCCAGAGCCGATTTCAATGGAGTTGCACGAGGATAACTAAGAGCAGCATCTGGCTCTGGGATTGTGACCAAGATGGCCTGGGGGGCTCCCTGACCCGCACTGCAGACCCCAGCTCGCTCTCATCCTGCCCTCTAAGCCACACTGAGGTCTCTCCTCTGCTCTCGCTCATCCCTGGGAAGCTGACCCAAGCACTCCTCAGACTCGCTCACAGTGGCTTGGGGCTGCAACCAGAACCAGCCTGACCATGAGATGACGAGGTTCTGGCCAGGCTGAGCATCCCCATGTAGCTCACAATCCCTAGCAAGTTCTAACAAGCCCCATTTCCCGCTTCCACTCCCTCCAGTTGATCTGTTGTCAGCCAAGCCCGGCTCCATGGCAGAGCCGTGAAGGGGCGGCTTGGCTCGTTCTCACCTGCTTAGGGAGACGTGGGTAGAGATGAAGAAGGCAAGATACAGAAACCTCTCAAAGCAGCGAAAGGCATTTATGCTTGGAGAAGAAATTCAGACTCCTCTTCTTAACGTTTGCAGCGAGAGATCTCCACCACCGGCCCAGCCATGGAGGAGGCATCATGCTTATCACATTTTCTGGCAATGGCAGCACAGATCTAAGGAGGTGACATGACCTTAATTCCAGCACCACCAGGGCTATAATGGCAAACAAACCAAAAAAGGCCCCACAAGCAGAGACCTAAACGCACAAATGCCAGGAAATTCTATAGCAGCTTTATCTTCGCCCAGGTGAGTGATTAGGCTGCATAGCCCAGAGACACTCCACTAGGAGGGGTGACCCAGAACAATGAGCGATATAGAATAAGTGACTTACTCTTCATACAGGGTCTCAAGTCCCAGCACCTTACGCTGACAAATGAGCATTGTTCCTCCCATTTTCCAGAGGGACCGAGAGAGGCATGAAGAGGTGAAGTGACTTGTCCAGGGTCACCCAGTGAGTCAGTGGCAGAGCTGGAGATACAACCAAAATCTCGTGCTCCTCGTGCCTGGCTTTAGCTGCCCTGTCACACTGCATTAGACATGATGTGTCATATACATCCACACATGTACAGACCAATAGGCACATCTATGTACATCTATGTTCACAGTGCCCAAATGAACACAGAGACCCACCATGAACACATGTAGTCCAGACACATGTGTGCGCACACACACACAGAGCCAGGCACCCTGCACAGATGTGTGTATTACACACACACATGCCCTTACACAGGCATGCATGCGTCTACCACACACAGACGTGTGAATCCTCTGAAGCATCTGACCACTGGTCTGGCCCAGGATGGACGTTCTTATCTCCCACATGCACGGACATATGCATGCATGTACAGGACCCACCCACCCAGACACATGAATGCACTACACACACCCACACCCATGTGGCTCAGAGGGTTTTTGCTAGTGATTTAAGAGGCTGAGCCTGCTTTGCAGACTGAGCTTGATTTTCCTCATTAAATTATTTAGATGAGCATTAAAAATTAACCTATTTATTCATTTCTGAAGAATATCACATTAACATTTAGCACACGCTGCTGGGCCAGCAAGGGCCACGCTCCCCCGCCCCTCACCGCCGGTGCCTTGCAGCGCTTCCTACCTGCCGCTAATGATAGGCAGCGTTGTCAGCTCTGTGACCCACCGGGCAGGGGACCAATGGCCTTGCAAAGCGGTCCCAGCGACATGGTGGTGGTGTGGCCAGACACACCAGCAAGGGAACATCACCTGGTTAAGCAATCCCTCCCTCTGTCTGTCACACCACCACCCCCCTGACACGCCCACTGAGTGTGTCTCTCCCCCTTACCCTCCTCTCTCTCTTATACACACGCTCTGTGTGTGTCTGTCCCCTCACCCTACCTCTCACATACACACACCAATCTGTGCATGCATCTCTTGCTTTCTTTCCCCCACCTTCTTTCTCACACTCACACACTGTCTCTCTCTCCAGCACTACCCCCTTCTCTGTTACATGCACACATACCAATCTATCTGTGCGTGTGTGTGTGTGTCTCTCTCTCTCTCTCTCTCTCTCTCTCACACACATGCACACACACAGAGTGCCTATGCATTTCTCTCCCCTGGGCTCCCACTGGGCAGCGCCCAGCTGGCCTGGCTGGGATCGAGGGGTGCACTGACCACAGGTGCGTTAGCAGTCTATCTGCATTTGGACGTTAGAAAGCTCGTCCTTCAGAATTCATGCCGATCCCCAAGTGGTCAGGAGCTGCCTTGTGGGAGGAGCAGAAGGACAGCCCAGAGCAGCCAATTCCTTTCCCAGCGAGGGAGACAGTAAGAGGCCTTTACGATGTGATTCTGTATAAATTACAATATAAATTGCACCCCGCTCCTTGCTCCTGTGGGGCTTGGAACATGAAGCCCAGTTGGGCAAGGGATTTGGTGGCTACTCCAGCTCCTTTACTGTGACATTCCTGCTCCTGTTTTCTGATGCAATTGCTGGGAGTGAGGATGCCTGGGATGAAATTCTGCCGCATGAAGGCAGTGGGAGTTTTCCCATAGATTTCAATGGGGCCAGGATTTCACCCCTGGAGTCCCCCTACCTGCTGCCCTGCCCAAGGGCCAAATCCTGAGCCAATCCAGGCAAAACTCCTGTTGAAGTCAATGGGACTAAGGAGCACAAATCAATGGGAGGTTTCCTAGAGAGCAAGGAGTGAGTAATGCCTCTGGGCTTTGATTCCAGCTGATTACAATTTGCTCCACAAAATGCACCATTTTCCTCAGAGCATTCCTGGGGATGAGCAGCCCCCACATGGCCATACTGATGCACTGAATGAGCGGCCACCCCAGTGACCCAATAGCCCAGCCCCCATCCCGCAGCCATTTCCTCCATGAGAGGGAGAGACCATCCCCTCCTGCTTCCTGGGACGTCAGGCTGCGAGGCTCAGCAAACCATATGCTGCAGAGAGGGCGAGAGCCCCAAGGGAGGAGCCGGCCTCGCTCTCTATTAATTAAGTGTAAGTGATGTAGAATAGCCCCTCAGGTGCAACACAAGGTAACCTAGTGGCGTTAAGTGGGTCAGAGGCAGACACCATGAAACAAACACAGCGTGTGCTGGCTCCGTAGGGCCCTCACTAGAAACAGGCACTCAGGCACTTGCCAGGATCAGGGCATGAGTCTTCAGCATTGACTCATTGGTTCACTGCTGACCAGTTTAGAACTCCCTGCCTACTGGATCACAGCCACTAAACATCCATTCAAAGCACCAGGGTCCGGAACCTGACTGGCACATTCAGCTCCTGTACTTGGGCAGGTGATGATGGATCAATGCCCTGGAACATGAAGGGTGAACAGTGGCAGAGTATGTATCTTTCTGCATGTCCCCACATGCTACTCTATCAACGGGGCTCAGTCCTGACCTGGCGGATGAAAGGGAAGTTTAGTCTTCATTGATCTTTTAGTCCTTGGTGGTTTCCGTTGAGAGCATCAGTAAGGTTGGCCATTAAGATGGTACTAACCGAACGCTGCTCTGGCACCATCCAGCTGAGTATCTCCAAGCACTTTAAGAATGTTAAAGAATTTGCCCATCAACTCCCCTCCCCAGTCACACAGGAGCTCTGTAGCAGAACCAGGAAAAGAACCCAGGGGTCCTGACTCCATGTCTCCTGCTCTAACTGCTAGACTCAACCTTTGTGGAATAGACTGTCCTTTGAGAACCGGACTGAGAATCCCCAACTCATTTCACACGAGCCCCTTCTGAAGGCCATCGTTTCAAGCAGAGCAGGACCAGTGTCTTCCTTTTCCTGGCCCAGCCAGCAGTGAGTGACAGGCAGGTGGAGAGGGAAGCTGTCCCCATGCCTCTGGAAGATGAGCACTGAGAGATGACAGAGAGCAGTGTGCAGACATCCAGGCCGAGTGAAGGACAATGACGTACAAGATCAGTCGCTTCGCCTCCTCGAGTGCTCTGCAGCTTCTTACTTTTTCCTTAACGCTATCAGTCACCCCCGTCTTCACTCCTGTTCCTGCTACTCCGCCAGCAAGGCAAGCTCCTTATCCTGTGACTCGGAAAGTCTTTGGCTCTCCCTGATATCCCTATGGAAGTGACAGCGCCATTACTGTGCATTATCATCAGATAACCAACAGGGGAGTCCATCCCATCGCAGCAATTACAAGCCTCTTCGCACAGCAGGCTCTTGGGCAGACACATCTTGAAGTGGGCTGTTTGATGGGATGAGGCACTGGCCATTCTGCCCTCACTTGACCCTCTCCTTTAGCATGCCTGAGGGCAGCACAGCTGAGACCACAGACTTCAAATGAGCTTCCCAATCATTCTGGTCATTCCTTGCCCCTTACGATTGGTCTTGTTGGAGGTGAGGGTCTGAAAGGTGGTAAGAGGAGTGCGCCAACTCTCCTGGAGTCCTTTCCACATGCTGCAACGGAAATCTAAATCACATTTCCCAAAAGAAATCTAACTCACAGAAAGAAAAATCCCGGACCAAATCCAGTTGACATGGGTGTTGAAGTAACGCCACTGACTTCAGCAGGAGTCAGTCTGGATTTACGCTGGGCTAAATAAAAGAGTGGAAGCTGGCCCATAGTCTCTCGTCCAAGCCTGCACTGATGTAACTAAACACACTGAAAGCTTTTCTAGAGCAGATTCATTGATTTGAAGGCCAAAAGGGTACATTGTGACCCTCTAACCTGAACTCCTGCATAGCACAAGCCAGAGAACATCATCCACTGATCTCAGCATCAAGCCCAGAGCTTCTGCTTGAACTATAGCCTCTCTTTTACAAAGACATCCCGTCTTGATTCAAAGACTTCAATTAATGGAGAAGCCACTCCATCCCTAGGTCAGGTGTGCCAATGGTCAATTATTCTTTCTGTTACAAACGTGCACCTTATTTCTAGTCTCAATTTACAGTCACCCCCCAACTTACGCAATCGTTCTGTTTCGGAAAGCCTTGCATAACTCGAATTTTGCTTAAGTCGGAAATGTATACCCGTGCATTATGCAAAAATTTCCGCAAATTGAAAATCCTATTTCTGGCTTATGGAACTTTTTCCATAAGTGCAAATTTGCATAAGTCAGGTCTTGCGTAACCCGGGGAGCGTCTGTATCTAGCTTCAGCAGAGTTCCCAGGCCCTGCCCCTTCAGGGTTTTTGTTTTGCTTTTGTGATTGGGATTTTATTATTATTCTATATGCATATCTACAGCACCCATTGCCGTGACATTCCTTAGACCACCCCCACCCAATCTTACTTGAGTGGCACCTCTGTCTCTCCTGCTCTCTGCCTGTGGAAAGGTCTTCTAAGGAAATGCTCTGGTTTAAGTCCCTGGGCTTAATATAGGGATATTTGGGTGAAATTTCATGGCCTGTGATACACAGGAGGCCAGACTAGATGATCTAATGGTCCCAGCCTCTGTGCTGGGCTCCTGGCCACTTGCTGCCCCCTCTCCTATTTGACTGGCCATGCTCTAACCCACAGGTCTAGATCGCTGCTCAGATCAAAGTGAAACACATCCGGCAGGACCGGAGGAAGAGCAGGCCAACTGCATTCATAAAACACTGCGGTGCAGTCACCCCGTTACTCCCAACACATAACAGGAATGAGCCGGAAGGGAGGGGCTTGGGCGCATAGCTAAGCATGTTGGTAACACAATGAGAATGGTGTGATCTCCATCTCTACCCTATCCTATTCATTGTAAGGGAGCAGGCATGCAAGGGACCTGAGACTCACTACTGCTCTGTGTATCACATACACTTAGTGCTCAGCCTCACTTGAGCCGGTGCACCGGAGCCCCATCATCTAGTGAGCCCAGCTTCACACCACTCCAGGATCTGGAAGATCATTATCACCAGGCTTCTAAAAGCTCCCATCCCATGACTGGGAGCTGCCCACAATGCCAAGTAGGCTAAGGCATCTACAGCTAGATGGGCGGCAGCAGGCAACTCCAGCTCAAGTTTTCACCTGCCGCTGATACAGATGCACCACGAAAGTTTGTCCATCCCCCCTGACCAGGATCCCAGGCTCCCCTAGGCCTGGGGAGACACACCCCACTCAGGTAACTCACCCCAAGTATTTTCAGTTGGTCTTTTACTCCCTTCTGGTCTTCACAGCTTAGTAAAAGGAACCAAACTACCCCTTCACCCCAACTGAGGTTCTGGGGGGCAGCAGCCCAGCTATTCCCCCATCTCCTATTTTTTGGGGTATCACTAGATCACCTCCGCTCAAATCCAGGATACTGCCCCCATTTAGCAGAAACAGAACAAGAAAGAGTTCTCATGCCAACTTAGTCTGAAACCCAAGATGTTCCATGTTGCTGCACAAGGATGGATTGGGTGTGGCGATGAGAATCCACAGTACCTGTGCTGTTCAAATGTATTAAACTCACCCAATCTTACTGGTGACGAATAAAGTTGTCTGAGCCTGTTGGGAGACATCAGGCAAGGGATCTTCCCTAGTGGGAAAAATGAACATCACAGCAGCCTCCTGTATGAAGTTTTCCTCTATACTCTTACCAACAGCTTCCTTTCCTCCTGTCACCCACTCCTAGTTCTCCCCTCTTGGATGCTTTCCATTTGCATAAGAAAGGTCATCACCCCCTCTGGTCTTACGGGTACCCAAGAGGGGGCAGGGCATTCCTCTAGACGTGTTCGGGGCAGTCCTGCCAATGATGTGTAATGGGAGAACCCTGGTACTTCCCTCTTGGCAAACTCCATCGTCCACCACCTGCCCCATTTTCTCTCTGACCCTTGCAAAAGAATTAGTCGATCAGATACTTTGATTCCCTCCTGCCTGGAAGGAGCCTGGATGACAGCAGGGCTAGGAACTGACTGGACAGGACCCAGCTCTCCACTGCTCCTCTAGCCTATTCAGCATCACTGCCAAATGTCGAGATGCCCTCGGACATTCCACCCGCAGCCCCTGGAGTGATGCTGAAGGTCCTGAGACCTCAGAGATGGGCCCAAGGGCCTGAGAAATTCCCCAGAAGCTTTAGTCTCAGGCCAAGAGGCTGAGATCAGGCAGGAATGGTTAGAGGGTTTTTACTAAGGCTGGGAGAGGAGTGGGACCCATAGCATCCCCCTCCAGAACAACATCATTCAGACCTGTGAAGCAAAACTTGGCTCCTATTTGTAGGTATCTGCTGTTCTCCAAAGAGTTCAAACCTGAATGGCTGCGGGACACGGCAGCACCTGTTACGCAGTCACCCCCTCCCACACTGCAGCTTAATTACAGTGATTTGGGAGAGATGGGTCCCTGCTAATTTAATGTTCTTTTGTTGTCAAGAAACAGGAGGCCGGTGGTTCTGTGCTTCAGAACTAGGCTGTGATGGGGACCTCTCCACCCAGGCCTCTGCGTACAGGCCTTAATTAACTCCCAGTTCCCATGGCAACCACTAACGGTGCCGTTCACTTCCTGACAGCCAGGCTGCTGCAGCTCCTCTTTCCGAACGATGCAAATAGAGAGAGATAGAAAACCCTCCTACAGCAACAGCGCACACATGGAAAAACCAGGCCTGGCTGGAAATCCCCAGCAGAGCAATGATGAGGGGCCTGGGTTTGAGTGGGGAAATTTGCAGTGGGCTGAGCACGTGTGAAGGCTGGTGTGTTCCCGCACATATTTGTGTATACGTGAGGCTGGGGAGGGCCCACATCTGTGCATGCCTGGAGAATGTGTGTACTTATGTCCGTGTATTTGGGGAGAGCATACGTGTCATTGCATTTGAGAGCGTGGGCGTGTTTGGGAACAAGTGTGTGTACGTGTGGCGGTGGGTGTCTTTATTCACACACGTGGGCGTGAGCCTGCTCAGAGAAAGATACCTCCAGCTGAGCAATGTGCCTACACTCGGCCATGGGCACTGCATACGTGCTTGTGCATTTCCGCTTGGGGAGGGCACACACTGGCACGCAGGAAGAGAGCACAGGCGTGCCCTTTTAGGCAGCATGTGGGAGCTGGTGTCAACCTTCAGTCTTATTAGCTCTCCAATTCCCAAAGTGTGTCTTGGCAGCCCATTCTCCCAATGCCCGTTCTATGCAGGCTTCTGCTGCATCTTTCAGTCAAGCCCCTCTATTCCCCTGCACTCCCCTTGGGCCAGATTCACCAGTGGAATAAGCCAATGGGATTCCCACTGAAGTGAATGTGAACTGCAGTCACTTCTTAGCCAGGGCTGAATCTGGCCTATGTCTTCATGCTGTGGCACTGTTTCACTGTGCCAGCCCTGGTGTGTTCCCTGCATTGCTATGTTCTAGTGCTTGCGATCTGTGATTAGCCCTGTCTCTGGTGGACTCAGGGCTGGTGAAATGTGCGGCAGGCTGAGGATTTCTATTTAAAAAATCCACAAAGAGGGGACAGCTTAGGCAGTGGCCATGCAAGCTTCCCTCACCCTGCACTGATGCCGGGCCCAAACTATGACCTGCTGTGACCACCTCAGGAATGGAAGACTGGAGTCCAGCCTTCATCTCCATTCAATCTTCAGGCCCTAAACTCGTTCCTGAAAGTTTCCCCAGCAGGCACTGTCAGTTGCAGCATCCTGGATGAACACAGCTGGCTTGGTATGTCATGCATGGAGAGGCAGCTTTGGAGATATTGGCCTAGGCCAGGTTCATCCCAGCATTAGAGGTGAAAGTCTGGCGACCCCATGATTAGCTTCCTTCAAGCCAGCCAGTCCCACTGTATCTCTGTTAACCCCGGTGCATTGCCTTCCTCATGGGCGGGCCTGATTCAGCTCTGATTCGCACCAGCACAAGATCAGGAGCAAGAGGCAAATCAGATGCCGTGTCCTTACGTTCTAGTGCTGCTGCATCTCTGCGTTAATCCTTGTGCACCATCCACAGGAGCCAGTTCTGCTGCATCTCAACCCCTGGTGCATTCCCAGCGTCTCTCTGCTCTAGTGTTGCTGCTTCCCTGTAATTTTCCATTCTCGTGTCCCTGCGTTCCCAGGCTCTCACCACGTCCATGCATTTCCCCCCAATCTAGCAACATCTCAATACCCCCACTACTGATCTTCAACCTGCCCCTATTCCCAGCTTGGATCAATACCAATTTCTGCCACTTATTTGCCTACCTTTCAGCAAGCCCTTCTTTGTTCTGCATAGATATAAAACTGTAATTGTACCTTGCCAGAAGAATCACACTTTTTCCCCCCCTTCCCCCCTTCTTCTTCAAGAGCAATTTTATGCAATTTGCAACTGTCTGGCTGCAAATGAAAAGCGACACAAAGCGTTTCTCCGAAATATTGAAAAGCTGGCTGCTTTTCCCTCAAATTTCACTTAGCAAGAAGCTTTAACTTTGGCGCGTGTGATCACTGCATGTCATTAATAACCTCTTCGGTTCCTTTCAGAAGTCTGTAAGTGAAGGCACAATCACGAATCAAAGGCATGGGTTATTGAGATATAATATCTCTTCAACCAGCCAAGGATAAGTGCACTGGGGAGCAAAGAGAGGGCAATGGATACTGCACCTACATACTGATTGGCACCCTCTGAGTACAACAGATTAAGTAGAAGGCCAAGGACCTGGTGCTCTGCTGTTCAGAACCAAAGATCCTGCCTCCATCCAGACCTCCTAGAGATACATTTCTGAGCAACTTGTAACCCTCAACAGCATAATCTTGGGAAAGGAGTTTAGCTACTATCAATTTCTTTCTCAGGATGATCCGCTCCCACCGGGGTTGGGGCAGAGTCCCCAGGGCTCATGGGACTTGCCTTATGGAAAAGATTCCATCTTGGCTCAGAGGTTCCCCAGTCAGTATGCAGGAACGAGGGCAGGGGAATTCTAAGTGGGAGGTTTGCAGAGCAGCTGTGGAATCCAGAGGCCAACTCCATATCTGGAATAAAAGGCAGAGTTTTAGAGTGCCCTACAGCTCTGTGCCTGGCATAGATGGATGCCTTATGGGACATCCGCGTCAGCTACTAAGCCAAGGAACATGGAACATTATAGGTCAGAAGCTGTAGTGCCGTGGCGCATTGGAGCCAGGATGAGCTGTTTAGTACTCTTCAGTATTTGTGATGCTCCACTCGCTCTAGATCCCAAACACAATCAAAGAGGGCCCACTTAGCCCATCCTGGTATTATTTGAACTTACTCTTCCTATCCGAGCTAGCCTGCCCATTGCTGTTCCTTGAGTACCAAGTGTTGCTTTGAATTCCACATAGTCGAGCCCTATGATGCCTTAAAAATAAACCCAGATCCTCCAAAACCTTCCACTAGCTGGAAGATGGTCCTCTGTCTATATTCAGTTCCATGCCACCAGGATCTTGACTGGTTGAATCGTGTTCCACTTGTTTAGGAAGAACTAAGCACGTATTTGTTTAATGACAGATTTCAGAGTAGCAGCCGTGTTAGTCTGTATCCGCAAAAAGATCAGGAGTACTTGTGGCACCTTAGAGACTAACAAATTTATTAGAGCATAAGCTTTCGTGGGCTACAACCCACTTCACTGGATGCATAGAATGGAACATATAGTAATATATATATATAAATATATATACACACACACACACACACACACACACATATACAGACAAGTTGGAAGTTAACGTATATATGTTCCATTCTATGCATCCGATGAAGTGGGCTGTAGCCCACGAAAGCTTATGCTCTAATAAATTTGTTAGTCTCTAAGGTTTCACAAGTACTCCTGTATTTGTTTAAGGTGATCAAGTCTCACTTGGCTAAAGGAGTTTGAAATCACCTCTGGTTGATTTGAGATTTCAAGAGCCTAGGAGGAAAATTGAGAACCTGGTGCCAAGGGTGACTAGATGTGACTCTATGGCACAGAATTGCAAAAACTGTAAAGCAGTGAGAGATGAGACTGGCTTCTAGATACTACAGAAGGCTCTGGAAAGCCATCTTGGTTGGGGTTCTCAAAGCATAAGGGTCTTTGAGATATTGCCAGTTTGGATCATGGCCATGCCAGGGGACAGTTTTGAACTTTTTCCATGTAGAATGAGCTAAAATCATTCCTGGTGCAATAAAGTTGACCAGCAGGGTGTTATACCAGGGTGAAATTTAGGGTGTCACAGTGCATCATATTTCCCGGGAGCATCTAATACAGCATCTCTCTGAAATGGTACATATGAATGGTTCAACTATGGGGATGAAGAAAACATTTTTATGTTGGAAATAACAGAATATTTTGCCCTTGTACAACACTTTTCTTCTAAGGATCTCAAAGCACTTTTCCTTTCAAGCCAGGCAAGTATTATTACCCCCCGCACTAAGTGGCTTCAATCCTTCCTCTCCAACGGTGCTCAGAGACAGGCAACAGGTAGTCAAAAGCTCCTATTCTGTGGCGTCCCACTGGGATCCATACTATCCCCTCTTCTCTTCAATATCACCACTGGAAGAGCTAGTGAGATGCATGCACTCAGCTACCAACAATATGCCAATGAGATTCTACTCTTCATCTCATTCTGAGCTGATGCAAACACCACGACTAATGTGTCAGAATGTCGACTGGAAATTAGCTGTTGGATGGAGAACAGCTGGCTCAAGCAGAACCCAGCCAAAACCAAAGCGATGCCATTCAGAAAAGCAAAAGAACTGGCCGAGATGTTGAACTGGTCTACACCTAAAACTCAGGCTGATCTAGCTACGTTGCTCAGGAGTGTGAAAAATTCACCCCCCTGAGAGAGTTAAGCTGACCTAAGCCCTGGTGTAGACACTGCTAGGTTGACAGGAGAATTCTCCCTGCCTCTTGGAGGGGTGGACTAACTACAGCACTGGGAAAACCCCACCCGTTGCTGTAGCAAGTGTCTACACTACGGTGCTACAGCAGCACAGCTGCAGCACCGTAACTGTGCCACCATAGCATCTGTACTGGAGACAGCCCGTGGTCTCCATTTTCCAATGAACACACATCGCCCACCATTCATCAAAGTGGGGTGAAAATCTCGAGGTCCCATTTGACTCCTCACTAAGCTTGGGTGACCAGGCAGCACCAGTAGCTAAAAATGCCTTCTATCCTCCAGCTCGCTAGGGATCTCCACCCCTTCTTCCCAGACCAGGATCTGGCCACAGGGATCCATGCACTGGTCACTGCCAGGCTGGATTACTGGATCACTGAACCACTGGATCTGAAATGGAATGTGCAGATGATGCAAAGGCTCCGGCTGGTAAAGAATGTGGCGGCCGGCCTTCTCCATGACTTAGTGCTGGCCTGAGGATGTCAGACCCATGCTCCAGGCCCTCCACTGGCTCCCAGTCAGCTCTTGAATCCAGTTTAAGGCTTTGGGTTTAATTTTCAAAGCAATTCATTGATCAAGCCTCGGCTACATTAAAGACTGCATTTTGATCATGAACCACTGCGACAGCTGCACCCCTCTGGGACAATGCAGACCACAGAGCTCAGATCAATGCTCACGAGAGCATTCAGTCGAGGGGGATCCAGCTATGGAGTAAACCCGCAGAGGAGACCAGGTGAACCCACAGGCTGACCATCTTTAAGGAATGCTGCAAAGCCTTCCTCTTCAACTTGCCACCATTCGAATGACACTCAGAACACTGGCTTCCCCCACCTTCCGACCTCAACTACTCACACAGAAAAAAATCAAAAACCTTACCGCAAGCAGAGTTGTGATCCCAAAAGGGAAGGACTGCCAGAGACTCCAGGAAGTCCTCTGTGGACTTTGCTATTGATTTTACATGGAAGCTGCTCAGATACTACAGTGATGGCCCGCAGAATAAACCCCCAATAGATAGATTTTACATATGGATAAGATGAGATACCATGGGCTGGATTCCCATTTACACCAGGGATGCCTTACACTGCCAGAGCTGTGCAAAGGGGCTTTAGTGTAAGTCAGAATAAAGCCCAGAGGGGGTTAAGTGGCTTGACCAAGGGCACAGAGCCAACCAGCAACAGAGCTTGGAATAGAACTCAGGAGTCCTGGTTCCCAGTTCACCACTCTAGCCACACCACACTCCAGAGAGCTACAAGAAAACAAATCAAGGCCATTCCTCTTTGATTCCAACCTTATAACCCTAGCTCAGGCTGAGAAATCCACAGATTATTACTCGTGTTCCTTAACTGTCAAGATCTATCATTGGTCTCTGTGTTGAGAGAGCCAATCAGGGGGCCAATTTGTGCCAGCTGTGGTGATGGCTTTTGAGACGTGGACAGCTGTCCTCAGGGAGGTGGATGGAAACCAACTAAACGCATGTTAGGCAGGCTACTAAACAGCCACCAGACAACAACAAAATTCAACCACAACATGGATTATATTAGAACCATGGACCAGGAGGCGAAAGGTTCCATATTCTGTCCTCAGCTACCTCTCCCTTTTCATTCTGAAGCTGAAGCCCTCTGATTCTGGATTTTGGCTAAGGTTAGAGGATCCCTGCACTGATGCCAGTTCTCCCAGCGTTAACCCTGAAGCCCAACGATGACATTGTAATTGTTAACCATTTTGATATTGATCAGTTTAGGGACAGTCAGCAAGTGTGCATTTCCCACAATCCCTAGCAGCTACCTATGCCTCCCGAGTACCAAAAGCCTGAAATATCCTCACATCCAGATGCCAACAACCTTCAGCTTCTCAGACAAAGCAGTTTTGCCTTGTCAATTCCAAAATAAAATCCGCAGTTTTGTCAAAACACAGGGATAGTATCAAATAAGTTGCACTTACTTTCACACTAAACAACACAGGGGCTACCGCTCATCCTGTTCTTTTTAGCTTTAATTCACTAGGAGCTCCATTTTGAGTGTAAAGAAAGCTGAAGCAGAATCCAGAGGTCTTGCTGCCAGATCTAAGCCCAGACATTATACTGTATAGTGTTACAGCTACTGTATGATGAAGTTCTTGTCCATTGCATGTTGAGTTACCGCACTAAACCATGACCTGTATATTTTCTATACTGGTATAATGCTCCCTCACTCTCTAGATCCCATGCTGGTCTAATGCTTGAGGAAGGTTATTATGCCTTATCCTGAATTGCTAACTTATCCCCCGAAGAAAATTAAGTCAAATAATATTTAAGAATGTATTTCTCTTCGGCTCTCATCTGTGCCCTAAAATAACCTGGAACACCCACAGCCAATAACAGCAATGACAGCTTCCAAAAAAGACTCCATTAAGCTGTAATTAAGCCATGTGAGTTTTCCTGCCTATTGCAAACACAGATCCATGCAGAAAGCGAACAGTAAAAATTATGGGTGGCTCTGTGGGCTGGGAGAGGTGATGGGAGCTTTTTGGTCCTGCAGGAGTTAAAGGGGAAATGTTATGGTTAAGAATTCCTAACCCCTCTCCAGAGATCCCTGGTTTACATTAATTATCCTATTGCCTTAAGCACTCAGGGTCTCCGATGAGCTTCTGTCTATAAGTACCCGAGCCCTCTGCCTACTCACCTACAAAGGAATCTTTTCAGCACACTTGTTCAAACCCCAAAGCAAGGAGAAAACAAGCCCAGCCTAGCCAGGGTTCTTCTACCATCAGAAAATGGGGATGGCAAAATTTAAAAAAAACAAAAAAAAAACCCAATAGCATCACCTTGCAACAGAGAGTGGCAATCTGTGCATGAATATGGGTGAGCTGAGGGCTTATCCCCCACACCTCAGAGTGTATCCATGTTGAACAATCTCTCCAGTCTCTCCATAGAGGTTTCATACTGACCATAGACAGCAGAAAGGGCACAGGGTATGGAGGGCTACCTACAGGAGTCCAGAATTCCCAGTCTCACCCGTTCAGTGGACTTCTCCTCTGAACGGTGGGATGGGTCTGTGTATAAGCAGGGACATGTTTCCTCCACTGTCTAGTCAGCCTCGGTAATTGAGCTCAACGTCATGTCAGGCTCTACATCACAACCCTGAACAACCGGGCCAGTCGCTCTGGCAGAGGAAATGTATGAGGAGCTGTAGCTGATGTGCAAATGAGCCTTGGGGATTTGGGAAAAGGATCCAGCATCAAATGCCGTATCTTATCTCCTTCCCCACCTGACTCCTCCTCACAGGCTGCCCATATAAAGAAAGTACCAACTTCCTGTGCCACATCTTCCACCTTGTAACATGACCATTTCCTGGTGATGTGGATAAGCCGCACTAGACTCTTTTTTACAGATGGGGAAACCGAGGCACAGAGTAGCGAAGCGACTTGCTTGAGGTCATACAATAAGCCTCTAGTAGGGTCAGAAATCCAACCCAGAGGGTTTGCCTCCAAGCTCCCCGTTGTAACCACCAGACCAAGCTCCTCTTTGAGAGAGAGAAAAAGGAATCAAAGCCAATGCTCCCTCCAGTTCGCAGCCCAGCTCAAGCCAAGAAACCCACAGACCATAATTCATCAACCACCGGGACTTACCCCTGGCAAAGTCTTCTGTTCATGTAGCGCAGTCTGGGCTTTGATGGCAGAATCTCTGGCACAGTATGTGAGAAATGCACAACCTGCAGTAGAGACAGCAAATGCCAAATTAGACACACAATTGCCTACATGTTACATAAACATAAAATCCCCCACCCCAAATATCCACAATAACATGTTCCATAGGTTCATGGACTATATGCCTTACCATCCCCCCACCCAGCATCCTGCTCTAACTTTCCTGCACGGAGTTCAGAGAGGAGGTGTCAAGCATGGTGCAGGCAGCCCTGGTATGCCCAAGTTTTTATTTAACTTCTTTATTAATTACCTGCAAGAAGGGTGAAGACTTGTTAATTAAAGGTGCAGATATTACTAAATTGAGAGGTGTCACAAAACACCAGGAACAAAATAGATAAATGATATAAAGGGCAGAGTGGACTGGGCCAGATTTTTAAAGCTATTTAACTTAGTGTTGCAACGCCTAACTGATTTAGGAACTGAAGTCTCATTTTTAAAAGGGATTTGGCTAAATCCCTTTTGAAAATGAGACAGGCTCCTAAATCTGTTTGGCATGCCTAACTACCTTTAAAAATCTGGGCCTTCATCCAAAGCCCATTGGAGTCAAGAGAAGGGCTCTATGGACTTTGGATCAGATGGGTTAACATTGCAGGCAGGAGAAACACAAGCTGACACAGCCAGTGGAAGAAATAACCTGAAACACAGATATTTAATGGGAGGGTGAGGCTTGGATCAGCAATTCCAAAAAATACCAAAGGGGTCAGAGCAGGCAGCGGTTTAGAGACCAGCGTCCCATGGTGTATGGGAGTAGAATGTGATTTTAGGCTATCTGTGCAGAAGTACCTTGTCCTGGAGCAGGAAGGGAATATATGGCAGCAATGAGACGACATAGCAAGAGCAGTCCTGGCTTTCGGTACCATATACACGTCTGTGTACTCTACCCACTGATGGAAATTCAGAGAAAAGCAAGCACTACAATTCTTGCGGGGATTGATTTATGAAGAAAGATTAAAAGGGCCAAATAAGGATCCGAGCCTGAAGTCCTTACTCCAGATTTGCCCCAGCATCTTTGGCTAAAATCATGACGAAAGGGGGAGAGAGGCTAGCCACCTACACTTAGTAAAAAGGTGTCTCGCCCCAGGAGAGAGAGAAATTGTTTTAGGGTGCTCTGAGGTGGCAATGCTCAGAAAAACAGGATGAAGCTGAGCAAAGGAAAAATTTGGCTGGTTATCAAGAAACGTTTCCTATCAGAGAGATTTATTAGACTGTGGAATAATCTCCCCAGGGAAGAGCTGGAAGCCCCGTCACTTGAGTCATTTCAGACAAAGCTGGGCAAAGGACTGAAGAATAGACTCCAATACAGGAATGCGTATGCCCCCCACCCACCCCAGTCCCATTGGCATTTAATTACAGGGCATATTTTATCCTAAACGAAGGCAGAATTCATCCCTGTGTTAGTTAGGGCTCTCAGATTGCTACAAAATGTCTTCAGGGTTAACCCGCAGCGCCAGTCAGTGTCACAGATCTCCACTCACATGGCTTTGGCCTAGATAAGAGGCCTGATCTTGCAATCCAATCTCAACAAGCTTCTATACACCCCAGCATTGATCTATTCTCCCATGCTTTGCCCAGCCTAGTCTGAAATGATTCAAACTCAGGTGAGTAAGAGCTGCAGGACTGTGTCTTCTGGCAGCTACCCCAAAGTCCCACATTGACTCATATAATTTTTCTACCATGCGGAAGCAAACTTTGCAGGACAATCACCACTCGAGTGTCTTTATCCCACATATGGCAACAAGAGTCAGCTGCCCTCCTTGCATTCTGCATCCAATAAATTGCCTCTGCTAAACAAATTATACCTGGCTCCGTAGCACTTGCTAGAAAAACAGCACATGAATATTAAACATATCTGACAGGTAATTAAGACTCCTTGCCCAGCCTTCAAATTGAGGCTGCATTGTGCCAGGCTTGGTCTCAAGATTACCAACTAATTTAACTAAGGGACATGGGACTAGGAAAAAAAACACACACACACACTCTCTCTCTCTCTCTCACTTCCTATGCCAAATGCAGTATCTGGCGGGATCCTTAGTGAAAACACAGGCTGACAAGTATCCCAAGGTTTTTGAATCCACCCATTCCCCTGACAGCTGTAATGTGGATCAAAGGTGAAATACTCAAAAGTGTCTGAGTGACTTAGGCATTAAGTCCCATTTCTAAAAGTAACTTAAACACTTGGGAGCCTAAATCCTACATATGTAGGCTCCTAAGCACCTATATCACATGAACTTAGATTGCTAAAGTCATTAGATGCTTTTGAAACCCTCCCCTCAAGTTTATGGGTGAAGGTCTTTTCAACCTGTGTGTTCAAAGAGACCCTGCGTCCACTTGTGTCTGACGGTATTATAATTATCTGTATTGCTGTAGCAACCTGTGGCCCCAACTGAGTTTGGGCTCCCATTGAGCAGGTGCTCTACACACATATAGCGAGGACATTATCCCTTTCTCTAAGTGTTTACAATCTAGCAAGACAAAGGGTGGGAGGGGAACCAGAGGGAAAGTGACTTGCCCAAGGTCACCCAGCAGATTGGTGGGAGGATTGGGAACTGAACCTACCTCTCCTGACTCCCAGTTCAGAGCACCTACCCCCATCGGACTACTAGGAGGCTGTGGAGACAGAGGCAGAGCGAGAATTATGGAAAGTGCCAGCAGCTGTAAAACTAGATTTTCCAAATGCATTTTAAAGGCCTAACTCCTGATCTCAGTGAAGTCAATAGGGAACTAACTGCTATAAAATGAGGATTTGGGCTTCGGTGCCCAGTTTAGCAGTGATAACACACAGAATTCCATGTGCAAAGCCAGAAACTTATTTCCAGGGGCACAACTGCAGCACTGGATGCAGCTAAAATACGGGATTTGCAAAACCCAGTTACATATCCTAATCCTAATTCTGAGAAGTGGCAAGCACCCACAACTCCCATTGACTTCAGACTCGGGTTCTTGCATCTCCCGCATTGCACATGTGCCTTACAGCTGGCTATTTATTCTATTTTAAACGTTTCAGGGATCTGTGTATGGAATTAGCATAGTGATAGGTGTCTGGAGACTGAAGCCCTTGTTCTCCACAGAATGGGTACGGTATGGGCAGGGACCACATGAGTCTTCCACAAACTAGCCAATCACCATGCCCCAACCCCAAGCTAGAGGTGCCTTGGAGAAAAGGAAGTATAATTGCCATGGCCCAACTTCTGTGGTGGTTTTTGCAACATGAGTATTTGTTCAATGAGAACTGGACTGAGATCAAATTCATTTCACATAAACCCCCAAACAGCAATCATATAGTGCGTAGCAATTTCCAGCATCTGCCGGCCGGGGCTGGATTTGAACTGCCAACCAAGCAGCAAAAGATTCAACAGTCTGTTGTCAACTCCCTGAGCAATCCTCATCCAACGATTTCACGGACACACTGGTGCATCTGCAGCTGCATGCTGGCCAACACCCAATCTGATTATGAACATATATGCCCCCTTCTACTCATGTTGCGGGGCAAATAGCATTGACCTTCTTCCTCCTCTTCCATCACACGATAGCCCTATTAGTTAGATCCATAGATCTCAAAGTGCTTTCATAAAGGAAAGCCGGTATCATTATTTACAGAGTGGGGAAACTGAGGCACCAAGTGGGGAAGTGATTTGGCCAAGCTTATCAATGGATGTGGTATAGAACCCAGGTCTCCTGCATCCATGTCTAGTGCCCTCTCTCCTGGACAGTGCTGCCTTCAAAGCTAACTGGACTTTCTAAGCAAAACACTTTGTTCTAACTAGCACTGAAACTAACCTCTTGTTATACTTAAAATGTCTGTTGATCTGGAACATTTTCATAGAGTCTTAGATTCCAGGGCCAGAAGGGAACAATAAGATTATCTAGTCTGACCTCCCTGAGACCTTCCCCAAAATGATTCCTACAGCAGATCCTTCAGAAAAAACATCCCATCTTGATTGAAAAGTTGCCCGCCACCCTGACTCTGGGTAAATTGTTCCAATGGTTAATTACCTTCCCTGCTAAAATTTTAACCAACCTGTCACAGCAGTATGGAGGTGTTGGATAGACTATTGTCATGCATTCTTCTTCCGAGGGCCTCCTCTAATACCAAATAGACATTAGATTTTGTTGCTTGCCTCTTAAAGTACCCAGTTCTCTGAACCAGTATTAAAAAGCCTTTCCCCCTCTACCTCTGTTTGTAGGGTAAAATGCCAGCTGTTCATCTCTCCCTCCACCACCCACAAATCACAGGAGTTCACTGGAATTTATATAGGCAGATTTGGTCACCTTTTTGTATTTATTTGAACTGCAACATATAGATCAATCTCTCTCCAAAAAATAAGCTCTCTGTTATCTGAATAAGTATGTGTGAGTGGATCAGACACAGATAAGGGGTTTCTGTTATAACTGTGTGTTGGATGTGCAAATCACATTGTTGGACAATATTTCTCTGCAGCGATGACTTAATTTGCTTCCTTTCCTTCCCTTCCTTTCCCGACCACTCCCCCCCACACCCATGCACTTTTTTAACTAAAGGTGGGACTGCACCAACCCTTTCTCCCTCTATTCTCTAGACAGAGCCAGCCCCCAGACTCTGGTTAAGTTCAGAACCTACATCAAGATCTGCAGCCCAAACTTTGCCGGCTCAGGCCTGGTGACTATTTTAAACTTAGGATAAAGGAGATTTTAAAAAGCAGCAATGAAAACATTTTCTAAACATGTTTGCAATCCAATCAGCCCCTTGGTAATTTGATTTGTAGGAAATGGCAAGTGAGGCACTGCAAGCAGAGGACTGAAGGTACTGAGGTCACTGGGAGTTTTGCCAAGGGCTTCAGTGGGAGCAGGATTTAGCCCAGATACCAAGGTGAGAGGTACTTTATACATGTGTATTATAATACTAAATAGTGAATGTTCCTACACAGGTGGTCACATCCCTCCAGGGCTGCCCACATATTGCTGCTCCCTACTCACAGCTGGAACAGATTTAGGGCCGCCTGTTGAAACCATTTACGTGCTCTTGTGCTCCAAACTGAGGGGGGCACCCTTGCCTTTGGGGGGGCACTAGCTCAGCAGCATCCTTTTCAAAAGGCTATCCTTACCATACCTTCCACACCCAGGGCCCCTAGGAGTCCCTGATCATTTTGCCCCAACATGTGGAGGCAGGATTCACTTCTGAGGTTCAGGAGCTAACTCTACTTCGGTTGCACCTAGGTCCTGGTCAGGAACACTGAGGGGGATGTTATATTCCTTGCTGCCCAATTATGTAAATATTAGGGAAACAAGAATTGCCCCTTGTCCCTAGAGAGACATTGCCTATTGCAAACTGATTCTTGAGCTACACCTTCAATGCCATCCCCAGTAAAACTCCAGCTGCGTTGTATCCCTCTGTCTGGTCTCAGAGTTCGGGAGAGCCTGGGGAATGCAACAAAGCCTTAGGAAAACAGATATCTGGAACAGAGAAGTTCCTCTGCCCAAGTCAGGGATCCCATTTTCCTTGTGGAAGGCAGGAGTCTCTGGCTCCTAAAACTTCAATCTGAGATGACCATCTTGGATTTGAGGAGGGAACCGCCCCCTGTCCCTGGAACCACTAAAAAAAACAGAGTTGGAGGCAACGTGTAAAGCGGTATCAGTGGGGGTGAGTCTAAGTCTAAGCCAATTGACGTTAGGTTTTCTCGGATAACATTTCCTACCATTGCTAAGTCCAATATCACCCCCACCCCCCATCAAGGGTAGGGCTCACGCAGCTGAAGGTGGTTTTAACAGCGTATCAGCTAACCGTGCTCAGCTGTGGGCCGCAGGATGTGGTGCTAAAAATGCTGTTGGCCATGGAAGCCTTTGCTGTACATGGTTTCTATGCTTTTCTCCAGGTCTGCTACCACTGGCTGAAACACTGGAGAATCTGCCAGTAAGTGGCCTCATGTAGACTAGGCTGCAGTGGGAAAAGAGACATTACACTGCCTTAGACTCACCTCTGAATTTGACCTGGAGATTGTATAGGTAAGCCTCTGATTTTCCTAACTTAACCTTCAAACCAGACAGCTTGCCCAAACCCCTTCCACTCTTTGGTTCGGGGCTAGCTTGTGGGTGTAATAAACAGAACAGCACTTCATGTGTGGAACGCGGCACTCTCTGTATTTGCCCTTAGCACCACTCACCAGCTATAAAGGCAACCACCAGCGGCTCAAATACCCAGAGAAAGTGAGGAGTGGAGAGACCAAGAAACCCTGCCCTTAGGATGCAGGAACTACTCTGTGGTCTTGCTGCTAGTTATTATGAAGGCCCTAGGAAGAGAATACAGCAACGCTCCCCGTTCCCGCCCCCAGTAGCCAAATGCTCTCAGAGCATCCAACAGGAAATCCCAGTCCTGGCTATCAGCGCCCATTGAGATGAACAGAGATGGTACATCGCTGGGTGGTACTAATGCTGAAATGTTAAGGAGTCCACTAGATGCTACTATAGGAGTGCTTATTAATAATGATACTGGACCCGGCGACCCTACAGCACCCACTGTCTAAGATCCTCAAAGCACGTTACAAACATTAGTTAGTTAAACCTCACAGCAAGAGAAGGGAGAAAATGTCATCAGCCAGTGAAACGCAGCAGCTGTGGAACAGCCTGCAGCAATACACAGAAGTTTGGGGCAGCAAGCGAGGAATGTGGCACAGGGACTGAAATGCAGGCAGAACATTGGAATGTGGCCAGCACAGAGAGGTTAACGGCCTGCCGTTTATAAAGCGTGGCACGGGATCTTTAATGATGACAAGTGGTCAGAATCTCAACTGTAAACAGAGGCTCAGTACTGATAGAGGGGAACCGTGGCCCAGACCGTGTGACACCATCAACACTTCCTGTAGTGCCGAGGTCTTCCAGGGACGTCTGCATCCCAACTCGATCTCACCTTGTCTAGCTTGCGAGATCTGTCTGGACCACAGCAAAGGATGGCTGGCTCCTCCCGCACTGGCTACTGGAATGACGATCCCTGGCTACACCCTAACTGCTGCTGCTGTCACCAATAGCCTAATGCCTGTATTAATAAAGGCTAATGGCATGTGTGAGAGTCACATCTCCAGATCTTTGGTTTGCTCAAGGAAAGAGTATTCATCCCTCTATTGCTGCATAATCAATCCCACCAATTTCCTTAAAGCTCTTAAGCATGTAAACCTGGCATAAGGGATCAGGTTTATTAGAGTAGCTCGCTCCTACCAACACATGGAACATGAGCTAAAAACACAGCGGTGGGAGAGGGCTGGTAGGCATGCCTCTTCTGCCCATGGCCAAACCGTGGCACTGTCTGCCTATTCACACTCCCAGGTTTAGACTGTTCCTCTGCCATTTCCTCCCTGGGGGGTCCGGTTCAGTATCTCATGCTTCACAGCTTCTCTCCTTCCCCTCCCATAGACTCTTTCAGGAAATCCACCCAGGAAAGCACGCAGCAGATGCTCTCACAGAAACCTCCATGAGCCCAGTTCTGGAATTTAAGGCCAACAATTTTCATCGGACTCCCCCTCCTCGTTCACCTCCCCCAGCGTATGTGAAAACACTTCCCTGCTCTTCCCGTGGAAATAGCAGCTCGATGACAAATATTGCTATTAATATGCAAATATATCTGCCATCATTAACATAAATAGAAAAACTGCATCATGAATAATATCAGGGGGAACTGGAGCAATATCAGCTACCAAATAGGTTGCTGAGGCATTAATATTTAGCCACTAACATGAATATATAACCATTTCATAATTGCATTGACTTTAGGGCACTAATTCTTATACAGGAATGAAAGACCCTCCTAGACCAGTGAATTTGTCAGTTCTCAACAGTAAAGGAAGGTAAGGAGAGTGTTGAATATGAGCCCACGAGAAAGGTAAAGTGTCCTGCTGCTATAAGGATGGGTGATGGCCCAGGCCTTCCACTGATTGTGAGCTATGAAATCTTGGGCACCTAGCCTCCTGCCCCTACCTTTCTTTGCAGCTGCAGTTCCTGCTGGGCCCAATCCTATGAGATTCTGACTGTCCTCAATTCCCACTGAAGTTGATGGGGGTGGAGGTTCAGCAATTTGAGGGATAGCTCTGTTATTATTTGGGGAGGTGAATGACCCAACTTAAGCCATGTGAAGTCCACTCACATCCCACGCTTAGGGCGACCTTATAAGCGAGTGTATCAATAACAACAGAAAAATGAGTAACAGTGAAACCTGATACAAGGAAATCAACCAAAACTTTCTATTTGTATAAAACAGGGAAGGAGGAAGAACCAGAAGCCCTGGAAACAACCACAATGATAACCTGAACTTTCAAATGTCTTTCCCTGGAAAGAAGAATCGAGAGCTAAACAACATCCCGGCAACGCCTGCATCCTCTCAAAAATGTCAAAGCCAGGGGGATTTTTTTTTTGGCTACTCGAATCCTGTGTTTAGCAGCAAGTTAATGTCACAAGGCTTTGGCTAATACCAGTGCTGCCCCCCTCTAATTTCCATATCTGAGTGGCAGATCCCTGGAATCTGCCTTCTGCCTTTAGCCTGACCTCAGCCTACAAACGCAAACTATATTTAACATGTCGATTGTAATGAAATGTGCGTTTGAGTCGTGTCCCCACCCCATCCACCTCCTCGCTGTGTTTTAAAGGCAGGATGCTGTCAGATGGTAACAGGTTTGTTCAGAGACACCCGCGCGCGCGCACACAGACATATGACAGTTTTATTCTGAAATCCTGATTGAAGACAGAAACACTCCCTGGGCTAAAGTCAGCCATCGCAGCTCCTATTGGCTTCAATGGGAGATGATTCCCCCTTTACACTGGAGCTGAATTTGGCCCTTTGTTTGGACAGATACTTGTCTTCTGTTAATAACACTTCCTTTTGTCACCCTTTCCTCTGTTGGGCTTGCAACAATCAGATGTCCCTGGAGGAATGTTGGCACTTGCAGCTATAGGGTGTTTTGCTTTTCAGAGCTTCACCCTAAACTCAAAACCAGCTGCATCAGAACCAATCTGGGCTCCCCTTCCCTCCAATGAAAACCCCCATATGATTACACCACAAACCTGTGTCAGGTCTTTCAACAAACAGGCTCTTTGATTTCTCTACCATCCCTTTAGTTGTGGTGATCCGAGTATTCTAAACTTGGAAACATCTACCCAGGGTCAGGCTTAGGGTGGACATGAATTCAAGCCACAGACCTGATACTCTGAAAACAACAAGCTTTCAAAACATCCGATTTAAAAAATAATAATAATTACAGCCTAAACATGCTTTCCAAAACTTGTTGGCATCCTAAAGCTTCTAGGATAATCAGAAGCTCAGGATGGCCTTTCATCCACTCTAGATACTGCTATGAAGAATAGATTTGCAGTTTATAATCTTTGTTGTGCAGATTTTAAAACTGCAGCATTATAGCCTGGTAGGAGGTTCAGTCCCATAGTCCAGGGACTGCTGGTCTTCCCCTTTGGAGACCTGCTTCCACATCTGCTCCAGGCCTTAACTGCAATGAGTTTTTGTGATCTCAGCCTAGTCTGTCCTGTACATCTGTCCACATAAAAAATCCCAGCCATGACATTTGTCATGACTGCTTGTCACCAGGCCTGGTAGCAAAACACAGAGGGTGCTGCATATCAGGACTGAAGGGACTGGCACAGCTATAAAGAGGATGGAGGGCTAGGAGAGCAGAGGATGCTGCAGGTTAGAACCAAGGGGCGTTGGATTATTTATGTGACACAGCTTTTCCTTGCTACCCTCAGTCAGGGGAGCCTGGGACTAGAATAAGGGTTTGGCAGGCTGGGGCTGAGGTGGATGGGCAGAGCAGGGGGACAAGGGGAGCCCTGGGTACCTCCCACACAACCACCACTTGGCTGTCCCCAGCACTATCATTCCTTCATTTCCAATTCCCTAAATCAAATTCCCACAAATCCGGAAAGGGGAAGTGGGGTGAGAATCCAACTTCTCCATTTACCCTATTGTAAGAAGATGACTGTGTATATCATTCATGTACACTGAAATATCATTGTCTAGGAGAGCCCCACACATGAGCAATCAGAAGGCTATAATTGCAGACATAAGTTTGACAATAAACAGTTTTACTGGTATCTATTGAATGCATTCCCATTATACGCATGGTGCTGTACAGTAAATGTCTATAACCGTCTATGTATAAAGAGAGTCATTTTTAGCACTATATAAATATTGCCTAGCTAGATAACATGATTTCAAAGCTATAACGTGGCTGCTATTTTCTATAGGTCTTAAGATTTCGAGGGGTCTTCCACACACCCTCCTCCTTCCTCTTGTTATACTACTATATTCTACAGTAGTGGACCAAAAAACTACAGCTCACAGAAATGTTACTGCAGCATCTTGGATCAATAATATTGAGGGGAGGATTGGAATGAGGTTCATCTATGAAATCATCCAATGGTTCACCCTAAATTAACTTGAGTATAAAGGGGGGAGGGGGATATTCCTCTTCTTTCGGAGGAGATCTTTGGCCAGAATAGGACCTGGGGAAAGGAGCAAGATAAACAAGGAAAGGCATCGGGCCCAGAAGGCATTTGAAGAAGTATTAATGAGATGTCACAGATTTCTCCAGACCCCATTTCTTTGTGGCTCCAACCCTGCCTAGAGCAGAGAGAGAGAGAGAGTCTGATAGTCTTAGCCTGGCAGCAAGAGGAGGGTCGAAGCCACCAGGGCCCCTTTGTGAACATTACAAATGTAATTCTGTTAGGGAGGATTAAAAGTTCCCGGGCGGCTCCTGTCAAAAGCCTAAATGAATGAAAGGAACAGGCTGAAATCTGCCAGTACCCCAGAAAGGAGAGGAGATGGGGAGGGGAAAGGGCTGGGGAAGCAGGGGGAAGAGGGGGCTCTAGGAGTTGGGGGGGGCAGAGGGAGACAGGCGAGAGGCGGGCAGGGAGGAGAAGCTGGGGGAGGCTGGAAGGAGGGAGGGTAGAAAAGAGAAGGGAGACATGAGGCAGGAGGAAAGGAGGATGCTGGGGGGGGGGGGGGGCCTCACCCTTGTGCATGCCGGTGTAGCGGTCCTTGAGCACGGTGAGCTCGTAGATCTTGCCGAACTGCTCGAAGAGGGGCTTGAGGTCCTTCTCCTCCAGGTTGCGGGGGATCTGCCCCACGAACAGCTTAATGGCATCCAGGTCCTTCATGCTGTCCGGCTGCGCGGGGGGGTCCGAGCTGCTGCTGCTGCTGCTCATGGGGGAGGCTCTGGGCTGCAGGAGCTGCTGCTGCCTCCTCGCCTCGCCCTCGGTGAGTCTGGCCATTCCCCGCGCCCGGCGCAGGATGCCGACGGAAGGAGCGGACGGGGGAGGAAAGAGCTCTCAGCTGGAAAGGGCTCCGCCGCCAGCGGCGGCAGCATCAGGACCACAAAGAGCCGCTCCACAGGGACACCTGCCGGGCGCGGAGCGGAGGTGCAGCCTCTAGGAGGCATGCCCCCGTCCCTGGGGAGGCCAAGCCTGCCTGGGGCTGCAAACCATGCAGGGACCGTGCCCCAGGGGCGGCCAGTGCTGCTAGCCTGCAAACCCTGCAGTCAGCGCACGCTGTGGAGGGAGGGAGGGAGGCAGGGACCATGCCCCAGCCAAGGGGGGGGGGGAAGAGGGGCAAGGCTGCCTGGGAGCACCAGGCTGCCAACGATGCAATCCCTGCAACCTACGGGATGGGGATGACTGAAGACGACTGCATCTTCGCTCCCCCAGACTGAGAAGCATTGCACCCCCAGAGAGAATAAAACCTACTCCTGCTTCCTAGGAGAGAAGAACTGGCACAATGCCTCTTAGGACCCAAACACTCCATCCAGTCTCCTGGGTAGGGAACAATATTGAAGATTGGGGGAGTTGGGGGGGCAAGTCCTGCCCCTCACAAACTGGGGAGAGGAACTCATGGTACAGCAGCAAGGAACAGAGATCTGTAAAGCGCAGTCCATTTCATGCCATTCTAGAGAAAGACAGATGTCTAGTGCTGGGAAAGAAGTCTAGGAAAACCCAGGTACATTGGGCAGAACAGAGGTGCCCAAACCTTATACTGACTAGAGGAAGGGCACAATCCAGAACAGGCTGGAGAGTTGCATAGCCAGTCTATGACAGGTTTCAGAGTAGCAGCTGTGTTAGTCTGTATTCGCAAAAAGAAAAGGAGTACTTGTGGCACCTTAGAGACTAACAAATTTATTAGAGCATAAGCTTTGCTCTAATAAATTTGTTAGTCTCTAAGGTGCCACAAGTACTCCTTTTCTTATAGCCAGTCTAGAATTTTTCAGACTGGAGGAGGAAGATGCAGTCCAGGAAGAGGATGGAGTCCGGCCGCACCCTGGAAAATCAGATAGGCTGGGGACAATGAAGGGAGGGAAAGATCTAGTACTATGCTGAGAGGAGTACAGTCCAGAATCATGCTGACTGGATGGTAAAGAGAGTCCAGAACCTTTCAGTCTGGGAAGGGAACGCTGTCAGAATCATCTCAGCCTGGCCAGAGACACAAAATCTAGAACAGTGCCATGCCGACTGCACTGAAATCATCCAGGCCTATTCAGACTGGAAAGAGGAACCATGTACTTCAGGGATGGGCCCAGCCCACAACTCTGCAAAATACTGGAGAACAATTTACAACACAACACAATTCAGACTGGATTGAAGCCCCACAAGCCAGACCCATGCAAATGGGAAAAGAGGGCCACCTTATGTAATCTAGACACCTGCAGCTTGGGTAAGAGGGACACAGAAAAGCAGGTACAAAACAGATTCAGCTGCCTCCCCCTGGACAAGTAGGAACCCTAAAGATTTTTTTTTTTTTTTGTCAGCAGAAAGCAAGTATATGTTGAAAATGGAGAGCTTAATTTTCAGAGGTACCAAGCTCCAGACAGAGCCAGTTGGGAGTTGAGCGTGCTCAGCCCCAATGAAAAATCAAGCCCACAGTTCTTAGATTGTGAGAGGGGCTGCTGTGTCTGGTGTTTCTAGGGTTCCTAGAACCATAGTGTCTATGCTCCAGCTGTTGGTGACACAGCAGACACCAGCATCTTCTACAAAATAAAGGTCCGATCACAATTTGTATAGGAGCTGTGAGATAAGGACAGATGAGAGAAATATCTTCCTACTGAATCCCTATCTGAAATTGTATTGTTCATACCCTCCCCACCACTACTGTAGCCCCAGTCTGTAGATGGAGCGGTAAGTGAGACTAGAAGGTTTATTTACCAAGTCCCTGCCCAAAGAAGGAAGCAGGCGATAATACAGTGGAATCATGCCCTGTGACACAGAGCAGCTTCGGTGTGTTATGTTGAGGCTGAAGGGGGCTGGAAGCCAACTTGCTCTGTGCAATATGAGATACAGTTTCCCTGGGGACATTTGATTCTCTTTATAGCATTGGTCTGCCCCTGCTAGGCCCTGTCCAGACTGCCCCTGGACGGTTGAAGCTGGTAGCGCTAACCACCTTTAAATGCAGTTTCACTAGCAAGATGGGTTCCCCTGACCACTGTGAACAGGGATTTTTTTTAATATAACTGTGTTATCAGACTCACATGGTAGACTACCTAAGGGATACAGATCTACCTTCAGCCTGGCAAATGTATCTGCTAGCCCTAGTGTGCAGCCCAGCACACATCCTCAGTCCCCTGGGGACCTGGCCTGGTGTGCTTCCACATTACCTGTGGATACAGCCCCATAATCGCAGGACAGCACCCATGTGCATTGCTTATGCGGCACTGCATGGCTCATATCTCCATACCCATGCGTTCCAGCCTGGCATTCTTCCATAGCATTGCTAAAGATAAATGGCTTATCTACCCTAGGATTGGGAAGGAGGGAGGGAGCCTGATTGTTTTACACACAAATGGAATGATTTGCAGAGTTGCTGAGCTCCCATTGACTTCAGCAGGGGCTGGAGGTGCTGAAAATATCAGTCCAACAGGCTTGGCAGAAGGAGTGTGAGGCTGGCACCAAAAAACCCTGCTTTGTGGCTCTGTTAGCAGCTTTTTGTCACCTTCCAGGACTCTCACCTGAATCCTGCAGATAAACCGAAGCAGCTATTTGAAGAGGGGAGGAGGGGAAGCACATTATCCAACATGTAGCAAATGCGACACATCTTCACACTAGGAAACGCAGCAGCTTGCTCAGCAGGCCCCCGTCCTGTGTATGTACACACACACCTGCCCACTCATCCTGAGATACCCTCCCCCAGTGCAGGCAGGATCAAACACTGCCAATACTTTCAAGTCTGATTTAACCCAGAAAGCAAGAGGCACAGGCCCCCACCCCTGTTGTGGCCTAGCCTCAGGACTGATTCAGTGCTGTCAAATCTGCCGCGGCAGGAGGTGCCATCCTACCAGATAGAGGGTGAAATGCTAATGTGATGTGCAGTACCCAGGAAGAGACAGCATGGGCTGAGAGCATGGTGAGGATCATTACTTGAGTCACCTGTTATTTCAACGTTGGCCGGAGCACACTACAGATTGCACTCTCCGCATACTTAACAGGAAACCTCCACCTACTATTCCCCTAGCTCCCAGCCCAGACACATGCTGCAGGTCTGAGGTTTTCCTTTCAGCCCTGGCTGCCCCCCGCCACATGAATCTCCTATCTCCTGGGTTGGCAGGTGTGAGAACCTCGCATAATAACTGGGCAGTTTGCCGCTTTTATATTATCAAATGGAGCCAGGCAGTACTACCATACTTAACCTGACCAGAGTCCATGGGCCATCTCTCAATGATGTTTAGTAACAGAGCAGCAATCAGGGCAGTCTCCATAAAGGGACTTTGACTTCAGAAGCTAACATCATCCTTAAAAATTGGAGTAAAAATGAAAAGCAACACCCTGCACACACATCATCCACTTCTCTTCAGTCCTTTGATGCATAGGCCACCAGAGATCTGCCATCACAAGCTTTGCCACTAATCCAAGCAGTGGTATCCATAGGAAGACTGTACCCAGTGTCTTTGGGATCACTCTGCCCAAAGATGGAAATATTTACAATCATCCCTGACTGCAAAGTAAGACAGGAATGAGAATAGTGCAGGTAAATAATAAAACATAGCAGCTGTCAATTACTGCCCTGAAACAGTTCACAGAATAAGGTACAGAATTATATATCAAAGCAACAGGATCAAAGAAGAAATAATAAAAGATAATAGTTGTGGAGTTACTAGGAGTATCAGAGGGAGACAGGAAATTAGTAGGCATCTACAAAAAGAGACAAGATATGGTTGGTTTTCAAATGAGATTGGAAAAATCAACAAGACAAGGAGATTCAGAAGATTCGTATAGGTGCCAGGAGTTGCAGAGGGCAAGTCTCTCATACCAGACAGCAGAAAGGTTGCAGAGAGACAGAGAAAAGGAGGCTAACAAACATGTGGATGACTGTGCCTGAGGAGGACAGAACAGATCCCGAAAGGAAAGGCAGCCCTTTAAAAAACTGTTAAAGGAAAGGAAACCCCGCACAGTGCAGGTGAAAGAAGTTTCACAGCTAACAGAGGGACATGTGCAGATGATTGAAACCCAGATTTGATCCCATGTTCTTTTCAGCATGTGCCAGCAATGTGAGGGTAAGAAAGCATCCAGTTACTTTGATTTACAGGTGAGCTTAAGCCAATAGATCTAGAGGCCCTATCCTGTGACATTAAAGTCACTGAGGCTTTGGAGATCAGGTTCTAGATTTGTAAGATGCACTTTACATTAGAAAATCCTACAAACATCCCCCAGATCTTTCAAGACAGACAAACAGGCCATCTTCTCTCATCCACCAGTTCCCAAGGAAAGAGGAAGTAGGAAAAAAGTATGTACTCCTGGCAGAAGACATCCAAAAAGGGTTGCTGTATCTCAGTAAAATACCAGCTCGTTCACACAAAACAACTGTATCTATCCCGGAGCAAAGGTACTGCAGGGAAATTGATCAAGAACTGCCAAGCTGATAGCTTAGAAAACATTTTTGTGGAGGAGAGAATAGGAAATACAAATATGCTTATATCTTGGCTTATTTACCAAAGGTCTACTGGTTTCAGAGTGGTAGCATGTTAGTCTGTATCAGCAAAAAGAACGAGTACTTGTGGTACCTTGGAGACTAACAAATTTATTTGGCATAAGCTTTCGTGGCCCATGAAAGCTTATGCCCAAATAAATTTGTTAGTCTCTAAAGTGCCAGAAGTACTCCTCGTTCTTTTTTCAAAAGTCTACTGTTTACCTATTTCTGGTCTCTATTATTTATCCTAACCAATTTTAAATTAGCTTTTAAATATTTTTATCTATGCCACAAACCAAAAACAAGCCAGTTTTAAATCCTGTGAGGTTATCATCATAAATTGTATTTTTACAGTGGGTGGATTGGAAACAAACATCCATCAATAACTCTCGGGCATCTTTCTGATCAGAAGCAGCTGTTCCGTGAGGATTTTAAAAAAATCCAAACCTTGTTACATTATAAACTAAAAGTACTGGGCTGTTCATGGACTTCAGTAATTCACCACTTTTTTAGCGCTCCTTTCAGTTTTGGATTGAGGAAAAAGCCAGCCAACAAAAAACAAAATCTCAAATCCATTACACCGCCCTCCAAAAAAGATAAACCTTGCATGCTTTCAGAACTGTGAATTTCAGTGCTCTTCAGCATTTCTTTTGCTAACAAAGTTTAGTTTGGGACCATTTTACTGAGTTAAATTTTAAGCCCTACTTATCTGGTTTTGCTTATTTCCTCTCTCTGACCACAATAAAATTCCTACAGGAAGTACAGGGAGGAAGGATGGTCTTTTGATCAAGACACATTTTGAAGCAGCAAGAGAACTGGGTTCTGTTCCTAACTGCTACTACTTTGCTGTATGACACTTGTGCCTTGGTTCTACTGCTCTAACCCATAGACAACACTGGTGCCTGTATTCATATACACGAAGTGCCTCCCAAATTCTTGCCTCCCACAGGTCCTTGTTTGGAAGACAGTCAACCAACACCTCCAATTAGCGTCTTTCTGCACTGCCCCAAATACAGGATCACTCTTGGGCAGGACGCCCCAAGGCCACTAACTTTTGCTGAGAGCTACATCAGCCATCTGAGCAGGCCAGTGTTAGGGAGGTAGAAAAATGGCTTAAAGTCACCTTGACCCTACCCCAACCTGGACTCTGACTTTTGGGCAGCACCTTCTAAGGGACACAGCAAAACATCCCTAGTCATTTTTTTCCCCCTAGACACTCATTTCCCTGCTCTACTCTGAGTATTCTCTGTTCCCTTCCCATCATTCTCTTGGCAGTTTTCTTTTCCCGTTCCTCCTCCATCTTTTCTTTTACCTTTGGCTGCTGACTGAAGAGTGGTTTATGACATCATGTACAGTATTAGCTATGGCTGCAGAAGTCAGATTACAGCATAAGACATGGTGGCTGTTGAATATGCTGTAAATTGAGTCTGGTACCAAGGTGCATTCTCTTGCTTGCTAGAACACAAAAATGTTGAGCGGGGCTAATATCTGGCCAGAGGAAGGATGGTCCAGTAGGTAGGAGGCTAGTTCAGGCTTTGAGAGAGCCAGGTTCAATTCCCCACTCTACCAGAGCCTTCCTGTGTGCCCTGGGGCAGTCATTTAGACCCAGGTCAGTGTCTAGAACCACGTCTCCCATTGAACTCATGGAAGTTAGGTGCTTCAGTACATTTGACCCTTGTTCCCCATCTGTAAAATACAGATAGTATTTCACAGGGGGGTTGTGAGGATAAATATATTCAAGAGTGGGAGGTGCTCAGATACTATGGCAACAAGGGCTAGATAAGTACCTGAAATAGAATGTGAGCACTAGATGCTGAGAGGCTTTGCTTGTCACCCTGTTGATTAACAGTATTCAAGTCTGTTTAGCCTTAAATAATGGAAATACTCATGATACCCGTTCAGTATTGGGCCCAGGTAGTTTTACTGTGATTTTCCTCCACAAGAGGAAGGTAGATTCTCCCTTCTTAGGCTTTTAATTTCCCTCTTTAGTAATTTGTACGCTTATTAAGTAATTACTGCCCCTCTGACAGAATATATGATCTAGTTGAGGGCCTTCTGTGGCCTACACTGTTTATTATATTCTGCCAAGATAGGTATCTCATCAATTCTATAGAGCAAAAAAAGTTGGTTTTTTTTTTTTGTATTTAAAAAGAAAGATTATACTCCAAGGCAGGGCCACTGCTCAACCACTTATTTTCCCTGTGGAAGGAAATCTGACACCAATACACAAAACAGGGAGGACAAAACAGGGAGTTAAGTTACCACCAACAGGGAAAACTACACTTTTTTGTTTTTGTTGTAATGCAAAGAAATTTATTGGGCATATTCATCGTCTACATGCTATTTTCCCTGCTGAAGTGCTAATCCCCTTCTTCAAGGGGGACGGGGAGGAAGAGGCAGGAAGAGTTCCAAACATAAAAGCTACTTGAAATAGCCAGAATACTGTATGCAGAGTTTCCAGAGCCTAGATGAGGTGGAAGAGGGGCAAGTAGATAGCTGGACTAAACTCCTTACTAAATATTCAGCCAAGTGGAAGATCGCAACAGATGTGGAGCAGCTAGACAGCTCTGCATGATAGTCAATAGCCATTTAGCTCAGGAAATGCCAGTTAGAAGTCAGACTCTTACGTGCAGCAGATCACTGATGGGATCACTCACTATACAAAGCATTAGGGGAAGGCAGAGGCTGAAGATGCTAAAGGCTCTTTTAGCAAAACTGAATCTAGGTTCATGAATTTGTTCCACATTATATTTTAAAACCTTAAAGCAATCTCTAGCCCCTTGAGCATTATCACAATCTAAAAACAAATGAACCTTTCCCTTGGATGGAATCCAATGCAGAATAGCAATTAAGAAAAAAAAAAAGGGAAAAAAAGGAAAAATACAGGATTTTAAACAAACAACATCTTAGAATTTCTTGACTGCAGCATCAATGTCTGGAATGATCTCCTTCAAGTGGTTCCACTGTTCGGCAGATAAGGCAATCCCTAGAAACAGCAAAGGAGAAGGATTACATGCCTGCAGAACCAGGCAGAGCATAATCAGCAAGTTCCACAGCCAAGGTGGCTCCATAAGGGCAGTTATAGAAGGGAAATTTATGATCTGAAACAGATCCCAGAACAGAAACTGAGGCAACCTTTTAAGCAAAGTGTCTCCATGTTAACACTCTAGCAAATATGAAATGTGTGCTTCTGTGGTCCTCCTCTAGTACTATAGAAATATGGAAAGCTTTAATGCTCCTGTGAGATGGTATCCCACATTTTACAGAGGGGGAAAAGGAAGTAAAGAGGAAACTGCTAAATGGCCCAAGGTCATAGCAAAGCTGTAAATAAACCCTAGGAGCCCTCACTCCCAGTCCAGCAATTAGAGTACCATCCTTTGTGTTGGCCAAATGGGTTGCGCAAACTCCCATCCCAGCAACTGTAATTTCAATTACAAAATCTACCGCTAACAACATTCATTATGATGGCTTAAACTTGGAGGAATTGGCTTCTTTTTAGCTCCTTAGGCAGGAGCTAAATAACCACCCACAGAAAAAAAAGCCAACTTGATGTAACTGGCCTTTTCCATGGAAAAGAAACATGGTAATTGGCATGCCAACTTGGTTCCACCCAGATGCTGTCCACTTGTTTCCTGAGCAAAACCAAAAGTAACATGTCCTGACACTTAGTCACAAATTTTATTAAGTTTTAGACAAACATCAGTGGCTAGAGACACTACATCAAAAAAGAGACCACATTCACATGAACATTCCTCTACAAACCCAAGTTCTAAGTAGCAGATGAACAGATCTTCTCTCTTGTATTCTGGTCAAGTTTCCCCACATGTGCCAAAAGAGTTTAATCCCCCTTCTGTCTCCCACTCCCCCTAGACTGGCACAGAAAGGTTTCAGGGATCTGTTCCTGCCTTTCATTATAGGATAAGCTGTTTGCTTTAAGTGACTTATTTACAGTGGTAACTTCTTTGAAGGAAATTAATTTCTGGAGGGTAAACCATGCTTAGTGTTCGAGGGGCAAATCAAGCTGAAAGAAATTCATCTGCACAGACACAAAATCAATAATGAGAACTGAACGGTTCCTGGGAAATTTCATGTAACTGAATCTCTGCTGAATACCCCAACACATAGGGCAAAAGAGAGGAATGACTTACAGACGTGGCCTGGGAACTTAGAGTCAAGTGAGTCAACTAAGCAAATCACTGTCAGCCGGAAAGTTGCAATGTAAAGGGCCATGAATGAACATTAACTCAGTAGTGCGAGAGAAGTTCTGGAGTGAATGATGCCCCTGTTCCACAGCAGCCTTTAAATTACTTGCTGGGCTGTTTTCCTCTTTCCTTTGTGTCATATAAAAATTATGTTAGATCATGTTATTCCAAGGACCTCTTTAATAAAGGGCCACCCAAACTCTGTTCCACTGAGGGTCACACTGGGCAGCTTGCCAGGAGCATCAGCTATTCACCTTATGTGGCACACTGCAGTCATCCTGGCTTTAATATGGAGGTATAGCCTGGAGGGATTATAAAATTCCAGTTTCCATTCAGACTGAGATGGAATATCATATTGTGGGATCCTGCAGTCCCTGCTGACTGCACTTCCACGGTTAAAAGATTAGGGTGAATGCACGTTACACTTTACAACCCCTGAGTTCTAATAGGTCCATGTGCCAATATATGCTGCTTCAATATATATTTAGTTTTGTCCGTCAATAGCCAGACGCTGGATAGCAATGTGTGAGTTACAATTTTCTACTTTCCTTTGGCCTGTCTTATTTTACACCCACAGAGGTGCTGTTTATAAGAGAAATAGTTGGAGGGGAGAAAAAGGGAGCAGGAAGGGTAAAGTTTGGTCAAATTAAGGTACTACATCCCTGCACAGTAGAGCCTTATGCGGGCTATCAGAATAGCCCCATCTTCGATCATGTTCCATCTTCTGCCTTTTATCTGATATTCAGTTTACCTACTGTTCATGTCCTTCCTCAGTTGAAATCCCCCTTCAGAAATGGGCAGGGAGCCAAGCTTCATAGATTAAGGTCACTATGCTGGTTGCTCTTTCATTAATAGCCCATCATGGGGCCGCGCTGCTCACTTCCCAGCATCAAATGGCAGTGGGAATATTGGAGACTTTCAGAAGTTGCTGAAGTCAGTTATTTAAGAATAATGTAAAGTTTCCAACTCCTGGATACAAGACTGCCCTAGACTCATTCATGATTTTAATTGACAGGTTTCAGAGTAGCAGCCGTGTTAGTCTGAATTCGCAAAAAGAAAAGGAGTACTTGTGGCACCTTAGAGACTAACAAATTTATTAGAGCATAAGCTTTCGTGAGCTACAGCTCACTGTAGCTCACGAAAGCTTATGCTCTAATAAATTTGTTAGTCTCTAAGGTGCCACAAGTACTCCTTTTCTTTTTATGATTTTAATTGTATTGGAAATGAGAAGGATATGATGCATTACTGCCACCTAGTGGAGATGTCTGGTTACCTTTTCTCCCAGGTTTAGTGTCCCCCTCCTTATCTATGTAGAATTCTCGGATATCCACAAGGACTTTCCCCTTAAAGCAGGACACTCGGACATAGCGCATCTTCCCAATCTGCAAAGATATTAAATCATAGTTAAAGAAAGGTCTGGATTTGAGTTGAGGAATGCTGCAACCAGCTTCATATACATACATTTAACTACCGTCCATATTATTTCATTTCATTAATTAAAACTCCATTGGGTCAATACAAATTGTATTTAACTGGACAGAAAAAGGACACACCTATGCAAGAAACCAGGAAAGAATTCCGATTTGGCTAGAAAATTAACAAATAGAAATTTGTGTGTGCATGTGGGGGGGGGGGAAGATTTGAAGGAAGTGACAGAGGTAGATTTGTTTGTAATACCTGATCCTCTTCCCTCCCACCAATACCTGGAACATGCCCTCCTCTTCACTGTCTTGCCCTTGACTTTTTGTTGCCACCTTGGAAGTTTTGGCCTCAGTTTTTGGCCTTTTCTCCGGCTTGGACGGCATCTCCTTTTTTCTTTTCTGTAAAGAAGAGGTCACAATTAGACAGCTCCCCCTTCCCCTTGTGATTAGTCTAGTTCTCAAGTCTATGGGGCTTCTAGATAGTTCAAATGATGGGACTTACACACATTTCATCAGATGGGATCTGATAAGTCACGCACGGCCTCTTCGGCAAGACCTACTAACTGCAATTATACTAACATGGCACTCCACTGTTAACTACACTAGCAACCAGCAGTACTTGGGCTAAATGTGTCTGCAATCTCTTAAAATTAGACTGCAGCCAGTAGAGTGGGACAAAACTATGAATAATTACATTAAAAACTACACTAAAAGAACATTCAGGCTGTAAAATCAAGCCCTCAAAAGTTAGGAAGTGCTAGAATTAAAGTTCTTTGTGCAACCGTCACTTGCTGCATTATGATACAGCCTTTACATGGCTCTACAAGGCTGAAAGCCATCCAGATCTGGAAAGCAAGGAGGGACACTGCTCTCCCTTCACCTGCTGTGACTTTTCAAGTAACATTAGAAAACCCCCAAAGCCTCTTCTGCTCTGCATGGATGCAAAAAAATGATCCACTTGTTGTAAGCATAGGGTTTGCCTCAGTGCCAACGATCACCCTAACTTGCACAGTGGTATGACACGGGAAGGACACTTAGTTGCTGACTTTCACCCCAGAGCTCACTCATGACAACGATGCCCACTAAGTGAGTACCCTGGAATTCAGGTTATTATTTGCATGACCTCAGAGGATTAACTAAAGCACCTAGAACATTGCTACCTTTTTCCCACTGGAGGGGTGCATGTTTAGGAGGGGAAAACCTGATATATAGAAACAAAGTTAGATTAATTCCCCAACTACTGTATACTGATACCTTTTCATTCTCAGCATCAGACCCACTGTCTGAAGTGGTTGTTTCCACAAGCTCCTTGGACTTGGGCATTCTGGAAGACAAACACCAAAGAAGAAACACTGAACCCTTCACTTTCAACCCCACGCTCAACATTTATAGTAAAATAACCCCCTCCTCACACTACAGATCTTTAGCTGCTGGCACAGGTAGCTCGCTCCTCCCTCTAACGGCAGAGTCACTAGGCTTCACTTCATGTGGAGTAAATGACAGAGTCATAACAATAGGATCCCTGCTCCAGTTCCAGTAATCTAAATGGGCAATTCAGTCTTCAGCAGTTGTCTCGGAACAACGATTAAATCAGGTGTTGTGTTCTAAAGCCACATAACATGGAAGATGGGCAAGAAAAAGAGGGATAAGAAAATACAACACTCCTTAGATCTCCCCAACATTTCAGCATCTCAAATATTTCTAAAAAAAAAAAAAACCCACAAGGAGTCCTTGTGCACCTTAGAGACTAAAATTTATTTGGGCATAAGCTTTCATGGGCTAGAACCCACTTCATCGGATGCATGGAGTGAAAATACAGGAGCAGGTATAAATACATGAAAGGATGGGCAGTTGCTTTACCAAGTGTGAGCTCAGTCTAATGAGTTGTATCAATTAACAGCAGGATACCAAGGGAGGAAAAATAACTTTTGAAGTAAGGTGCCCATCAGTGCACCAGTCACCTACTCGGAGACGCAGAGTAAGAACTCTGCGGTCATCACAGAGTGCAAGGAATAATTCCAGAGATTTTTGCCCAGGTTCCTTACAACAAGGATTGAACTGAGGCTAGCTGGGGTGAAAGAAACTTTGGTGGCCCTGTGCTAATGGACACCCACTACAGAACTAGACAGAAGGAAATGGAGAGAGAAGAGAAAACAAGGGAGATGGGTTGGAAAACTCCAGGTGCTGTGGACAAGCCCAGGGGAACTGGCAGTCTGAGATCCCCATGCCCAAATCGGATCCAGTAAGTATGAGGATGAGAAGGGTGGTTTCATGGGGAGGGGGATATTAAAGCAGGCCCCCAAAGCTGCTCTTTGAGGGGGGTGAACACTGTCTCCGAAGCTGTGAGCAGCAGTGACGAGATGGTCGCTTCAGCGTAGAAGGTGGATGGCACAAGCATGGGAGCACCCCCAGAAAAGAGAGGGGCAGCAGGAGGAGAAGGTGGGGACTGAAAACTCTGCTGTCCTTCAGCAAGCCTTGCCCATCCTCCCAAAGGGAGCGAGAGCAGCATAGAAGGACAGAGGCTGGGATCCAAAAAGGCCAGGGGTCCCCAGAAGGGACCATGTTAGCATTGGGAGGGGATCCCTGTATGAGGGGAAGGACACACAGCCCCTTCCTACACAACGCCTAGCGATCCCCAGGAGCCTGGGGCATGACAGGCAGCAACTCGGCCTCAAGGGGGCCAGGGGAGGAATACTGGGGGCGGGGGGGAAGACAGAAGAGACAGGGGACACAGTGGGAGCACTGAAGGAGGTGGGCAGACATGGAGGGATCCGGGGCAGGGGGAACTTTTGAGGGAAGTCAGGGGAGTTGAGGGGCTGTTGAGGAGGGTCAGAGGCAGGAGGGCTGGGGGCTGGTGAACTGGGGGCTGGGGCTGTTGGGGGGGGGGTCAGAGGCTGGAGAGCCAAGAGGAGAGGGCTGTTGGGGAGGGTCAGAGTTAGGAGGGCTGAGGCCATGGTGGGGGGTCAGAGGCAGAAGGGGCTGTTGGGGGGGGGTTCAGAGGCAGGAGGGCCAAGGCGACTGGGAGAGATGGGGCTGTTGGGGGAGGGGGGTCAGAGGCACGAGGAGCTGTTGTGGGGGGAGGGTCAGAAGCACGAGGGCCAGGAGGTTGTTGGGGGGATCTGGGGGAGATATGGAGACAGGGGCTGTTGAGGGGAGTCAGAGGCATGAGGGGCTGTTGGGGGGGATCAGAGGCAGGAGGGCAGGGAGGTTGTTGGGGGGTCTAGGGAGATATGGAGACGGGAGCTGTTGAGAGGAGTCAGAGGCACGAGGGGTTGTTGGGGGGGTCTGGGGAATATGGGGCTGTTGGGGGGGTCAGAGGCACGAGAGGCTGTTGGGAGTCTGGGGGAGAAAGGGGCTGTGGGGGGTCAGAGGAACGAGGGGCCATGGGGGGGTCTGGGGGAGATAGGGGCCGTTGGGGGGGATCAGATGCACGAGAGGCCGTGGGGGGGTTTGGGGGAGATTGGGGCCGTTGGGGGGGGTCAGAGGCACGAGAGGCCGTGGGGGGGTTTGGGGGAGATTGGGGCCGTGGGGGGGGTCAGAGGCACGAGAGGCCGTGGGGGGGTCTGGGGGAGATTGGGGCCGTGGGGGGGGTCAGAGGCACGAGAGGCCATGGGGGGGTCTGGGGGAGATTGGGGCCGTGGGGGGGTCAGAGGCACGAGAGGCCGTGGGGGGGTCTGGGGGAAATTGGGGCCGTGGGGGGGTCAGAGGCACGAGAGGCCGTGGGGGGGTCTGGGGGAGATTGGGGCCGTGGGGGGGGTCAGAGGCACGAGAGGCCATGGGGGGGTTTGGGGGAGATTGGGGCCGTTGTGGGGGGTCAGAGGCACAAGGGGCCGTGGGGGGGTTTGGGGGAGATTGGGGCCGTTGGGGGGGGTCAGAGGCACGAGAGGCCGTGGGGGGGTCTGGGGGAGATAGGGGCCGTTGGGGGGGGTCAGAGGCACGAGGGGGGGTCTGGGGGAGATAGGGGCCGTTGGGGGGGGTCAGAGGCACGAGGGGCCGTGGGGGGGTTTGGGGGAGATTGGGGCCGTGGGGGGGGTCAGAGGCACGAGGGGGGGTCTGGGGGAGATAGGGGCCGTTGGGGGGGGTCAGAGGCACGAGGGGGGGTCTGGGGGAGATAGGGGCCGTTGGGGGGGGTCAGATGCACGAGAGGCCGTGGGGGGGTCAGAGTCACGAGGGGCTGTTGGGGGGGGGGGGGCGTCAGAGGCACGAGGCCCCCCCCCGTACCTGGCGGGGAACGGCGCGAGCGAGACTCTCCGACTCCGAGCGCTGGGCCCCGCCCACGGCGCCCGCGACTCCCTCCTAGCGCCGGCTCCTGCCAATCACCGCGCCCCGCCAGCCAATCGCTGGGCCCGATTCCACCAAGCCAGTCCCGCCCCCTCCCGCGCCGGCTGGGCAGGGGGTGGGCACGAGCTGGTAGAAGCAGGAGACGCTCGGACTCCTGGGTTCCTCCCCTTCCCTGGGCGCGGCACCTGCCCGGAGGATCAGAGCAGCGGAACCAGGACTCCTGGGTTCCATTTCCAGCGAGGGGGGAGCACCCGGGTGGGCTAGAGCATCCCTGGGACCCATTTCTCCTTCCAGTGGAGGGGCAGAGCCAGGGGGGTAGGGGAGGGCTGACTCTGGGGTGCAACTCCTGGATAGCCTGCAGCCCCTGGGTCAGCACCGTCCTGCAGCCATGATAGGTAGGGGCCCTACCACATTCATGGTCCATCCTGCTCAATTCCACAATCCTAGGTTTTAAAGAATGGCAAATTTCATGGTTTCGGCTATTTAAATCTGAAATTTCACAGTGGTGTAATTGTAGGGGTCCTGACCCAAAAAGGAGTTGTGGGGCAGGGGGTCATAAGTTATTGTGTGTGTGTGTGTGTTGTGGGGGAGGGAGGTTGCGGCATTTAGAGCTGGGCAGCCGGAGAGCAGCGGTTGCTGGCCGGGAGCCCAGCTCTGAAGGCAGCGCCCAGCCAGCAGCAGCACAGAAGTAAGGGTGGCTGATGTGGTATTGCCGCCCTTACTGCTGCTGGCCGGGCGCTGCCTTCAGAGCTGGACGCCCCGCTAACATCCACTGCTCTATAGCCAGCCAGATCTGAAGGCAGCACAGAGGCAAGGGTGGCAGTACTGCAACCCCCCTAAAATAACTTTGTGACCCTCCTGCAACTCCCTTTTGGGTCAGGACCCCCAGTTAAGAAATGCTGGTGTCCCCTGTGAAATCTGTATAGTCCAGGATAAAAGCACACAAAAGACCAGATTTCACGTGGGGACACCAGATTTCACGATCTGTGACGTGTTTTTCATGGCCATGAATTTGGTAGGGCCCTAATGATAGATAAATCCGGTAGGGTAAAGCTGTAGGGTGAGGACCTTCAAAACCAAGGACCTCCACTCCACATGGACATCAAAGCTCCCATGGTATTTTTCATGAGGAAGAGCTTGTCTACACGGAGAGTTATTCCAGAATAGCTGTTCCTGATTAACTCCTGTGTGGATCCTTTTATTCGGGAATAAGAATGTTTTATGACAAATTAGCTTTGTGGATTTGGAATAAGGTGCTCCTTTTCACACCCTATTTTAACCCAAATTAATTTCTTTGTGTAGACAAGCATCTGTAATCCCCACCCTGATTCGTACAGTGTTTGTCCATGTGACAGCTGGCTGCCACTCCAGAAGGGGTTGCATTTCAGGAACCCTGTATGTAAACAACATACAGCTATTTGGTATTGCAGGGTTGCTGTGGTGATCCCAGGCTATTAGAGAGACAAGGTGGGTGAGGTAGTATCTTTTATTGGACCAACCTCTGTTGGTGAAAGAGATGAGCTTTCAAGTTTGCAAACTCAAAAGCTTGTGTCTTTCGCCAACAGAAGTTGGTCCAATAAAAGATATTACTTCACACCTTCTCTCTCAAATATTTGTTGTGTAAGACAGTATAATAATGGAAGATGTTACAACACCCCAGGTGACCAAAGTCTATAACCACCAGGGAGGTTATATATTTAAGACTTATAATAAACATTTGGCTTGACAAAGATTGCTCTGAAAGTTCCACACTGAAGATTTTTGGCTTATGTAGCTGCAGTGTTCAGTACCAATGTTAAAATCAGGTAGGTAGAAATCTGCAAATATCCACTGGCACCAGTGGTAAAAGTTTGTGGGTTGAGAAATTGTCTCAAACACAGGTGATAAGCATTCCTGTTTGTGGCACATTCTCTACAGCTAGAAGTGTAGATTGTGGCCCCAATCCAAAAGGAACTAGGATTGGCAGACTATACAGACACCCTTTGGGTCCCACCATTGTAATATCTGCCAGCTATATAGCACTTTGGAGACATCCAATTATAAGCTTCTCAGGGCAAGGATAGTCTGATTCTCTCTGGACTGTTCCTGTGACATTATGGGTCCTAGGGGAATATAAATAATAATCTCATGTAGAGAATTTCCCAAGAATGTTTTAACATCCCTGTTTTACAAAGGGGGAAACTGAGGCATTCACACACTTACATGACTTGCCCAAAACTAGAGAATGAGAAAGTGGCAGAACTGGAAACACAACTCAGGGAGTTCCTAACCTAACAGACCAGGCATCATCAGGACAATTAAGACACTTTTGCTCAGTCTTTCTATGCAAAACCAGTACCCACTAACCCCCAGTTTATACTGGTCACATTAATCCAGTTTATACTGATCTTCAGCACATGGTGCACAGCTCATCTTACTAGAGCAGCATATTGCTGGCGGCAGGTGTTTATGTGTGTGTCTCCTTACAGTGGAAGCCCAGGGAGAGCCATGCTGTAAAATATTTTTTGTATTGGGTACCCAGATGCATGACCAATGGGCCTTAGGAGGAAGGAGAATTAACCAGGGGGACTGCACTGCTTCTACTCCAGCTGCATGGTCTCCGTTTCTCCATTATATTAAAAAAGTAAACTGGTAGTTAAAGACATCTAGCCCTCCTATAGTGCCCAAAACACACAAGCTCATTAAAGTCAACAGAAAGACTCACATTAACGTCAATGAACACCAGAAGCCTTATTACCATATAAACTCAGAGGCTTGCAGCTATAGCAGAGTTAAAGTCCTCAGCTCATATACACACTACAGCAGCAGAAACTGAAAGTTGCTATTGCTCCTCTTTGTAGCCTTTTGCCAAAAAGTTACAGATGCTGAGTGCACTGGTCTGCTATGCATTTTGGTTACAGCCACCTCCTCCTCTTTGGTTGTTTCACCATACCACACATTGCCACAGGCAACAGACTCACCTCTTAGGCACACAAAGAGTAAACAGACATGTCTATTGATAATGATTTTATTTTTCTTTTCCAGAACATTTTCTCTCCATAATGCACATCCCCTGACTAATTAAATGCATTGAGTGATTCCGGAAAGAGACACAAAAAAACCAACAAGTCTCTATAGTAAATTAAAAAACATCTCTGGCAGTGAAAATAAAAATTCACCATTGTGCCTATGTGTATTGATTGTACTCCTTCCTCCAGTGGAGAATGGAGACTGGCCAGAACTGAGTGGTACCTGCCAACCAACAACAGATGTACAAGTTTAGAAGAACCATTATCATGAAAACGAGCGCACACAAAAAATGCAGGATTAGTGTTACTGTGGAACAGCTCTTTAGCCTAGTAGTGGTAGCACAATAGTTTGATGAACTAGAACTAGTGCTCTGCACTTGCAGAGAAGCAGGCCAGTGGCCGAGCACCTTTTCCATTTATGTGCAAAGAAATCTAGATTTGGTTTTGCAGGTTATCGGGGGCTAAGAATGTTAGTGTGCCTCTAATCATGCCTCGACACAAAGAGAGCAATGCCTCCCGTGATTCACTGACAGCTGCTTCAGGACAGCCAAGCTGAGGTGGTGGAAGGTTGTGTTGGTTACTCCTGAACTGGCAAATTGGTAGATACAGATTAAGCATGAATAGATGTAGGATGTTAGAAAAATCAGGGTGTTGCTCAGGGTTTTCACAAGCAGGGATAGGGACAGGATCTTCAATTACTGAATTATACGGGGCAGACAACATGCAGCTTTGGTTGGAGGCTGGAAGACCCACGTCCAACGGGTAGCTGAGGGTCTTACTTGTAAAAGCAACCGGCAAAGCCACAACAGAAAGTTAAGCACTCAAAATACATTGTGACTAGCTCCAGGACTCAGATAGAACTGCATTAAGATTTAACCAACTCCTTTAAGCATTCTTTTTGGCCTTTAAGATAATGTGCTGGATCTGCTAGATGGAAAAAGTCTTTATGTAATTGCTGACTCGCCCAGTAGTTGGGTTATCCTAGATGAATGAATTCTGGGGGCTTCATTTAGGAAGCCAGAAAAGCCCGTGAATTGCACAAAGCCTAAAAAGAATGATAGTAATGAGCCAAGTAAGTTGAGGCAACCATCAAGACTTTAATTTAGAAACTCATTTTTACATGCTCAAAAGATAAATTCAGCTAAAATTATCCATTCTTCATCACAGCACAGATGAGACAGTTTTGGAATTTATAAGCAAAATGTATTCAAATGCTTTTGTGTTATGGGTAGCTGAAAAAAAAGCATGCACTGCTCATTTTAAGCCAATTTGTTTTGGTGCGTGTTATGGGTTTTCTGTTTGTGGTTTGTTTGGGTTGTTTTGCTCACACCCTTCCCCCCACAAAAAAGTAGCAGAAATCTACAATTTAAAATGTTTATATTGGCTCATCCTCAATGAGTAGAACCCCCTTTCAATTTGCACCTAAATATAACCAAGCTCAGTGTTTGAAAAGTCATTTTTGCACATGCAGAGTATTAAGTTTGGTAACACTAGAAGGTACAAGCATAGGATTAAGTATTGGAGGTAGTGTGTATGTGGCAGGTTTTCAAGATAGCCAGCTTTTCAGCACAGTAAACTCTCTTGCCTGGCCAAATTCTGCTATCCTTAAATCGAGCAAAACTCTTACTGAATTCAAGGGGAGTTTGCTTAAAGGGATTAGTTAAATCTTAATGCATTGCTGTCTGAGTTTCAATTTAAGATTGCAAAATTTAGCCCATTATATGTAAACTTTTTCTACTGCAATTATTATACGCCAGGATCCACAGGACAGAGCAATAGCTGCGGTGATAACTTCTAGAGTTTCTTCCCTTCTTGCAGAGATTACAAACTCAAAAACAGTGTGGGGATTACTAATTCTACTGGCAAAAACCAATCACTATTGTTCAAGGAATCTATCCTCAAACCTAATCACTCTGGATTGATTTTCTTGTGTGCAAAATAGGGAAGCTAAAATAAAATTATTAAATGTAGTAACAGAGGCTGCACGGGAGCAAGTTACATGTGTATAGCCTCCCCAGCAGTCTGTGTGAGCGGAGAGACTGAAAAATGGTGGCAATAGACAAAGCCTGTTTGGAAAGCGTAAGTAAGTGCTGAGTTTCATAGCCCTAAGATAGCAGGGAAAGTTGAGAAGGATGCTAGCAGCATTGTCCCATAGTTGCATTTTAGCTAAGGCATAATCTTGTCCCACCTCCATGAACTTGGTTACCCATTTAAATTATTACTTCTGCCAGGCAAACCAAAATCCTTACAAACCAAAAGCAGAGACAGGGCACATGGGTAGGCTAAGGGTGAGCCATGGCCCATGCCCTGCAGAAATACCCGAGAGATCACAGTGGTTCCTTCCGGCCTTGGAACAAACAAACAGTGGCTGGATTTCTTCCTGTATGGTATTTTATGGTTGGGAAGATTAAGCAGATACCGTGAAATCTGAAACTGCCTGGTGCAGCATCATGACTCTTCGTTGTTACAAAACAACGCAAGGGACAGCACACGGATTGGTTGGAAGTTTGACTGTGCAAGGGGAACCCAGCAAAACTGACAAGCCCCAGCAATAAGGCGTTCTAATTTCAGGGACCTACAATAGTGGGATTAGAGTACAAGACTGCATTCATACACTGATAGATTCCAAGGCCAGACGGGACCACTGCGATCACCTAACCTAACCTCCTGTATACGGCCAGAGAACATCCCCAAAATAATTCCGAGAGCAGATCTTTAGACAAACATCCCATCTTGATTTTAAAGTGGTCATGGGAAATCCACCACGACCCTTGGTAAATTGTTCCAGGGGTTCATTACCCTCTCTGTTAAACGTTTACACCTGATTTAAATAGATCAAAAAGTGGCAGCCTCTTTTTGCTTCAGGTGTGAGGCTGTAATTCTGCTGTCTCACATTGAGGAATACATGAATGCTTTGGTATCAGCAGGAACACTTTGATCAGCAATGCAATGCCCCTAGCTGCAATAATTACCATGAGCTGAACTTACTTTCTATGGTGACAGGATAGGGCTAGGCATGCCTAAATGAGATAACAGGGTAAATTGCTTTGACTCTGGAGAGAACAGGTCATTGTTCCAGCAATGCCCTTGAATATGCATTGTAACCATACGGCCCTACCCTCCTTGGTTTAAGATAACTGCCACTATATTATTTCACATTATCAGGAACTTCTGGTATTGATTTCCCACCATGTAAGGAGCTGTAAACAGTTGGTTTAATACTACAACCTTGAAGAGATCAGAGCTGCAATCAATTGTTCACGCTGGCGGAGATGTTTGTTACTCTCAGGCTTCAGCAGGCGCTGGAACAACTTGTATAGTTGGGCTGCTGAGCGCCATTGAACCAAACTGTAAACCGTGAATATGATGGAAACCACTTCAAGCTGCGGCACCCCCGTACCCCTAATTCCAGCACCTATGAGCTTCAGTCTCTTCTTGTCTTGAAGATGCCAGAAGGGGCTTTTCATTGCATATGCGAGTACACTGGCTCTGTTCACTTCTGCCCACTATTAGTAAATATTACTTACATTAAAGTGAATTAAAGCAGTAACGGTGTCCCAGCAAGCCTGGTTCAGTAATGAGCTGATATGGGGAAAGGAGACATTCCTTGGGCTGTAGAGCACTAGCAAGTTGCAACACAGTTATAAGCCTCTGAAACATCTTTGTTTGCACATGCTCAGTAAGGGTTTATAATCTTAGGAGAATCTACCTGTCAGACTATCTGCAATGGGCATGCTCCATCCTAAGGCTGAGCAGGACTCTCCATGCAATTGCTCCTCCCAGCTGCTGCATGCAGGGCATAAAATGTTACAAGGCATAAAAGCTAATGGCAGGCAAGTTTTTCCTCCAACTATTCCAAAGCAAGAAGGAAACAGGCTTCAAATCCATTAGGAAGGGCTTGTCCAGAGGTGATGCTAAAACCAAACAACGCACAGTGGAACCTATTTTAAGGAAGCACCCAAGAACTAGCAAAAGGAACGTCTCTCGAGGGCCTGATTTTCAGAAGCGCTGGGCACCTACGATACCAATCGAATGCCACTGGGAGCTACAGTAACTCAGCAAGCGCTTCTACTAATCAGGCCCGTTAGAGTGAGCCACTGTGTATTGGAAAGCTTGGCGATAGCGTGAAGAGCCTTGGATAAGGTGCATTTTCTCTTGCTTTTTTTAAAAAAAGATGTTTGAAAAATAAGGGTTTTAATCCCCATCCAAAGGACACTACTACTAAGGGCATCTGGCCACACTCCACCACTTTTTCCTAGCTAATCTATGTTCAGTGAATAATACAAATGAGGACACACAGCTAATGTTTTTTTTTGCTTACAGGAAGGTGGATAGTTCAACTCCAAGCCACAAAAGATCAAAATTCAGCCTCAATTGGAAAGTGGTATTTTAAATAAAGAGTCATCTTGGCTTGTAGACGTACTAGATCTATGCATGGAAGTACAGTAACTACAAAAAGTATTTTAAATGTTAGATTGCTGTTGCCTGCAGGAGATTTGGGTCTTTAAAGTGCCATCTACAGATGCCATTAACTTACAACTTTTGGGAAAGGTCTTGAGAGGTTTCCATATAGGAACATGGTGGTTACCACACTGCTTCACCTACTCTACTAAGCAGCATGGGAAATCATCAAAAAATGATTGCAAGACACAGTGTTCCACTTACCTGAGGCTGTGAAATTCAGAGGGGTTTAAAACTGAGCACACTTTGGCATTTGTCTGTCTAGACTGGAAAATTCTCAGGCCTCTGCACATGCATTAACAACAGTTTTGGGCAACAGCGTAATTTCCCCATCGTAATGTATTAGCAAACAGAAGAAGTAAGATCTTGCTTGAGAAAAAAAGTACTGGAGAACAGGTGAGCTCCAGCTGTAACACGTGCTCTTAGCTACAATCTGGAAACAGTAACGTTTAATGACTTTCATAAAACCTTCTTAAAAATCACCACTAACATGCCACCTCCCTCCAAACATACCACAGGGTGCATGTAAAGGAAGCAACAACAGAGCCTTGGCAAGTTACCAATACTATTAGGCTAGGACCAGTGTTTTATAAAGAATAGCGATGAGAAATGCTGAACAAGACCCTGAGATGAAAGTGAACAGGACTAAAATCTGCCCAACTGCAAGTGGAAAGAGAAAGGAATGGAAGTGAATGGACTACTGACCAGAGATCATGGCAGGAACTAGGTCGCTCCTGCTTATATTATTAATATAACCATCAAAGTGTTTAAATATACAGAATGGCTTGAGACCTGATCCGGCAGCAACTATAAACTTAGGAACCCCTTAAAAAAAACAAACAAACAAAAAAAAACACACCTGCACACACCAGTGAGAGTTAAGCACAGAGTGGCAACAGCATCAAACTGAGGGATATCAACCTCAAAGGAACCTGGGCACAGCAGAATGCAGCCTCCAGCTGAGGGAGCAAAACATGCTATGGAAGGAATCCTACTGTGGCAACCAGTTAATGATCCTTTCTCATTTCCCAATCAGATTAACAGTCAAGATCGCTTACAGTGCACTTCCAGAAGGAAAACCGGTTATTGCACTGTCCAAAGAAAATGCAATAAGCTGTTTGCTGAAGACACTGCTTGCTGAGTGCTCTCTTCCTGGTGCCAGGAAGGGAGCAGAAGGAAGAGGTGCAGTATGAAACACGCTAATAATTATCTTTTAATTTACATGTGCACTTTTTAAAAACGAGTGCTCTGAGTCCAGTTGGCTGGGCCGAGCTGTCCATCCCCTTGCCCCGTGAAGCCTCCAAGCTGGCTGTATGGCACATGCCTGTGAAACCAGGTTCAGCACCTTCACACTTACAGAAACTTCTTGTTCGGAGGGAACTTTGCATCAGCCATTCAGTGTTTAAACAATCTGCAGGGATTGACTGAGTCTCTGCACATCTCCCTTGCCACAAAATGAAGGAAAATGGGCAAGTTGGGGGGGGAGACCTAAAAACGGTGCATAAGAGTTAAAAGTTCTGTTAATCTCTGCTCTCCTCCAGGATGGTTAGAGGAGAGAGGGAGAAATGGCAGGAGCCAGTGGAAGGCAGAAGGTCCTGCTGGGCTCAACGGTGGCTCAGTGCTGCTCGATGGGTTGGTGATTTGTCACTTCACTGCTGCTTGGATTTAAGGGATAATCTCTGTACCGTCTTGTAAAGGAGACCAAAGTGCTAGAAAAGGGAGGGGGGAAGAGTAGTGAGTTCATGACAGTGCTAGCAAACAGGCAATGTGTGTTCTTCTCTGCTCACAGGAAAGAAGGAGCTGATTAGGAGGCTGGAGGCAGTGCTAGCATATAAATGCAATATCTGACTCAGGGCTGAGTTCACACTCATATCCCTACCCTAAGGAGAACTCTGCCTCCTTCTGAATAGATCTGCTCAGGGCTTGGCAAACTAGGCTCAGTTGTTACAGTACAGCAAGTGAAGCCAGGGTTATAAGGAAAGAACAATGAATTAATTAATTAAAGAAACGCTCACTGGGCCTGCCCACAGTACCATTATCAGCTCCTATTTTCATGGAGAATTGCCATGAGTATTTGCTGTTGATCTGCAATCAGTACTTTTGGAACCTGCTCCAATTGAAATGGATGGCAAAACTCCCATTGACTTCAGTGCACATGATCTGGCCCACTGATAGTAACATTTGGCTTGTAGTGATTTGGGGATTGCAAAACAACAGGTAAAATCACAGATTAAGGCCAACCATTAATCCTTTTACACTGCTCTTATTTTTTGCCGGTTTAGAAATCACTGAAAAACCCTCCATGAAATTCCTATTTTCTTTTAAATGGCCACTGCAGAGAAGTTCAAAAAAACCCTGGTTACAAACCCTAACCTTAGCAGCAGCTTCCAAATTACCCCTCATCGATCTAGCTAACTAATAAGAAATAAATGGGTGGACAGGACCATTTGAATTATACAACACTATTTTGTGCTTTTCTTTCTATTTAATGTTTCAGAGTAGCAGCCGTGTTAGTCTGTATTCGCAAAAAGAAAAGGAGTACTTGTGGCACCTTAGAGACTAACAAATTTATTAGAGCATAAGCTTTCGTGAGCTACAGCTCACTTATCCGATGAAGTGAGCTGTAGCTCACGAAAGCTTATGCTCTAATAAATTTGTTAGTCTCTAAGGTGCCACAAGTACTCCTTTTCTTTTTTCTATTTAATATTATTGTTAATATATAAAAGATATTAATCAAATGGTGGGCGTTTCCTGAAGCATCTAACTTAAAAAAAGAAATAAAAGAAAAAGCTTGTTATGAAACCAGAGGACTGGGTACAGACTGTGACCCAACACGGTTACCTTTTATTGAGCATTTAACCCAAGATCAGAAGCCAGACTCACAATGGTCTCTGTGATAGAGCACCCCATATTCTTCATGGTGATCTTATATGATTATGGCATAATTATGATGTATTTTATGCAAGACAGGTCATGTGAGATATTGGAAAGGTTATGATTTACTGAATATTTTATTTGCATGCATGTATCATTTTTGTATCTGAAGCTAGGAATACTGACTATATATCAGTATTACAAATGTGTTTACACCTGGGGAATGCCCGCTAGACAAGATTCTTTCATTCTGAAAACCTGAGTGGGGAAGGGCCATTAGCGAAAACAATAGGCCTTATCTCCCACCTGGGAGCCTTCCTGAGGACGCTGCAGACAGACTCCGACTCATGGCTGCTGTGACATTACAGGTCACCTGGTGCTGAACTCCATCTTGGGGTATCAGTGTTTTTCCACTGACTGGTGTGGGAACCAAGCTTTGAAACAAAGGGTTCCTGCCATATGCAAAAACTATTTAATGCAGGGAAGTGACATCATCTTCACTGACTCCTCACCCAAAGAGACCCCTGCAAACACCTGAGGAACAAAGACTGGACTGGGGGGGTTGCTGGACCCACAAAAGGGATTTTTAGCCTGTGAATTGAACATTTGGGGATTCCAAGTTATAAACCAGTGCAGCTTGCCCCTTAAGAATCTGCAGCCTGCTTGTATCAATCACTTAGGGTGAGGATTTGCTATTCATATTGGATCTATGTAGTATGTTAAACTCAGTTTGCATGTTTTGTTTATATGCTAGGTAATCTGCTTCGATGTGTTTGCTATGCCTTATAATCACTTAAAATCTGTCTTTTGTAGTTAATAAACTTGTTTTTGCTTTGTCTAAAACCAGTGTGTGGGAGTCATAACTCGGGGCAGAAAGCTGTTGTATATTCCTCTCCACATTGCGGGAAGGGGCTGAATTATGAGCCTGATAACACTGCGAAGACACCCATGAAGGTGAAAACATCAGCACCAGAACAGTTAATAGGTCTCAAAAATCATGGGTCCTCTCTCATTCAGAGAAGAGTCTCTCTCTCGCACTCTGAATTTGACATGAATGCCAGTAGAGCATACCTGGCTCATACATTCTTATAGTTTAAAGAGGAAGGGAAGGAATAGAAGGATCACTCCTTTTTTTCCTCACCTGGACTGCAACATAGGCAATTCCGAGGTAGACTGCTATACAGAGAGCCAGGAGCAGGTCAAAGATTGCTGGCTTGACCCTGAAATGGACCAACAAAGGTGAGGTCACCAAAGGAGTTACAACCCTAGAGAAAGACAAAATACCCAACCCCTGCCTTAATATATACCTGTATGCGTTCATCACCTGCTTCAACTGGTCATAGAAAACAAACTCAGGGTCCCTGTGGAAAGAATGAGCTCTTCAGATGGTGCAACATTTCTGGGCGCTGGTTCCAGAGGAAATAAAAACAGCCCCAGAACTCACTCATCTCCTGTCCCCCTCATCACACAAGCAATCAACCAGCGACAGGCAAGCTTGACAGCCTCACATACCCCTTTAAGCCAGTTTACAGCTCTCAGCAGGTACCTAGATAAACAAGTACTCATCTCCTATCCCAACCAGAGAGGAAACCTTGGAAAGCTGAACCCCATTCCCAGGGTGGGGCAAAATGCTGTTTATTTACACACAAGAACAAGACCCTTTGTCCCCCATTTCCACACAAATTTTCAGCTCTCTCAAAGAGCCGGTGCCCTGGAGACACCTCACTGGGCTCACAAGCATCTTCATCCCAAGCAGCTAAATCAGGACGAGAGACTGCCTTTGTTTAAAAGCAGGCAATGCTCTCCTGGTGCCAGAAGACTGCTGCTCCTCTCTCACTGCCTTCAGACAGGGTACCACAGTATTTAACAATACTTCAACAATACTTTAAACAGTGGACTTCTGGAGAAGGAGGGGGCTGAACAGTGAAAAAACAAGCCCTCCCTCTTCTCACTGATGAAGGTAAGACTTGTAATTATGCCCACTGGAATTCTCGGGAGTTCCTTAAAGAAGGCAGAACGTCCTGTTAAGAGTGTAAAAAACATGTGACCAGACTGTCCAGGTGCAGCAGAAAGTGGGAGGTACAGGCACCCCACATGCTGAGGAGAACTCCTGAGACACTGCTACTCTCAGAGACAGGAATGCAATGAAGGGGGAAGTCAGTTTACGCATATCAGGAGCACACCACATTTTCTCCCTCTCCCCATTCACCTGCCTCCCTTACCGTTTATCTGCCTTCACGTGATGCTGCTTGACATCCTTCAGATAGCGGCTCATGTAATATTCTAAGGTGTTGAGGAAGGTGCTGTCTTTATCTACAAGCTGGGCAGCTCTGGGCTGACTGGTCAGCCAGTCCATCACAGACTCCAGCTGCTCCTGCTGAATCTGCTGCAGAAAGAGGACACCAGAGAGAGAATTAGACAAACTTATGCTGCTAATCAAAGGTCTCCAGAGTCCTCTCCCCCCAGGCTACATCTATGCCCCCCTGCTCCCTTACCATCTGCTCTGTGAAGATCTGCAGGTCAGCAGGCGCTCCCTGTGAAGAGAGAAAAGGGACGCAGTTGCAAAAGCAGGCATGGTGGTGTAGGAGAACCGGAAAAGCCTGGACAACGGGCAGCGGGTGCATGTGGGGGACAGTCTTACCTTCTCAGTTAGGTTGTAGATGACCCGAGTCAATGCCTCAGCAATGATCCTGGTGTTACGGGTTAGAGTCTTAGAGTCAACTCGTGACCTACAAGAGAAGGGAGGTGTAAATCTGGCTACAGTAACAGCTTTCTCTCAGGAAAGCTCTTTTCACTGCATACAACTATGATGAAACTTCATCCATAAAGGAGGAAGAATAGGGTGCCCAATCAAGACACAGTTATACACCCAACACTCCCAGTTCTTGGTCTTGATTTCTCAGTGTTCGTGATGTGGTGTTAACCACTTGAAAAAGTTAAGACACCGGAACAATCATGTTTGTAAGTGCCTCTAGCCCACGTGTCCATTCAACAACTGATCTTCTGCTGGAGCCTTCCTCTCAGAGCCACTGACCTCATGTCCATGATGCTGTTGCGCGGGCCGTCCCGGTGGCTCTCCAGGTGGGAAATGGTGAATGCAGGCAGGCGGCGGATTGCAAAGCGTTCATGCTCCCATGCCAGCATGTCCTCAGCCAGGTTTATCTTCTTGTGCACCATGGAGAATTTCACTTCTGGAAACTGGCTCATGACCACCTGTGGGAGAAGCCAAGCAGCCCAAGAGAACAGTAACCCGGAGGTCACGGAACAGATCCCATCACTTCAGAACACATTCCCCATCCTTCCTTCTCAAAACCCATGCTGGAGTTCGAGCGTTATAGATGGTTACAGCTTCCCTTCCCCAGGCCTATTCCAACAAGGGTATGTTTCTGCCAACATCCTTCAGAAAGGGCTGGTTAAGGCGGATGCACCCGGAAAATATGTAGCAACCCTGGAAACCTGGCTTACAATATTAAAGCAACATTCTGCAGTCACCAGGAGCTGGCTGGTCAGTTGGTACAAGCAAGAAGCTCTAAAAGGAGCCATTGTATTTAGGAAAAGGGATTCCCAAATGATAGATATTTCCTCACACCAAATCAAGGCCACCAGAAATGAGGCTTGGATGATATCAGGGCTTCCTCACCCATCACTTTTAGCCACGTTAATTTCACACTCTCTATCCTTTATAGAAGCAGAAGAGCTCCGCATAGCAACTCACCCCCAAATGCCCATCCATGCAACACGTGCACGGCCCACCCTCCCCAACATGCCCAATGAAGTTGACATTTTTCGTTACCATTTCCAGCTCCCTCAGAAAAGCATGCTGCAGGGTCCCCTCCTTAGGAGGTTTTGAGACATGGAGGTGAAGACTGTTCCCTCTGCCCAGGGTGTCAAGGCACAGAACAAATGCCACATTATCCTGCAGCAAACTGGAATCTGAAACAGATGCATCCAAACCCATGAAACTCCACCCCATGCTTTCAGGGCTAGACACATGTGCAGGACATATGGAGAGGAGGTCTCTCAGCATGGTCAGATATGACAGATGCACAGTAAGGAGGCCAGTATGCACCCTATACTCCTCTTACAACAGCTGCAATACAAATAGCATGGAAGACACTTTACAATATATACCTTATTATAGTGGGTCAGTATGGATTCAGCTGATATTAAAAGCCCATCCAACCAAACAGAACATGCACATAGGCAATAATGGATATCTTCCACCTGAGGATCTCAAAGTGCCTTACCCAAATATTAATCCCCATAATGTAGGGATAGATCAGTAACATTATCTTGATTTTAGAGGGGAAAACTGAAGCAGAGAAGTTAAGTGACCCATCCAACATCACACAGCGAGTCAGCGACAGTCAGGAAGAGAATGATCTCCCAATCCCAAGTCATGCTCTAAACACCAGTCTAGGATTCCTTTGTGCATACTCACAGAAGATAACAGTTTCTCTCTGGAATGTACATTTGCTGGAGTTCACTGCAGGTCCATTTTCCTAGTCCTGATGCACATACTTCTCATGTCCCCGACATGTTCCTCAACCAAACAGCCCCAAGAGAATCACATTCTCTCCAGAGGGCATAGAACACATACAGTGATCTAATCTTTGGCCTGCAAATGGCATCATGGCCACTGAAGTTAGCTTAACTACCCCACTCTCTACCCTAACTTATCACAGCACAAATAGTGGATGTTTTCATGGCTGAAGTTGCTCCACCCAGCTAAGCTTGCAATACACTGTTCCCATCCTAGGTGTCTGTCTCACCTGTGTGATCCAAGTTGTCTTCCAACCACCTTTTGGTTCCTTGATAGTTAAATTTACCGCCTCCAGATGCAAAGAACAACAGATTATACCTGCCCACCAAGAAACAGGGAAAATATAGTTAGCAGAATTGACTCCTTGACTATGGCGACAGCATGCCCAGCCTTGGAAGAAGTAAAGAAGGAAAGAGCATAGAATCCAAGTTGAACTTTGCCCAAAGACTAACTTTTGCTCATTACTATGAGCTGGGTCCTTCAGTAAAATCATGAGCACTTTTACTTTATATACCATATCCACTTGACTGCAACATCTATACAGGAATATGACAGAATCCACTTACTAACAGAACAGAAGGCAAGGAAATGCCTGCTGGAACACACGGTTCTTATTGAATATTTGGCACTTCTGTACTTTACATTTCCAAGGCACTCTACACACTTTAACTACTCCCTTCTCCCAATTGCCTTATGTCTCTAGCCTCACTTTGCCGATGGGGAAACCCAGACACACAAGTTAAGGAACCTGCCACGGGCCATGTAGTAAGACAGTGGCAGAGCAGGGATCAGAGCACAAGAATTCCTGGCTCTTATCCTACCCTCAGGTCCACTAGATCATGCAGCCCCTGCCTTGCACAAAGCATAAACTGATAAGCCACTGCAAGGAGAAGAAAGGAAAGAGCATGATAATTCATGAACAGATGTGTAGGAAAAAAGATGAAATTTTAGTTTTATTTCATAACAGTGCTTGTGACAACAGCACACAGGCAGCCTGGTTTCACCCTGCCAGCCCTGTCACTGAGCTAAGGGACTTTGCACATAGAACACTTCACAGGTGCAGGATTGTTCCCGAGTCCCTCTTACAGCCAAAACCCCTTCCATGTGCCCACTCCCGCCCATGCTCTCCAGTGGAGAGAGCAGCTTCTTACCCAGCATGGGTACGTTTGTAGGTGTAGAGTCGAGAAAAGAGCCTGGCTAGCTCCAGTAGCCCAGAGATGCCACTGCCGTTGGAGTCTGCACCATGAGACAGCCACTGCAGAAAGAGAACGGGAGATGTAAAGACAAGCCTACGTGACAGCGCTTGTCCACCCCACCGAGAACAGCTTCCGTTGCAACACACTGACTTTACAGGCTCCTGCGGAAAGCACTCCGCTAGCAAGAGGGTGGAGAAGAGACAGGGATACAGGTCCCTGGAAGTAACCCATTAACAGAAAGAGAGCTGCAGGAAAAAATAATACTTACTGGGGCCACGCCGAAAGAATCATAATGGGCAACTATTACAATGGTGGGCAGGTCCTCTCCTCCCAGACCAGTCAGCCTCCCCTAGGGATGGAACACACAGGAGCATTACCTAGCATCCCCTCCTGCATCACTCTATTGCCTGGAGTACAGGAGCACAACAGACCACTCCTAACCATCACCCAGTCAATTTCTAACAGCCTGAATCATACTCCCACTGACTTCCAGTATTGAGCCATTAACCTGATTTCTGGCTTCTGAATACAGAAAGGTAGAAAAGCTTCTTCTACGACGTGGCTGAAAAATCTCCGATTTCCTCGGAAGAGGCTTTAACTTCCAGTCTTTAGCAACGCACCACTCAGTGAATTCCTGGGCTTTCCTATAAACATTACCTGCCCAGATCCCAGTTTTGATCCATCTAGAACTCACCTCCAGGCTGGTTATGAGCCAGTCACTGACAGCTTTGCTCTGAGCCCCACTCGTAACCATCTGGAAACCGTTGGCAGTCGCCGTGTGCAGCAGAACTAGAAAAAAGAAATATACTGGGGGGAAAAAAATCTTATACCTTTAATTCCCTTGATAGCTGATTCACAAAGAGTCTAGCTTTGTCAAATAAGCCCATAACTTCTCTGACTCACTGTTTAAATTTCCACATCTAGTGACAAAGCATTTTAACTCTGTACAAAAATCTGAATACTTTGAACTTCTACAGCAATTTTCACCCCAGGATCCAAAAGATGTTACAAACAACTAAGCCCAATACTCTTGACAGATAGGTAAATATTAAAGCCATTTACAGTGGAGTAAACTGAGGCGCTAAGTGTTTAAGTTACTTGCCCAAAGACAGTGATTAGTGGCCAAGCCAGGAATAGGGCCAAAGAGTTGTGAGACTCAGTAACCCACTATAACCACTTAGAAAAAACAACTTTCCACCAAATTTTACTGAATTTGGCCCCTAGGCTGTTGCAAATGAGATGAAACAGAAATAAGGATTTCTATGGAACTATATTCCTAAATCATGTCACTCCAAGTAAAATAATAACTTAGCCCTTATATAGCCTTTTTGTCCACAGATCATTATCTTCAATTTGCAGATGGGGAAAGTGAGGCAAGGAAAGATTAAGTGATCTGCCCAAGTGACATCAGGTGAGCTGGGAACAGAACTCTGGACTCCTGGGGTCCACCTCCCTAGCCACTAGATCACACTGCATCTCCAGAATTTTGTGGAAACCTTTACCTACCATTTTTAGAGACACCTGACTGAGGAACATTATTATGGCTAGTTTTCTTCCTTTCAAACCCCCCTTTCACTGCAACTCACCTTCAGCAGCTGAAGCTGAACCCTGTGATGTAGAAGCAACCCGTGTTTGTTCATAGATGGAGAGCAGCTCTTCATCCTCTACTGCAAAATAGACCGGCACAATGGTTTCCATGGCCAGCATTTCTGGCTCTATCTCCATGAATTGCTGAGAATTTAGAAGGAGAGGGGCACACTTAGGCTCCATTGAACTTGCAAGAAGGCAGGCATACTAATGGCCAAAGCAGAGGGGCATAAATCAAAGTTTTAAACTTAACCTTGACAGAGTAAAAACCCCCTCAAGCCACAACTGGGAGTTTCAGTCACTATATTGTACCTGAATCTTTGCTCCCTTTCTCCAATAACATCATCTCTCTGTCTGGAGCGATATTTACCCTGACAACATCCTGAGGCACTGCTGACATGGCCTTGGGCAAGATGATCACCACGGCCCCAGCTGACTGGCGGAGAGCCTTCTGGTACTGCTCATACGAGAAATCCACTAGCCGCATCATCACACAGCGGCGGCTCAAGACGTCCGCCTCTACAGTGCGGGCCTCTGTGTTTAACACTGCATTCCTGGTGCCTGCAGGGAAGGAGAGGACGAGATCTAGCCGATGGTCTTGTCAATACCAGCATCCCGTTCCCAGAACACTCTCCATGCTAAACAGCCTTGACTATTTCCAGTCATCAGCAGAGACAGGTATTTGTAATCACTAAGTTATTCCTTTCTCTCTTCCCATTCCTTTTGAACACCCTCAGTTTTCCCCCTTTCCCCTGTGGGATACACTAATCATCTGCCCTGGGTTCCTAAGCCCACGATGGGCACGTTAGTGACAGTCACTGTGCACTCGTCTACACCGGTTACAACCATATTCTGACATGCTCACCTGACCCCATTACTGATACAGTACAGTCAAACCCACACAGCACAATGATATACGAGATCTGTTTGCTACTCTGCATCTATCACCTATGTCTGTATCAGTGCTTTCTGGGAAAATCTGGGCAGCAGGTTGTTCAGGCATCCTCTGGCTTTGCGAATAGCTTCCATGAGAGCACAGGGATCAAGCTGAACGGAAATGCTAATAGACAGCAGTCTGAGATAATATATGAAAAGGAGTTGGTTATACATGCATAACTTATTCAGAATATAAAATCAGAAATTTGGAATTGTGGAAAATTGATAAGGGAAACAAAGGGACACAAGGAGAAATCTATGGTCAGCACAGTTAAGGACAAAACGGAGTTCTTTAACTGTAGTAGGAACAAAAAGAATCCTGACAGTGGCATTGGTCCATTACTAGATGGAATTGATAGAATCATCAATAAAAATGCAGGAAGGCAGAAGTGTTCAATAAATATTTCTGTTCTGTATTTGGGAAAAAAACATAATACAGTCTCATTATATGGAAATGATAACACTCTTTCCATTCCACTAGTATCTCTGGAGGATGTTAAACAGAAGCTACTAAAGTGAGACATTTTTAAAGCAGCAGGTCCAGATAAACTGCATCCAAAAGTTTTTAAAAAAGCTGTCTGAGGAAGCAGTGGGGCCATTAATGTTGATTTTCAATAAGTCTCGATGCACTGTGGAAGTTCAAGAAAACTGGAAGAAAGCTAATGTGCCAATTTTTAAAAAGGGTTAATGAGATGACCCAAAAAAGAAAAGGAGTACTTGTAGCACCTTAGAGACTAACAAATTTATTTGAGCATAAGCTTTCGCGAGCTACAGCTCACTTCATCGGATGCATTCGGTGGAAAATACAATGGGGAGATACCCAGGAAATTATAGGCCTGTCAGCCTGACATTGATCCCAGACAAAGATAATGGAGAGGTTAATATGGGACTTGATTAATGAAGAATTAAAGGAGGATAATATAATTAATGCAAATCAACATGGGTTTATGGAAAACAGATCCTGTCAAACTGACCTGATACCTTTTCTTGATGAGATTACAAGTTTGATTGACAAAGTTAACAGTGTTGATATAATGTATCCAGACTTCTCTAAGGCATTTGACTTGGTACCACATTACATTTTGATTAAAAAACTAGAAAGATATAAAATTAACGTGACACACATTAAATGGATTAAAAATTGGCTAACAAATAGATTTCAAAATTAATTATAAACAGGGAATCGCCATCAAGTGGGTGTCTTTCCAGTGGGGTCCAACAGGAACCATTTCTTGTCCCTATGCTATTTAACATTTTTATCAGTGGCCTTGAAGAAAAAAAAAATCATCACTGATAAAATGTACAAATGACACAAAAATTGGAGAAGTGGTAAATAATGAAGAGGACAGGTAACTGATTCAAAGCTATCTAGATCACCTGGTACACTGGGTGCAAGCAAACAATAGGTTTTAGTATGGGTAAATGTATACACCTAAGAACAAAGAATGTAGGCCGTACTTATAGGATGGGAGAATGTATTTTTAAGTCAGACAACATGCTTGAACATGGCAGTACCCCAATTCACATTAGTCTTGCCTGCATAGATTGTGAAGGTCAGGGCTAGCCCAGCTTACATGGTTACTTGTTTACAGAGGAAAGGCCAAACCTCTTTACAATGTTAGCACAGGGGTTTTTTTTGCTTTTTACTGTTTAGGCCCCAATGATGGCAGCACATCCAGGAACCGCATTACACCTTTACACAACAGTGTTTAAATATGGTCTTTGTTAGCAGAGTTCTGCCACAGTTTCCCTGAACAGCAGGAACACAAATTTTTATTCTTCCTGAGAGCTGCACTTTGTGCCCCACTGCATGAAGGTATGTAGTGTAGTGTGTAATGCAGCCTCAGTCCCGCAATCAGATCCATAGAGTTTAAGGTCAGAAGGATCATCTAGTTTGGGCTTCCATATAACACAAGTTATAGAATTTCTCTAGTTACCTCTGCTTGAGCCCAACTATTACAGACCTCTGCCCCTGCACAGACACAGGGATCTACACCAGTGGATCAGATTGCATGATCAGAGGGGCCTATATCTATAATATACCTCCCAGACAAACATCTGCCCACACTCATCAGGAAAACCATGCAACAATCCCAAGAGCAATGACTGTTTACAGGGTTGTAACTAGCATATTCTGTTCCCAGCATGGACCTCAGTTAGATGTTGCTGAAGAGTGAGCTCGACATTGTTTTCTGTTCATACTACAAGAAAGAGCTACTTTTTGTAATTTATCAAACAAATTAAATATGTATATAGTTATTTATAATCTGAAGGACTCTATTTTAATAGAATTAGAAACAAATCAAACTCTGTTCTTAACCTGCTTCAGGCTCGATCTTTTAAAAAACTTAGTTGATCCCATTGGAAAGGAATTTGAGAATTTGGAACAAAAAGCTTTTGCCCCAAAGGACATCTGGCCTCAGAACACACACAGAATGGGAACATTAGCTATCCAAAGCGTTTAGCAAGGGATAAAGAGAATACACAATTCACTTAGCTAACCAGAAAAAGAAACAGCATTAAAAGTTAATCACAAGCATCTTAAAAATCAATATGCTGCTTTTCTAAGAGTTCAAGAACTTGGAATCAGAGAGAGCTGTTGTGAACACTTGCTTGGATTTAATATTCTTACAGCTGAAGTCAAGGCCAACTGAAATTTGTGCACAATGCCTCCTATTAAACCTGCCAGTGAAGACTACTGCAGTCTGAAGAGATCTAGCTCAGTATCTCCATGAGAGAATACAGCTACGAGCTAATGAAGTTCTCAAGAATGGAGGTTTGAACATTGGCAATGATTAAACTCCGGTTCAAAAATAACCACAAGGATCCAGTCCATTCATATATCCTATAGGCCAATATCAGACCGGGGTAGAATTTACAAGGCACACAGATCTAGCCAACACTAGTTCACTTTTAGTGCTGTTTAATCTTATGGAATTTCAGAGAGATCTAGAGATTCAATCCCCAAAATTCTAGGACATGAATCTAGGGCTGGATCAGGGATACCCAAGTATTTCTGGAGGTCAACAAATGGCTGAAGTTTTAGACCACAATGACAAAAAATTGTAAGATCCACACAGGAGCAGAATATAAACCCTAATTTGGAAGAAGATAGCTAGGAACAGAGCCCTTAGAAACCATACTTGGTTCCGTGTTAATCAGCATATGAGAAGGGAAAAGGTTATAACATTTAAGAAATTCATGCCGGATATTATATTTCTGACTCAAGACAAGATGTTAAGCAACCAATAAGAACGTAAAGTTCAAGAATATCAGGACTAAGAGAAAGAGGAGGGAAATGTAATGTGAAGAAAGGGCTGGGGAATAGATTGGAGAAGGGACTAGAACTTTCAGACCAGGCAGCAGTGAGGCATATGTCAGGAGGAAGGAAAAAAGTGAAAATGGAATAGCTCAGGAAGGAGGAAAGTTGACCTCTGAACAGAAGGAAGAAAAGACAAAGGCATATATGAACAGAACAATTTAGGTGCCAAATTCTCCAACATAAGAGACTGCAACTCTATTGAAGCCAGACCAGGGCTGGATTTAGCCCTAGGAGTGGGAGAAGAAGTTTGTAATCACAGAACTGAGCTCACTGCAACACTGAAGGGTTGTGCAAGAGGCACCCTGGGCAGCACTTCAGGAAACTTCAGTTGCTGCCATGCAGCCTGCGCTCACTTGTTAGGTGACCTCTGGAGATGCCCTTAACCCTTCTCCTGGCTTCTGTGAAAGCAGCTGTAAATCTGGGTGAAAAGTAAAAACCTCACTGGAAACCAGATGCTAAATCTAAGCTAAATAAAGTTAGCAGCACAGACAGGACATCAGCTGATGTACGTATGAGAGCGATTAGAGCCTGTGGGGGGGCGGAAGCAGGGAAGAGAGAAGCCCCCCAGACGTGCTCAATGGAGAGGATATTGCCAAACAAGGGGTTTCCTATAGGGGCCACAGCCCGTAAAATGCAAAGCCACGTCCAGAAGCTGGTGCTTGAAGTAGTGCCCCGTTCTCTGACAGAGCCCTCTATGCCCAGGGACACGCCTTCGTTTCATTAGGCCAATGCAGTCAACTGACAAAGTGACTGAGCCCCAGGTGAAGCAAGGCTGCCATGGGGTAAGACCCTGGCTCTGGATCCCCAGCCGGGGGAGCGGCAGGATGTGCCAAGGCAGATATCATGGTGATGGGCCAGGTGGGCATCGGGGCGCAGCTAGGACGGAAAGATCAGGGGGCAGTGAGGCGGCAGGGCAGGGCTCCGGGGAGCCGCAGGCTAAGGTGCCCTGACGAGGAGCAGGCAGGCAGCGGGGGGCCACAGCACTGTCCCTGCGATGTAGGTCCGGGCCAGCCTCGCCCAGCACCCGGTGGGGTGTTGCCCGACCCAGGCCCTGCACCCGCCGGCCCGGTGAAGGGAGCAGAGCTGGTGGGGGGCCAGGGCGCCTCGGAGATCAGTGGGAAGCGCAACCTGGGGCGGACGGAGGCCGGGCCAGATTCACCCTAGAGCGGGCTGGGGGTGCAGAGAACCCGGGCCCCATGGAGGAGGGGCAGGGGGGTGGAACTGACGTGCACTCACCAGAGGGCCGCGCCGAGGCTGGGGGAGTCGTGGGGGGGCCAGGCCAGGCCAGGCGCTCGCTCGCTCACCGTAGGGCCGCCCCCGGGGCTGGGGGAGGGGAAAGGGGGGAAGCCGGGCCGGGCCCCGGGGCTATGCGGGGGGGGGGGAAGCCAGGCCCAGCCAGGCCCGGGGCTCCCCCACCCACCCACTCACCGCAGGGCCGCCCCCGGGGCTGGGGGAGGGGAAAGGGGGAAGCCCGGCCGGGCCCCGGGGCTATGCGGGGGGGGGGGGAAAGCCAGGCCCAGCCAGGCCCGGGGCTCCCCCACCCACCCACTCACCGCAGGGCCGCCCCCGGGGCTGGGGGAGGGGAAAGGGGGGAAGCCCGGCCGGGCCCCGGGGCTATGCGGGGCGGGGGGGGGGAAGCCAGGCCCGGGGCTCCCCCACCCACCCACCCACTCACTCACTCACCGCAGGGCCGCCCCCGGGGCTGTGGGGGAGCCAGGCCCGGCCCGGGGCTCCCCCACCCACCCACCCACCCACTCACCGTAGGGCTGCCCGCCCAGCTCGTACTGCTGCATGCGATAGACCGTGAACTCGTGGGCGGCCTCGGCGGCGGGCGGCGGCCCCAGCAGCAGCAGCACGGCCGGCACGAAGAGCAGGAAGCTGAGCGGCAGGCACGAGGCCTTCAGCACCGACTCCAGCACCTCGCCCGCCTCTTCCAGCATCGCCCCGGCGGCCTCGCACCCGGCCACCCGCCGCAGCCTGCAGGCACCGCTCGGACAGCCCGGCGGAAGGGGGGGGGGGCCTCGCCCGCAAGCGCTCACGGGAGATGGAGTCCTGCCAGGGGGGCGGGGCCCGGAAGGGGGGCTGGCGGCCTCGCCCCGGGGGCTGCTGGGAGGTGTAGTCCTCTCGAGGCGCGTTCGTCGCCAGGGCTGCTGGGAGTTGTAGTTGAAATAAGAGCAGCCGTGCTCGGGGGCAGCTTAGAGACGAGCAAATTCGGTGCCCCAAGTACTCCTGTCCTTTTTGCGGCTGGTACTCTGAAACCTGTAGTTGAAATGCTTCCCTCATGGATTGTATTTTCTAAGGGGACAACCCACCGTAGCGTCGCAAAAAGAAAAGGAGTACCCGTGGCACCTTAGAGACTAACAAATTTATTTGAGCATAAGCTTTCGTGAGCTACAGCTCACTTCATCGGATGCATTTGTACAGCTCACTTCATCGGATGCATTTGGTGGAAAAACTTTTCCACCAAATGCATCCGATGAAATGAGCTGTAGCTCACGAAAGCTTATGCTCTAATAAATTTGTTAGTCTCTAAGGTGCCACAAGTCCTCCTTTTCTTTTTGCGAATACAGACTAACACGGCTGCTACTCTGAAACGTAGCGTCGCAATTACTGAGGGACAATCTCCACTCGTTAAAAGAAAAGGAGGACTTGTGGCACCTTAGCGACTACCAAATTTATCGGAGCATAAGCTTTCGCAAGCTACAGCTCACTTCATCGGATGCATTCAGTGGAAAATACAGTGAGGAGATTGCATCCGATGAAGTGAGCTGTAGCTCGCGAAAGCTTATGCTCCAATAAATTTGGTAGTCGCTAAGGTGCCACAAGTCCTCCTTTTCTTTTTGCGAATACAGACTAACAAGGCTGCTACTCTGAAACAGCTCCACTCGTTGCTATATTTGCTTTTCACAACCAACTCTCTATATCACTTTTCATGAGTGAAGTACCTGAAAACTTGGATGCTCATATCCAAACTATTCTTAAATGTATTCACCTAAATTTGAGTTATTGCTGATTATGCACTGTATGCATCTTATGATTTTAAAAATGAACTTTGTATTTGTGGATAACCTAAGCACTTTACCCAGATGTACAGACACTCATTTCTTAACCGGTCTGCTTCTTAATTTTTTAACATTAGCTTTAATAAAATATTTATAGAGAGCTGCAAAGGCTGCTGGGAGTTGTAGTATTTCCAGGATCTGTTGCAAGGGCTGCTGAGTCCTCTCACACCCTTCTCTGTTTAATGTTCTTTTCTAGTTTCTATGCGCTCAAAGTTCCCCCCACCCACTGGCTCAGCTGGTTAAGCCACCATCAGTTCATAGCCAACAGCACAGGAGAATGTGATGTGGTCAGCATCCCATCTCTCCCTCTTTGGCTGCCCTATTCCAATGGACCGGGTACCCATTTCGCAGCGGGGTGGACTGAGGCGACCTTTCAGTATGAGATTGTTAAACTCACAACCTTCAGGAGCATAGCCAAGTGCCTCAACCACTCAGTCACCCCGTCTCAGTTGCATGACATACACAATGCACCAGCTTGCCAATAGGGAGGGTGGCCACTCACACATTCCAGTATCTCCAGGAACAGCCTGGGCCTGACCCCATCTCATTGGTCTGATCTCACACACAGAGTGTGTATGAGGTCACGCCACACCGATGGGGTGCCCTTTTGAAGACAGCCCTGCTGGGATGACCTGGCCTGGATGGCATGCGCAAGGTCACACCGGCGGAGGGATGCTCTTCATTATGGCATCCCACATTTGACACCGGATAAAACCACAGTCAGTTTTGGCTGAGTATCAGATGGGACAAACAGCAGAACTGTCCAGTTTCAAACTGGACAAATGGCCTGTCTATCATTAGGCGTCACCTCTGTTTCACAGAGACCAGCTCCAGGGCCAAGGCTGAATCATTAGTCTGCATGGACCAGTTATCTTACAATGAGGACCAGTTAGTGGAGGTGTGTTTTTAGCAACAGGAGCACCAGTCCATCACACTAGTACCCACTAAATTCTCATTTCACACATGCTGCAAACAGCCATCAGATGGCAGGATTGTCCATTTACAAGCTGGGCCGGTTTTGACCAGTGACCCAACAGGGAAGGGCTCTGTCTCCCAGTCCCCTGAGTCATCCCATCCCCTGTTTGGGAAGCTATGCCTATGAGAATTCGTGGAATATACACTGTGAAACCAGTGAAAGAAAATGCTCACTAAATGCCACCTATCCAAAGAGTAGTTCCAAAACACACTAAGGATCATTCTGCCACACCCCCCCCTTTAAACTAATGATCAGATAGCGATGGGTACTAAATACAAAACCCTGTGACAGAGAGAGATTTAGCTCGCCAATTTTATTTAAACAGCTGATTTTTGTCAGTCCATTGAGTAGTCACTCAAATCAGATTTTGCTGTAGTTTCTTTCTGGGGATCCCAGCTGCTAATGTAATCTGATTAAAAACACAAAACAGATCACCAGTTACTAATTCTTAGCCTAGGTGAAAGTCAACTGTAGTTTGTCTGAGTCAAAAACTCAAGACTTGACCCCTTTAATGAATTTAGTCTCCCAACATCCCTGTAAGAGGTCCCCAATTTAAAGAGGGGGAATCTAAAACAGCAATAGGTGACAAGATAATCTGGGTTTGTAAGGGGTCCAAGGTATATAAAGCAGCAGGAGATCGCTTCTCATGCACCAGCCATACAATGGGTATTATAAAGCCCTCAGGGTCAACTCAGCCAGCCACAGTACTGATTAGCCCAACAATCCGGTTGCTGTAATTGTGCCTACTGTGGGTATCTCATGTTGTGGAGCTTGATCCATCCGAGCGGCAGAGGTGACCACTGTGCACTGAGATGGGAAGAAAGGAAACAGCTTTATTTATTTATTGGTCACTTTCTCATGTGCATTTGCAGCTGGAGGAATAAGTCACACTTTATAAATAGTTAATGGAGGATTAATAGCAGCTTTCATAAATGGTTAATCAACTGTTATAGATTGTTATAGAGTCCAATAGGTTACTTACAAGCACAGTTTAGAACCATCTTTAACACCTTCTGCTGATGGGCTTATTATCTAGAATACATATGATTGGCACATGCTTGTAACAACTATTGATCATTTCTTAGTCCTTTATATTGGAACCCTAATAGAAAGTAAAAAGAAAAGGAGTACTTGTGGCACCTTAGAGACTAACAAATTTATTTGAGCATAAGCTTTTAAGCTCACGAAAGCTTATGCTCAAATAAATTTGTTAGTCTCTAAGGTGCCACAAGTACTCCTTTTCTTTTTGCGAATACAGACTAACACGGCTGCTATTCTGAAACCTAATAGAAAATGTGACTGAGAAAGGGTGCCAAATCCAGGGCAGACTTCCCACACACACTGCCTGCCTGCTCCAGTCCTGATCTAGAGGGACCCTCCCGACTCTCGTGTAAGTGGGGAGCTCAGTTTCAATGACCCATTGGTAGTGTGACCTAGTGGATATGGCAGCAGATTGGGATTTAGGAGATCTGGATTCTATTCCTGACTTTGCTTCCACCCTAAGCTTGGACAAGTTGCTTTCCCTCTCAGTGCCTTACTTTCCCCATCTGTGAAATGGGGATAATGGGACTGGCCTTTGTAAAGGGCTTTGGGGGTCTATGGCAAAAAGAGGTAACTGTTATTATCACACATTGGCTACTCTGCCAATAATACCACCAAAGAGGCCAACAGTGATGGGGATCTTTGTGCCTGTCCACTAGGAAATGGGTGAGAGCCACCCAGGGCATCGCAACAGACCCACACTCAGTCTTCGCAGAGTGGTTGTTTTGTTATTTTTCTGGTTAATAAAATGGATGAGCAATGAATGCTTTCATCGCTGTGTAATGTGGTACAAGTTCATTGCCATGCCTTGAGTCCATGGCTGTGATTACACTGTGTGCCCCAACCACTGAGACCATACCAGTGACACCACGGATGGAACTCCAAAGCCCCCTTCTGTAAAAGACAGCCCTCCACCTGAGCAAACAGAAAATCTCCCTCAGCTGTAGCAGTGTAGAGCCTAGGAAACACAGGTAGGCAGTTCTGATTCTACCCTGTAGAGGGCAGTGGTGCACCAGACAGACAGAGAGAGTCTGTATTATTATTGAGGCCCCCTCTGTTTCCATTGCAGGGCTCCCACTTACAGATCCTTTTGAAGTGAAGCTGAGAGTTCCATTCTCACGGCCCTGATCCAGATCCAGAGCTGTTCCTGAGACACCCTGTCATACAAACATGGCCAGCCTTGGCGCTCACACAATTTTCACCTGCTGGCTTTGCCAGTGATTCAAAATGACACCACTTACCATGGCACAGAAAAGAACTCAGAGCATCAGACAACCAACAGTAACCAGACCTTCCCCTCTCGCTTCTGGGGCACAGACCCCCCCCAGCACTAGCCCACTACTGGGTGGGATCTGGACTGCCCAACTGCATGCCATGTGCCCTAGACTGCTAAGGGCTAAATGGAGATTCTCTCCTTTACTGCAAGCTGGGGAGGGGGAATGTCAGTTGGAGAAAGAGAATCTGAGGTCTATTCCTGCCCAGGTGTGTGTGCGAAGAAGATTTCCACCCATCAGAGGAGGGAGGCTTTGGCATAGCCTTCCAGTAGTGTAGTGGGGGCAAACAACCTGCGTAGTTTAAAAGTGGAGCTTGATACGTTTTTGAATGGGATTATAGGAAGGGGTTGCCTGCAATAGCTGGGATTGGGCTCAGTGACCCTCCCAGTCCTTTGTCCTCCGAAAGAACAGACTGAGCATGGCTATGCAGCTGGGGGGCCACCAGCCTTGCAGGTGCCTGGGCCCCAGAACCGCCACTCCACAGAGCTTTAGAACCAGAAGAGAGTTTAGGGAGCTTCCAGAGGGACTATATTAGGCCTGGTCGCCATTAGAAAATTACGTTGGCTTAACTAAATCACTCAGAGGTGTGAAAAATGCACAGCCTTGAGAGAAGTAGCTCCGCCAACCTAACCTGCAATGGAGACATTTCTAAGTTGATGGAATAATTCTTCCACCGAGCGAGCTACAGCTTCTTGAAGAGGTGGATTACCTACACTGATGGGAGAACCTCTCTCATCAACATAAGTAGTGTCTACACTGAAGCACTACAGCAGCACAATTATAGCATTTCAAGTGTACACAAGCTCTTAGAGAACTGGTCTGAAATCAACCAGCTGAAACTCAAGAAAGCCAAGTAAAAAGTGCTTCACTTGAGAAGGGGGGAAAAAGTCAAATGCACAACTACAAAATTGGAAATAACTGTCTAGGTGGTCCTGCTGCTGAAAAGGATCTGGGGTTACACAAAGAGCAGATGAGTCAACAATATGATGTGGTTATGAAAAGGGCTGCATATAAGACACGAGGGGTAGTTGTCCCGTTCTGGACACCGCACTGTAAGAAAGATGTGGACAAATTGGAGAGTGTCCAGAGGAGCGCAACGAAAGTGATCAAAGGTTTAGAAAACCCGACCTATAAGTAGGGTGACCATCCGTCCCGTTTTTAAAGGGACCGTCCCATTATATAGGCGCCTATTACCCCCACCCCCACCCCCTGTCCCATTTTTTCACAGTTGCTATCTGGTCACCCTACCTATAAGGAAAGGTTAAAAGTGGGCACATTTAGTCTTGAGAAAAGAAGAATGAGAGGGCAGCTGCTAACAGTCTTCAGATGTTAAAGGTTGTTAGAAGGCTGGTGATCAATTAGTCTCCATGTCTGAAGGTAGGACAAGAAGTAATGGGCTTAATCTGATTCTGCAGCAAGGGAGATTTAGGTTAGATCTTAGGAAAAGCTTTCCAACTCTATTTTAGGGTAGTTAAGCTCTGGAGCAGGGAGGTTGTGGAATCCCCGTCATGGGAGGTTTTTAAGAGCAGGTTGGACAAACACCTGTTAGGGACGGTCTAGGTTTACTTGGTCTTGCCTCAGCACAGGGGGCTGGGGGTGATGACTTCTCATGGTCCCTTCCAGCCCGACAGTTCAATGATTCTATACCAAACCCGCAAGGGGGCACCAAAGGCCACTGAGCCTCAAAGTTGAAAATTTAGGCTCTCCGACATGCTGAGAGGTTTCAGAGTAGCAGCCCTGTTAGTCTGTATTCGCAAAAAGAAAAGGAGTACTTGTGGCACCTTAGAGACTAACAAATTTATTAGAGCATAAGCTTTCGTGAGCTACAGCTCACTTCATCCGATGAAGTGAGCTGTAGCTCACGAAAGCTTATGCTCTAATAAATTTGTTAGTCTCTAAGGTGCCACAAGTACTCCTTTTCTTTTTGCGACATGCTGAGGAATATGATGTACGGAGGTTCCTCTCCTGCCCTTACAACCCACATGGTGTGTTTGACTCCTCAGCCAAAGGCCAAATCTGAGCAGCACCTCAAGGGAGGTGGGGTGGGAACAGCAGTGCTGCCAGGTTGGCGGCCCACCCTTCAACGTTTCAGGTGCTGATTCTTCAAAGCGAAACTCACGAAGCCGCCATGTGGTTTGCACGGGAAGCGATAAAACCACCCCAGATTTCCCCGAATGATCCCTGGGCTTTGGCGACTCTTTCCAGAGCTCCATGTTTGCAACAGAAGTCAGAACCAGGTGTTTTAGGTGGTTTGGCAGGGAACAGTGTGTTAGCTCAGGACCAGACCCAAGGCCTTTCCCAGCTCAATTAGCAATAGGATAATCCCTCGTCCTTCTATAGCCTGGGGCACTGGAGGATTTGTCCCATGAGAGGCCATCTCGTCTAATGCTTAGTGAGAGGCTGTCAGGAGTCCTGGGTTCCAGTCCCTGCTCTGCCACTGATTCTCTGTGTGACCTTAAATTTAGCACCTCTCTCTCTGCCTCGGTTTCTCTGTAGAATGGTGTTTAATACTTCCCTGCAGTGCAGGGGGTTTGTGAGGCTTAACTAATGCCTCAGATGAAAGACATTAGGGAAAGGTAGGGTAGGGTAGCTCCTTCATGTTCTGCATACGGGGTGCTTCATAAATACATGAATGTGTTATTGCAGGAGGGATTATTCTTTGCAGAATAGTGGCACCTCTAGAATCTAGTGGAGATCAGGGTTCCATTAGAATCATAGAATATCAGGGTTGGAAGGGACCTCAGGAGGTATTTAGTCCAACCCCCTGCTCAAAGCAGGACCAACACCAACTAAATCATCCCAGCCAGGGCTTTGTCAAGCCTGACCTTAAAAACTTTTAAGGAAGGAGATTCCATCACCTCCCTAGGTAATGCATTCCAGTGTTTCACCACCCTCCTAGTGAAAAAGTTTTTCCTAATATCCAACCTAAACCTCCCCCACTGCAACTTGAGACCATTACTCCTCGTTGAGCCTGTGCAGACACATAAGAAGGGATGGTCTCAGCCAAAAATAGCTTGCAGCCGAAATACAGAAGGCAAACAAAGGGTGGGAGAAAGGAAGGAGTCTGATCCCCATTTTACAGATGGGAAACTGAGGCCCAGAGAGAGTCAGGAGTGTGTTTTCCAAAGGGCCCAGCACTGGCCTGAATTAGATTGATACTACGTATTTCTGAAGATAGCCCGTAGGGGCCTCAATTTTCAGATGGACTCAGCTCTCATTTCGGCACCAAAATAAGTGACCACATTTTCAAAAGCAAGCTGAGCACCAAACTCTTTGAAAAGCATGCCCATGGACATCACAGGGGGAGCCTGGAGGTGGTGGTGGAGGGGGGTTGAAAACCCAGTCCCTCCTGAGGGCACTTGAAATCTGCCCAGGAACTCTTTGGAAATGCCCCCCCTTGGTGACTTGCCCAAGGTGACATGGGAAGTCAGTGGCACCTTTCACCAGCACCGAGTTCACTTCCCCCTACTACGTCAGAACCTCTCCTATGGGATGTGCTGTTCTGACGTAGTAGGGGGAAGTGAACTCGGTGCTGGTAAAAGGTGCCACTGACTTCCCGTGTGAACAGAAAGAGGTGTTGCCAAAGTCGTGACTTTCTTGTAAAAAAGTTTATTGCAGAAGTGGACTTACAAAACCCCTGCCCCTCTTTCACTAGAGGCTGCTCAGGCCAGCTGGAGTCTCTTGAGAGCAGCCCTCAGAGCAGTGTATCAAGTCACATGCAAGGAGGAGACCCTGCTTTTCATGCTGCAATGATGTTCACCAGGAACTTGTCCTTCTTTGGCAGTGGAGATGCTCTCAGCCTCTACAGTCGAGCAAGGTTAGCTGGTTCCTCTTTCATTTGCAACAAGGAATGGAAAGTAAGAAAGACAGTTCTCCCCCAAAGAAATGCATCGCTCCCACCCCCAGCACATTGCTTCTCATAGTAGCTACAAGAAGGCACAGTCCCACCTTGCTTTGCTGGAGTAATGCAGAACAGAGCTCTCTGCCCACTAGTACCACACCAGAGACTTGCTTTCCTACCCCAGAACCCTCTCCCCCATCCGCACCACCGACACCACTGTGCTCAGCTGCCAACAGGGGGGCAACACCCTCTGTGGTGTCCTTCAGCATGTCCGCTTGGCATGATGGACCCCTGCTGCAAGCAGCCAAAGTATGGGAGGGGGCTCCGGGCTGGGGCGGGGGAGTGGCGTGCAGGGGTGGGGTGAAGGCTCCAGCTGGGGGTGCGGACTCTGGGGTGGGGCTGGGGTTGAGGGGGTTGGGGGTGCAGAAGGGTGCTCTAGGCTGGGACCGAGGGGTTCAGAGGGCGGGAGGGGGATCAGGGCTGGGGCAGGGGGTTGGGGCATGGGGAGGGGCTCAAGGGTGCTGGCTCCGGGCAGGGCTTATCTCAAGCGGCTCCCGGAAGCAGCGGCATGTCCCCCCTCTGGCTCCTAAATGGAGGTGCGGCCAGGCACTGCCCCATCTGTAGGCGCTGCCCCTGCAGCTCTCACTGGAGCGCTTGAGGGGGGCCATATTGAGGCTTCCAGGAGCTGCGTGGAGCAGTCCTCGACCCTGCTCCCCAGCTGGAGCACCAGAGTGGGACAAGCCCCAGATCCCACTCCCCAGCGGGAGCTCAAGAGCCGGCTTAAAATGGCTGGCAGGCCAGATCCGGCCTGCGGGCCGTAGTTTGCCTACCCCTGCCCTAGAGCCTCAGTTTCCCCTCTGTAGGTTGGGGACTGGCCTTCATTACCTGAGCAAATCTTGTACTGCTTCTTTCAGGCAAATTCCATTGATTTCAGAGGAGGGAGAGGGTTGAGTAAAGTCCTCAGGATTGGGCCCATAAATACCTCTCTCTTTCTTGGGAACCCTTGCCCTACACAATGTATCGCAAGGTTTGGGGCACACACACACACACACACACACACACACAAACATACGGTCCCTTGGTGCAATGATGCGGCAAACTCTGCTCCAAGCCACTGCACCGAGTCTTATAAGTTGCTTGTTGCAAAACCCTGTTTGCAAAAGGTTCCTGGAAAGACGCAGCGTGGCACTCGCTGTCGTTTGCATACCAGGTTGGAGAGGAAGGGGAAATGGAGCCACGTCCCTAAGGGCCCAACCCAAAGCCCATGGAACTCCCGGGGAGTAAGTGCCCTGCTCGTCCGTTGCAGCTCACACATCCGCAGTTCAGCACCCGGAGCCAGCTCCTCCGCTGTGACCAGGGCTAGTCCTTTGCCACGGGTATAGCTGAGCGGGTGCCAGGCTGGCAGGTGTGCTGGAAGAGCGCCTGACCTCGCTAAAGGGGCACGCCCTGAGCTGGACCTTTCAAGTGACAGCTGCACCCACCCCCTGGATCGGTACCAGGGCTGTCACTGGTCTCCCATCCAGCGTGGTGGGCAGCCCATCCAGCCTGGAACACTGTCAGGCCCCTAATTGCAGATGCACCATATGCTGTGGGACAGAGGCGCTGCAGGCCTGTAAGTCACTGCGGCCAAGACTGTGACACATGCACCGTATGCCCTGGCACAGCCCAGGCCCACAGGAATGGAATCAGGCCAGCAGTTGCAGCTATGCCCCCGCCAGGGGTGGTTAACCCCATCGCACTCACAGATTCACTGGCTGCTCGCCATGAATCTGAGGGCTGCACCTAAGCGGCTGATCCATTTCTCATTCAACCGCCCTGCCAGGCAGATGGGCTCTCACTGCGGGGCTGCATCAGCCCGGCGAGACAGATGGGAAATCGCTGGATGGCTTCACTCCCCAGCGATCTAACGCCCCCGGTTCATCAGCTGCATCGCAGGGAGGGAGAGTCACGGCTCACCACAATCTGTGAGCAAGCAAGCTGCCCTCAGTCCTGGGTGCACCAGAGCCTGGAGCAGTGCCCACCCCATAACTGTGGGCACAGCCTACACCTAGATGCAGTGTCCAGCCCATAACTACATACACAGTCCAGATACACTGAAACTATAGTCCAGCCGGTTCCTGCTGACAGCCTTAGGCTGTGCGGAACCCAAGTCTTAGGAGTGTCATACTAGTTCTCTGCAGTCATCTCCTTTATGCCCCCCACCCCCACCCCTTCTGAAAGCAAGCGCCCAGTGTCAGGGACCAGGATATGGGCGGCCATGCCTAGTGGTTAGATCAGCTGGAGTCAGAGGCCAGAACCAAGGGTCACAACTGGAGTCAGAGCCCAGGATCGGAACCAGAGTCAGAAGTCAGGAATCAGAGCCAAGGGTCAGAACCAGGTTATCTGGATTGAGGGTGGCAGGTCAGAAGCCGTGGCAAACGCTTTGAGCAGCCAGCATAATTTCTGCCGCTGCTTCTGGGCTTAAGAGCAAGCCTGCTAGCTTCTTCAGCCAGTCAGGTGGGGCGCTCACGCAGCCCAGCTGTTCCCATGAGGAACCTGAGCAGGAGCAGCTGCCGGGTCCTATTCCTGACACCCAGTCCCAGCCAAGAGGGCACGTCCCCATGGGCAGGCCCCCTCCTGGAGCCTGCTGCTGTCCCCTCAGATACTGGGAAGGTTGCTCATCATGCTGGAGTTGCTGGAGAGAGGTTCCCTAGGCCGGGCCCGGGAGTTGAGCACCACGGAGCGGTGGAAGCTCTCGCGAATCCTCAGGGAGCTCTCAGTCGAGGATCCCGAGTTGATATCAGCCATGAGTAAGCAGTCCCCGGGCCCATGGAGCCCAAGGCGGATGCAGCCACAGCAGACGAAGCACAGCACGGCCCGGCGCACCTCCGGGCTGCGGAAGGAGTAGATGAGGGGGTTGATGGCCGAGTTGAACAAGGCCAGGACCAGGGCCCAGTCCATGCCCTTCAGGAGCTTGCAGGTCTGGGACTCGCAGAAGACGTCGAGGAGCAGCAAGGCGAAGAGCGGGCTCCAGCAGAGAATGAAGGCCCCCAGGATCATCAGGACGGTCTTGAGCAGCCGCAGGGACCTCTTGCGGCTGTGGCGGGTGGCGGCCTGCTGGGAGCTGGCCCGGACCAGGTGGTAGATGGAGGCGTAGAGGCCGATGATGCCCAGAAGAATCATACTGAACATGACCACGCAGAAGAGGACATAGTTCTTGGAGTAGAGGGGCAGCAGGGTGGAGCAGCTGGGGAAGTCACACAGACAGTTCCAGCCCAGCAGAGGCAGCATCCCAATGAGGATGGCCAAGGCCCAGCAGGACACGATGAGACTACGCAGGCGTATGGTCTTACTGGCCTCGTTCTCGGCAATGGGTCTCACCATGGTGCTGTAGCGCTCGATGGCCGTCACCAGCAGGCTGAAGGTGGAGGCGGCCAGGGCGATGAAGAGGATGCCCTCCCGGAGGAACCACAGCTCAGGTGTCAGCTGGAAGGTTCGGCTGCCCGACAGGCAGATGTTGCAGATATAGGCCACCCCGGCCAGCAGGTCACTCACCGTGATGCTGGCGATGCAGGAGTAGACCCACCGGCGGGCATGCAGGCCCCTCACGATGGCCATCAGCACCAGCAGGTTCTCCACCACGATGAGGCAGCTAATGGTGATGAAGGCCACCTTGAGGAGGCCCATCCTGTCCTCCTCGGGCCGCCGGCTGCCCAGCTTCCCCGTGTAATTGTAGTGCTGCAGGATGAGGTTGATGTTCTGCCTAGCTGCCAGCTGCAGACAGGAGTCCACGCTGTACAGCAAGCTAACCCTGGCCTCGGGACTGTCAGTTAGGAAAGGAGGGAGAGAGGGATCTACTGAATGGCTTAGCCCTGGAGCAGGCATCTTCTGAGGAAGGGCAAAGCCCAGAGCTAGAGAAGGCACGAAAACAGGACAGGAGCTGGCCCCGCGTCCAGCCGATGGAGCAGAGGTCAGAGCCGGCGCCCCCGTCTGGCAGCCCGGGATTCTGCAAGAGAGTAAACGTGAGATGTTTTGAAATGTTCACAGTTGTATGGGCATGATAGTGAAGACTTCCTGTTGTTCAAGAGGGTTTCCTGTTGTGAGTGAAAGCATCACCACTGCCCAGTTCACCTGAAATCATTTCTCAGCAGTGAGGGCTGGGCTACTGTCCGCCGGTTCATTGGTAAATGGGAACACGTGCAGATAGAACATGAATGTAGCAATAGCCCGGCTTTTCTGCTTCCACAGCTGGCTTGATGGTGACTCTAGTTAACCTGGTTGGATGGTGTCGCTCCGGGCTGAGTGAAAACTCCTTAGCCAAGGGGGCAAAGGAGCACTGCCGTTCCTGCACCTACACAAAGGCCTCTACTTTGGGATCTCAGCGTTTCTGTTAAAGTATTCCCAATGCCTGGGCTTGCATGGAGAGCTTGTTCCCTAATCTCCAGCCTCCCTCGGCCACCAGTGCCTGGACACCCTCCTTGCATCCATCAAGGAGAAGCCCTCCAGTCTCCGTATGGTCTCAGATACATTAACTCATTTCTGGGGGTGCTTGGCGCAACCTGCTTCTTTGTGTATAGACACATAGAGGTGCAGTGGGGTGACCAGATGTCCCGATTTTGTAGGGACAGTCCCAATATTTGGGTCTTTTTCTTATATAGGCTCCTATTACCCCCCACCTCCTGTCCCGATTTTTCACATTTGCTATCTGGTCATTCTAAGGTGCAGAACCCTTTCAAGATGCACTAGCCATGGGCACCTGCAGGTCTAAGGCGAGGATGGAGCCCAGAGTCTGCTGGAAAACCTTGCATTAATACTGAGCACTGACATTGTTTCTGCCATCTGAGGCTCTGAAAGCACCTTACAAAGATAAGTCACATCACCCCCATTTCACAGGCAGGGAAACTGAGGAACAGAAAGGGGCTGTGGCTTGCCTGAGGTCCCACAGGGAGCCAGGAATAGAACCCAGGAGTCCTGGCCACATTGCAATGCTGGTATTAACGAGTGACCTGCTTTTGAAACCAAGGGAGGTCTGGATCGGGAACAACCCCCCACCTCTCACCACCCACTGCCCCCATGAAGCTCTGGCTGGACTCACCTGGCAGGACGGGGCCGGAGGCTTTGCTGCCTAGCCTCGATCCGACGCTGGCTCTCAGCAGGAGGTCCTGGCAGAGGTGGCAGTGAGAGCTGCTCGTGCAGGGTGAGTGGCACTTGTACCTAGCAGAAGAGAAAGAAAAGGGGAAGTTGCAACACATCGAGAACTAACCGCAATTTTTGCAGGATGGACCCACCCAAGGCAGCTGAGAGGTGGGTGGAGGAAGTGCAAAACAATTGAGGGCATCTTCAAGTTCAGCTACAGGTCTCCCTGCTCTCCCCTGATGCTCATGTTCCCGGAGCTCTTCATGATGGGCCGGGGGCGGGAGGGGGAAGGGGGGTTAGCTGGTCTGCAGACTCCAGGTGAAGAACAGCAGCATTTCCCCACGGACAGCAAGGGCCGCTCTTGCCAGCAAGCAATGGACCAAGGTGCAAAGGCTGTTGGCGGGAGACATCCTGGGCGTAAGAGGAGACTACAAAGCTTCCCATGCTGCAGGGATGGCAGCGGCTTTTGAAGGGTACAGTACAAAGTGACAGGAGGGCAGGACCCTGTCTGGTTCTCTGCACTCCCTTCTCCCTGCCCTTGGGCACCTGCATCGCCCTCCTGCCACTCTACAGACCTCTCATTCCCACCCCACCCTCACGATGCATCTACCCTCACCCACACCACACCCTCTTGCCAGTCCCTGTATGGACAAGACAGCCAGGAGGTAGAGCTGAGCCCAAGCATGGGGCAGGGCAGTTAGGGAGTTCACCCCATGCCGTACTAGTGCTGGATGCGGATGGGGCCGTGGGGCAGGGCAGCTCTGGTGTCTGCATGGTCCAGGGCAGATTGAGGTTCTCGGCATGGGCTGAAAGGCAGCAGTGTCTGGTACCAGCAGGGGGGTCCCTCCCTGTGCCAGAGTAATGCCTGCGGGATCAGGCCTGTCACAAGTAGTAAGAGGCATGGGGTGGTCTGTCATGAGCTAGAAGAGACCCAGGACCCAGGTGCCCTGACTGTAAAGGGGATTCTTTGCGGAGGCCGCTGGCCACAAATAAGACGATTGGTCATGGGCTGAGAATCAGGCAGTGCCCAAGCACCTTGCTCAATCACGCCCAGCTCGGGGCGCTCACTGGGTTGCAGTCAACCCACCCAGTGGCAGAGCGGTCCCAGTGCTGAGAGCCACAGAATCCCGCTGGCACCAGCAGGTGGGCAGGAGAATGGAGATGGCCATCGCTGTGCCCCCGTCCTGCTGGAGCGGAGCTGCAGGCCACGCGCTGAAAAGACAGGGGCCACCTTCTGCCCCCAGCAGGTACCGCTGGCCACAGTGAAATTGCAGCCCTCCCGTAAGGCAAAGAGACATATCTCCCCCGGCTCTGTGCTCTTCCCAGACTGACTCTGCTGGCACCTTTCCTGCCAAGGCCCTGGGCCTGAAAGCAGGCCCAGGAAACCCTCCCACTCCATGCCGTTCCAACGTGACACGCCCGATGGGAGAGGAGTCCCAAGCATTACAAGGGGGCGTGGAAGGGGCTGTCCCATCAGGGACCCATTCGCTCCTGCCGGGGCTTTCTGCAGGCAAACGGGTTAAACTCAGCTGGGTCCTTCTCGCGCTGCTTGCTCAGTTCGGGTTGATTTGCATCTCATTCTTCTCAGTTGCTGACTCACAGCTGTGCCACCTGGCCCCTCTGCACCTCTGAGACGGGAAACCCCCTCACATCAAGGCCAACCCAGGGCTCCTGTGTTCCCACTTAGTTGCTTCTGCCTCACGCAAGCCACACTGGTGCTGTGCAACGCGTCAGCCGCGATGTGGAAACTTGCAAGTAAATCCCGCTCTTGGCACTAGGAGGTGCCGTTTCCACCCACCTCCCCGAGCAAGGAGTGGCTGATGAGACAACTGAGAATAAAACCTCACCAAGGAAACGGTCTTGTAAAAATGTATGGATTTAAAAATAGGCGGGTGGGAAGGGTGGTAGTAAAGTGCTGGATTGGATCTGTCTACAATCGACAGACACGTTATCTATCTGTCACTCAATCATCAACATTACATGGATTATAGTCTGGCTCCTGACAGATCCCAAAAAGTAGTTGTAAATGGGGAACCATTGTGGAACAGATCGATTTCTAGTGGGATCCCACAGGGAACAGCTCTTGGCCCTCTGCTATTTAATATTTTAGTCAATGACCTGGCAGAAAACATACAATTGTTGTTGATCAAGTTTATCGGTGTTGCAGAGATTGGGGGAGTGGGAAATAACGAAGCAAGATCACTGACACAGACAATCTGAATCACCCTGTAAGCAGGGGCGCAGGCAAACAACGCATGTTTTGATATGGCCAAATATAAGATCATACACTTAGGAACAAAGACCATCACCCACACTTACAGGATGGGGGACTCTATCCTGAGAAGTAGTGACTTGAAAAGATGTGGGAATCACAGTGGCTACTCAGCTGAACATGAGCACCCAGTGCGATCCAGTGGCCAAAAGGGCTAATGCAATCCTTGGGTGCATAAACAAGGGAATATCACGTCTTTGTTATTACCTTAGTATTTGGCACCAGTGTGATCGTTGCTGGAATACCATGTCCAGTTATAGTGTCCAGAAGTCAAGACGGATGTTGATCAAGGGAAGATGGTGCACCAAAGATCCAGGAGAATGATTAAAGAACTGGAACCCATACCTCGTATCAGGAGATCAATCTATTTAGTTATCAGAGAAATTTAAGGGATGACTTGCGCCGTCTATAAATACCTACATGTGAACCAGAAATTTCATAAGAGTGGACTCTTCAGTCTAGCCTGCGAAGGTCTAACAAGATCCAGTGGCTAGAAACAGAAGCTAGAAAAGTTCAGACAAGAAATAAGGTGCCAATTTTTACTAGTGCGGGTAATTAACCTTTGGAAGAACTTGCCAAGGGCTGTGATGGATTCTCCATCACTGGACATTTTAAAATCATGGTTGGATGTTTTTCTAAAAGATCAGCCCTAGTTCAGCCACGCCCACAGCTGTTGCACTTGAAACACTGGTTAATTCAGGAAAGTCCTATGGTCTGGGTTGTGCTGGAGGTCAGACTACATGATCCCTTCTGATCTGAAAAAAAAAATCTATAGATCTGTGAACATACAAATCTACCTATCTGTCCATCATCAGTATACATATTCCACTATCTGGCTGGGTCTTTAGAAAGTTGCACATCACTGTGGCATCTGCCTATCCAGGAGAACAGAGCCCTCCGTCTACCCACAGGGGCAGGGCAAGCTTCCCCATGTCAGTGGGCACCAGTCCTGGTTTCTGAACATACAGTCTTTGTCCCCGTGTGAGGTGGCTGACAAATTAGTTCCAATTATGATGGTCTGCCTGAATGGATCTCCTGGGCAGGCCCACTGATGGGGAGGGACAAAGAGGGCAATTGCTCAGGGGCCTGGGCGATTTAAAAGGGCCCGGGAGCCCCCAGCCACTGCTGCTGGCAGTGCAGTGGGGCTAAAGCAGGCTTCCTCCCTGCCCTCGCTCCGCACCGCTCCCAGAAGTGGCTGACACATCCCTGCGGCCCCTGGGGAGACAGGGGGTCTCCATGCGCTGCCCCCGCCCCAAATGCCGACTCTGCAGTTCCCATTGGCCGGGAACTGCAGCCAATGGGAGCTGCGGGGCTGGTGCCTGCGGGCAGCGGTGCACAGAGACCTCCTGGGTCCCCTGCCTAGGAGCTGCTGCCAGAGGGGTGTGTCGGTCACTTTCAGGAGCTGCCCGAGGTAAGTGCCAACCTCCTGACCTGCTGGGTGACTTGGGCGTGTCATTTCCCCCCACCCCGCTCTGTGCCTCAGTTTCCCCTCCCACCCTTTGTCTGCTTTGACGGTAAGCTCTCTGGGTCAGGGACAGCCTCTTGCTATGTATACATACAGCACCACACACAACAGGGCCAGGGCCTTAAGGCATTATTGTAACGCAAATTAAAATGATAACCGTAGTTCCTTGGCTATGGGACAACCGAAAGGCCTTTGGGGTCTGCTTTTGAAAAACCAACCTCAGCCTGGCCTCTCTTTGTCCTGGTGCTGTTTTGTGTCTGCTAATAACTGTGTCTGATCCACCGTGACTTGATTTTTACTTCAAAATGTCTCCACCCTCAGGGCCAGATTCTGCTGTCAGTCACCCCACGTAAACCAGATTTACCCGTGCGTCATCAGCAGCACAATCTGCCTCCCAGTAAGGCAGGTAATTTATTGAGCGTGGCTGGGATTTTCAAGGGGACAAAAGGGAATTCGGGGTCCTGGCCCCACTGAAATTCAACAGGAGTTGGGCCTCTAGTCAGTCCCCTCTGACAATCCCAGCCTGAGCTCCTACCCGGATTCACACAGCGATCCACACCACTTCAGGTGGCCCACACAGCTCACGTTTGGCTTCATGTGATGGAGAAACTCTGCTCTTCTGAGAAGCAATAAACCCACCGGCCCAACTGTGAGCCATATGGAATCGACACATGCAGTGATGGGTAACGGTTACAAGCAGCTCCAGAGCTCGGCCTGGGTGGGAGCCACGTTTCCGTCATCATCACTCTGTGATGCTCTGAGTCCCTATCTCTGCAAACACAGCCTGAGTGTTATCTCAGGGCTCCTCCTTATCACTTGGCTTCAGTTCTTGTCCTTTCCTCTCAAGCCAATCTCACAATCTGCTTCCGATGCCTCGATAACTGGGCATCTGCTCACAAGAGCCAGGGGCAAGTATCAGACTCATGCAAGCTCTCAAGCAGCAATAAGTCACATGAACCTTTGGTCAAGTTTTACCTGCAATCTGCGTCTTTGACTGCATTCTCCCTTGAGACCTGTCCATCCTCATTCCGGTCAGGACATGTTTCATAGAAAAATCCCACTGGTACCAAGCTTTGGAAAGGCCTTTGTATTGCCCACTCCACAAAAAGAACGGGGTATGTAACCCTTCCTCTCACAGGATGGGTCTTCAGCCACCTCTAGCGAGTGCTCCAGAGAGGAGTCTGATACTGCTGACAACAAAGGCAACTTACCCTTTAGCTCAAGTGGTTGTGGCACTGCGTAGGTCTCAACACAGCAAGACACGCACCCGCGGGGAGGAGGGGAACGGGAAATGGGGAGTTTGCGTGAGATGGCAGCGCGTACTGGTCAGCGTTAGGCAGGAGGAGATGGGAGATGCAGCAGGGGCAGCCCAGCTCAGATGGTTTCCTGGCTTCCGAGTTTCGTTGGTCTGAAGCTATAAAACCAGCCCCGGGGCAGCAGGAGGCTCCCAGCCTGGAAGAGGACCCGAGGAGCTGTGAATTCAGAGATGGAGCAGCCCTAACATCTCCTGCTCCTGCTCTCCCTGCGGTCCTGCCCCTCAGCCCGTGCTGGTGAGTAGAGGAAGCCATGGGCTGCAGGGGCGGTGAGTTGTATGGGCCAGTGGTACCTGCGCTCCAGCAAATTCAGGGCCCGGGGGTGGGGGGAGCCAGCTCCACCAATGTTTGGGGCTGGGTCTCTCCCCCGACTCCGGAGTGTCCCTGCCTGCGCCCTGGGCAGCGGGCGGCGGCCCTGGAGCTCCCCATTGCGCTTCCTCGCCAGCCACCGCCGCCGGTTACAAGGGAGCAGCACCGGGGCAGGCTGAGGTGGCTGCTGTGCCAGAGATGGGGAGGAGGTGCATGGCAAACCCCCACCCCCACTCCGGGCAGGCAACTCTGAATCAACTCCGAGGGCGGGGGGGCACAGATGGAGCAGCACACAGGGGAACCTGGCCGCACCTCTGTGTAGGAGCCAGAGGGGGGACATGACGCCACTTCCGGGAGCTGCTTGAGGTAAGCACTGCCCAGAGTCTGCACCCCAGACCCCCTCCTGCCCTCTAAACCCCTTGGTCCCAACCCAGAGACCCTCCTGTACCCCCAAACCCTCATCCCCATCCCAGAGCCCTCACCCCCAGCTAGAGCTCCCCCACACACCTCCAACCCCCTGCCCCATCCCCCTCCTGCACCCTGAACTCATTTCTTGCCCCACCCCGGAGCCCACACCCCCAGCCAGAGCCCTCACCCCCTCCCGCACCCGAATCCCCAATTTTCTGAGCGTTCATGGCCCGCCATACAATTTCCCTACCCAGATGTGGCCCTCAGGCCAAAAAGTTCCCCCACCCCTGCTCTACACTGCAATTTTTAGCCCTGCACCTGAGCCAGCTGCCCAGGCCCCGAATGCCATGAGTGTTTTATTGCAGTGTGGACATACTCTTAGGGTTTGTAGGTAATATCTGCTGCAGAGGGCCTCTGGTATTTAGATCCACCTCTCTGGGCTTTGTCCTTGTGTGACATCCGCCTTCTTGACTACCACAGCAGGGACTGAACCAGAGCAAACCTCACGGGCTGCTGTAACTAGAGCTGCAGTTCTGTAGCGAGGGAAGGGTGAGCAGACACCAAGTGTGAAAAACCGGGACAGGGGGTAAGGGGTAATAGGAGCCTATATAAGAAAAAGCCCCCAAAATCGGGCCTGTCCCTATAAAATCGGGACATCTGGTCAGGCTAAGTGAGGGCAGCATTAGTCACACCCTCTGTGGACTGGCACAGAGGTGACCAGGTGACACGCTCATCAGTGGGTTACGGATTTGGGCTCCACAGACTCAAACGCCGACGGACCTGTTGTGGCCGCACAGCCGTGACATCATGGCACCATGATGCAATCCCAGCACAGCCCGATCCCAGTGGACGAGCACGGGCCATCTAGGGAAGTAGCTGGCCAAGGAAGTGCCGTTGCCCAGTCTCTATCCCTGGGCTGGCATCACACAACCCAAGGATGTGGGAGTTCCAACATCAGAAGGTGATGGTCAGGACGTGTCTAGCTTTGGGGCTCAGCCTCCAACCTGGTATCACCCCCATTTCTACATCCTGCCCCCAGGCAGCTTCCTGATGAGCAAGCACCTGGAAAAACAAAACCCCAAAACCTTCCTGTTCATCTCCTGCAGGGTCTAACATGTTGTCTCCCCTTCCATAACAGCTGAGCCACAAAGCCAAACTGAATAAATACATCCAGGTGATCCCCCTGCCCAAGAGCAGCAGCGACATCCCCGCGGACACCAAGTGCATCGTGTCGGGATGGGGCTACATTGACAAAGAGATAGCGATGGACAAGCTCTTCGAGACCAACGCCACTGTCCTGAGCTGGAGGAAATGTCTCCTATTCTACCCAGGGTTGAGCGACGGCATGGTCTGTGCGGCCAGCTACCACAAGCGCACTGACATCAACTACATATGTCTCTCCATCCCTTCCCGTCCTCCCCAGCCATGCTGCCCTGAGGTCAGCGGGTGGGAAGGGACATCCCCAGCCACCTTAATGGCCCACTTCACGCATGAGCCACAGAGGCATCAAACGGGCACTCAGAAACATTGTCCTTGTTTTATTTCTGTGCCCCCTGCAGCCAGAGGAGCTGGCTCTTCCTGCCCCAGCAGAGCTTCCCCGCCCTTGCGCACGCCCCTGAAAGATATTCCCTAGTAGACACAAGACCAGAGCCATTGAGCCAGTCCCCTGGGGTTACACGGTGGTGGAGCCAGGATTGGAACTAGCCATCAATGGCTCTATATCCTGCGTTCGTGCCCGCTAGCTCACAATGCGCTTTCACAGTGCCTATGTTCTACTTAACCCTATTTCCCTGTGTCTTTTTCAGGGGGACTCCAGTGGCCCTTTGGTCTGCAACGGGGCGGCCCAGGGGATTGTCTCCTATGGTTTCCAGTTCCCTCCCTCGGTGTACACTCGCATTGCCCACTACCTGCCCTGGATTCGAAAGACCATGGGGCAGTGACCAGAGAGGAAGATGCTATAGCTTCTCCAGCATCTGCATTTCCTTATGCTGCAGTCACTGGCTTTTCTCTCCCTGGGGTGTTACAGGGAACTATAGGGATAACAATGCCCCCCGACTCCTCCTTTTGGGCTGCCCTTTCCTCTACATTTAAATACCATCAGAACTTTTCTTCCTCCTCTCCCCGCAGGAAGAACACACAGGGCTTAATCCTGAGCCCCTCGGCCAAGTTTGCATGCGGGCAAACCTCCCAGGTTAGCCTGGGTGAGGAGGGAGCGAAAACATGGCAAGGAACTCAGATTTGGCCCAAACGGATTGGAACAAAGCCTTCCTCAGCCAAGCAGCTCCCTCCTGGTTCAGAACACACACGAATCCCACCATGCCGGGGAGAGTTTCAAAGCACATGGATTTTGATGGGTTTCAGACACCCAATTCAAAGGCTTTTTGTTGGGAAATGCTGACTCCTCAAAACCCAAACGGTCTGTGGTTCAGGGCTGGCTTTGAGGATGCTCCCAATAGAAAATATTAGGGTTGTTGTTTTTTTTCTGGATTGTGGAAACTGGCTATTTTGACATTTTCTAGATGGATCATTTCGGGTTTGGGGTTGAGGCTACTTTTCATTTTGAAATTTTAATTAATGGAAAGGTAAGGCAAGGCAAGGTAAGGCAAGGAGAGGTACCTTTTTTTTTAAAGGGTTGAAATCAAAAATGAAATGCTTTGAAATTAACCAAACTGTTTCAAATGACCAGATCTGATTTTTTTTAATTGCAGATTATCGGTTTGAAAAAATTCGCAAGAGTCCCACTGCTCACCCCAATTTGAGACGGGCCTTTCCCCCCCCTCCAAACCTTGAAAATTCTGGTGGGACGGGAACACCATTTCCTCCCCCATTCTGTTTTTCCTCCCCTGTCAATGCCCCATTCCTTCTATGTCCCTGCAGCGCTGGAGTGTAACAAGCATGACAATAAATGAGCTCCTGCATTTCATAAAGTCTCCTGCCTTATTTTGAAGTTTGTTTCTGCTTATTGCTGTAAAAGGGATACCTGCTTACTGTATTTTTCACACCACGCATCTGATGAAGTGGGTTCTAGCTCACGAAAGCGTCTAAGGTGCCCCAAGGACTCCTCGTTGTTTTTACTGATACAGGCGAACGTAACTACCACTCTGAAACCAGTAAGAAAAGAGAGTACACTGGGTCTCATTTATAGCCAGAGGGCTCGGATCAGCCAAACCCTGATCCCCTCCCATTCCCACCCCATGCACCTACTGCCATGTACGCAGTTATTAGCCTTCCCCACGCTACATTCCCTGGCAGTCCTGGGACCTGCAGCAGCCCTGAAAAGGGATTCTACGCACACTGTCCAGAACGCAAGGACTCCCAGAGTTCAGCACAATAGGGCTGAGTTTCAACACCGCACCTGTGGAGACTCCAGCCTGAGACCCACACAACCTGCTCTCTCTCCCCTTCCCTTTTGTGTTCCTTTCCACACACCCCCCCCCGGCTCTTTGCCACCTGTCACCCCTCCCTCTCGCGGCTTGTCCCCGCATTCTGAGACCAGCTGCGCCACACCAGCCCGGCGGCAAGATGAGCTGGCCCATCCAGCTCTGCCCAGCTGGAGAAAGACCAGCCAGAGAGAGGGATCAGACCAGCCAGGTGACACCGAGCCAGAGCCCAGAGAAGAGCCGCCCTGAGAGACTCAGCCCCGTCTGGGACTGAGCCAGCCAGCCCGGATCTTCAGAATAGCCACAAAGGCTGCGTTTCCCCCCACTTTTACGCCCCTGCCACTTCTCCCCCTTGCGTCTGTTTGTCCAAAGCAGGGAGAGTGACCATCCTCCCCCCAAGAAAGATTGACAAAAATAAGAGACACTAACCAACACCCTCTCTCAGAAAAGGGGACTCTGGTAGGGTTTGGCTCAGTTAGGTCTGTACAATTGCTCTGTTTCCCTTCCAAAAAGGGCTTTATGTCTCGGGCCGCTTCTTTTTCTTTTGTGCAGCCTGCTCAGGACATTTGCAAACTTTGGCATGAATTGTGCTGCCACGGAGCTAAGCAGGCCGAGGTCTCTGACCTCCAGACTTGTTTAACTCTTTACTATTGTACAGTGACAGGGTCACGTTAACACTCTGGAGGCTCTGGGCCCCCTTGTTCCATCAAACTTAACACAACAGGCCCCAACTCTTAATACACCGAGCTAGAGTCTCAGCCAGTGGAAATGGCCGTAACCCCACAGAGCTGATTTGCACCAGCAAAGGATCTGTCTTGGTCTCACCCCCCTGGCAGGACATGGTTTTTAACTGTTGGTGACAAACTCTAAACTGATCAACACAGAAGAATCGGCTCTAACAGCAGGAAGTGGGCCTGGAGGGCTTGGTGTAAACAAAGTCGTGAGATGAATACAAGGTGAAGGTAGCACTTCCTGCCCCCCCAACGGAAGGGCTGTGCCTGCAGCTGAAAAACCCCACAGAGTTGTTTGTGTCTTTTGATGAGGCACACCTCTCTGTGGTTAGAGTTTCTCTTCCCAACTGAAGCAGAAGATGTTTGCCGTTCTAGTAGGTAAGACACTGGTCTAGGGTCCAGGCACTCTGGGTTTTATCCCTGGCTCAGGCACGCACCTGCTGTGTGGCCTTGGTCATGTCACTTCACCTCGCTCCATGCCTCAGTTTCCCCTCCCACCCTTTGTCTATTCAGACTGTAAATTGGTTGGGGCAAGCCATCTCTCTTACTGCAAGTTCAGACAGCACCCAGCACAATATGGTCCTCTAGATGCTACTAACGGTGATTTTTCCACTCTCGACTTCACCAGAGAGATTTGGCAACCCCCTTAGTACACGAGACCATTGTCTGCTCAGAACAAAGAGCTTAAGGTTAACGACTTGGCATTGTCCCTGGCCCAGTAGGTACCTGCTGCAGCTGCTGGTGGGTTCCACATCCACCCAGAGGCATTCCCCACTCCAACAATTCCATAACAAGAAGTTCATGGCATCCACCAGAATCCAGACATTGTAAACAGAGAGATTCCAGCCCCAATTGTCACAGGAGCCAAGCAGGCAGGGGGCTGTGGGTCAGGAGGGCTGAGGTGCGTTACCACAGCTATGTATGTGGGGAGCCCAGGAGCAGAGTCGAGGACCGGTGTGGGGCGGGATCGGGGTGTGCCGGCCCAGGACTGGGCTAGCAGGTGTTGCTGTGGCGAAGGATTGACACTTAACTGAGCTTCCCGTTTGGACTTCCATGATCACCCATAGGGCTGTGCAGTACCCTGATCGTTTACTGCCTCATGAGCGCCTCCCCCTGGCCAGAAGCCACTCTACAGCTCTCTGCCTCGATGGCCATCCCACCTCTTCAGGGCCCCTCTAAGAACCCTTCAGGCCTCAGCCCCAATCTCTCCCCTCCACAAACCCATGCAGCCTGGACCCCAGGTCAGCTGAGCCCTGCCCCCTCCTCCCTGACAGCCTGTCTGTCTGCTTCCCAGTACCTTCTGTCTGAAGTTTGGCCTTAGCCACAGGGCCTTTCCCCTGCTTCCTGGGCACAGTCGCTTCCCGGCCTGGAGAGCATTCTCCCAGCGCTGTCGCCATTCCCGCCAGCCTCAATCATGCTCCCTCAACGACCGCCCCGCTTCCTGCTGCCTCACCCACCTTAAACCAGACTCTTCCTCCCAGTCCCTACAGATGGGCTCCACCAGCTGCCCCCAGTTCCTGAGTCTCTGATCTTCCTCCCACATCAAATCCCCACATCCCCTACCTGCTGCTCCACCGCTGTCCGTTCCCTGATTTGGGGGGAAACTCTCCAAGTCTGAAGCCCAGACCCTGCCTAAATCCAGCCCTGGCAATGTGTGTGTTCCCCTAGGGATCTAGGCTTACGAACAGGATGGGTCAGACCCAGCAACCTCCACTTCTGCTGTAAACCACCAGCCACTGACCGCTGTGGTTGTGAGTAGCAATCAGGGGCAGCCGTTAGCAATCCCCGTGGCAAGCGGGCGATCAGCACATGTGGAGGAACCGCACTGAATGGCCAGTGCTTTGCAGCAGGAAGGATTATCTCCAAAATGCAGCCCGAGTTTTATCTAAGGGCTCCCCTTTTATCTCTGTTGTGGATCAGATACGGCCCGTTGGCGCAGACCTTGCTCTCAGTCCCTTCTCTTGAAGCTGTTCTACTCTCCCTAAATAATTAGTAATCGGAACAGGGACTTGAACGTGGGTCTCCCCTGTTTTAATGGTGGGCTGTAACCACTAGGCTATAGAGTCATCTGTGCTCTTTTTCCCTGGCCCAAAAGAACAGCTTCAACCAGCGAGATTGAGCCAACCTGTAGACCAGTGGCTAGGACATGCTCCTACAACATGGAAGACCCCACATCAGACAGAGAGAAGAATTGAATCAGGGTCTCCCTCAGCCGAGGTGAGTTCCCTACGTGCTGGGCTAAAGGCTTTAAAAAGGCAGTGCCCTCCCCACTAGGATATTTGGTCAAAATGCCCAAAATTCAAACAAACCATTTTGCGTCTGCACTAAACACTCTGTTTCAACCTGACATGGCATTTCTCCAACTTTGCGATTCACTGAAAAATTTGTTTTTGGTTCAACCCAAAACAAAAACTTTTATGTTATTTTTCCAGAGTTGCCAGCGAACCAAAAAATCCATTATTCCCCCAGTCCTAGCCAAGACCCATCTTAGGATCAGGATGACAGAAGCCTAACGGTGTCACAGTGGGTCCCAGGAGATGGTGAGGATAGCAGCCATGTGGGTTTCATTTGCTCCTTCCGTTCTCCTGTCTCCCAGCCAGCCAGCTCTCTCTGTCTCCAAAGTTTTTTTTTAAAGGACCCCAGAAGGGAGTGAGGGGTGGAATAACCAATCGCCTCGTTATTTCGTCCACCATTTAGGCCTAATTTCCAACACACCAATTGTGGTTCATTGATTGGTCCCACATACCTCTTGTTCCCTAGCCATGGTCTTAGCCCAGTCCTTCAGTTAGACCAGTTGGCCTTTTTGTTTGGTCTAACTTAGTCTTTCTGTCACCTTCTCCCATCAGCTCTTGCGACCGGGAATTTGAACACTTTATAAACTTCTCCCAACTTTCCCAGGCCAGCTCCCAATCGGGGTGGGTCTGCTCGGCCCCAATTATTACAAAACTCCCCAGCCCCAACTCACGCCACATCCAGAGCCTCCCAGACCCTTGCCTCAGGACACAGCTGTGTTCTTGAAATGCCAAACAGAAGCAGTTCCTCTGACCACCCTGAGTTACCGCTCCAACAAGCTTCTGCCATGGCCTCTCAGTGCTGAAAGAAGGATGCTCCATGAGCTTCTCTCCCACCTATAACTCTCTGAGCCCTTCATAGAAAGCCCCTGACCCCCCTTCTCAGCAGGGTCTGATAATGGAAGAAGACTGGCTGGCTCCAGGCATTGAAAGGGGCAGATCAGCCTGTTAGCAGGCCCTATATAATGACTGGACCATGTGCACAGACACAGCAGTGTGTATAGTTCCTTATACTTTCTAATTGACTTACATTCCCTGCCAGGCCATGGGATAGAAGACAGGAAAGAAAGGTGCCAATTTCCTACAACATCTGCTACCTTGGAGACCTGGGCTGCTTTCCTGATGCTGCCTCTGCTCTGTGTGTGCGCGCCCCCCTTAGTGGTGTTGTATGAAGCTACAGGGATAAAACAAGGCCCCTAATTCCTCCCCAAGGCAGGGCGCTAACAGGCTCTCTGGTCTTAAATATCAGCATTAGAGGAAGAGGCTCTTCTCCCTGGGGACAACACACCCTCGTGTGAGCAGAGATTGGGGGGGGGGGGGGCCATCATTAGCCTGCCAAGACATATGCAAAATGTGCTCTTTAAAGATTTAAATCCCCTGAGTTAAGAGTCCCCTGACTGGTCCCCTGGAGGACATGAGGGTATCTAGCAGGGGGGTTCAGGATTCTGTCTGTACCTGTGGATGTGAGAATGGCCATACTGGGTCACACCAATGGCCCAGGTAGCCCAGAATTCTGTCTCTGAGAGTGGCCACCGCCAGAAGCTTCGGAGGGAATGAGCAGGACAGGGCAATTACTGAGTGAGCCATCCCCAGTCATGCAGTCCCAGCTTCTGGCAATCAGAGGTTTAGTGACCCCAAAGAGCATAGGGTTGCCTCCCTGACCATCTTGGCAAGAGGTCACAAAACCAAGCCCTAGAGCCACACGCTCAGCTGATGTCAAATGCAGCTATGGCCCCATTGACCCCCCATGTAGAGTACAGCACAAAGCTGAACCGGGGATAATTCCAGAGACCCTTCCCTCAAAGGGTCTGACACTGAACCTAGAGCAGAGCTCTAGGCAAGTGGGCTCTTTAAACAACTTCCCCTTCTGCTAAGACTTGAGGTCCTCTTCTAAGCCCTGGTCTACACTAGGAGTTGAGGTCAAATTTAGCAGCATTAAATCAATTTAACTCTGCACCCGTCCACAAGACAAAGCCTTTTTTTTTTTTTTTTTTTACTTAAAGGGCTCTTAAAATCGATTTCCTTACTCCACCCCTGACAAGGGGATTAGCGCTGAAATCGGCCTTGCTGGGTCGAATTTGGGGTATGTGGATGCAATTAGCCCGTATTGGCCTCTGGGAGCTATCCCAGAGTGTTCCTTTGTGACTACGCTGGACAGCACTCTCGACTCAGATGCACTGGGCAGGTAGACTGGAAAAGGACCGCAAACTTTTGAATTTCAATTTCCTGTTTGGCCAGCATGGCAAGCTGCAGGTGAGTGCAGAGCTCATCAACAGACGTGACCATGCAGAGCTCATCAGCAGAGGTGACCATGATGGAGTCCCAGAATCGCAAAACAGCTCCAGCATGGACCAAACGGGAGGTACAGGATCTGATTGCTGTATTGGGGAGAGGAATCCGTGCTATCAGAACTCCATTCCAGTTTTCAAAATGCCAAAACATATGTCAAAATCTCCCAGGGCATGAAGGACAGAGGCCATAACAGGGACCCGAAGCAGTGCCGAGTGAAACTTAAGGAGCTGAGGCAAGCCTACCAGAAAACCAGAGAGGCAAATGGCCGTTCCAGGTCAGAGTCCCAAACAAGCCGCTTCTATGATGAGCTGCATGCCATTTTAGGGGGTTCAGCCACCACTACCCCAGCCGTGTTGTTTGAGTCCTTCAATGGAGATGGAGGCAACATGGAATCAGGTTTTGGGGACAAGGAAGATGATGATGATGAATTTGTAGATAGCTCACAGCAAGCAAGCGGAGAAACCGATTTTCCCGACAGCCAGGAACTGTTTCTCACCCTGGACCTGGAGCCAGTACCCCCTGAATCCACCCAAGGCTGTCTCCTGGACCTGCCAGGTGGAGAAGGGACTTCTGGTGAGTGTACCTTTTAAAATAGTATACATGGTATAAAAGCAAGCATGTTTAATGATTAATTTGCCCTGGCATTTGCGGCTCTCCTGGATGTACTCCCAAAGCCTTTGCAAAAGGTTTCTGGGGAGGGCAGTCTTATTCTGTCCACCATGGTAGGACACTTTACCACACCAGGCCAGTAGCAAGTACTCGGGAATCACTGTAGAACAAAGCTTTGCAGTGTATGTTGGCATTCAGACAACATCTGTTTTTTATCTCTCTGTGTTATCCTCTGGAGAGTGATATCATTCATGGTCACCTGGTTGAAATAGGGTGCTTTTCTTAAGGGGACATTCAGAGGTGCCCGATCCTGCTGGGCTGTTTGCCTGTGGCTGAACAGAAATGTTCCCCGCTGTTAGCCACGGGGAGGGGGGAGCAGAGAGGGGCTAGCCATGAACTGAGGGGAGGCAAAATGCAACCTTGGAAAGAAAGCACATGTGCTATGTATGTAATGTTAACAGCAAGGTTTACTGTGAAAGAGTGTACCCATTGTTCTATAAAATGTGTCTTTTTAAATACCACTGTCCCTTTTTTTTTCTCCACCAGCTGCATGTGTTTCAAGGATCACAGGATCTTCTCCTTCCCAGAGGCTAGTGAAGATTAAAAGTTGAAAAAAATGCAGTCGTGATGAAATGTTCTCTGAGCTCCTGCTGTCCTCCCACACTGACAGAGCACAGACGAATGAGTGGAGGCAGACAATGTCAGAGTGCAGGAAAGCACAAAATGACCAGGAGGAGAGGTGGTAGGCTGAGGAGAGTAAGTGGTGGGCTGAAGAGAAGGCTGAAGCTGAAAGGTGGCGGCAGCATGATGAGAGGAGGTAGGATTCAATGCTGAGGCTGCTGGAGGATCAAACTAATACGCTGCAGCGTATGGTTGAGCTGCAGGAAACTGCCACTACAGCCCCTGTGTAACCAACCGCCCTCCTCCCTAAGTTCCATAGCCTCCTCACCCAGATGCCCAAGAACGTGGGGGAGTGGCCTCCGGCCACCCAGCGACTCCACCCCAGAGGATTGCCCAAGCAACAGAAGGCTGGCATTCAACATGTTTTAAAGTTTAAACTTTTAAAGTGCTGTGTGGCCTTGTCCTTCCCTCCTCCACAACCCCTCCCGGTGCTTCTCTCCTCCACCACCCCTCCCGGGCTACCTTGGCAGTTATCCCCCTATTTGAGTGATAAATTAATAAAGAATGCATGAATGTGAAGCAACAATGACTTTATTGCCTCTGCAAGCGGTGATCGAAGGGAGGGTGGTTAGCTTACAGGGAAGTAGAGTGAACCAAGTGGCGGGGGGTTTCATCAAGGAGAAACAAACAGAACTTTCACATCATAGCTTGGCCAGTCATGAAACTGGTTTTCAAAGCTTCTCTGATGCGCACCGCACCCTCCTGTGCTCTTCTAACAGTCTTGGTTTCTGGCTGCGTGTAACCAGTGGTCAGGCGATTTGCCTCAACCTCCCACCCCTCCATAAACGTCTCGCCTTTACTCTCACAGATATTGTGGAGCGCACAGCAAGCAGTAATAACAGTGGGAATATTGGTTTTGCTGAGGTCTAACCGAGTCAGTAAACTGCACCAGCGCGCTTTTAAACGTCCAAATGCACATTCTACCACCATTCTGCACTTGCTCAGCCTGTAGTTGAACAGCTCCTGACTACCATCCAGGCTGCCTGTGTACGGCTTCATGAGCCATGGCATTAAGGGGTAGGCTGGGTCCCCAAGAATAACTATAGGCATTTCAACATCCCCAACGGTTATTTTCTGGTCTGGGAATAAAGTCCCTTCCTGCAGCTTTTGAAACAGACCAGAGTTCCTGAAGATGCGAGCGTCATGTACCTTTCCTGGCCATCCCATGTTGATGTTGGTGAAATGTCCCTTGTGATCCACCAATGCTTGCAGCACTATTGAAAAGTACCCCTTGCGGTTTATGTACTCGCTGGCTTGGTGCTCCGGAGCCAAGATAGGGATATGGGTTCCATCTATGGCCCCACCACCAGTTAGGGAATCCCATTGCAGCAAAGCCATCCACTATGACCTGCACATTTCCCAGGGTCACTACCCTTGATATCAGCAGATCTTTGATTGTGTTGGCAACTTGCATCACAGCAGCTCCCACAGTAGATTTGCCCACTCCAAATTGATTCCCAACTGACCGGTAGCTGTCTGGCATTGCAAGCTTCCACAGGGCGATTGCCACTCGCTTCTCAACTATGAGGGTTGCTCTCATCTTGGTATTCATGAATTTCAGGGCAGGGGAAAGCAAGTCCCAAAGTTCCATGAAAGTGCCCTTACGCATGCGAAAGTTTCACAGCCACTGGGAATCGTCCCAGACCTGCAACACTATGCGGTCCCACCAGTCTGTACTTGTTTCCCGGGCCCAGAATCGGCGTTCCACGCCATGAACCTGCCCCATTAGCACCATGATGCCCACATTGCCAGGGTCTGTGCTTTGAGAGAAGTCTGCGTCCATGTCCTCATCACTCTCGTCACCGCACTGACATCGCTTACTCGCCCAGTTTCGCTTTGCCAGGTTCTGGTGCTGCATATACTGCTGGATAATACGCATGGTGTTTAATGTGCTCCTACTTGCCAAAGTGATCTGAGCGGGCTCCATGCTTGCCGTGGTATGGCGTCTGCACAGAAAAAAGGCGAGGAACAATTGTCTGCTGTTGCTCTGACGGAGGGAGGGGCAACTGACAACATGGTTTACAGGGTTGGCTTACAGGGAATTAAAATCAACAAAGGAGGTGGCTTTACATCAAGGAGAAAGAAAAACAACTGTCACACAGAATGGCCCCCTCAAGGATTGAACTCAAAACCCTGGGTTTAGCAGGCCAATGCTCAACCCACTAAGCTATCCCTCCCTCTGTTATTTCAGGTAGGACTTCATGGAGAGAGGGAGGGGGGAACAAATGAATACAAAACAAATCTGGTCTATTTCTTCTTTTGATCCACTCCATCTATCTTTTACATCTTTGGCTGGCAGAAGATGGTGCAATAGGACTGTCTGCAGGATTAAATAGAATGACCTGGTCGAGTCACTCCTCATTTAGTCCCTGCACCCATATCTGCCCAGGCGCTTCTGACCTATCTTACTGAGGCGGCCAGGAGCACCTCGGACATGATGAGGATGGTTTTCAGGACTATTGCACCATCTGCTGACACAAGGAAATGGGTTGCTGCTGCTGTGTAGCAATGCAATACCGCGTCTGCCAGCACCCAGGAGACATACGGTGACAGTGAGCTGAACGGGCTCCATGCTTGCCGTGGTATGGTGTCTGCACAGGTAACTCAGGAAAAAAGGTGCGAAACGATTGTCTGCCATTGCTTTCACAGGGAGGGAGGGAGGGAGGGCCTGATGACATGTACCCAGAACCACCCGCGACAATGTTTTTTGCCCAATCAGGCATTGGGATCTCAACCCAGAATTCCAATGGGCAGCGGAGACTGCGGGAACTGTGGGATAGCTACCCACAGTGCAACACTCCAGAAGTCATCGCTAGCTCGGTACTGTGGAAGCACTCCGCCAAGTTAATCCACTTAATGCAGTTAGAGCATTTTGTGTGGGGACACACACAATCGACTATATAAAAACAATTTCTAAAAAACCGACTTCTATAAATTCGACCTAATTTCGTAGTGTAGACATACCCTTACCTAGGGTCTGAGCCAGCTCCTATTGGGATCTATGGGTATGGACTGAATCAAGCCCCTACAGACCAGGCACTGAGCAGGCAGTGCCAGCTAACTGTCCTCCTGCTGAAGGTGTTTGCAGTGGGAAGGAGGTAACAGAGCCTCTTCTGGTAGCTCCTGCTTTGGATTGCTGCTCTTGTTCAGCAGATGCCTGGGATGGACTCAGCGGCGTCCGGGGCGGAGTGCAGAGGGGAGAAGCATCTTCTCTTCCTCCATGTCCCACTGACACCATCAACCTCAGGACATTAAGGCCAAGATTTCCAAGGAAGATTAATGACTTTGGGAGCCCAGTTGGAAGGGCCTGACTTTCACAGACTGCCGAGCAGTCACCTGCTGAAAATCAGGCCCCGTCACGGCGTCTCCACTGAAACTCTCGGCCTAAGTGAGGCCTTAAGTCTCTTCTCTTCCAATACTGCACTTGTGACGATAGCATCCGAGCCAAGTGATGCACAGGCTTTACATGGGCTCTCCACAGAGAGATAAGTATCCCCCCCGACGAAATGGCAAAGGCCTGTGCGGTTTTCGGTTACCAACTGGGCAGCCGTTACCACCTTCTGCCCAATGGAAAAATGAATGATGGCAGAAAGGACACTATCAGGTGGCTGGTGTTCTTGACTGTTATCTCCAGGGAGGCACAGAACCCGTCATGATTGAAAGGAGATACAGATCCTCTCCCACACCACCCGCTGCCTTCTCATGCTCTTCACATGAATGGTTATGGCTATTGCTAGCTCCAGCCATCACACGAGGTCCGTGACACGAACAGATGGCTCTCAGAGGGAGAGGAGGGGAGCGGGGTTTCCCACAACGCAGGACTTTGCAGTGGTGCAGGTCACATCGTTTATTAACAGCTTGCATCAGAGGGTTAATAATGAGATGGCCACACCGGGTGTTGCCACAGAATGAGTGAGATTAACCCAGAGTAAGGGGGAGCATGAGGAATTCCTTCAAGACTTGGCTACCTGACAGGAGATGAAACTCAACCTAGACACATGCAAGGGAACAATTTAAACTACTCAGTCACAGGGCTTAATAATAATAATTATGCCACCTCCTAGCTCTTGTCTAGCACATCCCAGCCATAAATCTCCACGTGCTTTACAAAGGAGGTGAATATTATCCCTATTGTACAGATGGGGAAACTGAGGCACAGAGCAGGGCTGTGACTTGCCCAAAGTCACCCAGCCAGGTCAGTGGCAGAGCCACAAACAGAACCAGGGTCTCCTGGATCCAGACCAGTGCTACACCCACTACAAGTTCCAAATGGGTTACAACAGTGACAACCACCCTCTTGGTCAACACATTAGGTTTGAACTCGGCCCCTACAGTGCTAAACACACAAGCTGCTACAGCGTGAGCTGAAGACCCCACATGCAGCAAATGGGGGCTGACAGGGCATGAGACTCACACTTAACCCTACGTCTCTGCCCATATCCAGCCCATTTTTAATCCCCTGTTCCTGGGAATAGAGGACACGGCCGGCCCAGCACTTGGGAACGACTCCTGCTCACTGCAGAGGGCTGGTCCCAGTGCGTAGCCTTTACTTGCTCCCACATGTAATCTCTGCTGACACCAGCACTGCATCATCCCAGGGCGACCTTGGGGAAGTAATGTCCACTTCCCGGGCCTCAGTTTCTCCATCTGTAAGATGGGGATAACGATACTGGCCTGCCTTTTTAAGTGCCTTGATCTTGCATGTGAGACATGCTATAGACATAGGATAGGAATGGTACAGAAGGACTGAGGCCTCTCCACTCCAATCTATCCAGCCTACTGGAGCCTGTTCTACAGAGCACATTTCCATCTGTCCATTGCTAACCCCGGAAGATCCCCTGCTGACTGGGTGACCGCCACCCTCTTCGCTAGCACACCACAGACCTCTGGAGCTAAAAGCACCAGCTGCTGTAGCTTGAGCTAGAAAGCCACGGCACCACGACACCTATAACACACTCACCGGGGAGGTTACACCTGCACCCAATCACTGGGCAGTTTGCAAACGTTGTCTTCCTTGTCTCACACTGTGTAGGCCCCATGCTTTCCATGCCCCACAGGAAAACCCCATGCCCAGTGTTGATCTATGGGGGGGCATTTATCATGAGCACAGTGCATGCTGGGGCATCAGCTCTGAGATCCTGGGGAAGGTGCTTTAAGGAGCCAGGTTTGTGTTTGTTTTAAGCAGGGCCCGTTAACACAGCGACTGCTCTCTCCTGACTGGACTGCCCCACTGGGAACAGGAGATGCATTGTCCTGCACCCCCCCAGAAGCTGTCAACCTGGTGATCGGGCCAGCTTCCAAGCATCTGAAGCAAGTGACCAGAGGCAAGTGGAGAGGAGATCGCAGATAGAGGCACAAGGATCTGATTGTGCCCTGATCATTTAGATCAGTCCAGCACATGCGGTTTCCTGGTTTCCGAGTTTCATTGGTTTGAGGCTATAAAATCAGCCATGGGGCAGCAGGAGGCTTAGATTGGCACCCAGCCTGGAAGAGGACCCGAGGAGCTGTGAACTCAGAGATGGAGCGGCCCCAATGTCTCCAGCTCCTGCTCTCCCTGTCCTACCCCTTGGCCCACGCTGGTGAGTAGAGGAAGCCATGGGCTAGGGTGACCATCCAGGGTCTATGCACAAGGTGAGGAAGGAGCCAGCCCCTCGCCTCCTGATCAAGAGTCTGTGTGTCTTTCAGGTGCTTCGCGAGTCAGATTGTTGGGGAGCATGAAGCCAAGCCCCACTCCAGACCCTACATGGCAGCCCTGACGGTTTCGGGTGATTTCGGCTGCAGGGGGTTTCTGGTGGCCCCGGACTGGGTGATGACCGCCACTCACTGCGTGGGGTAGGTACCTTCGCCGGGTTTGTCCTTCTCATGCTGGTTGACAGAATACATTTTAAAGCAGGATTCATCTGAAGTCTGTGTGAAGCCAGATGTCTCTGCATCCTTGCCCCCATTGCTTGGGGAGGGGAGAGGGGCTGTGCCAGGGATATCACAGTGATCCTGGGAGCTCAAGATATCCATGAGCCAGAGGAGTCTCAGCAGGTGCTGGGGGTTGAGACTTACTACAACCACCCTGAATACAACAACATCTTGATAGCTAATGACATCCTGCTGCAAAAGGTGAGTGACTTGTCTGCATCGGGGGGAGGTCCCCCTGACAGCTGCTTCGGGGGGGGGGGGGGGCTGAGGGGCTAAGTGCGGATGGCTGAGAACAAAGAGAGAATTTTATGTCTTGTGTTGTGGGGAGAAGTCAAAGCTCACTTTGCAAACTGGGCTTTATTATTTTGAGATGGTCCAGCCAGAGAAAGGAAACCGTGGGCAGATCCTGCAATCTCAACTCCTGGAGTTCTCTGGGGGTCAGGAGCACTCAGCCCCGCTCAGAATAGATCACCCAGCGTCAGCCTCACTGTCCCACATCCCCTGCATGTTCTCCAGTATTGCCTCCCTCCTGTCCCCTAGGCTGCTTAGTGTAAGTGCTCAGGGCCTGATGAGCCCTGGCTCTGAGGATGCTCAGTTTCTCCCATCACCTGGCCAGGTGAGACCATTGGATATCTTCTCCCTGAGCCATTCTCACCCCTGCCTCCAGATTCCATTGACTACTGCTTGGGGCTTAATACTTCTCCTCTTCCTCCCAACCAGCTCACAGCGAAGGCCAAGCTGAATAAATACGTCTAGGTCATCCCTCTGCCCAAGACCAGCAGCGACGTCCCCATCTACACCAAGTGCAGCATGGCGGGATGGGGCTACATTGACAAAGAGAGGGTCACCAACAGGCTCTTTGAGACCAACGTTACCATCTACAGCCGCAGGAAATGCCTTAACATCTACCCCAACCTCAGTGATGCATGCTATGTGCCAGCAGCTTCCACCACCTCAAGGACTCCAGCCAGGTCAGTACTGGAAACACCAGCAAACGGATGGAGTGGGGAAGTGTAGGCACCAGGACCTTGGCTCCTGGGCTGGGACTGCCAGGCAAGCTACTTAGGTTCCACTCTAACAGAAGGGACTTTCGTGGATGCAAATCTCATGCCTGCTCATGTGTCTCTCGTAAGGGTTTCCCCCGTGTGGTTTCTTGCTAGGGTGATCAGCTGTCCTGATTTTATAAGGACAGTCCCAATTTTTGGGTCTCTCTCTTCTATAGGTTCCTATTACTCCCCACCCCCGTCCCGATTTTTCACTTTTGCTGTCTGGTCACCCTATTTCTTGCTACCCAGGCTGACACAAGCCCTGCATTCAGCTCCTGGAGGAGGGTTTGCTGCTGAGCCCGGAGATCTGTGGAAGCACATGTCCCGGCACCGATGGGTTCCTTAGTGAGTCCCATCTACACGAAAGCTGGGCAAAATTTTTCAACCCCCATTTTTATTTATTTATTTTGGCAAAAACATGCAGATTTAGATCAACCAAAGCATTGCACAAAGTTATGTTAAATTCATGCAATGGTTTCGGTGAAAAAAACAACTCCCTCCCTTCCCCCTCAAATTTCTGAACAAAATCAAAACACCTTTTCAAAACAGAACATTTTTCGATTCGAAACGCCTCTCCCTTTGGAAATTTCTCTCTGTTTTCCTTGAAAAAGCTTGACACCCCAAGGAAATGGTTCATTTCGCCAAGACCCTTTTCCCCCTTGCTGCTGTTTGGAACTGGCGCGAGCTGAAAACACCATCATTAGCCCAGACCTCTTTGGGCAGTGCTGGCAGGTACGTCACTGCCACTGTCACAGGGGACGATCACTGCCAGGTATACATGTAGCCGAGCTGGCTTTAAATTTAGCTGACTTGGGTACCACAGCTGTGAAGCCGCGGCAAGACGGACTAGCCCTGGGAGTGCTGACCCAGGGTTCTGGATGGGTTTGGACAGCCTACACTGTTGCAGCTTCAATGCTCCAGTAATGCTTACTTGGGAACATCAGTCATGAGCCACAGTCATACCCAGTGATTGCAGTATCTGTGACATGGGGCTACCACATTGCGTTTGTGCAGAACAGCCAACGCAACGGGTTGACCCCTGCGGTAAGTGCATAGAAGTCACTCAAGTTACACTAGGGATTAAGTTGGCCCTGTGTCTGGAGGGCCTCTGAAGTCTCTCCTCTTCTCTGTTTGGCAGGGAGATTCCGGGGGGCCTCTGATCTGCAAGGGGGTGGCGCAGGGAATTGTTTCCTTTGGCTACAGCTTCCCTCCTGCCATCTATACCCGCATTGCCAACTACCTTACATGGATCAGATAGATCATGGGCTAGAGGACTGGAGAGGGAGATGCTCCAGCTTCTCCTCCAGCATCTTCTGCCTTGGAGACCCATGATGCTTTCCCTTGTACTGCATCCACCGGCTTTTTCTCCCTTCCTGGTGTTATATGAAACCATAGGGGACAAGACTCTCTCTAGGTGCCTCTATGGCCTTGTTACTGTAGATCTGAAGGCTTGCAGGCCCAGCAGGTCCCTTGGCACCTGGGTTCTGTTGGCTCAGGAGAGGAATGTCAAGTTTTCAGCCCCGAGTGAATATTCTCTTGACTGGTCCCCTGAAGAAGCAGAGGCTCAATACAAGCCAGGGGCTTTGCTGTTCTGAGGGTCTTCAGGATTCCTTCTGTCCCAGCTGACTTAAATAGGGCACAGCTGCCCGTCTCCGGGATGTGCCTAGACCATCAGAGCAGAGCCAGGGATAATTCTAGAGCAGGGGGCACTGAAGTGGGTTGAAATTGGCCCAAGGAGGTGGTTTTGGACAACCTGGAGGGGAAGGCTCTGACCTGTGCTCGCTCCGTCCTGGGCATTCCCTGGTTTGTTTCCCTGGTTCAGTCCCAGGATGAGGTTGGGCTTCGCTTGGGTTTACAAAGGAGTTTCTCTCCCTGGCAATTTCAGCTGGTGCCACATTGTCAGAGCCGAAGCAGAGAGAAATCCGGAGGCTGGAAAGGGTCCAGCAAAAGCATGCAGCAGCAGGAGTCTGAATCCTTGCCAGTCCCCAACTCCCCAATGCTATGTTCTCACACCCCCTTCACCCCAGTCACTGCTCCAGTCCTCCTCTGTCACTCGCTGCAATGCTGGGCATGTAACAAGCCTGAAAAATAAACGCCAATCTGCATTTCACAGTGTCTCATTCTCCTACTTCACAACGTCCCGTTTCAGTGGGTTTCTGATCATTCTCCAGATAAACACAAAGGGTCAAATTCTGCTCCCAGTTGCAATGGGGCAGGCCCTTTGATTTCAGTGGGTTGCATGGGTGTAAATGAGCACCTCAGCCCAGAGGAGAAGAGCCCTCTTTCCACTTCCCAGGCCACAGGGGGAAGTGGCCCAGGAGAACTGAAAAAGACCCATGTGGTTTTCTGGTTCCGGACTATGCAGCCTTTAATATCTCCTGTCTAGAGGGAACTCTGCAAGTGGGAAGGGCACTGATTATGTGATATACACCATCATGTGCCAGCAATGTTCCTCTGCCATGTACATTGGCCAGACTGGACAGTCTCTATGCAAAAGAATAAATGGACACAAATCTGACATCAGGAATTATAACATTCAAAAACCAGTCGGAGAACACTTAATCTCCCTGGTCACTCAATAACAGACCTAAAAGTGGCAATTTTTCAACAAAAAAACCTTCAAAAACAAACTCCAACATGAAAAGGAGTACTTGTGGCACCTTAGAGACTAACAAATTTATTAGAGCATAAGCTTTCGTGAGCTACAGCTCACTTCATCGGATGCATTCCGATGAAGTGAGCTGTAGCTCACGAAAGCTTATGCTCTAATAAATTTGTTAGTCTCTAAGGTGCCACAAGTACTCCTTTTCTTTTTGCGAATACAGACTAACACGGCTGCTACTCTGAAACTCCAACATGAAACTGAAGAACTGGAATTAATTTGCAAACTGGACACCATCAAATTAGGCCTGAATAAAAACTGGGAGTGGTTGGGTCATTACAAAACCTAATTTTGCCCATACTAATTTCCCCCTACTGTTACTCACACCTTCTTGTCAACTGTTTGAAATGGGCCACTCTCATTATCACTACAAAAGTGATTTTTCCTCCCTTGGTATCCTACTGTTAATTGAATTGTCTCGTTAGACTGACTTTCCACTTGGTAAGGCAACTCCTATCTTTTCATGTGCTCTGATTTATACCTGCTACTGTATTTTCCACTCCATGCATCTGATGAAGTGGGTTCTAGCCCACAAAAGCTTATGCCCAAATAAATTTGTTAGTCTCCAAGATGCCACAAGGACTCCACATTGTTTTTGCTGATACAGACTAACACGGCTACCACTCTGAAACCTGCCGCCTGATTAGCTTTGCCATTCAGTTTAGATACAGACCCTCTCACATACTGCCCGCTGCCTCCTTGTGCTTTTCTTGTGGCCCTGGGTTTGTCACTGATTGCTGTTAGAAAAAGTTCAAGAGGAGGAAAACTCCCACTGCCGGAGCAGAATTAGGCCAGCGCTGAGCAGGTCCAGCGTTACCAACTCGCATGATTTCATTGTATATCATGACGTCTTGGTGTTTTCCTTTCTTAGCTTCCATTTCATACAAAAGTTTCTAGCCCAGCGCTAACCATGGGGGATAGGAAGAAGCTTCCCTGGGGTAATTTATCTAATAACTGGGTTTCTTATGCTTTATTCTGAAGCGGCTGGTTCTAGCCACAGTTAGAGACAAAAAGAAAAGGAGTACTTGTGGCACCTTAGAGACTAACAAATTTATTAGCCACAAGTACTCCTTTTCTTTTTGCGAATACAGACTAACACGGCTGCTACTCTGAAACAGTTAGAGACAAGACAGTGGACTAGGAACTTGGGGTATGATCTGGACCCCGTTATCCACCCACCCCCATCTAAGCACCTCACTATCTACCACATGGTCAGATAGAGGCACTCGTGCCACAGAGCGAAATTCATCCGTTTCTAACTGGGTTTAAAGCTGTCAGTCAAATATAGGAGTGGCGAGAAGGCACATGGCTTCTGATAACAGTCTAAATGGCAGATTTCAGAGGGGTAGCTGTGTTAGTCTGTATCACAAAAACAAGGAGACACCATGGAAAAATCAACATGTAGATGTGACAATTTTATCACAACCATCGCTGATAACTTTATCTCCAGACGTTTAAGAATCTCAGGCTCCACCCAGGTCGACCATCCTCCATCACAATCATCAGCAAAATCCACAGCTGGTGTAGATCAGCCTAGGTCCCTTGGCTTCAGTAAAGCTAAGCAGACTTATACCAGATGGGGAACTATCTCCCTCTGTCTCCAGATCCCCAATGGAAGTAGGTTGATAAAGGAGGGAGGTTTGGTAAAGAAAGCTTTGAAGGGGAGCAGGGAAAGTTGCTTTTAAGATTTTAAACCCCCTTCCCCCCGCACAGATGCCACGTGTATGGTTTGAGATACTATAAAAATTTAGTGGGGAACAATGCTTAAGGCTTGTCTTTCTGGGGTTTTTTTTTGTGTAAGACAAACAAGTTACACTGACAAACAACAGCCAAACATTCAGAAACGATGAGCCAGGCTACAAAAAATATTCACAAGATTGAATTAAAAATCCACGTGTTTGCATTTGCTGGATCAGGGAGGAGTCATTTCGGGTCAACCTGAATGATTTTTTAAGAATTTTTCTCAAAAAAAAATTGGGTCAAACAAAACGTTTTGATGTTGAGAGGTATTTTTAGGTGTTTGCATTTTGTGATAAAATTGAAATAAAGCTCTAAAAGTCATTTTGACCTCCCTCAAATCAAAAAAATGTGTTTTGACATTTTCGAACTGAAGAACACTTTGACTTTTTTGGGCTTCTGTTGAACAAAGCAATTCACTGAAATGGGCACACATTCGCAAAAATCTTTCAGTGTCACCAAATCAACCTTGTTTGGGGGAAAAAGAGAACACAAAACCAAACCAATCTGAAACCTTCCGTCTGAAACATTCTACTGTAGAGCATCATCCTTCAAAGGCTTGTAACTCATCTTTGCCCTCCCTTACTTCCTTCACATTAGGAGCACAGTGCACCCACAAAGTGGTCCCACTTTGACTTAAAGAGCTGGGAGTGGCAGGGAGATTCTCTCCGGTGGGAGATCACCAGGCCAAGGCCAGGTGTTGGAGGAAGGATTTGCCTTTTCATCTGGTTTTATCCGAAAACGCTTATAATGCTTAACTCCAGAATTATTAAAGTATTTATAACTATTGATTCATAGTTCCTAAGGCCAGAAGGGACCACTGTGATCATCTAGTCTGACCTCCTGTATGGCACAGACCCAAGAACTGCCCCAAAATAATCCCTAGAGCAGATCCGTTTGAAGCAGATTTAAAAGTTGTCTGTGAAGGAGAATCCATTCCCACCCACACACTAGGTAAATTGTTCCAGTGGCTAATTGCTCTCACTGTGAAAAAATTATTCCTTATTTCCAGTCTGAATGTGTCTAGCTTCACCTTCCTGCCACTGGATTGTGTTGGACCTCTCCCTGCTAGACTGAAGAGCCCATGATTAAATATTTGTTCCCTGTGTAGGCACTGATAAACTTTGATCCAGTCACCCCTTACCCTTCCCTTGGTTGAGCTAAATAGATGGAGCTCCTTGAGCCTATCACTATCAGGCATGTTTTCCAATCCTTTAATCATTCTTGTGGCTCTTCTCTGAACCGTCTCCAATGTATCAACACCCTTCTTCAATTATGGGCACAAGAACTGAATACAAGATTCCAGCAGCGCTTGCACCAGTGCCAAATTCAGAGGTAAAATAACCCCTGTACTCCTACTCGAGAATCCCCTGTCTATGCATCCTGCGGTTGCATTAGCCCTTCTGGACACAGACTGACTGGGAGCTCATGTTCAGCGGATTATCCGCACTCCCCAACGTAATCTTTTGCAGAGTTACTGCTTTCCAGGCTAGAGCTCCCCCCTCCTGTAAGTATGGCCGACAGTCTTTGCTCCCAGATGAACACATTTAGCCATATTAAAAACCACATTGGTTGCTTGCACCCAGTTTACCAGCCAACCTAGATCACTCTGAATCAGCCACCTGTCCCTCCCGGTCCTTTACAACTCCCCCAGTTTTTGTGCCATCTGCAAACTTTATCAGTGATCGTTTTATGCTGGCTTCCAGGTCATTGATGTTAAATAGCGCAGGGCCAAGAACCAATCCCTGCGGGACTCCAGTGGAAACACACCCCGCTCGATGACCCACCTCTATTGCTGCTGACACACCCAGCACAGGTTAATTACAGCAGCATAGCACTTTGTCTGTTGTAGCATGCAAGGGTTTTACAAATGCTAATTAACCATCAGATGAATACCCTTAACTCTCATTTTGCAGCCAGGGAAACTAAGGCACAGAGGGGCTGTGATGTGTCCAAAGCCACACAGTTTGTCAGCAGCAGAGTCAGGAATAAAACCCAGGAGTCCTGATGCCCAAACTCCCGGACATAGGCCTGATTCTCAAGTGTTTTAAGGACCTGTTAGTTACTCTGGCAGTGTAAGGGGAACATGTGCTCACTTTAAGGCCCTTTGCAATCAGCTCACAGATGTTCATTATCTATAAATCCCTAGGCTGGTTAATAGGTTTCCTTTGGTTTATGGCTGCAGCAGTTTTTCTAGGCAGCTAGCGGGTGGGTGTCAGGACCAGCTAACACACGGTTACAGAGCAGGCCAGAAAAGGAAAAGCAATTGCGGATTGATTTGCTTTTGCCAATTTCAGGAACCTGACAGTCACCTTAGGAGCTCACAATATTCACAAGCAAGAGGACTGCCAGCAAACGATTGTGGTTCAAAGCTATCACCCGCACCGCAACTACAAAGAATGTCCTCGAGCCAATGACATCCTTTTGCTGAAGGTAACAGAATTATTGTGCTAATATTCACTTCCAGGTTCATACCTCTGGGCACCATGTGAGGATTGGCGCTTGGCCATGGTCAGGAGTAATTTATGCCAGAAGGGAGCTGAAGATACAACATGCAGAGCTGGCTCTGCCCTTTCCCCAAAGTTTGGATCAGGGGTGCCAGTTTAGGTCCATCATCTGGGCTCTGCTGTTGGGATGGAGGGCACAGAGCCTGACCCTGTAGAGCATGACTTGGATGAAGATTTGTATTGTGGTGGTACCTAGCGGCCCAAGACACAGACCCCGACCCAGTTGCACTAGGCCCTGTACAATAACAGAACGAAAAGATGGGCCCTGGCCCAAAGAGCTTAGTCCAAGACAAGAGACAGATGAACAGGGGAGTACAAGAAAACAAAAAGAAAAGGAGTACTTGTGGCACCTTAGAGACTAACAAATTTATTAGAGCATAAGCTGTAGCTCACGAAAGCTTATGCTCTAATAAATTTGTTAGTCTCTAAGGTGCCACAAGTACTCCTTTTCTTTTTGCGAATACAGACTAACACGGCTGCTACTCTGAAACAAGAAAACAAAGGAGACAGTATTTAATCGGTCAGCATGCTGGGCAGCCGTCACAGCAGCTGCCTCCTGATTGTCAAGGTTTGTGTAAGTATCATGCCAAAGGTGAGTTTGAGGAGTTGTTGGAAGGGGAGCGATGAGGTGGCTTTGGGGAGGCTTATGGGGAGCTCCTGGCATGCGAGATGGGCAGCAGGCGAGAAAGCACAAAGGGGCTTATCTGAGAGCATAACAAATAGGCAATGGAGGCTGGTCTCATGGGAGGCAGGAGTCAAGCTCTTGATTGCACGAGAGAGGATAGGGCGCCGGGTAGGAACAGGCCAGAAGGGGCCTGGAAAGTAGTTTGGTTTGATGCAATGGAGAAGGAAGAAGCAGGAGAGCAGTCTGGCCTTCGGCTCTTTTAGAAACATGCAATGACAGAGCCTTTGGTGGGCGATATTTAAAACCATTAACACATTTCTGGATCTCCCCCACCTCCACCACCACAGCTGAAGGGGAAAGCCAGACTAAACAAATAGTCAATGTCATTCGCCTGCCCAAGGCCAACAGAGATGTCGCTCCACGGAGCCAGTGCAGCATAGCTGGATGGAGCCATATTGACCATGGAAAAACAACCGACAAGCTCTTTAAGACCGAAGTCTCCATCCGACCAGCAAAGCAATGCCGCTCTTTGAACCCTGGGAAAACTAATCGTATAATCTGCACAGGGAGCAAACACTGGGTCAAGGACTGCAGCCAGGTCAGTAGCAACCACGTCTAGGGGAGGATGGCATGGGAGGCAGGCCAGAGGGCTACAAAGGGGTACATGGTGGCAGCCTAACCTTGGAAGATCTTGATCTGTAAATTATCTGGGTTACTATTGCTAGTTTAAAACAACATTCTGGCCAGGACAGGTGCCTGTCCATTTGTCTTGGTTATTTTGTCTCTCCTACCAACTTCTGTTCTCCTCCTTTGTCTCTCTGTAACCTCTTCTTCTGTAGGTCCCTCTCCATTTCTTCCTGGCCCTACCTAGCCCATTATTCCCCATTTTTCAGTTAATTTCTACTTCCTAAGTGAAGTCCTTTGTCTTTATTGCATTTAATTGTGTTTGACTTCAGACCAGTTCTCCAATTTATCAAGATTATTTTGAATTCTAATGTTCTCCAGAGTGTTGGAAGCCCTCCCAGCTTGATGTCATCTGCAAATTTTATAAACATCCTCTCCACTCCAAGTCATTAGTGAAACGCTTGACTAGTGACAGACCCTACTAGATACATCCTCTCAGTTTGACTGCAAACCATTGATCGCTACTCTCTGAATACAGTCTATCCCCCACTTGTGCACCCACCTTTTAGTAATTGCATCTAGACTACATTTCCCTAGTTTGCTTATTAGAACGTCACATGGGACTGTGTCAAAAGCCTTACTAAAATTAAGGAGTACATGTGGCACCTTAGAGACTAAGGTTAGTCTCTAAGGTGCCACAAGTACTCCTTTTCTTTTTGCGAATACAGACTATCACGGCTGCTACTCTGAAACTAAAATTAAGATTTCTCCTCTACTGCTTCCCCCTATCCACTAGGCCAGTAACTTCATCAAAGAAGGAAATTTGACTGGTTTGACATGATGTCTTCTTTACAAATTCATGGGGGCTAATACTTATAATGCTTACAAACTAATTGTTTAAAAGTTTGTTCTCGTATCAAAGTTAGGCTGACTGGTCTATAATTCCCCAGGTCCTCTTTGTTCCCCTTTTTGAAGAGAGGTACTATGTTTGCTCTTCTCCAGTCCTCTGGGACCTCACCCACCTACCATAAATTTTTGAAGATAATTGCTTCAACTAGTTCCTTTAGAACCCAATCATGAATTTTGTCAGGCCCTGCTAACTTTAATACATCTAATTTATCTAAATATTTCTTAACCTGGTTTTTCCCTTTTCTGGCTTGTGTTCTTTCCCCCCTTGTTAATATTAATTGTGTTAAGTATCTGGCCACAATTAACCTTTTTTATGTAGACTGAAGTAAAGTAGGCATTATACCCCTGCACCTTCTTGATGATGTCTGTTTTTAGCTCTCCTTCCTTACTAAACAGTGGGCCTGCACTTACTTTCATCTTTCTCTTGCTCCTAATATATTTATAGAACCTCTTCTGATTGCCTTTTATGACCCTTGCCCCATCTGTAATTCATTCTGAGCTTTAACCTTTCTGATCTTATCCCTACAAGCTTGCACTGTTCTTTTATTCTCATGCTGATTCCATCCGCGGCATCAATATTGGGACTGCTAATGTAGACATGGTTGCCCAGGGCCATCAGCATTCTTAACCCCATGGGCCTGATTCTCCCTTGTCCTGAACCTGCTGGCTAAGGTACTTTGGCTCCCATGACTATGGTATCCGAGTGCCTCGCACTCTGTGTTTATTCTCAACCCCTGGGAAGAAGGCGGCAGTGCTATTATCCCCATTGTATGGAAGGGGAACTGAGCACAGAGAGGTTAAAAGTCTTGCCCAAGGTCACGCAGATGGAGCAAGGACTTGAATCCAGGTCTCTCAGTTGCTAGCCCAGTGACTGAGCCACTGAGCCAGCCCTCCTGCCTGCCATCACTTTACTCTAACTTTGGGCTGGTGTCAATGACACCACAAGGTACAGGGCATGGGAGACAATAGGTACTCCCTCCACCCGCTTCCCCCCCCACGTAAGCCAGCTCTGAGCAGATCTATATGACAAAGGTTAAACAAACAGCATTGGCCTGTCTACACTAGTGCTCCCAGTGGGACAGCTGCATTGGTAGTTGCAGTATATGTGGTGGGTGGGGAATATTAGCATCGAGGACCAGACCAGTGGGTTTAAGGGAGTTTATGCCGTCATGCACATTTCTGAATTTGGGCTGATGTTCCCAATTCTGGAAGGAGTTTGTGTCCCGCCCCAGTGAGCCAGGATTAACGCCGGCACTCATGCATAGCCCTGTTCTGATCGCTGCTTCATTCCTTCCTTGTTGCTGCATTGCCGGTTTGTCACGAGCATGAAAAATAAACTCTCCCCTGTATTTCAGAGAGTCCTTCTCTACTACGAGTCTTATTGCCTGGGGCTTTCCGGACATCGCTCTGAGCCTGTGAGCCTGAGAAAACCTGAGGGGTTATTTCCAGAACCGTGAATCACTCGGGGTCTCATTTATAGCTAGAAAGTTTGGGGCTTAGTCTACACTGCCAGCATCTGTAAATGGGCTAGGAGCATGAAAAGAATGACACTGCCAATGGGCAGTGAGGCTGGCACAACGGTGTATATGTAACTATGCCAACAGCCGAATGCTTCTGGTGCCAGAGCTAATGTGGTTCAAAGAGGCGGAGGCAGAAAGTCTCTTTGCCAGCACAACACAGCATCTACATTAGGGGGCTCTGCCAGCTTAGCTAGACCGGCAAAGCAGGTACAGTGTAGACAAGCCCTGGCTCAGGGAAACCCTAATCCTCTCCCTCCTTCCCCCACAATCTCTCTCTCCTCCTGTTCCCCAAACCTATGCAGAACTTAAGCTTCTCAGGTCAGGGGTTTGGTTTTCATCTCCGGGTCTCATTCAGCAGCGAGGACATAGGTGACACTGAAAAAATAGTAACCTGACCTCTTCCGGCAGAAGCCAGGCGTTAGGGGTAAGAGACTTTGTCTTCCCCTAAGAACTTACGTAAGGAATGTTACAGATGTTGGGGGGAGGCACAGAGGGGCTGGTCCAATGTGAACGGGGGAGTATGTGACAGAACTGGAAATTGAACCCAGTTTGAGTGCCAGTCCAGGGCTTTCCCCGTAAGATCAGTCTTCTTCTGGGTCTGAGAGACACCCCCTCCCATTCTGACAAAGTTCGGGACCATACACTTGGGGTGAAACCCTTTCCCTATTGAATTCTAAGGGAGTTTTGCTATTGACATCTGGAGCCCTGCAAATCTGCGGACATTCGCAGCCCATTTGTGCAGATTGGATGCAGATAAAAATTTGGTATCCGCTCAGGGCTCTATTGATGTCAGTGGAGTCAGGATGCCCTTATAAGCTTTTTCTGTCCTCAAAACACTGCTCGTTGCATCAGTGATTCGATGCCTCACTTATTACCTGAACAATGATGATCCAGGCCCCAGCTCGTCACCAGGCCAGGCTGACAGAGTTGAATTTGGAGTAAGGGCAGCTCGTTGACAAAGTGTCCCCGCCCCGTTAACTAAATATCCCTGATAAAAAAAGCCGGGGTTTCCCCACTAGCAAGAGCAAATAGACACCACCACAAAAAACTGCACCCGGGTTCATATGCGCCTTCGCTGAAGGTTCTTCCAAACTGGCTTCTCATTTTGGGTGCCCAGGTTAAGACACATAGGGCCTGGTTTTCAAGCAGGCTGGTCACTCAACTCTCGGGGAAGCAGCAGCTGCTCAGCCCCAGGGGTCCCCACAGATGGCCATTCCCCAAATCCAAGGACCAAAAGTCAGTGGGGCTCTTTTTGGAAATGACAGCCACGTGAATCACCAGCACTGGCTCTTTTAACTCCAAGTCGGAAAAGCAATGGAAAGGCATTTTCCAGCTGTCCCTGTTATCCAGTATACGGTCTCCCAGGTGTCCCCATTAAAGGGGCTGGAAAAATCTAGTAAACACATGGCATGAAATCAATTCCTGACTGCCTGTGTAAGAGGTGCAAGGCTATAGTTAAGTTCCAAAACTAGATGGGGAGCCATACGCCCAGGGATCAAACCCTCCGATCCCAAGTTATTTTAGCACTTGGGAACTTTGATTGGGAATCCCTAGCTCTTATCTAGACTTTGCAACAGAAGATTTGAAAGCACTTTACAAAGGAGGGATGCACCATTATCCGCATTGTACAGACAGGGAAACTGAGGCATAGGGAGGTGCCATAATTTGCCCAGGTTCACCCAGCAGGCCAGAGGCAAAACCAGAAACAGAACTCTTGTTTCTTTAATGCCAGTTCAGTATTTATCCACAAGGCCACATGGCCTCTTTTCAATCACAGATCACTTCACTGCACTTAGTCAGGGCACTAAGAAACAACCAGAATAAATTTGTCTCAACATGATCCACGAACTAGCTGCTTCATAGATTTTAAGACCAGAACGAACTATAATAAGATCATTTAGTCTGATCTCCTGCATACCCCTCACCACCATAGAGTTTCATCCAGTTACCCCTGTATTGAGCCAGACATATGTTGGACTAAAGAATATCTTCCAGGAAGGCATCCAGTCTTGATCTGTAGAAATCTGGGGATGGAGAATCCAGCACTGTCCTGGGGAGTTTGGTTTGATGGTTAAATGCCTGCACCATTAGAGGTAAGCCACCACATTTTTAACTACAGTCATCAATTACTACATGCTCCTCCGCAGGAGGGAAGTATCATTATATGTCCCCATCGTTTTGCAAATGAGGCCCAGACAACATGACGTATGAACTAGACAGGGGTTCTCAAACTGGGGGTCATGTCCCCTCCAGGGGTCACGAGGTTATTACGTGGCAGGGTCACAAGCTGTCCACCTCCACCCCCAAACCCCGCTTTGCCTCCAGCATTTATAATAGTGTTTAATATAAAAAAAATGGTTTTAATTTATAAAGGGGGGGGTCACACTCAGAGGCTTGCTGTCTGAATGGGGTCACCAATACAAACCTTTGAGAACCGCTGAACTAAAAGGATCTTTACGGAGGTGCTGTAGTGTGGTTTGCAGATACCAGAAGGAAGAGAACTGCAGACAAATATAAGAGAATTGATGGGGGGTTAACATAATTTTCCCCCACCCCCATGAAGATTGTTTCATAAATTGGCCTTCACAATAGTCCCTATTCAATTCACCGCTCCGCTCTGGCTGAATACCCAGGCTCAGAGGCTCACGCTGGGTCTCCTGTCTGGGGAGATGGTTTTGTGGACGGTGGGACCGGACACCTGCCCCAGCTCCCTCTGGAGAAGTTCCCACTCCTTCTCCGGGAGATGGTTGTCCTCCCGCCAGAAGAGAGACTCGCTCATGTCACCGCTCGTGCCTTCCTCTGAACATCAGAACACGAGGTGCCATTCACCACAATGCCTTGGTAGGCTAGAGACTCCTGGGAGCAAGAGAGATTGCGCGCACACACACACACACACACACACACACACACACACACACACACACACAGCAGCTCCCTGGCAGAGTCCAACCGGCAGCTGTAGCTTCTCTTCTCCCGCTGAGCTGGAGTTGCTACTTATTTCCCCTGCAGGAAAGCAGAGGAAGCCAACAACTGAATGAGCCACGGTGGTCTAACTCCCCTCTCATCCTTACAGGTGACCCCATAGGTCAGAGGGGCAGGACTTTGGCTGGGCAGTGCTGGGGAAGGCTACCCCGGGGCTGTGGATAAACAGGGAAGTTTGGTCTCTGGGACTCTCAATCCAGCACCTATTCCTAGGGCCAAATCCCCATAAAAAAACCCCTGACAATAAAAACAAAGCTGGGCTCAGCGTCCCGGCAAGAAGCAGCCCCTCCACCAGCAGGAAGGGATGGAGAAAATAGCCCTTGAAGAAGACACAAGCCATCATAGAAGCCAATCCCCTGTCAGTGCTGGGCTTCGGGCCCATCTCCCACAGAACGGGGTAAAACTTGACCCCTGGAGAAAGCCTGAGATGATGCTCTGCAAGCAGCTCAGCAGAGCTTCTGGCAGGATGCTGTGAGAAAGGCGGCTCCACAGACCTTTGAGCCAAGGGAGACCGTTCCCCACATGTGCTCCCAGCCCCAGGCCGGCGCCCGTCCAAACACAGCATCAGGGGAACATTCCAAGCGTGTTTTACGAGCAGCAGCAGCCAACGTCTGTTGTCCCGACCCCCAGCTGATTCGTCCCCTTGTGACCTGGCAACACCAAGCACTGTGATGTCGATGCCGGGCATGAACCTGGCTTGAGCCCTTCCCATCACAGCAGGTTGATGTCGTCCAAATAGGCAACCAAGATCACATCCCTGACGTCCTTGAAGACCTTGCGGATGTTCTGCGTATCCGTGGCGCAGGTGTAGTGGCGGTAGAGGCATCTGGATTTGGAGGCCAGCTTGGAAGGTCTCTGCCCTGCATCACGGTGGACAGCTGAGCATCGCTTGTACATGTCCACGTACATCTCCAGAATGAACTTCTTCGCCGCCTCTGCATCCCGCTTGGGTCCTGACATAGAACAAGAACAGACCTCAGCAGGGCTTTGCCACTGAAAGCCTGGCTGGCTCCGTCACACAGGGCAGAACGGGAAGTCACGGTAGTGGTGATCACGGCATTCTCTGTATGAGTGACTGTGGACGGGGCATTCCCCATTTGGTCTGTGGCAACAAAATCTTGATTATTCATTTTAAGCCAGTGCCAGGCAACCCCAGTCAAAGAGCAGCAACCCACTGTGCTAGTTGCTGTGCCAATAAATAGCAAAGATAACAGCCTGTGCCCCAGAGAGCTTACAGAGCTGTCCCTGATTGGGAACCCTCCCCACACATGCAGAGTTAGTGAGAGAGGTTTACGTGTTATCAGCTGGAGCCTGGGCTATTTTGGACCAGAGTAAGGGCAGAAGATACACGCAGGGTCATTCCTCCCCCCCACCCCGACCCATTTCTCTGCGTGCCAATAAAGCAAGTAACCCAGTAACAAAGCAGCGATGGATGGAATTATGGTCTCTGCGATGGCTTGAGTGCAGGAGGACCACTGGGGAGAAGTTCGCTTGTGGCTCTTTCTGTAACAGACAGCGAGGGCTATCTGCTCCAGAGCTGCTCTCTACGAGCACGTGCTCTGCTTCTGGAGAGTCCCCAAGTGTCGGTCTTCACACGGCAGGGTCTGACATGGCACCTCGAGGCGGGAGTTACCTGGGAAGCTGGGAAAGTAAGCAGCCAGGTCCGAGTGGGTGATCTTGTCCTCCAGGAGGTCAGTTTTGTTTAGGAAGAGGATCACGGAGGCGCTCTGGAACCAGGGCAGCTCCAGGATGGTTCTGAACAGGGCCAGGCTCTCCCTCATCCGATTCTGCACCCAGGGGTGGGAGACACAGACGACACCTGTCAGCCCTCTCCTCAGCCCCCTTTGCTCCCAGAATGCTCTGTGTAGTCAAAGAGGACTCAGACAAGGAATACAGTAGCCCAGATGCAGGGAAGGAGGCAATCCCTTGAGCCAGACATCTGAGTAGAGGACGGAGCCCCTCCAGACATGCTTGCTAGTGAGATATATACGCTCAGGTCTTGTGGCAGGGAAGGTTACTGGTTTAATCGCCCCACATGCCGGCACATCTCCTTAGGACTCCTTACCTCCTCGCTATTCTCCTCCAGGCACTGGTCGTACTCGCTGAGGGAAGCCAGGTAAATCAGGGCAATAACGTTTTCGAAACAGTGTATCCACTTCTTGCGCTCCGACTTCTGCCCACCCACATCCACAATCCTACAGGGAGCCAGGAGGACAGGGGCGTTAGCTGGCAACTGTCACACTGCTGGGGTGGAACAACCTCAGAGAGGGACTTACTCCGAGTATGTATGCAGCATTTACAGGACTCTCTTTGCCCCAGAAGGCGTGTCAAAGCTGGGTGTAGCAAGAGCGGCAAGCAGCCAGCTCTGGGGTGGAGGATAGCAACTCCACAGCACACAGCAACACCAGGGGTGGGATTCACCTGCCTGAAGCTGGAGCGGGTAGGAGGCATGACTGTGAGGAAGGCAGACTAGAGATACATCCCGGGCTCTTTGTCCTGGGCTATCAGGTTCTGTTACCACCCAGTCCGATTGGAACCAGGAGCTCCTAACCTAGCGGCTTACATGACACCTCACTCACACATAGAGGACGTGGCCTGGATTGGATCTGTGCTGGAACAGCAGCAAAGACAGGGCAGGGAACCCCATGCAGGTCTGACTGCTTTGCAACAGCTTCACCTTAAGATCATCTTCTGCATCGAGAAGCAGTATTCACGGATACCGGTCGTCGGCATGCGGCTCCTCAGGACGTCCTGAGCTGTGGGGACGTAACAGTCATCTGCAATACGCTCCAGGCTGGACAGAAAACTGCAAAACCGCCAGGAAACGAGGAGGAAGTCAGTCCCTTGGGCATCTCATCCGAGAGGACCTCAAAGCACTTTACAGAACACTCAGCCCTACAGTAAGGCAGCGATAGTGTCCCCATTTCCGCAGATGGGAGGGGAAGCAAAGACAGACTTGAAGAGAGGTAGTGCAGGGAAGAGAATGCCCGAGTCCTGACTCCCAGCCCTGTGCTCTAACCACACGACCATTACCCCTTCCTATTAAGGCATAATAGGCTGGGCAGAGCTTGTGGCAGCCTGGAGCCATTTATCACTGATGGGCAAAACCCAGAGAACGTCAGTTCAGAGAAGCACCCTAAAATTTCAGGTGCTTTGGTCAAGGAGTTAGGCTGGAAGACACCTGGGAGGATCTGGCATCCGGTTGGACTCAGGAGACTTATAATTTGTTGCTACTTCAGGCCATGGACCAAGCACAAAACCAAAAATGAGCGTGTTTAAATATCTAAAGAAAAATGTAAAATACATTAACATATAATAGGGTTTATTGTGTGTATTACCACAGCATCCAGAGTGCCCAGCAGACATGAAGATCCTGCTACGCAAGGTGCCGTACATACACATCGTAAGAGGCAGCCTCTGCCCTGAATATCTTACAGGCTAAAATAGACAGGATAGGTGGAAGAGGAGACAGACACAGAGAGGAGCAGTAACTTGCTCAAGGTCATAGAGCAGGTCAGGCTGAGAATAACCCAGGTCTCCTGACTCCCAGCCCAGTGCCCTACGCAGCAGGTCACACTGCCTCTCCCACAAAACCCCTTTACGTCCCAGAAACCTCAACCGCAAGGCAAATTGAAACCCTGGGAAAGCTGTTTGATGCGTCACCCAGAGGGGGCAGCAGTGGTCTCACGTGCTCGTTACAGCCTGCAGGGATGACTCACTACAGGGCCGAGTCCAATAAGTGATACTCCCGCCGTCTCTCGTAGCAGGTCCGGATCCCCGCGTCCCTCCATAGGCTTTCAATGGCATTTGCGTATGGCCTGTTCAAGGCCGCCACCTTTGAAGCATTCACCCCCATGACCAGCTTGGCGTTTTCCTAGAAGCAGGAGAAATGGGAGGGTGGGGAGGGGGAAAAGTTACATAAACGGGGAGCAGCTGCCTTCTTGGAAACTCCCCAAAAAACCTTCTCTCCCCTCTCTGCAAGGACAAATCAGAACAGCGCAGGCCTGGGGGTTATATTAAACAGAGGGAGCACAGCCCAGTGCACTGACCAGGAGACAAGGGGCCAGGACTCTTGGGTTCTAGTCAGGGCCCTGCCTCTCATTCGCTGTCTAGCCCTAGCCACGTAACCTAGGGCTCAGTTTTCCATCCACACACACAGCCCGCATTACTGTAGGATCTGAGCATCTCCCGGTCCTTAATGCATTTATCCTCACCGGTCCCCTGGGGAGGGAAGGCAGTGCTAGTATTCCCATCTCACAGGGAGAAACTGAGGCACAGGGCAGCCACGTGACCTGCTCTGGGTTGCACAGGAAGTCAGTAAGCAGAAAAATTCCTTTCTAGTCTCCTCAGCCTTGGGGGAGCATGCGTCTCTCTTCCCTACACAAGGAGCCATTGCTCTTGCCATGGAGCGAAGAGGGGCTGCTCGCTCAACCTCCAGTTCTTGACAGAACCGCCAGCCTGTTGTGACACCTCCCTTTGCTTTGCACCAACTGCCCTTGGCTCTCCTGTACGGACTGGCGGGCTCCTCCTTGGACAGAAACAGGGGGGTGTTGCTGCGTTCTACTAGGCTCCAGCCTTCCAGGTAAGTGGGGCTCAGATCCTTAGCTGGTGTCAATCAGCACCACTTCATTATCTACAATGGCGCTATGTCGATTTCCACCCAGGGAGCGCGTCTGGTTCGGGGCATCCCGCTGCCTCCAATCCCCATCCAGCAGTTGACCGGCAGGGGTCTCCCTGTCTGGGCCAACCTCCGTACTTACCACGTTCTCTGGCCGGGCATAAGGGATCTGCAGAGTCTCCATGGCTCCGATCATGGCCTGCATGGAGGCAAAGACGTTCTGAAACACCAGTTTGGCAAAGTCTTTGCGATCCTCTTCTGAATAGCCCGCCCCATGGATTATCCGCAACTGTTTGATGAATGTGCTCTTCCCGCTTTCCCCAGCGCCTGTTGGCCTCAGAAAGGAGAGAGACCTTAGACTTCCTCAGGGAGATGGGGTCATGAACCTGGTGGGGAACCTGAGGGTCACCCACAATCGAGAGTCAAGGGGCAAGTACTTCATAGCCACTCCCTGGCCCCACAGACAGACTGTATGACAATGCCAAGTCCGGGAGGTTGCAACAGGAAATGGTCTAACATAGAATATCAAGGTTGGAAGGGACCTCAGGAGGTCATCTAGTCCAACCCCCTGCTCAAAGCAGGACCAATCCCCAATTTTTGCCCCAGATCCCAAAATGGCCCCTTCAAGGATTGAACTCACAACCCTGGGTTTAGCAGGCCAATGCTCAAACCACTGAGCTATCCCTCCCCCTGGGATATGCCTCCATCAAGGAGGGGTAGAGGGAGATCACACGTCCTCCCCAATTTTAAATATCCTATTGCTGTCTCTCCATGAGGCTGCAGGAGAAGTGCATTTCCTGTCTGGTGAGCCTCTCAATTCGAAAAGCCACAGCAGAGAGGACACGGGTTGAAGCCTGAGCTCTCCTGACAGCCCTGGAGATGCCTGGAGACTTCAGATTCTGGGACTGTCAGGCCAATTCTTCGTTTCGCTGGCACTAAAGAGCACACCACCTGGGAATGCCAGCTGACTGTGTCCCATTAACAAGGGATCTGAGACCAAGGCTTGTTCATCCAGCCCTTGGTTCCATAGGCTGGAAGGGGCCTCCTGGCCACCAGTCCAGTCCCCTGCTAATCCCAGGTCACCCAGTCATAGAATCTCATTCAGAGACCCATCAAGCTCCGTCTTGAAGCTAGTTGTTTGCCCCCACTACTCCCCTTGGAAGGTTGTTCCAGAACCTTCCTCCCCCGATGGTTAGAAACCTTCTTCTCATCGCCAGCCTAAGTTGATTCATGGCCAGTTTACCTCATTTGTCCTTTTGCTAATATTCTCCTTTAGCCGAAATATCTCCCTGGATTTCACACACCCACCCACGATGTATTTAGGGAGAGCAATCAGATCCCCACTCAGCCTTTGTTTTGCTGGTTAAACGAGCCAAGCTCTCATCTCCTCTCATAAGACAGGGTATCCAGTCCCCTGACCATCCTGGTAGCCCTTCTCTGAACCTGTTCCAGTTTGAACTCCTCTTTCCTGAGCAGCAGGGACTGGAGGAAGCCGTACGCTCCTCTTGGAGCAATGCTAGTATTCATCTGCAACAACTCTCCCATAAGACGGCAAAAGCAGTTTCCGTAATGCAGGCCAGATGAGGGTTGGAGAGTAGGAGTGAAGGAAATCTTTGGACAACAGAGATTTGGGGGAGACCCGCCGTCCTCTCTCCCCTTTGGCTACAATGCATAAACCCCTCATTATGGCTCCCCTTCCCCAAACTGTCATCCTATGTAAACAAAGCTGTGTGGGCCACAGAGTAACTCACCTAGTAGAAGTAGCTTCAGCTCCATCCTGTCTCGCTTTTTCTGCTCTCTCAGTATTTTGTTGATTTCTTCATCTAACACAACAGCAGCTTTATCTTCTTCCGACAGGAAATAATGGCACTTCTGACAACAGCAGAAACACCAAGCCATGGTGCGGGAAAGATCCGATCCCGATGAGGAAAGCAGAGGGAAATGCCACACTTTATAGCACAGAGAAGTAATGCTGCCTCCCAATATACGGGAATCCCAGTGGGAGCAAGGCAGAACGTACCCACCACAGTGCCCTTTTAAACTGGGCTCGGGAATGCTTGGTGAGCCCTTAATCACACATGCTCCAACCTCTGTGGGTGTGGCCTCTGCATTCAGCTTCTCTGAGAACTGCGGTAGCAAAGGTTTCTGGTGGGGGGATTACTTATCTCCCAAGACCGGACATTAATTCAATTCATGCACACCTCTTTTCCTGCCATTTCTGGCAAAGGTACATCTCTACATCTCTTTCCCCCTCAAAGAAAACCATAATGTTCTACAGCTCTGCAAAAGTTAGCTGCAGAGTGGCCGGTTTCTGGTGACAAAGGGAAAGCTGAACGTCTCGTCGTGGTAGGTGTTTCAAATTTCATAAGGAAAACAAATCCAACCAGAAAGGACGAGGGGGGGGGGGGGGTAATCTCTGTTCCAAAAAGTGTTCAAATGATCTTGATTTAAAATTCCCCCAGGATGATGATTAAAATATCCTTCTCAAACCGAAATTCAGCTTCTCTGAAACATGCCTTGGCTCGTCCTTCCTTAGACAAATCCGGTTTCCAAGAAAGAGATATTTAGATTGCCTCTTGCTTAAACCATAAGGGAGCTCTCTGTGTCAGGAACAGTGATGAATAAGAAACCCTCCCATTCTGAGAAATTCACCACCTACCCCACCCTCCTTCTCAGGCCTAAGCAACAGGTCTGGACCAACCCAGAGAAGTACTGAAAACGCCCACGCCCTGCTCACATAAGACAGCTGGGGGGGGGGGGGAAATCCCCCATGCACAAACAGCTCTCTCCTTCCCCATTGTACATCACAGATCCTCCTGCCCAAGGAGGAGAGCGGAACAGAATCTCAGACATCTAAAGCGTTGAGTTCTTCAAATGACAGGCCACCCCCCCATGTGGTGAGCAGTCTCTTCTGCATTGTGACAACCGCCTTTCAATTTCTACCACATGTTCCATCCCCACTCATTGGCGGATAGAGCAAACATTTTGCAGAAAGATCATTCTTTGCATTGCACAGCAACTTGCACCTAAGGCTCTCAGAGTGCTGCTGAAACATCAACAAATTAAGCCTCTCAACTGCCCTGTTTGAAGTGGTTGAGGTTAAGTGACTTGCCCATAAATCTCACAGGAAGTCCATGGCAGAACCAGCAACAGAACTAGGAATCCAGTCACTGTCCCTCACTCTAGGCACTTAGGGCTAATTGTGTTACCCTTACACATGCTGAGAACTATCGGACTCTGCAAGTATCCCTAACAGAATCAACGGGACTAGGGACAGAGTAAGGTACCACTTAATTTGAGTAAGAATGGTAACAGCAGACCATAAAACAGCCATGCCTTGGCTTCTACTAGCTGCAAGAATCCATGAAATCACTGGTGATGATTCATGCATGCCTGTGGAGGGCCAGGCTAGTTTGGGTTCTGTTTGTTCACACTGGAAGTGAAACACACTCAGTGGGGAATTAAATGAGAAGCGAGTCAAGAAACTGTCGAAAACTTGAAACGAAAAAATACAAAATGCAAGAGTCTTGAAGTTACAAGTTCAGATAATAAGTGTGAGAACTTCCTGCCTGTAAACAGGGCTGGTTTGACTGGTCTGCCTTCTACATAACCCCAAGACAAGCACTGGCAGTCAGAGGGAGAGCTTTCAATCCCCCCTTGCACACCAGTGAGGTTCTTCAACACTGAACCAGAGAAGTGAGAAGGGGATTAAGTCTGCATGAACTAATTAGCCAACAGCTGCTCCAGCACAAGAGTGAACATTCAGTGCTGATAGTTTGCAGGAGGTTTGTAATTGGGGACACCTGCCTGCTTGGAATCAACAAGCTCAATTTGGGTTTTATTTTTCCAGGTGCACGTCTAAGCATCCTGGATTTGCTGAAAACCGGAAAGAAGCTTAATTACAAAAGCCTGTCCTATTTCCAATACCAGTGGAAATAATTTTTTTTTTTAAAAAAGGAAGAAATCAGACCCATATTGGGACCCTCCATTGAAGGACTTGTCGTCATGGGATCTCCAGGCCAAAATTTTGGCAAAGATTCAAACAAGCATACACCGAAGGAGTGTTTCTCTTATTCAGCCCCTATCACAATTAAAACTCCTCTTTACTTTGCACCGCATCAGCCTATAACTGACAGTTGCAGTGATCTGTGAGAAAAAACAACTGCCGAGAAGGAAAGGATTAAAGTTTCGGCCTTCAGGGATGCCAGAAATCTGACAGGATGTCTGGACTGCTGATGCATCAAGCAGGATTCATGCCCAAGCAACGAGGATGGGCCAGTGGAAGAGGAGGCAGTCAGGCAGGTGAGAAAACAAGGGTATGGCTACAAGACGGTGCTACACTGCCAGGTGGAGGCTTCCTGCAGGGTGCAAACCCTTCCGTCAATGTAAGAGGTGGTAGCTGGGTCAGTGGAAAAATTTGTCTGTTAAAGTAGCTGTGGCTGGGGAGGGGACACGGCCGGGGGGGTGTTAGGTTGATCTAAGTACATTGCATAGGGGGCAAAACATTTTCACAGCTAGGTTGTGAAGTAGCTAGGTCAACCTGAATTGTAGGTATAGGGCAGAGTAAGAGGGGTCTCTATAGAAACAAAAGGATGACCATAAGAACTGTCCCACTCTTATCCATTTGGTTTCGTAGCTTGTTAATTCTTGAATTTTACCACACTAGTGTCCCGTCAGCATGTAGAGAGAGGAGACCGTCAAGTTTACAACAGGGAAAATCCAGCACAAGTAGATTGTTATGAAAAACACTAGAATTATTGAAGGACAGTTACAGAAAAGGGGCCAGATTTACAAAGATGGAGAAAAAGATCAAAAGTTGGGTGTCTAAATACCTTTGTAAATCGGACCCACAGCTGCAACCCGCTTCCCTTCTAAAGCCTCATTTTAATGCCTCTCTGTTATTTTGGGTGTGGAACATTCATTTGATCTGAAAGGTGCCAGATTACAGGGGGAAAAAAAAAAAACGCCCATTCTCCTTTGTCTTCAGAGTTAAAGTTTCAAAGAGTATTTGTCAATTGACTTTTTCAAATTACAAGGTAGTGATAATGAATCCAATCTGAAATTTTACTTTTGTCTACTGTTCATCTCCCCATCACGCAAGAACAGCCTGTGTGTCGTAGTTGCGATTAGGAGCCCCAACCAGATACCAGGACCCCACGGTGCGAGGTACTGTATGCATGCCCAACGGAAATGTAATCCCTGCCTCAAGACATTTACCATCTAAAGTAATTTCAAGTTTTTCACGTTTCAAACTCCTTAGAGAGCCTTGCGAGCCAGCCTGATGGGCGGAAAATAGGCTGTAATCAAAAGCGATTAGCGGTTTGTGTCGTGGACAGTGCTGGGCCCAGTCCTGCTTTCACTGACTTCAACTAGGACATTTTTTTTTTTTTGACATTGGTTTCAATAGGAGCAGGATTGGCCTGGAGAGTTTGTGAGCACCTGCTGCCCTCTTTTGGCCAGTAGCAGCTTCTGTTCTTCCAAACAGTCTTTCTAAAACGGACACTTCAATAAATATACATGTGTCTGAAGCGCTTTCCTAATGGAAGACTGAATTACTTACTAGGCAGAGTAAGGGAGCTGCTCAGTTGAGACAGGCACTCTTATTTGTTAAGGTTTCTTTAAAACCTTTAATCTCAGTTCTTAACAGAGCAAAGCAAAAAACTGAGTTAAACCCAGATTTCTAAACAGGCTGTTAAGAGGTATTATTCAGAAAAGGACCAGTAAGCCGGCTCAGATAGATTGGAAACTCTTGGGTAACAACCGCCTTTTTGTTTTCTGTTTACATGGCACCTAGTACAATTAGGTCTTAGTCTATAATGGAGGCTCCTAAACTGTTACCACAATACAAATAATTTCTAGCCAGGCTGTTTGTAAGTTGCAACTTGTTCTGCTGAAAACTTCCGTCTCCTCCTGTAGCTCTTACCTCACATGAGTAGCCTCACTGAGGTTAAACAGGACCGTTTACACAGAGAGAGGTTTCCAGGATTAGGTCACAGCCTTGTGTTATTTTCTTCCTTGGAAATTCACTTGGTGCTGAAGATGGTGGATGTAGCATGAACTGTTTGAAGGTAGCAAATGCATGAGGGACAGTACAAGTCTCCCTGAGACAGCAGCTATTTGCAGGTGTAAACTCTTCAGGGCAAGGAATGTGACTTCTTGCTAACTGTGGTAGACAACTTAAGTGAAGTAGTGCCAAAGCGATTTTCATAGAAGCAAAGTTAAACAATTTTTAAAATGTTATGGTTAGTGGGATATTGAGCACAGAAGTTCTCCGCACCACAGACCCTCTCCATTTTCACTTTGCAGTTCTGTAAGAAGGGTTCCCCAGGCTTTCCTAAAATATAGTGAAATGGCCCTTCCAAAAACAACACACAGAAGGGAGGGAGGGTTGGAACACTGGACTTCATAGTTTTACACCTTTGCTTCTATTAATAGTAGTAATTAGGGCTGCCAAGTGATTAAAAAAATTGATTATGATTAATTGTACTGTTTCATAGATTCATAGATACTAAGGTCAGAAGGGACCACTCTGATCATCTAGTCCGACCTCCTGCACAGCGCAGGCCACAGAATGTCACCCACCCACTCCTATGAAAAACCTCACCCATGTCTGAGCTATTGAAGTCCTCAAATCATGGTTCAAAACTTCAAGGAGCAGAGAAGCCTCCCTCCAGTCAACCATGCCCCATGCTACAGAGGAAGGCAAAAAAACCTCCAGGGCCTCTCCAATCTGCCCTGGAGGAAAACTCCCTCCCGACCCCAAACATGGCAATCAGCCAAACCCTGAGCACATGGGCAAGATTCACCAGCCAGATACCCAGGAAAGAGTTTTCTATAGTAAAATAATAATAGAATGCCACTTGGATGTTTTCTACATTTTCAAATATATTGATTTAAATTACAACAAAGAACAGTGTACAGTGCTCACTATATTTATTATAAATATTTGTGCTGTAAAAACAAAAGAAACAGTATTTTTCAATTCACCGCATACAAGTACTGTAGTGCAGTCTCTAAGATGAAAGTTGAACTTACAAATGTAGAATTATGTACAAAAAACTGCATTAAAAATAAAATATAAAACCTTAGAGCCTACAAGTCCACTCAGTCCTACTTCTTGTTCAACCAATCGCTCAGACAAACAAGTCAGTTTACATTTGCAGGAGATAATGCTGCCCACTTCTCATTTACAATTCCATCTGAAAGTGAGAACAGGCATTCGCATGGCACTGTTTTAGCCGGCGTTGCAAGATATTTACATACCAGATGCACTGAAGATTCATATGTCCCTTCATGCTTCAACCATCATTCCAAAGGACATGGGGCTATGCTGATGAGGAGTTCTGCTCAATAACAATCCAAAGCATAGCGAACTGACATGTTAATTTTCATTATCTGAGTCAGATGCCACCAGCAGAAGGTTGATTTTCTTTTTTGATGGTTTGAGTTCTGTAGTTTCCACATCAGAGTGTTGCTCTTTTACGACTTCTGAAAGCATGCTCCACACCCCATCTCGATCAGATTTTGGAAGGCACTTCAGATTCTTAAACTTTGGGTTGAGTGCTGTAGCTATCTTTAGAAATCTCACATTGGTACCTTCTTTGTATTTTGTCAAATCTGCAGTGAAAGTGTTCTTAAAACGAACATGGGCTGGTCATCATCTGAGACTGCTGTAATATGAAATATATGGCAGAATGCAGGTAAAACAGAGCAGGGGACACACAATTCTCCCCCAAGGAGTTCAGTCAAAATTTAATGAATTATTTTTTTTAATGAGCATCATTAGCATGGAAGCATGAAGGGGCATACGAATGTTTAGTATATCTGGCATGTAAATACCTTGCAATGCCAGCTACAGAAGTGCCATGTGAATGCCTGTTCTCACTTTCAGGTAACATTATAGATAAGAAGCCGGAAGCATTATCTCCCGTAAATGTAAACAAACTTGTTTCTCTTAGCAATTGGCTGAACAAGAAGTAGGACTGAGTGGATATGTAGGCTCTAAAGTTTTACATTGTTTTGTTTTCGAGTGCAGTTATGTAACAAAAAAAATCTAAATTTGTAAAGTTGCACTTTCACAATAAAGAGACTGGACTATGGTACTTGTACGAGGTGAACTGAAAAATACTATTTCTTATCATTTTTACAGTGCAAATATTTGTAGTGAAAATATAAAGTAAGCATTGTATGCTTTGTATTCTGTGTTGAAATTGAAATCAATCTATTTAAAAATGTAGAAAAACATCCAAAATATTTAATAAATAACAGAATACCAACTGAAATTTAACAGTGTCATTAAAACTGCGATTAATCACAATTAATTTCTTTAGTTAATTGCATGAGTTTACTGCGATTGAATCAACAGCACCAGTGGTAATGTCATCATGGCACCCAGGAGTTCCACTCAACGACCAGGATCCCATCGCACTAGGCACTGTACAAAGAGAACAGTTGCTGCCCCAAAGAGCACTTTTGTCTAACTGTTCATTGGAAGAAGTGTTCCATAACCATGTTTTAAAGGCCTGTGTCTGCCTGTGACCAATTGCCTTAAGTGCAAAAGATCAGTATGTGTCTTCAAAAGCCTACCGTTCCAAGTGCTCATGATCTTGATGCATCATTCCTGATATCAGGAATTCAGTGTGATGCTGCAGCTACCCGAGTACTACTAGCGACATCTGGCGGGCAGCTAGGAAATGCACTCAATAGCCTTGGCCAATACATCTCCCAAGAGCAAGTAGCAAGAAATCAATCCACCATGTTTGGTTTATATTTAGTGGATTGTCATCCAGCTGCAAAAAGGCAGAGCATGATCCAGACAGGGAACTCTGGGATATGCATTTCACTCAACATGCATGGAACATTTAGCGCTAAATACATCAGACAAGAACATAAAGGTGGCAAGACAATTGTTGTATAATGTTTAGCCCATGACCACTCTTCCTCAGTTAATAAGCATCCATGAAATTACAGATTTTAGCACACAACACTCCACGTTTACATGAGTGACCAGTTCACGATGGAGCAGTGCATGCCAGGCCTTGTAGTCTGAGAACTTCACCTGTACAATTCTTCTGTCAATGAACGCGGTCTACACCAGGGATTAGGTTGGCATGACATCTCTCAGGGGGGTGGATTTTTCACACCCCTGATAGATGTAGCTAAACCCATGTAAGGTTTCAGCGGAGACCAGCCCTTACTCGAGATTACTAAAATCCAGAAATACAGGTAGAGGAGGGAGGGTTTCATAGTTCAGGCAGAGGAGAGTAAGGACACTGGGGTTCTATTCTCATTTCCAAATGCTTCTGTTGCATCTCCCGCAGATAAAAGGTACTGCAGAAGGTCAGAACATTCAAGAGGCTCCTTCACCCATATGAGGCAGCTCCCACCTGCTGGAGAAGTTACTTAGCCAGCTGGGGGTGGGAGGTGAGGGAGAGTAGCAAACAAACACCACATCACCAGAACCGGTTTTAGGAACAAAATTTATTCCAATTTCAAACAGAGAATTTATTTCAGGAGAAAGATCTGAAAATCAAATTTCCATCAGGTATTTTCTGTAATAAGGGTCAGTGCCCAGGAGCCAGAGTAGGACTATTCCAAGAAATGGTCACACTCCTAGACTGGAAAAGAGTCTGGAGCCTGAATGGACCCTGGCACTGGGCAGCTTATTCAGAAACTCCTTTCCCCTCCCCCCTTCCCTCCCCCCCACCTCAACACGCACAACAATACATGCATTTCAAATGACAAGGTTTAAAAACAGCATTTTATACAGTATCTTTTTAAATAGGATGTGTTTAAATCGTTTAAATCAGGATCCTATAATATACAAGTATAACCAAATAATTTCCACCACATTGGCACTTGTAAAGAGTCTCTGGCACTACTAAAGAAGGGGCATTGGCACAAACCATACTTTTAAAACTGGGTGCTGCATTACAGACTTTACCTCTGCTGGACTCTAACAACCTGGGTTTGTATAGTACAATACGATGGTCAGCACACTCCGAAAGCACATTTTAAAAAAATTACCAAGTAATAAAACACGCGGGGGGAAAAAAAACCCATAGCTGAAGGAAATGCCAACATCACTAGGAAGCAACAACAGCAGACCAAAGAATCTGATTCCAGGAGAAAGGGAAACAGGCAGTAGGGCTGGAACAGGGAGGGGCAGTTGCTCACCATATGATTGATCCTTATGGAATGATGCAAGGAAATGGGACGCCAATGGAAGGAAAATCAGGACGATCTTCTCCCCACCTCCTTCCTCCAGAGGTCTCTCCACTGTAAAGTTTAGGATGACTTGGAGTAGGCCCGTTTCTTCAGGACAAAAGGAAGTGCACTATGAATTGAGCTTGGCCAAGAGGCTGTTTCCTCAGCCTAAGATTCAGGATTCTTACACATGAATCTCAACAGACTTCTGTCCTGAGCTTCAATCCCTTGATCATTACCAGCCCATTCACCACAGGGGATGAGATAGGCAAGTTTGGTTTTTGATTTGGCACTTTTACTACAGCAGGCATCTGTTGTGGGTCTGCCCCCAGAGATGCAGAGCAGAGGCTGGTTCTACAAGAATGATTCACGATCTAAGATGAAGGCAGACAGGACATCTGTCACCACGCAGGGCCGGCTAATCCCACTGCCTTCTCTTCTATGCTACAACCCACGGACACCTCTGGATTTTGTGCACAACTCTGACCTGTTCCTTCTCTAGGTCAGACGAGATTTCAGAAACATGTTTTGGGACAGCCCTGACATGTGATATCCCCACCCAATTACCCTCAAGCCCAACTGGTGACCAGGCCAATAGCTATGCCAAGCAACGGACCAGGAGGGTAAACAGCATGTGTTCCAATCTTTAGTAAAGCCCAAAATCCTTCCAGAAATCACAACTAGACAAATTCACTCTCTTCCACACAACGAATGACACAAGATCCTTCCTTCTGTGCCAGGTCAACATCTCTTCGCTTGGCAGGTAGAGGGACGATACCCACACAGATTCAAGTGGGAAGTGCCACCATCATTAACCTTGAAAAGGAACCTCTGGGACATTTGTTCCAAGAATCTGAATCTCTTAGCGCCAAGTCCACTGACAGCAATTGGATGCAGTGCAAACCACTCACAAGATCAGGGAAGCAGGAGGACTGGCACACTGTATGTTCCAGAAAAATGGCATTTAGAATAGACTCAAGACAATTATAAAATCCTCTTCATAGAACACTTTTGACAAAAAAAGATCATTTTGGCATAAAGACAGACAAAAACCACAGTAAAATTGGTGCAAAGCTGTCTGGCATACAAGAGAATCCCTCCCTTGTTTCTCCTAAACATTAGGCAGGATCAGGAATGTAGCGATTCTACGAGCACCTGCTGCCCTACTCTCAGCCAGACCCGGGTTCTCTGCTTGTTGGTCCCAAGGCTATTATTCCAACACCAGCTCTCCGATATGGCCAGGCATCTCCTCCAAGAGCTTTCTTTCTTCTGTAGTGCTCTGTGAAATACAGCAGTCTTCCCTCTCCTATTCTGGAAAACACGAGGGAGCCCTAAAACAGGACTGCAAAATGGTGTGAACTCCAGATTTAGTGTTACATGTCAAAGGCATCTTGGGAAGTTCAGTCTCATAACATTTTGTGCAAAACACCAATGTAGTGCTCAGTCTACATACGAGAACCGTGCAGTTGGGAGATTAGGGCCTTTGTAGCCTTAAGCAACCAACAGCAGTCTACACACAACTGAAGCCATGTCTGGCTTATCCAGAGAATTTGGACCCAATGCTACTCGTTGGAATTGTAATAGAACCATTAGTGTTGCCCGTATTTCACATATGTCCAGAGGTGGGACAGATGCCACTGTTTCTTACTCACCGCTTGCTTTGCCATTGCAGTCTTCCTCTAGACAGATACAGGCGGCGGCAGAGTTTTGGTATGTTTGCTCACTAACCTGAGGTTCTGGAAGCCTATAAAATGAGATAGAAGGGCCTGAAGCCCTCAGCTGAGTGGAATTCAATATGGCACCTAGAATCCATTCGGAGTAACACCTGTATCAACAAACCCAGCTGCCTTCCCCTGTGCTAGCCTGCTGTCCATCCCACTGCAGGAGTCTCACTTCAGCAACACACTCTAAAAGTGACTGCTGTACTCTCAATTATCAGGCACCCTGCACCTCTGGAGCAAATATCTGTGCAAGTGCTCCAAAGAGAATCCATGCTCCTCTAAAGAAAAACCACAGTAGCATCTGTCTCAGGGAGAGCACGGACAGAAAAAATAGTAATAGAACTCCCCAACCCCTCCTAAAACATTTCACAATCTTTTCAAGCAGTAAGAATCCACCTCACACCCCAGAGTCCATGTCACCCAACTCTGGTCCTTTCTAGGCAATCTGCGAGCCAGGCAGGAATGAAGCACTCTTACAAATGCGCACAGCTGGCACAAGATGTGATGAGGATTTCCTTGCTGTTCACAGCATGCAAGAGAACTAGAGGCGTGCCATGTGACACCTCAGGTCTTCAATCCAGCAAAATTTGGTGTTAATGCCATAAAATTACTCAGTGAGCTTCTGATCTTCGTGGCATAGAGAAGTCGCTCTCTTGATGCCTTACACTCCACTCAGAGTGAAAGTTTCTTTCCATAAATTGAGCCTACTTTTAAAATTAATAATAATACAGTCAGGCACTTCTCCCCAGGCTCAGCAGCTATTGCTCCAAGAGCTCCCATCATTTAAAGTCCATGAACAAAATACAGCAATATGTAGCAAACCATGTATAGAACATCAATAATTTAAAAAAAAAAAAAAAAATCACAGTCTCCATACCTTTTATAATGGATACGAAAAAAAAGTAACCCAAACTAAACCGTACAAAGAATGGAAAAGTGATGGCTTTTTTGTTGTTGTGGGGTTTTTTTTGCTATAGATGGAGAGCAATTGTTCCTCCCCAACATTTCATCACAGTGAACCATGGGGCGTGTCCTTTGGGAGGGCAGAGTGGGAACAAAAAGCAAGCAAGATTAACAATTACACCAGAGGCACCCTATGGCACAAGGCAAAGGGACCAGTAGCATTCCACACTCCCACAGTCCAGTGAATTTACAATCTTGGCCGGAAAAGTTATAGATCTCTATATATATACCACGGGAATGAAGAGGAAAATAAAAGCGGCTAAGAGACAAAGTAAAGCCCAAGAGGAGGCTGCATGGCCTGTAGGCAAAAATTAAGAGGTGAACAAGGTGCCGAAGAGTGAGGTGTATCCCCCCTGTTAACTGTGAAATAAAAGCAATTTGTTAAAAATATGAAATCAACTACTCTGTGGACAGAGACATGAGACTCCAGGATAACACTGAGCAAATTCGCCACTCCACAGATCAGACAATTTGCAATCATTACATCATTAAAAATTAAGATTTTTTTCCTGTAATTTTTAAATTTTTCTTTTTTTGTCTTTTCTTCACAAGGAGGCCTCCACGGGGGTAAGGGGCAGAGCAGGTCAGACCAGGTTGTACTCCTTCAGGTTGAGCTGTAGGATGGTGTCCTTGACGGCAGCAAAGACAAAACGGATGTTTTCCGTGTCTGTGGCACATGTGAAGTGAGAGTAGATGATTTTGTCGCTGTCTGGATTTAAATCTACAAACATCTTGAGGATGAACTCCCGGGCTGCCTGAGCATCCCTCTGCGGGCCTGCAGCAAACAAAGGCAACGGTAAACAGCACTGCGTACAGTCCATTATCTGGTTTGAAACCCCAGAATTGCTAGTTTGCTTTCTCTCTCTCCCCCTCACCCGACGGATAGGAGGTTGTGTGACCAAAGGGGAGAAGAAGAAATTTAGCCCCCTCGGTCATGGAATCCAGAACATCTTATGCCTAATACTAAATTGGTCAAAACCTAGTAGGTGCTTTTTAAGCTTCAGAATACCAAGCTCCGGCAAGCTCCAAGAGGCTGCTTTAGATTCTGTGCTCTATGAAACATAGAATTTGACATAGCCTACTAGAAGAACAGTCCATCTGGACCAGCATCCTGAAATGGCATGTAAATGAATCTCACCTTCCTGTAACATACCTAGTCAACTGTAAAATAATGCAGATCTTGGAATGTAGATTTCTTCCTGATCCCGTAGTAATCACCTCGTGCCCTGAAGCACAAGATCTAGTTCCCATTATTTCTACATGCCTAACAAAATCAGATTTGAATGAAGAAACACCCCTAAGACAACCAACTGTAGCGTTTCCAATCTGACCAGCCAGTTTATAGAGCTACGAACTGCAGCTGCAGTCAGTGTTCGCTTTATGCCACTAGCAGCTCCTTAGACAGACACCTGGTGACACTCTACAGTCTATTTGAAGTGCTTGGTATTCACATATTGTTTCCATAGCATGGATCACACCTTGAGAGAGAGTATCATCGGCCACCTCCCATTCGCAATCACACAGCATCCTTTGGCAGCTGCAGCAATTGCTTATATGGAAAAGTAATATTAGGGAAGCACTTAACGTATTTTTCTGCTACCTTCTACTGTGATTTAGCAACTGAAGATAAACCAGCACCATGTGACCAATGAATTCACCATGGACCACCAACGATCTCCAGACTAGTGTGAGAACCTCGAAAACAGAGGCTCTCAAACTTTTGTACTGGTGACCCCTTTCACGTAGCAAGCCTCTGAGTGTGACCCCCACTTATAAATTAAAAAAACACTTTTATATATTTAACACCATTATAAATGCTAGAGGCGAAGTGGGCTTTAGGGTGGAGGCTGACAGCTCACGAACCCCTCCCCCATGTAATAACTTCGTGACTCTCCCGAGGGGTCCCAACACCCAGTTTGAGAACCCCTGCTCTACATTTACCACAAGTAAAGACTTCAGAGATGTCTGTACTTTGACACCAGGGGGCAGGAGACTCCAGAGCTGGAAAGAAGACTAATTAGGACCCGTTTTGTTACAATCCCATAATGAGGCAAGCAGCTTGCTTGGAAGACGGAACAGATAGAAATTTCTTTGGGGGAAAGGGGATTCTCCAACTGCCGCCAGTGAACTATGGCCAAAAACAAAAAAGGTGGCTCTCCCTTTATCCTGACAGCAGTTTTCAGCTGCCTCAAAGGGCTAAGAGTTGGGAGGAGAGGGCTTAGGAAAAAAAAGTTTGTCTGACCTTATTCTCCTGTCTCCCATATACCTTCAATCCCATACAGATTTGGTATCATCCAATTTAGCGGGAGACTGATCTGCAGATCAGAGGTTACAGAAAACACTGTTTATGCTGAAGAGCTTAACCCCAAATTAGAGCTTCTTTGCATCATCCAAAATTGGGAATAGCAGATTGACAGGGATTTTACCCTGCCTGAAGCTTTTCAAACACCAACATCAAAAAAGACTTGGATGATTTGACCATCCATAAATTAGCCTATGTGAAGGGGCTGTACCCCGTTCTGGCAGAAGGAGGGGTTTGATAATCTAATTGGTGTTTTCCATCTCTCCTACCACTACTTGCATGTCTAGAAGTAAGTTGTACACCTGTATGTATATTTCAGGTATGGAAATACATACTCTAAAATCAAAATAATTGTAGCTCAACTGAGATCCATGCACAGATCTACGGGAAGCAGTGTTTCTGGTGACACTTGGTGGCAGCTTTAATTGTTGATCTATGAAAAGTTTGCAGCTGTTTTTTCAATCAGAATCCACAAGTTACATGAAGATCAAGATATTCAAATTTACTTGCCACTTTTGCTCTTTATGAAAAAAGGTATTTCTACCCAATGAAAGGTTTGTCTCCTCCCAACGCCACTCGATCCTACAACAAATTTAGCGCTGAATCTGTAACTCATTTTTATAGCATCATGATTTCACTGTAAATCAAACAAAAGAAAACAGCAAACAGAAGCCCACTCACATATGAATTAAATAACTAATTAAAAATCTCACAGGTGAAGTATTTTTGTTGTTGGTTTCTTCCCTCTCCCCTTATTTAGAAGGTTCATTCTAGTTTGAAAGAGCCTCTTTAAAAGTCACTTACCATCAAACTCGGGGAAATAGTCAACAAGGTGGGAGTACAGGATCTTGTCTTCCAACAAATCTTTCTTGTTGAGGAAGAGGATGACAGAAGAATTCTGAAACCATGGGTAGGTGATAATGGTCCGAAAAAGGGCTTTACTCTCTTCCATCCGGTTCTGATGCAAGAAATAAACCACATCAACACACCAAAAACCCTCATTTGTGAAAACCTGGCCATCTCTAATCCTAGATACATGAACTCATCCACATCACCCCAGATCTCAGATGTCCTGTGTTGAACACCTTTGTCCCATTTCAGTTTTGGTCCAGTGGAGTATGTACGTAGGAAACAAGTGCAACATCTGTGACTGACTTGAATTTAATTTGGCTGGTTTTAATTACTTGCCAGTCAGTCAATGTGCTATCTTATTTGCCCAAGTCATTTTATGCTTTTCATTACCATGTGATAGATCTGGGATCAACTTCTGGTCATGAAGATTTGTTCCCAACAAAGGCAGGTGTTGGTTCATGAGAAGGAGTGCCTGCGGCTGCTTAACAGACGCTCTCCCAGGTGTTCAAGGCACTATAATGATGTAGGCAAAGAGACTAGCCATTATTTGGCAAGATGGTTGCAATGATACAAGGTATCTAGGGTGGGAAATTTAACAAGGGAGAGACAAAAGGAACATGGGCAAAAGCTTGAGGGCTTTTCATCAGGGACGCAGAGAACCTAAGATGTGGGACACCCACTGACATCAGAATGTTTCTGTATAATTTGAGCGCACTGTGCATTTCAAACTATCTTGTACCCCGTTTCCAGAACTGTCATGACCCATTTAGCCCCAGGTTCTCTCTTTGTAGCGGGAAGAGCTGAAGACCAAAAACAACAGTTACTACTAATTCAAGTTTCAGTTCTCTTGGCACCAAGCAGTTCAGTACCAACCTCCAAGAAAATCAGAACGACCCTCCCCACTTTCCCCTCATCATTGGGGCCTACTCCTGCTCAGGCTTACCTCATTATCAGACTCCACTAGAACTTGGTCATATTCACTAAGGGCTACTAAAAACATGATGGAGGTCACATTTTCAAAGCAATGGATCCACTTCCTTCGTTCTGACCTCTGACCTCCAACATCCACCATTCTAAGGAAGAAGAAGACATACAATCTATCAAAGCAATAGCCTGTCAAGGATCAATAAGAGCTTCTTCGCCTGCACCCAAAGCACTAGGATATGAACGAGAGAAACAACTTTCTCCCCCCAAAGTGAAGCAGGCATCATGAAACAGTAACATGTGTCCTCTACGAGCAGTTGTGCTCACATAGCATAACAAGTTCTCTGAACGCTAATTCCATGGCCACCTCCATGTTTAATCCATTTCTTTTTCTTGGGAGACTGACAGCAAATACAAGCATCCTCATTCCTGTTTGCATCCTGGCCTCGTTCACTGAGCAGAGCTTCTGGAACCAGGCTCATCCATCACCCTGAACTATGGAGACTGAAAAGAAACTATGGCAAATCCATTCGAATCCTGTTCTACCAAATGCCAAAGCTATTTACATTTTGATATTAAGGCTTTATATTAAAACTTCCGATTGTGAGAGAAAGTTTGAGGTTAAGGACTTCCTTTGGCTATTGGGCTTTCCGCAGGACATTATGCTGAATGGAGTTATGCTAATACACAGACAAAGCGTGAAACCCAGTCAACCACACATTCACATCATATGCCTAAGAAAAACCATCAGGATACTGGGTCCGTAATTTGAACCACTATATTTCACCTGCATCTCACTTCTATTGAATCTTTTATAAATGGATCTCCAAAAAAATTATAAAACAAAGCCACCTAAGTCCAGTCCAGAGCCTATATCTCAATGGAGCGTTATTCCCATTTCACAGACGGGGAATACAAATCAGAGGTGGTGACTTGCGGTGCAGCAAAGCTAAGAACTGAACCCCAAGTCCAGGTTTCTAATCTCTTTTTCTACCACATGTTCACTCTTCCCCCTCCTAGAACATTAGATGTTATTGCAGCATGGACCAGATAAGTATTTAGATAGAATAAAGGAGAATGCCTGTTTCAAAGTAGCAAATATGTTATCATGCCTCTCCTATGTACTGTTTATTTGGAGATCGTATAAAGGCACAGTTAAACCTATATAGATACACATATGATGCAGAAGTGAATCAAATCCTGATGGCACAAGCTATTCATAGGAGAGCACCTTCGGAAGACACATTGGAGAATACACAAAGGAATCAGTACAGAGAAAGAAGGATCTCTCATTAGAGTTAAAGACACATGGATCAAAGAACCTAAACACTGCATGAAGACAGAAGAACTTCTTGCCAGGAGTTATGTTTCAAACCAGTGTTGCCAGAAGAGGGCTTAGTTTTTCTTTCGGTGGATTAAGTTACCAACAGTTTGTCCAATGGGCTAGTGAGCTGTTATGTACTCAGATGCCAGCATGTTGCTCCTCCTGTGATGTGTTAACAATTTCAGCTGTACATCTACCTCAGGCTCTCTAGATAGAATCAGCAAGTATAGTTCCAAACTATGCCATTTAACCAACACCCTCCTCAATTCCCAGAAGCTATTGGTTTCAACGCCTCTCACTCAGATGCCCTTAATCAACTTAAATGTGGTTTAGGGACCACACAGAATAAATCCCCCCCCAGTCCCAAACGCACTCTAAAGTCCTCCCTACCTAAGAACATGGATACTCTTGATCAGTCATTTAAAAAGCCAAGAGTAGTCCTCCCCCAGTTCAGTCCCACTTGAGAGAACAGATATAGCATGGGCTACAGCATCAGTACCTGAAGATAATATTCTCTAGGTCGAAGGGGTATTCTATTATTCCGGTTGTAGGCACTCTAACCCGTAGCACATCCTGCTGGGTTGGTAGATATCCTGGGGTTGCGATTCGATCCACGTCACTAAGGTAGCTGTGAGAGGCATATGAAGGGGGGGAAAAAAGGCACCTTAGACTGTAGCTCACTCTCCTAGGGGTTTCAACACATTATAGCCATATGTTCCTCTCTCCCCCACACATGTTAAGGAGACCAGAAGAAATCTGACTGCTAGCAGCATCACTAGGATCATTTAAAATGGGACAGGACCAAGTACTGAAAGACATAATTCAGGGAACAACCTTTCACTGAATCCCAAGGGGACCTAAGAAGTTTCTCCACATGTAAATTTCATGACTGTCTCCTATCAATTGACAGCAATTCCCGAGAATCCCTTCTGATGTAGTAACTGCCATATGTCACAACTCACAAAGTTACAGCCAAACATTCAATTTCTATCACAAGGGAAGAGAAGAGGCCATGGGCAAAGCAGCAGATACAAGCAGCTCTTCTCACGCTTGTTGCTTCAAATGAGATTTAGGAGACAGTTTTAGGAGACGGTTACCATCTCCTAGGTCTCCGGAAATCGGTGCTGGAGAAAGCCAAAATCCATCCTATGGCAAGGACATTTCCAGCATTTACTTCAGATTTCAGTTTAGTTTAGTTTAAAAATGAACTGCCTAGCCCTTCTGGTTATAAAAAAAAATCTGTATGACCCAACGCAATGCCATCTTCCAGAGTCTCTATGCACTCAGACATTCTGCAACAGCTCCAAATGTCAAATCCTGATCCCCCCCTCAACCCATGGCTCCATAAGGCTAAGTCAACAGGGGAAAGTGGCATTTCTGCTGTGTAGGAACCAGGAACAGGGTACAGAGATGGTCTGGGTGGGCACTGCATAGCCATCTGCGCATCCTGGGACAGAGGTGTGAACAGTTCCATTTATCACCCAACAGAACTTGTGGGAAGTGGCTGGTGGTGTTACAAGAGTGTATGGCTCTTCCAGACATTCCAGTACTAAACAAAAACAAAACAAAAAACCACCACACAAACACACTTATCCCAGCCCATCCCCTGCTCCCATCTCCCGCCAGAGCTCTTTGTGTGGAACAACTGAAGCCACAAAAACCAGAATCAAAAAAGCAAGGTGACAACAGTCATTTGGAACCAGAGTTACTGAAAAGGCAGGGAGGCATGTGCTTACAGTTCAAACTCAGAAGCATACACCCACATTTCCTAGACTACCCCACCAGACTAAATCATTAGCAGATAGATATACCTATATCATGGGGTGAAGTAATAGGAAGAAAGAGGATAGCCTACAAAAACTAAAAGACAGCAGGGCCAGTTTGCAGCACGATAGCTGATGTCTACAGATGCCTGAATATGGTTAAGTTTTAGGAAGCTTTTGTTTAGCCAACATGGCCCTGATATCCAGCAGCACGCCAGAGTGCTTATGTACTTACTACTTAGCTGAGTCGGAGAGCTGATATTCTCGCCTCCTGTCATAACACTCTTGGATTCCAGGGTCAGTCCACAAGGTCTTAATTGCACTTACATATGGCTGCTCAAAGGTTGAGACTTTTTCTACGTCTACTTCCCGAATGAGCAGTGCATTGGTCTGAGGATAGAAGATGAAAGACAAGTGAGCATACAATAAACCTAGATCCTCTTGCAAGGACTCCAGGAATGCTACATCTTGGATGCTGGTCAAGCTCCTTACATCAGCTGCAACAGGACAGTAATGGGCAGACTAGACACCTAAAAATTATCCGTTCAATTTGTACTTAGATATCCAACAGAAGATCCAAGTACAAACTGAAAAAGGAAAAACAACTATTTTATATTCTCAATAGCAGCCACATCGGTAAAAGCTCCTGGAAGCATCATGTGATCCTTAACAGAAATTATTTAAACAGAAATGGCAACAGATTCTCTGAACTTAACTTACCAAGTTGTGCTAGAGCATAAGTCACCTACTGTTTAGAAAATACCAAATACCAAAAGATCTCAGAGTGTGGAGTCCCAGACTGCCTGACTGGGGAGTGCAGTCAGTTTTATTACCAGAACATAGCTGTCTGGTGTTTCATTTTAAGGCTTTAATTGATTTTAGCCTATATTTTTAAGAGTGTGGGAGACCTTACTGCAGTCCGCTATAATCAAAGCCTCTTCTTTCATGGAGGAGGAAAAAGATAATCGGAACAAAACTGACACCACAAAGTGCAGCAGGACTGAAATCATCACTGCAGCATGTTATATTAATATAACTACTACACACACCAATACTGCAATTCCTAAGGGTTTTCTAGATACAATGAGAAGCAATGTCTGTTCATCCACACTATACGTTTCTTCAAAGAGAATTTAATCTAGTTTGCTCTTCTGTGTACATTAAGCAGTAGTGGAAGGTGACAGATTATAGCCCCAGAGTCCTTTAACCACACCCCAGAGAAAACACAGGTAATGCAAGCATCCTCATACCATGCCCATGCCTCAGCATGGACCCAGACAGACAGACAGACTCTCTCTCTAAAGGCAAAAGGGGAGTTCAGAATGCTAACAAGAGGGCCAGGTAGAGGCAGCTGTGATGTGGATACCTGGTCATTAAGAACTCATCTGAGCCCTTTGACTTTTTCCATTTACTTCTCAATAGTGATACCTTCAAGTCTATACTGACTTGGGCCTCAATTTGGACCAATGATCTAGAGAAGAAAGGTGCTGCATCCTATTACTAATCTCCTAGGACCTCCCAGTCCCTATGTGGCTATTAAAAAAGGTAAATACAGCAACATACAATAAGCCTGGTATAACCTTTGCACAATTTCATTTTGAAAAATAAATCCACTACGTGTTGTGACAGCAGAGCATGTGAACATCTAAGTTCTTGACACTCACACACTTAAAGTCATCTGGACTCATACACCTTAAAGCCAGCTGAACTAATTTAAACCATATTTGGCCCAAAAGTTTACAAAATCTTGTAAATCAAGCTTCATCCCAGAATAAATTTGTGTGTTGAGTTACAAATCCTTAAAGGAAGGAAAATTGACAGATCTCCATCTGCCACTGTTAGTAGGTGTCACTCTACTCATGCAATCTTTTGGGCGCTCAACAGCTCCCTTATGCACCTTCTGGCGCTCTGTAATGACACTGGTCGTGCAGAGGAAGGCCCGGCACACTCAAAATGCTTTGGTCTTTGTGAGGTGGGTGCAGATCAGTTCCCACCCCTCGAAATTTTTATGTGGGACAATTCACAGAAGTAGAACACACATGTCTAGCCAAATTAAAACTGTTATACTCCCTGTTGACACCCTATTAATAAAGCCACAGAGCAGCATAGTACCACAGAAGCAGTGAGGGATACAACTGCCATATGGGGCCAACTACCAGGAAGTTTGAACAGGTAGCGGATATAGTACAAAAGGCAGCACAAATACAGGGCACGAACCTACAGCTGTGCCCTAAAGAAAACCTTCAGACAAACATGAACTGGTGAAGCAAATCCACCAAGTGACGAAACAATGGCTCGATGGAGCTCTGTACTTTGGCTCACCTTATTCTGTTCATACTTGTATAAGATCTTCAGGGTCTCCATGGCCCTGATCATGGACTGCATGGCAGTGAAGATGTTTTGGTACACCAGCTTGGTGAAGCCCCTTTTGTCCTCTTCAGAGTAGCCTGAGCCATGAATTATCCTCATCTGTTTGATAAATGTGCTCTTTCCACTTTCCCCAGTGCCTGCAAGTGAAGAAACCAAAGGGAAAGTCAACAGAGATCACAAATGAGGTGCAGTACAGAGGGAGTGAAGCTATTATTGCATCCTACTCCACTGCACCTATTAATGTACTCAAGTGGATCTACTACATTGATTATTACTTCTCCAGTTCCTTTTTGGAAGTCTATATAGTGGTCCTGGTGGGCCCATCCGATGTCAACCATAAGCCTAACTGAGCATGATAGAAAGAGCACTTGTTCTTTTTGACAAGCTAAAAGCAATTCTGATACACACTCCAAATCTTACATTACAGACACTCCCACACATCCTGCCTCAAAAAGCCCTGTCCGTCCGGCACACCTGATCTATTCCCATACAATCCAGCTTGAGGCTATAATCACAGCTCCAGCTAAACTCCCTTATATATTCCTAAATCAATACATTATACAAACTGGGATGCCAACAGGTGCGGGGGAAGGTTGTTAGATCATGAAAGCTCCAGTAGAATTCTCATTATTTTAGTACAATCACTCTTTCCCAACCCAATCTAGATACCTCCTTACTAGATATGAACTCAATATATTAGAAAGAGCAGCTCTGAAAGGAAGAAGGGATCAAAAAACTACTTCCACCATACATTTTTCTTCTCAGTGACCTGAAACCACTGTCTGATAGTGAAATACTTAAAAAACAAAAAAACAAAACAAAACACAAAACAAAGCCACACAACCACCACCACCACCACGTGAAGCGGTGATCCTTTTTGGATTATTTTAAGAAGTTTGGATGAGAAACAACTTGTGAAGGGGACAAGGAAAGGAAATCTCAAATCTCTACTGCTGAGCAGAGTTAAAACACACACACACACCCCCACCCACCCACCCCAGCAGGCCAAACAGCAGGAATTGGTAAGTAAAGAGTCCAGATCCCCTTGAGATGCAGCAAGATCAGAACTAACAATCTCTGTCCCTGCTGAAATGGACAAAGTCATCCTTTATCAGTTAGGGGCTAAGTAAGAGGGACACAACTGGTATCAAGCAGATAGGTGGCTTATGTTAATTTTGGCAAGAGGACTCCTAAAGTTTTAGGAAAAAAGTTACTCTTTTGCCTAAAATCTTTTACCGACTATTGTTCCAAGTAACATTGAAGATTACTTTAACCCACAGATTTGAGAGTCTTCCTTGTTTCTTCTGTTTGTTACACTGTGGCATTCAACAGTACTTTGCCTAGTCAGTCTCCCCCGTTTGTGCGAGCCTCTTGTACAACAACAGTGAAGACTCTGTGGTAGGTGCAATACCTTAAACTACAGACTTTAAAATCAACTAGATGTCAAGTGAGTATTGCTTCAACACTGCCAAGCACTAACCGCTAACACCTCCAAGAAAAGAAAAGGGATGGGAAGAACGTGCTCTGAATCAAAACAGGCTGTGCTGCAAATGCTGCTTGAGCAAAAGTACAATGCAGACAACACACCACTCATCACATGGTACAAGCCTCCCTCACTACACTGATTTAATACCCGTTTGTGAAGGCAAGGTAGATTTGCACTGGTCGGATGTTTCGTACATCTCCAACTCTTACCAAGCCTGCATTCTGTACATGCAGTCAGGTGGGCAGATCAACATTCCTGCCATTAGGGGCTTAGGAAGATGTAAGCTACATCAGGTGACAGTCCAATGATGAAAATAAAAAGCAGGAAAGGAACAACATGAAAACTTTCTTATCTTGCAGGGTAAGTGTGAGGGAGAAAGGGTGGGCAAAGAAAGGCTTCACACAGCCCTGCCACAATCAAGACCCAACTAGCGTTGGGGGATAATGGGTTTTCTCCAGTGCCCTCTTCTGTATGTATTCATTTATATGGCTATTGATCAGCTATAAGGATCGACCATATAAGCCTTCCACAGACCGTCCCCACCTTGCACAGTCTGCAGCTAATTCCTTCACAGAGCAATAGCTCAACTGTACACTGTCCATTCTCCAGAAATATGTACACTCATTCTACAGAAAGCTCTTGTGGAAGTTTCCCCAGATTTGCAGTTGATGTGCATTCAACTAAAAGCTACTTCAATATGGAGCTTCGCTGATTATATTGGCCCACGTATTACAGACTACCAGGGTAATGAACCCAGGCGCATGCTCATCTTGGAGAAATATTAGGAAGGTGACAAATCCTTCAATTCTCCAGATTCAGGGACACAATCTATGGAAAATGCCTGGCTTCAGCAACGTGAACAATCAGATCTCCAACTAGAAATCATGGGGGTTCTATGTATTAAGACAGAGGCTCATTTATCACAAATGCACATAATTACTCCTTATGAGTAGTTTTCAGAGTAGCAGCCGTGTTAGTCTGTATTCGCAAAAAGAAAAGGAGTACTTGTGGCACCTTAGAGACTAACAAATTTATTAGAGCATAAGCTTTCGTGAGCTATAGCTCACTTCATCGGAGGCATTTATGCTCTAATAAATTTGTTAGTCTCTAAGGTGCCACAAGTACTCCTTTTCTCCTTATGAGTAGATTCTGAAGTTCCTAAGTCTATACTGCAGGACAACAAACAAATACCCAAGCAGAAAAAAACCCAAAACCAAACACCAAACCAGAAAGAGTAAGAAAAGACTGAAGAGCCTAGCAGAATTTTTAATGTCTCAGTTTACTGAACATTAAAATAAACGTTAAGGAGTCCAGTAGCACCTTAAAGACCAACAGATTTATTTGGACATAAGCTTTTGTGGGTAAAAAACCCACTTCAGATGCATCAATAAATAAATAAAATAAATGCTGTTACTGCCACTAACTAGCTGTCTTGGTCTCCTCTAAAAAGTTATACCACAAAAAGAAAAAAATCAGAAAGTGAAACCTTTTGCGGTTGAGTACACTGTGGTGAGAACACTTCCTCGTGCTTTTACCACAGTAACCAACAAAGAGTTGAGGAGCCTCAAAGCACTTTGATGATGCAACTGTAATACAAACTTCAGCACCAGATCACTAATTTAGGTTCACTTATTCTAGCACACAAGAGATCAAATGCACAACCCCTGACCTTCCATTTTTAAATACGTGCCTCCTGCTTGGCTTTGGTCCCGCAACAATATACACACCATCACTGTGATGGGATCCTGAAATGACCAGTGAGGACGATAGTCTCCTGTCTTCATAAGGACACAATAACCTTCTTTATACGACAATGTTGAGATAAGGGAATAATCTGAGCTCACCATTCCTTCAGTCAACCGACAAAAGCCACATAGTTTATAATAAGTGTTGCTGATGACAAATGCATTTGAAAACGAACTCGTGTTGGGTCAATGGCACCCATTGCTTACTTTCATATAATTTTGGGACCCAAGTAACTTTACACAAGAAAAATAATCTAATTTTCTTCATTAAAAAGATTAATGTATCCCAGTATCAGTGGGCAGTAACTGAAGCACTGAAATAGCACTATTTATTAGCAGCCCAACTCACAACAGCACTTCTATTTTTCACTCAGCATTTCTGGTTCAAACTTCAATATAAACCAACTGTCACCACACTGGACAGCAAAGCAGTGTGGAAGAAATTACCTCTGCTTACCCTACATTCTTATTGATACTCTACTGTTTATATGATTTCTCTTAAAATATATCCTGCCCTCCCCAAAATTCTTAACCAAGAAAATGCCTCTCTCTAACTAATATGATCTGCATTTATGCTATACCATACACACCATCTGATGAAGTGAGCTGTAGCTCACAAAAGCTTATGCTCAAATAAATTTGTTAGTCTCTACGGTGCCACAAGTACTCCTTTTCTTTTTGCATACACACCAAAGGATTCTGAACCACACACAGGACTATGAACCACATACAGGAAATTAACTTCACTCACCGCTAGAACTACCCCCTTTACTGGGCTAACGTGACTGCTGCTTAAAAGTGCACAATATTATGTAACAGTTTAGGAGAGGCAGTGAAGAGTACCATATCCTATTGAAAGTGAACATGGAATATAAGGAGGCAGAATGCAGTTATTAGGGCTAACTATGGATGTCTCCCCACAAATCCTAACTAGTTTTTTTTTAAAAGTTTAGCTGAACTGATTTTAAAAACAGGTTGGAGGCAGTTGTAGACCAGGGTCCAGGCAGCTCGAGGTTGTTTTTTTTTGTTTTTTGTTTTAAATTTTTAATGAATCAGTTTTCAAACTAGTTGAGTCAAGGAATGGTTCAGACCTCCTGGAGCTTACTCTAACCATGGTACAACCAGTTTTAAAACTGGTTCACATTAACGGTTTTTAAAGCCAATTAGATTTGGGGGAAGGAAAGTTCCCTAATATAGACTCAGCCTTAAGAAAATTGACAAGTGATCAGAAACCTGGTTTTACATTTCACTTGGACAGCAGCACCTCCAACATGCTTTTAACATGCTGCTAGGATACTGTGCTATTAATGGCTAGGAAGAAGGTGCATCATTTACTCAATCAGTAACACCACTATGCATCAACCTAGATATGCCTATTCAGTCATTCTTGGCCAGACCCAGCCTCGCTTAGCTTGTGAAAGCTGATGCAGACATACCCCCATGTGGATTTGGAACTGGACCACCTTACATCTTCAAACATCCCTGACTGGCATGCCAGTTCAGTACACATATCAAATTAACAGTCTTATTTAATCAGACCTGCTTCCCATTTTGATTTGAAATCACAGATACAATAGATGAACAAGGCCCATGACAGAATGTATAAAAGAGCAGCAATAACTTAGTGTTTACATGGGTTAAGAGTAGCTTATGGGCTACCTGCATCCTAGCATCACATTTCCTGCTAACATTAAAGTCTGTAATCTATTACTTTTTGAAAACTTATGATGGCAACTCTCCGAAAACCACGTAGAACTGATTCCTTATCCACGAGGAACCTCACAAGTACTATGATACACCTTAGTATGCTGATGGAGATATGAACACAGACAACATGTTGTTTACATACTTAGACGACACACTCACCCCACCAGTGTGGTATCTGAACAGGTATGTCCTTATACTAGTGCAGTGGAGCCCCACCCCTAGAGCAACTCCTGACTATTTTCCTTTCCTGTGCTAATCCTGCTCCATTCTCATTACTCCACTTGACTTCAGATTTACTGTGCCTTATCTTTATTTCTCCTAGCCCTCCCTCCAGGTTGGTTTAGAGATCTCTGTGCCCTGCTAGAGAGAATGGGAGGGAAAGAATGGTACCCAGGGACCTTGGGGGCTATAGCTGGATAAGTTCCCCGCATTTAACAAAGGAGGGAGAAGACCAGACACACCACCAGACTAGGTGGAGAGGATTCCTTCATGAAGAGATGTTAATGAAAGACCCAGAAGTCTGCCAACCATATATAATTACATCAGTTTTAGTAATGAAAATTCTCAAACACAAGTAAGGCAGTAGGTCCAGCTCCCCTATAAAAGAGTTCTCCAAAAGGATTTTTTTTAAGACTAAGAGTAATTTCAATTTTGAAGTTTCTGCTTATGTCAAAAGCAATTTTAACACAAAATCCACTATGAAAGAAAACAAATAAACCAGTCAGCCCCCAGCTTCAATATTAAAATTACTCCAAATCTGGAATGAATAAGGAAGATTGTTTAGAAGTTATCATGCCCTTCTTTTTAAAATTTCCCATATTGTTTTTCCTCACAAGTTATTTCCTGGACAACAGCAAAGTGCCTGACAGTTGTCAGCTCTGATAAGTACAAAAAGATGTGCGGAGTTGGGGGTCTGACCAGCATAGATGTGCCTCCAGAGAGACACTAAAGGTTAACATGTGGGTTCTAAGATGTGGGAAGGAAGGATGGCTACCGCCGAGAAGTTAGTATCGTGCCTAGCACAATAGGACCCCATTCTTTGTTGGGCCACAGGCACTACTGTAATAAACACGATTATTGTCAACAACAAATACATGTAGAGCTTAAAAGGGACATAGTTTTTAACCATGTGATTGGCGTGAAGAGTCCCTATTTTACCATATGCAGAGGAGGGCCCATATAGCCACAAGGGATGCACTGACAGCAATAATCACTGGGGAAGAAGGCAACTGATACAGGGGAGTGAAAGCCAGATTCAGGGTGGGAATGATGGGACGAAGGGGGAGGAGATCCAGGGGACCGGAGGGGGGCGGGGGAGAGAAAAGGATGGGATCCAGAGCAGGGCGGGTGCTGGGGTCAGAGGGCAGGGGAAGAAGAGGAGGGGATCCAGAGCAGGGCAGGTGCTCTGGGGGAGAACAAAAGGGGATCCAGAGCAGGGCAGGTGCTCTGGGGGAGAACAAAAGGGGATCCAGAGCAGGGCAGGTGCTCTGGGGACCAGGGAGAGTGCGGGGGGGGAAGGGCACCCAGAAAATGAAGAGATCCAGGGCAGGGTGGGCGAGGGGGGATCCAGAGCAGAGAGGGGCACAGAAAGGATCCAAGCAGGGTGGGTGAAAGAGGAGGAATCCAGGGCGAGGGGGGCACGGAAAGGATCCAGGGCAGAGGGGAGAGAGATCCAGGGTGGGGGGGGGGGCACGGAAAGGATCCAGGGCGGGGAGGGGGAAGAATCCAAGGCAGGGGGCAAAGGGAGAAAGGATCCAGGGCTGGGTGGGTGAAGGGGGGGACCGCAGGATGGGGAAAGAGATCCAGGGCGGGGGGGGGCACAGAAAGGATCCAGGGCAGGGGAGGGAGGGATCGGGGGGGGGCACGGAGGGGATCCAGGGCAGAGGGGAGAGAGATCCAGGGCGGGGGGGGGCACGGAAAGGATCCAGGGCAGGGGGGGGGCACGGAAAGAATCCAGGGCAGGGGGGGGGGCACGGAAAGAATCCAGGGCAGGGGGGGGGCACGGAAAGAATCCAGGGCAGGGGGGGGGCACGGAAAGAATCCAGGGCAGGGGGGGGGCACGAAAAGGATCCAGGGCAGGGGGGGGCACGAAAAGGATCCAGGGCAGGGGGGGGGCACGAAAAGGATCCAGGGCAGGGGGGGGCACGAAAAGGATCCAGGGCAGGGGGGGGCACGAAAAGGATCCAGGGCAGGGGGGGGCACGAAAAGGATCCAGGGCAGGGGGGGGAAAAGGATCCAGGGCAGGGGGGGGGGAAGGATCCAGGGCAGGGGGGGGGGGAAGGATCCAGGGCAGGGGGGGGGCACGGAAAGGATCCAGGGCAGGGGGGGGCACGGAAAGGATCCAGGGCTGGGTGGGTGAAGGGGGGGACCGCAGGATGGGGAAGAGATCCAGGGCGGGGGGGGGCACAGAAAGGATCCAGGGCAGGGGAGGGAGGGATCGGGGGGGGGGGCACGGAGGGGATCCAGGGCAGGGGAGGGAAGAGCACGGAAAGGATCCAGGGCAGAGGGATGGGGGTGGGGGGGGGAGTACGGAAAGGATCCAGGGCGGAGAGGGGCACGGCAGGGATCCAGGGCAGAGGGGGGAGAGGGGAAGTACGGAAAGGATTCAAGGCGGTGGGGGGGATCCTGGGCGGGGAAGGGGGCACGGAAAGGATCCAGGGCGGGGCGGGGGGGCCCGGCGCAGGGCGGGGGGCTCCTCACCCAGCAGCAGCAGCTTGAGCTCCCGGCGCGCGTCGCGCTTGTCCCTCCGCAGCTGCTTCTCGATCTCGGCGTTGATGCGCTTCGACTCCTTCACCTCGTCGCTCAGGCAACAGGCCATCATGGACTCCAGAGTCATGGCTCCGCCGCCGGGACCCCCCCGGCCCGGCCCGGCCCGGCCTCCTCAGCCCAGGACCCCCCCCCCGGCCCGGCCTAGCACCGCTCCCACCCCTCGGCGCGCTCCGCTGCGCCGCCCGCCCGCTCCCTCCTTCCCCCTCAGCCCCGCCGAGCGAGCGACAAGCGCGCACAGCCTACCCCGCTGCCTCTGAAAACAAGGCCTGACTGACTGCGGCCGCCACCAATGGGAAGCGCTTCTTAGCCGGGAGGGGCGGGGCTAGTAACGGCCCGGGGGCGGGGCCCGCAGAGGGAGCAGCGTGCAAGTTTGGTTGGCCGAGCAGGAAGGGAGCGGGAGGGGGACCTGGACGCGCGTTCGGGAGCCGGGGCGTGGGGTCGCTGGGCATTGTGGGATGGTGGAGGACTGTGGGGAAGGGGGAGGCTAGGTGAGGGAATGAGTGGGAGGAGGCTGAGCCGCTGGGGGGTGCTGGCCAAACTGGGCTGTGGGGTGGAGGAGGACAAAGAGGGAGCAGGGAAGGTGGGGGTTTCCACCAGCTGGATTATAGGCATGGGGGGGGGAGCTAGGACTTGCTTCCACCAGCTAGATTATAGGGGTGGGGGGAGTTGGGACTTGCTTCCACCAGATGGATTATAGGCATGGGGGGGAGCTAGGACTTGATTCCACCAGCTGGGGCATGGGTGGGGGGGAGCTAGGACTTGCTTCCACCAGCTGGGGCATGCGGGGGGGGGGAGATCTGGGACTTGCTTCCACCAGCTGGATTATAGGGGATTATAGGCATGGGGGGCGGAGCTAGGACTTGCTTCCACTAGCTGGATTATAGGGGTGGGGGGAGCTGGGACTTGCTTCCACCAGCTGGGGCATGCGGGGGGGGGGGCGGAGAGCTAGGACTTGCTTCCACCAGATGGGGCACATGGAGGGGGGAGCTGGGACTTGCTTCCACCAGCTGGTTTATAGGGGTGGGGGGGAGCTGGGACTTGCTTCCACCAGCTGGGGCATGCGGGGGGGGGGGGCGGAGAGCTAGGACTTGCTTCCACCAGATGGGGCACATGGAGGGGGGAGCTGGGACTTGCTTCCACCAGCTGGTTTATAGGGGTGGGGGGAGCTGGGACTTGCTTCCACCAGCTGGGGCATGGGGCGGGGGAAAGCAGGAGGGATGGCTAAGCGCCTAGCCCAGACATACCATCAGACACTTGTGGGAAGGAAAGAGTTAATGTAGACAAACACATAGGGGGAAGCGCTTCTTGCGGTAGCCAAGGAAAATGGGGAAGCTGTGTGGGAGCTGACCGCAGCCAGGCAGAGGAAGGGGAGCGCTCCTTTATTTTGAACTCCTATGGAAAGGCTGCATGGCTTTCCCCACGGGAGGGAAGCAATAGCAGCAGTTAGCTGGACGGCCAGGCCTCACGCCTTTAGACTTCCGTGTGGCGGATGCGTTTGTAGGTTGACTTCAGAGCCTGCCCTTCCTGCGAGAGAGGCATTTGTTGGGTGTGTTTCAGAGACCTGCTTCAGTCCATCCCGGTCGATAGTCCCAGGCTGATCGACCTAAGAAATATGGCTTGTCATGGAGGGATGGGAGTTGGGTGGCAAATGTGTGCCTAAGGGCAGGGAGGGTTGTGGAGACTTCCTTGGCTCTGATAGAGTGATCCACCCACTCCCTGGCTAACCGTCCCCACCAGAGATAAAATGTGTCCTGGTAGCACCAGAGGTTTACCTGCTGCTTCACACAAAGCTAAGTGATTTACAATGTAATTACATACAAGTGCATAAAAACCTAGATATATAGATCCTCCTACAATAGATATACCTAGCTATATAGGTCCTCCTACAGGAATGTAGTTCATTCCTCCTCCATAAATTATTCAACTCAAGTGGGTGGGGTGGAGGTCACTTACATATTTGGGGCATATGAAAAAAGACTGCGGTGGCATTACCATAAGCAAGCATGAGACTTGGGGAATACCGTTCCCCAAACTATCTCCTTGAATGTAGAGACTGTCATCCGTCAGGAGAGAGGGTCACTATTACCCATTCCATTTTCCTTCCCTCCCTGCAAGATTGTCCCAATTTTAATGGATGATGCCTTGTCCTGCAAGTCTTGTTTGGAAGATGTTAATAAGTCTCTAAGGGTACGTCTACACTGAAAAAAAATAAGCCCCTGGCAGCGAGTCTCAGAGTCCTGGTCTACAGACTCTGGCTCGTGCTATGGCACTAAAAATAGCTGTATAGATGTTCCCACTTGGGCTCCGAAACCCGGTGGGATGATGGGCCTCAGAGCCAGTGTGGGAACATCTACATGGCTTTTTTTAGTGCCTTAGCAGAAGCCCTGAAAGCCCAAGTCTGTAGAGCTGGGCTCAGAGACTCTCTGCTGAAAGGTTTTTTGGTTGTCATTATTACTTTAATTATTTTACAATACAGATGTACCCTCTGTAACTCCTGGGACTGATGTTACAAAGTTGGATCATGATCTGATAGTGTTTCAGGGCATTGTCATTGCATCGAGATGTGCCAGCATGCCACAAACTTTATGAGGGTGAGAGATGCATGAGTTTGTCTCATTGCACAAACTTACACAAGTGGTAGACAGAGGTTAAGGGAGAGATTTGAGCTATATCCTGCTTGTGTTTACAGATCCTTCTCTCTGCTATTCCCACTTGATCTCAGGGCAGCATCCAATTCAGACAGTCACTGCACTTTTGGAGTGCCCCAGCCAAGGAAGCAGTGCCTCCAGCATGCTTCCTTCAGGGGTCGATATCTTCCCCCCATGCCCTCTTCTTCCTGTTAAAGAGCCCTTACAGCTTTGTCCTTGGTACTTTTCTCTGTCCCACAGAGACATCTCAGTCCCACAGAGACATCTCATAGGTAGCTTTCAACCTTGAACATCACTACTGTGCTGGTGACCCTCAACTCTACTCCTCTTTATCAGTCTCTGATCCCTCTCTGCCAGTCTTGATTGTCACCTTATGATTAGGTCATGTTACTGATAAATGCATCTGAAACGGTAGTGCATGTTCTGGTTAAAAGTCATCTTGATTCCACATCTCTCATTTTGCTGTTGCTCTCCTGAACCTTGACTTCCCCCCCAGGGCTAGAAATCTTGGAGCTCTCCTAGATCTTGGGCTCTAATCGCCTTCCCTTCTAAGTCTCCCTATTTTCCCATTGTGGTTTTCTCAAGACCCTTCCTGTCTAGTCTGATCTCTTCTCTATTCTTGACCTCCTCTTTGTCTCTTCCTGGCAGGGGACTCTTCACACGAGTCACGCTTTTAGTACTGCTCCATCATTCTTGAACCTGCTCCCCTTTCCTTCCAAGCCACTTCCTTTCTTTTCCACCTCACCTTGAAATCTTCCTTTTCTCTTTCACTCATACAATGCGCCCCAGTGTGATAGATGCTGTGATACTCTCTGGGCACTAGCTCCCACCTACCACACATATTAATTAGGAACGAGAGAGACCAGGACCTGACAAGATCCATACACACTGTTAAAAGCTACACTCTCCTGTTGTAACTAGGATTTGGCATTTATTCCACTTCATCTGGAACCCACAAGCCCCATTGATTTGTATAAATACTTTAATAAGAGGACTATTCCTGCTTAATCCTATTTTCCTCTCCCCATAACTAATGAATTAGACAATTCAAGCCTGTCACGCATCCCATGTGGTGAGGCAGAAATAGATGCCCGCTCATCTTTTTGGGGGTGGGGGTTCCTTGCTCTGTTTTTCTTCCTCTGCTTTCATTCCTCCAGGTATCTTTTGGTTGTTTCTGTTGCTCCTTCCATAGTCATTTCTTTGCCTTACTTTCATTCTCTTCTCCTGAACTTTATCCAGCTTCCTATTCATTTTTCTTTCCTGCCTGTTCTTTGCTTCTTTCCTCCAAGGTGGGTTCTGCTGGTTTTTTGTTTTTTTCCCCCCTAGATACTGATTATCTAATTGTCCTTCCCCTACTTGCTTACATTCAGAGTGCGGTTCCCAGGGTAAAATCCTGCTCCTGTCGCTCTCTGGTGTAACCAGGCACAATAAATACCCTTTTCCAACTGTTGCTCCCACAAAGGGTCCAATTCTGGTATCTTCCCACTGCTGATTATCATTCCCTTAACTGCCTGGTTCTAGCCATTACTACCCGAAGGCCTAGCCTCTAACATCTTCCTAGCTCTGAAATCTGCCCAGTTCCCACGGCCAAGCCCCAGACTGCCTGGCTCCAGTTGTTACCCCCTAGTGATCGATTGTTACTCTCCAGTCCTAGCTGTCACTTCTATAAATGCCCAGTTCCAACTGTTGTTAGTCCCTGGTTCAAACCGTCATACCCATGCATCTCATTCCAACCGTCCCTCCAATATCTGTCCCATTCTGATTACCATGACTCAGCTTCCAGCGGCCATCCCCATAACTCCCAGTTTCCAACGGTCCCTCGTTGGTCCTGGCAGCCACGGCTTTTCTTGGTACATCCACATTGCAGCTGGGACTGAACCATTCAGCCCAGCAGACAGACTCATGCTAGCGCCACTCAAGCTACCACGGTAAAACTAGCCATGTGGATGTTGCGCCATTAGCGGTTGCTCTGGTAGACCCAGCGTGTCGGGCAGGCTTGGACCTGGGTGGCTTACCCAAGGCCACAATGTCCACGCTGTTGTTTTTAGCATGCTAGCCAGCATGAGGCTCACTCCTATCTGCAGTGTAGACATTCCCTCAGTCCCCGACGTTCCCTCTTTCCCGCTCACAGGGAGATCATCACAAACCTCCTCGGGCCAGAGAGGCGAAGAATACGCCTTGGTCTACGCTTAAAAATTAGGTTGACGTAGCTATGTTGATCATGGGTGTGAAAAATCCACCCCTCTCCCCTTGACTGACATGGCTGCGCCACCCTACCTCCCCCCCCCCAGTGTAGACGCAGCTATGTCAGTGGAAGAATGCTTCCGTCGCTATAGCAACCGTCGTTAGGAGAGGTGCTGTTCCTACAGAAAGGGAAAACTGCCATTTTGGAAAATGGAAGAACGGCTGCGTCTATGCAATGCAGTTCTGCCGCCGTAGCTACAATGCTAGAGTCTCTGTTGTGTGCTGTGGGCTGAGTTAAGGTGAAAGCAGTGTCTGGTGCATAGTTCTGGTTTTGCCGCCAGGAGTACTTCCACGGGGCAGAAATGCCCTGGGACTCCCTGGTCACAGGCAGGGGGTGGCTAAAAGGTTCTGGAGCTGGCTTTTGGGAGTCAATGCAGAGTTCACTGTGTGAACTTAGCGTGGGCTGAAGGTGTAACAAGGAGGCAGGAAGGTCCAAGTTCTACTCCTGCCTCCCTCTGTGACCTTGGGCAAGTCACTTAATCTCATTACATTCCCCCCCCCCGCTGTAAAATTGGGGACGGGGAAATATTTTTTTCTCCCAGGGGTGTTGGGAGACTTGGCTATGTAGTTAATGTTTCTTTGCTTTGAAGTTGCAAAGTGCAATGTAAGTTCTAAGACTGATTAAAATTATTATCTCCTATGCACAGGTCCGAAATCCGAAGTTCAGGAGATAGCGAACACAAAAGGAACTTCCACCACCCCAACCCATTCCCCCCAAGAAAAGATGGGGGGAATCAAATTTACTCTTGTCCTATGTCCTCTTGGGGCCCTTTGCTTGTCTCTCACTGATAGGCATCTGCTTTAATGGTTCCTGCTCTACTATAAACTGTTAGAACAATAGAAGCACACATTCTTCAAGCAATTACATTCCTCCCACTTTCTCTTTTGCTATCGCTGTCCTAATGCAGCATGGTCTTGTCAATAAGGCACTGAACAAGGAGCCTGAAGACCTGGATTTTGTTCCCTGATCTGCTGGCTGACCTTGAGCAAGTCAGTGTCCCCCTCCTTGCCTCAGTTTCCCCTCCCACCCTTGGTCTGTCTAGTCTGGTTTGATCGTAAGCTGTTTTGGGGTATGATACAACACCAAGCACTATGGCACCCCAATCTGGGGCATCTAAGCAATATAATACAAATAACAATAGTGCTGCTGTCTTTTAATTTATTTGTCTTCTCTGTTTTCTATGTCCCCCTCACCTCATCCTCTACAACTACTTTCTAGCCCTTCCTGCTTCACTTTCCTCTCTTCACTCTAGAATTTATCTTCCTTCTGGCTCCTTTTCTAATCGTCTTCCCGGTCTCTTTAATTTATCTGACTTTTTCTCTCTCTCCCATCTCAAGGTCCTGTCTTGCCCCTGTTGGCCCTAACGGCCACTATCAGCAAGAGCTACCCACCATGCACCTCCTTCACTTCAGCCTTTCTGCCTCCTGCTGGATGCTCTCTAAAAATACCACCTTCTGTTAGCTCATGCAGTGGGGCCCCTCAAAGCTGTTCTGCTTGCCCCAAGTATGATTTCCCAGCGTTTTGTTTGTGGGGTGACTCTTTCTCAAGTGTGCTGTGTGAAAGGCGCCCCCTGCAAATGTGCTGCATATAAACATGATCTCGAATGTGCGGGCAAATTCAGAGCAATAGCAGTTGTCATCACAGCCCATATCCTTAGTAGCTAATTAGCATGGAGGCCCAGCACAGCATCTGTCTTCCCTCGCAGAAAGTGAATGTCCATGCCCCGGACTGAAAGACAGCCAGTGATTTGCAGTTGCCAAGCCCTTGTAAGAGAGCCTCGCTCACACTTTCACTGGGACCATCAAGATATTGACATGCCTTTCTGGCTAACTGGGCAGTCTGGCTACTGTCACCTTTCTCAACCCTCCTCCATTTTTGAGCCTTGCTTCGTGTGTCCGAGCAGTTGAGATTTGTAGTCCCGGCTCTGAAGAGCTACTGGGTCTCCTGCTCCTTCGGGGGAGGAGCCGAGCTCATTTTTGGCCTCTCAGAAAACAATAAATAACACCATATTTTAGAAATTTGCTGTTTATATCTTGTTGCAGCTGTCTGCCTGAGACTGGCATGGAGAACGTCTCACCGTTTAAAGCCAAAGTCAGACTCTCAATGCATTACAGCTGCTTTCAACTGGACTGGAAACATTTTTCTCCTTAAACAGAGAGTGAATGTGATCTAGTGGTTCGGGCACAGAAATCCTAATTCCGCAAACCACTTAATCACGGCTTAAATCCGTGGAATTTAAGCATGTTCTTAAAGTTAAGCAGCTGCTTAAGTGGTCTGTTGAATCCGGGCAGGGCTGGGAGTCAGGACTCTTGGGTTCTATCCATAGCTTGATCACTGACTTGTAGCTTGGACAAATACTTCCCTGAGCCGTTGTAAAATGAGCACATTAAAGCTATGCCTTATGCGTAACTTGCTTTGAGATCTACGGATGAAAAATGCTCTATAACTGAGGAATGCTCGATATCTTTTTTAAAACTATCTTTTAAACCACACATCTGTTCAGTAAAATGGAAGAGCAAGTTGAAATTATAATCCCGTCTAGCTATTTTGAACTACAGTTTGTGTTTTCACTCCTCAGTGTGTCTAACTGGGAACTGGAACTGAGGTAGAGTATAATTATCCGAGTTCGGATGCGGCCAGGATACCAGAGTTAACTCTTACCAAAAAGCACCACGGGATCATTAAAAGCCACAAGTAGCCCGGACCTTCATTTAACGTCTTGTCTGATAAGCAGAAGCACCCTTTTGGCTAGATGTGACAGGGAAACCGACTGAAAGTTGGAAAGGAGACCACAAGGAACACTCAGAAAGGCCAGAACGAGCAGGAAAGGAGAGGGAGGGAGGAGGGAATAAGGAATAAAAGGAGAGTTGGCCTGCAAAGTGAGAGAGGGAGGGGGAATAGAAAATAGAGACAGCTGGTATGTTATGATCACAAAGCTTTTGCCAGGAGCAACCTATCAGGGGAAAATTCAGCCTTCTGGCAGAACTACAGCAGCTAACTTGAATGCCTGTTTTAAGTGTCTTCGTTTAAGTGAAATCCCTTCTTCCAGACAGCCTAGAAAAGAACTCTGTGCTCACTGTTTTACAGCAATGCCTGAAGGTCCTGTTCAAGACCGGGATCGCTCTGTACAAACACGGAATAAGAGACTGTCTCTGCCCTGAAGCGCTTACAGTCTAAGTAGACAAAGGGTGGGGAAGAGGCACAGACTGTATATTTACAGGGGAAAAAAAGCCCCAAAACAACCCTGCCACAGGGAGTCTCAGAGCCTGGGTCTGCAGACTTGGGCTTGCAGGGCTAAAAATAGTCATGTGGCTGTTCCCGTTCGGGCTGGGAGCTTGGGCTCTGAAACTTGGGGAGCAGGGTGGTGAGGATGAGACTTGCTGCCATGTAGATGTACCCAGACAGGGGAAGGGACTTGCTTGAAGTCCGTCAGCCGGTCAGCGGCAGAGTTGGGACTTGAACAAGGTCTCCTGACTCTCAGTCCAGCACCCTCCTGCCTCTGGCTGGCCCCAGGTCTCCAAAGCATCCAGGTAACACTGCTGCAAACCATGATCAGGTGGAGCATTGTAGGGACGCGGGAGGGCACTTTAGGTGCCACTCAGCCAGTCTTTGAATGCAGGCTGAAGGAAGGGGGACCATTTGGGTGAAGCAGTGCTCTTGGGGGTGGGCTGGTAGGGGGTGGATAATAAACGGGGGGGGGGGGCTAGGAAAGTAAAGTGGGGTCATGTTCTGGATCCTGTACTGAAGGCTGCTAAGGGCTTGATGGAGCTGAAGGAGAGGGAGAGGAAAGACAGGCCCAGGGCTTGGGGCTCCCCATAGAGAATTCTTCTGTTTCCCTCAGCTCCCTGCTGCACCTCTAAAGTTGCTGTGCTGGCTGGTTTTCAGCAGAGGGCAGTGTTGTAGTGCGTCTGGCTGACACCGAGCACCGGCTCCTTGGGTCCATCACAGGGAGAAACTCGTTCTAGGAAGGGAAATAAAATGGCCTTTCTGCTGCCCCAGCCTCTCATCGCACAAGGCTGCTGACCTGCTGTCCTTCCAGCTGGCGCACACCCACCAAGCCTCCCAGGCAGATCAGTATCCTTAGCCCTGCATCCAGAGGATAAACTGAGGCACCGAGAGATGGAAGTCAGTGGCAGGGCTGGGAGCTAGCTGGGAAGAGAACCCAGGAGTCCTGAGTGCTCTGATCACTAGGCAATGCTCTCTGCATCTTGTGCCTTGTCCTGCTGGGGCTATCAGCGGGGGGAGGTGGGAATGGTTAGCTGATGCGACTATTAGCCAGACATGGCTCATGGGAGCCTCAGGTGCAAAAGTGGCAGCTTGATTCCAGCACTGTGTTGCTCCTAAAAATACAAGTCGGCTTAGAGCAGGGCTTAAAAAAAGAAGTAAGGCATACGGGGAGCCAGGCTATTCTCCAGGGCCCCATGGCAAAGGCTGCAGAGGGTTTGAGAGTGAACAGGGAACTACTGCCTGGTTTAGCCTCAGTTCTGCACTCTGCCTCCCTTCTGAGGGGACGTGAACATCCTGTCTGGGACCCCAGGGCCTGCTCCCTTCAGGGTATGTAGCTGTCACAGAGCTAACAAGAAATTGGCCCCTCTTTGCATGGTAGATTTTATCCTGAGGTTTTTCTATAACTACCCACTACATGGTTCTTGCACCTTCTTCTGAAGCAGCTGGTGCTGGCCACTGCCAGAGACCAGATACTGGATGAGAGGGACCTTGGGTCTGATCCAGTCTGGCCGTTCCTAAGGGCCAGATCCTCAAAGGTGTTTTGATTTCAGTGAGAGTCGCCTAAATACCTTTAAGGATCTAGGCCTAAGTTCCTGTAGTTCGCGGGCCATTCTTGGGGGATGTCTCCTCACATCATGACTGGATTCAGAGTAGCAGTCATGTTACTCTGTATCCGCAAAAAGAACAGGAGTCCTTGTGTCACCTTAGAGACTAATAAATTTATTTGAGCATAAGCTTTCGTGGGCTACAGCCCACTTCATCGGATGCATGCAATGGAAAATACAGTAGGACGATTTTATATACACAGAGAACATGAAACGATGGGTGTTATCATGCACACTGTAACGACAGTGATCAGTTAAGGTGAGCTATTGCCAGCAGGAGAGAGACCTGACTGGAGGTGAATGTCTCTGGAGGGCAGAGAGTAACATCAGGATAATCCCAGTGTTACGCTTGGGCCCAGGGAACTGCATTGGCCTGCACCCTTTGCAACATGCAATGACAGGGAACACGTGCTGGTGACATGACTTCGAACTCTGAGACCAAAGGCTGTCAGCCTTTGCCAGCAAAATCCCTGGGGTAACATGCCGTTGGGCCCCTGTTACGGGGCTGCACAGAACACGTACCAAGGGCTGTGCCCCCAGGCCCCTGCCGCTGTCATCAGCCTAATCACTGATTAGGCTGTGACTGACTCACCTGGTAGCAGGGAGCCGGGACAGCGCATCAAAAGCACACGGCGGCTCTCGGAGGTAAGATACCTTTTGAATTCCGCACAGCAGCTGAGCTGTCTGCTGCGCTTTGTGCCAGGATGCAAGAGTGTCATTCTAGGGGCAAATCTCTCTTCTCCTTGATCCAGGCACCACGCTGCTCACCCATTTCCATTTAAAATAACACATTTTGAAAAGCCCCTCCCGAGTGTTTCTGATGCTTCAGCCCCAGCTTTTTTGCAGCTCCTGGGTCTGAGCATCTCCGTCACGCCAAGTCTTCCAGGGGAATCGTTATAAACGCTACTGTGGGCTGTGATCAGGCCTTAACCAGAGAGCAGGAGGAGACAGGGCTTGGGATCAATGGAAGCAGCCTCCGGCGTAGAGCCACGCTGAGACATTTCAGCAGCCTCAGGGACGTCCGTTCATCCCACCCGTAGCACAGCAGAAACGCAAGGCCCATGGAGGGACATTAATGCAAAGTGGATGTTGACAGCCTGAAAGCTGCTCCTGCCCCATCCCGAGCTGAGCTCCCTCAACCCAGCTACAGACATGGAATATTTCTGTTTAAGCCAAAGACACTCTCTCAGGTCTCTTTAGCAGAAGGTACTAACCCGAATTGCATGATGGAGAGGGGAAACCAGGGGGCTGAAAAAGCAATGGAAAAATGAAATCTTGTATTTGTGGGAATGTGTTTGAAAGGAGACATCTTTTAAAAAACTCATATTTGTTTATGGAAAAGATGGACAACTGCTTCAAAAGTTTTTGTCGGGTTGGTGTTGCTTTTGGAAGGGGTGGGGTGGTGGTTGTTTTTTGGGAGCTTTTTTGAGAAAAAAAAAAAGGAAAACTTCCACCAACATCAGTGATGTTTTTTGTGGGAAACTTTCATTCTTGAGAAAAGTTGATTTATTAATTCATTTTTACCCAAATCACCTCATTCAGAAAATTTCAGCCAGCCGTCGAGGGAAGATGTGTTCTCTCGCTAGCGGTTACAGCAGAGGCCGCTCGAGGTCAAGTAGAGGAGTTAAGTTCGAAGTCTCGGTCCTTATCTTCAGTGGCCTGGACTCAGGGTATCTAAAGGAGCCTTAGAGTTCTGGGCTGAAGATCTTGGTTGACAGCTCTACTCAGGCATCATGGGACTTTCTGGAATAAGGGTAAAGCTCATCTGAGCAGGGGCCAGAGCTTTCTCAGGAGCCTGCCTGAGCCTGAGCAACCAGGTCCCCACCTTCTACTCCGAGTGCGAAGCCGCACCGAGAGGTGAAATGATTTGCCCAACGCAACACAGCGAGTCAGTGGCAGATCTGGGAGCAGAATCCAGGGATCCCGATGCCCTGCATGGGGGATAATTTGATGGCTCAGTGCCTGGTGCATTCCAGAGCTGCACTGTGGCCGCTTTGATCTGGATTGACCTTCCCTGCCAGCCGTTCACTTCTCTCCTCTGTCGCCTCCACTGTCCTGCCCTTTTCCCTTCCATTCTGCCTCCCCTCTGAGCTGTTTTTTTCTCCTGTCCTTGGCCAGCATTCTGTGCATTTCTGTGGGCTCAGGAGGCACCATCCCCGACACGGTGTTCTATACCAAGGGGGACTATATATAGGCGACAATTACAGCTTTTAAAGGGCATGTGTTGCGCTCAAGTTCAACCCTCAGCCCTTCCTGAGCAGCCATTTATAGCAGCAGACTAAAGAGCCGTCAATTTCAAATGCATGCACCAATCAATTTGCAGCAATATTTAGCGCACACAGGCAGGCAAGCATTTTTTCGGTCCCTCGCGGCCATGCGAGCATTGACACACAGGCAGCAGTAACTGCCGCAGCCATATAAATTAAAGCCTGGTGCCACCTTGCAGGGTTTGCTACCAGATGGCAGGGAGGGTAGGGGCCCGAGGATCCAGACTCCTGGGTTCTATTCCCAACTCCGCCACTGAGCGCTTGGCCACACGTACAAGTTGTACCGAATGGGACAGGATTGTGGTGCATAAATACCTTCAAGGGGCGAAAATTCAGGGACTAAAGGATTTATTAATCTATCAGAGAAAAGCAGAAGAACCAATGGCCAGAAATTGGGCTCAGTACTGAGAGAAATTCCATAACTTGTGTCATCCAGGAAGTCACACGAGATGATGTAATGGTCCCTTCTGGCCTTAAATCTATACCGGGATAGTTAAAGTGATGCAACCCTCCTCGCGTGGGCCGCAGTCATACCAGCATAAAGGTGCCATATGCTAGTATAGCTATTCCTTTATGGGAAAGGGCATCAGCTATATTGGTCTAGGACACCTTTATAACTGATATAGTTCTACCAGCACAAAAACTGTGTGTAGACCAGGCCTGACTGACTATGTAATGGTGGGCAGGCCACCTCCCTGCTCTGTGCCTCAGTTTCCCAATCTGTAAAATAAACGCCACCCAGCAGCATCATGGGGCTTAATTAATATTTGCAAAGAGCTTGAAATCTCAGCTCTGGAGGCACAAAGTATCTATTTGTTACGATGCAGCGTTACCGTAGGTGTCAAACGACAATAAATGTTTTGGAATCATTTTTTTAAAGGTTTCTCAGTTACTGCACCGTAGCAAAATGTAACAAGAAAGCTCCAGCTCTCTGAAAATAGAGGCAAGTATGCAGATCAAATACACTGAGACAGATAGAACGCGACATCAATTGTTGGATTAAAATTTTAAACCCTACGCTTTGTGTCTGTTTTTGGAGTATTATAAATAATAACAGTCTTACATTTATGTCGTTCCTTTCATCCCAAAGGATCCCAAAGCACATAATTAGACTGCACTCACATTGCATGTAGATTTCAAAATAAAGGAATTTTCACTAGGATTGGAAATAAAAATCTCAAGGCATAATCAATCCATCCTCATGCTTCAAGGCTTAAGAAAAGCATTAGCTGAGGTCAGGAAGAAATGTTCATTCCTCCTTGATGAATAGTGCTGCTAAACTAACCAGGTGCTGTGAGAGGATTGTGGACTTAATGCTTTGCTTTTCACCTATGGATCTCAGAGAACTTTGTAAACATTAGCCTCATAGTCATCCTGCGTGGTAGGTCTCATTAGTTCTCTAGATCCACCCATAAGCTCCATGCAGGAGTTACTGGGTGAAATCTCTGGCCTGTGTAATAGAGGAATTCAGGCTGGCTGCTCATAATGGTCCTGCTGACAACCTGTGAGTCATAACTCCCATTTTACAGATGGAGTAATGGAAGCACAGGCAGGGGAAATGACTTGCCCAAGGTCATTCCTCCCTCCGATGCCTCCCTATTCTCTATCATGTGAGAAATAAGCTTGTGTCATCACTGTCAAGGCTCTTTTTGGCCAATCCCCACCCTACCAGTTATTGCTCATTCAGCAAGGCCAACTCCTGCCTCTGCTCAGCCTGGGATGTCAGCCTCCATTCCCCCCTCCTTATGACATTGTCAGTCGCCCTCCAGTGTTCTCCCACACTGTGATCAGCAGGGGAGCTCCTGTAAACACATGCCAGACTAACCCCTTATCCTCTTGCAAATCCCTCCTTAAAGCTCTCCTTTACCATGGGGGTTACTAAAGCTGTAACAATGGGGAGGCTACTGGCATGTCTTCTGATTTCCTTTGTGCTCCTCCATCTGTCTGTATCCACCTGCTGTCTCTCCTCTTATGCTGAGGCTGTAAGCTGTTTGGGGCAAGGCCCATATTTTTGTTCAGTGTTTGTACAGGGCCACGCACTGATCCCTGCCTCGGTCTGCCAGGCGCCACCCTACAAATCCTAAATGAGCAGCAGAGCTGGGAATGGAGCCCAGGAGTCCTGCCTCCTCCTTCACTCATTATGAGAGCACATGCCTCCCCCCACCCCGAGTTGATTCCAAGATCAGGCCTGTCTGGATTGTCTCTGTTTAATGTGCAGAGCGGTTTAAGTGGCTGCTTCTGGGAATTAATCATGGCAGGCAGCATATATGCGGTCAAAGGTTCCAACTGATTGAGCCTTCCCACCGGTCTTATCTCTTGATCCTCTATTTCCTGGGAAGCACCTCAAAGATGCTACTGATGTCTAGGGAAGGGGCTTTGTTTGGGGCCCACTGGCTGGGCGAGGCATGGGCAGCCACAGGGAAACCTCTGCCTTTTTTTTGTCCAGTTCATCAGGGTGTCTGGGCTGTAAAATCTCTCTGGGCTTTCTGCTAGGAGTGAGAAATGTTCCTTGCACCTTAGCCGGTAACAAGGTGATAATTACCCTCTAATCAGTCTGCAGAGCAAACACTGTACAGTGCAAAGCAGAGTGGGAAGGGAAATGCTGACACAAAGACTAATGGGTCCCAATTATTCCAAGTCAGTGATAAAGGGAAAGCAGGAAAGGAAAGAGGGGAGAGGAGGGGCTGATCTGCAGAGAGGGCCTGTGCCAGCTGTGAACAGCTCTCTGGTGAAGGCTCTTTCCTGCTGATTTTATACCTTGTGTTCCCAGGTGAAGGCTGCACATCCCCCGCGTGCTGTGCAATTTCTAATTTCCTTTGTGAGAGGACAGAAGGCGGGGGGGGGGAATCAGGTTGTTTGTTTCTATTGCAACCAACAAGGTGTTTTGTTTATAACAAAATGCTAATAATGCCCAGTGCCCCTAGCAGCTTCCTCCTCCTCTTCCTGCAGATCTGAGAGCATTTTACTAATGAGTCATTAATTAAGCTTTGCCACAGGTCTGTACAATAGGAAAGCACTGTGATGAACTGGCTAGTGTGCATGTGGCACTGCTGCCCTCGGCTATGGAATACAAAACAGTGACAGTAGGTTAAATGTTTGAGGGGCTCAGTTACTATGGAATTGGGCATATGGATACCTAAGATGGATGGATGGACACATGCAGAGTCCTGAGTAGCCATGGGTTTGTTACAGGATTATCCATCCCACTTTTCCAGTGGGGAAACTGAGGCAGTGAGCACCTGCTCTGAAGATGTGTGGAGCTCCTGCAACTCCTGTTGGTTTCTGGGGGAATTGCCAGGACTCAGCACTTCCCCAGGTCCAAATTTTCAAAATGTTACCATTTGGGGATGCCTTAGCCTTTGCGTGCCCCATCTGAGATGCTGATTGATTGGCAGGGTCACTCCACCTGAAATCAGGGCACAGAGGGCCGTGCAGGTGCTCAGCCTGTCCAAAATGTAGGCCCAAGGAATCACAGGTTGGGCACCCTATATCTGAGTCGCTCCAAATTATTAGCCACTCTTCAAAATTTGGGCCAGAGTGACTTCCTGCTGGGCATGCAGTGAGTCAGCTGTAGAGCCGGGCAACAGAACCCCATAGTCTTGCACTCTCTCCCAGATCACACTTTGCTCTGGATTTTGTAAGGAACTCAAGCCCCAGGAAAAAATTCTGAACCTTTGGAGTGATCCTGGCCTGGTCTTGTGCAAACCTGGGCCCAATTTTGTATCAATATCATGCACAATTAGTGACTTTGCTCAGCATTGTCACAAAGTGCCATCAAGGGGCACAGTCCTCTCTCCCCCATTGACCCCAAGGAAATGCTCACATGGAGAACAGTGAAGCAAAACCACAGAGACCTGCTGCACACCCCTGGCCACTCCTGACTGCTACATCCCTGCACTAACCATTAGACATACATCCTTCCATTGCTCCATACTGGGCAGATCCTCAGCTTGAAGTCAATGAAGCTACACTGATTTACAACACGTAAGAATCTGGCCCCTTGTAGCTAACTGCTGGGATTTTTAGGGTTAGGATGGTACATAAATCCAGCAGGTGAACTGTAGGTAAGGGGCAAAGCAAACCAACCAGGGTATGTATTGTGAACTGTACGCACAGTAGTGCAAACAGCAGCTGCTTTCTGGCTTGCTCTGTTCTGATCTGAGAAGACACTGCCTCCCAATGGACGCAGCAGAAACTACAGTTTGAAATGGCCCAGCTGCGTGCTGGTGGAACATGTGACGTTTCAACTTGTGTTTGAATGCAGCCTCCTAATCCTGTTGCTTGTGCATGAGCTAGACGAGTGCCAAAAAATAGAGAGAGAGAGAGAGAGAGAATGGCTTTGCATTTACTCTCTGGCCTGGAATGTGTCCAGATTGCTTCTCAAGGCATTTTTTTATGCTCTCTGTTATTGTAATCAGTTCCCTTTGGTGGAGTCTTAGTGCCTTAGGGGGTTGTGTGTGTGTGTGTGTGTGTGAGAGAGAGAGAGAGAGAGAAGGAGCACAGGAACTGCCACCCACTGCATCAAATCAACAATTCATCTTAGTCTCTGACAGCAGCCAGGTTCAGATGCTTTAGAGAAAGGTGTAAGAATCTAGATATTAGACAATATTGGACTAAGCTATTTATAGGTTAAGTTTCTTCAGAACCCCTGGCCGTTAGGTGGGTTTGTGCATGGAAGATAGCTAGCAGAGAGTGTGGGTATACGTGCATGTGTGTGTGACTGCTAACAGAGCGTGGCTGTGTGTATATGATTGCTCACAGAGTGTACACAAGTTCATAATCACCAAGTGTGGCATTGTGAGTTCATGCGTGTATGTATGTGCACACACGTGTGTTAGATCACTAACAGAAGTGTTCCACAGCAGTCGAATGACACCTAGGATTCTGCTTTCCAGCGTCATTTGTCAAAAAACCTCCATTTTGGAATGATATTTTCCTGGCTTGATTGGAAAACAAACTCAGAGGCTGTAACCCAATTACAGTGCCAAAGGAGGAACCCCTCTGTCTCATAAGCTGCAGCGAGATGGTCCCATCACAGCTCATGCTCCAGGACAGCCTAACACAGGGCCCCTTGTCTCTCTTCTTCTCCTCAGCCCTCTCCTGGGCTGCTGCTACTGCAGAGAATTCGCCTTTTGTGACAATCCTCTCCCCTCCTCCTCCAGCAAAAGTGAAGCACTTAAAACGCTCTCCAGATCCATCCCTTGCTGTCAAGGACACTTCCCTGTGGCCCCTTAACAAGGGATGAAACCAGCCTATTCTGCTGCATTGTGTCCCAGCAGCTGTAGGTTCTGAACCTCCCCACTCTAATTATTACCATAGACATCCCCACTGAATCCCAGTAATACAGTGGCTGGGAGGCATGTGCAGAAGAGGGCTGGCTGGATGCTTGAGCAAAAGGAAAATCTGGGCCCTGCGAGTGTGTACTGTGCACACTCTTGCACGTACACAAACAGACAGGTGCACTTCGGCATGCACATCCACAGATTCTCCCCACCCGCCAGCTTATGTGCAGTCTTTATGCCAGGGGCAAAGAGTTGCCATTCTAATTTTGCCATCTCTTTTACACAGTTGGCTTGGGCATAAATACCCAAGATGTAGGGCAGTGGAGCATTTGGCCCTGGGTGTGTATGTCTATCCAATATACACCCCACCACGCACACACTGGAAACATACACCGACCTGTCTGCTGTTTACAAACGCGCACACGGAAAGATACATGTGCACACAGACAGAGAACAAATGCACAATAGCTACACGTATGTAAAAGAGCGTGTGCATGCATCTCTACTCCCGTACTGTATATGTGCACGCACACGGGTCGCACAGTGTAACCATGCCCATGGCAGTACACCCAGGCAGAGAGACAGAAGTAACATAAACACATATGCGTTATACAACATGTAGAGACGCCCACAAATACGCTCCAGAAGTAACCCATCGTAATCCATGCAGCGCACACCAGAGCCTGCCAACAAGGATCCCATGTGAGCAGGATTTCCCGCTATGTGCGTAGGCAGAGGGGAGCAATGAATGGCCGTGTCTTATGGCCTAGCACAGGGTTTCCCAAATGGGTCAAGGGAAGGTTCTGGATGGGTCTCGGCCTCAGGAGAGTTGAGAGGAAGGGTTGGAGAGTAAGCCTACCCCACACTCGCCCCCACAGCAGCAGCTCCTGTCTTGGGTGGGGCTGGGCCAGGCTCCCTGCTCTGGATGTTGTGATCTGGTGCACAGGGGTGGCCAGGCCAAACCTGAGTGGTGCTATGGACCCATGTGCTTGGTCACAAGGCCCAGACTGACTCCGTCCCGAGAGACAGGAGTTGCCCTTGGGAGTTGAGTGCAGGGTGGGGTTGCCCTCTCTGGGTCCTCCCCTCCACGCCAGGCCGGGATGAGCATTGCAGTGCCAGGGCGGAGGGTGCTGCTCCACATGTTTGGTGCCCCCCCGGGCACAGCAGGGAGGAGGTGGTGGCAGCGGAGGGCGCTGGTCTACAATTCCCCCACACACACACCCCGAATTTGGACCATGGGTGGGCTGTAAAACAAAAACCAACTGCAGTTGGTTGGTCCCCTTAGCAGAAGGTTTGGGAACTACTGGCCTAGCAGATAGTGCCCTGCCCGGGTAGCAGGTAGCATAGGCCAGGGAAGGCTGTGCCTCCCCAAACAGCCTGGCGTGCCCCCCCCCATGCCTGCTTCCAGGCCCCTTCCCAGCGCTCTTCCACGGCCGAGAGGTGTGTGTGCTCTGGGCTCCGGTGAGGGTGTGTGTGTGTGTGTGTGGAAGGGGACGAGTGGGGCCTCAGGCAGAGGGAGAGGGGCTGGGGGCTGGCCTCCCCCAGCAGCTCATTCACCCATCGCCCATGGGGCCTTGGGCTGCACAGCAGGAGCCCGGCGGGGTTCTGCTCTTGTCTTTCTTTCTCGGTGCCTCTGATCCCTTCCCTGCCTCTTGTGAGCTCTCTGGGATAAGGATCCTCTCGCCCTGTGTGTCTGGTCAGCGTCCAGCCCAGCGGGACCCTGCTGGCCCTTCCAGGCACTCCTGTACTCTGGATGGAGAAAGGCTGCCAAGGCCGACACCTCCCCCGTGGGGGCGCATGCCAGTGCCAAATACCCTGCCTCGATTAGAAAACCCACATGGCTGCAAGGCCTGCACCCTGACCAGCATTACAGCCCCAGCTCCTGAAAGGCGGGATGCAGTAACAGGACTAGCCTGCTGGTGTGGCAAGGATGACAGACGCATCTGCTCATGTGGAGCAGGCTCCTGCAGGCTGCGCTGTCCCTCTTCGCCCCCCTGCTGACTCTGGGTGAACAAACGGGCAGGGGCTGCGAGACCCAGGGGCTGGTTTGCAGCTCGGCTTCAGTCCCAGATGGCCCCATTCAGCCAGGTGGACCCGGCCGGGGTGGGCAGGAAAGGAAACAAGTGTCACTTTAAGCCAGAAGTGAACTGCACTCTGTACCGAGTGGGGGAGTGGCCTCACTGCCATGCTGAGCAAACAGGGTGCAGCTCTCATTTAAAATGCTGGTTTGAGCAGAGCTGAGGAGTCAGGACTCCTGAATATCGTTGCCAGTTCTGGGAGGGAAGTGTGGGCTATTGGTTATGAGCAGGGCAGTGGCAACAGCATACCTAGGTTTTATTCCCAGCTCTGGGAGAGGATTGGGGTCTAGTGGGCAGCGCAGAGGTGAGGGAATCAGGACTCCTGGGTTCCATTCCTGGCTTTTCCGCCAACTCACTGTGTTACCTGCACCAAGTTGCTTTGTGTCTCAGTTTCCTATCCCCTAAAGGGGCTGATAACACTTACCTGCCTCCTAGGGAGGTTCTGAGGGGGAGGATTGATTAGCTAATGTTTACAAAGCACTTGGGAGAGTTAATGGGCCTCATAAATACCAACACCTCCTTAAAACGCGCCCCTATGCTGTGATTATTATCTGGGTTACACTAGTGCCTGGCAGCTCCAGCTGAGATTGCTCTAAGCACTGTACAAACTGAGAGAGAGAGAGAGAGTCCCTGCCCCAAGGAGCTTCCAATCTAACTAGATAAGACAAAGGGGATACAGAACTACAAAGAGAGGAAAGTGTCACACCTGCAGCCAGCAGCAGGATGCCGGGTAGAATCCAGATCTCCTGGGGCAGTCCTCTATGCACTAGACCACGCTGCCTTTCCTAAGTGGAGTGCATCCAAATCACTTCCATCTGGCACTGTCTGGGCTGGCAGGCAGCTGCAGCTGTGGAGACAATCTATGTCTACGCACCTGTCTGTATATTGGTACCTTGTCCTCTCTCTGCTCCTGCTCCGTTCACCTGCTGTCTAGTGTCTAAATCCCAGATTGTGAGCACTCTGGGGCAGGCAGCGGTCTTGTGTTGTTTATTCATACTCCCACTAGTATAATGGGAGCCTTGATGCCGTTGTGAGCTATGTAGGCCCACCTCCTCAAAGGTATTTAGGCGCTTAACTCTCATTGAAATCAAAGGAAGTAAGGTGCTCAAAACCCTTGGAGATCGTAGGCTCTACTTTATTATTTCATTGTTGTTGTAACCACGGCATCAAATCAGGTAGGATGCTCTTGTGAACTTCTTCGCGTATTGATGCTTTTGATATTGTGAACATGGTGCCCAGATACCAGGGGGATGGGTTCAGCAAAAGAGATTGGAGAGACTGGTAGCTAGCTAGACAGACAGAGATAGATAGATATAAAACAGGCTGTCCCCTATTGGTAAAAGGTGCCATACAAAAGGCTTTCAGCCTTTGCAGTTTGTAACAGTCCATTCAACAATCAATACAAATAAACTTACATTTCTAAAGCACCTTTTACCGCAAAGTATTTTACCAACTTTGCATACACATGAAGCCCTGCCCTCGTCACTAACACGCAGCCACTGCTGGGGTGAAACGCAGCGGCTGCGCAACTGCTCACAGCAACACTGTGAAGCAGTTTAGGCCAGGAAACGACAACGAACATCGTACCTGCAGAGGGAATTTTGTGGGAAGCCCATCTCTACTTCTCTCTTTGAGTAGATTTGCATCCTGTCAGGCGTTAATTTGCGGGGGTGCAATACTGGGGAAAGGTTTTGTTTTTAATAAAAATTGTGGCTGGGGGGAGGGGAAGAAATCAGCCTGCGTGTGCAAGTGAGAGAGAGACAATAGACAGGCTGCTTATAAATCAGTACTGGCCTGACAAGCCTCTGCTACCCTTATTGCGGATTCCGTTATCCCATCTGGAGAAGGCTTAATATAAAAAGCCAATAATCCCAGTGATGAGGGAGAAGGAGAAGGTGGCAGAGTTGCCTCTCACTCAAAGCGAGCCAGCCTTCTTGGCCTCTCTGTAAGGGAGGGAGCAGGTGATTTCACTGGAAGGGGCCAGCTGAGATGGAATCCTAATGGGACGACACCACAGCGCAATAGACACCCGTCCCTTCCCCACCCCCATCTGCCCAAGGCTCTCACACTGCCTTGCACACGTGAGCAGATTGGACCTCACAACAGCCCCGGGACCTGTTTTACGGCGGCTGGAGTGAGGCACAAAGAGGTTAAAACCCAGATCCTCGAAGGTGTTGATTTCAGACGGATCCAGGCGTCTCGGTGCCTTTGAGGATCTGGGCCTAAGTGACTTGACCAAAGGCTCCCAATGAATCAGTGGCACCATTAGGCCTAGAACTCCTGTGACCTGGCCTCTTCTACAGTAGAAGTAAATAGCTTCATCTTGTTGTTAATAGTCATATGACAGCACCTGGAGACCCTGAGTGGAGTTGGGGCCCCACCGTGCTAGGTGCTGTACATCTAAACAATGAGAGACATTGCCCTGAAGTGCTAACAGTCTAAACAGATCAAAAGGGTTATTTATCCCCATTGGGGGCACTGGGGGACAGGGGCTGACACCTCTCTCGCCCAAAGGAGGAGAACAGGGATGGGATTGGGAACCAGTGCAGTGCCACCAGCTGCACAGGCATGAGGGAGTTAACTGGAGGACTGGTGTGCAGTGTTGCCATGACCAGGTGTAACTCAGGCCCCCCAAAATCATAAGATTGACTTACAAAGCATGAGATTTTTTAAAAATAGAATCAATATGGGGTTCTTGGTCGTTGTCCTTGCAGGGCATTCGGGGCACATTTCCAAGCTTTTCTCCCCTATCACCAGGGCTAGGAATGTTTTTTTTTTGTTTTTTTTTTAAAGCTGAGATTCTCACCTAGTCATGCGATTCCAGGCTCTGGGGCTTTTGGCGACACCAAAAGAGCTGGTAAGACAGGGCTGGACTTGTCTCTGGCTCCTCTGGGAGTGACTAGAAATCGCCTAGCAGAGCCCTGCCAAATGCAAATACTGAGGAAGAAACGCAAACCAGCTCCTGCGTTTTGAGAGTTGCTGCAGCTACCCCCCCACCAGGGCACAGTCAGGCAGCCCCAGGCAGGTGAAAATGCTGCTCTGGTGATGCTATTAGGGGGCTGTCTCCATATTGCATTCATTCCCCGCTGCGCTTGCCTTGACTGGCTCATCCATTTGTGCATCGGCTCTAGAATCCCTCCAGCCGTGGGCTTAAATCCCGCTGGTGCTGTTTCAGCCCTGGCCCAGGGAAATAAAGCCAGCTCCATGCATTTGCTCTGCGCTGCTTTTTCCAAGAAGACCTTCAAACCCTACACACAGCTTGGACTTCCATTGGCACTTTTAGTGCATGCAGATCTGCCCTGGTGACTTAGCCCCAAATCTGCTCCCTGCCCCCGTGGCCCCCTTTGCGTCATGTGCTGCCTGTAGAGCACCTCCCCAGAAGCAGCTGCGTTACGGTGGTGCTTGCGTGTATGTAATGAGCGAAGCCCAGTCGGGGATGAGCGGTGCTGCATTATGGTAACTTATGGGATGTGGAAACTGAGAGGGCAAACACCCAGCTCCAGGACAGGGAGTCAGAGCTGGGGTTAGAATTGAGCAGTTCTGAGTCACAGCCCTCCTGCCCTGACCCGCTGGGGCATGCCGCTGTTGTGAATTAGGAAACCTCTGAGATAGAAACTTCGGTCAGGGATGATTGTGGGTGGCCGATGGCAAACGTGTGTCAGTTCCAAAATACCCTCCTGGGTGGGTGGGGGCAGCCAGGTAGGGGGCATGTGACTCTGGCAAGGTTGGACGGGGAGGGGCATTCTGAGGGTACGTCAAATATACTGTCAGCGTGCGGTGTCATTGCGCTCCTGGAGACGTACCAGAGCAGTGACGCTGCAGCCACACCAGCCGGGCTTGTACAGTTCGCAGAGCTGCGGCCTCCTTGCTTCGATACCCGACTTGGCTCGATTAAAGCTAGCTCCGGTATGTCCAGCCACGCCGCACCTGCAGTATGGACGTAACCTCAGGTAGCCGGGAGCCTGCCCTGAGACTGAGCACATGTTTGAGGCCCAGAAGGAGGGGAATTATGAATGAGTCTGTTTGCTGAACCCTAGCACTGGAGAAGGGATGGGGGGAGGGACCTCCCTGCTTTCCAGAACCCGGGGAGGAAGGGACAGGGCAAATGCCGCCCTCTGAATCCAGGCTGTAAATGTGTCACCCCCATCCGGGCTGTGAGTATAAACGAATCAAACTCATCCCAGCCCCATCCTGCTAAATCGATCCCTTTGCACCAAGTGTTGCCCCGACCCCCCGGGGCGAAGTCTGCTGCCAGTGATAGAAATGACTGACCTCCAGGAGCCAACGATTAGATCAGCAGGGAAAGAAAGAAAAAGAAAGAAAGAAAGAAAAGAAAAGAAAGAAGAAAGAAAGAAAGAAAGATGTTCCTGGGAGATTGAAGCAGGCCACCGGAATATAACCCTTGCAGCTTCAAAGCATTTTGAACCATGCGGTGCCCCATTAAAGCCCACAGGAAACTTTGCACAAGCTGTTTTCTGCTGTGTGAGGAAGACCAAGGTCAGGGTGTACCAGCCAAAGCGGCTGGTGTCTGGAAGCCCCCAGCAGCAGCAGCTCTGTGGAGCTTGGTGCCTGGACTGGAGTCCAGCTGCAGAGCTTTGGGGGAGATGTAAGCTTCCCTCCAGGCTCTCGCAGCTGGTTGAAGATGCGTTGGGAAAGCTGAGTGGGTGGGAGAGGAGACGGGTGCTGGCCTGTGAAATATCCACTGGAGTCGGTGTGGTACAGGGAGCGCTGCTGGGCCCACAATGGGGATTTACAACCAGCTGGTGAGGTAAGTCAGTAAAGAGAAGGCAGAGCTGGTTGGGGGTAGCAATGGATTAGGGACCCTTTCAAAGCCAGATCAGTGCTTTGAATCCAGGGCAGGGACTAGCAGTCAGTCCCAGCTGATGGTTGCTTGGTGGCCGACCCAAAATGAATTTGAAGGGCCTCAGCATGGTTCCCAATGGGCAAGAGCCCACACCACACAAACCGCCAGCAGAGAGGCCCAGGACTGAATGGGCTACAGAGACTGGCCTTGGTCAGTGCTTAATATGTGCCACGGCTTGCCAAGGCTGAGCCCCGGCACCTCTAGGCTTGGCAGTTCAGAGCCCCGGCACCCTGGCCTGGCAGTTCAGAGCCCCGGCACCTCTGGGCTTGCCACGTCAGTTATGAAAGTAAAAAATTGCTTGAGCCCTGGCACCTCTTTCATTACAAATTAAGCGCTGGCCCTGGTCACCCCTAGCAGAGCTCTCTTCCGCTCAGAGGTGAGACACATCGGAAGGCAGTGTGTGTGCAGAGAGCCAGCATTTCTCTACCTAACCCCTTTCCCTGCCTTTTCATTTCAGTTCAAGGTAACGAAGAGGGCGCTCACGTTCTTGAGGATTTCCAAGCTAACAAAGATCTTGCAGAGACTGTGTGACATTCACTTTGCAACTGGCGCTTCCGAGAAGAACGGCTCGTTATAGCCTGTCTCTGCGAGCCAGCACCCGAGTGGGATATAATATCTGAATAATTTACAAAGGCTCTTCATTAAACAGATTTATTTTTGGCAGCTTTGTTAGAATGTTCCTTTTAGGAGCAAAGAGGGAGAAGGGTTGGCCTCACTGCCATGTCTTTTCATCTGGGGCTGGACTGGGAATGGGACACGGCACTGGGAGGTCACTGGGATAAATACAACGCAGGGCCACTTGGACAACACACTTTGATGGCTTGTGCCAAATGAACATTCCAAAGGGTATGTCTACACTGCACTCGCAGGTTGTGATGGCCGCTCGTGTAAATACACCCAAACTAGCTTTAATCTAGACTAAAGCTAGCTCGAGTCTGTCTACACATTCTGCAGTGGCACCTTGCAATTGCAGTGTAAACACTCCCTAAAAGATCTGCTGTGGTTCTGACCCCAAGATGCAGGGATCATTTGTGCGACGCTCGCTGGCCTGTGCTAGGTAGGAGGCCGAAGTAGATGGTCATAATACTCCTTTCTGGCCTTCCAATCAGCAAGTTTGGTCATTCTCAGTCTAGTCCCTAATGGATAGGATTCCAGATCCCAAAACCACCATGTGTGGCGCTAATTGTGTTTGGCATTGGCAGTAATTGTGTATGTATAGTGCCTAGCATAATGGGACCCTATTCCTCTATTGGGGCTTCTCAGCACTATCGTAAAATATAATAACAATAAATTAATAAATCCCTTGTTGGTTCTCCCAGAGGAGAGGCCAAGGATTATGGCAGGAAAGCCCTTAAGCATATGCTTAAAGCCCCCTGCCTGTTCCTGAATGAGAAACTGAATAAGCCATGGAGACCTGCTTTCCTGCAAATGGTCCACTGCATGTGAGGATCAAGGCTTGTTAGCTGGCAGATGTGCAAGAAATGCAGGCTGGCATTGCCAATGGCGCTGGTAAACAGAGAATTTCCCTCTCCAGAACTGCTCGCCCAGCCTTTAAAGCCAATATTATAATTCACCCTTCCTTAAATACATGCACCTTGGCCTGCTTGTAACCCAACTAATTAAAGCGTCATACAGCTCAAGGCAGTTGTGTCCTCCTGAATTTAGCCTTGCCAAGATTATACCATAAAGTATTGCATTTACTGGCGAAAGCAAGAAAAGCCCCCACCCTATAGATAATATTTTGTAACAAACCTAAAAGCCAGCCAAATAATGTTTCATTTCCCATTTGAACCGAGCCACAGAAAGCTGCTGCAAATAAATAGCTTGAAACATAGAGTGAGTGAATGAAACCAGTGGGCTCAGGTTATACTGGAGTCAAAGACACAACATTACTTTGATCAGTCAAGGTTAAAGAGCCGACTTAAACCCGCAACAGCCAGGAAATCCAGTCAAGGTTACAACTCTCTCCTTAACCCATGCTTGCCTGTAGGGGCTGCATCTCATAAGCTATTGAAGAGTCAGGCTTGGCAGTCTGGGAATCACAGAGGGCAGTTTTCACCTTTACTCTCTGCATGTTCTAGGTCAGATCCACCACAGCTGGTACAAAGTGGCGTAGTTGCACTGAAGTCCATGGGAATCTTTCCAGTGACTTCGGGAGGGGTTGGAATAGTTCCTTAGCATTATCTTTTTTTGTGATTTCATCTTTGTACTGTTATTTTTAATGTAGTAAGTAAACCAAAAGTGAAATCTCGGTCATGTTGAAGCTGATGGCAAAACTCCCATTAATTTCAATGAAGCCAGGATATCAGCCCAGATGTTAACCACATTTATCTGCTTTTTTTAGGTTTTTACTTAGCAACAATTATTGTCCTGCCTAAGCACCCTATCTCGTGCAGACAAGACACCATTAATAGTTAAACAATTAAAACAGACACAAAAAAGCCACTTACAAGTGAACAAGAATACACGGGAAAAGGGATGAAATAAAGAAAATCAAAAGAATAAAGGGTGCTAGACAGCTTGATTAGATAGATATTCATCTCAGAGGATACCAAAGCATTTCACAGCTAATACTCACATAGGTTCACTAAAATGCAGCCACCCCGGGGTAGAGAGTTCAACCAATAAAAAACATAACCAGGGATACAGAGGGCTACACACAGCTGTTTTAGAAAGTGATGGAAGAGCTTCTGCATAAAACCACCATAGTTCTTAAGGTCTCATTTCAAAGACATTTCTCCACACACACACAATGTCCCACATGGAAAGAAAAATCTAGACAGCAGCCTCCCTGCACACACACCTAGTACCTCTCCCACTCCCAAAATAATGATGCCAGTAAGCAGTGATGGAAGGAGCTCCCCTATGGAAGGAGGAACAAAATGGGGCCCCAGCTTGGTGCAGTCGGATGGCTTTTCTCTGTGAATAACAGTAGATGGCCCAGATGCAAATAGTAAAATATCCGGAGTATTGACCAATGTGTGATCCCCACCAGTGATGATGGGGATAAGCCAATCACTGGTATGAAAAAATGCGGGCAGAGCCTGTTCCAAGCTGTACTTGTGTGGCCTTGAGCAAGTCACTTAGCCTCTCTTTGTCTCAGTTCCCCCATCTACAATGGGGATAATAATCCTTTCTTTGTCAGTCTTGCCTATTTAGATTGTGTGGCAGGGCCTATCTCTTACTATGCATGTGGACAGCGGCTTGTACAGATCAGTTGTAACCCTGATCTTGGTTAGGTTCCCCTGAGCACTACTGTAAGATAAATAATGAGAGAAGAATCTTTTTTTTTATTCTAAACTTGCAGCAATGTGTGCCCCCTTCTTCCCCACCGCCCTATGCGTGTCAACAGTCACACAATTAAAAAAAAAGAAGAATTGTGATTCTAACATGTGAGCTTGTCACAGGGTGACCAGCCCCTTTGAGGGGAAATGGGGCCAGACCTTCCTGTGCCATAATTAGCTGCCTCCCAGCCTGAGGGGGCTGGGACTAATCAGGTCAGGTGGTAGCCTGATGATCACCTGGCCTCATAAAAAGGACTGAGCGAACGGGGAGACTGGAATTTAGCTACAGGGAGCAGGCTGGGCTCAGCTGAGCTGCTATGGAAGGCTCTGAAGTTGCTCCTGAAGGAAGCAGGACCTCCAGGGAGTGGTAGACTACAAGGGGGACGCCAGGAAAAGCAGTCTTGGAGTCGATGCTCTGGAACAAAGCAGGGCAAGACTTAAAGGTGCCCCGTACAGTGCTGAGAGCTGAGCCCAGACAGTGGGCGAAAGAGTAGCCCAAGAGGGGTGGAAGAAGCTTTCGTTTGGACTCATTACCCTGGAAGAAGGGGTTAAATTTGTTTAATGACTTTGGCTGAGTCACCTCACCGACCTGTGTGGGGAAGGGAGGGGACCCGCCTCAGAGAAGGAAACTGAGGCAGGGCGTGCCTGCAGCTCCATGTCTGACCGAAAGGGGATGTGAAAGTGAAAAAAGGAGAGGCTTACCCTGAATTAAATCCACATAGAGGCTTTGCTGCCCCTGGACGAGAATCACTGTTAGGGCTTGTGCTGCTGTTCATGCTCTACCTGGGCTACAGATGATGATAATTAAAAAAACAAAACAAAAAAATGCAAAGCAAAGGGGACATTAAGGTCAAGAGCTGTCAGCCTGGTGCTTTTTACCACCCTAAATCCACAGGAAAAAATTAAATAAAAATTCAGGTTCACTTTATTTAAAAAATTCACGTCCTGACTTATTAGTAAGTATGGATAATTAAGGCTCAGATTTAGTCATGGGTATTTTTAGTAAAAGTTATGGACAGGTCACGGGCAGTAAACAAAAATTCACGGCTCATGACTTGTCCATGTACTATATACCCCTGACTAAATCTTGGGTGCTCTGCAGGGGGGCTTCGGGGGCACCACTGGGGCAGGGAGCAGCCCGGGACTGCTGCTGGTACTAGGCAGGGAGAGGCCGGTGTGCAGCCCGAGACTGCTGCTGTTGCTGGGGGAAGTGTTTGGGTGGGTGGGGGCGCAGTGGCCCAAGACTGCCACAGCAGCAGCCAGTGTGGCGGGCCTGGGGGCTGCGTGAGCTGCTTGGGCAGCCCCCAGGCCAGTGTCACCAGCGGCTGCAGAAGTCCTGGAGGTCCCGGAAAGGCATGGGACTTGCAGCCTTCTTAATTATGATTTAAAATTGATATTGTAGTACCTAGAGGCCAAGCAGGTTGGGTCCCCCATTGCACTAGGTGCCCATACGCACATATCATAAATGACAGACTGTGCCCCAAAGAGGTTCACCTCCTCAATCCAATACAGAGCAAGAAGTCCCCGCTAAACTGTCCCTTGCTACTTGTACATAACTCCACACCAGCTCCCTGTGGTCTGTTGGTTAAGTGGTAAAGACTGAAAGGTAGGTCTCCTGCATTCAAGGCCTAGCTCTGCTCCTGATTCATTTTGGGCAACATATGGATTTTAAGGCCAGATGGAACCATTAGATCATCTAGTCTGACCTGTATAACTCAGGCCTTAGAATTTCATCCAGTTACTCCTGTACCGAGCTTGAGGAGGTTGTGAAGGCTAGGACTATTAAAAGAGAACTGGACAGTTTCATGGAGGTTAAGTCCATTAATGGCTATTAGCCAGGGTAAGGAATGGTGTCCCTAGCCTCTGTTTGCCAGAGGGTGGAGATGGCTGGCAGGAGAGAGCTCACTTGATCATTACCTGTTAGATTCACTCCCTCTGGGAAACCTGGCACTAGCCACTGTCAGCAGACAGGATACTGGGCTGGATGGACCTTTGGTCTGACCCAGTATGGCCATTCTTATGTTCTTATGAGCCCAAACTCTGTGTGCCTCAGTTTCTCCATCTGTGAAATGAGGATAACGATACCACACACTGCGGCAGGGGGGTTGGGAGGCTTTGGGGGTTTGGAAAGAACTTTATAATCCTTGGATGAAAGGTGCTACAGAGATGCAAAGACTCACAGTACTATTAATAATCCTTGACATGAAGCTGTCATACTGTTCATTAATATGGATAGGCCTAAGGGAATAGAAGCTACAGCACAACATACAGTAGCTGTCACAATAACTCAGGCATTTACATTGTTCTCTTTAAAAATAAATACCACAACAGCCTGCTCCATGTTGCTGGAGCCATGACATCTAGCATTCTATTTTTAATCGGAAAATGCATTGATTTGCAAGACACACGCATAAGATGGTGCATGAAATTTCTCCCCCCCCACACACACTTTGTATCTTATATATTATTATTATTATTCATGTGCATTCCTGTGTCAAGGAAGGATGCAAAGGACCCAATCCTGCAGGCACTTATGCACATGCTTAACTTTATACACATGCGTAGTTCCCATTGGGTGTAATCCTGGTTCCAATAAAGTAAATGGCAAAACTCTCACTGACTTCAAAGGGACCAGGATTTCATGCACTGAATTCAGTGGGACCAGTGACATGCACAAAGTTAAGCACACCTGTAACTGTTTTCAGCATTGGAGACAAAATTTACATATAGATCAGAATTTCCCTATTGTTTTGTATCTGGAGGTTTTGGTCCAGCCACACTGTGGCCAGCTGCAAAGTTTGGCTGAGGAACCCAAAGTAGGAGAAAGAAAAGGAGTACTTGTAGCACCTTAGAGACTAACAAATTTATTAGAGCATAAGCGGTAGCTCACAAAAGCTTATGCGCTAATAAATTTGTTAGTCTTTAAGGTGCCACAAATACTCCTTTTCTTTTTACGGATACAGACTAACACGGCTGCTACTCTGAAACCTGTCAAAGTAGGAGAGTGTTCACTCTGGCCTCAACCCACCCCTCTATTTAATAATAAATCCACAGCAATGCAGGTGTCATGGTTGTCACTATGCAGCATATCAGGGACACTCACAAACACAGATCAATGATAGGGAGAGGATTCAAATCCTCCTGCCCTAAAAGCTCAGGCTGGCTAGAATTAAAGGAGAATCTCCATTTAGTTGCTTGCAGTATAGGAGCAGTGACACACAGATGGCAAATGTAACTTTGTCTCGGGGGCAATATGTATATATATATATATATATATATACACACACACACACACAAGAATGTATTCCAAGCTGACACTTGAGCTGTGTGAAACTTGGTCATTTCTATTCACAATCTTCGATTCATAGGGTCTGGTTCTCATTCACACTAAGGCCCCTTGTCGTATTGCCGGAGCAGCAAATTACATTTTCACTCACTTTACATGTAAAAGGGGCATTAATGTAAATGAGAATCACACAAGCCTCACCCGCAATTTCTACATCTAGCCCAGCAGCTTGTGGTTGAAGTTGAGCGTATCTTTTAGGAGATGTCCAGCTTTGATTATAGACCCAAAGCATTGTGTGGTGCATTGCATTATTCTAACAGTGGGAGGTATGGATTCTTCGAAATTGCAAGGACTTCTTACAATTGTGTTCTTTGCTGATTGCATTGACTTTACTGCTGACCCATTGGACTCTACATGATGACGGCTTGACCTGTAATCCTTAAACTGATATATCAAAGAGAATTGCCAAAATGAGCCACTAGTGAACTGTAAGCCAGTTTGGTATCTGTTTCAGAGTAGCAGCCATGTTAGTCTGTATTCGCAAAAAGAAAAGGAGTACTTATGGCACCTTAGAGACTAACAAATTTTTTAGAGCATAAGCTTTCGTGAGCTACAGCTCACTTCAACGGATGCATTCGATGAAGTGAGCTGTAGCTCACGAAAGCTTATGCTCTAATAAATTTGTTAGTCTCTAAGGTGCCACAAGTACTCCTTTTCTTTTTGGTATCTGTGTATCTGGAACCCCACAATGTGCAAACTCTGTGACCTGGAGACTAGAGCACTGGCTTGGAACTCAGAAGACCAGGCTTCTATTTCTGGTTCTGCTGCTGGGTGACCCTGGGCAAGTCACCTCACCTTGCTATGCCTCAGTTTCCCCATCTGTAAAACAAGGGCTAGTGATAGTAACCTCCTTTGTCAAGCACTTTGAGATCTACTTGTGGAAAGTGCTATATAAAAGCTAAGCTTATTATTACTTGATGTGATGTGCAACAGCTCAGTTAAAAGAAAAATAACTGAGTGGTTACACATGACTTCTGCAGCTGTTCTCATGGGGTAGCTCTCATGTTTGATGGCCTTATTCAAATCTATGCAAATCCTTAACTTGCTTGGTTTGACTGTGGTGACCATACGAGTAACCTAAGCAGCTGGAATGTGTTTTCCCTCAGTCGCATCTAATTTTATGGCCAAGTTCAGTTTTTACTTTATTGCTCAGTGGCAGTACTAACTGGACTTTATATAGACTATGTCCTGAAGAAGAGCTCTGTGTAAGCTCAGAAGCTTGTCTCTCTCTCTCATCTACAGAAACTGGTCCACTAAAAGATATTACCTCCCCCACATTGTCTCTTTACATAGAACAGGTATTTGGGGCAGGAAATCAATATGATGCATTGAAGCATCTAAGCCTCTCAAATACCTTATCAGACACTCCCAGAATCTCTCTTGCATCTTGTTCAGGTTAGGCACCCATTTAAATATATGCATTTGCAAACTGCTCTTCAGTGCAAACACATTGAGTCCTTCTCAGTCCAATGTTTCAAACTGTACGGAATGGAATCTGTCCTTATGCTAATATTCCAGGATAGCTTAGACCTGTGGGCTCATTATGCGTTTGCTTTATGAAGCAAGCTTAGATATTTTTATTTTAACATTGGGTGGTCACTAATATTTTTGTTTCTGCCAAGTGTGATTAAGTTGCACTCAACTCCCGCATCTACTCTGGAATTCATTCACTTTTTGTTCATTTATTTCCAGCATCATGAACCAACCTGTTGTATCAACTTGCTCGGTAAGGGATCTATCAAAGATCATCGTCAGCGCTGTCTGTCCATGAATGTATTTTGGTTTTATATGTCTTTTCGGGTTGTGCTGAAAGCAACACTCTGTGCAAAATGGTTGCCTTTCTTGTGTGTCTGACACCGCATCCCTTGGGCTGCACACCTTCCTGTCATCTTGTGATTGCTTCCACATTCACTGCAAACAATAAATCTCTGCTGTTTACTTACCTTTGTATTCTGTCTGTATGCATTTTTAATTCGCTGCACTTCAGTTCTTTCACTGCTTTTTAACACGGTGAGAAAAGAGTTTTCACCAGCCTTGAAAATATCCAACCCTTTGCAAAGTCAAATCCAATTCTCATAACAACCCTGCTTTGACCTATGTATTTCTCGGTTATGTCATTTAGTCTCTAATTAGTAGCCAGTATATCTATTAACTGTTCCAATTCACATGGCTTAGCTTTAATACACAGGTCTGTAACATAATGATCAACGGTTTCATCTGGCACCAGAGGAAAATGTGCTTTTCCCAACTGTTCTTTCTTGCATGGATCCCAGTGTTCCAAGAATTTTCAACTGGCTGCATGTTGCCATTTTCCGTTCCCTTTGTGCTACCATGCGCTTGTACCATAGCTCGCCAATATTCGGGGCCTGGCCCCAGGTACAAGCGTGGGGAACTCCACCTTCCACAATTTGGAAGTGCTGCAAACAGTATCCCTGCTCCAGATCTCTCCGTGGTTCCCTTCTAATTTGCAGGATGCAGGTAGCTTCATTTGAGGCAAATATTCCCTTACTCACCATGTAATAAAGATAGGTTTCACAGTAGCAGCCATGTTAGTCTGTAGCCACGAAAAAAAGAGGAGTACTTGCGGCACCTTAGAGACTAACATATTTATTAGAGCATAAGCTTTCATGAAGTACATCCGATGAAGTGAGCTGTAGCTCACGAAAGCTTATGTTCTAATAAATTTGTTAGTCTCTAAGGTGCCACAAGTACTCCTTTTCTTTTTATGTAATAAAGATGCGACACAGGGGAGTTGTGGGGCAGGGTTACAAAAGGTTATATCCCCCTCACCTGGCAGGCGTAGCATCCACTCGCTCCCGCGGCTACTGTTACAGCCCATTGGGAATTCCAGATCTGAAAATTCCTAGCTTTAGACTCCATGTCAGATTTCAGCTCTGGAGTTACTCATAGCCAGGACATAAACCAAGGCCCCTGCAGACATGTTACAATAGCTCAGCTGTTACGGCTCTTCCATCCATAGGCCACGTCCCGCAGCAGTGTGAGCGCATACCCAACACTGATGCTGCAGTTCAGCGAGTACTGCACTGCTAGAGGTGCCATCCGGTCGTGGGCATGACATCAAATGGTGGCCCCTGTGGCCTGCATATAGGTGGAAATGAAAGATTCTGGGGCACTTCCTGACTCATAGACTTTAAGGTCAGAAGGGACCACTATGATCGTCTAATCTGACCTCCTGCACAACGCAGGCCACAGAATCTCACCCACGCACTCCTGTAATAAACCCCTATGTCTGAGCTATTGAAGTCCTCAAATCATGGTTTAAAGACTTCAAGGTGCAGAGAATCCTCCAGCAAGTGACCCGTGCCCCACGCTGCAGAGGAAGGTGAAAAACCCCCAGGGCCTCTGCCAATCTGCCCGGGAGGAAAATTCCTTCCCGACCCCAAATATGGCGATCAGCTAAACCCTGAGCATGTGGGCAAGACTCACCAGCCAGACACTCAGGAAAGGATAACTGACTCCATAACAGAGATTGTAATAGCCAAGGGGGTGAGATGGTAATGTCTAAGGCCTGTGGCATGGCTAGGTTTAATTGGCTGGGTTCAGTCTGAAGAAACCCAATTCGATGAACTGCACGGAAACGGTCAATGCCTTTGGGGGCTCTCAGGTAACTTCTCCAGCTCCCAGATTGCAGGGCAGGGAAGGAGACATTGTAAAGGGGGAGTTGCATTCAGCACAATGCAGGAGGAGAGACCCGGCCTGGGAAGAAAACACAGTCTAGTGATGGAGAGGATGATGATGGTGATTGATTTGTATTCCTGTAGGGCCTAGAGGCCCAAACCCCATTGTGCTGGGCCGTGTGGCCAAACAGGGAACAAAAAGACGATCCCCTCCCCGAGGATCTAATAGCCTGCATTAAACAGAGTCCTGGGGGAGGAAGATGCATTAGATGTCAATCTGAGTGGGGAGCTGCACTGAAGGCAGCCCAGGGAAGGGAGGCGAAGCCAAAGTGACCTCGGGTGGAGGAGCTGCCCCCCAGCCCGGGGAGAGGGGCGGGAGCGGATTATGCTGGGCCCAGGGGAGGCTGTAACGACCACCCAAAGGGCGGCCTTCCCATCCCAGGACGCATGAGAGCAGGGAGCTGCACTGAAGGCAGCCGGGGGAAGGCAAAGCGAGCTCGGGTGGAGGAGCTGCCCCCCAGCCCGGGCCGAGGGGCGGGAGCGGATTGCACCGGGGCCCAGGGGAGGCTGTCACGACCATTCCCCGCCCCCCCCCCGGGGGCGCTGGCGGCGGGAGGGGAGCGGACCGCCCGGGCCCGGGCTCAGGCAGCGTCAGAGGCGGGCGCGGGGGGGGCGGGTACGTGGCGTGCGAGGCCGGGCCGAGGGAGCGCAGCCCGGCGAGCTGCGGCAGCGAGGCGGCTCCAGGGGAGGCTGCCGGCGCGGCGCGGCGCGGCGCGCACCCTCCCCCCCACCGCCGGGCTCCGGGCAGGGCGGGCGATGCAGCAGCAGCAGGTGGTGCTGCTCAGCCGCAGGACAGGAGCCCGCAGCCGCCATTAAACAATAGCAGCCGCCGCCGCCGAGCGAAGCTGCCGCCCCGGGCCGGGGCCGCGCAGCGCAGCGCAGCGGGCGGGGGAAGGCGGCCAGGGCCGGGGCGCTGCGCAGCGCAGAGGGGGGACAAAGGCGCAGCGCGGGCGGCGGCGGCGGGTTGCCCAGGGCCCGGGAGGAGGCGGCGGGTCCCGGCCCAGGCGGCGGCGGCGGCGGCGGTGGCGGCAGCGGCAGCCGGAGCCGAGCCTGACATGATGTTTCCGCAAAGCCGGCACTCGGTGAGGGGGGGGGCACCTGGATGCATGGGACGGGGGGGGCGCGCTGGATGGAGGGGCGCGGGGGAAATGCGGGGGGGAGCTGGGCGCGCTGGCGGGGGTGGCACCCGAGTGAGTGAGCGGGCGGGGGCGGGGGGGTTCATTGCAGTGGAATGTGGGGGGGAGGTTGGGCACCCCAGAGTGTGCGTGGGGGGGGGCTGGCGGCACCGGAGTGTGCGTGGAGGAGGGGGGAGTGCGTGGAGGGGGGCGCACCCGAGTGAGGGGGCGGGGGAATGCGGGGGGTGTTGGGGGGGTTCATTGCAGTGGAATGTGGGGGGGAGGTTGGGCACCCCAGAGTGTGCATGGGGAGGAATGCGGGGGGGGGCTGGCGGCACCGCAGTGTTGCGTGGGGGGCGGCGGGGAATGTGGGGGGGGGGCTGGGCGCAGCCCAGTGTGCGTGGGGGGGGCCTGGGCACACCTGAGTGTGCGGGGGGGGCAGGGAATGTGGGGGGGGCTGGGCGCACCTGAGTGTGTGGGGGGGCTGGGAATGTGGGGGGGCCTGGGCACAGCCGAGTGTGCGGGGGTGCAGGGAATGTGGGGGGGAGCCTAGGTGCAGCTGAGTGTATGAGGGGGGCAGGGAATGCGGGGGGGCCTGGGTGGAGCCGAGTGTGTGGGGGGGCAGGGAATGTGGGGGGGGCCTGGGTGCAGCCGAGTGTACGTGGGGGGCAGGGAATGTAGGGGGGCGCCTGGGCGCAGCCGAGTGTGCGGGGGGGCAGGGAATGTGGGGGGGCTCCTAGGTGCAGCTGAGTGTGCGGGGGGGCAGGGAATGTGGGGGGGCTCCTAGGTGCAGCTGAGTGTGCGGGGGGGGCAGGGAATGTGGGGGGGCTCCTAGGTGCAGCTGAGTGTGCGGGGGGGCAGGGAATGTGGGGGGGGGGCCTGGGTGCAGCCGAGTGTACATGAGGGGGCAGGGGAATGTGTGTAGGGGGGGCTGGGCACTTCGGAGTGTGCATGGGGGGGAATGCATGGGGAGGGCTGGGCGCACCTGAGTGTGCGGGGGGCTAGAGAATGTGGGGGGGGCCTGGGCGTAGCCGATTGTACATGGGGAGCAGGGGAATGTGTGTGGGGGAGACTGGGCACCTCGGAGTGTGCATGGGGGGGAATGCGTGGAGGAGCTGGGTACACTGGTGTGGGGGGGGTGCCTGGGGGACTCAGCACAGGAGTGTGTGCGTGGGACTGGGGGCTCTGGGGTAAATGCAGGGGGCCCCGGTGGGTAAGGGGATGCGTAGGAGTGGGAGAGCCGGGAAGCGAAGCTGGGCCTGGGGATATGTGCTTAGGGGCTGGGCCAGGTGGCTTGTGGCTGAGAGGCCCTGGCAGAGGTGGGGTGTAGTGAGGGGGCTTAGGAAGTCAGAGGGTGGGGGTGTCACGGGGGGGGGGGGGTCAGTAGGGCACTTCGGGGAAGTGGGTGGCTGGTGGTACCCTTGACCCAGGAAGTGTAGTTGGGAGAAGCTGCCACTGCCCCCTTGTGCTTGAAGGGCCTAGCCCCTGGCAGCAGGGAAAGGGGGTGTTGCTTTGGGGAGGGGGGTGTTTTGACATATTTTGGGGTGCAGTGGGGTAATTGGGTGGGGTGGTGGGGCAAGCTGGGAGGGATATGGGGTGCTGGGTGGGACACGTTTGGGAGTTGAATGCTGGGGGTACGGGCTGTGGTCGGCTGTGGGGTTGCACGCTTGGGGGTTCTACTTGGAATATGGGGGTGCTGGGTGCAGCAATGTAGGGGTTGGGTGCTGACTGGGGCAGGCTGGTGGAAGGGGTGCTAGATAGAGTTTGGGGTGCTGGCTGAGAAGTTGGGGGTTCAGTGCTAGATGGGGCAGGCTGGTTGGATGTAGGAGCTGGGGGTACTAGATGTGTTTGGGGGGGATAGTGGCTGGGACAGGGTGGTGGGAGGGCTGCAGAGGGTATTGGGGGGAGTGTGGTGTGTCGGGGTGTATCTGTCAATCGGCACATTTACCTGAGTAGCTCTTTTCCTTTCCATAAGGCTGGTTGCTTTGCTCCCTCTGTGTGGTTTTTTTTTTTTTTTTTTTGGGTGGGTGGGGAAGGAGGGAATGTGCTCACTGGAATATTTCTCTTCCCCTCCCTCCTTACTGCAGTGGGGGCTTGAGCTCGTGATTATCCTGACAGAAAAGAATAAATGTTTGTTCTTCCTCCACTTTTTAATACCCACGTCTATTTAGAGCTATGTAGGAGTGTTGCCTTAAAACAAACTAGGCTGGAAGATCGGGGGTGGGGGAGGAGGGTATCATAAACCCACCTCCACCCTAGTCAATTCTCCTTATAAAATTCTGTGTTGGATTTCTGGAGTGGGGTGTTTCCTGGTTGAAGAGGCGCACTGGTCTCCTATTAAAGGAGACTTTGTTGCAAAGGCCCTGGGAGTGGTGATCAGCAAGGTGAAAGCGGGGCTTAGCGGTTAGGATGCTAGCCTTTTTGCCTCAGTTTCCCATCTGTAAAATGGAGATGATGAGCCCTGCTCTCCCTCACAGGGGTGCTGTGGGGATAAATGCATTAAAGATTGGGAGGCAGTGAGATATCTGGCCCTCTGCTAAGTGCTGTAGACAGCAGGGCAGTGCCAGGGCTACGTGACCTTGGGCAAGTCATGTCATCTTTCTGGGCCTGCATTCCCTATCTGAGAGATGGGGGTAATAGGTGTCTCCCAGGGATGGGGGGCAGCTTAATTCATAGAATCATAGAAGATCAGGGTTGGAAGGGACCTCAGGAGGTCATCTACTCCAACCTCCTGCTCAAAGCAGGACCAATCCCCAACTAAATCATCCCAGCCAAGGCTTTGTCCAGCCTATGAATTAATTCCAGTTCCTTGGAGCAAAAGTGCTAAGGAAGGGGGCTGTTCTTGCATTCATTGCTAGGGGCCTGGAAGCCGGGGGTGACTGCCCAGTGCTGACTCTCATCCATGGGGCATGGGGGCAGCTGAGCTGGAGGGGGAAGGGCTCGTCGGGGCATTGCTTTCCCTCCCACCACATTGCCAGGCGCTCTGTTCTGTGTCGTTAAAGGGCTCATCTCACCTGCCACAGCAGCTGAAGTTCACAACCTCCGATTCCTGTGACCGGATTAAGGACGAATTCCAGCTCCTGCAGGCTCAGTATCACAGGTGAGCCTGAGTGCCCGGCGGCTAGCCGCAGCCTGGCGGACGGCAGTGTCCTCCAGCTCTTCTGCACCCTGTCCGGCTCTCGGTGCCTAAGGACTGCTGGGAGCCAGCGGGGATGTTTTCCAGTGCCCAGGCCAAAGTGCGTGTTGTCTTGGTGACGTCCCTCCTCCCGGCGAGCCGTAGCGGCTGCTCTCCTAATATGTGATGCTCTCGGTATCTAGCCAGAGATGGCGGTGATAAATGATGCTTTCGCAGGTGGGTCCCAAGGGCCTGTCACTTGTTCTCTTCTGGTGTGAAGCTTTAAAAATTTAAAAAAGGGCTCTCCAGGCCAGGAAGGATTGTTCAGAGGCTGATTTGCTCGATAGCTACGTGGTGGTAGACGGTTGGAAGAACCAGAGCAGTTTCTCGCAGCCTTCCCCCTAGTATAGCACTGCAGTTGCCAGGGAAATAGAACTGATCCTAACAGGTGATCCCAGAGGGAGGAGAAAAAGACCCTAGCAATGTGCTTTGGAGGAGGACTTCCTTCCCAGTGGCTAGACTTGAAATGTAATTGAGCGCATTAGAGGAAGGATTGGCCATGGCTAAAATGGCACCAGGTTGTGGGGAAAAAAAAAAAAATCATGCAGTGTTATAACCCTGTAGATAATGAAAGCTGAATGCTTTAAAATTTTCCCTTGAGCAGCAGTGCTGTTGGTTTGTCCTTTGCTCAGCTATGACGAGGACGATGAACTAGCCAGTTGCACTCTGGTTGGGAGTTTCTAATCAGTTTTGCCTTCTGGCTCCCATGCGTTAATCCGTGATGGCAACGTTTCGGTTTAGGGGAATGTTTAAATCTAAGAATTTCAAATTTTTCAAAGAAACATTTCTAAGGATTTTAAGATTTGGCTTTTATTGTAACAACACCTAAAGTGGGCCTAAAATGTGGGGGCTAAATCAACCTGATGATATCCTCTTTAATTATCGAATCTGCCAAAATGGATCTGTCCATTTTGTGCCCTTATGGATATGACTTTTCGTGACTGTTAGCTTGTTCATCTAGCACTGCTATGACTTTCCCACGTGCCTTGCATCCCAGTCAGGCTTCTGCTGAACAATAGGAGCGCAAGTTCATGCCAAAAGTATCACAACAGAAGTCTGTGGTGGGCAGAAGTCACTATTCAGAAATGACTGATTTCCCAGAACACCTCTGCCTTTAGAAGTGCCATATACGGTGTATGCAAGTGCCAGAAATACAGCTGCAGTAGACTGTAGGTCTTTCAGTGGGAGACATTTGCGAGAGCTACTCTGCTGGGAAGAAATAGGTTCTGGGCAGGTAAAGGTAAAGCTGTTCCTCGTTTGAAATACAAAACCATGGCACATGCTGAAATTCTAGCAGTGGAAATCACCTGCTTTATTAAATTTAAATACATTAAATAATAGAAGATGCCAGTTTGGCTTTGTTTTTTGAGTGTCTGCATTATCAGGAAACTAGTCAGGTAATTGTTACTTTCCCATAACACACCCAGAATCTTTTGGGAGAGTGTGTGTAATCCTGTCCCGACAGCCCATGTGATAATTCCTGGAAACAGATCCATGCTTCAACCCTTCCTGACACCTGTGACTTGACTCACCTAAGTAAGGGCTGTAGGAGTGGATCCAAGGACCAGTTGGAGAACTCGACTTCCTTCCAGTGTTCTCTGTTTCTGCTGAAAAATAAAGTCCTGACTAATGGGTAACCCAGTGTAAGCCCTTCTCATCACTGGGCAGTCTAACGCTGTTAGAGTATCTCTTTAATTATTTGTAGACACAACACAAAGACAGTCTGTATCCCAAAGAGTTTACGATCTTCTTTATAAACTCTCGATTGCTGTCGTGTTCGGGGGGGCCCATTGCGCTAGGTGCTATACAAACATACAGGAAACAACTATTCACGAGTCGAGACTCGTAGCTCCCCCAAAGCCATTGTGATCTCTAGCCAAGCTCTCTGAGTCCCTGTCTGTTTTCGCTCTTTCAGCTTGAAGTTGGAATGTGACAAGCTGGCCAGTGAGAAATCAGAGATGCAACGTCACTATGTCATGGTAAGGCCCTGCTCCAGTAGGGCATGGGGCGGAGGCGAGGGACGTACCCAGTGGGACGCAGTTAAACAGAACGCTAGCTCTCAGATCTACAGTCCAATACACGACTCCCCTCCCCTCACCCCAATCAAAGTAACTGGACCAGCACATGTCACCGCCTTCCTGCCTCTGTTGTGTTGCCACGTGAGGGTGGGGTCCCTGGCGAGATGGGAGGGGAAAGATCCCAAAGAGAGGAGAAGTTAGAAAGCTGGATTTGTAAGGAAATACGTCGGATAATTATGGGGCCAGCGGAGAATAGGCTGCTGTTGTGCCGGGCTCTGTACAGATAGTCCGTGTCCCAGAGAGCTTAACGAATGAAACAGACAAGACAACAGAGTAAGGGAAACCTGCGTGTCACATGCCATTTTCCAGCAGGGAGCCGAACATGGTCTCCAGGCACTCGGATACCACAGCGAGAAGGGTCATTAAAAACTGACCCAGAGGTATTTTAAGGGAGACCTGAGGGTTCTCAGGGCAGTATTGGCAGGGGCATCATGAGACATGGCAGGGAGTTGCCAGTCCTGGGAAAGGGATGTCCGTGTTCTGTAAGCAACAGGCAGAAGAACTTGGTGCCAGCCGGCCACTGGAGAAGCAGAAGTGTTGCGTGCTAAGGAAGATGGAAGTGGAGTGAAATCAAAGGAGGGCTGGGGAAACCCCCAGCTGAGGGGAGGAAGCACAGCCAAGCAGTTCCCGCTCAGACCTGGGCATCAAGATCCAAGGGTTTGATTCCTGGCTCTGCTCCTGACCTCTCAGTGTGTCAGTAAAATAGGATGTCACTTCCCATCCCAATCTGATAGGAAGTAGTGAGGCTGTGACTTGCTAGTGGTGGTGAAGGGCTGGAAGGTAAGGGGCGAGACAATGTTATCCTCAGCTCGGTGAATTTGAAACTAGCAGCGCTTGAAACCGCTGTAAAAGTGGGTTTTGTGATGCAAAGGCCAGACAACGCTGACTTGTAGCACAGCTGCTGGGCGTAACTTAGACCCCAGGCTTCATCCTTCATTACCTTGTACAGTCATCTACGCCAACGCGGAGTGGGTGTGAAACGCTGCCATGTCAGAGTGGTGGGTGCTGGAGTGAAAGTGCAAGGACAGCAGAGACTCCGGCAGGGAACTGGCTGCTTGATGCATGCTGTGACATTTCCATTCGTTAGGGAAACACTGTTCTGCTGTTCTTCCAGACGTGGTCAAAACTCAGCCCTTGGTAGTGCCATCTTTGGATGGGGGGCTGCCGTCGTGTATAATTAAACACGCACCTTTAACTCCCGGCCACAGGTGGGGTGAGGCTGGAAGTACAGAGTCTGCAGCTGGTGATGAGGCTTGGGCTGACATGCTCGGCTCAAGGAGTTGATGGAAGTACTTAGTGCTGTCCATAAAGATGAACCAGAGCCAGGCAGACAGCTGCTGCACCTACCCTGGAATGGAGAGACGAGGCAGGAATGAATGCAGAATTTCTTCTGGGAGGAGTTATGGATTTAAAAGCAGAAATAAAAAGGGCAGTCCCACTCTGTATACATCCCCCTGCCTCAATCCCAGGCCTTGGTTGCTACGTGAACAGAGGAAGTTGGCTGATAGGGGTGCTAGTGTCTTTTTTTAATATTTCTGGTGCGGAAAGGGGAGGGTGTCGAGAGCTGTTTTTTTGGATAGGGATGGGGAAGTTTTGACAGCCACAGCTCTCATTGATGCGTGCTTTGAACCAGAGGTGGTGGAGGATAGGGGCTTGGGACAATGTGGAAGGATGAAATTCTTTTCATGAGTTAGTGAGTATCAGCAATTCTCACCTTCTGTCAATTGGTGGGGCTGTGAGGGAGAGAATTCCTACCATTTATTAGGTAGCGCCGGGGAGCCCCAATCTGGGACCAGAATCCCGTTGTGCTGGGTGCTGTATAGGCTCGGAACAAAAAACCAGTCCCTGCCTCCCAAAAGCTGCCCACCTAAGTAAATCATTCAATTTAATCCCAGGTGCCCCCTGCAGACAGCTGTTGCCCTCTGTCCATCGTAGCCAGTAGCCCGTTAGCGGGGAGCAAACAGAAGGGTTTTATTTCTGAATTTGTTGGCTGCTGTGGCCGAGAAACTTTGAATCACAATTAGCGAGAGCCCCCATTCCCTGGTGGGCTTTAAAAATGAAAAGAAGAAAATCCTTGCATAGGAATATTGACGTTAATCGGAATGAAGCAATAAGCGGATCCAAACCGCGCTACGCAGTGAACACGAGAACACCCCAGAGATGCAGCACTGGCCTCATTGAAGTAGACGGAAGCTTTTTCCTTTGATACCAGTGGAACCAGGATTTCATCCCAAGTGTGCAGAAAAGGATGTGAAACCCTCATGCTCCAGGGCATAAGCCAGCCTCTAAAGGGGAGATAACATCCCTTCCTTACCCGTACTCCTGGAACTACTTATTGCAGGGTTTTTTTCACCTTCCTCTGACACTATGTTCATAGAATATCAGAGTTGGAAGGGACCTCAGGAGGTCATCTAGTCCAACCCCCTGCTCAAAGCAGATCAAATCTCCAACATTTGCCCCTGATCCCAAATGGCCCCCTCAAGGATTGAACTCACAACCCTGGGGTTTAGCAGGCCAATGATCAAACCACTGAGCTATCCCTCCCCCCCCCCCCCCTTATATTCAGTGACTCCAGTCCGGCTCCTTTGCAGCTTCGTTATAAAAGCTTTGATCGTTTGTGACGCTCGTTGCGTGTGGAGTCTGAGTTGTTGCTGTTTCTCTTTCCTCTCCCCCTGCAGTATTACGAGATGTCCTACGGGCTCAATATCGAAATGCACAAACAGGTGAGACAAGTTTCTCTCTCTGGGCGCTTTCTGCAGCTGCCAGGGCCGGGGTGGAGGAGGTTGGACTTTCTAAGAAGTTAGTTACTTTCTTCGCTGAACCTCTCTGACCTGCCCTGCCCCACCCCACCTCTGCTGGCCCAATTTCATTTTGGGAGTCATCGAAAAGCCATGAAGCTTCTTTAGGCTGTAAGATTTGAGCTGTTTTTGTGATGGATTCATTTCCTTGGGCTCCCCTGCACATACGCACACTTGCCTCGTTGCTTGCCGGTCATTACAGTTCCATGGCAGATGGCCATGGATTGGGGGTTAGAGTCCAGTTGGAGAGGGGAGACTGTGGGGAGGACGCTCCATGCTCTGCATCTCCTGTCAGATGTTCGGCTCCAGTGGAGGAGGTGCAGGACCAGAATGAGGTGGGCAACTCCATGGGATTGGGGGGCACAGCGGCCCATAGACAGGCACAGATCAGAGATAGGGCCCCTGAAGGGTGTAATGCCAGGCTGAACAGCCTCCCCTCCGGAGAGCTGTTGGAATGCTCAGTATGACACAGAGCCGGGCCTAGTTCATAGCCCCCCCTGAAATCTTGTTTGGACTTGCTGATCTCCTTAGCAGCTGCTGCTTCCTCCCTGTCACGTGTTCCGCTGAAAAGGCTGGGGAAGCAGGAAGAATCTTTTAAAGAGTCTTTGAAAACAATTAGCCTGTGATTCACGAAGACTTGTGCTGTATGGGGTGGTTTTTTTTTTTTTTTTTTTTGGTTTTTGGTTTTGTTTTTTTTAACTGTTCCTGGGCCATAGAAAATTCTTGTGGTCCGCTGTTGTACGACAGCCCCAGGGACGGGCAAGCTGCTCGCGGACAGGGAGTCTCTTTGACGGGGAGAATCTGGGAGGCTGCAGATTTTATGCACCTCTTAAATCTCTCTTTGGCGTGGGGGCTGGTAAAATTAGGTCTCTTCTGTGGGCCTCTGGGTAACTTCAGACCCCTGCTGCTGACTCATGCCCCAGCACCAATCCAAAATTAAATGTTTCTAGTTAAAGGGCAGCCCCTGCTCTGGATGGAAGATGCTGCAGAATTTGGCAGGCCCAAGTGGGGGACATGAGGCACAGTTTGTAGACCCCAGTTGTTTTCAGTGCTTTCTGGAGGCCTGATTTTCAAAAAGCAATGAGCCCCCACCCCTAAGGAAATACCCAGCCCCTTCTGTTGTCTCACGTTGGTCATTCAAAAAATCACCAGTCCCTATTGGGTAATATAAGCCTCTATTTTTACACGTGGATTTCCTCATTCCACGGCTCTTTAAATAAAACCGGAAACTGGGTTCTGTCTGCACCTTGTTTCTAGTCTGAATTTGTCTAGCTTCAGCTTTCAGCCACTGGACCTTGTCAGACCTCTGACTGCTAGTGTTAAGAGACCTATCAAACGTCTCTTTCCCGTGCAAGTGCTCCGGCTGTGATCAAGTCACCCCTTAACCTTCTCTTTGATAAGTTCCTTGAGTCTGTCCCTACCAGGCATGTTTCCCAATCCTTTAATCTCTCTCCTGGCTCTTCTCTGAATCCTCTCTAGCTTTTCACGTTCCGTCCCCAACCTGCTTCATGGCTTCTATAAAGCCCATTAGGTGCCTGTCTGCAGCATCAACCTGGCCCCGTATTCCTCTCCCTTCAGTTGGAATCCGTCCTTTATTTTTTAATAATTTTTATGAACAGCTTTGCTCATTCCCCAAGAGAAGAGTGTTAAAAAAAAGTTGAGTCTCTTTAGTAAACCTCATGGGAACCAGCTGACACTGTTATTTTATCTGATCTCTGCTATGTTTTTTTTCTTTTTGCCCTTATTAAGAATCAGTCTTTGTCTCTCCCTGGGCCTATTGGTTGTTATTAACCAAGTCTCCCACTTGCTAGCTCAGCTGCTGGGAGAACCTTCCTGGTGCAAACTCTCAAGATTTATAGAATTAAAAAAAAAAAGAATAATGTGGGGGAAGGGGTGAGATGATTCCAAGGAGACCTACAACTAATTTCATCACGGCGTCTCCCTCTTGGAAGTGAGAGCTACAGTGAAACAAATGTCTGTCTGAATCTGAGCATTGTACATAATTCAGCACTTCCCAGCCTGGTTTCTAATAAATTTCCTTCGTATAGGCCCCTGTTTTCTTTATTAAATGCATATACGAGTCCCTGAGAGGGAAGGGAGAATACTGAAAACTCACTCAGTGTGATCAGCAGGATTTATTTTTGCAAGGGTCTGGAGTGGATTTATTTTTTTTCTAAATGAGTCTGGGTAGCTTCTGCTAGGAGTCATGGAGGGTTGGGGTTGGGGGACTGCTCAGGTGGACAGATATTGATCAGGGCAGATAATCTGCAGGGAGTGTACCAGTTTCTTCTGACTTTTTTTTTTTTTTTTTTTTTTTTTAATTCCAGGCTGAAATTGTCAAGCGGTTAAATGGGATTTGCGCTCAAGTCTTGCCCTACCTGTCTCAAGAGGTAACCTTTTCCCCACTCCCCATCCCTTTTTACACTGTGAATCGCAGGCGGTGGAGACTTTAAAAACACTGCTTAGAAGAGCCCGATCCTGCCAGTTGCCAAGTGCTTTCAGGTCCCCTCTTGAGTTCCGTGGGCATTGTGGAGCCACCCCACCGATTTGGGCAGGTAGGGTCAGATAATTTCAAGCGCTCAGCCCTCTTGATCAAGCCCAGGTTGTTTCCAAAGAGCTCTGCATCCGATGCACCAAATCTGGAAGATGTGATCACTTGCTTTAATGCCTCCATGGGAGCTGACTAGGGCTGTCAAGCAATTAAAAAAATTAACCGTGCAATTAAACAATAATAGAATACCATTTATTTAAATATTTTTGGATGTTTTCTGCATTTTCAAATGTATTGATTTCAGTGACAATACAGAATACAAAGTGTACAGTGCTCACTTTATATTTATTTTTGATTGCAAGTATTTGCACTGTAAACAACCAAAAGATATAGTATTTTTCAATTCCTCTAATACAGGTACTGTAGTGCAATCTCTTTCTCATGAAAGTTGAACTTACAAATGAACAACTATGTACACAAAAAACTGCATTAAAAAATAAACAATGTAAGATTTTAGAGCCTGCAAGTTCACTCAGTCCTACTTCTTGTTCAGCCAATCACTCAGCCAGACAAGTTTGTTTACATTTGCAGGATAATGCTGCCTGCTTTTTGTTTACAGTGTCACTTGAAAGTGAGAATAGGCGTTCTCATGGCACTGTTGTAGCTGGCGTAGCAAGATATTTACGTGCCAGATGCGCTAAAGAGTCATATGTCCCTTCATACTTCAGCTACAATCCAGGGGACATGTGTTCATGCTGATGCCGGGTTCTGCTCGATAACAGTCCAAAGCATAGCGGACTGACACATGTTCATTTTCATTATCTGAGTCAGATGCCACCAGCAGAAGGTGGATTTTCTTTTTTGGTGGCTCGGGTTCTGTAGTTTCCACATTGGAGTGTTGATCTTTTAAGGCTTCTGAAAGCATGCTCCACACCCCATCCCAGTCAGATTTTGGAAGGCACTTCAGATTCTTAAACCTTGGGTCGAGTGCGGTAGCGATCTTTAGAAATCTCACATTGGTACCTTCTTTGCTTTTTGTCAAATCTGTAGTGGAAGTGTTCTTAAAATGAACATGGGCTGGGTCATATCCGAGACTGCTATAACATGAAGTATATGGTAGAAGGCAGGTAAAAGAGAACAGGAGAGACACAATTCTCCCCCAAGGAGTTCGGTCACAAATTTAATTACCGCATTATTTTTTTTAAACAAGTGTCATCACAGCATAGAAGCATGTCCTCTGGAATGGTGGCCAAAGCATGAAGGGGCATACGAATGTTTAGCACATCTGGCACGTAAATACCTTGCAATGCCGGCTACAAAAGTGCCATGCGAATGCCTGTTCTCACTTTCTGGTGACATTGTAAATAAGAAGCGGGCAGCATTATCTCCTGTAAATGTAAACAAACTTGTTTGTCTGAGCGATTGGCTGAACAAGAAGTAGGACTGAGTGGACTTGTAGGCTCTGAAGTTTTACGTTGTTTTGTTTGAGTGCAGTTATGTAACACAAAAAAATCTACATTTGTAAGTTGCACTTTCATGACGGAGATTGCACTATGGTACTTGTATGAGGTGAACTGAAAAATACAAATATTTGCACTGTAAAAATGATAAACAAAAAATAGTAATAAAAATAATATACATTTTGATTTCAATTACAACACAAAATACAATATATATGAAAATGTAGAAAAAATCCACAATATTTAATACATTTAAATTGGTTTTCTATTGTTTACAAGTGCAATTAAACCTGTGATTAATAGTGATTCATTTTTTTTTTTGAGTCAATCGCCTGAGTTAACTGCGATTCATCGACAGCCCTAGAGCTGATCCTTCTGAAACTCTGGCCTGAAACATTTAAAGTAGCCTTTGAGTGTTCTCCCCCTTTCTACATGTTATGGCTAAAATATCCTGTCCTTTGTGGAGCATCCGCAGACAAAGATGGCCTCTGTTCTCGCTCCATGAATTTCCCAAGATTAGAATCATCGGCTGTTTCTGTGAACTATGGGTTGGGGCATGCGGGCAGCTTATTAGGACGGAGTGTGTATTTAAAAAAAAAAAAAACACAACTTCCATGTGGCTGTTCCTTAATATCTGGTTTCCTTTGCTTCATTAATTAATGTACTTGCTGCCTCTCTTTTTTTTTTTTGGAGACTGATTAATTGGAGAGGGAGGAGGGCATTGGGGGAGAATCTGACACCTCAATTTGATTTTTGACTTGGCCATCTTGGCGTGTTTACCTTTGCAGTACAAGTCTCCACAAATGATGTGACGCGCAATGGAATTGTGGTCGGAATTAGCCATAGGTGTGGGGGGTTACCTTGTTCTCCATTGGGGGAGAATTTAAGGAACTTGCAGGTCAGAGCTCTTTAATATCTTAGCCACAGCTAAACACTCTCTGTCTTACTGCAGGCCTCTCACCCTGCCCCTATGCCAAACTTGAGAAGAATCTACTTGCTGGAGATAATATTCAGAGACTTTTTCCTATTGCTACCCCATGGACCAATTACAATAGTACCTTTTCTGAACGTAGCTGCTGCTGTTCCTGTTCTGAATTTTTCTAGCATTGGTGCTAGCCTTCCCAGTGGCTTTCGAAGCTGCCTGCCATCAGAATTTGTGCCCAGGTCACGTTCCAGGGCAGAGAGTATTTGATCTCTGGAGCAAATACAAGGGTGCTTAAACTAACCAGTGTTTCTTCCTTGCTGCTTTTCATGGTGGCTCCAAGCAGCCTGGAGTTCGCTGCATGGTCCAGCTAAAGGGTAAAACTCGCCCTGGTGCTGCACAGGGACCTGAGTCCAGTTGGAGCAAATCCTGACCCTTCTTTGGTGATGCAGAGGGCTTTCTTGCATTGGAAATGGGATTTTTTTTGGGGGGGTGCATGGGACCCCCAGGTGGCAGAGTCCAGCTGTACTGGGGATCCAGGGTGGATAAAAATCCATCATTTCTTTAATCAAATACTTTTTTTTTATTTAAATAGATTTAAAATTTAAATTTGACATTGTGACAAAAGTGTTAAGGCCTAAATTTACTATAGTCTGTTAAAATAATTTACATCGTATTAAGCAGTACATATTTGCACCTGAAGTCTTAAAGTCAAACCACTGAACTGGTAGCAGGCACCAGTGAAGTACCTTTAACCAGTGTTTGTTGAAGTGCTAACTCAGCTTTTGACTGCTGTAGCCTCTTCTGCAGGTGCAGGGGGAACGTTTTTTCATTTTAGTTTATTCAACTTATTCAGTTCGGTGACAAGCTCATTCAAAATTGAGAAAGCAGTTGGGAGTTGGAAAAAGCAGGAATGTTGGCCTTCACAACATCCCCTGGCAATGAGTTCCACAGATTGACTATGTGTTGTGTGAAGAAATACTTCCTTATCTTAATTTTAAGTCTGCTGCCTATTAATTTCATTGGTTGCCCCTGGCTCTTGTTGTGTGAAAGGATAAATAATAGGTTACTTTGTCCACACCATTCATAATTTTATAGACCTCTATCATATTTCCCCTTCGTCATTTTCCAATCTATGTTAAAAAGGTGGTATGAAAGGATGAGATCTGCTAGTTCTAATATCTTGAAGGACACGGTGACCAGAAACAATCAATTCAGTTCGCTAACTACAGGTAATACTTCATTTGTTTAATAAATCAGTTTTAAATGCAAAACGTGTTTTGATTAAACTTAATTTTTTCTCTCATATCCTGCCCATTTAATGTAGTTTTATTTAACTAATAATTTTTAAAATGTTGTTGTGCTTTTTTAATTTTGTATTTCCACCCAAGTGGAAGAGCTTGACAGACCACAATTAAAAAATTAATCCTCTAGTAAATAAGAATTGAGTCATTCACCATCTTCTAACAGAATTGCTTAAATAAATGTGAAGAGATACAGTATTTCTTCCTGGTTGGAAAAAAGAAGCACCTAATTTAGGCTAAAGGGTATATTTAGTTGCAAATCAATTTGTTACCAACTGATGAGAATCTATCTTTCTTTAGAAAAATAACAAGAAAATACAGATGCAAAACAAGATTAAAATGGATTATTATAATCAAGGGTGCTGCTTGCTGATCTAAATCATGATTAAAATTGATGATTTTTAAAACGTTTTGGTTTAAATTGATCTACCCTACCGAGCCATGTGCTGGTACGGGAGTTTGAGGTTGGGGCAGTGGAGACAATTGAGAAGGGATGTAATAGAGGTCTATAAAATCGTGAACGGGGAAATGTTGTTTACCCCTTCACATAACACAAGAACCAGGGGCAACCAATGAAATTAATTAGGCAGCAGAGGTAAAATTAAGATAAGGAAGTATCTTTTCACACAACACATAGTTAACCTGTGGAACGCATTACCAGGGGATGTTGTGAAGGCCAAAAGAATAACTGGGTTCAAAAAGGAACTAGATGAGTTCATGGAGGATGGGTCCCTCAATGCCGAGATAGTCATGGACACAACTCCATGATCTGGGTGTCTCTAAACCTCCAACTGCCAGAAGCTGGGACTGGATGACTGGATGGTCACTCGATAATTGCCCTATCCTGTTGGTTCCCTCTGAGGCACCTGGCACCGGCCACTGTCAGAAGAGAGGCTACTGGGCTAGATGGACCATTGATCTGACCCAATGTGGCCATTTTTATGAGTAGTCCAAGGCATCCTATGGCACCATGTGTGGTGGGAAGGTGAGGGGGTGGAAAGCCCCATACCCCTAACTGTGCTAGTCAGAAGAGGTCCCCCAAGGTCATAAACAGGACTGAAACAATACACAGGCCTTTGAGGGGGTGCCCTGCATTGGCTGTGAAACATAACCCAGGAGTCCACTGGCCTAGGCGTAACTCTGTTGGAAAAATCTGGGCTGGTGGCTGTGTTATGGAGAGGAATGCCCTGCGGTGAAGGCCCTGGACTGGGATCCAGGAGCTCATGGTTCAATTCCTGGGTCTGCTACAGACTTCTTGAGCTTTACCTCTCTGTGCCTCAGTTCCCCGTCGGTGAAGAGGGGATAACACCTGCCTGTTTAGCTCGTGAGCTCCTAGGACAGAGATTCTCTCACATCTGTCGCCCTAAGGCCCCAGTTTGAGCTGGGACCATGTAGGTGCCCCTGTAGGGTGAATAATAGCCATAATAATGACTGAGTTTGTAGCTCTGTAGGGGAAGCCAATGCTAAAGCGCTCAGGCTTGGGGAAGCTTCCCGTTCCTTCCGCTCCTCCGTTTCCTCCAGGGACGGCATCTGTACTGGAATGGAGAACCTGGAACTTGCTCACCAGGAAGCAGGAAACTTGCAGCTTCCTGACCCAGTGCAAGCCTGTGCCCCATGTGCTGTGGCAGCATTTTGCCCTTTGATTCCCTTTCCGTAGCGTGTGGCTGCTCCTTAATGTCGGGTGATTCTTTGATTTTTAACTCTTCGTGTTGGGCTTATGCCATTTAACTGGCTTCTCTTTCTCTGGAGTCTGTAGGGGGCTGGACAATAGACAAGGGCTTGGTGTGTGGCTGATGGATCTGTTTGTGTTGAGATGGGCTGGTGGGGGTAGGGGTGGAAATTGCCGTATTGCAAAATGGTGCGTGTGTTCATTGGAAATGCAGCTGAGGTGACTGGGGATGGCGAGGGGAGGGGAAGGCAGCCCACTGATCGGAAACTTCTCTCCATGAGGCCTCACATGCATGTTGTGATTGGGAAGCATGCCAGGCTGATAACTCAAAAGCCGCCTGTCATCTATACTGTGCGGGCCGTGGCCATGTGGCCTCCCTTTGCCCCTCTACTGCTCCCAGCTTTGCCAGTCTCTCTCCCCCTTGAGTTGGAGGGACTGGGCTGGACTGGGCTACATCTAGGGCTGGAGGCTAGCCTGCTCTCTCTGCGCCCCAGCCACTGAAGGTGCCAGTTAGCCCCCCCTTGTCCCACTGGAGGCTCTCTGGTTTGCCCACTCCCCTGCTGTGTATCTCCCCTGGGCAGTTCGTCTGGTGCTGCAGGCGGGGAGGGGTGGCACACGAGAGAGGGCAGCCGTGGCATGTAGGAAGAGGACTGAACGGACTCTCACAGTCAGGGTCTGAGTCATACAGGTGGGGGGAATCTTGCCCTGCCGGTGAAGGCCGGACATTGCCAGGGCTGGTGAGGGGGCACCTTTTCCGGGTTCAGAAGTCACATGTGCAGTGACAAGTAAATCCAGAGAGGGACAGGGGCTTCAGGTTGAGAACAAGCAGAAGGTGCTCAGCTCCTGCAAGCAAAATCTCTTGGCTTGCTATCCCCAGCGGTGTATGTACATGGGGCCGGATCCTGCAGCGCATGCTCGGGGGAACATCTCTCCTGCCATTCATACGCAGGGAACATTGCAGGATCAGGCCCGTTTACAATCTCCCTCCTCACCTGAGCCTCTCCTAGAACAGGAATTAACCCAGGTTGGGATGCGTTTAACCTGCCTGGCAGTGCAACGGGCTGGGAGAACCGAGGGGTCACTGGCCTGGGCTAGACCCAGCCATGTTGAATAACGCACAGCGATTTTAAATGACTCAAAAGCCTGTCTTGTTTCTCCCCCCCCCCACCCCCCTCAGCACCAACAGCAGGTCCTGGGAGCCATTGAACGAGCCAAGCAAGTGACCGCACCAGAGCTGAATTCCATCATCCGTGTACGTGATGCGCGGTTAGGAGCAGCTGTGGGGAGGGGGGAGATCGTGAACGCCAGGCTCAGATCCCTTTGGCTAAACCTGGCGCAGGACCCAAGTGACGCCAGCCTGAATTCTTTAAAGCAGACAGGCCCTGGCATGCTGCAGGGTGGGGCCAGAGTGGAGAGGGTTGTAGCTCTTCTGCAGGGGAACTGGTGGGGCTCTGAGCCTTGGCCTTTGCCCCCCTCCCTACCCAAACCGACGCAGGCTCTTTGCACATCGTTGTGGCCAGCAGCTGCCTCCGATGCCCCCCAAGACCCACTCACCATATCCTACCCTGACCCACGCACAGAGCATTTGACCTCTGCTTAAGCTGGCTGGTTGCAGCTGTGCCCTGGCCGGGCTGGGTTGTAGGAATTGCATCAGGCTGGCCTGGCCCAGCCAGAGCATGTGGTAAGAGCCCGACGGGGCTGCGTCAGGCCAGGCCGTGTTCTGCGCTCATTCAGCCATCAGCAGCCAAGCTGCGTTCGAGTACCGGTGATGTGAGCATCTAGACAGGGCTGCGGGGGTCCATCAGGCTCGGCTCCATCCACGCAGCACAGGAACAAGGCTAGAGCCTGGCCGCAGCCCAGTGGCCTTGCTCCCGCACAGGGTCAAAGCATAAGGCAGGGCTCGCGCGGCAGGTTTGGCTCCAAGCACCCACGGGGCCCGGAACGTGGTTGAGCCTAAAGCTGTAGTCTGGTCTGGACACGGCTCAGTCATGAGTGTAACTCGTGGGGGAGGGAAGGGTTACAGGTGATCCACAGAGGGGGGGCAAGTCTCTTACAGGGCCCAGGCTCTTCAGCTCAAGCTGGAGCGGCCTACGCTTTTAGTTCTGGAGGTCGCTGGTTCAGTCCCAGCTGTTGGCCAAGATGGCATTTTGAGATGAAGCCTTTTGCAGCTGGGGTATCAGAGGCAGCAGCTTCCCCAGCGGAGAGGGACCCTTAGCGGGAATGGGGCTGCCCGCTTCCCAAATGACACATGACCCTCTCCTGTTGTCTGTCTGTCCATCATTCTCTACAGCAGCAGCTTCAAGCTCACCAGCTCTCGCAGCTCCAGGCTCTGGCTCTCCCCCTGACTCCACTGCCTGTGGGCCTCCAGCCCCCTTCCCTCCCGGCTGTCAGCGCCGGCACCGGGCTCCTCTCGCTCTCCGCCCTGGGCTCCCAAGCTCACCTCTCCAAGGAGGACAAGAACGGTCACGACGGGGACACCCACCAAGATGACGACGGGGAGAAGTCGGATTAAAGTGAGGGGTTGTGAGGGGGGGAAGAGGGGTTCAGTAAAAGATGCAGTATCACTCTGGTCAACGCTTCGCAAAACTGCAGTAGTCTGTATGGTGGCAGCCCATCTGGCACGCAACCCATGCTGTGCCCCCCCTTCCCCATGCCCACGATGGAGGGGGGATGGGGAAGGGGGTGGGAATCCAAGCCTCCATCTCCCTTGAGAACGGAAGAAAAACGCGGCAGCAATAAACACCACAGCTACGAATGCGGGGCTGTTAAATTCCACTCTCCGCCAGCCCCCCAGATCCCTCGCTGGCCTGGGCTCGGGCCAAGCGTTGCTGTCCCCAGCTCTTGGCCCGCAGTAGGTTGATCTGACCCCGTGCTGGACAGATGGGCCCAGCTGTGTCTGGACTCTGGGTACTGCATGCAACCACAGTGTTACCATTCTGCCTGTTTTCTCCCCCTGCCGCCCCTCTTCTCCTCCGCCGCCACCCCTCCCCGGTGCGTATTTAAAGATACAGACCCGTTCTCCATCCCAGTCCTCCCTGCCCCTCCACGCCCCCACCTCTGTAGGTTTCAATTGCGTCTCACTGGTTCTGGACCGGTTCTCTCTCGGCACCCCACCTGCACTAGCGCCAGTTCTGCACCTTGCTGTCCTGCATGTGTCCCTGTTTAACCAGTCCTGGGAGCATAGTACTAATCCAGTGCCCCCAGGCGCCAGGTGTTTCTCTTCGCGCTGCTTCTCCACTTCTAGCTGGAGTCCCCCCGCCCGCTGGCCCTCCTCAGCATTGGACCTGGCTGTCTATGATGGTGGGAGGAAGGGAGGGGAGAAATCAGACCAGATTAGAACCTCTCCCCCCACTTCCCTGCCCCCCCGTTTGAAAAAGGATACTGCAGCTTTCTCTGTTTCTATTTCAGTGCGCTAGCGTGTCTTTCTTTTAAAAAAAAAAAAACACACAAAATGGAGTTTAAAAAAAAAAAAAAGAATCTCGTGTTTGTATATAGTCCTTTAGAGAGAAATCTTGTTTTGCTTTTTGTGTTTAATCACTCAACCTATACTAAGAGGAACTGAAAATGCTGTATTGAGGATGTTACTAGCTGTGCCTTTCAAATAAAGAAATAAGAAGGTTGGTTAACCCCGCGATTCAGCTGCTGCTCTCTGGGCCCTTGGTAAATAAAAGGGGAGAGGGCGGGTTCTGTTCTACCCCCTAGGGCAGAAGCACAGGACCTGGGTTCTTTGCCTGACTGGTTGTGTGGCCTTGAATGGCCCTGCTCTGTGCCTCAGTTTCCCCATCTGTAAAATTGGGTTGGGTCTTCATATTATGGCTGACACAACTGAGATCACTGCCCTGCTGGGTCTGTACAGCACCCAGCACCTAGTGAGAGGCGGGGCCTGTCCCAAAGAGCTTAGACTTGCATACACGAGAGAGAGGATGGGAGGGAGAAACAAGGCACAGAGAGAGGAGACAACTCACCCCACAGGTCAGCAGCAGAGCTGGCAATAAAACCCGGATTCCTGCTCGGTGCTGTATTCACTGGACTGTGCTGCCTTTGCTGGGTGCTCAGAGTGGTGGGCAAAGAACACACCCAAGGCCCCGATCCTGCGCACACTGCATCAGGCGGTGAGCGCTCGGTGTTACATGAGTGAATGCTCCAGCGGGCGTAGGAGTCAGGTGCGCTTTGAGCATGAGGAAGGGTTTTTCCCAGAGCCCACCTGCTCCATTACCCTGTCCTCAACAGGGGCTTCTGCTGGGAGTCTCCGAGGCTGGGGAAGCCCTGCCTCAATTCTGCACCTGGCCACGTGTGCTCTGCCTGACCTCACCCCCCCCCACCAAAATCAGGGCTACAGCTGAAGTTGGCCTTCCAGTGGCAGTGAGATTTCCTTGTCTCTCTAAGAGTCTCTGTGCCGTTGTGGTTTTCAGAGGGGGCAGGGAGCCTGAATCCCACTGATTTGGGGTGGTTTTACTCCTGTGACAACTCCCCGCCTGTGCACATGAAACCGAGTGAAGGGTCGATTGCAGTGCCTAGACTAAAAGGCCGTGCAAGGATTTGCTGTCCAGGCCCCAGCACCTTTCATGTGCTGGCACTCTTGGTTCGGTCCGGAGCCGTGCTGGGTGTTCTCTGCTCTCCCTGCTTCAGGAAAACCTCCCTTCTCTGCTCTGCGCTCCCAATCACCAGGCAGTAGCTGCCATCTGGCTTCATACAGTCATCAGCCCACGGGCCTTTCACTGGCACCGTGCAGAGCTCTGCAATTGCATCACGTTGTCAGCGTTAACCCTGCGCCCTGAGCTGCTGCTCCGCTTTGGGAGAGGCTGCTGCTGCTGTTGGTGCTTTGGGTGAAGCAAAACGACTCTGACAAAGGAATAGGCCGGTGGCTTCCTGCAAGCGCAAGCAGAAGAGTAGATAAAGGGGGAGGAGCAGGTGACTTCCTGGGGAAACGCAGCTGATGCCAGGATTGGCCAAGAGCAAGTTCTGTGATGGGTTTTCTTGGTGGCTGAATGTTACAGTGCAAGGCCACTAGACGTGGCTGGTGCAAATGATCTGTGCTGGCCTGCAGCTGTTTATAATATGACCTCTACAGATTACACATGACTAGTCCCTTCCGTGAAATGCTGCAGGCCTGATCTCTCCCCCGACGCCCAAGAGGTGCTGAGCATCCAGCTGCTCTCATGTTGCTCATCACCTCTGGACAATCCAGGCCCCTCGCTGCCCTGGGGCTGGGATCACACTGATGGAATTGGCTGCTAGCTCTTAAGCGTAGCTGTCCTCTGGCTTCGATAACCTCATTCTGCTCTTGGGATCTCTCAGACTAGCTGGAGTGGGGAGAGTGCTGCTGCCTGGCTGCACAGTCTTGCTCCCGTTCAAGTCAATAGGGGAAAGCTGTCAGGCCTTGCAGCAGTGCCGGCTCAGGCCCTGGTAAAGCTGGGTGCTGGCTGAGTCGGGGAGCGCGAGCCACTGGGCCTGCAAACTGATCACATTTAGCAAAGATCATCCCCTTTTAAGAAGATAGGATTTGCCTTGCCAAATGGGACCAGAGGTTCATCGAGTGCATTATCCTGCCTTGGGCTGCTTCAGAGAATGGTGTGTGCAAGTGGTGGAGGGGCAGAGACCATAATTCACTTGGTAAATTGTGCAAGAGACCACATAGAGAGGCCTGGGTCCCTGCCCTCCCCTTGGATTTTGTTAGGGTTGGCCTGAAAACACAAGGTAGGTTTATAAGAGACCAGTTTGTGTGTCTGCTGCTCTAAAGGATGTTGTGCACTTAAAAATCCCACTTTTGCCTGGAACAGTTTTTTCAGTAACCTCAAGCTTCTCTGTCAGCGATTTGGGAGGGAGGGAAGCTTCGTTCTTTCATTTACAGGTACCTTGCGCATTCAACAGCAGTTTGCATCTAGAGCATTTCATCATTTCCCATGGGGTATGTGACACTCATGTGTGGGTGTGGGGTGCTTTCACATGCCAACAGGGGAGAGAAAAAAGGTTTTAAAATCTAGGGAGGTGGGTTTGTCAAATTGCTGTAACTGGTGGCTGTCGAACCTGAGGCTGCTCTTGTCAGTTTCAGAAATGGGGTTTAGATGTCAGGGTCCTCGATGTCCCTTTAACAACTGCCTTGAAGGGCCTTATACTCCCTCTGTGGGCAGAGCTCCCTGCACCGTGGGGGCAGCGTATGGCCCTGTATAATACTCACTTGGTCCAGGGTCAGTCAACTGCATGCTGTTATTTTTTGTGGGTTCCTTTTTTTAGTTCTTTGGAGCTGTTTTTTTGTTTTGTTTTATGTCACTAGAAAAAGCAGAAAGAGGATCCCAGAACAGCTCAGGGTCCCCAGGAACTCCTGGGTTTTATTCCCAGCTCTGATACAGTCTCTCTTTGTGGCCTTGGTTGGGCCACTTAACTGGTCAGCATATATAAAATGGGGATAATATTTGCTTCTCTGGCTGGAGGATTAATTAATTAGGTGATGTAAAGTTTTTGGGAGATGAGGCGTGCTATATATGTGTTGTAATGAATGGCGAGTGTGTACAATCAGAGAATCGGAACTGCTCCACTGTGTGTCCTAAACTGCTAATGGAGATTCTCCTTTAGCTCAAGTGACTGGGGCATCTGAGTTCTGTTCCATCTGGCTGTAGTGTATGGCACAGGGACATCTGTCCTCAGTAGCCAGGTGTCTGTTATAGCATTAATACCGGGGAATAAAAAGGGAGGTAGGTGCCATTCCCAGACACTAATGGATATAGCCCTGAAACTGAACTGCAGAAACAGAGGAGATTCCAGCTCTCTGAGGAGTTTAATCTCTAATCCAGCAAGTCCAGCAAAAATCAACAATTCCACCAACACAATGAAGCGTTTTCGAGCTGGATCTGCCAGCTGCTGCAGCACTGGCTGGATCAGCCCTGGTGCATGGAGGCCTTCACCCGCTGGGGGCCTGTTTGCTGCCCATGTGCATTAGATAGGAGCCACCAGCTGGGCACAGCTTTGGGACTGATGTGAAATGAGTTTTGAAGGGTCTCAGTCTGACTCCCAGGGGACAGTCAAAGCACGTCCCAAAAAAATCCCCATGCAGATTGTACCTGCTTAGACCTGTGGTCAGCAGCCTGAGTCGAAAAGCCAGGGGCTCTGTGGACCATGGAGGCAAACGTGGGTCAGGTTCTGTTAAGCTGCGGCTCCTGCTGTATCTAGTCCAACAGCTGCTCCATGGTCTTTGCTACATCCAGGAATCAAGGTTTATAATGCGAGAGGCCAACTCGGCGGCTTCAGTTACAGCCACATTTGCTAAAGCAGTTCTTCTAGAAATAGCTGTGGGGACTTAGCTGGCTTTGGGGCTGGCTTGCGGCAGGCAGAGTCTTTCACTGCTAGGTCGTGGGTTCAAATCTAGCCTGCGGGCAGGCGCGACCGGGTGTTGTCACCTTCCAATGGCTGATGGTGAAGTCAGTTTGGCGTGTTTGCGACCCGGTTCCTTAGAATGGGGGTGGACAGGTGGCTCCATTACAAAACTCACTGGCATGGGAATGAATTTGCAGCCTCAGCAGGTCACTCAAAGGTTGAATGAACAACAAGACAGTGTTTACTGTGAGCTGCGGGATCCTGACAGCTATGGGGGAAGGCATGTGGTGATGCTACCTATGCTGTATATAGAGCGTCAGTCTCCAGGGGCCCCGGGCCCTAGCCCACTTAAAATGTAAACAGAGAGCCATCTCTCTCTCAAATCGCCTGGATCTCTGGGCAGATGCTGAGCTCATCTTGCATTTTTCTTCTTTTCTGAGCATGATTTCTATAGGAGCCTATTGATTTCATGCCTCAGGCTTTCCCACCAGGGCATATGACTTCCCCGGCTGGTGTGCTAGCAAAGCGCTGTGGGTCTCTCTGGTGTTTCTCTCTCTCTGGTCGTTTTTTGATCACTCAAAGGATGTTCGTCTTGGTGGCTTCTGAAGGCAGCTGGGTTTTCTAATGCATTTCTCAAAAAAAAAAAATCACCCTAAAATCTCCCCTTTTGCTAGCTGAAAACAAGGAGATGTGTCACTCTGGTTCCAAACAAGCTTGTCCTCTTGGCCTGTTCTCTCCTCAGTACAAGCTCGTCTCCGGCCCTAGTGCAAGAGGCAAATGGCTGGATTTTTCCAGAGCCCTGTTAGTGTGATTTAAGACTAGTTCTTGGATTCAAGGCAGCTCTGCTTTCTGAGCAGGAGGTTAAAGCGCGAGACGATTGTTAATGTCGAAAGAGGAACCCAGGCAGACAGGTTGATAAACAGCCCCTGGCACCAGGATCTTTAAATCCTGCAGAAACGCAGCTCTTAAAGGCCCCCCCCCCCCCATGGTGTTTGCCTCGCTGGGCTGTCTGGCTCCCAGCACCTCGCCTTTGGCTGGGTGTGTCTCACCTGGGATTTATTTTGGCATGTCTGTAGTTCTTTAAACCCAAAGGGCTTCTCAACCATACTCCATAGCAGCAGTGAAATGCAGCCATCTCTGGGGTAGAATGTGGGAGGAGGGGAAATTTTGGTGAGAGACACCTAAGTTGATCCTTGCTCTTATGAAGAGCTCCCTGGGGATCTCTGATATCTAGGCAGCATTAACCAGTGTTCAGTTTATCTATCATAGGAGGACAAAAAGGGACACACAGAACACAGGGTTGCATCCCTGGCCATCTTGGCTAAGAATCGTTGATGGACTTATCCTCCATGAACTTATTTAAAATATTTTTTTAACCCAGTTACACTTTTGACCCTCACAACATCCCCTAGTAATATGTTCTACAGTTTGACAGTATGTTGTGTAAAGAAGTACTTCCTTATGTTTGTTATAAACCTGCTGCCTATTAATTTCATTGGGTGACCCCTGGTTCTTGTGTTATGTGAAGGGGTAGATAATGCTTCCCTGTTCGCTTTCCACACCAGTCATGATTTTATAGATCTCTATCATGTCTTCCCCTCTCCCACCTCCCCCCCCCCCCCCGTCGTCTCTTTTCTAAGATGATTTAGTTGGGGATTCGTCCTGCTTTGAGCAGAGGGTTGGACTAGATGACCTCCTGAGGTCCCTTCCAACCCTGATAATCTATGATTCTATGAAAAGTCTGAGCTGACCCAGTCAAGATTGGAACTTGTCGTTTCAGGGAATCCAAGTATTTTAAAACTGCTGCTTAGAGCCTGCTGGCTTTATTGCCAGCTGTGTTTTGAGAAGGGAAATGAAGCCAGGTGAGTACAGAACGTAGCCCGTGCCTTTTTTGTTCTAGTTGGTGTTTCTGATCCTAGTTAGGGGAAGGGAGGCAGTGCTGAGAATAGAACCCAGGAGTCTTGGCTCCAGTCTAGTCTAGGAGCCAGTGCTGTGAACATAGACAAAGCCAGTTTTATTGGGTGGGCACTCAGAATTGCAAAGCAGAAAGTTACCCAAGCTTAGGTGAAAAATACAGAGGCAAATTTTCCTTTGAAATGCTACAGTGAAGATCTGAAACTCCAGAGCTGTAGCTTGCAGGTAAATTTCTCTTCAGTGAAGAGAAGAAAAAAAATAATTTAACTCCTTCCCACCCGCTGCTTCCTGCAGTTGCTGCTGTCATGGGAGGCAGTATGTCCAGCATTCAGGGCACGGGGCTGGGAGTCAGAACACTTCGGTTCTCTTCCACTGACCTGCTGGGTGATCTTGGGCAAGTCACTTCCCCTCTGGGTTTCTAATTCCCCTCCCATCCTTTATCTGTCTTGTCTATGTAGAGGGAAGCTCTTCAGGGCAAGGACTGTGTTTTGCCATGTGCCTAGCACAATGGGGCCCTGCTCTCAGCAGGGGCCACTACACACTCCTATCATACCCATAAGAAATCCAGCCCCTGCTTCTCCAGGGGCCCTTCTCAGAGCTCGCTCTGCTGCCCCTGGCTTTCTGACAAAGATCATACAGTAAGAGGTAAGAGTTTTAGCGGAGCTGGTGCTGGTGATGTTCACCGCTGGGATGGAGTTCAGGGTCTTGGAATAACCCACGGTCCTGTGTTGTTTCTGTAGGGCTCATCCTATTGGTGGAACATGCTTAATTGCTCCCCAGAATGGGCAGAGCACAGGGCTTGGGGCCAGGAACTCCACAGTAGTTAATATTTGTATGGCCATAGTCCCAGGGGGGCCTTAGCTGAGAGCTAGGCAGTGTGCTAGGCACTGTATGTACATTGCAAGAGACAATCCTTGTCCCAAAGAGCTCGCAAGCTAAATAGACACAACAGACCCAGCATGGGAGGAGAAACAGGAACACCAGAGTGGAGAGGTGTCTTGCCCGAGGTCACCTGCTAGGTCAGTGACAGAGCCAGGAAAAGAAGCTGGTGTCCTGGTTCCCAGCCCAGTGCCTTCCCATGAGACACACTGCCTCTTGGTACAGCAGTATCTGCAAGAGGGAGGTGGGCGTAAAAGCCAAGTCTTTGCTCAGCCTAGTGCCCTACCCACTGGACAGCGCTGCCTGTTTTCCTGGCTCTAACACTGATTCGACTCCTGCTTGCAGCCTTGGGTGAATCAATTAAACTCAGCTGCCTCGGTTTCCCCAGCTCTGAGGCAGGGATAAAAGCACCTCTCTGCCTCATTAGGGGATTAACATGTGCAAGACAGAAACAGCTGGTATTTATTTGTTTTAGGAGGCAGCCTTACCTAGTGGATAGAGCACTGGCCTGGGATTCAGGAGACCTGGCTTCTATTCCTGTTTCTGCCAGGGCATGATAGGTGGCCTAGTGCAAGTCATGTTCCCCTCTCTGTGCCTCAGTTTCCCTATCTGTAAAATGGGGATGATGATACTGGCTTCCTTTGTAAAGCACTTTGAGGTTTATGGGTGGAAAGTGACATATAAGCTGTGCTTATTTTGTGCTAGGGTTGAGCAGTTCAGAGCCCCGGCCCCTCTAGGCTTGGCAGTTCAGAGCCCCAGTACCTCTGGGCCTGACAGTTCAGAGCCCCGGCACCTCTGGGCTTGCCACGTCAGTTATGAAAGTAAAAAAATTGCTTGAGCCCTGGCACCTCTTTCATTACAAATTAAGCCCAGCATATAAGTGCTAGGAGGTGGCAGGGGTTGGGTCCGGTGGGTTTCGTCACCATCTTCCCTACTGCAGCCTCCCTTTCTAATGACTGAGCCTGCGAGATCCCTGTCACCTCTGCTGCAGCAGCTCCCCTGGGTGCCGGGGGTGGGGGCGGGTGGGGGGCACAGCTTTGCTTTCCGCTGCCTTGAAACAGTGCCATAAGCCACAAACCGGGAGTGCTTTGTAACGGCGGGAGCTGGCTGGGGGGAACGGTTCCTCCTTCCCAATTCATCACTAATGCAGGAGCCGCCAGCCCCTCACGGCTGCGGCAAACATGAGATAAAAGCTAAAAGAGGCATCAATAATTAAAAACCACTCAGGAGCCGGTAAGTGCATCCAGGAGCAGATCGAAGGGAATGCCGGCGAAGAGGCTCTGGCAGCTGCTGTGTTCCTTTAAGGACTCCTGGCTTTTTGCCTCCTGCCCCTGCCCCCCACCCCTGCGGTGATGTGGTGACAAGGTGTCCTGGAAGTGTAACAGCTTGGTGGCTGGGCCCCGCCTGTCTCCTCTGTAACGAGGCAGCGAGCTCCTTGCCCAGCATGGCAGGAGCTGAGAATTTAGCTTCCTGGAGGTAAACAGCCTCCCGGGGCCTATTAACAGCAGCGGCTGGTCTGCTAGAGCAGCCCAGGGCCCTCGGCATGGCCACAGCCACAAATCTGAGCGTTGGGGGAGGCGGGAGCATGTGGCATTAAAGATCAGGAAGAGGTTCCGAGATCGAGGTTCTTTTCCCAGGCCTCCCGCTGATTACTTTAATGGGAGGCAGCAAAGTCCAATGGATGGAGCACTGGACTAGCACTCAGGAGACCTGGGTTCTAGTGCTGGCTCTGCCACTGACCTGCTGGGAGAGCTTGGGCAAGTCATGTCACTGCCCCGTGCCTCAGTTTCCCTTCCTGTCCTGCGGTTGTCTTGTCAGGGCCGGCTCTAGGTTTTTTGCCGCTCCAAGCAAAAAGTTTGCCGCCTCGAGCTCCAAATGAGCCACTGCCCAAGCAAAAAAAAAAAAAAAAGGGTGCCCGGATTGCCGCCCCTGGAATTGTGCCGCCCCAAGCACATGTTGCTTTGCTGATGCCTAGAGCCTCTTGTGTACGCTCAGAGCGGGGCTGTGTCTGTCAGATCTTGTTGGAGGTCTCTAAGGGCTCTCACAGTCAGCGTTGGCTGATTGCCGTGGTAGGAGGACTGTGTGGGGCTCTTCCTGGGTTAGAGGGGAGTGCATGTTTCCATAGCCCTGGAGAAAGATTGTTAGCAGATTGGGGGCAGCGGGAGCACCTGTCTACTGGTATAACACAAGACTAGGGGTCACCCAATGAAATGAATAGGCAGCAGGTTTAAAACAAACAAAAGGAAGTATTTTTTCACACAGTGCACAGTCAACCTGTGGAACTCCTTGCCAGAGGATATTGTGAAGGCCAAGAAAATAACAGGGTTCAAAAAGAACTAGATAAGTTCACGGAGGATAGGTCCATCAATGGCTATTAGCCAGGATGGACAGGGATGGTGTCCCTAGCCTCTGTTTGCCAGGAGCTGGGAATGGGCGATGGGATGGATCACTTGATGATTCCCTGTTCTGTTCATTCTCTCTGGGGCACCTGGCATTGGCCACTGTCAGAAGACAGGAGACTGGGCTAGATGGACCTTTGGTCTGACCCACTATGGCCGCTCTTATGTTCTTACGGTGTGTCTCCACCCTGCAAGGAGCAAGAAGGGAATCCTGTCTCCATGGGGCGTTGTGTCCTTGGCCTCTCTGCTGAGGCTGCCCACAAAGAGGTAAATTAGTGCCAGGAGAACTGTGCCATGTGGATAGCCAGCTGGTGGGCTGAGACCCTCCAAACTCATCTCACACAGTCCTAGAAGCAAGTCAGATGGTAGCAAACTTCAGCCACTGCCAGCCTGGATGGAATTCGAGCCAGCGACTTGGAGGCAAAAGGCTCTGTTGGCCTTTGTCAGCCCTATGGAGAGTGCGTAGGTACGGTCAGAGAGACCAACTGCAGCATCCCAGCAGCCATCCAGGTGAGACATCTGCCCCAGGCAAAGGCTGCAGTTCCCGAGACCTTGGTGCTGTGCTTACGGATGGGCCAGACCCGCCTGTAGGGTGGGGTGTGGGGTTAGCACCTCCCCTGCCTCCCCGCTGATGAGTTTCAACAGCAAAGCATCTGTCCGGCTACACTGAGAACAGGCCTGTCACCGGAGGGGCAGGGCAAACCCTGCCTTTATATCCCAATGGCCAAGGAAGGACCTGAATGCAAGAGGGCCAGTAGGGGGGCAGGGTATGGGGAGTCTCTACAGGTGTCCTGCAGCCCCTACTCGCATGGAGCACAATGCACCAAGCGCCCTGGGTGGTTTGAGTTTAGCAGTTCCAGAGATCCAATGGCCAAACATCACCTGCAGTGTCTCCAGGGTGGGCAGGGAGAGAGGGGTTTGCAGCAGTCGGGAAAGATGCTGCAGCCACAGGACGGCGCCTCCACCCCCACACCTGCAGGCCCCCCAGCCAGCTCTCATTTCCTCAGCTTCCCCGGGCACCAGTGGCTCTGCAGCAGGCCCTGGAGATGTCATGGAGGGGAAAAAACCCGAAGGAGCACGCTGGGCTCTAGGATCAGTGTCGAGAGGGTGCTTTGCACCCAAGTCACCTGCAGGATCTGTTGTTTTGGGGTGAGACCCCCAGGTGCTGGAGAGAAAAGCTTGTGTCCAAAGTAATAAAAATGTATTTATATCCTGAAAAATTATGTATGGAAGCCCCAACTGAGATCAACGCCCTATTGTCTTGGGCATCGCAGATAGACAGAGCCTGCCTCATAGACTTTACAGTCTAAATAGGCATGAGTGGGAGGGGAAACTGAGGCACAGAGAGGGCAAGTGACTTGCATAAGAACACCCAGTAGGTCAGTGACAGAGCTGGGAATAGAACCCACTGCCACTGCCTTTCAATAGCTGCTGGCCCCTCTGCTACCGAACTGCTGCAAGTGAGCCAGCAACCAGCTCCCATGTGCGCGCAATCTCGGTTCAGCCTGGCTGCCAGGAAGCACATCTGTGCCTCCACTCCCACATGCTTCTGAGCGAACAGGGCACTGAGCCGTAGCCAATAATCGCTTACCCTGCCGGTACCTGATCTGAGACCGCTGGACGCGCGGGAAGGTTACGCAGGGAGCCGATTTGGAGTTGAATAGAGTGGAGCCCGTGGCCTGTAATCGAAGTGAGTGCACGGTGGGTACCATACATCTAATCTTCTGTCCCCACCAAATCTTCTGTGCTCAGGAATCTCCCGCTGACCCCCAAACTGCAAAGCAACAGAGATTCCGGAGATGATTGTTGTAAATCTGATTTCACAGACTGAGCAGAATTTTTCATTCCCTAATGTGGGGGGTGTTTACTGGTATTTTAACCATAACCCCTTTAGCCCCAGGATTGCCTCCTGGCTCCAAAATCATCAGCAGTTTTGCCTGGTACTTTGAGGGAGGATTTTTCCACCAATTGGTTCCCTATCAGTTATTTTTCTAAATGAATTTTTCACTAGGGCAAATAACTGCGGGGGTATCTGCTGACACTTCACGACCTCAAGCCGCCCAATTTGCTATTGAATGCACCTGCAAAATTGCACGCACAATTAATTTGCAAGCTCAAAATCAAGGCCCTTAAGATCTTGCGTTATTTACCACGCATGGCTTTTTGCAAATGATTGTGTTTGGAGTCTCTTGGAAGGGTTGAGGGGCAGCCAGTACACAGCCCTGGGTTCTGTTCCCAACTTGGCATTGACCAGCTGGGTCATGTCCTCTCTCTGGTCTCAGTTTCACCCCCCCCCCCACACCGTAGTCTCTATAGATTGAGAGCTCTTTGGGACAAGGATTGGGTCTTCCTGAATATTTGTACAGCACCTAACACAATGGGGCCCTGATCTTGGTCGAGGCCTCCACGTGCTGATGCAGAATAATAATAGGTGTTTGCTCCACTTGAGTTACAGTGAAAATCAGTTTGTGCAGCCGAGGTTGAACTCCCAGCCATACTTTGGATGGCAACCAGAGTAACTTCCTTTGACGGATGCCCAAAGACCCGTCAATGGGAGACCCCTTGTGTGTAGACGTGAGGCCGTTCCCACCAGGATAGGGACAGTCCCAGCAGCAGAAATTTTCCCAGGTGGGCAAGGCCGAAGAAGAGAAGGTAGGTCCCTGCTGCAAGAAGCATACCCTCATTACACATCGGGATTTGCCCAGATTCCAGCCCTTGGCTGCCAGCCGGTTTCAAGCAGGGGAGAGAGAACTCTGTGCGAAGAGCAGCTTTGCAGGTCTGCGCAAGGGGTCAGTGCCAGCCGCTGGGGCTGTGTTGCACAGGAGGTCTGAGATGGAGAAAGTTAAGGAAGAGGGATGATGGATTCGGGGAGGGTGAAAAGATAGAAACTGGGGAGGGTGAGTGTGTGCATGGCAGGGGGTTTCTATTGCACTCTTTGTTCTCATCTTAAATCGGATCCAGTGTGAGAGGAGTTGGGAACTTGGACTACAGGGGAGAGTCAGGGTGTGTGCGTGGGTCATTTCTATTTGTATTACAGCTGCCCCTAGAGACACCAGTTGAAATCAAGCCCCTGGTGTGCCAGGTGCTGCAGACACATAAGACAGCCCCTCCCCCCAAGAGCCTACAGCCTAAACAGATGGGATGGGCAGAGGGTTGGGAGAGGAGACAGCAGCCCAGTGAGGGGAAGTGACTTGCCCAGGGTCTTCTAGCAGGTCAGTGGCAGAGGTGGGTGCAAAGCACAGGTCTCCTGCTTCCCAGCTCCATACCTTATCCACTCAATCTTAACAAGGGGCAGCCCTTACTGGATAGGAATGGAGAGGGCATCCAGCACCACCGCGCTGCCTCCATGGTGGGGTGGGGAGAGGCAGCCCATCGGGTCTCTCCAGCTGACATGAGCAAATGGGGTTCATGGTAGCTGACAGCAAAAACTCCTGCTTTCCAACGCTGTCACTGAGCCACTGGCAAGGCACAGAAGGAATCCTGCCAGCGCCCGCCCAGCTTGGCACAGGCCCCGGCTCTCTGGCGGAGGCTCTCAGCAGGTTGAGCAGCATCCGTGTTCTTGCAGGGGGGGCTTGGCTTGACTTTTGGCTCCCAGCAAAGGGGGTCTCCTCTTGTTTTCAAAATGAGCTGCAATAAGGAAGGCTGGGTTTGGGGATGGGGGGTCTAAAGGGAGGAAGCCCCAAGAGGGTGCCCTAATTTAAATTTCCCGTCACAGCTGGAGACCCTAACAGATCGGGGCCCCATTGTGCTAGGCACTGTCCATATGCATAGAGACAATCCCTTCCCCAAAGAGTTTATACCCTAAACAGAGAAAGAGTAGGAGGATTTTTTACAAATGGGGAAACTGAGGCACAGATTGGGGAAAAGACTTGCCCGAGATTATGCAGAGAGTCAGCGGCAGAGCCAGGAATTGAGGCCATATCTCCTGAGCCCTAGCCAAGGATCTTAACCCCCAGATCACCCTTCCTCCTACTGTGGGAGGTGCAGGGGAGCCAAGACTGAGAGTTCCCCAGAATCTCATCTCCTGACCCAACTGTTTGAGAGCCAGCTAGGGTCCAGTCAGATTTCGAAAGCAGCAAACAAATCGTGTTGAATCAGGCAGGCTGGGCCGGGGATCCCACCCTCCAGGGTCACCAGAGCTGGGGAGCAGAAAGGGTTGAACCTGGCTTGCCCGCAGATAGGGGCTCACCTGGCTGACTCTTCAGCTGAGACGATGCGCAGGCACATTTGGGAGGTGCTGCAGCAATTGTTCCCCACCCGGAAATGTTCATGGTGGCTGTTTGGTGCGGGCCACATTTCTTAAACTAACTCAGTTTTGTTTGGGTCGGACTCAAAGTGCAAACCCCAGCTCAGGAATGCCCTAGGACAGGTGAGGTGGTGGATCCGTTTTGGTGGGTTTATCCTGTTATAGAGAGAAGGGCTGTCTTCAACACACACTGCTGGATCCTGGCTTTGATTTCAAACACCCCCATTATATTGACATCGATCGGTCTCATTGCTGATCGACAAACAGACATAGCTACATGTGGAAGGCCACACTGCTAATGGACAGACAACTGGACTGGGACTCAGGACACCTGGCTGCTATTCCTGGCTTTGCCACTGACCTGCTGGGTGACCTTGGGCAAGTCACTTCCCCGCCCTGTGCCTCAGTTTCCCCATCTGTAAAACAGAGATAATGATAATGACGTCCGGTGCAAAGCGCTCCCATATCTACCGCTGTTAAGCACTGGGTAGTTGTTATGGTCTAGTTCCAGTGCACACTGGCCCAAATTACTCTCCGGGCTCTAAACTAACCTGCTTAAGGGATGAACCAATCACTGAGTCAGGGTTCTGAAGACTTTTCCTCCTCATCCTGGTTATTCCATAACTGCCTATTTCAGGGTTACTTGTAACATCTTCTGAAGCATCTTGTACCGGCCAAGGTTGGAGACAGAATAGTGGCTAGAGCTGGGTTAAAAAATGCTATGGGTTGGTTAGTTTGGTTTTAGAAAACCAGGGGGGGAAAAATTGTTTTCGTTTTTGTCAAACTGTCCCACCAAACCCCTGGTTTTACCACACAAATCCAAAATTGAAACGTTTTCACCTTTCCAAACATGAAAACAACCCTTCCCCCATTTCAGATTTTTGGGTTAAAAAAATTTCAGTTTATAAAAAATGAAAAAAGTTGACAACAATCAGTTTGTGTTTTATTTATACATATATATATATATATATTTATTTATTTATTTATTTTGGTCAAAACCTGAAATTTTCCTCTGGAATATTTTTTTCCAACAAAACGCCATTTTCTGTTGAAATTACTCAACACAAACATTTCTGCCAGCTCTACCAGGGAGCTCTGCTTGGGAGGAGCAACAGCTTTCTCCCCTCTTGTGCCCGGGGCGGTTAATTGTAGCTTATCGCTTGAGGTCCGTGCTGCCTTCGCTCCTGAGAAATGTCCAAGGGGGATTTTTTAATGAAGAAAAGGAAAAGCAGCAAGAGGAAGGAGTTTGCTGGGCAGGGAGGCAGGTTGGAACCTCATTTAAGCATATAACTGCAGCAGGGAAAGCTGTTGTTTTGCACTGGAGGGATGTACCTGGAGGTGAAGTGGGGGAAAATACCAGCTGCTTTTTAGTAAGAGAGATTAATTCAACACAGTGTGTGAGCTGAAGAGCTCCAATGTGCCTCTGCTGGTCCGATAGCCTCCATCATGGGTTCGATCAACCACTTATGCCACAGATGCCTTCTCGTGCCACCAGGCAACCCTTGTAGTCTGGACAGGATGCAATTACCTGGCGATTTTTCAGGCAGCCGATTAACCCTACAGAAATGGGCCAGCTGGGCATGCAGGGAGAGGAGCTCCGAGAGAGAGAGAGAGAGGCAGGCTCTTCGTCAAGCAAGCGTGCAAGGATTTGGCCTCTCCTCTGCTAGGATCTGCCACATGTTGTAGTAGAAAGAGCAGGGCCATGTGCTAGGCTGCATGGACACACAGTCTGACACAGTCCCTGCCCTAAAGTGCTGCCCATCTAAATCGACAAGACTGATCGAGGGTGGGAGAAAGAAAGGATTATTCTCCCTATTTTACATATGGGGAAACTGAGGCACGGCAAGATTACGGGGCCGGATTTTGAAAAGATCTCGGCACCTATTTAGGCACCAGAATAATGGAGCAGCTTTTAATAAACCCAGCATACTGAGCACTATTCAGTGACGCCCTCCGGGGCACAGCTGGCAATCAAACCCAGATCTTCTGAATCCCAGCCCCGTGCCCTCATTACCAAGCCCCCCCTCCCTCTGCTCTTGTTCTGTGTACACACATGCCAGGCTTGTCCCACCTGTGCAGTCCCACCAGTGGGAGCTCCCGGCACAGAGGTGTCCTCACGTGGTGACCTCACCACCGTCTAGCCCTGCTCTGAGCAGGGGCGGGCACCTGCCGCAGTGAAAACACCGGCTCCTGTCTACACTAACACTCTGACTGTTGCTGCTGTTCCAGCGGTAGTAACAGCAGGTGATTTTAGGGCTGGGAGTTTGGAGGAGTCTTAGTCCGTAAGTTTGTCATCTCTGCCTCCTCCAATAGCCTTCATCCTGCGGCAAGTAAATAACATAATTAATAAAAGATTAGGAAGAAATGTGGCACATTAAATATTTAACCTCCTGGCTGCCTGTGTGCAGAGGGCCAGGTACAGCTGGCTCCTGCAATATTTAAGGGTTGGCTCTTCCCCGTTCCCTCCCGTCAAAAGTGGGAACTCTCCAAAAGTGTAGGCCAGCGCGGGGGGCAGCGCGGGCAGGGATGGGTGATCCCTTCCAGGCATGGGGGTGCCCTGTGGGGGCACATGGGGCTGGTGGGTGAGATACAGGCATTGGTGAGAGAGAAACAACTCAGGCCCGCTGCAGCTGGGAACTCAGCCACTCTCTACAGCCAGGATCTCTCTCTTCCTTTGTGGCTAGCAGCAAAGCCCCTCTCCACACCAGGAACCTCAGCTCCTGTGTGCCTGGGAAAGAATCAGCCCTTTTCCAGAGCCAGGAGCTGTCACCTCCCACCTTGGTTTTGAAGGGGGGGCACCTGTGGCAGCCAGCTTGTCCCTCCTGGGTGCGTAGCCACTCAGCCGGTGCCCACGGCTGGGAATATCTGCCCTTTCCAGGCCTGGGAACTACATGCCCTCATCATAGCTGAGGCTGGCCACTTATCCTTTCTGGGACCTCTGCTCTCTGTGGCTAACAACTTCCCTTCACGGTACAGCCACACACCTACAGTAAAAAGAAAAGGAGTACTTGTGGCACCTTAGAGACTAACAAATTTATTAGAGCATAAGCTTTCATGAGCTACAGCTCACTTCATGCATCCGATGAAGTGAGCTGTAGCTCACGAAAGCTTATGCTCTAATAAATTTGTTAGTCTCTAAGGTGCCACAAGTACTCCTTTTCTTTTTGCGAATACAGACTAACACGGCTGCTACTCTGACACCTACAGTAGGGTGCGGTCGTGTCCTGGCCAGAGCGATGTATTGGGTGCCACAACAGGTCTCTTCCAGCTCTAATGTTAAGGCGCTCTCATTAGGAGAGGAATTGTCTAGTGGGCAGAGGAGCGGGCTGGGGGCCAGGATGCCTGGGTTCTAGTCCCAGCTCTGGGAAAAGCTGGGTCTAGAGAGGGGACTGGGAGCCAGAACTCTGGGAGGGAAGCAGTATCTAGTGGTTAGAGCATGGGGGTTCTGTTCTGAGCTCTGCTCCTCGCTCACTGCTGTGCCTCTTGGGAAAATCTCTTTGCCTCGGTTTCCCCTCATGTGACACAGTGAGAGTAATCCTTCCCTGCCTCCCAGGGGTGCTGCAATGCTTAATTGATTTGAGTGCTCCCTTGCCGAAGGGTTTTAAGGAACAGCGAAGTTTTGTTATTCCAGGAGCTGAGACTGGGGAGGGGAGAGAGGGTCAGGGTTTTGACAGCCCCATGCATTTCAGGATCATCCCTGCTCCTGAGCCCTGAACAGAGGTTTAATTGGAAGGCAATCCCCAAGAAATCAGCGGTCGGTTAGCAGTGGCAATAAAAGGTTTGTTGCATATTAGCCTGATGCCAAGCCAATTGTGGTTAATACCCTGAAATCCTGGGAATTTACGGTGGTCAGGAGCGGATGGTGGGGCGGTATCGACGCTACATTCCATGCACTCGCTGGCTTACAGTAGCCACTTTCCTAATTGCAGCTTTTATGTTTATAGCAAAACATGCAGAATGGATGAAATCATCCCTTGGAATCTTTTTGGCAAAAATTCTAGCACTTTGGGGGTTGTTTTTTGGTTTTGTCTAGGTCCCTCCCCCCCAAGTCTCTCTCCTCGGGGGAAAAAAAAAGGCCTGCTGAAATCCAGTAAATAACCATGCATAGCATCTTCCATCTGTCAATCTCTCAGTGGTCTATAGCATTATCTTTTTTCACAGCTGGGGAAACTGAGGCACAGGAACTCACCAAATGGGATATAGTAAATTGGTGGCAGAGCCCAGAATAGGACAAAGGAGTCCTGGTTCCTGAATTTATGATCTATCCACTGGTTCTTTCTGGCTTGATGGGTGAGATGAATCAGTCCCTGAGACTCAGTGGTTCTCAATCTTTTCCGTGCTGGGATCCCCTTTCTGTCTTGACTGGGACTCAGGTGACCTGGGGTCTATGTCCAACTCTGCCACTGACCTGCTGGGTAACCTTGGGCAAGTCACTTTCCTGCTCTCTGCCTCAGTTTCCCCATTTGCAAAATGGGGATAATGATGCTCACCCCCTTTTGTAAAGAATGTTGAGACCTCCTGATGAAAAGCATGGTATAAAAGCTAGCTACATTATCTAATCCAGGTTTCAGCAATATGGGAAGGCCAAGGTAGTGATCACCCCCTGGCACCTGGTCATAACTGCCAGCATGGGAACCCCAGCTGTGTGTCCTTCCATCTTTGGTCTCTCTGATGAGGCTGACAACAAGGGGGCTAACAAGGGCTGACAGTGGTGGTGGGCTTTTCCCCACTAGAAATTGGTCTGAGAACCAACAACTTATTATATGTAAGCAAACCATCCAGCAGCCTGGACACCCATGCTTCACAACTACAGACAGCCACACAAAAACAGCCACTTCTTGGGTGGTGCAAGGCCGCTGGCCCATAGCACGCCACACAATGCTGGGAGGAAAGTATCAGAGGGGGTCTCCATGTTACTCTGTATCCACAAAAACAACGAGGAGTCCGGTGGCACCTTGAAGACTAACAGATTTATTTGGGCATAAGTTTTGTGGGTAAAAAATCCACTTTTTCAGATGCTCTGCCTTCAGATGCATCTTAAGAAGTGGGTTTTTTACCCACGAAAACTTATGCCCAAATAAATCTGTTAGTCTTTAAGGTGCCACTGGACTCTTCGTTGTTTTTACTGTGAGGAAAAGACATTTGTTTTTTGGGCTGGGGGGCTGTTCGGATGATCCCAGCAACTTGAGGATCTTAAACATCCCTGCAGATGGGACAAGACCTCAGCTTGTAAGGAGGGCTGCAGAGTGGAACTTGGGGCTGCGTTGACCTAGCTGCAGGTTGGAATTTTTAAGGTTCCAAGGGGCTGGATGCTCAGATCGCTCCCCAGAAAGGTGGCTCTGTCTTTGGGGAAGTTTGAGGGGAAGAGACAAAGATCGGCTGGGTTTTTACTCAGCTTGTTTTCACTTTCACAGGGGGGAGAGCCTAGCTCTGTTTGCTTCTCGCGCTGCTGCGGGCTCAACCCAGTGGAGAGGGAGCTGGGATATATGTGTGTGTGTGTCTGCTGAGGCCCTATGGTGATGGAAGGTGCTGTGCTTAATGTTAAAGGGATGTGCTCCTCTCTGGAAAGCCTGATTCATGGCCAGCAGGAAAGCCTTGCTCAGTTAGATCAATGTGCTGTAATTATACCATCCAGCCACTTTGGGTGGGGATGCTGAGGAGGGAGCAGGGCCCACGTTACTTTGATTGACAGGGCAGAGGAGAGAGTTGCAGGAGCTTGTGGGCAATGTAGTTTGCAGCGGCCCTGGTCTTTGGGGTTGCTGGAGCAAGCCTGGGGTTGGAAGATCAGGGAGTTAATGTGTTTGCCAAGAAGGGGCAGAGGCAGAGCAGCTGGCTTGGGCACAGAGCAAAGACAGCCCTGGCTCCAAAGAACTGCCAGTCGGGGGCCAGGTAGGGAGGAGAAGGACCCTGGCAATAAACCATAATCCCTAGCTCTTATCAGCTGTATATCTCCCATTGCTTTCCAAAGGGGCTCAGGCTCCTTCTCCCCCTTTTACAATTGGGGAAACTGAAGTGTGACTCAGCAGCTCTCAGTCTGTCCCCAAAAGGACACAGGCCCTATGGGCCTAGTTTGGAGGACAATGCGGGGGTTGTCCTGCCCCACCCCCCCCGAAATGCAAGCTTATGGCAAGTGTGGAATTTGCTCTTCCACACATGGCCCCATTGGCTTGACTGGAGCTTCTCCCCCCACCAAAATAGAAGTCAAACAACGCCTATGATAGGCCTAGGGTGACCAGACAGCAAGTGTGCAAAATTGGGACGGGGTGGGGGGTAATAGAAGCCTATATAAGAAAAAGACCCGAAAATCAGGACTGTCCCTATAAAATCAGGACATCTGGTCACCCTAGATCGGCCCCTGCTGGACTAGCGAGCGGCTGGTACACTCGCCCTTAGCCCAAAGGCCCAGAAGAGTGATTGATTCCCCTGTCTGTCTGGGTGCCTGTCTAAGCAGGATGCTGCCCTTGGCCATCACAGCAGCAGCATGACATTGAGCAGGGAAGGATGCTTGAAAATTGAGGACCCCCCCCCGGAGCACGCCAGCCCCCAGGCTGTGCAACCTGCGACCTCCAACAAAAACTAACTCCGGGAGCCGCTCCAGCTGCAGCTGCGCCTTGGCAAGGCAGGCGCTGGAGGGTGTGGGACAGAGAGGACTACAAATCCCAGCCTGCCCCGGGGCGGTTCCCTCCCCCACCCCCCAGCTCACTCCTGATTATCCTCCCGCGTCTCTCGCTCCTGATTAGCCTCCGAAGCCTTTGACATCAGAGACCCATGTGGGAACGGGCGGGGCCGATTGGCTGGCGCTCGCAGCCAATGGAAGCAGGGCCCCAGTAGCCGGGGCTGCAAAGCTGGTTAAGGTGGACCCAGGGGCTGGTTTTCTCACCAGCATGAAGGCTTGGGTGTAATAATAATAATAATGATCCTGATCCTGATCTGATCCTGCAGGGAGTGGGGGGCCCTTTTGGAGGATTCTGCTTCAGGAAGGAGGAGGCGTCCATGGCCTGACTTTTCGGGCACCTGGAAAGCCACGCTGCCTCCCTGCCTAATAATCCACCTGTTGTCATTTAGGGGGACTCTCTCCTGTTGGAAAAAGAAAAGGAGGACTTGTGGCACCTTAGAGACTAACAAATTTATTAGAGCATAAGCTTTCGTAAGCTACAGCTCACTTCATCGGAGTCGCACACAAATGTGTGGAGAAATTGCTTCTTACCGCTGTGCCAGCAGGAGGTGCTGTAGGGAAGGGTGCAGGAGAGGGGGTGTGTGGGCAACTTCTCAGTCCCCCCTATGTCAGGGGTAGCTTCACTCAGTAAGAACCATGCCACCAAACCCTCCAGGGAGCCACGCCAGTCTGCTCCCAGCAGGAGGTGCTGGAAGGAACGATGCAGATGGCACAGCTGTGGGGTGGCTAACAGCCTGTGCCATCCTACCACGAAAACCAGCTCCGAATTTTTTCCCTTTCTCTCCAAGGAAACCCATCCCAGCAGCCCAGGGAACGCCCCCTCCCGGCTGCAGCGTGGTTTGGATCACTGGGTCAGACAGAGGCTCTAAAACCCTGAGTATATTTTACGATTATATATTTATGATGCCTTTATTGCTGTGCAAACAGCATGTGCTATTTCCAGTGCCCAGTGTCAAGCCATGGGCTAGCGAGATGCTGCTGCATAATGCCAGCAGACAGCTCTGCTGACCAAAGGGCCAGGAAGAATGAAACCAGGCTGATGGAGGCAGCGCGGGCTTCCAGAGGGCAAAGTTTATTAAGGTTGGCTTCATTTAGGTCGGGGGGGGGCTTACACCCAGGCCCCTTCAGATCTGGGCCCACCTGTCTGAGGCACTGGCAGTGGGGCAGCATGGATCTCTGTGGGAGTGGAAGATCCCAGAGGCCAGTGGGGTGGGGGCCCTGTATGGAGGAGAGGTCTGGGGGCAGAGGAGGGGGAAGAGACTGTTGGGGCAAAGAGGAGGGACAAGGGGGTGGGCTGGGAGAGGCGGGTGTGTCTGGGGCATGAGGGATGGACAGTCAGTGAGTGGTGTGGCTGCACAGGAGTGGGGGGATATTTGGGGGGGGTCCCCATCATTCTGGTTGAGGCAGCCCAGCCCCACACTTAAAGGGGGCCCACGCAGGGATATTGCAGAGCCAGTGACACGAAAGGTCAACGAGGAGGCCACCCCCGCCTGAATCCGGGGCCCTGTCCTCAAAGGCCAAGTGAGCAGGAGACTGAGCGGGCCAGTTGGCTAGCAACCCGTCCTCCCCCAGCCCAGCAGGATGTGGGGGAGCCACTCGGGAAGTGGGAGCAGCTGCTTCCCTCCGTTCAGTTTGCCTTCCCACCACGGTGGGCGTGTGGTGCGGGGAATCTCTCTCCCAGGCCTTGCCACCCTCTGAGACCTCTCGTGGATGGGAAGCGTTTCTGACACGGCTCGCAGAGCCAGCGGGCAAAGCCCCCAGTGCCACCTCCTACCGAGAAAGGACCACCTTAAGGATCCGGTTCGACAGAGTCCCCTGCTCTCCCTTTGCCTTGCCAGGAGGCAGTTTTCATTCTAGCCAGGGACCACTATTGAAATCCGGCCAGATTTTTACTGACCTTCTGTTCCTGTCTTTTTTTTTTTTTTTTTTTTTTTTTTTGGTGCTTTAAGACAGATTATATTTCCCCCCCAGGCCTCGTGTCCGATGGGGGGGCCGAGGCAACCCGGCCAAGCACGACCCGCTGGGGAGGAATTCTCTCTCCCCTTTCACCCGACGGAAATGTTCTTCGCCCCGGCTGAGCTGTACCCACAACAATAAATAATTGTATTTAAAAAAATAAAAAGCCCATCGGAGGAAGATTCCAATATCCATCCGTCCATCCCTCCCGGAGACAGGATTCTTTGCCCTCTTGTTCTCCTGGATACCAGCGGCTGTTGGAGAAGTTAAAGAAGAAGCCAGGGTGGGGAGGTTAAAGAGGGTGTTCTCCCTCCTCCGGTGGGCATCAAGTTTGGGCAAGTCTCCCAGGATGTACCCACAAGGACGGCACCCTGTAAGTACCATCCTGGGCTCCGGGTGTGCTGGACGGGCTGGGAGTGAGGAGATGGGTTGAATTTTGGAATGGGGGGGGCGGGGGCGGTCCCTGGGCCATGAGCTAAGGGAGAGGAGAGGATTGGGGTTGGAAGGTGGGTCAGGGCAGTGCGCTGGCGATGGGGTGGGCTGTGCTGGCCGCACCGTTGTTGTTACTGATCCACTCTAGACTCCACTTCAGTCTGGGCAGCCCTTCAAGTTCTCGATTTTGGAAATCTGCGATCGGATTAAGGAAGAATTCCAGTTCCTGCAGGCTCAGTATCACAGGTGAGGGGCAGGGTGTTTGGGGTGGGGCAGGCAGGTGTGGGGGAGGGGGTCACTGGGAAGGGACAGTCCTGGGGTAGGGTGAGTGACGCAGATAGACAAGCATCTAGGATCACAGGGAAAAGAGGGATGGGGTTGAGAGAGTGGTGCCAAGGATCCCAGGTACAGCAGGAGTTCGAGGCTGGGCTGGGCACACACAAATCAGAGGGGGAGTTCCAAGCGGTCTTCGGGTCACAGATCAGGGAGAGGGAGCTGGGGGGTGGGTGGGACACAGGCTGTTCAGGGGATACAAGGAGCCGGAGGGATGTCAGAAGATAACCAGAGCTGTGCTCAGGGTCACAGGCAAAGTGGGAGGAGGCAGGTTTATTTTCTCAATCCAGAGCAAGGCCTCGCTGGACTCAGTGTTACAGGTGCGTAGCACAGGGGGACAGCGATGGGAGAGGAGCTCAGGGGAGTGGGCCTGGGTGGGTGACAGGCCAGGGGCCAGATTTCTACCCTTCCAAGCCAGGCTCCAAGACGCTGACCAGCTGGTGGAACCCAGCTAGGGCCATGCATGGCATGGAGCATTGGCACCCGACTCCTGGTGCAGGGGTGGTCCCTTCCCCTGTAGCGGGGGTGGGTGGGAGGTGTGCAGGGTGGCTCCTGCAGCCAGCTCCCCTGGGGGTGCAGGTGGATCTGGGCAGGGTTGCAAATGAAGATGGTTTCCCCTTGCAGCCTGAAGCTGGAATGTGAGAAGCTGGCGAGCGAGAAGACTGAGATGCAGAGACATTATGTCATGGTAAGAGACCGTCTACCTGCCCCTGTGAACCAGTTGGGCCTCTTGACCCCCCCCCTCCCACACACACACCAGGGGCCCCATAATCATCCTACTGGGGCAGGTCAACAAGCCATTCAGCCTGAGAGCTGACCTCCAAGGACTGCCACTCCTAGCTGGATGATGTAGCACTAAACTGCCTATGGGTGCTCTCCTGGGGTGGGGAAGACGGGAAGGGCACTGGTTAGGAAGGAGTTAATATCTATTCCTAGCAACGGTTGGTTCCTGCCGCGCCGTCTGTTGCCACTGCCATGATGCTGTTAGATGTTGGGAACGATGCCATTTTTGCATTTGGCCTCTTAACTATTAATGTCCAGCCCTTCCAGGTGGAGAGGGGGTGGCTGGAAGCAAAAACCCAGCCTAAACCGAACCCCGGGGCCGTTTCATAAAACCCCATCCAGAGTACTGCCGGAGGATGGACTCTGACAAGGGGCCTCTTGAAATGGCCATCGCGGGGTTAATCAGAATTGCTACTTACCACTGCCCATAATTCCAGCAAATTATAGGCCTCCGGCTGGATTCATCTCCAAGCAAATCAGCCTGGTGGGGTTAGGGCTGAGGTTGGAAACGGGATAGGGACGCAGGAATTGCCATGGTGAATTAAACCCAGGGTCTGATTTTAGCCCAATATCTTGTCTCTGACATTATCGGCTGCTTCAGAGGAAGGGGGGGGGATCCTTTAGCAGTGGACAGGCTTCGCTTGCCCACTTCCCGGATCCCAATAGGGCTTCAGAGGAAGGTGTAAAAAACCCCTCAGGAGGCAGTTATGGGACAAGCTGCCTCCAGGGAAAACTTCCTCCTAACCCCAATAGCTAGGGGTTGTGCATGCCCTGAAGCATGAGGACTTATTTCTCTTCCAGAACACTCATTGATTCTTTAATCTTTACTTTTGTCCCTCTGGCTGTCCTTGTTCATACAAATGTATGATCCCTGTCCAAATCCTGCCAAGTTCTCAGCTTCAGTGACTTCTTGTGGCAAGGAGTTTCGCAGGCTAAACGGAGCTTTGTCTGGAGGAAAAAAATCATTTCCTGTGATTAGTTTTGAATTTTTCACCTTTCTGTTTCATTGACTGCTCCTTCTTCCTGGTATAATGACAACAGGGCGAATCAAAGATCCCGAGCTACCTTCTTTAAACCATAATATACCTTCTCCAAAAAGAAAAGGAGTACTTGTGGCACCTTAGAGACTAACAAATTTATTAGAGCATAAGCTTTCGTGAGCTACAGCTCACTTCATTGGATGCATTATGCTTATGCTCTAATAAATTTGTTAGTCTCTAAGGTGCCACAAGTACTCCTTTTCTTTTTGCGAATACAGACTAACACGGCTGCTACTCTGAAACCTATACCTTCTCCAGGTCACCATCCTGAACTTGTGCTAAATTGTGACTGAAAAATCATTTCCATTCATCGGTTTCTGGTGATACAAGTTTGGTGGGTCTCAGTCCAGTCCCTGGTGGACGAGTGCCCCTCCCACCATCACAAAAGCCCATTGTTGCCATTGGTGCTCATTGCCAGAGGGAGTATTATCCAATGGTTAGAGCTGGAGCCAGAGAAATCAGCCCCTTAATCTCTGGGTGGGCCAGAGACTCAGAGTCCAGCGCTCAGTGGTGATCGGCTGTGGCAGGCCCATCAGAGTTGGCCTGGATTAGATTGGGCTACGGAGACTGAACTACCCTCCAGGGACAATGCTGAGGAAGCTTGCCCTGCTACTGCCCAGGTGACTACACACAGGCCTTCAATCTCCAGGGCTGGTGAACCATCTCCCAGTCCTTGTTTTCGTCCTCCTTGACTCCTGGTCCTGTGGCCCCGCCGTCATCCGAGGGGGCGGGCCTTCTGTGGGCTCCTCCCACCATCCCAGAACTGAAAGAGGCCAGCACCTATCACCATGCGCTAAAGCTGAATAGAACTAGAGCTCCCTGATCTGTCCCTCAGTCAATAAATCTGGGCCTGACCCTGGGAAAAGCAAAACCCATCTCTGTAATTGACTACTGATGGAGTTACACCAGGGCCAGTTTGGCCGGGGGGGAGCCATGTGGAGTAGCTACCAAGGCCTGCTGGTAACTGCTTCATTATCTGGTGGTGAATGGGGAGTCCTCTTCTAACCAGCTGTGTTCTGGTTTGCTTTCAGTACTATGAAATGTCCTATGGGCTGAACATTGAAATGCACAAGCAGGTGAGTGAGGTGGGCTCTTGATTAGCTGCGGGGAATTGGGGGAAGGATATAGGAGGAACCCCCCACTGTGGGTGCTCAGCATCTCTGGAATCTGTTCCCCACCCCAACCCCAGTTATCTCCGACGCAGACCATTCTGTGTCTTCATCTGGGGCTGGATCTGAACGCGGAGCTTCCGGTTTAAACCCAGGGCTGGGAGAATTTGCTTAATCCCATGGGAATGCAGCATGGTGATTGGAAACTGAGGTTCACTTGGGGGCTGGACCTCTGGTCTGCTCAGGGACTTGAATTCAATAAGCAGCCAGGTGACGAGACCACTGCAAGGCATTCCCGAGGCCCCGTTAGCCAGCCAGCCCACACACCCGATTCAGCGTGTAAGCTCATGCCAGAGCATGGACTCGCTCTCTAGTGGCCTGTATGTAAACTTGGAAGAGTTTCATTTCTATTGATAAATGTCAGTAAACGTCAATTTCACTGCGCACACACAAACCCGGGGAAATTTTTCCATCAGTGATCATCTAAATTTACAGATGAGCAAAGCAAGAAAAATTCTGCCTGAGAACTTTTGATTTAAGGCTATTTCCTATGTGGATTTTGACATGTGATGTTGACAGTTTGTGTTTTAACAGTTCTAAAGCTTTAACTTTCTGGATCTCAACATCTACTGTCATTAAATAATTATTGTCTGATGCCCCCTCCCCCCCCAAATTTCCTGCAACTGTGAAAATTTAAATTGATAAAAATGGGGGGGGGGGTTGCTTAAAACCCCTACTTTTGTGAACATTTAAATGGATAACAATTGAAAAATGCACATGGCAGAACCTCTGGGTGGTGGTATGATTTACATTTAGTACAGTAGCACCTCGGGATCAATGGAGGATGGAGCCGTGTTGGGCCATGTGCAGTACAAACCCGGTGTAAGATACTGTCCTTACCCTGAAGTGCTTGCAATCTAAATAGATAAGACAGACCCAGGGGAAGGGATTGAAGACCTAAGCAGAATGATCGATGTGATGGCTGCAAATAGCATGGTAGAGCCATGGTTTTTCTTTCGTTTAATAATGTTTGGGTGGGTTTAGTTAGGAGGGGATCAGCTAAAATGGAAGGACAAGGGGAAGAGGGAGGCTGAGAAGGAGAAAGGTGTGAGGGGCAGGTGTGGAACCAGGCTTAAGCGTAGGCTGTATGCTGGTGGTTATCTGTGGTTAGGTAAAGAACCTAGAGATTGGCTGGTAGGTTGGTGCTTGCTGCCTTTGAGTCTCAGCCAATCTGAGAGGGGGCTAAGGATCAGATTTGTTAAGGTACTTCAGCATCTAAAGATGCAGCGCCATTGATTTCAAGGCGTTTCTGAAAATCCCACTAGTGCCTATTTTCATCTGTAGGCACCAAAAGACCTTTAAAAATCTGGCTGGCGATCCCCTAATTAGGCCCCAGCACAGTGGGCATTAGCACCTGCTGCGCTCTTAGGCGGATGGTTTATCTGGCACCTCCGTTACAGAGAAAGCTGGGGGTGAACAGTAGGGAGCTGGTGGAACTGGAGAGAAGGCCTATAGGAACTGAAAATCAAATGGATCTTTTTTTTTTTCCCTTCCCTTCCCAAAGACACTGGAGTGTTTTTCACCGTCCCAGTCTCCTTTTGTTCCAGCTGTAATTTGCTTTCCTCTTCAGATTTATCAATCTAGTCATCGCAGGGCTCTCTGCCAGAGAAATTAGTTTGGAACTATGCCTGACAAAGTGGCAAGTCGACTGCCATATTTCTCCAGCTGGCTCAGCCCTCCAAGTTTGCTCCTTTTGTTAGCAGGGTGGTGCGTGAGAGTCACTTTCATTCTCAGCTTCCTAATTTACTCCAAACTCTGATGGGATCCCGAGATTCAGCAGGAGCCCCGGGAGCTGAACGAGAACATACCGTATTTGTTTGTTGTACAAGGCAACAAAGATACAGTGATGTGGAAAGGAGTGTTGCCAAGTGGTTAGAACAAAGGCGCCTGGGAACAAGGACTCCTGGGTTCTAATCCCAGCTCTGAATGTGTGAGTGGTCTAGTGTTAGGAGCAGAAGACTGGGTCTGCAAACTCCTGGGGCGGAAGTACGTTCTAGTGGTTAGAGTAGGGAGCGGGAGTCAGGACTAGAGCTGCAGGTGAGGAGTAGTGCTGCTTTAATTTCTATTGGACTGAATTAATCCCGTTGGTTTCTGGTTTCTGCCGCTCAGACGCTCTGTCACTGGCAGGCGTCAGGAGGGAAGGCTGGGTGGCGTTACCTGTGCTGTGTGCCCCGCCCCCCGGGCTGTGACTGGGAATTGCCGGGGCCGTGTTACTTAGGGGGCCTGGCAGATTTCCTTTGTTCTTCGCTGGGCTTTTTATTAGCGCGCTCAATCTCTCTGCACCTCTCTCAGAGAGTCCTAGAAATCTGAGATGGAAAAATATAGCAGACCAGCTCATCTGCGTCCCCAGGCGAGTGCCAAGGTGGATTTGCTGCGTGAGGCATGTGATTTAAATGTTATCAAGCTCTGAGGCTTTTACTGCTTCTCTTGCAGGAGGCAGTGTATCCAAGTGGGTAGGACACAAGGCTGGGAGACTGGAGACCTGGGTTCTACCCCTTTCCCTGCTATTGACTCCCTTTAAGACTGTGGGCAAGTAACTGCCCCTCATGGTGCCTCAGTTTCCCCCTCTGTAAAATTGAGATGATTGTGGTGTCGTCTCTTCATAAAGTGCTCTGAGATCAGTACATGGAAAAGCCAGCTGAAGGGCTAAGTGTGATCATGCATCAAAATAAATACCAGTAGACAAATTACGTCTGGGCAGCCCACCAGCCTAGGCAGTTTAGAAAGATTCCACGGGTGGGGGTGACGGATCAAGCTCAATGCAGGGAGTGGGGCCGATTTTTATATCCACAGCTACAGCCCTGTAGGGAAGAGCCCCAGATCCCCCAAGCAGCCTGCCAGAAAAGGCTCAGGGAGGGAATTAGTGTTGGGTGGATGAACTGCTTTTGCCTTATTTTGAACCCACTCGAACTCACTGGGGGCTGGAAAGTTTGACTCCAGCTTGAATGCTATTGGTATCACGTCCCACTTGGCAGGGAAGGGAGAGAAACATCCTTCAGAGGAGCCAGTCCTCTCTAGGACGGTCCTTCTGCTCCAGCCATGGGCCAGCTAAGTTTCGGGGCTCTTCTGTGCCCGGCACTGGCACAGCCTGTCCTTTGGCTATGAAGAGTTTTTCTGTTGACTCGGCCGTGAAAGAAAAGACAGGTGTTAAGTGAATGGGAAGAGCCTTGTGGCTAAGGTGCTGGCCCGGGGCTCAGGAGATCAGGGTTAAATTCTGTCTTGTAAGGTACTTAGTCTCCCTCTGTCTGTTTCCCCATCTGTACACCGGAGATCGTAATGCTCTCCTCCTCCGAGGGGTGTCATGAACTCCGTGTGTCTGGGCGATGGTTCTAGGGGGCAGACGAGAGACCCCCCACAGGAAGAGTTCTGAGTGAATACCGACTCCTTTCGCAAACCCCAGAAAACGGGTTGGCCGAGCACCCAGCCCTTGTACCAATGGACCAAAGGCACAGGCTGCAGGCGGGGTCTGTGCCCAGCAGGATTGGGGGAGCCCGTGAAATCCAGTGAGATGGGTCAGTGCATGTAATACCCTGGGGACATGCCCTGCAAGGACCCCACCAGGACTCTGGAGCAGTGATCCCTAAAGAATCCATCCTGCTCTTTCCACTGAGCCCCGCTGCAGGCTGGGACGGGAGTTTGGGAGTTTAGCCCACGCTATCAATGCAGCTCCTAGCCCTGTGCTTTCCTATGGAGCCTGGGTGGAGGGGGCTTGATTTAAAGAGCCCCCATTCTTCTAAGCAGTGCCAGCGTCTGGCATGACTGAGCTGTCTTTCCCCCTTTCAGGCTGAGATCGTGAAGAGGCTGAGCGCCATCTGTGCCCAGATCATACCGTTCCTGACGCAGGAGGTAAGAGGGCGTGCACCGGGCTGCTTGGGGGATGGGTCGAGTGGTGGAGCTGTGGCGGTGGAGGAGGACACTAGGTTGCACTAGGAGCTTGAATGCTAGGGGAGGAGGGACCCGAGCTGGCACTGGGATAAACAGTTGTGCTGTGGTAAGAGCGAGATCTCAGGAGGGTGAGCGCCTCGTGCCTGGCCAGGCTCCTGACCTGCCATGCCTTCCTTTCCCAGCACCAGCAGCAGGTGCTGCAAGCTGTGGAGAGGGCCAAGCAGGTGACCATGGGGGAACTGAACAGCATCATTGGGGTGAGTAGCCCCGCGATGGGGGAGGGGAAGGGAGTCCTGCTCAGGGAGTGTTTGGAGCCGGGATGCCCCTGGCAGGGTAACCCCAGACCACAGCTCGGGGCTGCCCCCAGCCAGCTGGATGGATGCCCCCTGTGACCTCACCTTGTGTCTTCCTCCTTTGCAGCCATGTGATGAGCAAGCCAGACAGTGTTGCACTGGCAGCAAAACGCAGGAAAGCCAGGGAGAGGGTGGGGGGGACATCACGGCCTCAAGGCAGCATTGGACAGGCCTGGGTGGAGACCAGGAGCCTTTTGACAACCGTGGCCAAAGTCCCACTGATCTAGGAGATGCTCCAGGCCCTGGGCAGGTCTCAAGGAGAGCTGTTGAAATCGCGCAGGGAGCCTTGGGGGTCATCCTGCGGCAGACAGCCTGATCACCCCCCACCTCCAAGCGAGTGTCCCTGTTTGTGCTCAGCCCTGGGCTCATGGCTGCAGCTGGGCAAAGGATCTTGGAACTGCTTCGGGGCAGGTAGCAGGGTTGGGGGGGTTGGGTGGAGAACGGGGGCAGGGCTGAAACAGGGGGAAGGGGACTTCCTGGGAAGGGGGTTTCCTAGCAATACCCCGCAGCCCTGGCTCTTTCTCCTTCAGCAGCAGCAGCTCCAGCACCTCTCCCATCATGCACCTCCCATCCCGCTCACCCCACACCCCTCGGGCATGCAGTCTTCCAGCCTGGCCAGCGCCTCGGGACTCCTGGCCCTGTCGGGGGCACTGGTGGCCCAGTCTCAGCTTGCCGCAAAGGAGGACAGGGGGGCTCAGGATGCCGAGAATAACAGAGGTAAGGGACTTTTATGGTGTGGGGGTGGGGAGGGACAAGGGGCAATCAACCCTTTGAAGCCTGAAAGACTGGTTGTTTCCCCGTATGCTGGAGCAGCGTCCTTGGTGCCTGGGAGTTAAGCTCACAACAGAACGAACAGTGCCCGGCCGCTGGAGAGTTTCCTTGTGCTCATATTCTATGGATCCTGCAGCTGCCATTTCTATCGCTCAGGAATACTGGTTAGCTAAGGAGATGCCAGAGGAGTGTCTGGGGAGCAGAGCCAGGCTGGCTAGGGCATGGACTGGAGAGGAAGTGATTGGTCCCTAACGAGCACTGCCATTTGGTGCCAGCCAACAGCCCCCTTCCCCGCCCCAGCAAACCACAGCGGTGAGGGCAGACATTGCCCCACTTTGCCCTTTACCCAGGGCTCACTGGTGCGAGGCAGCTGCTGGCTCCGGCCGGGAAAGCGCCGGGCGCGGCGAGTGGCAGATAAAGCTAATTAAGTCCCTGGAACCTCGCGAGGTTGGGGCTATTTTTGACGGCGGGAACAGCCACAGTGCCGCATGGAAGCCTGAAGACACACGCGTGTGCAGGGACGTATGCCTGGTTGTCTCCATGTGCAACCCTACGCGTGCGTGCACAGGATGTGTGTGTCTTTATCTGTGTGCCCCATGCATGCAGGGGTGTGTGTGTGTGGGTGTGTGCGCCACCGTACATGTGTGTATTTGTACACACATGAGTGTGCACGTGCGAGTGCACACGCAAAGGCACGTGTGATGGGCTCCACTGGGCAATGAGCAGAGCTGCTGCTGTTTCTTTGACGCTTTGCTCCGCATGCCTCCCCGGAACGCTCCTTCACCTACTGTGGGTCATCACAGTATCTAGCTCTATAGTGCTTCTTATCATAGATCTCAAAGCACTTTGCAACAGAGGTCTCACTCTCCCCATTTTACATATGGGGAAACTGAGGCATTGGGTAGTGAAGTGCATTGCCCAGAGTCAGAAGAGCCAGAAATAAAACCCAGGGCTCCTGGATGTCACACTGGTGCTCTGTCCACTAGGCCATGCTGCCTTCCAGTAGGGGCAGTGTATGTTAAACATAGGTTGTGGTTAAGAGGCGTGTGTTCTGAGCATCCATTGTACTAGGAATGTTGTTATGATTTATTTAAAGGAAACAAAAAAGAACTACTCAATCATTTGTTTTGTTTCTTTACACACAGGGGTCCCAATGTAATGTTAGCAACCCAAACACAAGTGCACTAGCCTGGTTTATGAGACGCCAGAAGCGAAACCGACCTGTCTAAGATCCCTGCTAAATTGCAAACAAAACCTAGTTTGCAAACTCTTTTTTGTCTTTTCAATAAGCGTTGCGTTGCTTTGGACGGTTCCCTGATGGAGAACTCTCAGGTGCAACGGTTATATAAATAAGAACAAAAATGGTGACAGGGAAACTACAGATTTAACATTATTAAAAGCAAAACTAGATCATTTTAAATAGCATGAGTGGCACCAGCAATCGGGGGGGAGGGGTGTATACACCCCTGGCCCCTCCGCATGTAGCTGCATGCTTTAAATTTTGACAGTGTCTCTTTAAGAGTCCCCCCCACCCCAAGAAAAGACAACAGTTGGAAGAGGAGAAAAGCTGGCTTTACTCTTTCTTGCTTAACCCTTTGAGAACCAGACAGGTAGGCCACTGGATATTTTAAAAGAAAAGGAGGACTTGTGGCACCTTAGAGACTAACAAATTTATTTGAGCATAAGCTTTCGTGAGCTACAGCTCACTTCATCGGATGCATTCGGTGGAAAATACGGTGGGGAGATTTATATAAACACACAGAGAACATGAAACAATGGGTTTATCATACACACTGTAAGGAGAGTGATCACTTAAGATGAGCCATCACCAGCAGGAAGGAGTGGGGGAAGGAGGAAAACCTTTTGTGGTGATAATCAAGGCCGGCCATTTCCAGCAGTTAACAAGAACGTCTGAGGAACAGTGGGGCGTGGGGTGGGGGGAGAAATAACATGGGGAAATAGTTTTACTTTATAAAAAGAAAAGGAGTACTTGTGGCACCTTAGAGACTAACAAATATATTAGAGCATAAGCTTTCGTGAGCTACAGCTCATGAGCTGTAGCTCACGAAAGCTTATGCTCTAATATATTTGTTAGTCTTTAAGGTGCCACAAGTACTCCTTTTCTTTTTGCGAATACAGACTAACACGGCTGCTACTCTGAAACCAGTTTTACTTTATGTAATGACTCATCCACTCCCAGTCTCTATTCAAGCTTAAGTTCATTGTATCCAGTTTGCAAATTAATTCCAATTCAGCAGTCTCTCGTTGGAGTCTGTTTCTGAAGTTTTTTTGTTGAAGGATAGCCATTCTCAGGTCTGTAATCGTGTGACCGGAGAGATTGAAGTGTTCTCCGGCTGGTTTTTGAATGTTATAATTCTTGACGTCTGATTTGTGTCCATTTATTCTTTTATGTAGAGACTGTCCAGTTTGACCAATGTACATGGCAGAGGGGCATTGCTGGCACATATCACATTGGTAGATGCGCAGGTGAACGAGCCTCTGATAGTGTGGCTGATGTGATTAGGCCTAAGAGGAAGTCTGTCCTGTGCACTGCTGGGCTAGACGCAGGAGACAGTAGGTGCCCTCCTATGGGCTGTGTTGCGATGGATTAGATGGTCCCTTTCGCCCTTAAAAACCCATGCAATGCTACATACATCTAAGGGGTAATCCTAATATCTCTGGGTTGAATTATTCAAGAACTGGTATTATTAAATCCATCCTGCATTATGAGATTGTAACCCCCCACTCCCACCCCTTTGTGTTGACCAGCGAGCCCTGGAGCCGTTAAATATGTTCACATTCCCCCGTCTCTTGATTTCCGTCTGCTTCATCCCTGAGCATCTGTCCACCTGCCAGAGAAGATTGGGACTCTGCTGGGAGAACCCATTTATCCTCTCCAAATGCTGATGCGATCATTACCAGCCAGGATATTCCGGGAGCAGGGAGCACTGTACAGACAACCTCATGCTGAAATTTGCAGTCAGACCTCTGGTGATCTCGGCTCATTTGAGGCGATGGTGTTTGTGTCGCATGCATTGCATGCAAAAGAGGCCTGGTCAAAGCCTTTGAAGAGTGGAAGCACACACCAGGGCTTATGGGTATGGGGATGCACCTGGCTTTTTTTCTAGAATTGTGTCCAGCATCAGTTAGCCTGTCTCCCTTTAGCCAAGGGATTGTGTGTCTACCTGCTGCACCCAACCTCCGTTTCCTTCCGCCCCCAATCTGAGTATCTTCAAACTTTGGGGAAGTTCAGACCCTCCCCTTGTAGCTTACGTGTTCTGATGCTAAAGGTTGCGCTGATAGGGGAGGAAGGATGGTCTAGGGCACTGGTTCTCAACCAGGGGTTCGCGTACCCCTGGGGGCAGTCACTTAGTTTTACAATAGGCAATGTAAAAAGCAGTCGCGAAGTCGGGACAAACTAAAATTGCATACGGACAATGGCTTGGTTATGCTGCTCGATGTACTATACACTGAATACATACAATATTTATATTCCGGTTGATTTATTTTATAATCATATGGTCAAAAGGAGAAAGTCAGCCATTGTTCAGTACTTGTGTGCTGTGACACTTTTGTACTTTTATGGCTGATTTTGTTTGATGTGAGGTGGAACATGGGGGGGACTCGAGACAAAGCAGACTGCAGAAAGGGGCAGGGCCAGTGCAAGGATATTTTGTGTCCTAGGCGAAACTTCCACTTTGTGCCTCCGCCCCCACTCACAACCTCCGAAAAATAATAAACTTAGCATTATAAACAGCCTGTCAGAACAGGTAACGGCTGTTGTAATGACAGGTTTCAGAGTAGCAGCCGTGTTAGTCTGTATTCGCAAAAAGAAAAGGAGTACTTGTGGCACCTTAGAGACTAACAAATTTATTAGAGCATAAGCTTTTGTGAGCTACAGCTCACTTCATCGGCTGTTGTAATGTTTCTTTTTTTACCTTTAAGGCGTTTCAGTTGTTTGCCATTTTCTCTGGTGGTGTCCCATTAAAAATCTTACTATTGTGCAAAGCTAAACAATTGAGCCTTGCATTGCATCACCAGCCAGGTTAGGCAGGGTGACAAATCCCCCTTGCCCCAAAAGGCCATTATCCCCTGGTGACTAATTTCTACTCCAAGTCTGTAAAGCAGACTTTTAATGTAAATACATTATTCCTTCAATATTACCCATGCACACATCTCACAAAGATTCTCACTCTTGACAAGTTACCAGCCTTGTGTAGATCCCTTCCACGTTCCTCTTTGTGGGTAAGTGCCCTGTAAGACACATGTGGGGTGCAGTGAGTTTGTCAGGCCTGCGGTGACAGCTGTTTGTGAAGATCAGGGGGCCTTTGCCAAGGGGTGCTGGTGTCACAGTGAGCTTGGGGTGGCTGACAGTATGGGGCAGGGCACTGAGGCTGGTGCGGCAGGTAACACTCACTGTTCCTGCTGCTCTTGGCCGGCAGGTGCCGGGCCCCAGCCGAGCCCGGCCTCTTGCATCTCCTCTGCTGTAGCGCCCCCGGCCCGCTTCCTCCCAGGTGGTTACACCGGCCTTGGAAAGGGGCACAGTAGTCTGGAAAGGTGGGCTCGGGGAGAGGGAGCCAAAGAAGCACCCTGATAGAAAGGAGCAAATCCAGGCTACATGGAGATTTTGCACAGTTCCTGTATTGGTCACAAGTACAAGCAACATCGGCCCTGCAGCCTGGGCCAAGGATCACGGGTTCACGTTGTCCTCCACGAGAGAAAATTTACTATTGTTTTACACGGACTGTTGCTCTTTATGGTACAAGCTGTGGCATCACAGCCCGCAGGCTTTGAGGTTCTCTGAATTCCTGCTTGGGGGCTTTGCGTCAGACTCAGATAGATGTGTCTCAGACACTCTTACCTGTGATTATGTGGGATGACCGGCCCTAGTCCTCCCTCCAGGATAACCCTTGATGCTAGAATGAAGCCCAGTGGGTGGAAAGATCTAGTTCTAGTCCCAAGTGATCTGGACCATCCATTCACTAGTGCAAGGAAGTGATTGTGCCCCCATAGCTGGCTTGCCAGGAATGGCTCGTCCAGCCTTTCCTGGCTGATAGCCCTGATTAGTCTGGGGACGTACAACCCAGATCAGACCTCTCTGGTTTGGGCTTGGCCACATGATATCAGAACTAAACGAATCTCTTTGTTCTCCCTTTGTGTTTTTCCAATCTGGGGCTCTTGACGCACCTGTGTCTTCCTGCTGGATGGAGCCCAGAGCGCACGCCAAGCCGGGTAAGCTATGCTACGGGGGCCTGGAGATCACCTGTCTGGACGAGGGTGGAAATTAGCACAGAGGGAAGGTGTTGGACCTGAAACAATGAGCGAGGGCACATACTGAAATGACACAGTCTTGGTGCTGTGGCGGGTGGTGGGCGCATCTTGTCCCCTCCCGGCCTGCAATGATCGGGAGACGGGAGGTCAGCTCGGTTGTGCACAGGGCTGGAAGCTAAGTTTGAATCCCAACTCCCAACCTGATTCTGGGCAAAGAGGCCTCTGGCTTTGGGTGCCCGGTGGGGCACTGGAAAGCAGAAGCTAGCCACAGTGCAGGGTACTCTGGCCAGGCTATAGGTGGGAGCAGGTTTGGAGCAGGGCCCTTACACTGGCTATGCCCCCTGTGTGGCAGGTGGATTCCCAGAGGGGCTACCCTTTGGGGCCCCAGAGCAGCAGAGAGAATGAAGGACCGAGGGGTCACTCTGTTGGTGGGACAGGCTCAGCCAGACTCCATCTTTTGGTGCCTCCCAGAAGAGCGGCGAGTGGCCTCTTTTCTCCAAGTGCTGCGCCCGGCTTCCTTCTCTTGTGGTTGCACTGGGATTCCCAGGAATGTTTTGTTGCCTGACCTTTTCAAAGCAAACAGCCCCGAGATAGCATTGCTGCTGCCCTTTGTTTTCAATGCCAGGGCTTGAGTCTAACGATTCACCGCTGGAGGGGAACCAGCAGGAGAGAAAGGAGGGCTGTTTCTGCAGCGCTCGGGATCCACGTTTAATTTGCTTCTGTCAACAGATTATTTCCAGGGGCTGTGGGTGGAGTTGTATCAAAGACAGAGAGCCCCATTTGTAGCTGGTGTCAATTGGCATCACTCCGTTGACTTCAGGGGAGCTACTGCTACCTACGCCAGCTGGGGATCTGACTCCAGTGGGATTCTCCCCTGCCCTGGAGGGCGGACCCCCTGGACTTCAGTGGATTGACAGCAGCTGGGGATTGGGCCCCACTGCCTTCAATGGAGCTATGTCGGTTTACACCGTCCGGAGATCCAGACCCATTGAAGTAAATGTAGCTACCGCCTTTTGCACCCGCTGAGGATCTGGCCCAGAACTGGAATTTGCACCAAGGAAGCAAAGATCATTGACGCATTCCCCAAAGAGCTTTGCTTTTCCCTCTCGGGGGTGAGGAGGGATTGTCTGTCTCAGGAAGGGGTGCACAGGGTGGGAGGCTTTTGACTATGACTCGCACTCGGATCCAGCCTGTCTGGTGGCCTTGCAGAGTGGGGAGTGAGCGATGGGCCCATGTTGGTAGAGAAGGATGATGGCCTTGTAATGAAGACATGGCTCAAGGAGTTAGGTTACTAGTTTGTGCCACTGACCTGATGCGCAGCCTTGGCTGAGTCACTTCCCTGCTCAGTGCCTCAGTTTCCCCCAGCTGTCAAATGGGGACAGTGATCCTCACAGGGCAGGTCTGGCAGCTCAATTCTCTGTAATCTCCAAAAGGAAAGGTCTAGGGAAGTGCCTAGGGTGACTTGTCCCAGGAATGACTTGCCTTCTCGGGGCGAAGGGCTGGGCTTGCAAAGGCTCCTCACGCTGGGTGCTCTTTGGAAGAGCAGGGCCGGATGTGTGGATGCTGAGCACTTAGCAAACTCAGCCCCTGGCTGGGGACTGAGTGGACCATAGAGGCTGAATTCCCCTCTCGTTCCTATCCCCAGGGTGAGTGCCCGCTGGCAGGAGAAGCTTCCCGGAAGGCTGCCCTGGGCTGTGGATGGAGGAATTGGGTCTCCCACCAGATCCCTTCCCCTCCTCTAGAAATCAGCCTCGCTCAGAGCTGGCCTGATGAAAGGGAGCCCCAACCTGCCAGGGGCACAGAACCGGCCTCATCCTTGTTTGTTGGTCCGTACAAAGTGTCCAGCACTTTCCCTGAGCTGGGAGCAGACACAGACACACACCTCTCATAATTCAGAGCTGCAGTGACTGTAAAGTACACACTGTAATAAACATGGGCAGGTGCCTGCAGGTTGCAGTGTGTAAAACGGGGTGCATCCATTACACCCTTGTGTCCACTGAGGGGGTTTCTGGGAATTGGGGGGCCTTCCCTCCCCCAGAGCTGTGCAGCATGCTCCAGCCAGCCCCAGAGGAAACAGGCATATCCTATGGATCCTGACATCAGAAAGTGTTCCCTGTGGTGTCTCCTACTGTCCTCTTCACCCTACTTAAAAGCACTACAAAAAGCACACAGGAAACCCAATCACCCACCCCTAAAATGCAGCCATCTCTAGGATGGAGCATGGTGGCCATTTAACAGCGCCACACAGCAGCTCAGGATGGGAAGCGAAGGGTAACGGATCCAGGTGAAATCTGCTAGGAGCTCTGAGCAGAGTTGGGGGCAGGGGAGGGAATCAGCGATCCAGTCTTGAGCTGGGAGCGTGCAAGATAAAAGGTGGATAAAATAACCCCCTCACTTTGACAGGGGTGCTCCTGTTGGGGATGTGGGGGGGGGCAGTTTAATGATGGAGGTGCTCAGCCTGACTTGGCCCATTTGCCCGCTCGCTGAGGCAAGTGTCTGAAGGTCGAGCGCTGCTCCCAAAATATCCTCTTGCATCCTTTCCGAGGAGAGAGTGTTTCCCATTGAACGAGCAGGAGTGTCCCCTCGGGGGGTCCCCCCCCCCAGGCAATCCTACCCCCTGCCAAAACTCTGGGAGGAGACTCTAGAGGGTACACCCTCCCAGCCCCCCCTCCCTGCCCACGCTGACTCCTGAGCCACTGCTCTGACCCCGGGGTGAGTGCGCTCTAAACACCCCCAGGAAGACCTGCCCCCATTGAAGACAATGGGGCCCTAGAGAGAGCTGTTCTGCCCCGCTCTGGCAGCGATCAACTGCGAGTGCTGTGCCTCCCACTCCCTGTGCTGCCTTACTCCAGCTTTGCCCGCTGATACACCGCTGTCAGCAGGCTGAGTCCGGGGGCCAGGGGATGTGCCAGGGTAGGGGTGGCCTGGTTGTTGCATTTCTCCACACCGCAGGCTGGGCCCAGCGACTCATGGGTTTGTGCATGGCTCTTGAGGACTCCAGTTAAAGCAGCTCCCTTGCATCCGTGCCTGGCATCAAACCCCCACTTAGCTAGCTCTCACCAGCCAAGGGTCACGGAGAGGGAAACTGAGGCACGGGGCAGGGAAATGAATTGCCCAAGATCTAGCCAGGAATAGGACCCACATGTCTTGAGCCCCCAGTTTTAGGCTTGAACCACTCCTCCTGCCTTTAGAGCTCTCTCTCCATATGTGTGTACTCTGAGCAAAAGCCCAGAGAACTGGTCTTTCATCTGAGCCGTGTCCACCTGTGAAATCCAGGTGACTTCACAGTAGCCTGGTGGGAGGAGGGGGAAGAGGAGGGGTGTTCTGATCTCCACAGTAGGGCCAAAAAGACCCTATTCAAATGTATTCCAGATTCATGCTACTCAGGCATTTGTCCTGGTGCAATAGGAGACTAGGGAATGCTTCAGGGCACAGGCAGCTAGCGCCAACAGGGTCTGGTGCTGCCTTTGTGCTAAATTGCTTTGTGGTTCAGCCTTTCTGGTCTGTAGCGAACGGTGGAGGCCGGGCAAGGAAGGGTTAAAGATCTCGCTATGCCCCTCAAGCTGGCGAGTTATTTGCATCGATCCACCATGAAGGATGGTCTTGTAATTCCTCCGAGGATGAGAAATGGCTTGGGCTGGACCAGTGATGTGCTAGGCAGCCAGCGTGAGGCACAGAAGAAAGAACAGTGGTTACCGTGCCACAGCAGGTGGATTGATCCAAAAGGGGTCGATTCCAGATCCTTAAAGGAAAGCGTAAGCTTTTGAGGGGCACATACGATCTGTGTTCGTACAGCACCTTGCACCGTGGGGTCCTGGGCCATGACTGGAGCTCCCAGGCATTACTGTAGTACATAAGTGGGGTGGACTGGGGGAAATTCTGCCTGACCATAGCCACGGATCAGCTTGTGCCATGAAGCCTGAGGATTGATGGTCATTTTCATCTTGGCACATTGTCACTGGAGAGGCCAGACAAGTGTCTAATCCTTAGAAACTGTTTGGGTTCTCCTACAGCAGGGAGTCCGGTGCATTAACTATCTGTGGGGCGAACAGGTCACTTCCTCTGGTCCACTCTGAGTTTGCTAGGGGGTGATCCTTGCTCCGAACAAATGCCAGTTCATGGAGAGGAAGGGGAGGGGAGGAAATGACCAATTTTAGGTCAAAATTTTCCAGCCTGGCCACTGATTTGGTTTTCAGATCTAGGTGCCCAACCTGACCCACCCCAGGGCCTTATTTTCATAGATTCTGGGCACTACAACTCGATGGGAACTGTGAGTGCCCAGGAGCCGGGCACATCAGGCCCCAGGATGTCTCTGAGGGAGCAGCCCAAAGCCCAAGCACCCTGACATCGGTGCCCACTTTGAAACCCATGCAGACCAGTATCCTCTCAGCCTAATCGAGTAGATTATGGTCCCTGTAACACCAGTGTCAACTCCGGATAATACACCAGTTCCATGGGGCTCAGCGTCTGGCCAAAGCAGGTGTGTGGGGGTGGGGGGAGGAGAGAATTGATTGTATTATCATCAGAGGAAACCGAAAAGCATGGTAGCGAGGGATAAAGGGATTTAAGACACCCACGTAGGTTTTGTTACAATCAAATCTACACCAGGCCAGTGCCAATGGGGTGGGGGGAAGGGATGTACTAGCTGATCTTCATACCCCACATCCCTTGTTCCAGCGGGGAAGGGGTTAAGGCGGGGAAGTGCAGAGTAAACAGTAGACTGCTGATGGGGATTTTCCATTCCTGTCATGCCTCATTATCTCCCAAAGGGGCAGAACTTCTTTCAAGTCCAGGGACTAAGGGAGGCTGCTGTTATTCCACTGTTGCTTTAATTTAGCCAGTATACAAACATCTCTGTTAGGGCTGGTCTGCAAAGAGACCACAGCGCTTCCTCCAGTGTGTGTGTCAGGGGGGTGCATCTGCTCCCAGGTACCCCCCCCTTCCTTCTGGAAAATGTTTATTTAAATAGGTCATTTACGAGGCCCACCTGCCGCACACAGATCTGTTTGCCTGTGCCAGCTCCCAGCGGCTGGTATCTCTCCTTGAACTGACCCCCGCCTCCCCCCGCCCCATCCAGATGCACTGGCGGTGCCTGACTGTGGAAAGGCATGTGGCCTTGTTGGGCTGGGTGGATTTTTTTTATTTCTCCCTCTTCCTTCAGTGCAAGCACAAAAATCCTGCCAGCCCAGCTGTGGAATGATTTACTGAAGAAGTGACATGCTGGCAGTTGAACAATGTTCGTGCCCAAAGGTGGCTGAGCCCGGGAGAGGAGAGATGTTTGTTTTTTTAAAAGGAAGGCGTGTGGGGAGCAGGCAGATCTCAATCTGGATGGTCGCATGGGCTCCCGGGCAGCGCTGGATGATTCTTGGCCATGGGAGCTAAGGGCAGAAAGTGAAACTGACAAAACTCAGCAGCTGTTTGGTGCCTTTTCAGGGAGATCTTTAAGTGCTTTATAAACATTCAGTGAATTAAGCCTCATGTTCTTTCCCCCCCTTCTTGGAAGGCAAGTAAGGATCATTATCTTGATTGTGCAGATGGGGAAACTGAGGTGCAGAAAAGCCCCTGCTCTAACCTGCTAGACTCCACTCCCTCCCCAGAGACAGGACTCTGGGATTCTATTCCTAATATTCACTGGCTGCTCTAACCACTAGGATAAAACCTGCCTCTGCCTTTTAACGTTTGGGGTGTGATTTTGCACAGTGCCAATCTGAGAACTTGTGGGTGCGTCCAGGTAGGAGCAGAGTCCCAGGGTGTTAAAAAGGCAGCTGGAGGGTGGGGGGATCTGAGAGCCTGAGTTGACCTCCCCTTTACAACCTGCTGCCAAGAGAGCGGATACGATGGGGGTCTGGTGCCAAGTGACTCCCACCCCCCGACTAGTGAGGGAGATCGGGGTAGCTGCAGCATTTATGAGACCCAAAGTCTCCACCCTGGCCTTTGAAGAGGCTCAGGTGCCAGAGGCCCATGACATTAATTCCCCACCCCGAAAAGAGCGAGGCCACACATGCTGAAGGCCAGCCGCAAAGCTGGTGCGTGCGTGCCGAGCCCCGGTCCCCTTGGCCTCCGGGGAGGAAGCTGTGGGAAATGGCTTGGCAGCTTCTGGGACTCTCCACTCTTGCTATGCATTAACTCTGGTCTCCTCTCGCTTCCCCTGGGCAGAGCATTTCTGCCTCCCCTCCAGAGAGCCTGCAGGGTGAGGAGCGGCCGGGTGGCACAGGGCTCAAGCGGAAACGGGAGGAGAAGGACACGCCAGGACATTATGTGAGTGCAGCCATGGAGCCTGGCGGGCGACGCCTGGATCCCTGCCCCTGGGAGGATGGGCCGCGTATTGCTAGGGGGGAAGGTGCTTATGGAAGTGGCAGAGGGCACTCGGGTATTTGAAGGTCTGGGTTTACCATGTAGTGATGTAAAAGGCAGATCCTGCTCCTCTGGGGCTTTTCATAAGAACGCGTTAGACAAACCCTTGTCTGGGAGGATCTTAGGTTTACTTGGTCCTGCTTCAGTGCAGGGAGCTGGACCTGATGACCACTCGAGGTCCCTTGCAGCCCTGCAGTTCTATGATTCAGTCGCAGACTCCAGCGGACCAATGTTCCACTGCACCAGGCCGGGGGGGGCTGCCCATGTGTGAAGCTTGAGGTCTCCCTGAACCCCCAAAGGGCTATCAGAGAACCCTGGGGGGGCTTTTCAGCCTGGTGGTCATCACCAGACTCTCCCATTAGGGGCTCATGAAGAAAGGTTGCATGCTTCAGTGGATAATGCACTGGGCTGGGACTCAGGGGACCTCAGTTCTATTCCTGCCTCTGCTGGGTGACCTTGGGGACGAGCAGCGGGGTGCCTCATTGGGAGTTGTTCCAGAAGCATCTGGGGCAGGAACAGAGTGAGCCTGATTCTGATCTTGCTTACAGGGTGTAAATTGGCTTCAGTGCCATTAAAGTCAATGAGCCACATTCTCTGCTGGGGTGACCTGCACCATGGGGGAGCTCTAGTCCCTTATGGAGCTTTTGGAGGCAAGGCAGAGGGCCTTGGGCAGTGTCCAGAACAGAACCCCAGAGGGGGTCTGCTCCAGCCTCTCTCGTTAGGGGTCACATGGGCAGGTGGCATGTTCACTGGATTGGGGCTCAGGAGACTCTCATTCTTTTCCCATCTCTGCCACTGACCTTGAATAAATCACAGCTCCTCCTTGTGCCTCAGTTTCCCCTTCTGACCTTTTCCTCTCTTGTCTAGTCAGACTGCAATCTTGCTGTCTCTCATTAGTTGTACATACAGCACCTAGCACAATGGAACCCTGATCTCAGTTGAGCACATTCAGCTCTGTTCCAATACTACTAACAATTATATACCTGCCCAGCCTGTTGTTGTTTTTAATGTTTCCCAGATGCTATGGGATTTTTCTTCCAGATTTTGCAGAAGCTTTGGGGGAGAAATCTGGGGGCTGATGATGATTACTTTAAAAAAGAAAATTCAGTCCAGATCCTATGGAGATAGGAAATGACGACTCTGAAGAGCTTTTTAAGTAAAAGGGACCTTTCAACATTGCTTACTAGCTTTAAAGTGCTGCAGAAAAATATTTGGGAAAATACCTTAAAAAAGAATTCCACAGGGAGACCTTAAATCCAAGGAGTTTCTGGGTCTCCGCTCATCTGACACAGCCTTTGCTTGTGTGGTGTCTGATCCAAAGCCCATTGAAGTCACCACTCACTTCCTTGGGCTTTGGGGTCAGGGAGACAAGCCAAGAGAGTGGATAGATAATAATAATCCGTAGGGTTTATCTAGTGTTTTCCAGCTGTTATCTTAAAACACTTTACAAAGGACATCTGCATCAGTCTGCCCGTTTTCCAGATGGGAAAATTGAGGCACAAAGAGGTGACCTAACTTGCCCATCCAGCAGGCCAATGGCAGAGCTAGGAATAGACCCCAGGTCTTCCAAGTCACAATCCAGTGCTGGAGCCACTAGGCAGCACTGCCTCGAAGATCTCTCCTGTGTCGGTATTTTGCTGTTTTAATGGTTCCTTGCTCTGTTTCTCCCCTCAGCAGGACAGCGACGGGGATAAGAGTGATTATAACCTAGTAGTGGATGAGGTGAGTGAGAAGGTTTTAATTAGCTCTCTTAAGGCCTTGTCTAGACACACAATTCATAGTACTTTAGCTGTACTGTTTCAGCTGCAACGTAGGTTGGACGCAGTTCTCTCAGTGTGAAGGTAATAGCTACGCAGAAAGTGGAATGAATTCTGCTTGAGTAAGGCACTTCTAGCAGCTGTATTGATAAAACCGTATCTGGAAACGTCTCTCCCCGAACTGAAATAATGATACTGGTCTGAAATCTGCGTATAGACCAGGCCTAAGATGGTAACTGAAGGCGACTCTGTTAGTCAGAGTTGCCACCTCTGGCGGTTTTATCACAAGTCTTGTGATATTTGGTGGTTTTTGGGAAGCCCCAGTTCTGGAAGTCATGTGTCTGTATCAGAAACTTAGTTTTCTTAAAAAAAAAAACAAAAACAAAAAAAAAACACAAGTCAGTTTCTAGCCTTCCTGATGGTGGAGAGAAGCTGGGAAATGTGACCTCGGAAAGGCAAACAGAAAGAACCCCAGAGCTATTATTTTAAAAGAAAAAACCTCCCTGGTCAGAAGGTCCATGGGTTGGCAAGCTGGAGGCGCCTGTCCCTGAGTGGAGACTCAACTTATTTGCAAACAGTCGTTTTGTCTGTCCGGTTGATTATATTGTAGCAAATCGGCAGGCATCCCCCAGTTCTTCCCAGTTGCTACCCGGCTGCCCAATGCAGCCAATTGGAAACCACCCAAAGCATTAAAAGAGAGAGAGAGAATTAATATGGCTTGCAAAATTCCCAGTGCATTCAAAAGCAGAGCCAATTTCCCCCTGTCCTCCTAGGGTACATCTACAAAAGCAGGTCTGGACCCCGCTCCACCAGCTGTGTGACCCTGGAGCATCTCCATTCGGCTCAGCGGATGGCCCCCAGTGCACCAGGGTCTGGCACGGGGAGAGCCCGCTTTGCTGCTGGCCGTGCTATCCCTGTGCTGTGGGCATACAGTGGGCCCCGGTTTCCTCCTCTCTGAAGGCGCCTCTGCTTTTTTCTTCCCCGCTGCAGGACCCGCCCTCTGAGCCCAGCAGCCCTGCCCACGCACCCAGCACTAAGCTCCCGCCCGCCCGCAGGGACATGCCTGAAAGCCCAGCCTCCCTGGCCTCCAGCCGGAGCACAACGCCCCTCAAATTGAAGGACCAGAGCCTGGTAAGGAGATGAGCTGGAGAGAGGCCATGGGATGGGGGGGATCGGCACCTAACTCTGTATCCCTGCTGCAGCACATGGGGTGGGGTGGGGGAGTCCAAAGCTCCTCGCCAGTGGATCTGCGAGTGGCATGGATTCTCTGTCCCTGCTTAGAGGGCATGTCGCAGGCAATCCAGCCTTGAGGCTGCACCGGGGGCTGCCCCTGCTGGAGCTCTGGATTTATAGTGGATGCTGCCCCCTGCAATCCCCTCCCATGCACCCTTCCCCCATCACACGCAATTACTCGGGCTTTCTGTCTGGTCCCTAACGCCTCAAGCACTTAATGAGTGAGTGTCTTGCCACTTTCTCTCCCTGCCATCCTATTGCTTCCTGCCCGCCCCACATCCCTGCCTGCCCCACATCTTCCCCTGGCTCCCCCGTCCCTGCCGGACACGAGGAAAGAACCCTGCCCCCTCCAGAGGGGAAGAATTGCATTGCACTGCCCCTCCCCCTGCCCCAGCATCAGCCCCTTGCATGGTGCCCCTTATCCTGATGCAACCCACGTCCCCCATTGCTGGTTCCAAGCCCTGAGGCATGATTGGCAATGGGGTAAGAGGGATCATGCCAGATGGAGAGGTGGCAGTGGGAGCTGGGCGGGGGGAGAGCACAACAGACCAGGGATTACTCCTCCTAACAATCCTCTTCTGCCGGGATCCCTCCCTCCTTCTCCAGCACTGAGGCCCAACTGGAAGCCTAGGAAACAAACTGGTCCCCAAAGGGTTAACCCTCCAGGCCACATGACACCGGAGTCAAATCCAGGGTCTATGTGTCCCCTGGAGGTTCTCTGGCACTCTAAGGGTTAACAGCAGTCGAGGAGACAGGACGGTTTGGGGTGCAGGCAGCGTGTGGGCTTTGCTGTGCTATCCGCAGGCAGCCTTGCCTTGTGGTTGCAGCAGGGTGGGCTCCGGGAGTCAGGACACCTGGGTTCTATTCCCAGCTCTATACTGACTCACTGCACATCCTTGGACCAGCCAGTTCCCCGCCCTGGGCCTCGCCTCATCCCGTTTGCACAGTGTGTCTACTGTGCCATGGGAGCACGAGGAGGCCCTAATTAACGCGCGTGCATCAGATGCTTGGAGATCCTTGGCGTGCTGATTAATTAATTAGTTCCGAAGCACTGCCATCGCTAGCGGGTCTCCCGTGCTGCCTGGCAAGGGGCGAGTGCCTTCGGAAGGGAGGTAAATACGCTGGTAATGGCTCTGCAGGTATTTTCCATCCGGCTGCCTGCAGAATTCCCCTGGGCGCCTCCTCGCGCTGGGCAATCTATCGATTTGCCCAGCATCAACCTGATTCTCAGATTGAAACATCAGCGGGAGGAAAGCATGGGGAAGGAGGGTATTGATTGTGCTGTCATTCCCAGCCCAGCCATCAAGTGGGGGAGCGAGAGGCACTTATAAGATTCAGCGGGAGCAATCTGTCGGCAGCAGAGGTTTGGGAGCCCTCATTAGGGCTGCTGGCGCTTGCTGGTATTTCTTCCCGGGACAGTCTGGTTAGAGCAGACGAAATGACCTGAGTGATGTGAGATTTGCGGGCTCCGCTTGGATTTCTACCGGTCTGCACAAAATCCCCAGGCGAGCAAAAATGCACCAGGGGTTATTGGACACCACTTCAGTGAAACAGTGGGGCGGCTGGTCGATGGGCCTGATCCTGCAAAGGGGCTGATGCACACAGTCCTGGGGCGGGGGCTGCAGATTCTCTGTGCAAGTATTAACTGGAAGGGGGTGTTCTCTAGGGAGTCAGAGCAGGGGGCTGGGAGTTAAGACTCCTGTGCTGTCTTCCCAGCTCTGGAAAGGAGAGGGGTCCAGTCCCAGTGGTTGAAGTAGCAAGAGCCAGGACTCCTAGGTTCTGTACCAAACCCGGCCATGGAATCTCTCCGTGAGCTTGGGTAAATTACGGTGCTGCCCCTTGCCTCAGTTTCCCCATCGGGGTGTGTGAGGTTTCGTGAATGTGCAGGTAGCGCTCTGGGGGGCCTTGGCTAGAAGACTGTAGAGCAGGGCAGGGTAACATCTCCTTTCCATTGCAGAATGATGCCTCAGCCAACACTCCCACCTCCAAGTCCTCCAGCTCCTCTCCTCCACGGGACTCCCTTACGCCTGGCCCTGGGCCAAGCTCGGCCTCCCATCTCCGGCAACTCTCCTCCAAGCCGCCTGCCACGGACACCATCAGTGAGTCTCTCTAAGACATCCGCGTCCTTCTGAGAAACTGCCTGGCCTCATAACACAGCATATGTTTGTGTGCAGGGGGGCTCTGTGCATGTCAGCTGGTGCAGTTACCAATGTACAGGGCTCTGGGTCAGTGGTGGATTTCCACCCATATCACAGCCAATTTTATGGAAGCGCTTCTGCCGCACTAATATGGCGTCGGTTAATTACACCAACAGGTTCAATGCATCAAGAAAGCCTGCTGTGCAATGCAAGGCCCTCCTTACTTTTCAGGTGTGGGTCCATAGTATGGTTTGTGTCAATCTGTGGAACTCACTGCTTCAGGAATTCAGAATGACAAATACTGTGTCTGGATTTTGGAAAGGGTTCTGCATTGTTTCTGACTAATAATATTTCTGATTATACATGTGAAAACAAGGGTGATCAACGCGCATGCTTCAAGACATTGGCTGATGGGCTCAGGAAGGAACTGGCAGAGGAAGGATGGTCTTGTGGGTATGGCACTGGACAGGGACTCGGGAGATCTGGATTCAGTTCCGGCTCTGCCACAGACTCCCTGGGTGGCCCTGAGCAAGTCATTTAGGCCCAGATTATCAAAGGCACCTAACTCCCTTGATTCAGGTGTCTCAATACCTTTTGAGGATCTAGGCTTTACTCTCTCTGTGCCTCAATACCCCATCTGTGAAAAAGAGACCGTCGGCTTTTCGTCTCTTTCGATGTGTCTACATGGTGCCTAGTTACAAAGGGTCCCTGGTATTGGGGGCAGTGGGTTATTTTGATACAATTATTTGATCCTCATGTATTTTCCTCCCCACCACGGTGCATACTGTTCTGTAGTCCAGGTGCCTTTGGAGAGTTTTCATCTCCTTTTGATGCATCAGATACTGGCCAGTCTCAGAGACCAGGGCCCAATGCTGGATTTGTCTCTGGGTGCTGTATGTGTGTGTACCCTGAAGCTATGTCTATACTGCAGCTGAAAGGTGTCACTCCCAGCTTGGGTTAGATGTACATGTACTAGTTCTGATTAAGCGAGCGCCTAAAATGACAATGTAGCCGCAGCAGCTCGGGCTAGCTGCCCGAGTGAAACCCCATCAGAGTTGATTGGTACGTACTAGGTGGCTAGCCCGAGCCGCTGCGGCTACATTGTTATTTTAGGAACCAGGAAAGAGAGACAAAAGCAGATGGAAAACAAGCAAACTCTTACACTGGACACTCTTGGTCTTGTGCTAGGAGACAGGACGGAAGCTCCTGATCTCCATTCTCTGGACCATTCAGTATTTTCGAGACTCTGTCCTGTGCCCTCTGTTCGTCTCCTCTCTCAGGTGATGCTCCCGGTCCGTTCAATCTCTCTTCCTAGGAGAGTTTTTCCAGGTCCTCTGTCATTTGTGGCTCTGGGCCCCCTCTGGTACTGTGCACAGTAGCCAGAAGAAGGCGTACCATTGCTGTATTACTCCCTTGAGTAAGCAGTGCAGGATTGGGCCCTGCACTGTTATTTATTGTTTGTTTCACAGTTGCGCCTAGAGGCCCCGACTGAGATCAGGGCCCCATTGAACTGGGCGCCCTACAGACAGCAAGAGACATGGTCCCTGCCCCAAAGATCTAGCTGTATAAGTGGGGCTCACTTGAAAGTCCTCAGGGGTGTAGTTTAATGTTAAAGGCACAGGGCTGTAAGGGTGCCTTGGACCAGCTCTGCCACTGCCTCTCTGGGTGATGCTGGGCAAGTTATTTTGCCGTTTTGTGCCTCAGTATCCCCATCTGTAAACCGGGAGCATTACCAACTTCACAGGGGTTGCTGTGAACTGGTGTTTGGAGGGTGCTTTTGCAACCCTCCCGTGAGAGGAGCCGTAGAGCGTCATGGGGATTTCTGCTAATAGAAATGTGTCCAGGCAGACAGCTGGGTAGTGGGGAAAAGCATGGATCGAGACTGGCAGTTTTCAAAGTGGAAATAGAGCAAGACTTTGAGAAATGAAGCCCTTGTCTGTGCTAGAAAATTATTCTGACCAGGGGGATGGAAATCGATCTTGATAAATGAGGAGAATTTCTGAGATAAATGCACCTGGATCAGCTTAGAACTCACTTGTGTTGATTTAGCTTAATTCGGTATGAGCCCCGTTTAAAGGGATTTCAGAGCCTCAGCATGGCTAGGGCCACTGGCTTGGGACTGAGTTCTCTTCCTGGCTCTGCCACTGATCCCTTGGGCAAGTCCCGTCGCCGCTTTGTGCCTCAGTTTCCCCTTTGTCTGCCTTGTCTAAGACATTTGAGGCAGCAGCTGCTTCTCACTATGTCTCTGTATAACATTTAACATAACAGGACCCTGATCTCAGCTGGGGCTTCGTGGTGCTACTGTGGTACAAATATTAACTACTCACAAGTTCCTGGCTTCTGGCTCTTGGTGCTCAGGCATTTAGATCCACTGGTCCCAGGTTCAATCCCCGCTGGCCAGGACCCACTCTGAGGCGTTATGCTGCCATAATGCAGGTAACAAGCACCCAGGGGTGCTGCCTCTCTTCTCTCGAACCCCCAGCTCTGCGCAGCCCCCTGAGCGTGCCCAGCACCTACGCGTCTTCATTCGGGATGGTGCCCCACGCCACCATCAATGGCGAGCTCGCTGCCCCCAGCACCTACGTGAGCATCCACCTCTCTCCGCAAGTCAGCGGCACGGTGATGTACGGACGGTCCCCTCTGGTGAGTCGCAGACTGGCCGGGGCAGAGGCCAGCTCACCTCCAGCCGCCTCCTACAAAGGCCCTTCTCCACCCCCACCACAAAATCCCGTGCATGCGTGGGATGGAGAGTAGCAGCGGTGAACTCAACAGGGGGCAGCTCAGTGCAGGGCACGGGCCAGTCGAATACAGTGGGGCACCTTTCCAGTTAGGTGCCCGGCTCCCAGTGGGAGCTGGGGGGTGAGCTTGTCATGGCCCTTTGTCTCTTTGAAGCTCTTCACCCCTTGGAACATGGCCAGGGCGGTGCCCTTTGCAGCCAAGCCCTGGTCCCATCAGAGTTTTGCTGCCAGGAGCAGGAATTGGCCCTTTGCTGGTCAGCCGCTGCCCCCTCCCATATATTCTTGGAGGAAATAGGCTGCAGAGATAGCCAGAGAGGTTGTTCCAAGCCAGTCTTAGCGCAGGGCGGCCGGACCCTGCTCGTCTGTAGGCCCAGCCCCTGCGGCCCCTCCCCACCACGCCGCTTGGTGCACCAGACTCCCTTTTGCTTTTGCAGGTGGCTTTTGAGTCTCACCCTCACCTGAGGGCTTCCACCATCTCCTCCTCTCTGCCGGCCATCCCTGGGGGGAAACCGTAAGTTCAGCCAAATCTGTGCAGAGGGGCTGGGGGCGGGGGGAGGAAGTCGTGGAAACGCCCCGGGGGAGGTTGTGGGATGCAGGTCATCACCAAGCCAGGCTCCCACTGGCCCGCACAGGAGCTCCCACATGGAGGCGGTAATAAACAGGCCAAGGCCGTGCTGCAGCCGGGAGGAAGGATGGCCCAATGGTTAGGGCTCTGCTGTAAAGACTCCGGAGCTCTGGGTTCAATTCCCTGCTCTGTCCCTGACTGAGTCGCTTCATCAGTCTGTGACTCAGTTTCCCCATCTGGACGCTGGGGTTTACAGCCCTGCCTCTTGGGGCAGGGAGGGGGCTGTGAGGACCAATAAAGTAAGGCTGGGAGGGGCTCAGCTACTACAGTAATGGGGCTGGGTACCTACTACCTGGAGAGGCCCCTCCTTGTCTAGTGTGTGACCCCCGCCCTCCCTGGCAGGGGAAATCTCCAGCCGGAGGCCACGGGACAAAAGTGGGTGACAGATGCCCAGACACAGAGCGTAACGCCCAGGAGGGCTGCATCCCTTTAAGGCCTGCCAGCACTTACCTGCCTCCCCCCCTCCAGCGCCTACTCCTTCCACGTGAGCGCCGATGGGCAGATGCAGCCAGTCCCCTTCCCTCCCGATGCCCTTATCGGCACCGGCATCCCCCGGCACGCCCGCCAGCTCCACACCCTGACCCACGGCGAGGTGGTCTGCGCCGTCACCATCAGCAACTCCACCCAGCATGTCTACACAGGGGGCAAGGGCTGCGTGAAGGTGTGGGACGTGGGGCAGCCTGGGACCAAGTCCCCCGTGGCGCAGCTGGACTGCCTGGTAAGGGGAAGGGGCCTGGGGACAAATGAGCAGGGGGAAGGTGGCTTCTGTTGGATCCAGCACAATTCCTTGCTACCCTCGAGGGCCAGATCCCTGGCTGGGGAAAATCGCCATTGCTGCGGTGACTTCAGCTGAGGATCTGGCCCTGTGTGCTGCAGCAGACAAAGACACCAGGCTCCGTATCACAGGCGAGACGCACTGCAGATTGTCACTTGGTTTGTTGGAGTGTCCCCCCTTGGCTGATAGACTGGACCATAGAGTTTGGACTCAGGATCCCTGAGTTCTAGTGCCTGTCTTTGCTGCTGTGTGCCCACTGTGGGCTGGGCTCTGCATTGGTTAGGCCAATACTGTGTGTGTGTGTGTGTGTGTGTGTGATGCCCTGCCTCAGTTTCCCCCGTTGAGCCAGCAAAGGAACCGTGCCCAGGCAGTGGTGGGAAACGATTTCTGCCACGTTCATTTTAAAAGCGGAGCGAAGCTGCGTGTATCAGCTGGGGCCGTTCCAGGCCAGCTTCCCCAGTGCGTCTGGAGCATCGGCGGGGACTGGAATTGTTCCGTCGCTAGAAAACCCTCATCAAAAGGAAAAGCGATTAATAATTGAGCTGCCCCCCCGGGGGCCCTGCTCATTAGCATGCCAGAGATTCCGGTGCTCCTGCCCTTATTGGAAGGTGCTGCGGAGCCGTCGAGTGTGGCAGGACGGCTCATCAATGCAGCACCAGTGGCGCGGGGGGGCACTCGCTCTCCTCCCATCTCTGACCAACAGGGCTCCGATTTTTGTCCCTCATGCCCTTGCTTCACACACACACACACACACACACACACACACACAGCTCCCGATGAACTGTCCCAAGTGTGGCGGGTCTGGGACTGAAGCAATCGCAGCTTGGGGTCATTTCAGCCAGGCTGGATGCTGCGATGCTGGGCGTGCTTGAAGGGGGCTGGATAGGTTTGGCTGGCCGTAGTACGTGCTGAGCTCCCTGTGCTTTGCACTGCTGTTAGGGGCGCTCTCTGTCTCTCCCATGCCACAGAAACCCCATCCGCCAATGGGATGGAGGGTAAAACAGGCCAGTCTCTGTCACTGGGCGCTAACATCCTCAGGCACATGGGACAATGAATGGGCTTGTGCGTAACGCGTTGGCTGGGGCTTCAGGAGATCCGGGTTTAATTCCTGGGTCTGCCGCTGACTCCCTGTGTGACCTCAGGCAAGTCATTTAATTGCCCCGTGTTCCTACTTGTGAACCCCTGGGGCCAGAGCCCAGCCTTTGGGGGGGGGGGGTAGCAACTAGCACTGTGGGGTCCTTGGCAATGGGCAGGACACTAGGTCAGGTTGTAGGGGAAGCAGAAGTGGGGAACTGGGCTGCTTTGGAGAAAGGTGGAAATTGCTTCAAGGCCTGGAGGACTTTAGAGCCCGGCTGCTGAGCCTTGCAGGGTGAACTCCATTGACCTCCACTGAGTCCCTGGCACAGGTGCCCCCTCCCTGCAGGACAGGTGGCTCTGAGGCTGCAGGCTTGCAGCTGGCCTGCTGAAATCAGGGGAGCCATTCCACTGACCCTTAAGGGGCATTGGATCAGGGACCCCCGCACTCCCCAGTGACTGGCTTTAAGGCTGCTCCTCCCTCTCCCTTCCCCAGAACCGCGACAACTACATCCGCTCCTGCAAGCTCCTCCCGGACGGGCGCAGCCTCATCGTGGGGGGCGAGGCCAGCACCTTGTCCATCTGGGACCTGGCCGCGCCCACCCCCCGCATCAAGGCGGAACTGACCTCCTCGGCGCCTGCCTGCTACGCCCTGGCCATCAGCCCCGACGCCAAGGTCTGCTTCTCCTGCTGCAGCGACGGCAACATCGTGGTGTGGGACCTGCAGAACCAGACGATGGTCAGGTGAGCCCCGCTCCACGCCCCCATATATCGCAGGGCCTTCCCTGTGCGGCCCCCTGGGTCAAGTGCATGCGGCTGGGATCAGCCGGGGGACCTTTGCCTCTCGTTGCCGGTCGGCGACGCTCACACTTAGGGGTGCATAGACTGCTGGTGTGGGACCTGCAGAACCAGACTCTGGTCAGGTGAGCCCCGGGGTTTGCCTGCCGCCTGCTAAGCATCCCTCCCCAGGGCGCAATGCGCTGCGGATGGCTGGTGCTGGAGAGGGGAGGAGTTGCCTGGCCACAGGCCCTGATCCTGCAGCAGGCAACGGTGCCTGACGGCCGCTCTCTCCCCTCCAGGCAGTTCCAGGGACACACGGACGGCGCCAGCTGCATCGATATCTCCAACTACGGCACCAAGCTGTGGACAGGGGGGCTGGATAACACGGTGCGGTGCTGGGACCTGCGGGAGGGGCGCCAGCTGCAGCAGCATGACTTCAGCTCCCAGGTAGGGGGGCGACGGGGCGCTGCAGAGCCCGAGCAGGTGGGGGCGGTTGCTGCATGGCGCTCTCCCCTCTCCCACAGAGCCAGCCGGGCAGGGACTCGTTCCCTGGGGTTGACTCTGCCTTCTCCCCAGATCTTCTCGCTGGGCTACTGTCCCTCGGGGGAGTGGCTGGCCGTCGGCATGGAGAGCAGCAACGTGGAGATCCTGCACGTGGCCAAGCCGGAGAAGTACCAGCTCCACCTCCACGAGAGCTGCGTCCTCTCCCTCAAATTCGCCTCCTGCGGTAGGAGTGTGTGCAAGTGCAGATGCGGGCTCAGGCTGGGCGAGGGGTTGCATGGCTGGGCAGTGACTGGCTCTGCCGCTGTCCTGCTGGGTGACCTTGGGCCTCGCTCTGTGCCTCAGTTTCCCCTCCCACCCAAGGTCCGTGAAGATGATTAGCTCTTTGGGGTAGGGGCCGTTTTCCTCCGTGTCTGTGTGGCCCCAGCACAATGGGGACCCGACCTTGGTTGTGGGCTGGAGTTGCTAATGTCACACAAATGTCATCTGAGCGTGACGGCAGAGCTCCGCAATGGGGTTTAAGTGGCCAGTCCCGGAACATGGAACGGAGCTGGGCAGAGCTTGGAAGGCTGCGTGGGTGGGACTCCATGTTTACAGGCAGGCCTAAAGTTTATGCAGCCCGGGCTGTGCTTTGGATGTCCCCGGTGCATCGTCCTCTGCTCCCAGGGCAGGTGGTTGCTTGTGGGATACTGTTGGGATCCCCCCGCGCCTATGGGCAGCGTCTCCCCTTTTGCTGAATCCCTCGTCCATGCACGCGACAGCCCCCCCGCTGACCCATTGGACCCTCCCGCTGCAGGTAAATGGTTCGTGAGCACAGGGAAGGACAACCTGCTGAATGCCTGGAGGACGCCCTACGGAGCCAGCATCTTTCAGGTGGGGAAGGGCGCCCTGCCAGGAGGCACGTTCTGCTAAAATCCCTTGCCCCCGGCAATGCCGAGAGTGGGAGCAACTGCCCAGCCCATCAGTGGCTGCCCCAAAGCCAGGTTCACCTAGAATGGACCAGTCTGACCTCCTGCACAAGGCAGAACAGGAGTGTCCTGAATTAATTCCTGATTGACCCAGAGCGTCGGTTGGTGAGCTGTAGCTCACGAAAGCTTATGCTCAAATAAATTTGTTAGTCTCTAAGGTGCCACAAGTCCTCCTTTTCTTTTTGCGAATACAGACTAACACGGCTGCTACTCTGAAAACAGTTCAATCAGTGGGAGGCTTTCTCTTGCTTTTAATGGCCTTTAGCGCCAGCCTTCCCTGCCCTGGCAGAGATCAGGGAGTACTGAAAGTTGGGCTCTGATTTTAACTCACCTGAGAACAAGGCCTTGGCCAGTCTTTGCCACTGGTCTCCCTGGCCCTGCTCTCAGCCCCCACCTTGTTATCCCACTATCGGGGCCGCCCAGGGGGCAGGTGCCCTCTCCTAACCTCCCCACTTTTCTCTCTCTCAGTCCAAAGAGTCCTCGTCGGTGCTAAGCTGTGACATCTCGATCAATGACAAGTTCATCGTCACAGGCTCCGGCGACAAGAAAGCCACCGTCTACGAAGTGGTGTACTGAAGCGTGCGTGGGCGGGGGCGCTCCTCCCCCCTCTGCCTGCAAAAGCCGGCAACACTGCCTTGGAGCTGCCGGGACCGAGCTGTACCGGGACCAAAACCAGCGCTACCCAGGGCAGTCTTTCCAACCAATCGCCGGGGCCTCAGGATGCGACGAGCGCCAGGAGCAGGCTCCCCACCGCTTCAGCTGCCGAGCCTCGCGCCGTCGTTCCCGGCTCGGAGATGGGCCTTGTCTGAGTGCAACGCTCCCTCCACACGCAAACAGGTGCAGGCGGATGGAGACACGAGACGCCTCGCTTCCTTTCGGCATTTTCCACGCTTCCTCCCTGGGCCAGGTGTGGGGGAGTTAGGACTAGCCGGGATCTGACCCACGCGGGGGTTTGGCTGGAGAGGCAGGGCCCGATGGGCTTCCCAGCTAGGGGACTAGCAATGGCCGGATCCCAAGGCCCGGAGGGGAGTTGCTACAGGTGCAAGTGATGCTGTTATCACTCAGTGAGCAAAGGGGCTGGGGCCTGGCCCTTCTCCCACATTATTGCTACTGATTTAATGACGCCAATTTTCTGTTGAGAAAACAGCTGTAATTTCTCCTCAGTAAATAAATGTATTTAACAGGCTGTAGTTTCAATCCCTGTGTTATGAAACATGGATTTTCCGCATGGCAGGGGACAAGCACGGGGCCCAGATTACAGCCAGGGCCCCCACGAAACACCCCCACTGCTTCGGTGACTTGGTGAAAAAGGAGCTGGGGTCCTCCCTGGAGATGCTGGTGACAGGTGGGTCCTCTCCTAGGGTGGGGGTTGGGGCTAAGGTGCTGGGCTGGACCGGACCTTGAGCAAGCTGGGTGAGTATCCCAGCTCTGCTACCGCCTCTCTGGGTGACCTTGGGCAAGTCACTTCCTCTCATGAGGCCTCAGACCCTCACCTGTAAAATGGGGATAATCCTTCCTGGCTCCCAGGCTTTTGGGGGTTTACTGTGAGCTCTTCAGTGCAGGGCCTACCCCTCCGAGGATGCGCAGTGCCTAGGGTTGCCAGGAGTTTCCTGCAATTGGCCTCAATCTCCCGCTTGCTATTGAAAGTAATCCAGTAGATTTTCACAGGCCAAAAGTCTGGTCGGCGGGGGCAGTGCAGCGGGGCTAAGGCAGGCTTCCTACCTGCCGTGGCTCCGCGCGGCTCCCAGAAGCAGTGGCATGTCCCTGCAGCTCCTAGGTGCAGGCAGGGGCAGCCAGGGGGTGTCTCGGCACACCGACTCCGTAGCTCCCATTGGCCGGGAACTGTGCCCCATGGGAGCTGCCGGGATGGTGCCTGCAGGCAGGGGCAGCCAGGTGGCTTTGCGCACTGCCCCTGCCTGCATCTAGAAGCCGCAGGGGCATGGCGCTGCTTCTGGGAGCGGTCAGAGATAAGTGCCCCCCTGAAGCCTGCAACCCCCACAACCCCTTGCCCCAACCCTGAGCCCCTCCTCCTGCACCCATACTCCCTCCCAGAGCCTCCCCTAACCCCCTGCATCCAAACTTCCTCCCAGAGCCTGCACCTCAACCCATTGCCCCAGCCCTGAGCCCCCTCCCACACCCAAACTCCCTCCCAGCGCCTGCAGCCCCCCGCCCCAGCCCTGAGACCCCCCCCCACCCTGCATTCCAACCCCCCTGTCCCAGACCAGTGAAAGTGAGGGAGGGTGGGAAAGTGTGAGCGGTGGGGGGGGGGAGGATGTAGTGAGAAGGGGCAGGGGTGGGGCCTTGGGCCAGGGCAAGGGTGTTTGGGTTTGTGCAATTAGCCAGTTGGCAACCCTAGCAGTGCCTAGCACCACCGTGGAGCCCAATCTGAGAGGCGGGAGATGCTAATAGGTGGAAAATGGTACAGCTGCCTAATTAAAGCAGCCGTAGGCCCCATGTCTGGGGGGGCAGGGAGATGGGGGGTGTGTCTGGCCTTCCAGGGAATGATGCTAAGAAGCAACAGGGGCTGCACAGGTCCCGGTGACAGGCTGGCGAAATAAGCAGTTGGGAAACACACAGCAGGGCGTGGGCGAGACCGATGCTCACGCACTGTAGCCAGCCCTCTGGCATTAATACCGAGCTCTTTGGCAGAGGAGCTCTCACGACATTTTACAAAGGTTTCCCCCCCCCCCCATTTTACAGGTGGGGAAGCGACTCACCCAATGTCAGCAGCAGGAAAGGGGCTAAAACCCAGCAGCACTCAGGGCCGGGGCAGTGCTCGCCCACGCTGCAGTCCTCTTCAAAAGCTCTCCAGGAGGGAGACGCACCTCGCCCTCGGGCCCTGCTCTCCCCACAGCTGCAGAAGGGCCCTCGCTTAGAGATGGGGCAGGAGCAGGGACTTCAGAGGGAAGGATGAGCCTCAATGCCCAGCCCTTGTAATTGCAGTCCACCACTGATACTACAACAGCCATCCAAGCTTTCCCGTCTAGGAGCACGCAGGCAGGGGGTGGAAGCCAGCCCTGGAGCCTGTTGAAAGTCTGACACATCCCTGTCCCGTCCAAAACAAAAAAAGGGCCATTTTGTTTTACTCCTTTTCCTGGAATCGTAGCCCCCGGCTGAGAATTTCATGAGGAAGGCGGTGCAGGTAGAGGCTGGAATTTCTAGGCAGACCTCAAGGCAGAGCCATAGCTCCAGCCCTCACCCGAGACGTGGGAGTAAATACGCGGTTTCAAAACCCCGCTCTGCACCCTTCAGCGCAGGGACGAGATGCTGGAGCTCCCAGGCGGTTGCCCTGACCCCCGGGCTAGTGGCCGTTCTGTACAAGAGTTCCAGAGGTCAGGGTTCCCCCCACCCCAACAGAACAAAAACCTTCAAAACCTCCACCGCTTATCCCCCGCAACCCAGCAAAACAGAAGAGCTGTTTTCTGGCCAGGGTGAGCAAGTGTTTCCAGCCCCAGCAGGGTAGAGAGCCAGCCCTCAGTCCAGGCAGCCAGCAGTTTGCACAGACACACCTGCAGGAGGGGGAAGGCAGGCAGTGTAAGTAGGGCAGCAATTAGAAACCCCCACCACTTCCTGAAGCAGAGAAACACTTTCCCCCCCCCCGCACAGAGGAAGTGGGGGGGGGGGGGAAGGGAGATGCTTTTGCTGAGGCAGCTGAACGGTTAGGCCTAAAGAGGGTACACCAGTTCTCCCCCTGAGATACACACACAGACCGCACTTGGCAGAGACCCTGGCCGGGAGGCAGCATCAGATGCCAGCTGGAAGGGTAGATGGATGCATCACTGCAGCGACCTGTAGTGTTCTCGCTGAGCAGGGGCGTAGCAGCAGATCCACCTTGGCAGAGGGAGTACGTGGGGTTCACAGGATGGGGGGGGCAGTTCTGCAGCTATACCTCCCCCTCCCCCCATGAGCACATGTACTTAGGGGAAGCAGGCTGTGCCCCTTGGTTCTTCTTGCAGGGGGCTGAAAAGAGGAGCAAGGGAATTACAAGAGAGCTGCTCCCATCCCCCTAGATTTTGCTATTTGCCCCCACGCTCAGAGCATTGGGAGCTTGGGACCCCAGCCAGGCTGAAACGCTGACCCTAGAAGCAGGCCCGCAGCTGCCCGCTCCTGCCCTGCACCAGCTAGGCCAAAGCAGTAACAGCCGCCCACAGGAGAGGCCCTGGGGACATTGGCACCAGCCCCTGATGCTCGCACATCTTTCTTCAGAAGAGACTGGAAAACCTGAAGCAGGGCAGAGGCACCTTCCAGCTGGAAGACACCATGTTCCCTATGCCCTCAAGCCAGGGGATTTGCCTCTGCCCAGGGCCATTGAGAGACCTAGAGCCAGCCACTGAAGCTGAGACCACCCCTAGGAGCTCTCCACTCCATGTGGAAGACCAACCCTCCCAGCCTCCTTACAGGCACAGGGACACGTACTCCATTGCACCAGGGCAAAGGGGGGGGGGCACGAATTCTAGCAAATCCAAGCCTTTCACAGCCACCCCGTGACCGAGTAAGTCTCCGCCCAAGCTGCAGGAAAAAACTACCCTGAAATCGCTTAACCCTCAACATCTTGCTGGGCGCTATTATCCCTGCTTCAACCTATCCCAATACTCCCCATCCCAAAGACACTAGGAGCTGCAGGGGGTGACACAAGAGCTGTTCTGGTTTGCCAGCCCTCACTCAAGATTGTTTTGGAGCCCCCCTGCACCGTGGGCTGCTGTTCTCTACGGACACCGGGGCTCACCGCTCTTGCGGGGGATTCTTCAGGTGGGTTTTTTTTTTTTTTTTATTTTATTAAATAAAACCTAGAAGCCAGACAGCCGGGATGGAGTGGCCGCCTCCTTCCCAGCTCAGCCTGGAGCTTTAAAAAGAAAAAACAAAACAAAACAGTGTACAACAGTTTAAAAAACAAAAACAAAAACAAAACGATCCCCCAGTGTTCAGATTAAAAACCCAAAAGAATGAGTGCGCCCAGGAAGTCAGATCTGGGCAGACGCTGTCCCTTCAGGCCGAGAGCGATTTCCTGACTGGACGGGGGCACCGGCTGGAACTCCAAGGGTCCCCCACTTTGCTCTTCTCTCCAGCTTTGATTCCCGCCCCCCTCCCTTCCAGGGGTTCTTTGGAAAGTCACTGCTGTGGATGTTTGTCCACAGGGCAGAAGGGGCAGGCTGGGACGGATGCGCAGCCGGCTCGCCCACATCCAGCCGCCTTTCAGTAAATAACCTCGTAAACCGTGGCCTTCTTGTCTCCCGAGCCGGTCACGATAAACTGGTCGTCGGTGGAGATGTCGCAGCTCAGGACCGAGGAGGATTCCTTCGACTGCAAGGAAGAGCGGGGAGAGGAGACGTTGCAAACCAGCTCATATATAAGGCCGTGGAGTGGTGCAGTGATTTATACCAGCTGGCCTTGAACTACTTAGCAAGACCTCCAGGGAGGCACAAGGCTGTGCTAGTTTAGAGAGCCGATTGCTTGAGGATAACGGATTAAGACAAATTTACTACTGGGCTAAAAACTTGGCTCCTGCTGAGACGGCCTCTCCCGCCACTGCCCCTGGTTTAACCCCTTGCCAGGACAAGCAAACCCTTTGCTCACCTGGAAGATGCTGGCTCCGTAGGGCGTCCTCCAGGCATTCAGCAGATTGTCCTTCCCTGTGCTCACAAACCATTTACCTGTGGCAGAGTGTCGGAGCGTGACCAGGACAGACGGAGAGGGGGCAAGCCTAGCTCAAGCCAAGCATGTGGCCCCACCCCCCAGATGAGTCATAGGATAGCCCCAGCACAAAGAAGCAGGTGGGGGAATATCTCCCCACCCCCTGCATGAAACCAGAGGCATGCACCAAAATTACACCCCAAAGCCAAATGAAGTGGAGGAAAAGGGATTGCTCTGACTCAGCAGAGCCATCGGTGGATTGATGCCAGTGGAGATACAGGCGAGGCACTCTCGTGCTTCAGAGAGAGTACCAGGCTCGCTGCAAAGGGTCAGGAAGGAAGGCCCCTCTGCTTCCTCCTACTCCCACTGCAGAGCTGCCTAGACACATGGTGCAAAACGGGCTGTCCGCCTTCCCCTAGGAGCTCAGACATGGGACTCAGAGCAGAGGGGTTATAGGGCTGGGGCAGGACAGCTCCCTCCCACTGCAGGTGGGACAGAGGCACGACACAGGCCTTCGCTTGAAACTCTGGTATGAAGGGGTTCACGGCTCCGCTCGGCCCAGCCAGGGGGTTAGAAGCGACGGCGCGTCCCTACCGCAGGAGGCAAATTTGAGGGAGAGGACGCAGCTCTCGTGGAGGTGGAGCTGGTACTTGTCCGGTTTGGCCACGTGCAGGATCTCCACGTTGCTGCTCTCCATGCCGACGGCCAGCCACTCCCCCGAGGGACAGTAGCCCAGCGAGAAGATCTGGGGAGAAGGCAGAGTCAAGCCCCAGGGAACGGGTCCCTGCCCGGCTGGCTCTGTGGGAGAGGGGAGAGCGCCATGCAGCAACCGCCCCCCACCTGCTTGGGCTCTGCAGCGCCCCGTCGCCCCCCTACCTGGGAGCTGAAGTCGTGCTGCTGCAGCTGGCGCCCCTCCCGCAGATCCCAGCACCGCACCGTGTTATCCAGCCCCCCTGTCCACAGCTTGGTGCCGTCGTTGGAGATATCGATGCAGCTGGCGCCGTCCGTGTGGCCCTGGAACTGCCTGGAGGGGAGAGAGCGGCCGTCAGGCACCGTCGCCTGCTGCGCATCGGGGCCTGCGGCCAGGGAGCTCCTCCCCTCTCCAGCGCCAGCCAGCCACAGCGCATTGCGCCCTGGGGAGGGATGCTTAGCAGGCGGCAGGCAAACCCCGGGGCTCACCTGACCAGAGTCTGGTTCTGCAGGTCCCACACCACGATGTTGCCGTCGCTGCAGCAGGAGAAGCAGACCTTGGCATCGGGGCTGATGGCCAGGGCGTAGCAGGCAGGCGCTGAGGAGGTCAGCTCCGCCTTGATGCGGGGGGTGGGCGCGGCCAGGTCCCAGATGGACAAGGTGCTGGCCTCGCCACCCACGATGAGGCTGCGCCCGTCCGGGAGGAGCTTGCAGGAGCGGATGTAGTTGTCGCGGTTCTGGGGAGGGAGAGGAGGTAGAGCAGAGGGGTCAGTTACTGTCACAGCTCAGACATCCGCTTGAGTCCTAGCTAGGGGCCAGTCGAGGCCTCCCAGCTCCGGAGAGGACTCCCATGGGGGAAACCCCAGCGGATAGGACCATCTGCAGTGCGCCCGTCTGGGCAGCGGGAAGAGACCTGCAGCCCACACCCTCCGGAGCTTGGCTTCCAGCACTGAACACACATGCCTGGGGCCCAAGAGGGGGCCTTCATTTTACTAGCACGCAATTGTTAGTGCTTCATGCCCACAGCATCGGCTCTCCCCAGCAGCTGCTCAACAGACACGGCTGGTTCTGGCACATGAACAAGAGGAGCAACCGTGCAAGAGCCTGTGGGATGGGGCTCATGGCCAGGAGCAGATTAGTCAGGAGGGACACAGGCCCTTCTCCCAGGTGGGAAGGGCTAGTGATCAGGACACTGGAGGAGACCTGGAGTCTATTCCCAGCTCTGCGACAGACTCCACGTATGACCTTGGTCAAGTTACTTAGCCTAGCTGTGCCTCAGTTTCCTTACCTGTCAAATGGTGACAGCAGCACTTCCCTGCCTCACAAAGGTGGTCATGGATTTAAGGCCAGAATGGGCCCCTACGTTAGTCTTGTCTAGCCTCCTTCCTAACACAGAACAGAGAACCTTCTCCAAATAATTTATGCACCACCTCCAATACAGATTTCCCCTCTCCTAAATTTCCAGTGCAGCTTGAAATGATCATGACTCATCTGCTTCCTTGTTTATGCATCAGTATCTTCAAGGTCAGCACAACTCCAGGAAGAAGATTTATTACCACACTGCTGCTTTAAGGCCAACAGGAAGATAGCTCTGTATTTTGTTGTCAGAAAGGGACATACTTGAAATCTAGTCAGTCAATGCTAAAAAGAGTTCCAGGTCCTGTCCCTGCCTCAGTGGCCCTAGAATCCCATTTTCCAGAATGTCTCTCTCTCTCCTTAAACAAGGGACTACAGACCCCATAAGCAAAAGCAGAAACCGACTACGGCCAATCCTGCAAACACTTACACATGTGCTTAAAGCTAAGCACTCACATAAGTATTTGCAGGACCAGGGCGTCAAGGGCTAGATCCAGGGGAAACAGTGAAACAGGTTACACACATCACTGTCAAAACCAACAGACTCATTTCCTGTCCGCAATAGTAATCCGCTCCCCGTGTCCTCCTAACTTATCAGCCAAGGAATAGCGCGGCTACATTTTCACTCTCACCAGATGACGACGAATCTGGACAGAGCTTTGAAAACCATGCGAGCCCTGTGCATGGGGGTGGGTGAAGCTGGGCTTGTGTGCACACGTGTGTTCCTCAATTGGGGTGCATGCAACTGAAGGATTTTTGCCCTTTGTACATGCATAGATCCTTTTATCAAAGGATCTGAGAGTGCTTTATACCACCACCCAGCCCTTTCATCCACAGATCTTAAACCACCTGACAAAGGAGGTCAGTATCACCACCCCTGTTTTCTAGATGGGAAAACCGAGACATAGGGAGGCAGAGTGACTTGCCTGTGGTGACCCAGCAGGCTAGTGGCAGAGCAAGGAACAGAACCCAGCCCCCTCCCCGAGTCCCAATCTACACTGCTTGATTCGAGGCCCAGCTCTCTAAGGAAGTAGCTCAGTTGTATTAGCCCCAATTTACAGATGGGTAAACTAAGGCACAAACATCAAGCAATTTGTGCATGGTTTAAAGGGAGGTGAAATTTGGAGGTGGGGTGAGGCACGGAGCAGGGTTTAAATTTATGTCCACTAATTTTATTTAACGACTCTCTGTGACACACAAAGGGCTACACGCTACCGCCAGAGGATAAAATGCACCGACTGTGAGATGCCGAGATATTCTGATGACGGGGGCCAGACGCGCACCTAGACAGATACACCCAGGCTGCTACTGGCCGCCAATGCTCACAAAATCCTTTGTGCCCATCACCGTATCGAAGAACCAAGAGGCCCAAATCCTCTTTGTGGAGTTTCTACTGAACTAAGTTCCTGTCTTAAATGGTCACATTAGCACAGCGGCCATGCCCCACCTCAAAGCCAGGAGCGATGGGGAATATTCAGGCTAATTTGCAGACAACCTCCCATTTGTTTCTCTGGGTGGGAACTTTGCACCGACGCTCATTGCGCCTGCAGGTCTCTGGTAGTCTCCAGGAGCACCTCTCTTACTCCTCTTGGGGAGATGCTTAAATGCAAGATGCCCATCTAAATGCTTCCCTAAACCGGACACATCTACATGCTCTCATCTGCACCCACAAGCACTGGAGGCTGCATCCAGCCCAGCAGGGTCTGTCCCGCTCGAGGCTGCACTGGAATTCCGAGGACATAAAGAACGTAGGAGCTGCCATAGTGGGTCAGACCAATGGTCCACGTAGCCCAGTATCCGACAGCGACCAATACCAAAGCATCAGAGGAGCGTGTCCAGAACAGGGCAGCTGGAGTGATCCACCCCAGTATTCCCCTCCTGGCTGTCGGAGGTTTAGGGTTGACGCAAGCACGGCATTGTATCCCTTGGCTAATAGCCATCGATGGACCTAACCTCCATGAACTTAACTGGGTTCGAAAACAACTAGATATTTGGCCAGAACAACATCCCCTGGCAGTGAGTTCCACAGGTTGGTTGTGTGTTGTGTGAAGAAATACTTCCTTCTGCTTGTATTAAACCTGCTGCCTACTAATTCCATCAGGTGACTCCTGGGTTGTGTGCGTTATGTGAAGAGGTAAGCACTTCTCCAAATCACTTTCTCTATGCCAGTCATGATTTTATAGACCTCTCTCATATCCCCTTTCTAAGCTGACCAGCCCTAATCCATTTCTGCTTCTCTTGTCCTGCCCTCCAACCCTTCCCCTTACCAGGCAGTCCAGCTGCGCCACAGGGGTCTTGGTCCCAGGCTGCCCCACGTCCCACACCTTCACGCAGCCCTTGCCCCCCGTGTAGACGTGCCGGGTGGAGTTGCTGATGGTGACGGCGCAGACCACCTCACCGTGGGTCAAGGTGTGAAGCTGGCGGGCGTGCCGGGGGATGCCAGTACCGATAAGGGCGTCGGGAGGGAAGGGGACCGGCTGCATCTGCCCGTCGGCGCTCACGTGGAAGGAGTAGGCGCTGGAGAGGGAGGGAGGCATCAGCAAGATCCAGTCCCATGAGCAAACTGGGTCTGGTTCTCCCTCCACTCCCGGAGGGCACATCACATTAATCAAAGACCAGCATCAAACCCAAAACCCCCTCGAAGCCAGGGGTGATTTAAAGGGAAGGAGGCAGCTCAGCATCAGCAGCTGGATCCACTTTGCCATCCAATGCCCCAGACTCACACCTGGCCAGGGCTACGCCCAACATGGAAAGGGAGCACACAAGGGGTATCCCCCCTCACCCCCCATCAGCTCCGCTCGCAGCCTCCTGCCAGAGGGGTCTCCCCTGCCCTGGCGTGTGCAGCACTTACGGTTTGCCCGAAGTCCCCGCCTGCATGCCGGCCGCCAGCCCCGGGACACGCATGTGGCAGTGCGGGTCGTAGCCAATCTAGCCAAGCAGAGAAGAGAATCCCCTTCAGTCACCTGCAGGAGGAGGCTGGCCGCCTCCCCGTCACCCCACCGGTGCACTCACCAGAGGGGAGCGGCCATAGCCGGTGGCTCCCACGGCCGCTGCTGCCCCGTTGATCTGAGAGGACACCAGGTGCAGCCCCGCGTAGGCGCCAGCCCCAGCCATGTCGCCGTTGACAGAGGGGTGCGCCATGCCGAAGGCGGCCGGGTAGGAGCTCTGCATGGCCAGCGGGTTCCTCAGGCCCAGAGCTGGGAAAGGAGAAAGTCACCGAGATAGAGGAGCAGCAGTGGCCAGGACAGGGGCAGGAGGGAAGAGCTCAGGGCCAACCCAAGCTATGGTGTGACCGGGCCCACCTCCCTTCTGTCCGGGGGAGCAGCATCCACTGGCCGCATGCAGGGCTAGGCACAGGCATGGCCTTGCTCGGCGCCCGCTCCAGTCCAAGGGAGAGCGGAGCCACCAGCCGGGGGCTGCTGTGACCACCTGCCGCAGAGAACGGCCCAGCCAGCTTCCGCCACCACCGTTCACAGGGGCCGCAGAGAGCTCACTCTCTCCACCACAGCTGGCGTCGAGCGATGCCCAGTTCGGTCCTGCTTCCCGATGGCCAGATCTGCTGACGCTGCTGGCGCCGAAGCCCCACCTTTGCCAGCGAGGCGGCATCCCCCCAGGGGTGCGCGTGAGCTCATTCGCGGATTCTTCCACTGGGCGTCAGGCGTGGGCTCACTTGAGTGCCCCCTGCACCTGGCAGGGCAGGCAATGTGCTCGAGGAGCATGGTTGGGGAGCTGCCTTGCTGAGTGTCAGGCAGCTGGCTCTGCCTTCGGCTGGCCCCCCCCGTTCAGCCCTAGCACTCAGCGAGGCTCCAGGGCTTCCCCCTGGCTTTGGGAGCTGCTGGCAGGGTACCTGGAGCCAAGTTCTCATTCTCCCAGGACAAGGCCTCAGAGCCACTGAACTTGGTATCACGGAGGTGGACGAGGTGGCTGCTGGGGCATCCTTTCCCCATCACACCACTCCAGCCTGGCTGGGGTGCCCTGTCCCAGCAGCCTGGCCAGGCCCGTGGTGCCACCTCTTGAGACATGGGGAGCACCAGACTGGGGTCTAGTCCCCCGCACCAGGGCAGCGCCAGAGCCAGCTGCCCGGGCAGTCAAAGCCCGGTCTTCTGGGTCACCACAACAGGCTGCTCCGCATCCAAGTGCGGAGCAACTGCATCTCGCTGCCCTCCCTGCCCCACGGTCATTGTAACCTCAGGGGTCTCCCCAGCCTCCCACTACCTGACGAATCCGCCGAGGGCTTTGCTGCCCCCGGGCGGAACTGCTGGGTGGTGCTGCTGCTACTGAACCCTGGCCCCGTGGTGTCCCCTGGGGAAGTCGGGGTGCTGGACTTCAAACCGGGAGCTGCGGCTTTCTCCACCTGCAAAGCAGAGAGTCCAACTCAAAACTCGCCGCAGCAGCAGCCTGGAAGTGCCTTTCCCCCACGGGCACCGCCTTCAGCCAGGGCTTTTCGGGGCACCAAACCCCACCCCAGAGCTTGCACTCTGCTCTTATAACCCCCTCCCACCCACCGCGCTGCAGCCCCTCTAGCCCCAAACCGGCAGCCACCCAAGCCTCTGATTTACTGCCCGGTTGGGAACAGACAGCCCAGCCCGGTTTCCCCCCAGGAGAAGGGCTGGGGCCAAGCCCAGGCCCCAAACATTGCTGTGAAATTGGGATGCTCCCGTGGGCACGAGAAGGGAGAGATGGAGGGCTCTAGAGGGTGCTTGCACTGGCGCTTGTCTAGACTAAAGCCTGGCATTGGTTTAACTCAGTGTAGTTGCAAGGATACAGCCATGCTGCCCTGGCATACAGCACCCCAGCAAGCCAAGCCGGCACCTGTGCAGCAGGCCAGCTACGTCCATGCCCCCGATGCACAGGGGTTAGCACAGGAGCCTGGCGCAGAGTGGAGAAGGACCCTGCGACAGGCCATCAAACTCACCCTACTCAGGGCAGAGGCTGCTGCCAGAGGCCGGCTGCAGGAGAAGCCCAGGAAACACGGTCCTACTCTCCCCCCCTGGATCTGCCCTTGCAACGGCCTCTGTGGCTGGTGGGGCGGACTCCTCTCCAGCAGAGCTCCCCAGCTCCGGCGGGCTGCCCCTGGGGGCTCACAAGGGGCAGAACAGCTCCACTCGCACCAGGAGGGGCACGAACCACTCCACGAGCACGAGGCAGAGTGACCCAGCTTGTTCTGCAGAGGATGCAGGCAACTCCTCCGGGCCAGCAGGAGCAAACGCTGGGCTTGGCCGTCAGTGCAGCTGCCACGTGGGGCTGGTTTTACATGGTCGCTTCCTGACCATAAGGCCCTGCCCTCTCCCGCCACACCCAGAGAGAACAAGCAGCCAGTTTCATAGCCCTGAAGTCTGAGCAAAGCCGGACCAGCGTGCCCAGGTTACGTCTGCATTGCAATGGGGACAGCCCATGTGGGCACACCTGAGCTACACCGGGATCGCACTAGCTCGCTAAATGGCGCGGAGGAGCTGCAGCGGGGTCCGTACCTACGGTCCCAGGCAGGATTGTGCTGGGGGCGGTTAACCTGTGGCGCTGCGGCCACGCTGCTACTGATAGCGCGCTCAAAGCTAGCTCAGATACACTGACGTGCGCTGCCCTCGCCCCTTGGAGGGCCTGATTCTGAGCTTGCTCACCCCCGTGGGAACGGAGGCCAGGACGAAACCCGCAGGGTAGCACCTGTGTGAGATCAGACTCTGGCTCAGCCTTGCCTTCCCCTTTTGTGACCAGGGGACTGCGCTTCCTCCCCACACCCTGCTGCTCCCTGGATAGCAGGAAACAAACCAGCCCCATCACCCCCACATACTGTAGGCTGGTCCTTGCTCCGGGATGGGGAGGTGCTGCTGGACGAGGCCATGGAGGTGGGACTGAGGGGCACAGCCTCCTTCCGCTGCAACGGGACTTTGTCCACCCCGTTCTCGCGGGAGGAGTACGAGTGGACGCTGTGCGGGGAGGAGGGGTCCTGTGGGAGACAGAAAGAGAGAGATTGACCGGCCTCAGGTGGGGGGGGGCTCCGGCTGCTGACAGGTACAGGAGCCACGCATCTCCCGCAACGCCAGCAGGGAACTCCGTACAACAGCCAGAGGCAGGGTGAGCTAGCGGTGAGAGCAGGGGTGGGTAGACTGGGCCTCTGGTCTCCTGGGTTCTGCTCCCAGCTCTGGGAAGGAGTGGAGCCTCACAGGTTAGGGCAGCGGGGAGAACTAGTCCAGATTCCTGGGTGCTCTTCCCCCTCTCCGGGTCTAGTGATTCGAGCAGGACTCCTGGGTTCCATTTCCAACCTCTGCTACACAGTAGTGCGACCTTAACCTCTGAGGGCCAGTTTTGTCTTCGGTAACAGGGCCAGGCCCTCCCACAAGGAAAGGAGGTTCACAGTGCGTCTAAAGCCCACCAGACTGCACTTCAGCCCATCTAAATGCCAACCACCCGAGCCAGGGCACGTTCTCTAGCACTGACCTCATCCACCACCAGGTTGTCCTCGCTCTTGTCCGCATCACTGCCCTGAAACGCAGAGAGAGAAACGTTCACACCCAGCAGCCGGCGCGGCCCCGCGCACAGGGCTCTGCCCGGCTGGAGACAGGAACCTGGTTTTATCCCGACGGGTCACCGCACCACTTAGGCAGCTTCCCATGGAGGACTCCTTACGGCTGGGCACACGCCAACCCAGCCTAGACAAGGAGCTAGTAGAGGGGAGAGGCCTCCCGCTCTCGTATCCCGGGAATACGCCCCCACAACCAGCAGCTGCAAAGAACCACTCACGTAGTCCGTGACAAAGTCCTTCTCTTCGGCCTTCCTCTTCTTGCTGTTGCTCAGGTACTCCGAGATGGCTCGCACCCGCTCCCCGTTGGGCAGCACCAGGGAGCTCTGGGGAACGAGAGGAGGAGCAGATGCATTACGAAGCTGAGACAGCAGGCCCGGGCTTAACCCCCACACACAACTCTTTTAAAGAGGGATTGCTGGCCCCAAAGAGGCCTCTACCCTCCCCACCGGAGCAGGAAGGACACGGATAAGGCAGAGCCCCCCACCCTCCACCCCACAATGTTCCCACAAGGCCACTGCCTTAGGACAGCTGGATTCTGCTCTGCCCATGGGACACCTAAGCCACTTAACCCTCCCCTGGCTGCATCTCTCGAGCAGTGCAGGATGAACTGAGGCTCCATTCACCCCCCCTGAAAAGCCCCCAGGGCAGCAACGTGACCGGCCGATGGGGGCAGGGCTTAAAGCCAGAAGTGGGATCCAGCCAGGAGGCGAGCTCCTGGCTCCAGGGCATGCGCCTGCCTCTGGACCCAGTTGCCACGCAGCCAGACGTGGCTCCTCCAGACCCAGCTTAGGTCCTGGCAGAAAGCGGGGGTGGGGGCAGGGGAAAGAGGAGTGAGCCGAGCTCCATGGCACCCAGGGCTCTGCTGGCAGCTTGCGGTCACAGCCCTGCCCACCCCCCTGCAGCCTGGTTCCCACTAGCCCGGAGCTTTGCGCAGGGCAGCAGAGTAGGGTGGCCATAGGGACGCGCACTCAGCAAGAGTTGCAATCCGGGAGATCCCCCCCCCACCCCCAGACGTGGGTACTCCCAAGTCTGCTGGACCAACTGCCTTCCTCTTTCCCCTACTGGCAGTCTCCGGGAAACCCCCCGACAAGTGGAGAACAGGCTGCATTGCAGGAATGGCTCAAGTTCACCAGCTAGAATCATGGCTCTGCCCTCACCCCCAGGCTTTGGCCCGTTTGGACTCCTGCACTTGGCCAGCCAGCTCCTCCTGCCACCCCAGCTCCATCCTGGGCCTACAAGGCACCTAGTGGGTGCAGATATAGGAGGGGAAATCTGGGCTGCAAAGGATCCCAAGGGGGTTAGTAAGGCACTGGCAAGTCCCTGTCTGGTCTGTGGCAGCCAGGGGGACACCTAGGAATGCCGCTGGCAGAGAAAGGAGACCGCTCCTCCACTCCGATGTTAGCAGGAGCTAGGACTCCTGGCTTCCACACCTTGTGTGACACCCCTCTGCCTCAGTTTGCCCACCAAACCAGGTATAAGCATCACCAGCCGAGCGCCCACACACCAGGGGCTGCTGCGGATCCAACGCAGTCCTGGCATCGGAAGGGCGGTGCCAGACCAATGGGAACTGCACCCGTGGGGCTGAGACGGGGCCCCACTATTTGCACAGTGAGAGAGCTGCAGAAGTGGGGGGCGGGGGAGAAGGAAGCAAGCAGGGGTGACGGGCGAAGGATGAGGGAGATGAACCCAGCCCTTCCCCCCCACCCCCCTCGGGGAAAGTCTGGATTTAGGGCCCGGGTGGACACGGAGGGAGGGCTTCCAGGGTCACAAGCTGTAGCCGCGTCAGCCCGAGTGGGAAGACTTTGCCCACCTCGAGCCCTGCTCATAAAGGGTGCGGAGCCCTCCCCCCCAGAACTGCATTCCAAGGGGTGCGCAGCTTCCAGCCCCCATGGCGAGCTAGAGGGCGGGCTCATGCAAAGCCCCCTCTTCCCCCCGTGTGGAGGTGCCACGCACTGCCTCCCTCCCCGTGCAACGCAGAAATGAATCCACACAGACTTCAATCCACCCTGACCTTGGCCGCCTGCCAGCTCTTTACCAGCTGCAGCAGCTAGGATGCTGCTTAAGGTTGTAACCCCTCTTCCGCCAGACCCGCAACTTCCTCCCCCCACCCACACCGAGGGGACGGAACCTCCCCCCCCACACCCACCCACGGCTAAAAGGATGCTTTTAAAGACCGCCCCCCCCCGTCCTGCCCCCAACCCAATCTCCCCGGCCAAAGCCTCTTGCAGCTGGAAGGAAACAATAAGTGGAGGAGGAGGAGGACGGGGAGTACTTACGGGACCCAGGTCTCGCTCTGTCTCCATGGCAACACGGATCAGCAGCAGGGCAAGAAAGGAAGAGAGAAGAGGGTGCTGCTTTCATCTCAGAGCCCCCCCCCTTCCCCAGCATGCACACGCTCCCCCGCCCTCCTTATTCCTCTCCCTGGGGGGCAGCGTCTGCGGCCACCCACCTCTGCAGCTTGTGGACACGAGGGGGCCGGTCCCGGAGACCAACCCGGCACATTACTGGGGCATGAGGGGGTTCAGCTCCCAGGATTTGGACCCCCTGGCAGGCGTCCTGGCTGGGGTCCTATCCTGCACCACAGCACCCAGCCCGAGGGTTCCAAGTGTTCGTTGCAAGCCCCCCCCCTACCCCCCCAGCAGCTGGGGAGTTTCCCCAGTACGTGGCTCCGGGCGGAGGAGCTGGGCTGCTGCCTGAAATTGGCCCTGGCTGTAAGCGACCCCCTGCTGGCAAGGACCGAAGGGAAACTCAAACTTCTGCCCCACCGCCCAGCCTCTACTCAGAGGGCCCAATCCACCGATACCCTGCCCCGTGCCCGGCTGAGTGAGGCCGAAACCACCACCTGCAGCACTTCGCCCCGTCCAATCGCTAACCCCAGTGCAAGAGAGCAGGGCGCCCAGAGAGACTGAGAACGGCCTTCACGTGCCGTCCAAGGCTGGCCGGGATGGGGTGTAACCCCAGGGCTCTGCTCCCCCTTGCCAGCCGTACCCCAGGATCCCTACTCTCTCTGGAGTTCACCCTCTTGACAGCTGGGAAGACAGGGTCAAGTTTCCCTGCTCTCCTAATGCCCTACACCCTGGCCCACAGCCCTACCTCTGTGCTCACTGTCGTGAAGTCCCCTGTCGTCCTTCGGGAGGAGCTGGGCCTGAGCTCCCAGGGCCCCGGACAGAGCCAGCAGCCCAGAGGCTCCACCGATGCTGGCGGGCTGCATGCCAGAGGAGTGAGAGGTCAGCGGGATGGGAGGGGCGTGGTGGGACAGGTGCTGCGCCTGGAGCTGATGCTGCGGAGAGAGAGAGAGCGGAAGACCGGACAGATGAGACGCCAGCGCCAGATGAGAGGGGGCATCTGCTTTTCCCCACCCTGCCCTCAAGAGCCAGGCCAGCCTTGCTGACTCAAGGCTGAGAACCCTTGCAAGCCAGGATCGCCAAGAAGCTGCCAGCAGCAAGATGGACAGAGCCTCACTCCATCCGTGCAGGAAGCAGAGGTTGCTGCCCGACAGCGGTCAGACGGCAGGCTGTCCGGGGCCCAGAGGAAGTTGGCCTGGCCACTGCAGCCCATGTGGTACCTGCACTACGGACACAGGACGTCAGTCTCCAGAGCTCTCAGTCCAGCCCCTGGCACCGGCGCTACATCCGCTTTAAGAAATAAAGGGAGAGGTCAGAACTACAGCGGCAGGAGGACACGAGTCTGGGCCTTCCCTGAAGAGGGCTCCCAGGTAACATCCCAGACAGGATAACGGCGGCCAAAATAACCCTCTTGCCTCCGCCGCAGCGGTCTTGGCTTCCCCCTGGCCACCTGAGATATCACAAGCCAGGAGCCAGGCTGGGCTAGCAGTGTAATTCACCATACGCAACAATCCTCTACTTCAGCCGACCATCACTTTCCCTCTTCCTTGTTGAGTTTTGGATGGCTACTGTTGGGAAGATGGTGGCAAAAAAAATCTCTTCCCAATAGGGCCACTTGTTAACTTCACTTGCAAACCAAAAAAAATAAATAAATAAACCCCCAAGCCCATCCCTTTCTCCATCTGAGTCCCTAACACCCCTTTATAAAACGTCAATTACAATCCACTTTGCATTCTGCACACTTTACTTTCCACATCTCTCTCCATGGGGCCAGAGAGAGCCTGTTTCACTCTTGTTTAGAGTCCTGTTTCATTTGCATTTTTAGGGCTCAAACAGCCAGGTGACAAACTACAGCAGGGAAAAGTCTCTGTTTACACTGCAACAGAAAGCTGGTCAGAGAAGCACCTTGGGTGGCGTTCATTTTTTAATAAGAACCTTGTGGGTGCATTTGATTTTTTTTTTTTTAAATCAATACAGAGGATGAATCTGGAGGTACAATAGAGCTTGATTGTGACCTTTCAACTAAAAATAGACATGGAAGGGTCAGATTTTTGTTGGTAAATGTCATTTTCACCACACACACACAAACACACACACACACACACACACACTGTTTCCAACAACACTAACCAAAAAACTTACAAACAGGCCAAGTAAGAAAAATGCTCCTCAAGTGTTTGATTTAAGAGTTTTTAATTTGTGTATTTTGATACGTGAGGTGATGTTGGTAGTTTGTGTTTTAATGGTTATAAAGTTGTAACTTCTGGATTCTCAGCATCTACTGCCCATAAATAATTGGATGATCCACCCATAATTTCCCACAACGGTGAAAATGTAAACATAAGGGAAAAATGCTTTAAAATAATCGATATTCTTCATCAAAATTATATATAAAAATAGTGAATTCTGCCAAACCTTTCTAAAAAGGGGTGATGTCTGTGGCTAAGTAATCCCAGACATACCAGCCCACAGAACCCTCAGCACCCACATCGATTGAGCAACAGCAGCAAGGTAACTTCACACATCAATTGTCCAGCCCTGCCATGATCCAGCTCCATCATTTTTAATTTATGCCTCCTAAGCAGTGCTCCTCTGTCTCACCAAGGTATGCAAGCGCTAATGCTCTTCGACCCACATTTGGGAGAAGCCTCTTCTCTCCTGCACCATTTGTCCTGCTTCTGTCACATCCAGGTCTCCAACTCTCAGCTGCGTTCAGCTTTCCCCATCACAGCTTGGAAGAGCCAAGCTGCCAGCCCTCCCCGCTGCAAGGATCCATAACGCTGCCTCGTCCTGGTTTGTTCCAGGCGCTCTGCTCGGCGTCTCATGTCCCCAATCCTTGGCATGCCGTGCCAAATCCAATTACCCTGTTCCATTATCATTTTCACGTCCCTCCGTTTAAAAGGTTCTCAATCTGCTCATTAAGTGCGGCTATGGAGCAAGTTGTCCGCCGCTCCTTTATTGGGCCCCGTTTCCTTCCCCGTTTTATTTCTGCCAGCATCTCACATGCTTCCCCTCCGCTCTCGGCCCCAGGGTGGGATTACGCTTCCCTTATCCTCCCACCACTCAGTACAAAGTCCCCAAGAGGGCTGGCTGTGCGCCCCCATCCACGCACCTGGCTGGCAACTGGCCTGACACAGAGACAGCCATCCCAGCTCCCCTAATGCACATTCGCCAACTTTCAAGGGCGCTCATCTCCCCACGTCCCTGATCAATAGCTCTTCTCTGACCTTTGAAACTTCACACAGTCCCCCAAGGCCAAGAAGGGGGCAGCCCAACCTTAAGACAATTCTAGGGGCCGTGCCCGGTGGGGACTGAACGGGGTTGGGTTAAGGCACTAGCCATCTGCACTGGAGAGTGGGGGTTCATACTCTGAGGGTATTTCCAGGGAATCTTTGGAGGCACGCGTTTTGCTGGCATCTCAGGAAGATGAAGAGAAAGGACACTGCCCTCCAGTGAACGGGGCCAACCACGCCCCATCCCATGTGGATGGTGCATCTTGCTGGCAGAACACAGGTGCGGAGGACTTAAGGGGTACCTACAGCACCGGCCCTTTAAAAACAAAACCCCATTTGCCCTACACAAGGTTTCCTGGAATTTGGAGACTCCACTGCTCAGGTTGCGGGGCAAATTTTAAAGGGCCAGGAACATCAATAAAGCAGCTTAGGATTCTACCCCCTGCAATGGGCGGGGGAAGGGAAAGGGGGGGAGAGCAGGAGCTGTAGCAAGTTGGGGAAGCTGCTTCCCACCTTGCTGTTAGATGCCAGAGCTAGTGGAGTGCTCCCCTCCCCCGTCCTCCCACTGAGCTCATTATGGGATAGAAGCCCTAAGAAATGCATCAGCCGAGGTCCCAGACAGCAGCCGCTCCGGCTAAAGTAGGACAATCCCCTCTCGGATGCACCGAGCTGTGGGAGCGGCACCACCCAGTGCCAAGAGAGCCCACTAGAGGGGCACATGGAGCCCGCCTCGGACAGGCCAAGAGCCCCTCCCTCAGCCCCAGGTGCAGGAGACCGAGTTAAACCCCAGGAGGGGCAGTACACACTGTGGCTAGCAGCGGGGGGCGATTCACATACCCCGATTGCCGCGTTCAACTCTGCCATAGTCACCTGCTTGGCTCGCTCCACTGCCTGGACTACTTGCTGCTGATGCTGTGAGGAGACAAAATAATTAAAATACATACACACACCCAACCCTCTGGTCACCTTTAAAAAGGTAGGCAAAGGAAATGGCATGACCTGATCCTTCCCCACCCACAGGCGGAGGTGCCTGGCTTGCCCAGAGGTTGAGAATACAGCCTGTGCCAGCCTGGGATGTTCCAAGCCCCGGCTAGAGCCATGAATGCCCAGCCAGCCTGTACGAGCCCACGCACCCCCTACCCGCAGAGGCAACAGGTTCACCTCACCTCCTGGGACAGGAATGGGATGAGCTGGGCACAGATCACATTGAGTCGCTTGGCAATCTCTGTCTGGAAGGAGAAAACACACGAACGTCAGCGGCACCTTTGAGCTGCTCTTGTTGCACATCTATTCCACCACAGGCTCGGGTCCCTGGGCAGGGCTCACCATGGCTTGCAGAGACCTCCAAGAAACACCCCCTCCCTTTCCTGCCAAGGGCTGTCCGTTGGCCTAGCCTCCAAGCCAAGAGTGAGTTGGAGCTAGGAGACACTGCCCATCAGAGAGCCCACGAGGAGCAGCGCAAGCCCCCGTCCTGACCCTATTCAAACACAGGGGTTACCTTCCGCCTCTAGAATCCCACTACACCCATCACACTTAAGCCCTGTTGTGCACCACTGAAAGCTTCGAGTGTGTCACGCGCAGATCCCCTTTGCCAATGCAGCACGGCTAGTGCTAAGCAGTTACCACATCCCAGCCTAGATTTTGCAGCATTTCAAACCGAATTATACACAGATGTGTTCTCCCAGCACCAATGAGATCTCACACACACACCCCACCATCCACGGCTCCCAGAAGCTAGCTCGTCTCTCCCCTCGCTGGAGGGGGGGATGATACCTACCTACGTTTGCAAAGCAGAGAGCGCAGAGCAGAGCTGTGACTTGCTCACGATTGCTGTGGCAGAGCTGCGAATAGAACCCCGGAGTCCTATCCCCCACCCCGACCCGATTCTAACCAGTGCACCAGGCTGCTTTGCCCTCCATGGCCTCTTCTGCTGCCAATGTGCACGTTTGACGCCCCACACACCCCCATTAGCATTACGGTGCAGCAGAAACCAGTGCCGTGAGCGGAGAGCCACGCACCGGACAAGCGTGCAGGCTGCCGGGGCTCGTTTCCTCCTCAGAGAGCTCCCTGGGAAAAGGGGAGTCTTGGGGGAGGCAGGTTGTCAGCTCTCTGGAGCAGGGCCAGTTGTTTTGTTGTTTGTGCAATGCCTGGCGCAGAGGGGCACTGCTCCAGAACCAGGGCTCCCGGGCGCTGCTGCAAGCCAAATACATGCTAGTTTCCACCCACAGCAGAAAGAGGACTAAATGTTCCCCTGTTCCCGTGCATCCCCCCTCCCGTCCCCTGGTAGCAGATACCGCCACTTCCCAGAAGCCACTGATACATCAAAGCCCATCTTCAAACAAGCTCTTCATTCATTGCTCTATCTCCCTCGGGGGCAATAGACATGCTTATCTGCTTAATACCCAGCTCTGCCCCCTCCCTTAACAACCACTCTCCATCCCGCAGGCTCCTTCCAACCCAGGCCCTCCAGACCCAACTGGAGTCCCGCTGCCCAGCTACAATGAAGGGGAGAAGGCAGTGGAACCGATGTGTGATCCAGAGAGCACCTGGAGGGGACGGGGGGGGGTCCTTACTGCAGGGGACGCTACTCAGCTTCCCTGGGAAACCTAGTAACAATCTCCCCTAGACAGGTGAGGAACAGAGCCCCCTGCACCCCAAGGCTGATCCAAGCACCAGCAAGCCAGTCCCTGCCGACTCAACGCTCCTCCGGCCTTGGCAGCTCTCGGTGCACGGGGGCAGGAAGCCCACAGCATCTCAAAAGCCAGATCCTAGCATCCAGACCAGGTGCTGACATGCCTGCTATGCCCCACCCCTGAGAAAGCTTCCCCCAGATTCTCAGTGCAAACATCTCCCCATGGCTGACACCTAATGAGCCATGCAACACCAAGTTTTGGTAATAGCATGCTGCCACCCCCCCCACAACACACACCCCATGTCCTGTCAAGATGCCCACCCCCAAATGTCTCCTCTCCCCACCAGAAATAGTTCTCCGGCCCTGCCGAGTGCTAATTGATGCGCTCAGTGGTTTGCCAGGAAGCCCTGGAGAGGTGCTCTCGTTACAGCTGCTGTTTTTCTGCAACACTTGAGTGCCACAAGCAATCAGAAGGCCTGAATGCAGGAAGAGGAAAGGAGGTGGAGAGAGGACAGCAAGGCACTTCAATCAGTGCCCCAAGCTACCAAGCTGGGCAAGGCCAGACAAAGACTCTCCACACACACACCCCCCCGCCCCGTCTCCACTGGTTCCAGCTTCAAGCAGCTGCAGGAAGCGATGAATTAAAGGGACAGGGATCCCCTCAAACACAGAGGAGAAGCCAGGCTGGGGTGACCCTCACAGCCCCCACCCCATGAATCAGCTGGGGCGAGGGAATTCCAACTGAGGAACCCCCTTCTCGTCCTAGGGCTAGTTCATTCGCACTGCTCTGAGGCCTCTCTCTAGCACGACCCAGCTGTGGGGGGGGAAGGGAGGGGGACCCGGCGCCCCAACTCTCATTGGCTTCGGTGCCTGAAGCAGCTCTGCTCTTCCCAACGCTGGAGCGGAGGCAGCTGCTTCTAAGAAGCCACCACAGGCAGGGCAGGATGGGAGGCAAGCAGTCTCTGGGCTCGACTCCCACATGACGAGACTTGCAGGGCCCTGGTGGGGGCGTATGCCCAAGAAGATGACCTAGGCACAGCCCCGGGGCAGGATTCGAGCAGTCAGACAGAGAAGAGAGCATGAGACCCACCCATGGGTGGCCAGAAAAGGGTCCCCACATCCTGCAGCCATCGCACATGGGACGCACCCCGGAGAGAGTCATATGGGCCCAAAGAGATGCTCGGTACCTCCCCCTTTATCGCTATCTAATGGGGCGACCCTCATTAGCGCCACATACCAAGGAGATCATTCAGAGGCTGTGCAGCCTAGCAGACAGGGCACTGGATTGGGAGTCAGGACAACTGGGAGCCAGGCAGGCAACCTGGGAAAGTCACCTCCCCTCTCTGGAGCCTCCAGATTGCAAGCTCTTCTGGGGAGGGACATTGTGCGTCTGTCCAGCACCTAACACAGTGAAGCCTTGATCTCAGCTGGAGCCTGCAAATCTAATGATCCTGTCCTAGATCTCCCTCACTCATGAAAAACAAAGCCAAGAGCCATGTGCTCTCTGCATTCTCTCCCGGCCCAGCACCAAAAAGGAAACGGCCACTCCCCTCTGCATCGACACACACCAGTCCCCAGAAAAAAAAAAATATTGGCAGCAGGTAGTTTCTGGGAAGGATTTAGCCATCTCCTGGGGCCAGCAGTGATGGATTCTCCTTCCTAATGCACTGATGGGCAGCCAGCTCCTCGGGGAGCGCTGCCTCCAATTCGCTCACGCTCGTTAATGTGCAATTTACTGGCACTTTAACGCTCTCAGCATGAAAAATGATCATGCTGTTTTCAGGGCTTTTTCTCTCTCCACCCCAACCCCTGCTTCCCCTTTGCTTGCTATTTTGGGAGGAAAAGTCCAAGTCCAAGCAGATCTGAGGGTTTTTCCCTGGTACAAACAACATGCCAAAAATATCATCTTGCTGGGATCTGCCTGCAGCTTCTCCCGCCTGGACCACGGCAGGGTTTATAGTGCAACACGGAGCAGCCGTTAAAAGAAAATCCAGCCCCTCCAGCCGCAGTGCAATGAATCCCCTGTTGAATGCTTAGGGACCAGGGCTTCCTTCCCAGCCCGGGAGCCGGCCAGAGAGAAGAAAGCCATTCCAACAGAGCTTGGCCCGCTCACCCGCCGGCCTTTTCAAAGCTCCAACACAAGAAAGCGGGGCGCTCCAGAGTCAAGCGACACGAGGGAGAAACCAGGCAGCCCAGGGAGAAGCATCAGGGCTTAACTAGTGCATCGGCCCAGTACTGACGAGTGGCCGGGGTAAAAGGGACTGGACGGGTCAGTTGAGAGCTCGCGGGATACAAAACCTTTAGACCGGATCACCAGTTCGAAGTCAGCCAGAGGGCAGCGGCTGCAGAGAAGCCCAGCACGCGATGGCGAGGCCAGGAGAAGCGGATCGCCTTTGCCTTGTTTCGAACGGATGGCTGGAACCAACACAGCTAGCCCCGGCTTCTTGGCGGTCTCAGCGGAGGGGCTAAGGACGGAGCGGCACCAGGCCCTTGCAGCTCAGAGGACTTCGGTCCCCAGCTCCCGAGGACTCCATCTGGCTAGGAGGCAGCGCGGCCCATTCCATAATAGCTGCCCAGTGGGCGCTTGAGACAATGGGGTTTTGGGATCCTTCTCGGAGCTTATTGAGAGCAGGGTAGGAGACCCGGCTCAGCAAGACGTGCGTTGGGTGGACTCTTCCTTGGCTGGACCGTTCAGCCGCTCGTCCTTTTTATTAATGAGACTCCTTATTGAGCATTAAGTTAATGATGCGCTCTTTATGCCAGCAGCTAGCGGCGTGCGAGAAAGCAAAATAAAACAGGGCTTGTGCGGGTTGGCAGAGGCAGTGGGCGAGGGGGGGTTGGAGCAGGCAGCCGGCTCGGGGCATTAGGTTGCCTGCTGGGGGGGGCAGGCGGGGTGAGAACGGGACAAGACCCAGACAAAGGCTCCACCTGGGACGACGAGCAAGCCGTGCAAAGGAGAGGTTCCATCTCCCCGCAGCACCGATAACCTGCGGCCTTCTACGCGGGCAGCTCCCATTTCTCACACGAGGGCCATTGGCTGTCAGAGCGCAGACTTACGGGCCCTCGTTAAAAGTGCAGACAGCACACTGGCAGGCGGCCAGCGGCACCTGGAATCGGCAGTAAATACTGCTGTCTGCACATCGAGCGAGCAGCCAGATGAAATGGGGGAGAAGGGGAGGGGGGAGCAGAGCTGGGTCCGTTTCCCTTCGGCTCTCGATCTCCTATGTGGGGGCGAGTGGTTCGTGCTTCCCTTAGCCCCTGGCGTTACCAGGTGGCCTTTTCCTTCTGCTGGGAAGGCAGCAGAGAAGCAGGCCAGCTACGCAAAGCCGTCAGTGCAACCTGGAGCTGAGGATGCCCCCAGCGCATCCCCCAATGCTCCTGAGGTGAGGGGGGGACAGCACAGTCTGGGCTGCAGCTGGGTCTCTAAACAAAATGCGACCCTGGCACAAAGCTCCCAAGAGAGACACCCATGCAACAGCTGGCCGGGCCGGGGGGCGTGAGTCCACAGGGCTGGGGGGAAGGCACGTGCCCGGTGAAGGCACACGCTGCCAGACTCCTATGCAGCCTCTTTAAAAATAGAAGAGAAGAAACCTTCTGTCTCTGAGCAGCTGGTAACCCAGTGTGCAGTGCAGCGGGGGGAGGGGGAGGCAAGGACAGCCCGACGGCTTAGGAGCCCCAGAGTCCCCTCCCCACACCCACCTCTGCTCCCGCATGGACTCCCTGATACAGACACGGTGTGGCCACTGTGGGTAGCAAGGCAGATCTGGCAGCAATGGGAGAAGAGCCAACACTTTGCTCTTCCTGGGCATCACAGGGCCTCAGGACCCTTGCCAGGCCCCCAGGCAGCCCCGGCGTAGCTGCTGAATGGAGCTCACCAAGAGCCTGGTAACTAATTATCTGACAGCTTTCACCAAGGCTTACAGAGCCCAGTTCTCACCCATCTTCCATTCGTTGGCTGAATGCCCAAGGGTTGCCTGGCTTAGCTCAGGGGTCCCACGGCACCAGGTCCCCTGATTGGACAAGCAGGATGGCGGCAAATGTCAAAACCCACCTCCCGCAAGTGCTTGAGCGCACAGGCCTGAAGCCCATCTTCCCTGCATGCTCGCCGAGCTTCCCCAGCACCGTGCAAAGGCTCAAAGGGGCGCACGAAGACCACCTCTGTCGGCCACAACTATCCTTGTATCGCAGAGGGGAGGCAGCGCCGAGGGACCGTCCCAAGGGCACTAAGCAAGTCAGTAGCAGAGCTGGAAATGGAATCCTCCACTAACTCTGCAACAGTGACTCCTGTCCTTTTCCATAGTGGGGGGGCTGGGTCCCACCCCACGCAACATGGGAAAGGCAGGGTGAGTGTGACTTTTCGACACCCTTCCCAGCCCCCATCTTGGGAACCCATGGCCCAAGCTGTTTTTTGCATAAGGAGAAAAGCGACAGGGTTGGGTTTATCTGGGATGGGGATTGGCTACAAAGCAGGAAGCAAGGGTGAGCCCACCGTGGGCTCCCACAGACAGCTGGAGGGAAGACCAGGCATGCTAGAGACTCACCTGTTTGTGCATTTCAATATTCAGGCCGTAGGACATTTCATAGTACTGCAAGGGAAAGAACACGGCGTCACTAAAGGAGATGCGAGGCTAATGGGCAAACCACCCACTGCTAAGTCCTCTCCAGCACAGGCGTGCAAGGTCAGCCTGACCCCGAATTCTTGCATTATCGGGCCCTGCTGGGATCAGAAGATACTGCCCCAAATCTCACTGCCAGGAGCAGGGTGAGCTCTCCCCAGCACTCCACCCCCAGGAACAGAAACAATACAGCAACCAGGACTGTCTTCTTCAAACACAAGCCCCACATTCTAGGGGATCTCTGCAGCTCACAGTCTGGCTCCATTTCTCTTCCAGCAGAAAGGAGAGAGATGGAAAAGGGAAATTAACAAGGAGATTCCAACCCCTTCCCCTCCCAACTCCAGCAGTAAGAGCAAAGATGGGGCTGTACCTGCTTCTCAATTCCCTCCCCTCCCCACACAGCTTGGGGCCCAGTAAAATCACAAGACCAGCGCTCCCTCCCACAGCAATAACACACCACTGAAAGCCACCAAGGCAGAGCTCAGCTGCACTCATCTCATGAGTGAGCTCACACAGCCAGATCTCCGGAGCAGGCGTAGCAGCCCAAATACAAACCGGGAGCCAAGGAAACCCAACCCGGTTGGTCTTTTGCTCGCTCCGAACTCTGGGAAAGGGGAGCGCCACCCCACTCACCATGACATAATGTCGCTGGATTTCTGTTTTTTCTGTTGCCAGTTTTTCACATTCTAACTTCAAGCTGTAAAAATAAAGAGAGACACCCCCCCCACCCCCATCCACCACCCCCCAACAAGAGAACAAGGGTTAGCTGGTGGCACAGTAGCATGAAGCTTGAGCATAACAGACTCATGCAAAACTTCGGTCTGCCCTCCCCTAGCCCAGAGAAAAGAGCCACTGGGAAGAATCCATTCAGTCCCATCTGCCAAGAGGTAGGGAACGGGAAAAGGGGGTAGGAATTCAGGCAGGCGCACAGGAAGGAGTGTATGTCGTGGGCTTCCGTGCTCCAAGGAAACAGGTTGCAGGAAGTTTGAATGTTCCCTCATCTGCTTTCCAAATGTAGCAAGCTACAAAGCAGGAGCAGGGGAAGGGGGTGCATTTAAGGATTACTCAGACTAGCCACACAGCAGGCAGGAATCCAGACCCGGATGACCAGACACGCAGGGGAAAGCCCGTGGGACTAAGCCCAGGAACGCTTGATGGGCTTTGGCAGGCTGGGCAGCGCTGCCCAAGAAGAGCGTTTCAAGGAAACGAGGTGGCTTCTTACACTCTCGCTGCACGTATGGCTCAGTGCCCATGCCGGCGTGGCATGCCACTTCCCGCCCACTGAGACATAATGCCCAGCGTGGAGATAGAGGAGTATTTTGTTGCCAGCCCAGTTAAAGTGGCACCGCTTCTCGCTGTCGGGCTTGGCAGCGCGTTACCTGTGGTATTGGTTTTGCAAGAACTGGAATTCCTCCTTGATCCGGTCCAGGGTCTCTGGGTAGGTCAGTTTCAGGGACTGAGGGGTCGTGGAAACCGTGCTGGCAGCTGCCGAAGCCACGGTGGGTGCCTGGAGATGAACCTACGGCAGAGGGCGTGGAAGGAAGAGGGCAGTCACCAGAACGTGGCCATGCTATTCATGCAGCCTGCAATAACCAAGCTTTTGGGAGGGGGACCACAACTGCAGAATGTCCAGTCCCAGTTCCTGGGGCCACCATTCCCACACCTGGCTCTGTCACAAGGGACAGACAGACAGCAGGCACTCACGGGAAGGGGACAGCTGAAGGACAATGAACACAAAGGAAATCAGCTCCTCGAAGGGTGATCCTTTGCCACCTTTGGTCCCATCTTGACAGCCAGGGTTTAACAGCTAAGCTGGAGAACAACAGCACTAAGGTGAATGCAGGATGGACCGTCGGAGGGGTATTAAACCAAATGCCTTCTAATTCTTTGCGTCTACGCAGAAGTTGCACAGTTTTATCTAAATCAGTGCAACCCCCTGTGTAAACGCTGGTCATTCAGTTTATCTTGGACCCTCTTCCTAAGAGGAACAGGAATAAGGGCATCCACACTGCCTTTTGCACTGGTTTAAATTCACACTTCAAGTGGGACTCTCACGCAAAGGCAGAAGCACAGATACTTGCAACAACAGCTTCCTCCGTCTCCTAGGCGGGGCAATCCAGACAGACCGGCCTGCAGGGATGCGGTGGGGAAAGGGGTCAATTTAGCGCAAGTAAGAAACGCCCCAATGCTGCTCCAGACAGGGCCGTGGAAACGGAGTGTAACCGGGGCACTCACCGGGGGGCGGTTTTGGGGGAACATCTTTGGAGCAAAGCAGGCTTGCAATCCCAGCCGTATCTCACGCCACCACTCCCGTCACGGGATCCTCTTTCAGGGCCCAGGCCCAAGGCCAGCCAGCTCCAGACTCTGAAAGAGACAGGGACAGCCACGTTCCAGCCAAGGAAACTCAAAGGAGGAGAATCCCCCCATCACTCCTGTCCTGCCAAACCCCAACTACCACTAGTCCTACTACAGCCAGCCAGAGAGCCATTGCTTCTCATCTTCCGCCATCCCATGGGACAAGAAGGTGAGACCCAAACAAGAAATGCTTCTTACATTTCAATAGCAAGGTCTCTGCCTTACACCCCTTCTCCATCATCCCAGTACAGCAGTGCCCTCAGCCATCGTACATACCCAGAGGTCTCTTCCCCACCCCGCAATAATCTCACCCATAATTTGAATCTAGGCCCCACATATTCAACAAGCTCGCACTCATTTAGCTACAAACTGTCAGGATCCAGCTCACCCTGGTCTGAATTCCAACCCCACCGACCCAGACGCTCCTCGCCCAGCTCGGTCATTAAGATCCCACCCTGCACCCCGTTCATTACAAGCACCTCGCTGGCCCCCATCACTAAAATAGCTAGGCCCACCAGGCTTGCCTCACGTGGTTCCCTATGCATCCCATAAGTGCCTATGTCCCAGCTATGCACCTAGCCTGCAAGCACCGCTGCCAGCCCTACCTGGGGGAGGAACTCAGCCCTCTTTATGTGGGTAAGGCCCTGGACAAAGACAGCAGGGCACTCCCCAGCATTGCCTCTCCCTAGCCCAGCCCACCCAACACCCCCACAAGCATACATGTCCATGCGTAGCCATGAGCAGGCAAGTAAATACAGTCCGTCCGTCCGTCCGCCCCCCGTCCGCCCCCGTCCTTGCAGGCTCCCTGGCTCCTAAAGGAAAAACCCAGCAACCCCCCCCCATCTGGTGATGCCCCTAGCATCCTCCGTCTAGTGCCCCCTCCATGGCTCCCCTAGACAATATTCCCACTTACGGCCACCCCAGAAGAAGCTCCCCACCAAACATCCTGCTATACCTTGCACCCCAGAAAGCACCCCCTCCCACCTGCACCCCTCCCTGGCGACCCAGCAAGCAGCCCCTCCCTTGCAACTCCAAAGAGGGCCCCTCTCCCAGCTGCTCCGGCCCCCCAGTGCCCCCAGCTCTTTCTCCTGCTAATCAGCCCCCCCACCCTTTCTCCTGCTCCCCCAGAGAACGTGCCCCCCACGCAAACAATGGGCCCTGCCCCTCCGCCGCAGGTAGAGCCCGGCGGGCAGGGAGCGGCCCCCGGGGGACTCACCGCGCCGCTGGCCCCGGGCGGCTGCGCCCAGCGCGGAGTCGGGGGCTGCCCGCGCGCTCGCTCCCGGCCGGCCTCGGCCCCCGCCCGCCCCGCCACAGCGGCAGCAGCTTGGCTGGGGGTGGGGGGGGGGGGAAGAGCGCGATCAATGAACTAGCGCCAGCTCCACGTGGGGCCTGGCTCGTGCGGGCAATCGCCGAGCCGGCTGGCCAATGGGAGCGCGGCGGGAGCGGCCCGCCCCCACGTGGGGCACGGCTTGGCTGCCGCCGATTGGGCGGCCGGGACCCGCCGCCAGGAGGATGTGTCAATCTGTGGAACGCGATGTAGCGGAGAGGAAGGTTAACCCTTAAAGGGGCAGGAGCGCCCCGATTGGGAGAGAAAGAGAAAGTGAGAGACAGAGAGAGAGAGAGAGAGAGAGAGTGTGCGTGTGTGTGTGTGTGTGTGTGTGTGTGTGTGTGTGAGAAAACCTAACATGCACGAGAATGAGAGTGCGCGTGAAAAGATGAGAGAATGAGTGTGCCAGAGACATTGAAAGAGTAAGCGCAAGAGCGCACGGGTGAGGTTGTGTGTGCAAGAGCGTGCAGGTGGGGTTCCCTGTGCAAGAGCACGCAGGAGAGATTGTGTGCACAAGAGCACACGGGGGAGGTTGCGTGTGTGAGAGCGTGCAAGTGAGGTTCCATGTGTAAGGGCGTGCAGGCGAGATTGTGCGCACAAGAGCACACGGGCAAGATTGCGTGTGCAAACGTTATTGGTTGGATGAATGGCAGCATGCTGTGGAAGGGAGTTGTGTGCAGAAGGAATCTGGCTTGTGTTGTGTATAAGCTAACATGTCAAGTGACTGATTTGGGTTGTGTGAAGGGGTTATGTAAGTGCATTGTGCATATGCTAGTAATTGGCACTGGGTGCAAGCGTTTGGGCTGTATGAATGAACAAGACAGACAAAGATGAGAGAATGACCATGAGAATCCACATGGAGGGGATTTTTGGAGCTGCATGGGTGGTAGCTGCATTTTGAGTGCACGGTTGGTATATGTCATAACACAAATGTGTTGTGTGCCCATGGGTTTTATCTCTGAGTGAGCGATGAGCGAGTAGGAGGTGTGCTGAGTCGAAGGGTGAAGGCAAGTGTATTGTAGGCCAGGCTGCTTCGCTGTGTGTGAGGTTATACAGTATTACCAACCCTAAGCTCTCAATCAGGCCCTCCAAAAATCACGAGACTGGCTTAAAATTAGAGAGAGAGAGAGAGAAATAATTTTTATTCTTTTTCTTTTGCCTTCTTGTTTCTGAGCCCATACATCATGCTTTCAGGCTTTTCTCCATAACCACAAGAACTAGAAACCAATGGTGTTGGAACAATTTCTATAGTAGGACCAGGTGCTAAAGGTTGAAACCATCTATTTGGGTTGTTATTACTACTTCAAGCCAGGGGGTCCGGCAGCACTCCCAGAAACCCTCGTTCCAGCACCTATCCTAGACAGCTGAAATTCACTCCACGGGACTCCAGGTTTTAGACCATCGCTTAAGACTCTTGCAATAAGATTGTAGAGCTGGTAACACTTCCTGGTGTGTTGTGAGCATGTACAGAGTAGGAGGGAGGAATTGATATTAACAAATTTTAGGGAGAAGGTTAAAATAAGACAGGGATCCCACAGATCCTTGAAAAGATGGTTGCACTTTTAAGTACAGGTCCTGCAACACTGGTCCATCTGCTGGCCTAAAGGGATCCACCCAAAAGGATCCAGTTGTAGGATTGGGGCCTTACCCATCAATTCTCCATTAAGTCATTTTCTTTCCTTCAGCTTTTGAATGAACATGAAAAACGTAAGAATGGCCATACTGGGTCAGACCAATGGTCTGTCTAGCCCAGTATTCTGTCCTCTGATAGTGGCTGGTGCCAGACGCTTCAGAGGGAGTGAACGGAACAGCGCAATTATTGAGTGATCCATCTCCTGTCGTCTTCTAGTCCCAACTCCTGGCAATCAGAAGTTTACGGACACTCAGAGCACATTGCTGTGCCCCTGACCAGCTTGGCTAATAGCCATTGACGGACCTATCATCCATGAACTTATCCAGTCCTTTTTTGAATCCAGTTCTACTTTTGGCCATCACAACATCCCCTGGCAAGGAGTTCCACAGGTTGACTGTGCATTGTGTGAAGAAATACTTCCTTTTGTTTGTTTTAAACCTGCTGCCTATTAATGTCTGTGGATGACCCCGGGTTCTTGTGTTATGTGAAGGGGTAAATAACACTTCCTTGTTCACTTTCTCCACCCCACTCATGATTTTATAGACCTCCATCATATCCCCCCTTAGTCGTCTCTTTTCCAAGCTGAGAAGTCCCCGTCTTATTAATCTCTCCTCATATGGAAGCTGATGAACAACATTTATACCCCAAAGGATCCCTCCCTGCCTCTCCCAGCGGGCACCTCTATGCTTGACGGTGGCAACCCACCAGCACACAGCAACCAAATAATGACAGGGGGAGGGGGTAAAGAGTGTGAAATTTTGGTCAAGGGCATCAGAGTAAGCCTAGCTTCTTATGAACAGGCCATGCAGAGCCAATGGAATCGAAACACACACACACACACACAGGAGAAACGACATGAAATTAAATTTGACTTCCACAGAAGGTTGAACTGGGACAGCCGAGCTTTGATCCATGGACATATTTCATGCCCGAAGCTTAAGACTAACGGAGCCAGCCTCTCCGGTTCTCTGTGTAAGGAGCGATGATGTCTGGTGTTTTCATCTTGATTACAATCTTTTTGTTTTTTAAAGAAGGCCCTGGTTTGTTACATGCTAGATACGAGCAATGCAAGGATCTCAAAGCTCTTTGCTAACAAACCTCCAGACCACTTCAGGGAATTATGCAAGCCTCATTTTACAGCTGGAGACGCAAGTTCAGGGAGGTGAAATCTGTTGCCCCTCAAGGCAGAAGTAGAACCCAGGCATCCTGCATCGAGTCCCCTGCTCGAATCCCTTTCTCACTTTGTGTAACACCTGCTTCCCACACCATGGCAAAGGGAAGAGAACTGTATTGCAGACATACAGGCAGGTGCGTTTTAAAAGCTTTTCCTGTTTAAATTTAGGGAAGGGGGGTGGATGGAGGAAAGTGACACCTCTGAGCTGACAATTCCCCCCCAACTCAACCGTTATGAATCTTCAGTTCCTCCTGGACACAACATCATGCAGTGGAAAGAATCACTTAATAGGCAGGGGAGGTGGAAGGAGAGCCTGAGTTTACTGTTGAATTAGTGGGTCTGCTTCCAGTTAGGCCATCTCCCCGCCCCCCGGTGCCCCCTCCCACACACCCAGGCCTGATGAGGAAAGGCCAGGCTCCCAATTAGTATTCCACTGGGCTGGGGCCAGGTCTGAGCAGTGATCAGGCCTGGAGCTAACAAGGCACAATCTGGGTCGACCAGCAGGGAAGGGTTTTGGAGTATCTGGGACCAGTGGGTAGTGATCTCCAAGGAGCAGGTTTTGTGTCTCAACACATTGCAAAGAACCGAGTCTCCTCCGGCAAGGCAGCAATCCTGATGGGAGGAGGGTTGCACTCTTTCATTCATCCTCCCTAATCCAGAGGCTCCAGCTACATCTCCCTGCTCTTGGCTTTCAGTGCACGTCTGGTCCCCTTTTTCCTTGCAGACAAACATCCTGAGGCAGGAGCAGGGAGTCTGGGCAGTTGCACCCTGCTGCTTCTCTCTAGCCCCCTCCCCTCAGGGTAGGGTAACCAGATGTCCCAATTTTATAGGGACAGGCCCGATTTTGGGGTCTTTTTCTTATATAGGCTCCTATTTCCCCCCACCCCCGTCCCGATTTTTCACATTTGCTGTCTGGTCACTCCACCTCGGGGCACCCTTCCCTCTGCCTTCCATGGTCCCCTTTCAGTAGCTGCTTGGACAGCCGGGTTCCCCCGCAGGATCCCTGTGCCAGACGCCAGTTCAGAAGGCGAAGCTCCCCCTGCAACATGGGCATGGCCTGCCGCGCTCCCTCTCTTCCACCGCCCAAACATTCGCAGAAGCAGGAGAGGCTGAAGAAAGACCTTTCTGTAAAAGGACCCTGGAGCTGTATCAGCTTGTCTTGCTGCAGGATCTCTGGGGAAGGGAAATAGGGTCAGAGTGGCACTAGCGAATGGATTTTCAACCTGGAGACCACGATCCTTCACCCATCCTGTGGCAGTGGGTCGGGGCGGGGCGGGGTCGCACAGACTGGTTTCATTATACCCCTTTGCCCCACTCTAAGTGCTCACACCATTCCTGTGAGGTAGGTGCCTCTCGATATGTCTGTTTTATATCAGGGGAAACTGAGGCACAGGGAAGGGCAGCTGGGTTTGTGACACAATTGGGAATAGAATGCAGGTCTTCTGGCTGGTAGTCCCCTTCTCAAACCACTGTTTCGATCACTAGTGCAACGAGTGGCAGGGCCCAATCTACACTACTGCTCTTCTTTGTACATTTCTTCCCACTATTCTTCCACCCCTGCCCCGTTTCCTTTTACTCTTTTCCTAAACTAGGCCAAACGGTTCTCTCTCCCCAGCCCCCTTCTCCTGTGACTCCCCCACTACCTGAATGGGCTCTTCCATCCAGACATTTCCGCAGCTGTGATTGACAAGATCCACTGATTTTTTCTTCTTTTGTATGTTAGCTAGTTGGTTCAACATTTTACAATGGCTGCAGGTCAATCCAGGGTCACAGAGCGAGGAATAAGACATTTCAACAACGGTAGCTATGCCAGTTCTGTATCTTCTGAGCGGCCACAGCCCTATACTCCTATTACGCTAATAGCCACAACCTAAGGAAGAGAGAATCCTCCAAGTCTCTGAGCTTAGCTCTTTCTTTATAACTTTGTTCATGGTCCCAGACCTGCGTGTGAAGACCAAATTGCATTTCCAGGCACCGCAAGTCAAGTAACAACTCAACTAAACCTTTGCATTCTGCCTCCCCTATAGTCACGTACACAGATCAACATTTTGAACATCAGGCCCCTTTAAGGGGTTTCAGACGAAACCTCCAAAATCAATAGCCACTGCTGAAAATCTCAGGCATAGCATAGACAAGACCCAGGAAGGAAGAGCTAGATAGACAATTAAACAGCTTTTTTAGCTACGGTCTCTAATGGAGGAACCATAGTGTGGCTGATCCATTAAAGGCTCAGACTTAGGGCTTGTCTACACTTAAAACGCTACAACTACGGCACTTCAGTGAAGATGCTACCTACGCCAACAGGCAGGTCCTCCCGTTGGCATAGATAATCCACCTCCCCGAGAGGCGGTAGCTAGGTCGACAGGAGAATTCTCCCATCCACCCAGCGCTGTCTGCACCGGGCGGGGGGTGGGGGAGAAGGTCAGTTTAAGTGCATCGCTGCGGGGTGTGGATCAGTGTCCGCATCACGCTCCCTGTCAGCACCCGGGCCAGGCCGGAGAAGCTAATGATCCAGTCAGTGGACCAAACCAATCAGCAGTGATGAATCTTGGTCACATGCCACTTGAGGCACATTGCACAGATGCTAAAAAAAAGACAGCGTCATGCAGGGGGGCATGGATTTTTCACACCCCTGAGCAACGTAGTTAGACTGACCTAATTTCCTTGTGTAGACCAGGCCTTAGAAAAACAGCCCAAGGGAGTAAGGAGCCAGTTTCTGAAAGAATTAATCCCTTCAGGCCCCTTTGAAAATCTCATTTGAACTATATTTGTAAAAATGACTAAATATGGCTCCAGTCCTTCAAACACTGATACAAACGCTCACCTTTGAGCGCTTGGGTTGTTCCAATGGCATCTGTGGGACAACTCACGTTCTTTAAGTCCATGAATCCTTTCTGTAGGTTTGGAGCTGGTCATTTACCATGTTTGTACCGCACCTAGCTTAACAGGGTCCCAACCCAGCTGGTTTCCAGGCACGACCGCAATATAAGCATTACATCAGACGAACAATCAGGGGTCGGCAACCTTTCAGAAGTGGTGTGTGCCGCTTCTTCATGTATTCACGCTAATCTAAGGTTTTGCGTGCCAGTGATACATTTTAAAGTTTTTAGACGGTCTCTTTCTATAAGTCTTTAATATATAACTAAACGATTGTTGGATGTAAAGTAAATAAGGTTTTTAAAATGTTTAAGAAGCTTCATTGAAAATTAAATTAAAATGCAGAGCCCCCCCCAGACTGGTGGCCAGGACCCAGGCAGTGTGAGTGCCACCGACAATCAGTTCGCAGGCCGCCTTTGGCACGCAAGCCATAGGTTGCCTACCCTTGATATAGACACACATTGATATAGACACACCGGTGTCCACTGAGTGGGGCGAGTTTCTATCCCTCTCACTGTGTCTCGCCCAGTCTTTATTGGCCTGATATCCCCTCCCAAGCAGGGTTGCTCCAGACCCACAACCTTACTAGCAACACAGGCCACCAACACTCAGTGTCTGAAAGCAGAGATTTCAGAGTAGCAGCCGTGTTAGTCTGTATTCGCAAAAAAGAACAGGAGGACTTGTGACACCTTAGAGACTAACAAACTTATTTGAGCATAAAATTTCGTGAGCTACAGCTCAATGCATACCGATGAAACGAGCTGTAGCTCATGAAAGCTTAACGCTCAAATAAATTTGTTAGTCTCTAAGGTGCCACAAGTCCTCCTGTTCTTTTGTGAAAGCAGAGAGGGTTTCACTGGGACGCCAGCAGATCAAATTCAGACCTAAATGGGAGTTTAAAAAAATTACAAACCGTAGGAGCAACAGAACATTTTCCAATTTTTTAAAAAAATTTGAATAAACACTCCCCTACAGCATTTGCAGCCCAGAGATGGCAGCCTTGTGTGAGAGCAGGGGACCAAGAAAGTGACATTGACTAGACACGAAGGGGAAATTGACTAATAGCTTATCATGCTGAATGAAATGCAAAAGGGAAACCAAAAGCGGCAGTTTGATTTTATTTTGCTTATTAGTCACTCGGCAAGGCCCGTTCAAGGTGCTCTGGCTAGCTGGGCCAGGCCAGGAGAGTTATTCTCAGGGAGAATTACCTTAGGAGCTGGAAACTCAAAACGAACCAATCAAATCTTACCACACATCAGAGGATTTCAAACAGAAGTTCAGAAAGGCTCTCCACAGCCGGGGCTCTAACCTCAGCCAGCGCAATGGCCGTACTTCTTTATGCTGGCCAAGCATGACTCCTCACAACACCGCTCTCCCAGTGTGCTAAGGGGATTACTGAATCCACCACAGCGAGCCCAGCTCTAGTACCTTGACAATCCATGCACGGACCACGTGCAGCTCCCCCTACTCCAGGGAAAGATTCACTCTCTCCCCATCCACCATAGGTGTCTACATTTTTGCTAATATGTGGGGAGGAGGGTGTGTATAGCTGAGCCAGCGCCTCCCATTGTGCGACTCAGCTGCTCTTATGATATTTTAAAATGTAATAATGGAGATGTTTCTATTTTTGTAGATGGTGCTGATAATTTCTGGAGTTGGGCCATAAATCTCAAGGCACAGAGAGATGAAATTACTTGCCCAAGGTCACAGCGAATCATTGACAGCGTGGCGGAAAAGATGTTAGCAGCTCTGACAAGCAGGTCTTTGCACTAACCGCTGGGCAACCCTTTTCTCCCAGAACTAAGAGGAGAACCTAGGAGTCCTGACTCCAAGGTCCTGCACTGGCTACTAGACTGCACTCCCTTTCTGATGCCTTTTGATGCATATCCTGAGATGCAAAGAAATTTTCAGAAATGGACCAGGGAACCTGGGTTTGGGGTTTTGGCAAAACCTTGTGAGTTATATTATCGGCTTTACAAAACCTGGACCAGGATGGTTTGAGGCTGCGTTAGGTTTTATTCATGCCATCAAATTCATGATATATGTGTGTGTGAGAAAGAGTGAGTGCGTGGACATGGAATCTGGGAATCAAAAACTCTAGACCTAAATTTTACCCTTCTTTTCCTAATTCAATTCTTCCCCCCACACACACCAAAAAAATTACAGCATCTTCAATAATAGCCTCAATAATCTGCAATAATAGCCTTTTGTAAACCCTACAATGCTCAACTGGCAAACTGTAGTGTTTGGATGGTTACTCTGTTAGTGTTGAACAGAGACAGAGCTGGTGAAGTGGCTTAATTATAGGGAAATCTCTATGTGATACATTATTATGACAGCCTCTAGAGGCCCTTACTGAGATTAAGGCCTTTTTGTGCTAGGTGCTGTACACACACATAGCAAGACCCAGCCTGCAAACAGTTTCCCATCTACAAGAGAGACAAAGGGTTGGGAAACGGAGGCACAGAGGGGTGAAGTGACTTGCCCAAGGTCACACAGGTGTTCTGACTCCCAGTCCAGAGTGCTACCTCTGGAAAGTCACTCATCTTGCTATAGTAATATCCAAAGGATTAAAGCAATGATGAAAAGAAGTGCCTATAATATGTCTGTTTAATCCCAGCTCAGACCTCTGACCTCCTCCCCATCCCCGATTGCATCCTTCTGGGAAAGAGCACACAGACTTCAGCTACCAAGACAGGCTCTGGTGTTGAACCGGACAGAGTGCTGACAGCGTTATCCATCATGGTGGAACCGCTTTCTGCTTCCACCTGGCTGCCTGATGTCATCCTGGCTCAAGGGAGGGTGGCCCGAAGAGACCTTATTGCACTGCTGGAGGGCTGACGCTTGAATCAGTAAACCCAGAGCCAGAGGGAGGAAGAGAGCCCGGGCAGCAAGCAGGGAACAGCTGGGGCTCACTGCATCGCAAGCAGAATGTGTACCAGGTTAAATAAAAATATCCCCAAGCCATGCCTTCAGCTGTGAGCTGGTGATTGCTGGCTTGCTAAGTCTGGACGGGAGGCCTTCGATTCAGATGCAGGAGTTGGTGAATAGGGGGCGCTCTCTCCTCTGAGTCAGTACCCACCCAAATGTCCCAGTGAGTTAGGGATGGCTGTGCGACAAGAAGCTGGGGGGTGACCACTACGGGGTGATTCTCCCCCTTTGAATCAGTACTGAGCCCAGTGTGCCCCAGCATGGTACAAGGGACTGCGGTGGGTACCTCAGCGGGGGGGGGGGGGGGAGATGCTCTTTCCTCGGAGTCAGTGCTCCAACACGGAGGGATGCTGAGGTTGCTTACATCCCAGGTGTCTCTGAGCGCCTGCCCGCTCCTGGTCATGAAAGCCTGCGCGGCCCTGGCAGGAGCAGAGATGTGAACAGCAGTGAGGTCAATAAATCCCCCCTAAAGCCCACCCTGGCCATTTCAATGTGTTTCTCCTCCACGTCCTCCCCGCCGCTGTTGTGTTGCCTTGCTGTGGCTCGCCCCAGAGGCAGGCCTGCGATGTGCTCAAAGCAGGTTGCTGCCATTACAAGCGGAAGCCATTTGCAGGGCCACTACAAGTTTTATTGGCCCTACCAAGCCCAGTCATCATGCTGTATGTTCTGGAGCGCCACCTACTGGCACTTTCTCTCGTGGCATCCTGTTTACATCCATAGCTGTCAGTAGACGTTTGGGCTGCAGACCCCGGTTTAATACATGTCAGACCATTCACGGGGCAAATCTAGGCTAGGGAAATAGATGCTAGCCCAGGGTGAACCCCAGGGTTCGTACATGAGGCTTTGAAGTGGGTCATTTCTTGTTTCCGTCTCCAGCTGCCTTCTGTAGAAACACAGCCCCAGCCACACACCCGCTGATGCCCAAAGAACGGTTTCCCACGCTTCCAGCACCGGAGAGGCCAAATGATCCTGTGGCCCTTCCTGTTGTCTGTCACACGCAATCTGTTTCAAACTGCTTCTCCGCCCCAGGACCCGTCTGGTGTGAATTTCATGATGCGGCGGGGAGGGGAGATCTGGCAGTTAGAGCACTGGGCTCGGCTCAAGAGGTCTAGATCTAAACCGGCTTTATCACAGCCTGACCACGGGCAAGTCAGAAAAGGCCACATTTTCAAAAGTGCCCTGCCTGCCATAACAAGAGATTGCATTAAAATCTGGCCCTTTGCGTCTCTGTGCCTCAACTCCCCATCTGTAAAATAGGGTTAATAATCCTTCCTTTCTCCCACTCTTTGGCTGCCTTCTCTAGTTAGATTGGCCACTTTGGGGGGCAGGGACTGTCCTTCCCTTTGTGTCTGGGCAGCACTTGGCACAATAGGGGTTGGAGCTCAGCTGGGCCTTCTTGACTCTGCTGTAATAATACTGTATAATAATAACGAAAAATCCTCCAGGAGGGGGGGTTCCTCCTTATTTCCTACCTGCTTTTTCTAACAAGCCTCCTTGATTTCCCAGTATTGCAGCTGCCAGGCCTGAGCTCAGGGAGGCCTGCATGGCTGACGGGATCTTTTAGAGCATCTTGCTTTAATCGGGAGGACTTGGGAGCCTGTGCAGCTAAGGAGAGCTTCCTGTTGAGCAAGGAAGCATCTGTGTAACACTCTGTCCCCAGAGGAGAAGGCAGCGTGAGGCAGCAATTCCAAATGGATTCACGGGACTAGTTATTTATTTTCTACCTTATGGCCAGGCAAAAAAAAAAAAAACAACAAAAAATGACAAGAAGAGATGAGATGCTGCCATGTGCCGAGGGGCATCTCCCGAACGCACACAGCAGCGCCTGCTCTGGAAGCCAGCAGCAGCTGCCACGGACAAGGCACGGCAGGCAGCAAGCTCCCACCGCTGGCGGCACTGACTGGCACGGCCAAGGTTAGTGGTGGGAGGGAACTGCCAGGGTTTGAATTTGCTCTGGCTCTGACAAGCAGATCGCGATTGGAGGAAACGAGCATTGGAGGCAGAGCCGGCGCCAGGCAGGGCACTGCCAGGAGGAAGCTCACAGCACACAGGGGCTGGGACAGGGGGGCACTGCTGGGAGGAAGCTCACAGCACATGGGGGAGGAAGTGCCCACCAATGGGGTTCTAAGACAGGGCACTGCTGGGAGGAAGTTCACAGCACACGGGGTCCTAACCAGCCAGGCACAGGGACGCCAAGTAGAATCCATTAGGTGGGAGCTGGCAAAGCTCCTCAGAGGGCAGCCAGCCAATCCCCTTGGCGAATGCCTGTTCAGTGCCTGTCCCTCCCTGGAAGGAGCTCAGTTCAAGGAGGCCAATGGGGAGCTCAGTTCAATCCCAGCCCCATGCCAAGTGGGCTCCCCCAGCTGCCAAAAGAAAGCAGAGCCCTTTGGGGGGAGCGACTGGTGCCAGGCGGAGTCTGAGCCGCAGGGGCAGCCCTGCCTCGCCCCAGATCAGGTGCAGACACAGAGAGCCCCAGGGTTCCCAGCCAGCCACAGGAAGTGGAAGGGGCTGCAGGGATGATCAACATGCTGGTCGCTCCTCCTCCTCTCCATCCTAGGCTGGGTTAAATCTGCTCTGGTGCTGCCCCCTCCTGCCCATCTCAGCCCTTTGCAGGCACACCAGGGCTGGCTCGGGCACCTGCTCACCTTTGGTCTTCCTATGCGGCTCCGGATTGCCTGGCTTGGCCCACTGAGCCGCCCTCCCCTTTCTCCCGCTCTGGCCTGTCCACAGACCCTCTCACCAGGCCTTGGGCCACGAGTGGTTCACTTGTCTTAAATCCCACCGATCCACCTTCAATCGAAACTCCCCGGCATTTCGCCCTCTGCCAAGTTACCGAGAGCTGCAGCGTGGGAGCAACAAAAAACAACCCCCTACATCTCCCCTCCGCAAGGGGACATAATGGGCCAGATCCTCAGCTGGCATCAATCGGCGTCACTTCATTGATTTTCAGGGTTCTAGGCCGATTGACGCCAGCTAAGGAGCCGGGCCAGGCATCCACCTCCCAGCTGGTCGCAGGAGTGAGGGACTCTGAAAGAGAATTAGCAGCTGCTAAGCCAGAACAGTTAGTCCCGGATTTCAGCTCCCAAAAGGACATTAAAAGCAGGGCCCAGCCCATTGGTATTCCCAAGCAAGAATAACTCTCCAGGATCAGGCTGGCTGTAATTACCGGAGAGACACAGTCGCAAAGGGAAACTAGAAATCGACTCAGCTAATCATAGAGGGAGCGTGGGGCCGGAAAGGAAACCAGCTGGGAACACTCTGAGCAAGGGGCACCATGTTACGTGTACGACACGAGGAGCTAGAAGCCTCAGCCGAGATCAGGGCCCCAGCACCAGGCACTGCACAGACACAGCATGACAGCCAAGCTCCCTACCCCAAAGAGCCTGCAGTATACGTAGGTGAGGTTGTGGGGATAGTACAACCCCCATTTTACACGGGGGGAACGAAGGCCAGAGAGCTGCAGCAGCTTGTCTGTCCTCACACAGAGGCAGCGTCAGAGCTGGGAATCAAACCTGGATCTCCTGAGTTCTGCTAAAATACCCAAAGGATTAAAGAAAAGTGAGGGTCTCTAACATAGCCGCCACGGGGTCGCTGCCAGGAAGCAGGGCCTGTCGCAGAGCCAGTCTCTGGGCAAGCTACTGAGCACCGCTGGCCTGTAGTCGGCTGCCCATGCCGCTTGAGCAGTTGGAAGGCCCAGCAAGCCAGCTCTTGGAGCAGCTGCTCCAAGCATTTGCCTGCAGCTGTGTTAGCGCCCATGCCTGCCAGCCATGCCTCCCTCCAGATACCCCAGCGCTGACCCTCGGCTCCAATTCCTGACCTCTGGCTCCAGCTCTGCCCCTGGGCTCTGGTTCCCGGCTCCCGCGCTGACCGTTAGGCTTGGCTGCTTTGACCCTCACTCCTCCCTCCCTGGTTTTTCATCTGTTGTCCCCAGAATTTATTAGTGGCCTGGGTTGAATGGCCTTTAGCTGTGGGGGGGCTTAGGCCTGCCATCGCCCGGCAACCACCCGCGGTAGGCCTGGCTCCTGCTCTGACCACTAGGCCGAGCTGCCCACAGCCCCGTCACTGACAGCCACTCCCATTCGTATCGGCGTCTCACTTAGATTGTAAGCTCCTTGGGGCAGTGACTGTGTCTTGGTTCTGGGTTTGCCCAGCGCCTAGCACCATGGGGTCCCAGCCCAGGACTAATTAATCAGCGGTGCCTGCGCTCTGCAGTGCGAGGCTCCCAAGCGGCGGAGCAAACAGCGCCTCCTAGAAACACAAAGTGCCCCCACTGCTGAGCCAAGATCAACCCCCTCCCTTCCCCAAAGCGCAAGGAAGAAGCGATAAAAAAAATCCAACTTGGCGACTCTACACTAGAGGTGGGAACTGGCTGACGCAAAGCACTTGCCCAAGCCAGGGGCCCGTACAGCAGACAGCGCGGTGCCTCCTCCTGCAACGTCCGAGGTACGAGGGACGGTGAGAAAGATCTTGCCTCCGATTGGCAGGACTTTGCCGGTGGTGCATAACCTGGGGGGGAAGGAGGCAATACAGCGGAGGGGGCGCTGTGCAAATCCTGTGTCTTGGCCGGTGGTTAGACTAGCTGAGCCTTGTGGTCCCTATAGGTCAGTGATTCTATCCAGTGGCCAGCCAGTGGGGCAGGACAGTAAAGCCACGTGGGCTGAGGCGATCCAGCGCCCTGAGTAGAACGTCTCACCCTCCGCTGGAGATGGGGTGGGGGTGGGGGAGAGGGCTGCCTCTTCTACACTTCACCAGCAGGGGGTGGTTGATCCGCAGCGGGGGGTGGGAGGCAGTGTGTGTCTGGGGGACAGAGGTGAGGTTGCAGGGTGCTGTGACAACACTGGGCCCCACATGTACCCTCCCTGGCCTCGGCCAAAGCCCAGCAGAGTTCCCGGTGGCCCTGCTCCTCAAAGGTATTTGAAACCAACGGGAGTTGGGCACCTTTGAAGGTCTGGGCCTGGAGGATTGACTGCAGTGGACTTTGAATCAGGGTCGGGTCAAGTTCAAGGTCTCAGTCCTTCTTCCCAAGGCACTTGATGGTACAAGTGCAGGATACCTGCTGACCACCATCCTCAGCACCTCTGCTACAATGGCGTCAGCTGGTGCAAGGCGATGCAGGTTAGCACAGGAGATGGGGTGTGTGGGGGGGTGTAGGGGATACCAGGGGCTGGTGAAGGAGCGTGGGACTCACTCCCACAGGTACTAGCAACCATCTCCTCTCCCCCTCCCCTTCAAGCTACAAGGAGCCCTGCCCACCTCAAACCACATCAGCGAACAAGCCCAACCACTAAAGGAACAGAGCCGTACCCGGGAGTGGCTGGTGCCAATCACATGGCTCAGTGCTTCCCTCAGCACTCCAGCCCCAGCTCCTTCAAAGGTATTTAGGCACCTAGCTCCCATAGGAGCCTAAATATCTTTGCGGCTCTGGGGCTCAGATACCACGGTGACGGGCATAGAGTGCTACCCAGGGTAGCATTATGCTGCAGAGCAAGGGGTGATAACCCCAGGCCCTGAGCCTGCTCTCCTTGGTCAGGTTACATTCCCCTGGAAGCGAAGAAGGAAGGATCAGGCCCTTTCTAGAGCCGTGTTCCCTAGCTCCCCGGGGGGTGGTCCGCAGGCAGAGGCTATAAGGCATTCGGAGACGGGCTGGCAGGGCCGGAGGGACTGAAGCACGGGAGAGGATCTGCATCGACTGATTCTGCAGGGGCTGGGGGACAGCCAGGGTCAAGCCCACTCCACGTCAACTGGTCTCCCAGAGCGGAGGGACCCCCGACCGGCAGTCACCGGTGCTCTGGGAAAAGCGGCCCCTTGGAAGCCAGGCCTCAGGGAGGGCACTGGCCACCAGGGGGCGCGGGAGCCCCTCCGGAGCGACGGGTATAGCGGCATTGGCAGCAGGGGAGAGCAGCCCCTCGCCCCTTGCAGCCGGGCCCAGCGGCCGGGGCCACGCTCACTTCCTCCCTCTTCGGCGCTGCTCCGGGGGGCTGGAAATGGCTCATGCCAGCGCAGAGTCCAATAGACTTTTTTGGGGTGGGGGATGCGGGAAAGCTGATCCACAGCCGACTGGAGTCCCGGGGAGTCTTCCTGCTGGCGCTAGCGGTCTGCAGGCTAGCCGGAGCGCAGTCCTGGGGCGCAGGGCTGTGTTCTTTGGGGGCTCTGGACACCTGGGTTCTCTCCCCACTCTGGTCCATTCCCACCCCTGCTTTTTCATTTGTTGTCCCCAGTATTTACTCCTGGCCTGGGTTCAATGGCCTCTCTCCCTCAGTTAAGCCTTTAGCTTTGGGCTGGCTTAAGCCCACCATCTCCCGGCAACCACAACAGGTACTCACCCTGAGCAGGTTCTTTAACTCGGTGCCTCAGTTTCCCCCCATGGGGATAACGACACTCACCTGCCTCCCAGCGGCTGAGGCTAAATGGCCCCTTCTGAGTAGGCTACAGGGAGGGCAGAGCAAAAGGGTTTTGATGTATGGGGCAGGCGGGGAGAGCATTGCTTGTGGGGTAAGGGGCAGGGATGGTGCCACGCAGGCTAACGTGCCACCGTTCAGTCTAAAGCCCGTGGCACTGATCAAAGCCCATGAGGGAGCATCCAAGCCCTTCCCTTCCCAGTGACCCCAGTAGTCCCTCCGCTCCTGGAGGCTGCAAACCGGGCCCACCGGAGTGGGTGGGGGGAGCCGGGCTGGGGGATCGCAGGCAGGCAGGGCTCGAAGCCAGCGAGGGAGCAGGTTCTCTCCCAGAGACAAGAGCAGACAAGGAGGGAGGGAGAGAGAGACGAGGAGGAAACAGAAAAATCCCAGCTGGAAGATGGGAGATGCCACCCATCGCCCTGGCCCAGAGCTATCACCTCCTCCTCAGCCAGGATCCACCCCCCAGCTTGTCCATGAACTTGCTATTAAACTTTCTCCTCTCCCCGCCCCGGTCCTACCTTGTCCCCCCCCACCCCATCTCTCCTCCCACCCCCAGAACTCCAGCCCACAAGCTCCTCTCCCCACAGGCTCCACCCTTTGGGCTGCCAGCCAGGTTGGAGAGGGATGCTTGGGAGCTGAGTAATATCCTCCACTGGCAGATCCTGGACAGGAGGGGAAGCAGCAGCATGTGTGTGTGTGTGTGTGTGTGTGTGTGGTGGGGGGGAGCACAATGCTGGTGGAAAGGCTAGGCTTTCTCCTGCCTCTTGCCCCCAGGCATGTGGGGGGCAGCCCAGGACACTCCCTGCCAGGAGAGGGGGGCCTGAGCAGCGCTCCCAGGGAAGGTGAGGCGGGGGAAACAGTGCTAGGGCCTCTGTCCCTGGATGTGTGGGGGGCTGAGCATGCTCCTGAACAGCCCAGTAAACCGGCTTCTGCATACTTACCCAGCGCGAGTGCACTACCTCCCTACGCCACCAGGGGACGCCCCATTTCCCTTGCCCACGCCTGGAGGCACTACCTTGTTCACCGTGCCCCTCCCCGCCTGCCCCTTTGCAGGGTGGGCCCTGCCTCCCCTGCCCAGCTGGAATTGCACTGCCGCCTGCAGGGGCGCCCTGCCAAAAGATTTTGGAAGCAGTGGAGCAACTGCAAGCAGGCCCAGGCCTGAGACTCAACGGCGGACACCCCACAGTGTGGGGACTCCAGCTCCCCCCTTGAATTGCACGAGGCTGGGGAACCCCTCCCCTGGAACAGGGTGGTGGGAGGGAGCGCGTGAGCAGAGAGCAGCAGGAAGGAGGGAGAGTGACACGTAAAAGGGGGGCTCTCCGGTGGCTTGGAGCCCTGGTTGGGGCTGGAGGCAGGATCCCTGCCAGACGCCGCTGAAAGCGGCTTGTTTTGGAAAGCGGGAGAGCTGGCTGGGCGCCTCGAAGCCCAGAGTTTCCGACAGCGTTCGCACGGGGGGAAGGGAATGGTTTCAAAGTGGAATTTCCAAGCAGGGCTCCTAGCACTGAGCTCTCTCCCTGGGCCTGGCAAACCAGAGAGAAGACAGGACAGCAGGGCCCGAGTCTGCCCTGGCTGCCGATGGTGCAAAACCCCCGTGAGCCTGATCCATCACTCCTGCTTCCCACAGTGGAACTCCAAGGAGCCTGATCCAGGTACTCCAGATTCACTCCAGTGTAACTCCATTGAATCACTCCTGTTACCCCCCTCCCCCTGCCTTTGTAACTTCAATGAGCCTGATCCAGGTACTCTGGACTCACTTCAGGGCAACTCCAATGAGCCTGATCCAGTTACTCCCAATTCACTCCAGTGTAACTCCATTGAGTCACTTTTGATTCCCCCTATTGTAACTCCAATGAGCTTGATCCAGGTACTCTGGATTCACTCCAGCATAATGAAAAAGCATCAGGCCCTAAATCTGACACAAGCTGCCCCTGCCCCTTCCGTGCAACAGGCTTGGAGTTCTCTGCAAGCATTAAGCCTCACCTGCCCCATATGGCCAGGATCAATTCCACTTCACACCCAGGGAAACCGAGGCACCGAGCTAGAGGAAGGCACCTGCCCAAAGTCACTGGCAGGGCCGAGAACAGTCCTGACTTCCCAGCACCTCCCCCTCTCTGACCCCTAGACAGGGCTCCCATATTTTATGGATCTTCAGGCCCAGCGTGCCCCCCACAATCCTCAGCTCCAACCTCACACCTGGGGGCACAGGGATTGGGGGGAGCAGAGCTCTCATTTGTCCAGGCTGGGGCTGGTGGCATCCTGCTCATGCCAGGCTGCCCCCCACCCCAGCAGGTTTGTGAGGGTTTTTATGCAGCTTTGCACAAAACCGCCAGGAACATGTTGACTGGGCCAGGCACAAAACTCAGCTGGCTCCTTCCCTCCCTGATGGAAAGCCAGTGGGCCAGAACCCCAGGTGCAACACGCCACCCGCTCCGTCCTGGAATATGGGAGAACCCAGCTCACGGCTCCCCAGGGGTGGGACAGGGCCCCCTCCCAGCCTTTGGCAGTGACTCCAGGGCAGCTGTGGTTGCCCCCCCCCCAAGTCTTTTGCCCCGTTTCCCCTGCACTCACATGGCAGTGCACAGGAGCCCAGCCAGAGAGGCCCTGGCCCTTTAAGAGTCAGAGGCATAGCAGCGTGGCCCAGCTGGTTTTTCCAGTGATCCATCCAAAGAGCCAGCTCCTTTCCTGGGGGAAGGGAGCAGCCACACTGGCCGAGAAAAGAGAGAAGCCCCTTGTGCCTGCAGCTGCAGGAGGCAGCTTCCGGGCAGGAAGCTGCAAAGGGGCAGTTTGAGGCTGGGTCCAGGCTGGAGCAGGGCAGCTGCTGGCATTTCAACCACTGCAACCTCTTCCGCTGCTGAGAGTTGGCCCCCTCCATGCCTGGGAAGATCAGAATACCTGGCTGTGCTCACAGTGGGACTGCAATGGGGATACCAACAGTGTGCAGAAGCCGAGGCCTGGGGGGGGGGGAAGGGAGAGGAGGGAAGCAGCTGCTGGTGCCATGGTCTTGCTGTGATCACTGGGAAAAAACCCCAAAACATGAGTCCAGCCTACTGAAAAAAAATCAAAGATTAGCTTGAAAAAGCATGCGACTTTAGAGCTAAAGCCACACGGGGCTCTGTTTAGTTGCAGGCAGAGTCCTTGCAGTTGAGTTTTTCTCCAGAGCCCCAAGGCTAGAAACTTTCATTACAAACACATGAAATGGTGCATCGGAAGTGGGTTTTTTACCTGTGAAAGCTTATGCCCAAATAAATCTGTCAGTCTTTAAGGCGTGACCGAACTCCTTGTTGTTTTTATTACAAAACAAACCCTAAGCTGAAATCCCCCCTTAGTAACCTGACTCCAGGAGCTGGGGATTGAAGAAGAGCCCCAAATACCCCAAGACTTGCAGTAAAATCCCAGGAGTCAGCCAGACAGATCCCAACCCGCTGGGCCAGGCTAGGCTTGGCCTGCTTTGCCGGGGTAGGTATATTGGCGTACCATCCCACCACCATGCAGACGGAGCTTATATCGACAACATTGCCAGGGTAGCTCATTCCAGCCCTGCTCCGACTGAACCAAACTATAATGATGCCAGCGCCGTTCTGCCACTATTGCTGCATCCGGCCTAGACAGTGCCGCTCTGGTCACACATCTGACGGACCTCGCTACGCTAACAGTTCATAGCGCAGACCTGGCCTCATTGAGAGGGGAACTAGGCCAGAGAGAACCCCCCTCCCCTCACACACATGCTTCAGTACCTGGCCCAACAATCCTAGCAAGTGGGGGCACGGGCAGGGGTGGGGAGAGGGAAGCTGGATGTAAAGAGCCAAAGCAGCATAACTGCCTGGTGAGCAAATGCAATCCACAGGGGAGTGCTCTCCTGGGTAGGTAGTGGCTGGTCAGGGCTTGTCTCGACTAGACACGTGCCCTCTATAACCACATCAATGAAAGCAAACCCCAGTGTAGACAGGGCCTTCGTCATGGAATCCGGTGCCGTTCCCATTCCAAGACTCTCTGTGTCAATTAGGGGCCACCTCCGAGCAAGGATGGAGACCAGCTTCTCAGCTGGAGCCCTAGGCCAGGGCTGGGAACTGCCATTTCAGCCCAAGGTGGTGGGGAGGTTGTTCCAGAAGCCGGGCCTCCCCTAGGCTACAGAATCTGCTCCCTGCTGCAGAAGCCCAAGTCTGCAGCAAGCCTAGAATGAGCATTCGAGAGACGGCCCCATTCATCTCAATGGAGTGTTGACTCAGGCATGATGACAATTGTTAGATGACCACTTAGGGAACTGTTTCACTGTTGCTCACATCCAGTTAAGGTGCTTAGTCCCAAATCCTGAATGACTGTCTGGTCCCTGCCCAGCTACCACTCCCTCTACAGGATGGGGTTGTCCACTGGTAATGCACAGAGCTGAAGCATATGGAAAACCGACAGCACGGAGGACCACGTAAAACAAATTGCATGCAACGTCAGAGTTGCTGCAGCTGTGGCATCATTCGTTCATAGCCAGCATCTCGCGTTGGCTGAAAAATCAAGAATCTCGGATAGAGAGTTTAGATCCAACTGGACACAGCGCTTCGCTTGTAAAGGTAAAGTTAGTTTTGTTCAAGGAGGAGGCAGGATTCCCCATTTTGGCCCCTCCTCATGAGAGGTGCTGGGCAACCACAGCTACTGCGGTCAGGAGCAGCTGCATGTGCATGGCCACTCTGCCACCAACTGGGTGAGCTCCAGTGAGTTGGGTCCCCTCTCCATGCCTCAGTTTCCCCATCTGAAAACGGGGCAGATACCAACCTGCCAATGTCACCGTGCTTTGAGCTCGTTCCAGGTAAAAGGCCCCAGAAACGCCAGCCATGCTGTAAATGGCTGATGCAGGCGCGAAGGGTCCGGCTGGACTTGCCAGCACATGGACAAGCCCCGGCTCCCTGCTCCTCTCAGCCTCAGCACCACATCCATCCTGCCCTCCTGCTGCTGAGATTGCGGGGGGCATGCAGGGAGCCCCATCTTGCCCAATGCTGTTGACAACGGGAGCAGCTCGTCCAGCTGAGCCGGAGCAAACAGCTGCGAAAGATACGAGCAGCCACCAGTGACAGGCAACCCCTCACGCCCTGATTACTGGTAGCCTGGGCCACCTCCCCCCAGCAAGCCACTGTTATCCCAGCTCCCTATAGTCCCCTTTGCTCCCACCACCCCCCCACAGCCAGACCCGGGCTGCTGCACCCGAGCCTCTGACTCAGAGCCGAACACCCCCTGGTTTCTCAATACGCCAGTCTCATGTTCAGCTTGAGCAGCACTAGGCCCTAAAAACGATCATCCCCAACCTCTAGGTGAGGACAGACAGCAGCAGACCCAGGACGCCAGGGTTCAACTCCCAGCTGTGCCACAGACAGGGTCCTGGATCTCTCTGAACCTCCGCTCATCATGTCCAACACAGAGAGAAGAATTTGTCTGGTCAATTTCAACTGCGCAGGGTCCCCTCCCCTCCTCTCGTCGGGGCCTGGATCTCAGAGGAGGGCAAGGATCTCTTTGTAATACAGATAACAGCTGCTGGGTAGAGCAAGGAGTATCGCAGGTAGATTCACACTCCATCCTTCAAAAAGGGGGAAAGACCCGAGCAAATGGCTCTTACCAGAGATGGGCAATAAAGAATCACAAGAGGCAATGACTACTGCTCAGTGTCTCTCGCTATTATTACAAAAGGGTAATTGGAAATCTGGAAGATAATAAATCACCACCGAGATCCTGTTTTTACAGGGCTTTTTTTTTTTTTTTGCCACTGGCCGGGCAGCAGAAACACTTGGAAATACCAGGCAGAAGCCTCTTTGTGTTTTGTGCTTAGTTTTACAGAGTTGGGCAAGTCAGATGAGCACCTGGAGCAAAACACGAACAGCTGCGCTTCGCTGCTGGTTGCGGAGGGCTCCAGGGGGAGTGGTTTGCACAGCTCAGCACTTCCCACGTGCCCTGTTCTGATCTCACATGGCCTGAACTCCTGATTTGTTCTGGCGTAACAGAGCTCAGAATCAGGCTCTCATGGCCCATAAGCCAAGTCCCCTCTCAGCCTGCCACACCAAGGGGTGAATGTCATGCCTGCCCCAACCGTCATCTTGTGGCATCCCAGTTGTGATGTGAGGAAGGCTTTACACAGGGGATTTGTTCGCTTTCCTGAAGCCCAGTTCCACAGGGGTGGATGTGCAAGGATCAGGCCCAGAGGATGGTGTCCAGCTAAGGACAGGCTTGCACACCATTCCATATGGGATCCTGCATTCCTTGCACCCTTTGAACTCCTTGGTGTGTGCGAGTAATGCAGGAGCAGGTGTTTACCCACCAGAGGGTCTCGTTAACATTCCCGATGCCAGCCAAGACATCACCATCTATCCCTCCTATGATCTCACCTAGCCCAGGCATGTATCATTTGAAGGCCAACAATTTACTGCTGGAAGGCACCACCAGGATCTCCACTCTCTTTGCAAGCACTAATTGAGCGGCTGCACCTTTCTGATGTAGGTGAGTAGTATCATCTCTGGTTTATAGACAGGTGAAGCTCAATGCATGGATATTCAGGCCCAGGTTTTCCAAGACAGTTAAAAGTGCCTCTCTCCTCATTGACAAGAGCTGCTCCGTACTGGATGCCTGGGCTTAAAATGACATGACCATGGTAACATGGCAAATCAGTGGCAGGGCTGGGAACTGAACTGGTTTCTCAACTCCCCAGTGCACTAACCATTACTGAGCACTGCTTTCCACCACTCCAACTTTATCATTTAAGGAGCATTTTTATGCTTCTTGCCTATGCATTTCAACCCTCTTCCAAGTGCCCAGCCTATCACCCCCTTCTGTTTTTAAACCACCGATTGCCTTGCCAATTACAACACGCTAAGAAACCCGACAGCAAGCCCTCCTTTCCGCCCCTGACCACAGTGTTTGGACTGAGATTTCTTTTCCATGGCAGGCCTGAATGCCAAAGGGAAAGATTGCTTGGAAAGAGTCACTCAGCTCTGACTTACGGGGGAAAGCAAGAAAAACAGTTCTCATTCAGCGAGCTTTTAGGCCTTTTTTTAATGTCGATATAAAAATAATAATCCTACCCTGGTCCCATTACACAGAGCCAAGAAACTTGAATGGTTACCGACTTTGCCCAGCAAGGGGCCTATGGCACCTCTCTGCTCTAGCAACCGTTAAGGCACAAGAAGTTAACAGCCATCTAGAAACCTGCTAAACTTCCCTGATCTCTTAGGTACATGATCCCCCATCACTGTAGTATCTGAGCATCTCACAATTTTTAATGTATTGGTCCCCACAACACCCTTGTGATGGAGGCTAGTGCTATTATTGCCATTGTACACATGGAGAACTGAAGCCCAGAGAGGCTAAGTGACTCGATCAAGGCCACACAGGAAGTCAGTTGCAGAGCAGGGAACTGAACTCTGGTCTAAGTCTCAGACTAGGGCACTAACCACTGGACCATGGTTCCTCTCAGTGTCGGTGGCAGTTTCCCCATTGGTCCACCTCCTGTTTAAAAGGGCAGCCAGGTTAAAAATCCTAATTAAAAAAGAAAAGAAAATTGATACACGGCGAGCGAATGCAGTTTACAGAATCTGAGGCATGGATCGTGCAATCCAAGCAGCTAGCACATAACACAGAGCCAACTGCAGGATCCGTGCCCATGTTTGCTTTCCACCATTCCTCCCATTTGTTTTCCTTTCGCATTTCACTCCTCTAGGATCGCTGGGGGGCTGCTGAAAGTCAGAACTGGTCAGTTTCACTCACTCTTGTTTTTAGTCATTTTCATATAACCTCGCCCAATTTCATCCAGCTTGCCTTGCAAAGCCAGCAAAGAAAGGGATGGGGGAAAGGGTACTGATGTCAAGAACCCAAAACCCATTCCCACTGAAATGTTAAAAATATATAATTTGAGGCAAACATGTCTATTAATTTGGGGTTTCATAAAAATCCCCCGTTTTTAAAACAAAACAAAACATTTAAACCTATGTATTTCGAGGCCACAAACATCTATGGACTAAAAGAATAGACCTGACACTGCCATTCTTTAAGGATGATCTAATTTAAAAATAAAAACACATTGAATACAAAAAACACATCATCCTGAAAATGTATGTAGTTTAAAAGGAGGCCCAAAATCCTTGGTGCCAGAGGCAGCTGAGCAGTGGAGGCGAGGTTGTTAGCAGGAGATGGACCAGGTAACGCGCTCTCTCAAACGGCCAGAATCCGTGTCAGTCTCCAGATGGCAATTTGTTTCCTTTACCACAGAAGATTCCCACCCACCCCCATCCCCCCCACAGAATCAGCCGAGACGGCTGCAAAGCGTTGCCTATGGAGCGTCCAGTTCACCCCAAAGCGGGCTCGTCACAAACTCAGGTGGCAGTTCACTCCAGCGTGGCGGGGAGACGGGAGCAGACCCTCCCCATGCATTGATCATTTGCATCGGCTGCTGGTTACTGGGAATATTTTAAGGTGCTCAAGCTGCAGAGAAGAACATGGGTTGAAATCGTTAGCCCGGCAATGTTTCGGTGGCACTGTCCTCCTGGTTTTGTCCTGGCGAGGATCCGTAGTTGTCAACACGAATACAATTTGATGCTCTCGGCACCACACCACCTCAGGCTTCACATGGAGTTTACTCTTCACTTCACAAGCAGTCCCACCCGTGCCATCGCCCTCTGCCTCTTCCACGCAGAGGGCTGGAAAGCCACCCTCAGAAACACGAGACGCAGCCACCCACTCAGTGAGAGATCTGAGCCCCTGGACCTGAGAGGGAGGAGGGCAGGTTTTTCTGGCATCAGCCAGCACACAGCACTCCATATAAGCGTTAAAAGTCTTCGCTTGGTTCCCCCTGGAGGAGGTCCCTCGGGTGCCGTGGCACCATGCAGTAATAAGGAATTCATTAGCTGTGGAACCAATTAACAAGATAAGCTGCTCTTCCCTCCAAAGCCCTGGTAGGCAGCCTGGTGGGGCCTGGGATTTGCCATCAGCTGTCCAGCAGCGCTGCCCCCCCAGCTCCCGCAGCTCAGGGGGCTCCCGGATAGCTGTAGTGGTTGCGATCGGGCTCGCTCCTGGTGAGCGTTAAGCTGGGCTTGCGTTCCGGGTCCTTTCCATCACACTGGAGAGGCAGACGCTGCTTGAAGAAGTCAGAGACATAGCGGACCTGGGGGGCAGGGGATGGGGGGGAGGGAAGAGGAGAGAAAAGAACGAGGCTTTAGGGGATAATTCCATCAAGGGAACATCTCTCAGTGGATCCAAGGAGATCCTGCATGGTGAAACAGGCCCAGAAAGGGCCACGGGGTCTGGCTGCATCCAGCAGCCTCGGTAAAATTTCGGTCCGAGTGACTTGCCCAAGGTCACGCAGCGAGTCAGTGGCAGCACTGGGAACAGAGCCCAGGAATCCTGACTCTTGGTGCTTTGGGACCATGACACCCCACTCGGCCGCACGGGGCGAGGGAGGAAGAGGAGGAGGGTGTGAAGCAACGTCGTAGAGCATCCCAAACGGCTGCTTCCAGCTTAGCATGTTAGTTCCTCCTTGGTGGCCTTTGCTGGGAGCCAAGCAGCACCTGAGACTCTGATCTGGGGGCAGGAAGCCCTGGGCAGGAATTCAGAGCTAGTGCTGCTGTTGCAGGTCACGACCCTGCCAAGACCGGAGATAATCCAACCCAGATCTTTACGCTGTTCCCGCTGACCCCTGGGGCGAAAGGTTGGGGGGGCACAACAGACCAGGTGCTAATGTGATGGCAGAACGGGTAGGTCGCCTTCCTCAAGCATCAGGCACCTGCAGTTACCTGGATTTGGGCAAGGCCGATACAGAGAGAGGATGCTGAATCGAGGTGCCCCGTTCCTGGGCTGGATGAGTCAAAACCACCATCTAGAGCAAAGCTGCCAGGCGTGCAAGATTGTGAGGGGGGCGAGGGGGTGGGCACAGGGCTGCAAGGTTGCAGGGTGGGGCTAGGATCCATCCGCCAACTGGCGGCCCCCAAGGCAGAGCCAGAGAGCACCCGGTGGAGCATGGAGGGAGGGGTGGGGATGCCCCCATGCACTTACAATGAGGATGGCAATGAGCGCCCCCTGGAGGAGCCCCACCAGCACATCACTCCAGTGGTGCTTGTAGTCGGACACCCGGGTATAGCCCACGAAGATGGCGAAGGTGATCAGGAAGAACTGGATTGTGGGGCGCAGCAGCCGGGCCCATTTCCCGATCAGCCGGGCCTGGACATACAGCTGAGGAGAGAAGGGACGGTCAGTGAGTCTCCCCAGTGCTGCCCCCCAGCCCAGTGCCGGCAGGGTCGCTTTACCTAGACATTCCCGCCCAGGGATCGCCACGTGGAGCACGCACAGAGGCCTAAAAATGCAGAGCGAGAAACATGTGGGGCAGTGTGACCCCGCTGAGGGGGGGCAACAGTGATGGGGGGGCATACCGCTCAATTCTGCCCCAGAACTCAGTCAGGCAAAGGGATTAACCCAAGTTCACACAATCGGGGGCACAACTGGGAACAGAAACCAGCAGTCCTGACCCCCACCTCCCCCCTGCTCTACCCACTGGACCACACCTACCCCCAGAGCTAGGAATAGAACCCAGGAGTCCTGACTCCCACTTCTCCTTGGCTCTACCCACTGGACCCCTCTCCCCCCTTTCTCTGCTGTGACACAGAGCACGCACACATAGCGAGAACTACTCACTGCCAGGAACACCATGCAGTACATCCCGAAGGAGGAGTGTCCAGAATAGAAGGATAACCTAGAAGAACAAAGACCAGGATCAGGATGAGAGACCCCACTCCCTCCACCCTGCCCTCAAATAAGCCCTCGGGACCCCTCTCGCCCCGCCCAGGCATCTCTCATGCTCTCAATCCCCCATGGATAGGTCCCTGGAGCAGGACGCCGAGCAATGCTTTCCCTCCACCTCCACATGCTCCTTCTGACTCCGCCCTCCCACCCCATATAGCCTCAGTGAGCTGCTTCCCCAGCCTGATGGGGGATCCCTTCCCAGCTCCTCACCTGCCATTAGACCTTCTCTCCCAACCTCATCTCCGTCATCCGGCGGCCAGGGGGGTCCATGTCTCCTTGCCCAGCCTATCTCCCCTCCAGCGTTCCCCACCGATGGATCTGAGTCTGGTGGGGCATTTCCCAGGGTCTGGTCTAGTCTCAAGCTGCCCTCTCCCCCGCACCACACCCGGGAGAAAGTCCCCCCGTGAAGCCTCTCGTATCACCTGGACTCGGTGATGTTCCTGGCACTTCCCTGGCACACATTCTCCAGCTGCACATAAATGGAGCAGTTCACCTTGGACCAGTCGGGGTCGCAGACAGCCAAGAAGTTGGGCCGGAGCCGGCCGATCATGTACTTGGCCAGGTCAGTCAGGGACTGGCTGACGGCCCCGCCGAACAGGAACGTCCCCACCACCTTGTAGAGGGCGGCGAGGTAGTTGTTGTACTCGGACTTGGAGTGGAGGTGCTCGGCGTACACCAGATAGGCCTCACCCAAGGAGACCTGTGGAAGCCAGGGGAGAGCCAGTGAGCGGCCGCCCGAGAGGAGCGGCCCCGATGCCGGCTCTGCTCTCAACGTCTTGCGCGGCAAGGACGGCTGAGCCAATCCCAGCTGGAGCGGCCAGAGCATTGCTGCAGGGTGGTGGTGAAGGGAGCTGCTGGCTCTGGGGGAAGCTCCCAGCAGTGGGCAGAGAGGCCCCGAGAGTTATCCCTGCCCTAGCCTCTCCCCGCAGGGAGCCGGCCGCACGGTCAGATCAACGGGACCAGAGATGCCCCCTGAGTCCCGGCAGGGCTGGCTGGTTGGAGTGGGAGTCAGCGAAGGGATCTGCTGTCCAGATCAGCCAGGTCGAGGTGTTTCGGGATGGGGTGGAGCAAGGCCGTCTAAGAGGGTGCTGAGGAAGGGGGAAATGAAAGGGGGAGCCCTCCAGGTTTCCTTACAATGAGGACGGTGCAGGTGATGGTGACCCCCGCCATGAGCCCGTGGGTGATAGTGTCCGGCCTGTAGGGGTAGCGGATGGAGTCGTCGTTGCAGTAGAATCCACGCTTGTACGGAGAGTTCACCAGAGTGAGGATGACGAAGGGCAGGGAGGCTGAAGGCAGAGCGGGGAGGGGAGTCAGGGAGGCTCTCTCTGCAGGAGGGGGCACAGTCCCCCTCCAGGGGTATATCTCCCTTGCTCCCCTCCTCCTCCCCCCCCACCCCCGGAGAGCAGGGAGATACCCCCACTGGGCTCCATGTCCCATCCCTCCTGGCACGGGTTGAACTGAAGTCCCTTTCTCTGGTTCAGGGATTTGCCGGCTCCCGGCCCAGCCGACCCCATTCACCCAGGCCTACCTGGGCTCGGGGAGCCACAGACCAAACCCAGAGAGCACCAGAACCAGCAGAGCAGCCCCCCCACCGCCTGGATCTGCGGTGGGATTCGGAGCGGCCTCACCCCTAGGTGGCCGGGTCCTGGTTGGAAGGAACCAGACGTGGGGCCCATCGACGGCTCTTTGGCAGCCGCTGTGAAAGGAGCTGGCGGTTCCGTGCCCAGCGAACAGGTGCCCAAAACGCCGCCACTGGCACAAATGGGCCCCAGGCTCGGCACACAGGTAAGGACTGAACCGGGGGGCAAGGCTGAGGGGCATCGACAGAGGGTAGCACACGGGGGAAGGCTTCTTCGTCACTGCCCACACAGCACCTATTCTCCGACTAGAGGGGGCTCCCAAATCCAGAGAGGACAAGGCAGCCCCTCCGGCTCACACTAGAGTCACTTACAACCCTGATCCATGTCCCCTCCCCCCATGCCCGCGTGTCACTCAGGGAGGGGGGTAGCCGGGGTCTAATTCAATGTAGACGCGCCTCTAGGCTGGGGCAGATCCCAGGGAAGGATCCCGAACTACCCAGCACCTGGCCAAGTTCGGAGACAGGATCCCAGGCAAGAAGACCCGTCAGTCTGACCCAGTACGGTTGTTCTCAAGGGTCCCTCTAGCCCTGGGTTGGGGTCCCTGGCAGGATGGCATAGATGGGCCCAATCACTCCCAGGCACCCAGAGTCCCCCAGGGAGGTCACAACTTCAGTCACAGCTGCCCCGATTCACAGGACTCTGCCTTCCGGGGATGCCAAGGCAACTGGCGGAGGAGCTGGCACCCCCCTGGGCCCTCCAGTCCGCTCCCTGGCTGCTGCTGATTAGCAGAGCCCCGTTATCAGGCCCTGGCAGCTGCCATGCTGCTGTAAACACAACCACCTGCAGAGCGGAAATTGCAACTCAGCTGCAAGGATCGTCTCTCCCATCTGCCGCTCAGCACTAGCCCCCCTCCCACAGACCCGCATATCCCTCACCTGCGGCTCCGGATTCAGCCACTACAGCAGAATGGTCTAAACCGGAGAGAGTCACCAACTCTGGGTCAGTGCAAAAGCCAAGCAACCATATTTAGGTAGGAAGGGTGGTCTTGTGACTAAGGCCCCGCATTGGCACTCAGAAGATCTGGGTTCAGGGCCCATCCCTGCCACAGATGCCCTATGTGGCTCTGGGCGAGCCACTTTGGTTCTGCCTCAGTTTCCCCACCTGTAAAAAATCAGGGTCATACTTTTCTCCCTGTCTTGCCTACTTAGATTGCAAGGTCTTTGGGGCAGGAGCTGTCTTCTACTCGGTGTATGTACACCACCTCGCACAATGGGGCCCTGATCTGCGCTGGGGCCTTTAGGTGCTACTGGAATAGAAAGAGAGACATCCAACACTTGCTATTCTCCAAATGCTCCACAGACAGTAGTTAATCCTCACAGCTCTCCCTGTAAATTTCTCCCTTTTACAGATGGGGAAACTGAGGCACAAAACGGGGACGTGGCTTTCCCATGGTCACCCAGCAGGTCAGTGGCAGGAGCTGGGGTTAGAGTTTTTGACGGCCAGCCCTGTGCTTATATCACAGCCCCAACCATGTCCTAACTGTGCTGTTCAGGCCCAGTGCAGGTGATATCGGGGGGGTGAGGGGGGGGAGAGCTTTACAGTAGTGCCTAGAGCCTCCAATCAGGAATGAGGCCCCCGTGTGCTCGCCCCGGAAAGCTTCTAATGTAACTTCCCATGGTTACGCAGAGCCAGGAATTGAACCCACATCTCTGGAGTCACAGCCCCTTGCTCTAACCACTAGACTATACGGCCCCCCAACCTACACTAGTACAGGGGGTGGCAGCCTATCCCCACTCTGCTACTGTAGTCAGGACCAGGGGCACAGGGGACTCTTAGCAAATAGTCAAAGCCACCAGGCTGAAGGTGGCCGTGCTGGGGATTTCCCTATCCCGTCCGGGCACTTCCTCATCCCACCACGACAGCATCCAGTGGGACGAGGCATCCACGGGTCCCCGTCCTCCCAGCTGGGGCGTCGAGGTGCTGACTAAGGACAGGCTGACACCTGGGCCGGGCACAAAGCCCAAGGAGGTGAGGCCGGTGATTTCAAAACTCAGCCATCCCCAGCGCCAATGTGCTGCCAGCTCCCCTTGTGCCCAAGGGGCCTCGGAGAAAGCTGGCCCTGCCAGCTCCCCGTGGGGGCTGGCTTCATCTGCACCTTCCTCCTACACCGTATAAGCCCACCCAGGTGGGGCTGACGAGAGGGGTGGAAAAGGGAGGACAATCGTACTAGGGCCCCGAGCTCAGGGCCTCCCCAAAACATCTGTAATGGCTGCGTACATACAGCGAAACGGGAGGGCCCCCAGCGAATGTGACATACCAGGCCCCCGGACTTCTCTCGACGGGCCTGCACCCAGGGTCAGGGTACCATCCCCTGGAGCTGCCCCCGGGCCAACACCACCATGCACCTTCTGTGTCTCAGAAGCAGGATGGTGTGTGGCCTCTTACCAGCGAAGCCTTGCTCTGACATGCAGTCAGCCAGACTCAGGCTCCCCGACGCAGGGCCAAGACTCTGGGGGCCCCCCCCCGCCCCAACCTCCCTCAAATAACAGAGCTGGTCGCCCGTATCTTTGCCTTCTTCAGTCCTCCAGCTGCCCCAGTCCCTCCGTCTCCTGTCCACCGCTGGCCGAGCAGGGCAGGGACCCTCTCTCCTGGCCAGTCGACCTGCTTCCTTTCAGCGCAGTGCTCTTGGAAATGAGGTCCCAGACCCCCCCAGTCCCTGGACAGACAGCACATCCCTGGGGCTGCCCCCAAACACCCTGTTGCCCTCCTACAGAGCTGCTTTTCCCAGGATCTGATAGCCTTTCTTGACCGACAGGGAGAGGTTCCAGCCTAACTTTGCGCTCTTCCAAGCCAAAGGCAGAACGCTCCCTCTGCCTGCAATGGGACCAGCCCCTGGATCAGGATGAAGGTAACGAGCCCCCTGGTCAGGACGAACGTAACGAGCCCCGGGCGTCTCTGTCCCCAAGCTGAGGCTCCACCCCACCCCCCACATCGTCCCCTCAGCCAGCTGGCTCATTCACATCAATTAAGACAGCAATTTTCAGCCCCAGAGGTTTTACCCAAAATAGCAGCCCCGGCGCCTGCGTTCGCCGGATGAGCAAGCGGTCCTTAGCGTGACAGTTTGCAGCCTCTCAGCAATTACCTGTGGCTGCCGGAATCTGGAGGGGGATAAGGAATGCGTGCCGAGGAGCCGTTTTCACTAGCCGTGCTCTGCCTTATAGATGGTGCCACGGTGCGTGCCTTGCAGGCGCCGAGTGCCGGGGCAGTGCCAGTAAAATCACTCAGCCCAATCCTGTCTATCCCCTGCACGCCATCCCCCAGCTCAGACCCTGCTGCAACATTCCCCACTCTGTGCCCCGCATGGGGCATGGCAGGAGCCCCCCAGATCAGGCATGCTGCTCCCTGCATCGCCCCAAAGCCCCTCCCCGCAGCAGAGCCATTCCCCATGGAGATCATGCCCCGTGCTTGCTTCCGTCCCAGCAAGGCTGGGCTGGGCCGGATCGATATTTACATAGGCCCCGCAGGTCTTGGTCTCGCACGGCATCTCCGTGTCACAGGTGCCAGGCCTCAGCTACCCCACCTTCCCACACACAATGCACGCCATCCGTGCCAGCTCCTGGGTCCAACGGGCAGCAGGGCAAGTCTCGTTCTGTGCCAGCTCAGACAGAGCGGAGGCCTGCCAGTCGGTGCTGGGGTGGGGCAGGAAGAGACGGTCACCCCACCCAAACGGTTTGAACCCTGCTTGCTGCCACCGAAGTGCAGTGGAACAAGTCACCAGGCTGCAGCACTGGGGAGCGCCAGCCCTGGCTCGGCACACAACAGCCCTGGTGCGATAGAGCCCAAGAGCAAGGGGAGGAGTTCCCAGGAGGGGCAGCAGGGGCACTCCAGTGGGGCAGGACGTGAGCCCAGAGCAACAGAGCAAAGCCACGAGCAGACATGCTCCAGGGCTGGCTGGGTCGCAGCAGAACTAGCCCTAGCCAGGCAGTTGTGGGAACACACATCCCCTTGCCCGGTACGCTGCCCCTCTCTCCCCCCAATTCCGCAAGGGGTTCGAACCTCATTCTCAGAACAGCTCCAGCCCTGCAGTGATACCTGGGAGACAGGGCTCTCCCACACCCCCCTTTACTCTGCGGATGCTTTGCCCCAGCAAGGGACGGCGCTTTCCCAATGGTGACCCTATGGCGACACAGGGGGAGGAGGAAGCCGGCGGCGCTGGGAGATACCCAGGAAAGGAAGGATTCAGCGACAGGACCAGACCAAGGGCAGCCCCTGCACGTGCTGGAGGAGCCCACCCAGCCCCACCCTCCACTACAACAGGGTCCCACAGCCACCTTCGTGGACCCAAGTGCTGTTCTGGGAGCCAGCCTCCCCGGTGCATTTCCACTTGTGGGAGTGGCGCCCAATGGTGTCAAGTGCCTATAGCCACACAGGCAACTTAACCCCTTGAGGATGCACCCGCCACCTTCTGAAACCGATCTAAGAGGCGCTCTGGCAACTGGCATCTCTCCTACATGACCCCTTCCTGGCCTGTACACATTGCAACGAGTGGGGAAGCCTGCTAGGAGCTCAGTGTCTGCTGTCATATAGGGAAGACTGCAGGGGTTGTGGCTAATGGATTGGTTCTATCCGTATAGGGCCACAAGGACTGTCTAGGCCTGGAGTGGCCAGTGCCATGTACAAAGCACAGTTAACAGAGCTGGTCAGATAATGGGAGGGGGGGAAAGGGAAAGAGGGAGGGGAAAAAAAAAAAGGTCAGAAAAAATTCCATTTCCAAGTTAAGCGAAACTTTCCAGTCAGCTTTCAGAGTAGCAGCCGTGTTAGTCTGTATTCGCAAAAAGAAAAGGAGTACTTGTGGCACCTTAGAGACTAAAGGTGCCACAAGTACTCCTTTTCTTTTTCCAGTCAGCTGCATTCTTACTGACACCTGGTTGTGCCTGGTCCCTGGAATCAGCCAGGGCTTTGCAGGGTGGTTTATAAGCACTTGGAAAGCAGAGAGGTTTCTCTGTCCAAGCACAGATTGCAGAGCAGCCATTGGCCACCTGGAGGCGGCAAGCCAGGCTCGTCAGCCCTAGGATTTCAGGTTTCAGAGTAGCAGTCGTGTTAGTCTATATGCGGAAAAAGAAAAGGAGGACTTGTGGCACCTGCAGCTCACGAAAGCTTATGCTCAAATAAATTTGTTAGTCTCTAAGGTGCCACAAGTACTCCTTTTCTTTTTGCGAATACAGACTAACACGGCTGCTACTTTGAAACCTGGCTTGTTTGTGTTTGTGTTTTCACCAGTGCAAACCCCCAGAGTGGACGTGCTGCCCCAGTGCAGGGTGGGGCTTGCACGAGTGAGATTTACCTTGTAAATTACCAGCATACATTGCGCTTGTGCAAGCCCCATTTTGCACTGGGGGGGTGTCTACTTTAGGGGCTTGCACTGGCATAGCTGCACTGGTGAAGGCTCTGGGCTGCCTTAAAAGGGACCTATCTCCCAAGTTCCACCTTTAAAAAAAATGTCCATCCAGTCCATTGTTTAATAGGCCTCTGTGGGTAAACAGGCCACCTTTGTCTTCTCCCTGCTGCACAAAGGCAAAATCAAGGAGGTGGGGAAGAGTCACTGCCACCTTCCTTTGAGCCAGTCCCTTGCGAGCATGGTGCAGCCTCCTGCCCAGGTGAAAAAACTCACCCTGCTGGTTCCAGCAACATGCAAAATTCTCCCTTGCAACTTTCTCTGGTGGAAACAATGGGGGGGGGAGGGGGGGACGGGACAAAACAGCAACAGGGCCTGCTGTGCCTTACACCCTCTCCAGCTGCACAGAGGCTTCCAGGTGAACTGCAAACACAGCAGGCTGCTGAAAAATATCTGCAAGACATTCATTTGCAGCTCAAATTAGGCACCAATTTTCTCACAGGATAATTTAATCCACAGCCACTAAAAATAAAAGAGCCACGCAAGAGAGAGACCTAAACAAAACCCGGAACCTCGGTCCCTTCCACCTGTGGTTTACAAGGATCCCAGAGGAGGTCCAAGCTGAAATTAAGACTTGTGCCTTTATTTTAAGGGTATTTTAATTATGGACTTGTAGATGGCTATTTTAGAGGCAGCGTTTGTCTGCTCAGAGAGTGAAAAGGGCACGGGAGGGAGCTAAAACCGGCTTGTGCATGTTCAATACTTTTAACCCATTGGTTAACCCATTCCCCCATGGGGAAGACAGCACCAAGACACTGGGTCAAAGACCTGACTGGTAGCAAAGGGAAGTTACCACCATCTAATGGCCATTGGGTGACATGTGATTGGTGGGTCTCTGTTCAGTTCCTCACAGTGTCCAGGTCACCAGAGATCTTGGTCCCTCTCCTTCTGGGGCACAGTTGAGGTGCATTGGCAGGGCAGCGTGCCAATGCTGTAGCTGGTCTGAGGATAAGGTGTCTATGATCCAACACCTTTCTCCAGCACTGGATCCTCATGACAGATCTGGGGGGAAGACGCGTGCACTGGGGGAAGACGCGCACACACACGCCTCAAAATTCAGCGCGATGCCAGCCTAGTCCAGCCCTGGCTCTTGCATCTGCTGGCGTGCAAATCACAGCGAGAAGGATACTAGCCAGCGGCCCACCATTCTGAGCCACAATGGGACAGGGACACAGAGCGAGGTGGTTGGTTCAGCCAGGGCAATCCAGCCCCTGGCAGCAGCCTACACTCAAAGGGGAGAGTATCCCTCACTCGTGCACTGGCTGGCAGTGCCAGCTTTATGCTGGGAAAGGGTGAGGGCGAAGGGGAAAGTCAGTTACTCTGCAGCCCACCAATTCCATGCCCCGCACCTCTCTCTTCAGAGGCACATCCTAAACTCCCCAGCCCTGCCAGGGTCACGAGATAGTTCGCCAGCACTGCTGCCATTTTGGCTCCCTGCATTGGCCAAGCAGCCCCTTGGTGCCGCTGTGTCCAGAGCAGAAGTTTGGACGGGCCTGACTTTGTTGTTTACGGACAAAAACGGCTCCCAGCTTTGCTCTAATTTAGCCCTATATTTGCTGGCAGTCAGCAACTTGCCCTAGCAAACCACTTCCCTGGCTAACGACCCCAAAGAATGCCCGTTTAAAAACAGAATTAGTGGCTGGCAACTGCCTAAATCAAGGCCCGTGCCTTTGGTCTACCTTTGGACTTTCCCCTCCACGTGGATTTCTTAAAAGGCCCAGCTGTCCAATTCTTTGGAGCAGGATCCACAGCCATCTCTCCCCACCCCCATGCAAGTGCACAGAGGCGTGATCCATAAGCAGACGCTGCCTGCTTTTCCCAGCATCTGACACCAAAAAAGGGCACTGGGTGGCAGGGTGCCAGCACTGCCCATCTGTGCAAATGGTCCTTATGGCTGCAAAGGCCAAAGACATTCATTCTTATCACCCCGTCCCTGCACAGTGGCTCCAGGCTGGTGGAGCGGAGGGAAACCACTTCCTTATTGAGCCATAAACTCATCCTGCACCCTTACGAGCCCAGCAGGTTAATGGCCTTTGGGAACAAAAGCTAACTGGGTGGCAGCTCAGGTGCACTTGTGCAGGTGGCTCGCTCACCCAGCAAAGAGCCTACTCACATCCTCCCATACAGCTGGTTTCCACCCCCAGCCCCCCTGTCCCCCTGCAGCTGCTTCCATTGGGGTCGTGCCCCCCACGGTAGGAGGGCAGCAGGGCTCCCTCCTGCGATGCAGGTTCCCGCACTGGGCATGGTGCAGCCCACTAGCCCCAGCTCCCCCTGAAGCCCCAGGGAGTAAAGGGGGATCACAGGGGGTGGGGTCTGCTCTGGGGAACTAGGGACAATTCCCGCCATAGGAGGAGGTCGGAAAGGAGGAGAAGAGACACAAGTAGGGGTTATGAGTCTCTATCTTAACCAGCCCCCCCACCTAGACTCCCACGCCAGCCCCACTGCTCCCCAGCCCCTTCCAGGCCCTCCCTACCCCCAGCCCTGCACAGACAGAAACGAAGCCAGCTGGAGCTGGGCCGGGCGCAGGAGAAGTTTGTTCCTCTCTCGGCTGGGGCTGGGGCCGGGGACGGAGAGGAGCCGGGCCCGGCCCTGGCTCGGAAAGCGGCGAGCAATGCACAGCTGGGGGCGGGGGGGGGCACACGCTGCCCAGCTGGCGCTGGTGGAAGGGGGGGGCTGCCCAGCTGGTACCAGTCCACGACTGGGGGGCGGGGGGGGGGAAGTTTCCCAACTGGCTCCGAACCGGGCAGCCGGCGCCAGGACCGGACGGGGGGGGGTCCCTTACCGACCACCACGCAGAGCACATCGAGCACCACGAAGACTTTCCTGCGCTCCATGCTGGCGGCGGCTCCGCTCCGTGCGCCCCGGCCCCCGCCGGCTCACATGGCCCCGGCAGCGGGCGCCGCACGAGAAGGGCGAGAGGGACTGGCGAGGAGTTAAAGTCCGGGGCTTGCGGGAGCGGGGGCGGAGCCGCGCCGGGCTGGGCCGGGCCGGGCTGGGCGCGGAGCGGAGCGGAGCGCCCTCCCCTGCCGCCTGCAGCCGCCAGGGGGCAGCGCCGCCCCCCGGGGAGCACGGGAGAGATGGGGGCAGGGAGCGGGGGTTATGGGGCAGGGATAAGAGGTGGGGGTTATGGGGTAGGAGATGGGGGCGGGGGGGGTAGTGGGGAGAGGGGGTTATGGGGTAGGAGATGGGGGCAGGGAGCGCAGGGGTAGCGGGGAGAGGGGGTTATGGGGCAGGGATAAGAGGTGGGGGTTATGGGGTAGGAGATGGGGGCAGGGAGCGGGGCTTATGGGGCAGGGATAAGAGGTGGGGGTTATGGGGTAGGAGATGGGGGCGGGGGGGTAGTGGGGAGAGGGGGTTATGGGGTAGGAGATGGGGGCAGGGAGCGCAGGGGTAGCGGGGAGAGGGGGTTATGGGGCAGGGATAAGAGGTGGGGGTTATGGGGTAGGAGATGGGGGCAGGGAGCGGGGCTTATGGGGCAGGGATAAGAGGTGGGGGTTATGGGGTAGGAGATGGGGGCGGGGGGGTAGTGGGGAGAGGGGGTTATGGGGTAGGAGATGGGGGCAGGGAGCGCAGGGGTAGCGGGGAGAGGGGGTTATGGGGCAGGGATAAGAGGTGGGGGTTATGGGGTAGGAGATGGGGGCAGGGAGCGGGGGGGGTAGCAGGGAGAGGGGGTTATGGGGCAGGGATAAGAGGTGGGGGTTATGGGGTAGGAGATGGGGCAGGGAGCGGGGGTTATGGGGCAGGGATAAGAGGTGGGGGTTATGGGGTAGGAGATGGGGCGGGGGGGGTCGTGGGGAGAGGGGGTTATGGGGTAGGAGATGGGGGCAGGGAGCGCAGGGGTAGCGGGGAGAGGGGGTTATGGGGCAGGGAGCGGGGGGGGTAGCGGGGAGAGGGGGTTATGGGGCAGGGATAAGAGGTGGGCGTTATGGGGTAGGAGATGGGGGCAGGGAGCGCGGGGATAGCGGGGAGAGGGGGTTATGGGGCAGGGAGCAGAGGTGGGGGTTATGGGGTAGGAGATGGGGCAGGGAGCAGAGGTGGGGTTATGGGGTAGGAGATGGGGCAGGGAGCGCGGGGGCAGGAGAAGGGAGGGGGGGTTTGGGGCAGCGATGAGAGGGGGGTTATAGGATAGGAGATGGGGGAAGGCAGCGCTGGGGCAGGAGAAGGGAAGAGAGTTATAGGATAGGAGATGGGGCAGGGGGCGATGAAGTAGCAGGGGGAGGGGGTTATGGGGCAGGGATAAGAGGTGGGGGTTATGGGGTAGGAGATTGGGGCAGGAGAAGGGAGCGGGGGTTTGGGGCAGCGATGAGAGGGGGGTTATAGGATAGGAGAGGGGGGAAGGGAGCGATGGGACAGGAGAAGGGAGGGGGGTTATAGGATGGGGGAAGGGAGCGATGGGGCACGAGAAGGGAGGAGAGTTATAGGATAGGAGATGGGGGCAGGGGGCGATGAAGTAGCAGGGGGAGGGGGTTATGGGGCAGGGATAAGAGGTGGGGGGTTATAGGGTAGGAAATGGGGGCAGGGATCGATGGGACAGGAGAAGAGAAGGGCAGGAGAATGGGGCAACAATGAGAGGGGGGTTATAGGATAGGATATGGGATCAGGAGGCAATGGGGAGGAGGTTTATGGGGCAGGAAGGAGAGGTAGGGGTAATAGGGTAGGAGATGGGGCAAGGAGCGGTGGGGCAGGAGGGGGGGGTTATGGGACAGGGATAAGAGGTGGGGGTTATGAGGCAGGAGATGGAGAAGTGGGGGTTATGATGTAAAAGATAGGGCAGGAGATGAGCCTGGGGGATTGTGGGGTAGAGGTTGGGGGCAGGGGCTGACAGACTGTTGATGGGACTGAAGACAGGGCACAGACGTGTTATGAGGCTGGAGATGGGGGGCAGGGAGTGATGGGGCGGGAGATGAGGGGTAGGGGCTTTTAGGATGGGAGATGGGAGGCGGGGGGGGGGTTATGGGGCAGAAGATGGGGGCGGGGGTAGGCAAGAATGTTTCTGGTCACATAGGGAAGGGGAAAGCTTCAGAAGACCAGTTACCTAATGCTCCTGAATCGTAATCCCAGCTCTGCTTGGCACCCACACGTTCCCTGGCTGCCCATCACAGTGGTTCGAAATCCCTCCTCTCCTGCTCTAGGATGGCTCCCATTCCCACTTCCCCTGCTGTGCTGTGCGGGACACGTTACTGGCCCCTCACTCTGGTATCCTGCCTCCTAGAGTGCCCTGTACCTGCGGCAAAGCAAACTCTCCTGTCCCCGGCCAGTTGTGCAAGGCTTGACCCCTGCAGGGAGAAACCAAACCAGCCAGGCAGGTAGTGGGGCCTTCAACCCGAGGCTGGGAGAGACACAACCTCCATTGCGCCAGCTGTAAATCCGGGCCAAAGAAAGGGAACTGTTTGTTTAAACTTTCCTGTGTCCCTGCCAGGGCCTGCGAGAGGGAGGACGAGATGACCTCACAGCAACTGGAGATGGAAAAGAAGCATCGCGAAAATGCAAGATCTTAGACTCGATGGGCCTTCCGCTAGATCTGGGAGGGCAAATCCCATCGTGCTCAACCCCTGGGCCTCTGCAGGACCGTTCCCTCCGGAGAACTGTATTCCAGAGCGCTCTGTCCAGAGAAACGTTAAATGACTCCAGCGATGGGGGTCTTGACGCTTCCCTTGGGAGATGATTCTGCTGCCTGATAGATTTCAGCATTAGGACATTTTTTCCCTGTGTCTCATCCTCAGTTTTCCCTGTGCTCAATTTCATCCCAGGACCCCTGGTGACACCCACTTGGCTGATGTCCCTTGCCTGTTTGCCAGGAGCTGGGAATGAGCGACGGGATGGATCACTTGGTGATTCCCTGTTCTGTACATTCCCTCTGGGGCACCTGGCATTGGCCACTGTCAGAAGACAGGACACTGGGCTAGATGGACCTTTGGTCTGACTCACTGTGGCCATTCTTATGTTCTTATAATAGGTCTTTCCCAACACTAAATTGCTGTGGCTAAAAGAGCTCCTGCCATCCTTGGCGGGATACAGACGGGAATAGTGAGGTGGGAGGTGATTTGTCCTTTGTACACTGTACTGGTGAGACCGAGGCAGGAATGCCGTATCCACTTCCGGTCTCCTCAATTCGAAACAGAGGTTGAAAAATTGGAGAGGGGGCAGAGAAGAGCCACAAAAATGATCCAAGGGCTGGAGCAAATGCCTGATGCAGAGAGATTGACGGAGCTCCGTCTGTTTAGCTTACCACAAAGATGACTGAGAAGTGACTTGATTACCGTGTCTAAGTACCGCCGGGGCAGTAAATTACTGGGTACTAAAGAGATCTTTCACCTAGCAGAGAAAGGCGTAACAAGAAGCGAGGGCTGGAAGTTAAAGCCAGACAAATTCAAATCGGAACTGAGGCATGAATTTTGAACAGTGTGGGCGACTAACCACTGGAACAAACTTCCAAGGGAAGTGATGGATTCGCCACCTCTTGATGTCAAATCAAGACTGGATGCCAGGAAGAGATGTTAGGGGGTCAGTGCGGGGATAACAGGGAGAAAATCTATGGCCTGTGTTGTACAAGATTAGATGATCTAAAGTCTCTTCAGGCCTTAAAATCTATGAATCTAAATTCTTTGAATCTAGGTAGCAGGGCACAGAAGTTAGCCTAGAGATGGGGACAAAGCCTGCAATGGAAAACTCAAACAATGCAAAGATTAAAACAGTGAAGGCAAAAGGCTAGCATGCCAGGGCTCCATAAAACATTCAGTTCTTATGGTGATGGTTGTCTATATTGCATTTCTCACGTCAGTTGCATTTTGTTTGCTTCAGCCTTGCAGGAAAGGCCCAGACCCCAGGACTGATTCTTGGTTAGAAACTGAAGGAAATGTAATAATAATGTAGAAACCACCCAGATGATAGCTACCAATCCAGTTTGTTTACATACTTCATGGCTGGCTTGTAAAGGGTGCTCAGGGTCACTGTGGGAAGCTAGGTTTCATAGTAGCAGCCATGTTAGTCTGTATTCGCAAAAAGAAAAGGAGTACTTGTGGCACCTTAGAAACTAACAAATTTATTAGAGCATAAGCTTTCGTGAGCTATAGCTCACAGGCCTGGAAACTCTTGCAGGATGCCCCAGGGTTTAAGGAGAGAAGTATCACTGCTCACGGCCATCCTGAAAGGTCCCATTCACTCGACACGCACAATGTGATCCACCTGGGCAGAAGGAACCCCGTTGATTATAGTGCAAACCCATGGGGGCGCAAGGGGCTGGTTGCAGGGTCCATTGACTCGGGTTGCAGACTTGAGGCCTAAAGGTACTGGGTCTGATTCTGCAGTGCCCTGCACTCTGCGCAGTCATTCCCACCGGGCAAAGTAGGTGCGCAGCAGGTGTAAGACGTGCCTGTTGTGTTTTGCACCCATGTTGCACTAGTGGGAATGGCTGCAGAAGATTCAGTGCACTGCAGAATCAGGCCCACTACCTTTAGGCCTCAAGCCTGCAATCTGAGTCAATGGATCCTGCAATCTGCTTCTTCAAATGCACAAGATGCATCTGAAGAAGTGGGGTTTTTTACCCCTGAAAGCGTGTGCCCAAATAAATCTGTTAGTCTTTAAGGTGCCACCAGACTCCTCATATCCTTCCCCAGCCAGCAGATCAGCAACGTACCCGGCTGTGTGCTCTGCGTCCCCACTGGCAGGGGTGGCACAAAGCAGGAGTGTCATGGAGGACTTTGCACTTCCAGCCGTTTGTTCTCTAGTGCCACAACCCTGGCTAGTACCAAGTCGATAGCAGTGCCTCCCTTTCCTTGGAGACTCCCTGCTGCCCTTCCCAGGGGCATGGACTCCCATCTACAAAGCCTTTCCATCTCTCTAGGTGTTTAACTACCCCCTGCCAGCTGCTAAGAGTTTAGATTCTTGCCTATTTGCTTTCCTCGCTTGAGGTCTTTCTGTGGGAGGAGCTGATCCATAGAGCCCCTGGGAGAGGCAGGGCCACTTAGCTGGCATCCGGCCCAGGGCGTTCGTTAGGTAACCGTGCCGTGTTTCTTTCCTTGGTGGGGTGTAACCTGTGCTCCCAAGCGTGTAACAGCCGTGCCTCCCTCTGAATGCCGCGGAAGTCAGCACACAGGACAGGGCGGGGCGGTTACCCAGATGCCTGTGGGGATGTCTACACTGCATCTAGGAGCAGGTGGCAGGGGCTCCCTCCCAGCTGCTGTGTAGACACACCCTGGGTGCCTCCGGTGGGCAGCCAAGTCTCCCCCAAGCCCCTCCCCCCTCCAGAGAGGGGCAGTGATTCCAGCATAGCTGCTCTCCTCGCCGCTTCTTTAAAGGGCAGTTTCTCCGCTGGCCTGATGACCCCGTGGTCAGTGCTTTCTCCAGCCCCTGATCGAAGCTCCAGCTGGGGCAGCATCTCCAGCTAGCAGGATGCCATGCATGGCCTAGGGGAAGGGAGGGGGGCGGGGGTGATAAGGAGACGTTTTCAACAGGGAGGCATTCTGGGAGGTGGGGGAATGTTTCCTGCGTATTTAAACTAACCCTTTCTCTTCCAGTCATCTGACACTAAGCTCCCCAAGATCGCTCTTGTGGCTCTGCTAAGCCTTAGGTCCCCATCGGGCTCTGGTATTAACCCTGTAATCCCCTCCCCTAGTACCAGTTCCCCTAGCTCCTCCAGTGCCCTGCGACATTTGAAATGACTGGCCTGAGGTTCAGTGATCTGAGCAGCCCTGAAATCTCTAGACTCCCTGGAAAGACAGGATCAAACCCCACCAGACTCACCCAGCTGATCCTTCCAAGGCTGGTAAAGTGAGCATCATGCCCCTTATTCTAAGGCCACCGAGCTCTCTGCCGGCTCTGTGCAGATAGTGAAGATCCAAAATCACTTTCCACGAGGACAGGCGGGTTCCCCTGCTCTCCTCAGCCCAAACCTTTCCCCACGCCCATGTGTGGTGCAATGTGCAAGTTGGAGGCCTCTGTCCCGGAGGTGCTACAGCAGAGCGGCACTGTCTCTTTGCAGGGCGTGATGAGCAGAGCTCCAGCAGGAGCTCTGCCCATAAAGGGCCTTGCGGGGAAGGGTCCTTTGGCAGAAAAGACACCGTATATACATCGATTACTACTAAGCCACCTAGCAGCCCTAATTGGCATCAGAATTGCTAACAGGCCCTTGCGCCGAGCAGAATCGCGGCTGTAACATACCAAGAGCTACTGAAACCTTACGTGCTCCTGCTAAATTCTCTAGCCAGCAGCCCTGTTTTCTACTGGAAATGAAGTGGATCCTGCCATGGCCCTGGCTTGTTTGCTTAGCCTGGCTGCAGATAAACAAAATAGTGCAGCTTTTCTTCCCAGCAATGAGCTGATTTGCCTAGAGGGAGGTGGTGCATCCGAGAACATGCTGAGAACGGGGTGCCCACAGGTTGCAGTCAAGGCTGGTGGAGGGATGGGCGGAGAGCTGCGAAGGGTGGACCTAGCCACGAGAGGCCCTGCCTGTAAATCTGTTCCTCCAGTCAGGATGTTGCGGGTGAGTCTCATGTAGAACCTCAGCCTTATTTCGAAGGGATGTTTCCATTCTAGTGACTCAGGCCCCAGGTAGGGTTGCCAACTTTCTAATCGCACAAAACCAAACACCCCTGTCCCGCCCCTGCCCTGCCTCTTCTCTGACACCCTGCCCCCACTTGCTCCATCCCCCACCCTCACTCACTTTCACTGGGCTGAGGCAGGGAGTTGGGGGGTGTGTAGGGGGGTGAGGGCTCCAGCTGGCAGTGTGGGTTCTGGGGTGGGGCTGAGGGGTTTGGGGTGAACGAGGGGGCTCCAGGCTGGGGTAGGAGTGCAGAAAGGGGGTGAGGGCTCCGGCTGGGGGTGCAGGCTCCAGGAAGGGACTCCAGGCTGGGACAGTGGGTTGTGGTGCAGGAGGGGGGTGAAGGCTCCGACTGGGGGTGCAGGCTCTGGGAGGGAGTTTGGGTATGGGAAAGGGCTCCGGCTTGGAGCAGTGGGTTGGGGTGCAGGGTCCCAGCGACACTTACTGTGGCTCCCAGGAAGCAGCCGCCAGGTCACGGTGCACTGCCCTCGCGCTTGCAGGCGCCACCCCCGCAGCTCCCATTGGTTGTGGTTCCTGGCCAATGGTAGCTGCGGAGCCGGCACTTGGAGCAAGGGCAGCGCATGGAACCTCCCATGCGCCTGGGGCTGCAGGGACATGGTGGCCACTTCCAGGAGCGGCGTGGAGCTAGGGCAGGCAGGGAACCTGCCTTAGCCCCAGGCCCCCACTGCGCTGATGACCGGAGCCGCCAGTGTCCCTTTTCAACCAGGCTTTCCAGTCGAAAACCGGAGGCCTGGCACCCCCAACCCCAGGCCTGCAATGAACTCTACACTAGCAGCCCACTGCACCCACCTGGAACCCATTTGCAGAGAGCTCACTGCAGGAGTGAGGTCTTAAATATTTGCCCTATCAGAGCATTTACAATCCAAAGGAGCCCTACAGGTACTGGTAATTATTTGTTGATGCAGACAGAGGGGCCATGAGCTGGGATCCATAACAGATCCTGAAGCAGAACTCATCAGCCTAGTCATTCTGAGTGGCCACATCTTATTGCCTGGCAGCTGGATACAACAGCCAGTCGAAGGCGGAAGCAGCTGCTCAGAAATGCAGCACTTAATAAGCCAAATTCATCCCTGCTGTAGAGCCAGTTATGCCTTTGATTTACACCTGGGAGGGTTTTGCCCCAAGATGTTTTCTTTCCAGCCTTGTCCATTTTAATTAATAATTAAGCGGACAGGGCTGTGTGGCCCAGGGGTCTGCCCTGGGGGAGTCCATTACAAAGCTGGGTCTGTTGAAAGCGTGAGTCTCTCCTGGCTAAGCTAAAGATCCAGCCTCTGGCTGCAGCTGGAATAGGCTTACACCTGCTGTGGGTGGGGGACCCCTAACGCACGAGGTCCAGTGGTTTGCACTTCCACCTGCGTGGAATGCCCCTATTCTGCCCCGGAGACCGCCTGCCACTTTTGGTGATTCGACAGCCACAGTCTCCAATTTTCAATCAAGATTTTGCTCCTTCTGTTGCTCTGTGAACCTCCCCCTCCCTCCCCAGCCCCTCCCAGGGAAGAGGGGAACCCGAGGAACTAAGCATGGATACTGGAGATTCAGCGAAACTGACGCTACGCATAGGGCCCTCAGACGCACAGAGCAAAGGGCGAGAAATCATTATGTTCTAATCTAATTTCTTCCCATTAGAGTCGTCTCCAGTGTTTCTTGTAATAGTAGGTAAAAAAAATCACGTCTGACCTTAATACTTCAATCTAAAAGGGGTAGTGCCAGCTAACGGCTTGGGGGAGGGGGGTTTTGGCAAAAGCAGGGGCGGAGGGGCAGGTGTCCAGGGGGCGAGAATGTTAAATAATCCGTCTGGGTTAATGACGAGAAATCCCATTAACAGTGGAAAACTCGGGCTTTTTTGAGACAGGTCCTAGAACAAGCCTGGTCAAAAGGGGATGGCGCTGTGGAACCCAGGCAGGGCTTTAAATGTTCGAAGGGAGCAGGGCAGGTCTAGGCACAAAGGCCCAGGAAAGGATCAGAACTAGCAGGACTAGGTAGGTTCACTTTGGGGTTTTGAGTTGAGAGCAATGAGAAGCTGAAGCTCTGTTGCCCTCTGGTGTCAGAACAGCAGAACGGCAGCGGGCTGCAGCTCACGAAAGCTTATGCTCAAATAAATTTGTTAGTCTCTAAGGTGCCACAAGTCCTCCTTTTCTTTTTGCAGTCCAGGACTGGAATCAAACCCCTGGCCATTCCATTTTCATGAATGGTAAGGCAAGGCCCTATGAAAGAAAGCACCACCCCCAGTCACCTCTGCTCACCGGTCTCCCGGCTACCAGCATTGCAGGACGCGCTCTGCTGTATTGCTGACTTATGATCATAGTAGGGGAGGGCATGTGTTTTGGCTACCGGGTACGTGATGGCTGTAGCCAAGGCTAACTGGGCTGTACGACGGGCCTGCAGTTTTAGATGGATGTGATAGCCTTTGCGTTCTTCACTTTCTGTCTTGTGTTGTGGCTGTGTGCCCTGTTCTGCCCCAGCGGGAGCTGGATTTGATAGGCACGGGGGATCCTTGCATTGCATAAACAGTTTGCCATCTGTGAGTTAGCCAAGCAGTTTGGCATCTACAAATGAAAGGCATTATGGGGGAAAATTTGAAAAAGCCCTTCAATGACTTGGGAGGCTAAGTCCCATTCGGGGACCCACAGCACACCCACAGCCTTGAGTCTCAGAATCCAGGTCAGCTGACTCGGGCTCACACCATGGAAGGTAAAAATAGCAGGGTAGCCGTTTGGGCTCCTGCTGGAGCCTGGGTTCTGAAACCCAGTGAGGGTGGAGGGTCTCAGCACCCAGAATCCAGCCCAAGCCTGAACGTCTATACTGCTATTTTCACTCCCAGAGCGCAAGCCCCATGAGCCCAAATCAGTTGACCAGAGCTCTGAGACTTGCTGCCACGGGTGGTGTTTTTGCAGCATCAGATGTACCCTGTGGCTCTCTGATGTCTAAATCCCATTTCAATGAGACTTAGGAACTTTGGAAAGGCTACCCTCTGGCACTGAATGGCTGCGTAAAGCTGGGTTTCATTGGGGCACTGAATGAAACAGGATAAAAAAACCTGACCTGGTGACTAAAGCATAGTGAGCTAGTGCTGCTGTGGTTACATTTCAGCTACAAACTTCTCCGGCCGTGCACGAAATCTATGCCAGGCTGATATATGGCTGATGCAGGGCTGGAAACAATTTGTGTGTATAAAGTAATCTAGGTTTCAGAGTAGCAGCCGTGTTAGCCTGTATTCGCAGAAAGAAAAGGAGTACTTGTGGCACCTTAGAGACTAACAAATTTATTAGAGCATAAGCTTTCGTGAGCTACAGCTCACTTCATCGGATGCATCCCACGGACCTTGGAGAAGGTTTAGAACCAAAAACTGCAGGCAATTTCTTTCTGCAGAAAACGGCTCTGATTTCCTAGGCTGAGAATTTCTCCAACACATTCTCCTCGCAGCCACCATGACAGCTGCTGTGTCCTGATGCATCCCTACCCTTCCCGTTAGCAGCAGCTCACAAGCTGTTCTCTAGAATAATTAGCCACAAGTGCAGGCTAGAACATTCGCTGGAACAATGTGTCGTACTTTGTTTCACTGGAACGATGCATCCGATGAAGTGAGCTGTAGCTCACGAAAGCTTATGCTCTAATAAATTTGTTAGTCTCTAAGGTGCCACAAGTACTCCTTTTCTTTTAAAGTAATCTAGGTCAGTTTCATCCTTATTGTGTGTAGTGGAGTAGCTTCTAGAGCAGGGGTTCTCAATCTTTCCAGATGACTGTCCCCATTTCAGGAGTCTGATTTGTCTTGCTTACCCCAAGTTCCACCTCACTTAAAAACGACTTGCTGACAAAATCAGACTTAAGAATAAAAAGTGTCACAACCACACTAGCACTGAACGATGGCGGACTTTCTCATTTTCACCATATTATAAATCGACTGGAATACAAATATTGTGCTTGCATTTCAGTGTGATACTTGAGCCTGTTTTTCACTTTGAGCCTCGCCTGAAGCCTGTGCCCATCGGGGCTGAAGCACGTAACTTCGCTTCAGGGGGCCTCTGTGGGTGGAGCCCTGAGCAATTGCCCAGCTTGCAACCCCCTAAGGCCGGCCTTGCACTTGTGACCCCCCTAAACCTGTTCCACCCCCCACCCCCGGTTGAGAAACACTGATCTAGATGAGTTTATGTACCCCCCTGGAGACCTCTACATACCCCTAGGAGTACACTTACCCCTACTTGAGAACCACTGCTCTATAGGACCAAACCAATCTCAGGGCCCCACACGGCTAGGTGCTGCACACACGCATCACGAGAGACAGCCCCTGCCCCCAAAGAGCTTACTGTCAAAATACACAATGAATGTTAGAACCCTTTCCTGCAGGCTATCGTGCTGAAGGCCCTTACGGATACAGAGCCATAAGCCAGTCCCACACAGGGCCCACGGACCTTGGGGAAGGTTAAGAACCAAAAACTGCAATTTCTTTCTGCAGAAAACGTCTCTGATTTCCTAGGCTGAGAATTTCTCCAACACATTCTCCTCGCAGCCACCATGACAGCTGCTGCATCCTGACGCATCCATACCCTTCCCGTTAGCAGCGGCTCGCAAGCTGTTCTCTAGAATAATTAGCCACAAGTGCAGGCTAGAACATTCGCTGGAACAATGTGTCGTACTTTGTTTCACTGGAACGACGTGTCGCGTTTTGTCTGTTTCCTCGGGACTGCGCCGAGAAAGGCAGCAGGCGCCCGTGGAGCAAACTGTCCCTCATGTTCCTGGCGCAGATGTGATTAACCCTCTGGTTGCTGGATTAAAAATAATACACAAGGCCAATATCCAAGAACATCCTGTCAGGAAAGGCAGTGTACTCTTGCTAAGCACTGCTGGGTTTTTTTTTAAAGACATGCAAAATGGCCTTAGCCCTGCACCCACTAGAGAACTGTGTGCACAAAGCAGGTCTCCGGTTGGCACGCACACCCCCCCTTTTTTGCCTGCAAACCCTCAAATATTTCCAATGCATTTGCAAGAGGCCCTTGGAAAAGGTAGCTCTTGCTGTGCTTTGTGCGGCCAGGTGACTAGGAGCCTCGCCAAATGGTGTTACCTACATCAAGGGGCAAGTAACACAGACTGGGTCCTCCGCTGCCCCTACAGCTCGAGCCGTCCTTCACAAAGTGCCTGCTGGCAAATCAGCTCTTCCCACAACGTTCCTATGGACCTGACTCAACAAGGGGCTTAAGCACAGGATGGCGTTTAAACGGGATTATGCCGGTGCTAAAAGTTAGGTCTAAAAGCAGGGCCACGATTTTCAAACGAGACTAGTGATTTTGAGTTCCCACTGTGAGCCACCTGCAAGGGACCTGATTTTCAGAAAGGGCCAAGCACTCACTCCTCTGACAAACCATTCAAGTGTCTCTAGTGCCTTTTGAAAACGTAGGCCTGTGGGCATGTGCATTGGCCCATTCTAAACAGAGAGTGACAGTGAAAGCCAGTCCCAGCTCTTCAGTAAATACCCCGGAGTGAGCCAGCACCCGTTCCAACGCCCGGCGTGGAGAGAGAATGGAAAAGCAGCTTCCAGATTGCGCTGAGCTCCTGGAAAATACCCACCTCCTTTTATAGGTGCACTAATACGCTCGCCCTTGACAAAAGAAGCAAGAGTCTGCCCCATGGGGAAATCTGGACAGAAATGGCTTTGTAGCATCACCGCGGTTCGAAAATTAACTCCACAAAGGGCAGGTGGGTGAAAACGAACACTGGAGCGAAGCGAGGATGGAAAATCCCAGAGAGCACTTCTTGCATTTCCTGCCATTAGCTGGTTTGCAGCTCTGCCTTACCAGGGAACCTGCAAAGCTTTGATTCCCAGACCAACAGGTTTATATCGCATCGCTCAGCTGAAGAACGACCTTGAGGCAAATATTATAATAACCGCGTTGGCATGTGCATTTACACCACTGCCCTCTGCTGTATGTAATCTGAACTGAGTGTGCCATAAGCCCTATACTGCAAACAGCTCATGACGATCCTCTGTTAGCTCAAACGATTAGCACCTGGGCTTTTGGGACCAGAAGGGTCAGTTCTATTCTTCTCCCTACAAGGCCACCTCGGTCCCTGATCTGTAAAACAGGGAAGATCCCTCCCCCCTTCTCCCGGCCTGTGTCTGGTGCTGGAACGGGCTCACTGGGGGTCTACCCATGAAGCTAGGGGTGCGAGTCCCAGCTCTAGGAATGATGCATCAAAACAGTATATAGCATGGACGGTGGGTGGCTGGGCTCTGCTTTTAGCAAGCTAGCTGGCTGAGAGTGAGCGGGAACACGCCTCTGTGGGCCGGGAGTCACATGCTCCGCTCCAAGTGTAGACAGACTCTTAATACAGATGTACCACACCTAGTACAACTGGGCCCTGATCCCTTCAGTGCTACTGTAACAACTCCTATGTACTAGTGCTCCTCAGGGGAAAAGCGCCCAAGCAGTGCAAGCCACGGCCACCGGGACCCATAGAGTTTCTGTAGCACAGCTGTGGGGGACCGATTTTCACCCTTCTTATAAAGCCCATTGAATTGAAATGTCAGTCTATGTGCTCGCTCTCTCTCTCTCCCCACAATGCCTTTTAATTAATTTTCTCTCTCCTCTTCAGAGCAGTTTTGTTCCCTTATTCAATTGTTTCCCTGTTTGCTCGGCCTTGTCCCTGCCAAAGGCCTTCACAGCTGAGGTTCCTGGCTCGAAAGCCTTGATTCTTTGCTCTCGCACAATGCAGGGCCACAAGGATTGTTGTATCCAGAGGCAACAGTCTGTCCTTTTCCCTCCATGGCAGCATGAGCCTTGCTTGGAAGTGTCTCCCGCCGGCTACTGGGAAAGTGAGTCATCCCTTTGTTTGCATCCCCCCAACTTTCTTTTCTTTGGGATTTATATTTAGGTCTTTTCTAAATAATTCATTTGCATGGGGTGGGAGGGAGCGGGGAATTTGTGTTTAAACCAGTGACTCTAGTTTGTTATCAGCTCCGCTCTGACCTTCCTCCATTTAGCTAATGGAATTCTTTGTGGGAGTTGTGTTATGGTAGAGTTATGAGGTCCCATCCAAGATCGGGGTGGCACAGCCACAGAGCAAGATACAGTCCCTGCCCCAAAGAGCTGAGACTCAAAATAGACAAGACCAACAAAGGGTAGGGGGAAAGGAAGGCTGGTTGGCCCTGTTTTACAGATGGGGAAACTGAGGCAGGGAGCGTTGGCCCTGTGTGTTGGCACATAGAGTCACACAAACAGAGTAGGGCTGAAAGGGAGCTCAAGACGTCCATCCACCCAGTCTGAGGCAGGATTAAGTATGTTTAGAGCACTCCTGACCCATGGTTAACGGCTAATATGTTCTTAAAAACACTGGCATGTGTCAAACTGCTCCTGGCGAAGGGGGCCAGCATGTCCGACGCTCTGGCTATTGAATTCATTCTCTCCTGTTGAAGTGACTTGCCCAATGTCACAGAGTCAGTGTCAGAGCTGGGGACTGAAGCCAGAGTTCCTGCAGCCCGGGCTTTTTTCATAATCCCAAAACCAACCCTTCCATCTAAGGAAGGTCCTGCTCTGCTTCTGGTGGGACTGTAACAGGGGCAGCTGCCTCCCATGTACCCCCTTGCGGGCAGGGGCCGCTCTATGGCACCCTGCTTCTGTTCTCCCCCCCTCTTAGGGCCTTTTAAGAATCCACAGCACAAGGGTGGTTCAAACATTCCCCCTCACTGAGGCCAGTGACCTATACGAAAAAGTCAGTCTTCAGCCCAGCTGGCCTTTATCGTTTCTCTCCTGCTTGGGCAGGGTCTCTGCCAGGCCACTCCCTGCCTGGGACCTAGTTCCTCACATGCCCCCGCAGGACCCTTCTTGCTCCCTGCAGTAGCTGCAGACCTACCTGCAGTGTTCTGGGGTTCCCCTTTAAGCACAGCTCTGTCTGAGGGCATCGCCCGATTCCCCAAAGGCGGGATCCTCCTGGGGTAAGGTTGCTTTAGCCCCAGGCTTTCCAGCCCCTCTGCCGCCCCCCTTACAATGACTGATGCATATTTATGTTCCTCTGAATCGGGGCAGTTCTGCTTCGTCACTGACATGCAGGCCTGGAGTCAGATGTGACGAAGTGGGACTGTTCTTAACGTTTCCTCTGAATACTGTAGGGGTGCCTCAGTTTCCCCTATGCATTTCTTAAGTCTTAAGGTGATGCTCAGGAACTGCTCCCTACGAAGCCAGTCAGGACACTTGGGAAGTCTCCTCTCTGGGAGCAGCCTGTCTTCAGGGCAAGAAGCTCACACGGCTTCCACCTTCCTGGGTCTGACCTCGGAGCATTCAGCATCCTCTGCCCCTCCGTGCACTTCCCGCAGCGAGTCCACCCAGGCGGGGTCCTGGGGAAGCCAGAGGGTCCTGCCCCCCAACTCCACAGTCAGACATGACTCTCAGCCAGCCAGTAAAACAGGTTTATTAGATGACTGGAACATGGTCTAAAACAGAGCTTGTAGGTGCAGAGAACAGGACCCCCTCAGCCGGGTTCATTTTGGGGGGCAGTGAGCTAGATAACCACGTCTGCACTTCACTCCATGTCCCCAGCCAGCCCCAAACTGACTCATTCTCCAGCCCCCCCTCCTCTGGGCTTTGTACCTTTCCCTGGCCAGGAGGTCACCAGATTCCTTTGTTCTCCAACACCTTTAGCTCTCACCTTGCAGCGGGGAACGGCCCAGGCCATCAGTTGCCAGGAGACAGAGCGTAGGCCATTTATGTACCCTGGCCCTTTGCTCTGCAACAATTACACCCCCTTATCTCACCACCTAGAGACTTAAGAAATGCATAGGGGAAACTGAGGCACCCCTACAGTATTCAGATGAAACATTAAGAACAGTCCCACTTCATCACATTGGGACACTCCAATTTTATTCCCAGCTCTGCCACGTGGGGTATATTTACACTGCAAAGAACTCCCTGCCCCCAAGACTCAGAGCCCAGCTTGACTGACTCGTGTAGTGAGGCTAAAAGCAGTGTAGACGTTCCCGCTTGGGCCACAGCCTGGGTGCCAAGACTCCACCCTGCCTCCTGAGGTTTCAGAGCCCAGGCTGTAGCCCAAGTGGGAATGTCTACACTGCTCTTTGTAGCCTGAGCCAGAGGCAGTTGACCTGGAGCGCCAGAATGGGGCGGGAGGATGTGTTCTTTGCAGTGTAGACATGCTCGGAGGGTCGAAGCTGATGGCTCATCTCCCCGGGAGCACTTTCCCCACCCACCATGTGAGAACAAACTCGTCCTGGCCCCAGCAGTTTGTGTTGTCACCAACATCCGGGAAAGGCGGGTGCATAACACCCCACGCTCAGCGTTCTCCACCCACACTCACAATTTACAGCAACTTTGCACGGGTGTGAGTGGTGACACAAGCTGCAAGGGAAGGGGGTAACTCCAGGCTCCACTGGGTTTCAAAGGATGCCGCAGACAGAGGCTTAATCGGAGAGGATGTCTCTGCACCTGAGACCAGCCGCCCACTGTAATTCCTTGTGTTGGCATAGACTTAGAGGCCCAGCCCCTTTGCGCTAGGCGCTGTACATACATAACCAAGAGACGCTCCCTGCCCTGCAGCGCTCACAAGGGCAGGAGAGGATGAGACACAACAGGTGTCTATAAACAGCACAAGGTCGCACTGAGAGGACAATGGGATAAGTAGCAGTCACGGCCTGGCAGAGGCGAGGTCTAAGGTGGGATTTGAAACCCACGGCCTCCTAGAAAACAGGAGGGGGGAAAAATGCAAAAGATTGGCTTCCTCTGGAAGTTTAATAACTGGGGGGTAAAATTATTACACATGCCCCCCATTAACAAAGACTCTGGTGCTGAGCAAACAGTTACAATAAAACACCATCCAATCCCTATCAAAACCAGACAGAACACAGACCAGCAAACACGCACGGCTTCATTGTTCCACAGCACTTATATCTGCATGATGCACACTCGGTTTTAAATGCAGACTGCACTCCTGGTTGAGGGTGGGGTGGGAAATCAGTAAGCCTTAAGCACCCACAAATAGGAAAGCTCATGTGAAATTCAGAGGGAAAGCTCCATAAAGGAATCCAGTTTAATCCTGCGTCAGTCAGCTAAACCTCAGCAAATGCTCCCTGCCAGTGAGGTTTGCTGGGCTTCCAAGCCAAGCGGTGGCAATTCAATTAATTGTGGGTTATTTAAGACACGGAATGTATAGAAATAGAGGCGTATCCCTTTAAATAGTTTGTAGGCCCTCCGGGGTGCTCACCATGGTCTGTGTTGCAGAAGCTGCCAGAGCAGCAGCATGTGGCGCTTGACCTGGCTTTTCTATTTTTTTTTGCGGAGGGTACATTTAGTAAACAAAGTTATTTGGGACCCAACAACGTACTGCGGGGAACAAACCCAGATAGGTGGAGGGAATGGATAACAATCCCCCCATCTCTAACGCCTACGATCATTGCTAACAGGACCCAGGAGCATGTAGCGGGGGGGGGGAGGCCTTTAAACACACAGACAAACTTGCTAGCTGGACGGTTGCTGTCTCGCTTGACATCACGGGGGACTGGATTGAGCGTGAATCTCAAGAGCAGGAGCCAGGCTCCGTAGACAGGGTCTGGGAGACGCTCAGCTCGTCCAAGGCTCAGGCAAAGAGAGCAACACGGCACACACGGATCAGCAGGCTGCGCTAGCGGGAAAGGATTGGCCCTGGCTGGCTAAGCACGAAGCATGGGGAAAAGCCGGCAGAGGTGGGGGAAGAGGGACGCCTCCCTGCGCCCATGACTATTGCATGGAGATCCAGCCCCACAAGGCTCCTTCCGGCCCCGTTTTCAGCCCTCCCTGGTTTCATTAAGGCCGTGTTTTGATCAGCAGGGCTCTCACTCCCACCCCTGGAGGAGCTGGGCTCTGCTTGATGCCCCACTCCTCTGCCTGGTGGGGTGAGAGTCCACCAAGACAGTCTTATCACCCTCCCTCATTCGTACAGCTGCCCCGGGAGTGGAGGTCTCTCTCCAGAGACCGTTAGGGCGTCACTGGGCTGAGCGTGCCCACAGCGTGATCTCCATTAGGCTGGAGGTCTCCTGATCCCTCCACAACCAGGGTCCTCAGGAGCGGAAATGCCCCCAAGGAAGCTGGCCCTCCATCTGGCTGTTGGCTGCATTGCCAGCATGACCCATCCAGGGGCTCACAGGATGGGCTTTGGGAGCAGATCCTCAAGCCAGGCTCACGGCTGGGACCAGAGCTCTCTGGGCTCTGAGGGGTAGGTGGGGACCAGGGAGCACTAGATCTTGGTGGTGCGGCACTGGGATATGCCCAGACGATCACTGTGGAATACTCCACCTTGCTTTGGCATCTTGCCTGGGTTTGGTCTGGGGTTGTCACGTCTCCCTGGAGGATGGTCTGGAGGGGCTGACTGTATTTATCCCGGGCGCTAGAGGCCTCTGCTGGCCAGGTGCTTTCCAGGAAGGACTTGCACATTATCGTCTCCTGCTGGCCACAGATGACTCCTGAGACCCCATGGAATGGAAAGTTGGGATACCCCGCTCTCTGCTTCTTGCTCGGCTCCTCTGGGAAGTTCCCCAAGTCCTGCAAGGGTGAGGAGGTTACATGGAGAGCTGAACAGATCATTGATTTTTTTGGTTTAGGCGCACATCCCCCCCCCCCCACACACACACTTCAAAGAAAGTAAATGGTTTGGTTTGAATTGAAACTGAATTATTTGGGGTTTTTCTCACTGAAACAAACAAACAAATTCATTTTGGGTTGAACTAAAATGTTCTGTTTGACTTTGATCAATTCCCCCCCCCAAGTTTTTTGGGGCAGGTCATTTTGGGGTATTTTTCACCCACCTTTAAAAAAAAAAAGTTAGCAACATTTCAAAAGAAAAATGCCATTTGGAAACAAGAAGCCAAAACATTTCATTTCAAAATGGCCAAACTGTCTTGACTTTTTCAATTCCATCCCCCCCAACACACTCCCACTTCATTTTGTTTTTCCAGCCAAAACTATTTGCTGAATTCAACCGAAATTCACACGTCATTTCACTGTCTCCCAAATGCATTTTTTCCGTGACTTTACTATCTGCCAAAAACATGCCCCCCAGCTCTAGTAATGCGCACACCAGCTGGTGACCTATGACTGCGACAGCCAGCGGGCAAATTACATGTGTCCCTCCCACCCCCCCCAATAACATAATGGTGCCAGCCAATGGTGCACAAAGGAAGGGCCCAGGGAATGGGTGGCTTGCAAGCAGCTGAACTTGGTGCATCCCTGCATAGAAAACCCACCGGGTGCCCATGGCTGAAGAAAAACAGAGACCCATGCCCTTAACACCTTGCAGGGGCAGGAGACATATTGCTATGTTTAAGGGACTTAACGCAGTGAGAGAGCAGTGGTGAGGCAGTCAGACAACGGGCATCGTGCCTGGAAGCTCAGCACTGAGAGATGTCAAGTCATTGGGGAAAGGTGTTTTCTTGTCCCGTGGGGAGGGTGACTCGGTGTGACAGGGGACCTGGCAGAGACCCGGAAATCTCCCAGCCTGGGTAGCCTCTCTCCCTTCTGCTCCTGCCTTCTCTCTGTGCTCCTTGGAGACAACACCTCCAGCTCTTACGGCACTGGGAAAACAGCCTGGGGGGGCCGGGGGAGGGAGAGGCTTACAGTCTGCTCCTATGACAGGTTTCAGAGTAGCAGCCATGTTGGTCTGTATTCGCAAAAAGAAAAGGAGTACTTGTGGCACCTTAGAGACTAACAAATTTATTAGAGCATAAGCTTTCGTGATGCATCCGATGAAGTGAGCTGTAGCTCAAGAAAGCTTATGCTCTAATAAATTTGTTAGTCTCTAAGGTGCCACAAGTACTCCTTTTCAGTCTGCTCCTAGTACATTTGCCAGAGACGGTGACCAATTCGCAGCATAGGACGCAGGAAACCCTCAGGCAGGCAGAGCCAGCTATTAGCACTCCTCACATTGGCCATTTTGAGTTATTAGCAACATTTGGCTGGGGACAGAGCCCGACCCCCTGGCTTTCACATTCAAGGGATCTGGATATTAGCACCTGCCTGGCCACTTCCTGACACTATTTTTTGTTAGTTGCAGCCCTGCAGGCCCCCGGCACCCAGCTCCTTGTGGAAAGCCCCGACCACAGGCAGGCTTGTGGGGCTGCAGCCAGGGAAGGAAGCACTAGAATGTGTGCCAGACCCTGGTGCCAGACCAGGGTGCAGCCTGGAGAGCACAAGGGAGGTACCATGCAGCCCTATGGCCTCCCCGTGCCCCGGCTCCCTGGGGAAAAGCCTGGCGTCCAGCGGTAAACCCTCTCCTCGCTGCTGTGCACCACCGGAACTCCCCAGGACTGCCCCACGCTGCTCTCTCAGGCAGGGGCCTTCCTCTTACTGGCAACTTTTGATTAATTAGTAACTTCCTGCTGGGAGCAGAGAGGCAGCTAACGAACAGCACCCACCATATCTCTGTGCAGAAAAACGTGTACTCACCAGCCACAGTTTCTGTGGCAGCCAGCTGGCCAGGTGGCTTTTAGCGGGGTCAGGGACTTGCGGCCACAGGCAGCCCTGTATTCTGTAGAGGACAACACCCAGCATTGGTACTGAGATGACCACGTCGAGGAGGGAAACACCTCTCTCTACATTCTTGCGACTAGCATGGTCTCCCCAGGGATTGGAGACTCCATTAGCTAGGGCCCTGACACTGGATCCAAAGGTACCAGACTAGGGGGCTGGTCCAGCACTCACTGAAATCAACGACAGTCTTGAGTGGGCTTTGGAGCAGGCCCTCTGAGCTTTGCTGATTATGTCTGCATTGCCTAGGGATGCCTACCGCATTGACTAACCTCCCAAAGTCCTGTCCCAAGATGCACCGGGCTCAGGGTGAAGGATTTTGGGAATGGACTCTCTTTGGTTGCTCCAAAGCTCTGGCAAGAGTCCTGAAGGGAACGCTAAGATCACAGGAACACTAAATGTTTTAAAGGGAAAGATGAAGGCCCTTTTGTAGGTAGGAAAATAATGATGAGAGCCCACATTTCTATCGGAGCAATTCCCATCCCAGAGGGCTCGGCAAACTCTACACAGGTATTCCTGCACCTACCACTGAGATGCAGATCCCGGGGCTTGGCAACCTGCCCTGAGGGGACGAATCCTGCCCTGGCTGGGAGATGGAGGGGTGGGACCTTGTAGGTCTCTTCCAGCTCTGACTTCTAGGATTCTGCGAGTCCCCGCTAGGGGAACGTGGCGGCTTTTTAACAGCACCCAGCACCCCTATCCTGCCACTCAGGACAAGGAATGGAGAGGAACGTTGTGTCCACCTAGAACTTCAGGAACAATTAAGGAGGTGGAAGGGCACGTAGGACACCAGGGCTAAAATCTCCTTGGTAGGAAGTACCACGAGATCATTCGTGGCCGAAAGCCCTCTGCGGGTTGAGTGTAAATTCTCAGCTACAGGACGGATCCTGTGGCAACACAGCATCCCCTAGCACAGGGCTCAGCAACCTCTGGCTCATGGACTGCCAGGGTAAGCCCCTGGTGGGCCAGGCCAATTTGTTTACCTGCCGCATCCGCAGGTTCGGCCGATCGCAGCTCCCACTGGCTGTGGTTTGCCGTTCCAGGCCAATGGGGGCTGCTGGAAGTGGCGGCCAGCATCTCCCTCGGCCCGTGCCGCTTCCCGCAGCCCCCATTGGCCTGGAGCGGCGAACCGCGGCCACGAGCCAAAGGTTGCCAATCCCTGCCCTAGCACCATGCTGGGGCACAGGGCTTAGTGCTGTTTCAGCATGAAGAGCATCCTCCTCTGAGTTACCCACCACCCTCCCCAGCCCCACACTGACTTAGCAATGTGGTAGAGGACACTCTCTTCTCGAACGCCACTTCCTTGCAGTATAGTACCTAGCTTGTTCCTTGGTGGTCCCCCATCCAAGTACTAACCAGGCCTGACCCTCCTTAGCTTACAGGATCCAATGGGAGGGTTGGGGGAGGGAAATCACCCTCACCCACAGACACTCAGAAGGGTGGCCGGGATGGGACTCACAAACATACATACAGGGGGTGCTTGAGGACACAGGCCAGAGCAGCCATGATGAGCAGGACAACTAGCCCCACGCACAAGGAGTACAGCAACAGTTCAACCGTCCCATTGTCTGTAAAGAAAGCAGGGAAAAGCTCTAGGTGCAAAGCCACTGGGGACCAACGAGCAAGAGCCCTTGGGAGCCTGCATTGCAGCCTCCCCCCGGCGGATGAGCTGGCATGCTAACGGTTTGCCCAGGGACAGCACAAAACCCAAGACCAACGGCAGCCCACAGGGACTGTCTCCCATTCTGTGCTGCCCCACATGATCCTTTGCACCCATGCAAGGCAGGTGTAAGACATGACCATTCTGGCGGGGGGACACTTGGCCCTGGCGTACAGGGCCGTGCACGGCAGCGGGGACACAGGCCTTGTGAATGTACCTGATGCAAAATGGAGTGACCAGTCTCAAGCCTTAGGAAGCCTGGAAACTCTAGCTTATGGGGATGGGGTCGGGAGAAGATGCTCACCCCAAGGGGGAGAGGACCAGTACGGGGATGGAAACAGGAGCAATGGGATGGAGCTGGGCAAAGGGGAAAACGCAGGCGGAAGTGCAGAATCGAGAGCGATCCAGCGGAGGAATCATCTGCCCCAGGGAAGCGGTGGAAGCCCCATAGCTTGGTTGGAGCAGATGCTGGTAGAAATCTATCCTACCTTGGCCAAGGGACAGGCTAGATGTGCCCAAGCAGGTCTCTGCCACCTCATTTCAGTGCCTGCTGACCCCCCAGGACCCCCAGTCCAGGGCATAGCACCCGGTTCTCCACTTTTCTCACCAAAGCTTCTGGTTCGGATGGAGAGGACAGAGCTCTGGGTGCTTCCCCCGTCGGTGCTGACAGAGATGCCCACCCTCACCACGGAGTTGGGAGCCAGGCCCACGATGAGATAGCGACGGACGGAGCCGTTCACCACCACGGCTGTAAGACAGGAGATGCCGCTGCTCAGTCCCAGCTGGTGAGCCCAGGCTCAGCCAGCATTGATCCCAAAGCCGGTTGGTGCCTTACCCTGGGCGTCTTTCCCCTGCGCCTCGTAGGAGATGGTGTAGTTCCGAATGAATCCGCCTTGCTCCTCCAATGGGACCTCCTCCCACTGCACCTCCACCTGGGATGGCCAGACCTGGGTGGGATGCAGAGTTGGGGCACGGAATGGAGCTGCAACCACATGGGGGGGGCAAGGGAAGAGTTAACCAGCCCCATCCCAGGGCATCCAAAGCTGAGATCCCCTCTCCCTTCATTCACAGCTGTGGTATTTCAGGCTTTTCATCAGAAGGATCTCAAAGCCTGCCACAAATATTAACCCTTTCCTTCCCTCCCCACAACTCCCTTAATGCCCATTTTACAGATGGGGAAATGGAGGCATAGAGCAGCAATGTGACTTGTCCAAGGCCATGCAGCAGGTCAGTAGCAGAGCTGGGAATAGAACCCAGGAGTCCTGCCCTAACCACTAGACCCCACTCCCTCCTCCTTGCAGGAATGAGGGTTTCCAGACTTACAGAAACTAACTCCATGTCTCCTAGGAGCTCCCCAAACATCCTCTGGTTTCAGGGAGGGAGGGGAAGATATGAGCTCAGCAGGAGACACAAGGGTCGATGATAATCTTCAGTCTAATGCTTCCCCAGCAAAGCCACTGGCACTCTTCATTGGCCCCTGCACCTTTTCCCACATCACTGGAGCGCTGCCGGGATTCTCTTAGGGGTGGAAGGGATCTGGCCGCGTCTGCCCCAAACACTCAGCACCTACCGATTTGCTTTGAGTAAGCGCTTGTAGAGCCTGCAGCCCGGACGGCTCCGTCGCTCAGGGCAAAGATTGTCAGGCTGTAGAGATACCCCGGCTCAATTGCCTCTGCGGGGACATGACAACAATAAGCAATGGTGAAACCTCCCGTCTCTTCCGCATCACAACCCCAAGGGACGTGCACCCAAGAGCATAGCCTCCCTGCTTCCCGCTTCAGTCCCCCATGGGTGGGAGACTGCAGGAGAGCTTTGGGGCAAAGCGGGTACAAACAAACCAACAGACATTTCTCTAAGCTGGAGCACATCTGACAAGACGACTTAACCCACATGCTTCAGGGTATCCACTGATCACCATACTGGATCAGGAAGGCATCCACCCCCCACCCCATGCCTACAAAGCCATCAGCATTACCTGTTGGTGGACTTGCCTGTTCCCCGCTGGTAATTCCTATACTCCTGCCTTGCCTGGCTATCCAACCACACACCCAGCCTGGGGGACGTGGGCTGACGACAGGGTTTGAACGTAGGACCTGCAGTACTAAAAGCTTGAGGCCGTAACACCGGAGCTAGAGGAGTAACTCTGCAAGCTAGGAGCAGTAGTAGGTTCTTCTCCTCATCTGTTACTAGACGAGGACAAAGACCCGCCTCTCGCTGGCTCGGTGTCGCGGGCACTGACAGTCCCCTGTAGGGGCTTATTCATGACACTACCTCTGATGTGAAGTCCTAGCTAGGAATGTGGAGGAGGGTCCTTCCTCTGTTTCTCCATCTCCCTCCCCCTAATCTGTCACTTCTGGAATCACTCCCCCACCCGCCAGTCACCTGCCAGGACCACCCTGCTCATGTTTCCCGGCTCATAACGCCAGCTGCTGCTCTGCCCCCGGTTCTCAGACACCCGGCCCCACTCGAAGACATAGGCCACTGCAGCAAAGCCAGGGGGATCCCACCGCAGGAGGAGACTATAGTCGCTCGCCGGAGAGACCAGGACGGGCAGCAGCGGCACTGAAAGGAACACAGGGAGAGCAGAGAGGGAGGCTTGCCCAGTGCTGGGCTTTGGGGGGTGCTCACATTTCTGTGGGGGAAGGACCGTTTGCCTGTCTCCCCCCAGATCCAGTGCTGAAGGGGAACTTGGCTCAGGTGGTGCAATGTCCCCCCTGTGGTCCCTCTGCCTGGGCGGGGAGAGATGGTGCCGACAAGGTTCCTGGGGGCTCCCAAGCATCCATTGCGCTCTGGGCCCCGCGCTGTCCACACGTGCTCCAAGAGGGCAGTGCACTAGTGGGTCTCCCCATTGTATCAGCCCCTGCTGGGGATGCAGCTGAGACTTCCCCAGCCAGGGTCCCATTATGGGCTTCACCTCCCCTCCCCATGGGAACCCAATGCCCCAGGGCTCCCGGACCGTCTGGTTGGGAGCCGCCCCCACATAGTGATAAGTGCCTGATCCCCCTCACCCCGCCAGGAACAGAACCCCTCCCATATTCCCCTGCAGGTCGAGCTCAACGGCACAACCAGGGGCCGGGCCAGCCACCACCACACCCTGCTGAACGCTGCCTTGGGAGCGAGACCCATGCCTGGGGTGCGGAGATCAGGCTGGGCCTCACCTGCTGGGGCCTGCCCCGCCGGGATTGACAGCTTGGTTGCGGGGGACTCGCCCACTGAATTGCTGGCGGTGAGGAAGAAGGTGTGTTCCTCGGAGGCCGGCAGCTCCAGAGCGCACTGCAGAGAGAAGGTGCGGCATGCCAAGACAGCCGGCTGCCCAATTCGCTGCCAGCGGAGGCTGTAGGTCAGGATCCTGCCGTTGGCTTCCTTTGGCTGCAGAGGCTGAGAGGGAAAAAGCAACGTCAGGCTGAGCCTCATGGCGGTGCAGGAGTTAGGTGGATGGCTGAGCTCTCCTGCTAGGGCTGGACTGAAAGAAGGACACAGTAGAACTGACTGAGAAATGACTTTCCCCTTGAAACACGTTTTCATTAAATAACCCTCTTGCTTCTCAGAGTCTTGATGAAAAGCCGCCATTATTATTTTTTTGGACAAAAATGGAAATTTTTTTTACAAAAATGTCCATTTTATCAAGACAAACCCTTTTTTCTGGAGAGAACAAACAAACCAGTCCCAAACAAAACACTCTGATGTTTAATTTCCTAGCAGCTCCAACACCAATACAAACAGGGAATCATCACCAAGCGGGTGTGTTTCTAGTGGGGTCCTGCAGGGATCGGTCCTTGGTCCGATGCTCTTTAAACACTTTTGTCGATGACCTGGTACGAGAACATAAAATCATCACTGATAAAGTTTGCAGCTGACTATAAGACTGGGGGAGTGGTCAATAATGAAGAGGGCAGATCACTGATATTGAGCAATCTAGATCGGTTGGTAAGCAGGATGCAAGCAAACAATATGCGTTTTAATACGGCTACATGTAAACATCTACACTTGGGAACAAAGGATGTCGGCCCAACTTACAACAGGCTCTATCCCGGGGAGCAGGGACTCTGAAAGAGATTTAGAGGTCATGGCCGATAACCGACTGAATCTACGCTCCCAGTTGACGCTGTGCCCAAAAGGGCTAACGAGACCCTTGGATGCATAAACAGGGGAATCTCGAATAGGAGCAGAGAGGCAGATTTACTTCTGTATTGGCACTGGTGCAACCGCTGCAGGAACTGTGTGTTCAATTCCGGAGTCCACAATTGAAGAAGGATAATGATAAATCCGAGCAGGTTCAGCGAAGAACCACAAGAATGATTAAAGGATTAGAAAACCTGTCTGATAGCAACTGAGCTCCTTGAGTCTATCTAGTTAGCTTAACGAAGAGAAGGTGAAGGGGTGACTCGATCACAGGCTATAAATATCTACATGGGGAACAGGTATTTGACGAGCCCATTATCAGTCTCGCAGACACAAGTGTAACCAGATCCAATGGCTCCAAGTTGAAACTGGACAGATTCAGACTGAATATAAGGTGTAAATTTTTAACAGTGAGGTTAATTAAGCATTGGAACAATTATCAAGGGTCATGGGGCATTCTCCATCAGTGACAATTTTTAAATCAAAGGTGGATTTTTTTTTTTTTAAAGATGGGCTCTAGTTCAAACAGGAATTATTTGGGGGCAATTCTCTGGCCTGGGCCATGCAGGAGGTCAGACTAGATGATCACAACGGTCCCTGCTGGCCTTGGAATCTAAGCATCGAATACACAGAAAACATAGGAGAGAAAGAACAGGTGAGTGTTAAAGAGAGAGAACCAGAAAGCATGAGTGAGAGAACGTGAACAAGTTCAAGAGAGAACAAGGGACCAAGACAGACCAATAGAAAGTGTGATTGAGGAGGAGATGGAAAGTCCGAGTGACTCAGAGAGAGAATCAGCTATGCTGATGTCCCTGTTCCTATGGAGCAGTCTGCATCAGGGCAATGGCCCCTCACAGTACGTCTACACTGCACACTAAGCCCACAGTCTGACTCAGGTTTGAGCCTAAGCTCCCCTTTGTTCACACACAAAATCAGTCTGACTCGAGTCCACAAGCAACTCAGGATCTGGTCCTAGAACCCCGCTGGGGACAGGTTGGGTGAGAGCACAAGTGCTGCTGTGACTTAGGTTCAAGCCCCATCATTTTGCAGTGTGGACACACTGCTCAACCCACTGACCTGAGTCAGAAGGGCTGCGTAGTGGAGTGTGGACAGGTTAAGCACAGCTGTGAGACCTGGGTCCAGTAACCGTAAAGCCAGGTTTACAACGCGGCATGGACACTGAAGTCCACAAGCTTGGGTGACAGAGAGACACAGGCTTAGTGCGAAGTGTAGATACCCCCGCAGTTACACACCATGCTGCTTCAGTACTGTGTCACCAATGCGCCTGTTTGCATAATGCTTGAAGAGACAGGAGATATCCACACGTCCAGGCTGGGACTGCTGCTGGTGGAGAGATAGCTGCTGAAACTTTTTTCCTCCAGTCGGAAAATGTCAATTTGTTGAAACCGAAACTTTTCAGTGGGATGGTTCAACGAACCCTTCAGTCAAAACCAGAGAGAGAGAGAGAATGCGAGTGACTAGTCAATGGACTGGTTGTTAGGGCTTCCACTAGGGGCAGGGAGAGTTGCCCTATGAGCCGTCTCTAGGTAACAAGTGCCTTGTCCCCCTCACCAATGGGGTTGTTGGGTGCCCACTCCAGAATAGCTAATTGGTCTCTCCTCACCTGGGAGGTGTGACCCACATCCTAACTCAGGCAGAGCAGGGGCTATCGTGGGTGAGGGTCTCTCTTGAAAAGTTTCAAAAGATCGTGGCTTAGTCCTGATGTGGAATGTAAACAAATTTCAAACCCTCACATTTTTTTTGTTTTTACCAAAAACCAGAATTCTTGTTTTCCACCCAGCCCTAGCTGGGACACAAACCCACATACAGCCCAGCTCCTAAATCCTTTCCCAACCCTTCCCGGGCAAACAAGTAACGATTTGGGAATGTAAAGGCCAAATGTGACCTGGATCATCCAATCTCTCTTGGGGCTGGCCTGGTCGTATTTGCAGAACTTTGTCTATCCCTTGGGGCTTGTCCCTGGTTCTGATGCTACTCATGTCTGGGAAGGGATCTCCATTGGTTACAGTTCTCCACTCATGCTGGTATGAATCAGGAGCAGCTCTGCTTAAAATCAAGTGAGAGGAGAAGTCAGGCCCATTGATGTCAATATGGCTTTGCCAGCAGAATTAAACCTTAGACCGAGCCCTAAAAGCTGGGAATTCTCAGTCAGGGACCCTGCAGCAGATGGTTCTTGTTAATTGTACTTCATGTTCTTTATTTTGATCCTTAACTGCTGCAGGGGCAACCACATGGAGTCAGGCCTGGAGTCACCCATGACACGTGCAATGCAGGACTATAACCCAACTCTTTATCCCAACCCCTTCCCAGGTTGTCTGCGCTGGATCCTTGCTTGGCCCCCTACCTTCCACATCAGAATGATCTCATTCCTCTCGTCAGAGTCCGGCGTGGCTATTCGTCTCCAAAGAGCCGGCCCTCTGGACGGGGCTAGGAGGTGGCCGTGGGCAGGCAACGGCAATGCGGGAGATGCAAAGGAGAGAAATGAAGTCATTGAGAGAGAATCCTGCAGGGGGGGAGCTGATAGCAGAGGTGTGACGCACTCTATATATAGGTTTCAGAGTAGTAGCCGTGTTAGTCTGTATTCGCAAAAAGAAAAGGAGTACTTGTGGCACCTTAGAGACTAACAAATTTATTAGAGCATAAGCATCCGATGAAGTGAGCTGTAGCTCACGAAAGCTTATGCTCTAATAAATTTGTTAGTCTCTAAGGTGCCACAAGTACTCCTTTTCTTTTTACTCTATATATAGAGTGTGAATATAATGTAACTAAAATATGCTTCAGGCAAAAGGTCTCTTGTAAGGTATCATTAGAAAGCTTATAATATACTGAGTGTGGTCATCCCATTTGTATAAATGTATTACTCTTGTATCTGAAACTAGAAATATGAAATATAACTCTGAGGGCCTACTGTAGTTATGCAAAGTGTGGGCCATTAATGGTGGTTTGGAATCTTGACGGCTCCCATCAACCAGGACAACTGACTGTGGATGGCTCTGTTTGCAGGCCCCCCTTCTTGTGAGTCAGGCTGGGAGGAATACAGGCTTGGGATCTTACAGTGATGTGTGATCATGTCACCTGAACTGCAATCCATCTTTAACCTGGTGCTTTTCCACTGAGAAGGAGGGGTGGGAACCCAGAGGGACAAAGGATTCCTGCCTTATGCAAAAGATATATACGTGGGTGGAACAGAACAAGGGGGGAGCCATCATGAGGAATCCCCTCGCTTCCACCTGAGCTGGAACAAGGACTGTACCAGGGGAAAGGATTATGCCCAGACTAGGAAGGCGTCCAGTCTGTGAAAGAAACTTATGGAAACATCTCTAAGGGTGAGATTTTATCTGTATTCAGCTTCCTACTGTATTAGCATAGATTTGTGGGTTTTATTTTATTTTGCTTGGTAATTCACTTTGTTCTGTCTGTTACTACTTGGAATCACTTAAATCCTACTTTCTGTACTTAATACAATCACTTTTTACTTATTAATTAACCCAGAGTATGTATTAGTACTTGGTGTGGGGGGGGGGGGCAAACAGCTGTGCATATGTCTCTGACAGTGTTATAGATGGTGAACAATTTATGAGTTTACCTTGTATAAGCTTTATACAGGGTAAAACGGATTTATTTGGAGTTTGGACCCCATTGGGAGTTGGGCATCTGAGTGTTAAAGACGGGAACACTTCTGTAAGCTGCTTTCAGTTAAGCCTACAGCTGTTAGGGGACGTGGTTCAGACTTGGATCTGGGTTTGCAGCAGGCTAGCGGGTCTGGCTCAAACAATGCAGGGTGCTTGAGTCCTAAGCTGGCAGGGCAGGAAAGCAGGAGCAGAAGTAGTCTTGGCACATCAGGTGGCAACTCCCAGGGGGTTTCTGTGATCCAACCAGTCACAAGAGAGTATAGATTGCTCTGTGCTGCTACCTGGGGGAGACCGTACCAGACCCACCGCTGCTACTCTCGCAGCCATCAGTGACAGAGGAGTTTGTTTAAGCCTTCGTGGTGAATATAATTTGTATTACAGGAGCACTCAGCTTGGACCCTCACAGCCCCACAGAGACACACACTCCCTGCTTGAGGAGTGGACGGTAGATGGCACCCACAGGGTGGCGGGAAGAGGGGCAACATACAAGCCGGGAGAGATTGGGGTGACAGCAGGCAGATGGTTTGGGCGTGCAAGCTAAGTGCTGGCACAATCAGGGTTACTCACATTTATGCACTTGCACAGGGGACGAGGAGGAGGCCCATGGGAAAGGCCTCAGGGCAGAGAGGGGCTGGTGCTCCTGAAATTTGGGTCTGAGGTGGGTGTGGTGGATGGTCCTACTTCCTGTTCTATCTCCCTCCCTGTCCATGCTTCCCCAGCTCATGGCCGGGCTACTGGAGACAGGAGGGAGGAGGAGGACAGGACCTGCTATGGCAGGGTGGGCAGCAGCCTTGGGGTGAAGACAGGAGGGGGCTGGAGAAGTGAGCATGTCTAACTACCCGCAGGCAGAGTCTTCACAAATCTCTCATGGCTCCAGGCGCTCCAGGAGGGGTCCCCTTCGCTCCAGCGGGAGGCGTCGCTCTGGTATAGCGCTCGCACCTGGATGGAGTAGTTGGTGAACGACGAGACGCCACAGATGTCCTTCGACGCGGGCACGTCCTCTGCGGCTGTGACATCCACCTTCATGGGGGGTGGGACGGGTCCCTTATAGCTCTTGTCTTGGCAGCTCGCCCCAATTCTGCTCTAAAGCACTGATTTGCTGTGCAGAGCGGGTGGCTCAGGGGCTCTCCACCTCAGCTCAAACCAACTAGAGGCTCTTCAAGCTGGGCTCTCTCCGCCCCAGTAACCCCAGCCAAGGGGCATGATGGAGGACCGCTTCCCCCTGATGCAGGAACTGGGTTCAGCAGAAACCACCTCTGTTCTCATAGGACACTTGAGAGAAGCAGAGGGGCCTGAGCCAATGTGATGGCTGCCATCCTGTCTGACACACTGGGGACTGAACCAGGGACCTCCAGAGCTAAATGGAGGAGCTGCTACAGCTTGAGCTAAAGAGTCAAGCCTCCCTAAGCAGGCCTGCAACAGGCTCATCCCTCTGTGGGTCAGCCATGGGGCTGGGATTTGTGAAACAAGCACCAGTGAGTTACACTAGCCCCCCCAGCTTAAGCAGGAGGTGGCCAAATGCAGGGGCGTTTCAGCGAGGGCCTCCTTGCCTTTGGAACTTGCCTTCCCTCTCTTGATCTCTCCGAGCCCAGACTTATTGAGCCTGTGAGACTTCTGGGCCAGCCCCTTCACTGGTGTACGTTAGCCTTGCTCCACTGCTGATTGAGAGCAGAGGATGAGCCAGGTTTCTTCTGGGTGGGGAGAGCTAAGCAGAAGGTGCAGGGGGGAGGAGGGAACCTTTATTGGGGGTATGGGGTAGAACTAAAGATGTCACATTTTGGCCATTGAGCCAACTGCTTCAAGCATATGGATTTGTTCTCAGGAAGTGTCACACGTGTGCCCAAGAGCTCTGGGCCAGGTGCATGGATTAGATGGACGAACAGATAGCTGGGTAACTGCGTGGTTAGGATGGAGAGAGAGATGGAAAAGCCAGCCAGCATCCCTAACACCCCCCACATCTCCAGGGGTGGGAGGGGGGGATACACCTATGAAGCAGGTGTCAGTCCTGTTACTAATTCCTCCCACCAACAGCCACCCACCTGTGTCCAGGATGCCTCGTCCATATCACGGTACCGGATCTCATACCGCGCGTCCGTCACACGCAGCAGCTCCTCGTTGGGCTGCCGCCACGCCACATGGAAGCAGTCGCTCCTGTCCGCTGTGGCGCTGACCTCGGGCGGGCTCAGTTTCACTGTGAAAGGAAAGCCACAAGTGTGGGCAGCATTTCTGCATGCCCCTCCCTCAACGCCCAGAGACAAGCAGCCACAGTCAGGCTCCTCTCAGAAGCACAGAGGGGGAAGCAACAGGCCTAGGGGCACATGGAGAGTCAGTAGCAGAGCCAGGACTAGCTCCTGGATCTTCTGAAGGAGATCCCAGTGCGATCCACCCGGCCACATTGCAGGGAAAGTCAGTCTTGTGATACCTCTAGCTCAGCCCAGAAATCCACCTGTGCAAAGCTTTGCTAGCTCAGTTTGGCTGGCCCAACGAGTTCAGAACCCAGTTGGACCTGAGAACGCCCCACCTGTGGTCCTAGTCCAGCAGACACACCTGCCCGGGCTCGGTTTGTGTCAGTGCCGCTGTTCCCCTCCCCTGGCAAGCGGGTCTTACCTACGCTCATCCCATGCAGGCACTTGTCTGTGGCGCTGGCCTGGCCCAGCAGATTCACAGCTGTTAGCCTGACTTGGAATGAGGCAAAGAGATTCTCCACAGGGATGGTGCAGGAATGGCTCTCCCGGCTGGAGACGCACGTCCCGGCGTCTCTGAACTTCCAGAGGCAGCGGCCTGCTTCTCTGAAAGGGAGAGAGCCCAGGTTAGCAGCTGCCGGGTCTAGGAACATGAGTGGTGGAGATCAAACCCCACCCTCGCACCTGCCAGCAGGACAACTCTAAGCAGGGACGTCAGGGGGAGGAGGGAGAAAATCAATAGCTACATCTATAGGGACAGTCCCTTTTAATTGTTAGGTGCTGGGATGTCAGTCCTCTCCCGCTCCCTCCCCTCCCTCTCAAGCTTACTGCCAGATGGAGAACTCACTCGGTGATGTGGAGGGTGTAGGTGGTTGGAAGGTAGGTCTCCGGCCCGGGGTCCCAGTAGCAGGTGATGTTCCCGCCCCAGAAGCTGATGCAATGTTTCACTTGCAGATTTGTCGGTGGGACTTCAGAAAGAGAAGAGAAACAGCCAATAGAACCAGAATCCACTGCTGGAGGGGACGGTGCTGATTGCAGGGTGCTGATCCCAGAGCACCCTCAGAGCTGGGTGCAAACTGGATTTTCCGTTTCATGGGAAGCTCCGTGTCTTCCATTCCCGGCCCACCCCCATTCCAAAACAGAACAAAAACAAAACCAAACTTGACACCTCTAATAAAATCCCAGAAAAAGCGAGTTTTGGGTTGATCAAAACATTTCACTCTGATTTCAACTTAAATGTAACACTGAAAACTTGAAACTCAGCGTGGTTTTGAGATGACAAATTGAAATATCGCATCCTGACAAACCGAAACATCGGAACAGAGCATTACTCTCCCCCGCCCCCGAAATTCCATTGACATTGCCCCAGAACATTTTGCTTTTGACAACTCATCAGCGGAAAAAAGTTTGGATGGAAAAAATCCAACCAGCCCAGCCCACGACTGCAGCACGAGCCAATGGGCTTGGCAAGGGCTCAGTGCCCCCCTCCCTCCCACTGCCCCCAGTGGGAGGCGAGCACTCTCCAGGCTTTCCAGGATGGGCCCCTACCCAGCCCTCCTGAAAGTCAAGCCTAGTGCACCTCCTCCCCTAGCCCGGGAGGTAAGGGAACTGCACCCACCTCCAGCCTGGTACTCAGCCATACCCAGCAGGTGCAGATTGCTCCGGTGAGACAGGTAACAGCTCAGCTCCCCACGGGGCCGCTCTGCGCAGAGAACGGTGACCACAGTGACCGTGCCGTTTCCTGCAATGCTCTGGTTCAGTGGCAGCTGCCTAGTCTCTCCATTCAGTCTCCAGACAATATCGCCCGGATGGGCCTGACCAATCTGCAGGCAGCTGGGGTTGAGGGTGCAGGAGGCTGTCAACGGGGTGCCAAGACAGGCCACTGTGGGATGCAGACTTAGCATGCCACAGCTGGGCTGTGGTGTAGGGACTCTGCTGCCAGGGCCAGGCTTCGGGCTGTTCGCTCCTGGGGAGAGACGCAGGACAGCTCAAAAGGGGGGAGCTGGGGTCTCTCTCATGCAGACACACTTTGTCTGGGGGTCCTCTGATCCCAAGGAACCAGAATGTGCCTGTCTTGGGCTTTGTTCTTGGCTAAGTTTAGCCTCCATCCCCGTTTCTAGGATGCTGAACCTGCAGTGGCTGGCTGCCTGGAGCCCCAATACAGTGGGGATATGCTCAGTGCTTGCCCTGACCAATGCAATCACCACCCCTTATTAAACCTAAAACCAGATAAGCCAGTCGGTTTCCCCGATTACCATGGTTGAGTTAAGCTAGGACCAAAACTGTACTGGGACAGGAGGTGAAACTGACGGGGTATATTCTGCTCCCTGCAACAGGTTTCCAGGATAGGGAATCGGTGCCACAGTTTCCCCCCTCTTTAAAGTCCACATTATAAAATACGCATCTTTAGGACTGCCCACGGAAACCATCCTCCCCGCTGATCTGAAACAGTCTGTTCACTGCTCAGAAGCTGACAGTCTGCAAGTATCAAAAGCTTGTTTCCAATCAGTGGTTTTTTTACATTGTTCTTCGAAAACTTCCTTGAAATCACATTGCAAAACATTTCAATAAAATGGCATTTCCGAGTGAAAACTGCTCCACTGAGAAGTTTCCAGCCAACTCTATTAAACAGTGTGGACAGAGCAGAAGTTAGTAGATGCAGAACCCGCTTGTGGGCACTAGGTGGAGTCAGGGGAAAGAATCCAGAGGGGCCCTCAATAAGCTTTTTTTGTAAATGTGCTTCATTAAGGCTCTCCATAAATCCTAGCGGCTGCTTACTTCAACCAAAATACAAGGACCTGCTTTGAGAACCCACTACTTTCAAGAGGGCATTTGTCCAAATGGAGGCAGTTTATGGCCTGTAACAGGGGTTCTCAACCTTTTTCTTTCTGAGGGGCCACCCCGCCCCGACATGCTATAAAAACTCCACAGGCCCTCTGTGCCACAACATCTTGTTTTCTGCATATAAAAGCCAGGACTGGCGTTAAGAGGTAGCAAGCAGGGCAATTGCCTGGGGCCCCAAATCACAGGGGGCACCAAGAAGCTAAGTTTCTCATGCTTCTGCTTCAGCCCCAGGTGGCAGGGCTCAGGGCTTCAGCTGTGGGGCTTCAACTTTCTGCCCTGGGCCCCAGACAGTCTAACGCTGGTCTTGTTTGGCAGCCCCCCTGAAACCTGTTTGTGGCCCCCAGATCCCTGGTTGAGAACTACTGGCCTAAAAGCTGGTGAAATCATGTCTACACCCTTGCTCAAGAATGCTACATATTTGCTTTGATCAGTCCATAGGTGCTGGAACTAAGGGTGTTGCTGCCCCCCCGGCTTGAAGTGGTTTCCATCATATGCAGGGTTTACAGTTTGGTTCAGTGGCTCTTTGCAGCACCCCCACTATGCAAATTGTTCCAGCTCCCCTGCACCAAGCATCAGCCACCCATTTACAATAGCAAAGAGTCAGGCAAATTTGCATCCCACTTTGCATGTGCCTAGATTGGGGAAGGCAGAGAGCAGAAGGCTGGACAGAGGACACACGGTCAAGACTTTAATAACAGCACTGCCATGGAGCTACCAAAACATCTGTCTCGGAGCACGTCACAAAAGGATGCTCAGCAAAGTCCAATATCAAACCGCTAACGCATGCCATCTTTCCAATCAAGACATTGGATTGTTCCACAGGCTGTCTGGGAGAGAGAGAGGCGGGAGGGGGGTGAATTGAATTGAGAAAAAAGAAACAAGATTGGGGGCCAGATCCCAAGCCAGTGGCACTTGCAGCCATATGTATAATAGGCGCACTGTGGGGCAGGGGAGGGGCAATTTTTTCCCATTTGAGAGGGCCCCCAAAGCAAGCAGCATTACAACCTGGTGCATGGGGGTTGCAGCACCTCTCCGCTTTGGCCCACCCAGAGGAGCAGATGAGCCGAACCTGAGTGGCGCTGTGACCCAGTGCGCCAAGTTACAGTGCCCAGAGCGGGGAGCCAGGCTCAGCCCCGCGGGACAGAAGTCACCACAGCGGGGTGAGTGCAGGGTGGGCTCTCTCTCCAACCCAGCCAGGGCTGACTGAGGTGCGGACTTGGAGGGCGAAGTGCTGGGATGGAACCACAGGGGTTGGCGGCGAAGCCCGGGATCTCCCCAACTCATGTGCTACATGTACGTACCATGTGAAAAAAGTTTCCGGGGGCAAACTGGTGTCACTAGCCTGGCTCCACTCAAGTCAGCGGGGCCAGATCCCTAGCGGCTATAAATGGCACAGCTCTGTTGAAGTTCATGGAGCTAGTCTCTTCACCCCAGCCGACAGTCATCCAGCTCTCTTTTGCACAGTCATCTATTTCACAAGCAGCCAGTGTTTGGATGAGATGGAGAACCAAGGGGGTGACCACGTGCCCTTATTAAAGATCCCAAGCAGGTCATACAAGAATAGAGCATTAACCCAATGCAACCTTAGTTTGCCCTCCTTGCATGTAATATGATACAGTCTTTAATTAAACAATCAAATTTCCCCCCCCCCCGCAGGCCCCCAGGATACAGTGTACAGGATGGACCTGCTCTGGGCAGGAATAAGGGCTGTGCAGTGAAAGAGGCTGTTGTCTGCAGGAGCTGGTCTCATTTGTTGAGGAAGTTGGACGGTGTGCAGCAGTGAGGGAGAGGCCAGAGAACGGCTCAACTGTGGCCTGGTCCGAGCTATTGTTATTCTGGAATGCGTTCATTTCTGCCACGACCCCGTTCTTTGGCCTACAGGGAATTACAGAGGTGTTTGATGCTGTGGATCTGTTAACCAGATGCAAAGGGCTCCCAGTGTCCCGCATTTCCCTCTTTTGGTTTTTCTCATTTCCCCCAAAATAAATAGAATTCTGCTCATTCTCTGAAACTTTGGAATTGATCAGCTGCATTGTGGAAAAGTTATTGGGTTGCGTCCAAACCGACACAGCAACGTCATCCAGTTGAGTGGACAGGCCTTCCAAGTGTGGCCAATAAAGCGCACAAACAGGGGGGCTGAATTAAGGCGGCCTGAATTCTGGTGTTTCCTAATTTCTGCATGCTTGGCTCTGTAACCTTCATAATACTCCTTGAATGTAGTTTTTTTTGAGTGTGTAATAATACAAAGATAGATGGGGTGTAAAAGCTTCCCTGCCTCTCAAAACAAAACCCTGCCCCACACACACAATCCACCCCTGGGGAGTGGATGAGAGAGACAACAAAACCCATTATTGATGTCGCTTATGACATGACTGGAAGGCACTCAGACACTGCAGTGATGGGGACGGTGTAAGAATCTAGCTCGAAGAGGAGCTCAGATTAGATGGTCATAATGGTCCCTTCTGGCCTTCAGAGCCTACAAATAGACTATTACTGCAGCCTGCCAGAGCAATGTAACCCTCAGCCAGACACATCCCCGGTGCCCAAGTGGTTTGGATGCGTTCCCTGGCCCTGACACAGCAATGGCATTCTTTCCTCTCTCCACACTCTTCACTTCAGCCAATCCGCTCCAACTTTCATTAGGGAATCGAGAAAAGTGGCAGCTCCCATGCTGTCACGCGGAGAGAAAGCAAAGGGACCGCGCTGTACCTGCCGGCACAAAGGGGCAGAGATAGCCAGCTCCCCTACCCTGTCTCCAACAAGAGCAGGCCTCAGTGTCCATGAAAGCCAGGCTGCCGCCCATCTTCACGGCAGCTGCCTGTGGCTCCCAGCGAGTGCCCGGCCTCTCAAGCGGGTAGGAGAAGGGATTAGCCGGCCGTGTGGGATGGGGGCTGGAGCCTGTTTCCCACAGCACCACACGACTCCAGAGCAGGATCAGGGACTCACCACAGCCTTTTGCAGAGGTGGAGGAAGCCAGGGACTCCTAGTGCAGGTGGGAACGTCCCAAACACTGACCATGAACAGGAAGGAGGAGGTTCTGACATGCGCTTTGCCTGTGACATCAAGAGGCTGCAGGGACAAGACACAAGACGAGGGAAGATTTGCCCTCTGCTGCAAAAAGACCTGCAGGATCTGTAATGAGCACAAATGGTCCAGGCCGTACTTTTACTTCTCGTCTGAGAGAGCCCTCCGGCTGCACAGTGTGGCATCCTCCCAGGATTCAGTACCAACGCCAAAGAAAAGCACCACCTATGTTTTCCGTGGAGATCTCCAGCCCGGCTTAGATTCTTCCAGGCATCTCAGCCCAACCCCAGGGCCAGGTTCCCGGGGAGTAACTCTTCCTCAAGGGTTGACTGTTAACCTGAGCCCACGGCTGGAAGCAAACTCCCACACAGCTCCTTCCACTCAGGACTGTGTGTAATCAAAACAGCACAAACATTTCTTCCGAGACTAAAACCTTGCTCGCATGCTACGAACTTGGAAGACTCTATAACAGCATCGCCTGCCCTAACATTATGAAGAAGACATAAAACAGATAGCATCAGACACTTCAGCATTCAAGGGATTTGGAATGAGGCACATTTTTCGTTATACAAGTGAGGACAAGGGCCACTTGTCTAACTCACAAGGGCACTGTGAGATTGGCCTTGGAAGAGGTAAAGCACTATGGGGCGATATTCACCCTGTGCAGTGGGCCGGCATAAGCTCCATGCATCATCTGTGTCCCTCCTGTGGGACTTATGAGGGGCAGAAGCTTGGTGATGGCAATCTGCACAGGGTGTGGGCCACCTTCTGCAAGTGACACATGGATCCTCAGCCTGGGTACATCCAAACTAGACCAATTTCCAGCCTATGAGGATTTGCCCCCCTCCTTCCAATGGAGCACAGAACCATGAATTTAAATCTCCTGAAATACTGTGATTGCTTAAACAAATCCCATGCATTGCTGGGTAGGTGGGAATGGCATTCCTTCCCCCAGGAAACCTATCAATATGGCCTAATGGGGAAGAACTGACTTCTGTGGTAAGACAGACTTCATATGCCCACCGTCAGAGCCAATCTGGTGCCCTTGGGATGCCACCTCTGGTCCGCATGCTAATTCCGGCATATTTTTTCCACAAAAGAAGAAACCTTTCAGTGCTAATCAAAAGCAAATCCCTGTAGAGCCACGGAGCAGGGCTGGCCCAAGGCCAGTAATGTACACAATGTACCTTCTGGTTCAGAAAGACATTGGGGGACTTAAAATATGTAACAAAACAGCAGCATTGCCCAAGAGAAACAACACATCAGCAGCAAAGGGAGTTCCTGGAAACCGCAGTGATTCGTGGAAGAATAGCCATCACGTTACTAAAGTATCTTGAGCTGGGATAAACAAGCTTCACGGGGCTGTCAGGAGGTGTTGGAGCCAGAGGTGACCTGGTCCATCCAGTTCAGCCTCCTCCCTTGCTCCCTGTGTTCAAGATATTTGCGCTCCTCTGAGTATTTCTCAGTCTCCCTGAGCCATGCTTTGGATGCGAGTCTCAATGACTCCACTCTTGCACTTGGGAAAGGGATGGGGATGCAAAAGATCAGGTGGCCTTAAGCCAATGGCTCTCAACTTTTCCAGATGACTGTCCCCCTTTCAGGAGTCTGATTTGTCTGGCATACCCCAAGTTTCACCCCATTTAAAAACTACATGTTTACAAAAATCAGACATAGAAATACAAAAGTGACATAGCACACTGTTACTCTGAAAGATTGCTGACTTTCTCATTTTTACCATATAATTGTAAAATAAATCAGTTGGAATATAAATATTGTACTTACATTTCAGTGTATAGTACATAAAGCTGTATAAACAAGTGATTGTCTGTATGAAATTGTAGTTTGTACTAACTTTGCTAATGCTTTTTATATACGCTGTTGTAAAACTAGGCAAATGTGTAGATGAGTTGATGTACCCTCGGAAGACCTCTGCGTACTGCCAGGGGCACAAGAACCACTACCTTAAGCCACCTTTGCACCTACTGTATCCTTGGGCTTGTTGCTTGGCCGCTGGTGTGAGTTAGAGCAACCTCTGGGCTGCTTTAATTTACACTCTGCTTCCCATGTTCCCCTCCCCCCCGCCTTGCCTCCTCCCTTCTCTCTTTCTTACCGGACCTGGAGATGCCAAGTGAGAAGATCCAGGACAGCATCAGATTCAGCCACATTCTCGTGAATTACAGCTTTGGTGGAAAACCTTTAAAAAAAATAAATGGGGGTTGGGGGGAGAAAGAGGATAAAGGAGACCTGGGGAGTCTGATCCTGATCTCCCTTAGCCCAGTGTGAATCAGGAGTAACACCACGGAAGCCAGTTAACTTATCCCCCTTTCACACCAGTGTAAGAGGAGACCTTGGCCCTCAGAAAGCTGCAGGTTTCAACAAGAATTGCCTCCCAGCTCTGGGATAAGTTGGGCTAGAAAGTTACACACAGAAGCAGCTTTAATGCCAACAAATCTGTAGGGACCACCCAGATACCATGATAATGGGCATGGTATAAGAGCCTAAATAAATCCAATAGCCACTTTCTGTGTGCCTCAGTTCTTCCCCTGTAAAATGGGGCTAATCCTCCCTCTCTCACACCCTGTGTCTCTCTGGACTGTTTCGATTGTAAGTGCTTATGGGCAGGGACTGTCTCTCACTGTGTATTTGTACAAAGGGGCCCTGATCTTGACTAGGGCCTCCGGGTGCTACCGGAATACATATAGAGTATAGGGGTCTCAAACACGCGGCTGTTATTTCCTGCGGCCTGCCAAGCTCCCCGTGCCCCCCCCGAGTTATTTCCTATGGCCCGCCAGGCTCCCCTCCCCCCAGCATGCCATGTCCCCGTTCCTCTGCCTATCTGCAGGCACTTCCCGCCGCCAAACAACTGTTTGGCAGCGCTTAGTGCTTTCCAGGAAGGAATGGGGAGGAGCGGGGAGCCGTGCGCTCAGAGGAAGAGGCGGAGAAAAGGCAGGGAAGGGGCGGGGATTTGGGGAAGGGGTGAGAAGAGGCTGGGCAGGGCGGGGCCTCATGGAAGGGGTGAAGTGGGGGCAGGGCCGGGGGCAGCGCGGGGGGTAGGGGCGGGGTCAGTGATGCGGCCCTCGGACCAATGTACTAGTCTTCATGTGGCCCTCGTGGCGATTCGAGTTTGACATCCCTGGAGTATACAGAACTCCTCAGCAGTGGGGAGCGCAGGCCCATGGGATGCTCCTTGCTCACTGTCTCGCAGGGTGGGCTTGGGGGTTGGGGAAGCAGGGACAGCGATTTCACATCTGCCTGGATCCACCAGCCACGTGGAACTGGGTGTCAGCCAAGGAGGCCTTTCCACGGTTCTGGGACGGCTCCCCTCAGGCTAACAAAGCCTGGAGCGGGTCTCCTGACACCCTGCACCGTGATGTGCATGCCTTCAGGATCCCTATTGTAATTAAATGAATCACTAACATCCCCAGCTCAGGCAGCAGCGAGTTTAAACCTCCCTTCACTGAACAGCAAGCAGCTGTAGAACGTGGCTGGAGTGCTGGAAACACCATTAGCCTCTTCCAAGCACTGCACGAGGAGATGAAATTCTGCTGCTGCTTCTCTCTTACTGGCACTGACAGACCAAAGGCTGGATTGAAGCCATCCTTAGCTTAGCAAGCCCCTGGGTCTTCCAGCAGCTTGCACCAAGACTAGATCCCACCAGGAGCTGGGACCTCAGAAAACCAGATCTACACCCGGGATGAAAGCCTTGTCGTTGGGCTTCTGGTCTCTTTGCACTACAAGATCTGCTCACATGTCTCTTCCCAGAGATGTATGTGGTGTCTATTCTTTTCCCTCTGCCAGTAATAAACATCAGTTTCTAGACTCCAACAGGAAGCAGAGGAAATGCACTGGCCCTTGGGTGCTAAAGCTTTTTTTCGGGAGGGGCGGGGGGGGGAGACAATTAAAATCCAAGTCCAAAAGCAAAAGCTCTCCTGCTCCTTGCAGGAATTAAATTCTTATTAGAAGGAAGCTCTGTGAAGATGGGAGATTGACTGAATGGCAAACTCCAGTTAGTACAGCAAGTTACTAGCTCTTTAATGATTTTAAGAGTGGTTACAGAGGAGAGTTTTATGGGCAACTAAGCCCAGATGTCTCTTGAAGCTTTAGTCATGATAATAGTTTGCACTCACACGGCTCCTTTCTGCCAAGGAGAGCACTTCAGACACTAATTACAGACTCACTGCCCACCCCCGCACACCCTGTGAACTAGGGAAATATTATTACTCCATTCTTAGACAAGGAAGTGGAAGCCCAGAGTAGGGGAAGTGACTTGTCCAAAGATGCTTGTTGAGTCAGTGGCAGAGGTAGGAATAAAACCCCAAAGCCCCTGGAACCTAGCCCCAGCTGCTCCACAGCCCCAGACCACCTTGTATCCCTTTCAGGATGCTTAAGAACATTTGCCAGCCTTTTCAGCCTCACATCAGGCTCCTAAACACAATTTAGGAACCCAGGGAAAACGGAGACGATTTAAACACAGGGTGAGGCGCTTTCCTTGGGGGACCCAAACCAGAACATTTCTGCCATTGTCTGGGGTACAAAGAGGAAAATTCCAGTGCAGGCGAGACTCCAGGTGGCTTCAGTGGGTTTTGAATCAGGCCCCAAGTGAGCAGCCACCAGCTCAAAGCCCCAGGGAGGGGGAAGCCCTGGGTTCATTCTGTTTGTCCAGATGACTGCAGGTCACCAGGCCCCTCTGCCGTCCCCTCCGCATCACGGTGATGTGACCCAGCAGCTCAGCTCTGCAACACTCACCGGTCCCGAGAGGAGCAGCAACACAGCCGATCGTTTTTTAACTCGATGGCTGGCGGTAGTTGGTGGGCCGGGTGCAGCCCTGTGCTCTCCCACCCTCCGATGCAGCCAGCGCTCTTACCTCACCCCCACATCACTGCTCCTGCTCCCTTCCCACCAGCGAGTCTTCCTAGGATTGGGCCTGGAGAAGCTCTAACCGCTCCAACAGCCAGCATCCTGCCCCACCTCCTACTCCACCACCTGGTGGGTAAAGCTGGGGTTGGAGCAGCTGGTTGCTCCCCCATAGCTCGCACTCCCAGGCCATTCCTTACTGCCCCTCCTTATGGCATCAGAATATCTGCCTCCCCTCTTCCACCCAGCCAATGCTCTTGCATCTTTCCCTGCAGCGACCTCCCACTGGGGGAAGATTGATTTTTGAGAGTGGGATCTCTCCCATAGCCCATTCCAATGGGGTTACCTGCTAGGAACAGTCGGGATCAGTGAGAGGAGGGGTTCTTCCTAAAGCCGGTGCTTTCCCATCATTATCCTACAGCATCAGGTACCAAATGTACTTTTCTCTCTGGTTTGCTGCTGGAAATTAAAAGAAATGAGATGCATACGCCATGTAAGATGAGAACTGGCTAATCCACACACATATCATCTTGGCCAGGCCCCAGAGTCAGACACAGACAAGTTAAATGTCAAATGAGTGGCCTCACCGGCCAGATGTTACCAGCGAGGGGTGTGCCCTTGCCCCTGTGCAAACAGACCAGCCCTCAATCGAAGGCTACTCAGAACCAGCTCGGTAAAGTGCTTTGGGATCCTTCGGAAAGAAAGGTGCTGCACAGATGAGCCTTACACTAGAGACACAAAGGGACGAATTCAGAGGGGATGTGCAGACAGGTGTCAATATGGCCAAGCTAGTCCTAGTGCACGAGATAGCTCATAGCTGATCATTATTTGAATTATACCAGCATCTCAAGGTTCCAGGCCAAGTGCCGAACCCCATTGCACTAGGCCGTATAGACACAGCTTCTGCCCTGAAGAGTTTATGGTCAAAACAGAAGGCACAGATTGGTGTCCCCATTTTGCAGATAGAGGACTGAGCCCCCCACCCCCGAGAGATTAAAAGACTTGCCCAAGGTCTGGCACATAGTCAGTAGCACAGCTGGGAATGGAACCCCAGCATGCTGAAGCCCATCCCAGGGCCCTAACCACAAGACCAGCCTGTTAGCACAGCAAGAGCTACTTCACATCCCCTCTGAATCTGGTCCAATGACACAGCTGAGCTCTAGCCCCCAGTTCCAATGGAAGCAGTTCTACTGCTGCTGATTTTTAAGCTACTTTTCTGCCCTTTATTTCACTTCTTACATTTTTATGAGCAAACCTCCATCTTTAAGGGGGAAAGAAAATCACACAACAAAGAACAATACAAACCCCAGGAAATAACAACTACTCTGATATTTCTGTCCTGCGGGAGCGGGGAGACAAACACTTACAATTAGAACGACAGGCAATAACAAAGCCCCGTCAATTAAAACGTGGTGGCGCTAGGAGCGAATTTTAAACATCCACTGAGAATCAGGGCAGGATATTACCCAGTCCCCAATCAAAGATTAAGTCTTCAGCGGAAGCCATAAAGCTACAAAGACAGCAGCTTGATGAGAAGCACAAGGCGGCTCAGTTACTCTGCTGGGATTGGAAGCTTTGTGACAAACAGATAATTGTGGCTGGTAACGATGCTCCTTGTTTAAAACTTCTGTGGGCTGGGAGCAGATGTGGAGAACTGGTGGTGGGGACTGGGGTTACGGAGCCCGGGAAGGCACATTACAGGGATATTATGCAGGAGGATGGAGACGTGTTTCTGTCCTAATGTTATTCCTCATCCAGAAGTTTGTGTCAGCTGAAGACTGATCCGTACAGGAGCTGAACCCCTGGAATTCCCATTGAGATGAGCAGAAGCATCAGGTGCCCCCCTGGGATTCAGAGGTGGCAGGGAACTGCTGCACTATGCTAACACCCCCTATTGATTTTACATGAAAGGTGCTCAGATACCATGGTGATGGGTGCCAGAGTAAGACCCCAAGATAGATGAATTGCCAGGGCCAAATTCTGCCCGCAGTTATACCTGGGTAACCCATTGGGGTAGCAGGGGCTGCAGTTCAACCTTGGGGTGCAGCCTTAAACACCATCATCCGCTTCACAGCAATGATCAGCCACTGAGATATCTGACCTAGACCCACCCTAGCAGTCGATGGGCAGCAGCTGTCTACAACCTTCTCCTTCAACAGCACAGACACTCCCTGTGTGACCTTGGGCAGGTGACTTAGCCTTTCTGTGCCTCAGTTTCCCCATCTGTCCCATGATGGGGAGATCACTGCCCTACCTCACAGGGACATTGGAGGATAAATATTGTGAGACGCTCAGGTACTATGGCAGTGGGGGTGGGGGTCAGATAACTACCCCAGAGGGTGGGACTACTCAATAAACCGCACCTAATGTAATTCTTAACGGCAGAATGACCCTGGACATCAGCTTTGGGGATTCAGAGGATGGGGGTCCTGGGGGCATGGCAATCTGGGGAAGACCTAGCTTGGAGTGGGGTGTATACAAGGGCGGGTGAATTGGGCAGATGCAGAGGGGACTGATTCGAATGCGTCTCTAAGTGAGGCAGAGCTCTTTGGGGAGGAGATGGGGGCTGATGGGCACAGATTCCTCGGGAGAGTCTGGTGCTCTTTGCCTGGATGGGATGTGGTGCTAGGAAAAGCTCCCAGCAGCCCTGATTGCAGCCAGAGGGAAATCAGAGAAACAAACCAGCAAAAGTCACATTTTAGCAAACATCAGCGATTGAAGGGCCATGGGCACTTGGGAGGGGCAGGGAGGCGGCCAGATTCAACAGTGGGTTTTTTTTTCTTTCCTTTCCTTTTTTTTTATAATAAAACTCCAAACCATTAAGTTTCAGATCGTTTCCTCCTCATCTAACACCCCCCCACACATACTTCTCCTACTAGAGACACACATTCCACCTAATACACACGTACATCTCCTAAAATACACCCCCCCCCCAGTCACACTGGATATTGATGTGCCATTTACAAATAGTTCATGAAGAGTTAATAAATGGGTATTCAACTGTTCTGGAGTCCAGCCCGTTGTTTATAACCGCAACTTAGAACCGTCTAAAACACTTTCTATTGATGTGGCAATAAGCAGCTAGAACACACCCGACTTCTGTCAGTTACACATTTATAAGATGCATCCGATGAAGTGAGCTGTAGCTCACGAAAGCTTATGCTCTAATAAATTTGTTAGTCTCTAAGGTGCCACAAGTACTCCTTTTCTTTTTACATTTATAAGAGCGATGAATCACTTAACAACCCTTTTAGGAATGGAGGTTTAGCCTAAAGTGTAACCCACACTTCTAATAGGAGAAATGGATGTCTGTGCCTAACAGAGACCCATATTCTCTCTCTCTCTCTCTCCCTCCCTGGTTTCTCCTCCTCACCCATTCACAGACTTTGCTGCATTCATTCCGTTTTCTAGCAGCCACCGAGACATTTGCACACTCTCCTGGCAGGTGCAGTCCAGAGCTCCTAGCCCCGAGCTCTGCATCCCTCACACCCTGGATCTGCCAACACTTTCTTCTATGGACAATGACGGTTTAAAGGCAGCACTTACCTTTGCTGCTCTCTGGGTAGAGTTGTCAGTGTCCCCCCACAGAGGAGATTGCAGCTCCTGAGCTGGGGTTGTTGGGCTCCCTCTATAAATACCCCCACATGTAGCCCACAGGGGACAGTGAGGAGGGGGCTTCTCAGACTACAGGTTTAAAGCAGCAGAGCTGGGTGCGAGGGTGGGGGTAAATCTCGGCCCTGACCAATCAATATAAAGAGGAGGAGACTACCAGGGATGAGCAATTTCTTCTGCTGAGCATCACCAAGCAGCTTCTTGAGGTTGCCTGGGTTCACACGACCCGGGCACAGCTCAGATGGGGGGAGAGCCGCCCACGCTCCAAAGTTGTGCTCTGCAGCCGCCAGGTGCTTTTTCCTCTCGTCTATCTTGCAGACACCACAGAAGGGCAGGTAGTTAGTTCCCTCTTACAGGCCCTGATCCCACTCCCCAGGGAGCCAGAGCTGCATCCTGGCCAGATTCCCAAAGGCCTCATTACCCCTGGCCTCTCCTGAATTGCTCCCAGTGTGCTGAGCTGGACACAGGAGTTTACTTCCCTTCCTGGCCTAAGCTGTTCTGGACCAGCACGTCACTGGGCTCCATACCCAATCCCCGGTGCAGATCAGCGCTGTCTCTGTCCCAGGCTTTGGGTCAGCCCGTTCTGGGACGACGAGGGCTCAGCTGCAAAGGCTGAATTTGGATCTGACCTTGCCCAGAGTTTGGGGATGACCGGCCAACCCCTAGTGTTCAGTTCAGGGCATTAAACAGCTGTTTCCCCCTCCGCCTCCGAGGTGGGGGAAGTGGTCCCAGTGCAGTGTGCAAAGCTGGTTCTACCCTCACGGCCTTCGCCCCGTCTGTCCACAGAGCGCTCCTGGTCACTGGGTCTCAGCTGTAGTGATTATACAGGGGGTAGCCAAGCCACTTCCAAAGTACCTCCCTCCTGGCATGGGGCAGCCCAGCTGGTGCCCCACCTGCAGTTCCCTCTCCTCAGAGCTCCTCCATAAATGCCACCCACTTGGCCAATAAAGCTCTGGGTTATCACAGGCCCTTCAAAACAAAGCCCTCAGCATTCAGCCATTCATCCTTCCCCGCTATTCAGCGAGTCCTGTCTGCCTGGCTGTGTCTACACTGCACACTAAGCCTGGGTTAGACTCAGATTTGAGCCCAAGCCCCCCCCGCTTCCATCCACACACAAATCAGTCTGACTTGGGTCAGCAAGCACTCAGGACCTGGGTTCTACGATCCTGCTTGGGGGCAGGGGGCAGAGCCTGAGTCTTACTGTGACTCAGGTCCAAGCCCTGTCATTTTGCAGTGTGGATGCAGCTCAAGCCACAGACCTGAGTCAGAAGGGCCATGCAGTGCAGAGTGGATGCCTTAGCACGGCTGTGAGAGACGGGTCCAGCAGCGGTAAGCCCAGGTTTACAATGCAGTGTGAATGCTCAAGCACAAGCTTGGAAATACCAGCTCTAGGAACCCAGCTCCCACAGATCCAGGTTTAATGCAATGTAAACTTATCCAAAGGGTCTCCTGCTCTCTGCTAAAGTCTCTGTTGCACTCCCCAGTCTCCTCCCTCGTCTATGCCAGAGGGCTGATTGAGTCCCATGATCCAGAGAGGCAGATTTAGTATGTCACAGGTGGGGTTGAGCCCCATCTCCTCTTAAAGGACCAGCTCTGTGACAAAGGATTCTTTACAGAGGCTGCTGGACACAGACTGACGCCGGATCACTCCCTGGCTCCTGGGTTGTACTGCCTGGTGCTAACAACTCAGGCTCTCCCTAAGTCCCAGCCAGGCTTGGCCTCCAGCCCACCTTTAGGGCAATTCCTCTCGAGTTACTGTCTATTGTCCACGATCCAGTGTCCCCTCCTTCCATCACACGGGCAACTCAACAACAGTTAATTCCCTTGGACTCCACTGTGTTCCGCCGGGATGAAGATACCCACTGCAGAAACAATCCCTGTCCTATATCTACCACTTCTGACTGGATCCCGAGAGGGGTGGGACCAGATCTGCTTGGGCTGTAAAGGCAGAGTGGAGAAAACAGACAGATGAGAAGAGATTCTTAAGCATTTCCCACCTGATGTAGAGTCTATGGACAGATCCCAGCATTTTGTAGGCACTCATGCCACAAAAGGGAAAGGCTCAGCTAGACTTTACTTTGCAGAGTTTCCTGAGCCTTAACAGTGGCCCACGGTTCTGTCCAGACGGCTGCTCTCTCAACGTGAGCTTTGGGCCTCTAGAAATAGTTGTGTATTGGTGCCCTGCTTTACCTAGAACTTATATCAGAAGAAAGACTGGCAGGTGACAGAGGCAGCCACACGAACTGCCATGCCTGGAAGCTGACACTCTCCTAATTTCCAACCACCCATGACTAGTGACCTTCGCCAGCCAAACATCAGTAGGGGGGCTGCATGGGATGCAGAGTAGACTTTGAACATCCCTATAAAGCCAGGGTGAATAGTACAGCTGGTGCCATGGAACTGCTAGGTAACAAGGGGAGCTGAGGGTTGTATTTCACAGCTAAAGCCTAATCATTCAGGGGGCTGACTGAATAAAATACAGAAGGCTGAGAAAAATAGCTCCAGCATTTAGCAAATGCATGAAAATGATGAGTGTCTAGGTGTGAATTATCTCTGGAAATAATCGATAAGCTCAGCATGGGTTTACTGGCTGAGGAATTCCCAGCAGATCAAATCCTGGAGATCCTAAGGGGACAGAGGGACAGAGAGAGTGTGCACACAGGAATTACCAGGCTGGATCAGACCCAAGGTCCATCTGGTTCAGTATCCCATCTCTGACAGTGGCCAGCCCCAGATGCCATAGAGTAATGGTTCTCAACCGGAGTATACGTACTCCAGGTGATATGCAGAGGTCTTCCAGGGCGTACGTCAACTCACCTAGATACCTGCCTTGTTTTACAACAAAAAAAGCACTAGCGAAGTCAGGACAAACTAAAAAATTTCATACAGACAATCACTTGTTTCTACAGCTCTCTACACTATATGCCGAAATATAAGTACAGTATTTATATTCCAATTGATGTATTGTATAATTATATGGTAAAAATGAGAAAGTCAGCAAGTTTTCAGTAACAATGTGCTGTGACACTTTAATATTTTTATGTCTGATTTTGTCAGCAAGTCGTTTTAAGTGAGGTGAAACTTGCGGTACGCAAGACATATCAGACTCCTGAAGGGGGTATAGTAGTCTGGAAAGATTGAGAGCCACTGCTGTAGAGGAAGGTGTAAGAACCCCACAGTAGCAGATCTGGGATAATCTGGCCCCCTCATTGGATCTTATCCTGTCCCCTAATAGTTAGAGACTGGCTTAAGACGTGAAGGCTGAGGTTTAATATCCCTTCTGAACTTTTTATCCTAATTAATTATGCTAGATCAGGGGAGAGATTTCACTCAGATCCAGGTAGATATAGGCAATGTAATTTGAGACACTTGGGACCTGATTCTCAGTGCGCCTGTTCCTGGGCATGGTGGGGAGCTGGATGGGAGTGGCTTTAAACCACCTTGCTGCTTCCCATATTCTGTGGAAGGAGGGTGGGAGAGTAATTGAGTTGGGCCTGGTCTACACACAGATGTTACACCAGTCCAACTAGTTCTGCTAGTAGTGTGTCCACACTTAGGGGAGTTGTGCTTTAACTCTACCACTCTACTAAAGAGGTGCAATTTGTGTGTGTAGACAAGATCTTGGATATTTTCACAGGGGACATGGCTGTTTCTATAGCGAGGGTGGGACAATTGTGGCTTGCTCAGTGAGGATTATTGAGCTGTACCCCAACATGTGATTGATGGATTTGACTTCTAAGATGGCATGTTAGACTAGCAGAGGGGAGCAAACAGTTGCAACACCTGATCCCACAGGTAGAGACGGGCAAGGACTTCACTGCATAAGAGGTGGATGCAGGGAGGGGTTACATGGTATAACTCAAGTGCATTCATGCTCTAGCTGTAAAATCCTAGTGGAAACAAGGCACCTGTGGTTTTTGCCACGAGGGGCCTCCCCTGCGCGTGGTTGCCCTCAGCTAGCTAGCTTTGTGGTAAACAGGGCCTTGTCTACACTAGGATTTTGCAACAGAGGAGCTAATACACATTAGACAGTAAAAACACACCTTTCTTGGGCAGTGAAGACAAAACCATAGTCCTGAGAGGAGTAATTACGAGCCACTGAAACTGAATGGGGCTTTATGAGACACTGTCAGAGAATGTAGCTTTCTCAATGGCTCCAGCTGAGATCACTTTGAACTGGGTGGGTCAGATGGATAGAAGAGGCTATTTGAAAGACCCTCGAACTCACAGGGTACATGTATGCTACCGAGACTATATGGCATAGCTAGTGTAGATGCAACCTACACCGACAGAAGGGGTTATGCTGTTGGTGTAGGAACACCACCAGCCCAAACGACATAAGCAATCTTCCATCAACATAGCTGTGTCGACATGGGCTTTTTTGCCAGCCTCGCGATTTGGTTGCGGGGTGGGTTTTGCACACCTCTGACTGGTGGAGCTATGCTGCTATAACTGTCAGTGTACACCAAGCCGCAAGTGGTTCGGAGCTGGCTGGGAGAATGCAAGTTTGTTCCTCCCGTAATTTAAGAGGCATGCCTGTCTGCCTAGCAGTGAGGTAAGGTATCAGGGAAGGTTCCAGAACAATTAAGGCAGGCAGGTTAATTACAACACTTGCAGCCAATCAAGAAGCTGCTAGAATCAATAAAGGCAGGCTAATCAGGGCACCTGGGTTTAAAAAGGAGCTCACTTCAGTTTGTGGTGTGCATGCGAGGAGCTGGGAGCAAGAGGTGCAAGAAGCTGAGAGTGAGAAGGTGTACTGCTGGAAGCTTATGCTCAAATAAATTTGTTAGTCTCCAAGGTGCCACAAGTCCTCCTTTTCTTTTTGCGAATCCAGACTAACACGGCAGATAACCAGCATTATCAGACACCAGGAGGAAGGTCCTGTGGTGAGAATAAAGGTGGTGGTGGGAGGAGGCCATGGGGAAGTAGCCAGGGAGTTGTAGCTGTGACGCAGCTGTTACAGAAGCCACAGTAGACAGCTGCAATCCACAGGGCCCTGGGCTGGAACCCGGAGTAGAGGGCGGGCCCGGGTTCCCCCCCCCCCATCCCTCCAACTCCCTACTTGATATCAGAGGAGTTGAACTGGACTGTGGGTTCCACCAGACAGGAAAGTCTCTGGCCTGTTCCCCGACCCACTAGGTGGATCAGCAGAGACTGCAGGGATTGTTCTTCTTCTTTTCCCCATGCTGGCCCATGATGAGGCTGAGTCAATGGCAGGTTTGAGCCACGAAAATGGCCAAAGTGAGGGCTGCTGTGAACCTCTGAGGCGAGAAAATCCGCCAATAAGTGCAGGACCCACCAAGGCAGAGGAGGAACTAATGGGGTTTTTAAAGATGCCTAACGCCATCATTAGGCGCCTAAAAACCTGGCCCAAAGTCCCTGAAGCTGGATTTTGGATCAAGATAGGAACTGCGAGCTCAGACCTGTAGGCTGTGCAATAGCTCTCCTGCTTTGCAGACAGATCCCACTGAACGCATTGCTATCTCAAGTGGGTTGTGATACACGTTGCGTACAAGCACTGGGTTGGGTGTCTGGGCATCCACACCCACTGCTAACTGGGTCTGAAGCACTTCAGCTCTCCCAATTTAACAGAACTTTTAGCCAAACCGCATTCTTTCTGCCCCAGGTTACAATTGTTCTGACTCCCCTCTCACATGCATATTAAATTGCCCCTTACAACCTGCAATGGAAGGCGCAGGACGATTGGAGACAGACATCTCAGCATACTTATTAGCAGGGAAGCCCCCAAGCCAGCCAGCCCAGCTGTATGCTCAGGAGGCACCAGGCAGAGCGAGGGCCTATGTGTAAATCCAGGAGTTGGGACACCTTCTCTTGAGGGATGGAGTGGCAGAGAAAAGGTTAAGAGCTGGCAGGCATCCATTCTTGGGGCAGCGGGTGGGCTCACTGTTCCAGGACCTTATCTGGCTACCTTGCTGTCTTACCATAATATCGCACCTCAGGGGAGGCAGCATTACCTGGTAGACAGAGCAATAGCCTGGGATACAGGAGACATGGGTTATATCCCTGCCTCTGTGACTGGGTGTACTCACAGACCTGCTCCGTGCCTCAGTTTCCCCACACGTACAATGGGGATAATGATTCTACCCTCCTTTCTAAAGTGCGTTGAGATTTAGGGATTATTATTATTACTTCGATGGCCCCAGTCATGGTACTCTCTGGGCTATTGAATTAATCCCTGCAGTCACTCCACGGACACTAACTGAGCCATAGCACAGGCGAATTTGCAATCCACTATGGCAACCCGGGAACAGAGCATCCACAGCGACAGCCTGTTAAGATTAACCATCTATGTGCTCTGGGGAGTGCTCTCTCCGCCAGCCACACGCACGGGGCTCATCTCCTGGTAACACGAGCACTGGTCTCTGGAGATGCTTTGCCACTCTCACTAGTGCAGAGTAGCGAATAGAAGCCAACAGCCCCTCTCACTACCGGTGCCCAAAGGGCTGTGACAGCCCAATGCCTCGGAAAACAAGACGAGCTCCCTGTTTGTTTTCAAATCATATTTTTAATTAAATAAATAACGGCGAGGGGTTTTCAAGGCAGTATCACTTCACAGTGCGGGGCCTCCGGGGGGGAGGGGAAGAGTCTGGCATTGGGGGCAGCTCAAAGTAAATGTGCTTCGTGAGAAAAACCAAACCAAACCAAAAACTGACTCCCTCTCCCCGGCCTTTTCCGTCCCTCCCCAGACAGGGCGTGCAGAAAACATGCCGCGTTCGCTTTAAGCCCCCGCTCGAATCTGTAAACAACATTGAAGAATATAAATAAAGAGACATTTCCCCGCCCCCCACTCCTTATTAGGACTCAAAAATGAAAAACGAAAGAAAAAACGTTTATCAATTTCCTCCAATGTACCTGGCTGTTGGAGGGGTGCTGGGAGCTCCCCCCTCCCTGGAAAAGCCTCAGAGCTTCCCCACACCCTCCCCCTACTCACTCCTTCTCCTTTCAGAAAGGAAAGGCCCCCAAAAGGAAATCACAGCCTGGGGGCTTGGGCCAGGTGCTGGCAGCTCACATTTGTGTCCCGTCTCCAGCAGGCGGGAGCAGTGGGTGGGGAGACCCCCCCGAGTTAGCACCTCTGTCTCACAAACTGACTTCATGGTCAAGGCAGCTGTACTTTGGAGTTTACCACCTCAGCTGAGCTGGCCAGGGGCAGGGTCCCTGACAGAGTGGGTGACACAAAGCTGGGGTTTAGGTGATGTGAGATAAGGCTGGCTTCTCCGTCACCATGTGCCTTGGGGAGCCACTCCCCCGCTCCAGTGCAAAGTGGGTGTAAAATGCATTGGGACACTAGCACTTTCCACCTTCTTCATGCTCACAGTGAACAGGTGAACACGGCCTGTTTGTTCAGGGGAGGACCCAGCCCACAATGGCTGATAAGGTCATTTCAAATCCATCAGCAGCAGAACTAGCTTCAGGGTGGTGGCCTGAAGGCAGCTATCAAAAAAAAAATTGCAATTGGATGAAGGGTGTCTGTCACTGGAGTCCCGAATGGCCAGCAGCCTGCGGGAAATGTGTGCACATGACTAACGTCCACAGCACGGAGGACAGGCACTGCACAAGTAGCCACATGCCGCAGTGAAAGGCTCCAGGGCGCGGGAGCTGCCAGAGCCTTTCACTGCGGTGGGGAAAGGCTCTGGCAGCAGGACACTCCACTGGTAAAAGTAGCAGCACAGACGGGGAGCCGCTGTTTGGGTGGGTAGACAGCTGCCTAGGGTCTATACTATGGGAGCTGAGGTGTGTCTGGCACTCTGTACCACTTTCCTCAGCGATGCCTCCTTGTCTACACTGCCATGTGTAGCTGTGCTTGCTGGGTGTGCAGTGTGCGTACGCCATAAGCGTCGATGCACCGTGGGTGTATGTGTGCTCCTGGAGGAGTGGGGAAAATTCAGCCAGCAGCAAACCCCAAATCTGGGTAGTGCCGGAGAAGCTGAGAGGTATTGGGCTTCTGCAAGCCACAGACGGCCCTGTCTCGTTTGGCACGCTCCGCAGTGACTAACGCCCTGCTGCCATTGGACACAATCTCGGTCACCTCAGTCATGTCTCTTGCAAGGGTAAACACATTCCTTTCTCTTACAAAATAGAGAGTTTCTTTACATTACATTTTTGAATATCAGGGTTGATGTCCCAGAGGGCTGTTGCATCATCTTGCCAGGGCTGTGTGCCATGTGCTCACACAGGCTGGCAAAGGAGATGATTAAGGTAGACAAGCGGTCCTACCAGCGGTGAGTGTCATATGCTCGGATGGGTTACTAGGGCTGAAAGCTCTCCTTTCAGGCACACAGCTACACACCTTGTGCTTGCACAGGATACAAGGGACGTGCCCAGGTTTGATGCACCTGCCTGGCACCTGTGTGGGCCCCTGCTTAGCACCGGATAGGCGGGCTGGTGCGCCCCCACCTCCTGGGCACGTATACCATGAGCTCAGAGGCAGCCCGCTAGCTTCTGTTTCAGTTTCTGTAGGATTCTAATGTAAGTCCCAAGATCCAACTCACTGATTATTACTACCCTTTTCCCCCAGCTGATCAATGAGCTTGGAACCAGTCAGGCAGTTCTGCAGGCAGCTCATTCAGATTTAACTCTTTTGCAATGCAAGCAAGGATTTTACAGACCATGTCACCCACTGCCAGCCTCACTAGAAACTCCCTCTGCTACCAATGCAGCCTCATCCCTGTATTCGGGTTCTCCACGGAGCAGCACAACCAATGGTTAAGTGTTGGGAAGGGAAGGAGAGTTGAGCAATGTGCAGACAGGCTGCCCACCCTAAATGGTACTTTCCAAGAGCTGAGCCTGTAGCCAGAGGTGTGGGAGGGGATGGGACAGGCTGTTTCTCATCTGGACCTGGCAGTGGAGAAGACAGACGGATGCTGATGGCGCTCTAGATCTGAACACAGTCTCAATACACATGCCTGCCCCCAGATTAACAAATCAACAGGCACACTACAGCTGTTAGAAAAGAAAAGATGAGAGAATTACTTCTATTGCAACACAAAATCTGAGGGTGAATGGCCACGCCTGTCCACCCCCTCCTTCGGCACAAACACGCCCATCTCTGCATCCAGAGGGACACTCCAGCCTGGACTGACTGTGCTTCTTCATGTCACTTTCCTAAGCACATGTACCTCCGATTACATTGTCCATCCCAGCCCCCAAAGTGCCCACTACACATCTTCATCCTCAATAACAACCCACTGTGCAACCGGTTTTCCCTAGAGAAAGCCCCCTCTGTTGGGGTCACTGGATACTTCCACTGTCCTCAGGCCAGAGGCTGTCTGAACTGCATGGTACTGCCTGTGGCGACACCAGGAAGGCTGGGCTCATGGACTCATCCCCCTACTAAAACCTCCCATCAGCTTTGCGCAGGTGTGTCAGACGGCACTAAAGCAGAAAGGTGTTTGGTTTCACTGTAGCCTTGGAAGGACAGACGCCAAAACATCAAGGAGATGGAAAGACAGATTCCGACCGACAGCTCCAAGCTGGCCCCGTGGAACACGGAAGCCCAGGGAATTCACTCAGTCGGGTCAAAGTCGTAGCTCGGTCTGTGACAAGGTCAAGACTGGAAATTCTCACTGTGACAAAGGCCCCGGGCAGGCCTGGTGAGCAGCCAGGAAACTATTTACATCTCCAATACCGATGATGCCAAAATCTGTGACCGATAAGGACACTTGAGCAGGGGACACCAGTGCCTCTGGGTCCCTGTCCAAATCCACACGGCCGGAAATTAAAGGCAACCCCTCGTTAATGTCTCCGGGGAGAGTGAAGTCCATAGTTATCGTCTCGCCGGAGCTCTGCAATGTCTCCTGTTTCTCTGCCAGGCCCGGTCCTGCCGGTGGCAGCTGATAAAGCCCCATTTCCGAGGGGTTACCTGGATGCCGTGTGCAAGTGGCTGAGATGCCGCCCGAGGACGTGTCCTCTGCAGGGTCAAAGGAACAGTTTGTCTCTGAGGGAGTGCTGCACTCGTAAGCCTGGCCCGACTCACTCATGCTGCCCAAGCTGCAGGCTGCGCTCTCCACGCTCAGAGGCTCTGCATGGCCCAAGGGGCAGAGGAGGAACAGAGAGACAGGGTGAGGAAAGCAGATGAGAGAAAGCTAGAGTGAGTTCATTGTACACACATGCAGATAACACTGTACAGGGTCTTATTCACACCCGCTGACCAGAATGATCTAGTCAGACTGTACGTGGCCATGATCACTCGCTCCTTCATGGTATCGGCCAAGATCCATCACAGTTTATCACTGTTATTGCTACTGTTTGCCAGACACTGGGAATGGCGTGGATCACTTGATGACCACCTGTTCTGTTCATTCCCTCTGAAGCATCTGGCATTGGCCACTGTCGGCACACAGGATACTGGGCTGGATGGACCATTGGTATGACCCAGCATGGCCATTCTTATGTGGTTCCCCTGTGTGGGATGCATGTGTGGAGTGGGGAGACTGGGAAGACGGTTCATTGGGGCGGGGGGGGGGACACATACATCAGTGCTTCTATGGAAATTCAGATGATCCTCTGATGTGACTCTCCAAGATGTGCCTGATGCTAGGAACCCCCACCGCCAAACACACCCCAGGGTGTTTTTCCCCCAGACGTGGATACGCGAAGGTCCAGGTTTGTTAGGAGATGGTAAGAGAGGCAGATTATTCCCCACTCCTTTACATTCTCCCCAGAGCTCACCCTTAGCGCTAAATTTCCAACCTCATGCTCTGACCGTGGGATGGGCTGATTTAGTGACAGACTAGGCCCCTCCCTTAGCACTGAGCCCTTTCGTGCTGTGTGGGTGTCCTCTCAATGGTTTTCCCAGGACCTGGTTCCAACCAGTGGAATTTAAGGAGCTGCGATAACAGGCGCACGCCTGCAAATATGCCATGGGAAGTCATGAGAGAAGGACAAACAGAAGCTCCGTACTCCAGAGCAGTGGGAAGGAGAGGCTTCCATCCCCCAGCTCTGGCACTGGAGGAAGGCAAAGGAGTTACCTGCACTCTCAATTGCCAGGTGATCTTGATTGAAGCGAGAGTCCAGGCAGCTGGTGGCGGAGGGAATCGGTGGGGAGTTCCGAGAGCGGGTGGCATTTTCCGCCTCACCCCCATCCAAGTCGTTATCCACATAATCCCTGCAGGGGGAGAGACGACGCTGTGACCATCCACTCAGTGGGGTTAAGTAGGTGGGGGAATCAACAACCCTCCCTAACACACTGCCAAGGGACAACGCAGGAGGTAACAAGGACATTCTCAGCACCATGTACAGGGAGCAATTGGCAACAGGCTCGCTATGCAGAAAACATCCTTCCACTCAAGGTCTGTGGGGCCCCTTCTGTTCCTGCATGGGCGCAACCCTCCTGAAATCAGTGGAGCTAAACCAGTGCATGTGAAATCAGAATTGGCCCTCTCAGGTTCCAACACTTGCTGAACTCTGCAATCCCAGAGACCTACGGACTTCTCTTCCTCCCACAGTGTACTCAATGGGCAAACACTCCCCCCAGTGAGCCGGCCACTGCACAGAACTGCTGTCCTGGCCTGCTGCAGCGTCAGCGTGCTGGCAGACAGAGCTGGGTGGGAAATGGCTTTCTGGTCCCTGGAAAATTGTCAAGATTTTGACATTTTTTCGTATCCCAAAGTGGGACAAAAGATCAACATCTCAAAAACATTTGCTAACCAACAAGCCGAGATATTTTTGGGCTTGGGTCCAAAGCTTTGTTTTGACATTTTGAAAACGTTTTGTTTCAATTTCATCCTTTTTTTATTTCAAAAAAATGGTTTTTATTATAATGAGCTTTTATTTCTATCCAAAAAATCATTTCAAACAAAACCAGAATTTTTCGGTTAAAAAAAAAAAAAAAGTCAAAACGGGACGTTTCAACAATTTTGAAACATCCCCCCCTTTCCCATTTTTCGAACTGAGACACTGGCCCAAACCTACCGTTTCCCACTAAGTTTCACTTGTGATTAGTTGTTTTCCAACAAAAAACATTTCCTGGAAAAATGCCCACCCAGCACTACTGGCAAACAGCTGCTTTCCTTTGTTGCGGGACAGTGGGCTACACTGTGTATGCAACGTGTGCATCAGTTGGCCTGCCATCCCCCAGTACCCTCCCAACTAGAAGACCTATCTCATGAGTTTTATGGCGGGGAGCGTTATTTTAAGATCAAGGACCCTGAAGCAGGGCGTTGGGCGAGACAGGGAGCCTCGCTGGTAAGTAATATTTACTAATCTTAGTCTGAGAATATTCCACGCACGTGGCTCCAGGGTGGAGGACATACTTCTTCCTTCCGAAGCGAGTCTGCTGGGTGAAGTAGTCATAGCGCTCCGACTTCTTCCACATGTAATAGTACTCCACGCATTCTCCCACTGACCGGGTGCGGACCTGCAGGGAGCGATTAGTCAGAGTCCCTCCATAGAGCCCCAAGGGCTTTACGAAGGGTCAGTACCATCACCCCACTTTGTAGATGGGGAAACCAAGTTCATTCAAGTGACTTGACCCAAGTCGCATGGTGAGTCAGTGGCAGGAACTGGAATCTCTTGACTCTCAGCCTTGTGCTCTATTCATTGGACTACATGGCTCCCCTTTCATCCTGAAGGATCCCACTGAACTCTACAAACAACCCACACCCTGCAATCACTGACCCCCAGAAACATCGCAAGGGTGAAGAGAGTTTGCAAAGCACTTTGAGATCCTCAGCTAGCCAGTGCTAATTTTTAATAAATTAAGCCTCGCAATCTCTGATGGACGTCTGAATTGTTTTCCCTGTAGTACAGATGGGAGAAATCAAGCAAACAGTGTTGATTACATGCACCAGACCCATGCACTTGACAACGACCACACAACAAATCAGTTGGGATTAGAACTTTTAGCAGTCCGAATTTCCCCATATTAAGTAAGGTTTAACATATGTTCCCAGCACTAGCATGCACTCCTGCAGCTCCTCTCAGTCTGTGACACAGAAACATGAATCTTTACCTTGTTAGCTTGTATGAGATGGAAGTTTTTCCCATGGACTCTAAACCCGTGTTCAAAGTTTCTGCATTCTTCCTCACTCCAGGCACAAAGCTCATCTGCAGCACAAGGAAACAGGATGTTAGGAGTTCCACAGAACCCCAGGGTTACTGAGAGACAGACACGTCCAGGGGCTGCTGGAGTTGCAGAAGGAATCTGGACATTTGGGATACAGCACGCAAGAGAATCTGAAAGGTTGGGTATCTCACCTCTGATGACCTTCACGTTGAATCGCAATCTCCGCAGTGCCTCTTCTGCATTGAAGTTACATTTAACCAGTTCATACAGAGCCTATGCAATGTAATAAAGAACTGCTGATTACATGCACTGGCCGCATATACCACTAACTAACTCAGCTGTGGCTCACTGAACCTGCCCAAACAGCATTTTCTCTTCTGGAGCCACTTATCTACACCACCCCACTTGGACCGTCAGCAAGGATTGCTCCACAGTTCGAGGCTCTAAATTATGAAGCACGGGGCTATCTTGGGAGGATTCTAGAGACAGTAGGTGTGCATGTGTCCTCATACAGCTGTAATTAAAATACTAGTATGAACAGGCCAGTTCAGCAACCTGGTGGCAACACAACCCACATGGAGTATTTGAGGCAAGTCCCAAACACTCCTTTTGCTCCTCAACCCAGCAGGAGGCAGTAGAAAGCAGCAGGCTCAGCAAGAAAGGTTCCCTCTGTCTGATCCATGGAGCAGCAGTGATGGGCCCCAGAGGGAGATGTATCATCTAGAAAGGAGGTCTCATTCACCCAGGGTCTTTATGAGATCCACTCCCTCACCTCTGAAACAAACAAGCGATCCATTCTGAAACTCCCTGTGATATTTCCTGCTCCCATGGCCAGTGCTACTTGACTTCTGTCCACAACACTAAGACAACAGAGAATTTGGTGACTGCACAAAGCCCTGGCTCCCAGGCTCACCTGCTCATTGTCCTTCACCATCTCTCCATCTGACAGACTGGCACTGGAGACCTCGTCCCACTGCCGCTTAACTGCTCGGTACAAGAACTCTTCCACCTCCCGCTCAGGGAGGATGTTTGGGTCCCACAGCAGCTGATCTTCATTCTCGTAGGCTAATGGGAACATCAGGGCATGTCTGAAATGAGCTGGTCAATCCGAGAGCACCCCTGGTTTTCAAGAGGTGGGCTGTGAGTGGATCAGAGAGGAAGTCTCTGGGCTCCAGCCTGGCAGTTATGGTCAGATGGGACACTCCAGCTCAGAGTCCTTAGATTTGAAAGCCAGGGTGTTTTCTCTCCTGAATCTGGAGAGTGTAGGGCTGCTGATCCCAGATTCCCCCTTTCGTCTGATTAGCCCAAGATTGTTGACTGTCAGAGCACAGTGACTCTGTTTGCTCAGGCTTTTCCTGAAGGGGTGACTGGAAAGACTTTTTGATGCTCATGACTTCTCTAGGCTTATTAGAGAACATGTTGTCAATTGATGCATGTGGTTTTAAAAGGCCAGATTCTGCAGTGCCCCTTCCTGCACTGGGCATAGGAGTGGGAGGGCAAAGGTGGCTTTAAGCAGCCACTGTTTCTGTCAAATTCAGGCCTGGGCATCCCCCTCGCTGCTCCCACTCTCACACATTGGCACACGGCTGTGTATTGTGCTCTAAGAATATAAGAATGGCCATATTGGGTCAGACCAAAGGTCCATCTAGTCCAGTGTCCTGTCTTCCAACAGTGGCCAATGCCAGGTGCCCCAGAGGGAATGAACAGAACACCCATTCCCAGCTTCTGGCAAACAGAGGCTAGGGACTCCATCCCTGCCTATCCTGGCTAATAGCCATGGATGGGCCTATCCTCCATGAATTTATCTAGTTCTTTTTTGAAACCTGTTATAGTCTTGGCTTTTACAACATCCTCTGGCAAGGAGTTCCACAGGTTGACTGTACATTGTGTGAAGAAATACTCTCTTTTGTTGTTTTAAACCTGCTGCCTATTCATTTCATTTGGTGACCCCTAGTTCTTGTGTTATGAGAAGGAATAAATAACACTTCCTTATTTACAGGTTTCAGAGTAGCAGCCGTGTTAGTCTGTATTCGCAAAAAGAAAAGGAGAACATCCGAAAAGGGTGCATCCGATGAAGTGAGCTGTAGCTCACGAAAGCTTATGCTCAAATAAATTTGTTAGTCTCTAAGGTGCCACAAGTACTCCTTTTCTTTTTACTTCCTTATTTACTTTCTCCACACCAGTCTTCATTCTATAGACCTCTATCATATCCCCCCTTAGTCGTTTCTTTTCCAAGCTGAAAAGTCCCCGTCTTGTTAATCTCTCCTCAAACGGAAGCCATTCCATACGCCTAATCATTTTTGTTGCTTTTTTCTGAACCTTTTCCAATTCCAATATACCTTTTTTGAGATGGGGCAACCACATCTGCACACAGTATTCAAGATGTGGGTGTATCATGGATTTATACAGAGGCAACATGATATTTTCTGACTTATTATCTAACCCTTTCTTAATGATGCCCAACATTCTGTTTGCTTTTTTGACTGCTGCTGCACATTGAGTGGATGTTTTCAGAGAACTATCCACACTGACTCCAAGATCTCTTTTTGAGTGATAACAACCAATTTAAACCCCATCATTGTATAAGTGTAGTTGGGATTATGTTTTTCCAATGTGCATTACTTTGCATTTATCCACTTTGATTTTAATCTGCCATTTTGTTGCCCAGTCACCCAGTTTTGCGAGATCCTTTTGTAGCTCTTCCCAGTCTGCCTGGGACTTAACTATCTTGAGCAATTTTGTATCCTAGGCAAATTTTGCCACCTCACCGTTTACCCCTTTTTCCAGATCATTTACGAATATGTTGAATAGGGCTGGGCCCATTACAGACCCATAGGGGACAGCACTATTTACCTCTCTCATTTCTGAAAACTGACCATTTATTCCTATCCTTTGTTTCCTATCTTTTAACCAGTTATACATTCACAGATATGTGGGAAATTGTTTAAATGAAAACAAAGCAAATAGAAAACAAATACTTGCAATGAACTAAAACAACAGGCAAGGAAACATTTCTATTCAGATATAAGGATTGGTAACCACTGGCACCTAATATACTTTTCAAGACAAAGGGTCTGATTCTCCTTGGCCCTTCACCTGGCATATTCATTTACACTAGAGCAAAGTGAGTGCAGAGAAGGTGTACATCCACTTTGCACTGGTGTTCACATGAAGCATATGGTGCAGGACAATGGAGAATGTGACCCAAGATCTATGGTGCTGAGCACCCTCAGTTCCCATTAACTTCAGTAGGAGTTAAGGGCACCCAGCGATATGAGAGAGTCCTAAATGTGAGCTTAAAACTAGTAGGAAGTGAACCCTTTAAAGTAAATTTCCCAGAGTCCGCCTGGCATAGAGAATGAGGGAGGAAGTGAGTCATTTCTAGAGAACAGACTCCTAGCTAGCAGACTGCATCTCAGTTCCAGCTAACGGGTGCAGAGTCTTGAGATAATAAATGATTGGACACAAACTGAAAACCAAAATGATTCTCTGCTTCTGAGAGATCCTATCTAGCTGGAAATTGTGATCGGAACTGGGAATTTAACATGAAAATGTATAGATAAATGGTATCGCTTGCCAGTTTGTGAAATATAAATACAATATTACTGTGAGGCATTAATTTTTCTTTGGCCATGGCTGAGACTCACATCCCCAACTTTGCAAACTCAGACCAATCCATCAGAAATTTCACATGCTTGATATCAGGATTTTTCAGGAAAGTTTTGAGGCAAATAAGACAAAGAGTTTGGCAGACAGAGTTTCAAATATAAGATCAACGGTGGGGAGAAGCAGGATCCATCTCTGCATGACTTCTGAACCCACAATAAGCTCCTATTGGTGATTATTTGTGAAACGTTCGGGGGCAAGGGAGGAAAGCAAGTAAATTCTCAGGGTAAAAACTTTGTTCACTTGGAATTAAGCATGAAAACAATCTAACACTGCTGTTCAGGAACAAAATCAAGTGAACACAGTTTTCTAAAAACAAAACCCACATCAATTAGAAAGCCTGTAAAGTCCAAGTTTTAACAAAAACCCAAACACCAAAAATTATGGAAAATAAAATAATCTGAAAAATCTTAACTCTGCTGCACTTCACTGCCCTGAGAAATGCCAGAAATGTAGAGACAATGTGATCCTCAAAGAGCAAGGTGTCTATAAGAACCAATGGCTGGAAGTTGAAGATAGACAAATTCAGAGGAGAAGTCAGGAGCGCGTTTTTAGCAGTGAGGGTAATTAACCATTGTGGCTGAGTCGCCATCACTGGCAATTTTTAAATCAAAACTGGATGTTTTTCTAACAGATCCGTTCTAGTTCCACCCCAGCTACTGGACTTGAAGCAGAAATAAATTCAGAGAAGTCCTATGGCCTGTGTTGTGCAAAAGATCCGACTAGATCACCACAATGTTCCCTTGTGGCTTTAAAATCTATGAAACTATATTATCAGAGACTCCAAAAATGAAAGATGCCTTCGTACTTTACCTTCATTGTAAACTTGCAGTGATTACAAACTGCCAGATCACATAAAGCAAACTGCTAAGACTGCTGGCTCTTTTAGGGCTACGCACAGTCTTGTTAAAATACTGGATCACACTGTGAACCAAAGGAGAGCACACTGGTGACAACTAATCCACTACCCTTTTCCTAAAAGCCCCACTTCTGTTTGGAGGAATGAGTATTGTTAGACATACAGACATCATATCTAGAGATACAAACCTCAGCGACAGAGCCAACACTCTGGCAGTGGCTCAGATCAGTGGACCCCATATCCAGAAAAGATACAGCACAAATGTTACAGTCAGAGTGAGGAAGGGCTCTCACCTTTTTCACAGTGCCTGTTTAAGTGGAGGACAGGAACAGCTGCCTGGTACTGAGGTCCAACCATTATCTCCTGAAAACCATCACAGAGAAGGGAATTAATACAAGGTGACTGCGTTATGTGGTTGTACTAGAATCAACTCAGAGGCCTGGTGATGAACGAAGCTTAATCTGCCTCACTAAACACACTGGCAGACCACACTGTCTGGGTTTGCTCTAGGGGGGATCCCTCCCATTCGTTAGAACAATTACGAAGGGGTTTTCAAACAAATTAGTTTGTGGACCCTCTGACTTGAAGCCTGGTCTCGCTGCTGAATATTTATACCAAGAGCTTATGTCATCTGAGGCTGCAGAAGAGGAGAGGCATTGTGCGTCCAAATAGGAGTCTACTCGCATTTTCCACAAGATAGTTCTCCAAAGCCCCATCCTGGGCATGCAACACCAGACCTCACCTCCCCTAGGCTACGAGTTGCCGGTTTGAATTTTGAGGTACAGCAGCCCCCTCGCCGGGAGGATAATCTCGGCTACATGCTCCACAGGGCACGCTTTAAGATACGTCTGGCATAGCCTTGCATAGAATGGAAGACCCAGAGGACAGGCACCTGACACTGAGCTCCCCAAGAAGGCACCCCCGAGGTTGGGTCTCGTGGTTTTCTTGAGCTGTTCGGCTTTCTCACGCTCGAATGCAGAGCATGAGCCCCCCAGGGAGGTGCGGTTGGCTCGGATCACTCACCTTCTTGCACTCGTTGGACGGGATGGAGTCCTCTTCGCACTCTTCAGCCGAGGAGGAGGCACAAGGAGAAGAGCAGGGCTCTTTGTCTTCATCAGCCAGGAAGTTTGCTTTGAAGAAAGAGAATTCACTTGGTCAGTTACAAGATGGTGAACACCCAGCCTCAATACCTCTAGATTCTCTCTCCTTCCCTCATTTCCCTTCGTGGAGTTGTTTTGAGCCTGCTCCGTTTATTCAGAACAACTTACCCAGATTCTCTTCTATAGGCAAAATACCCAAGTCCTTGCCACATGAGCAGTGATCATTCAGCAGAGCCTAGGCTCCCAAATTTTGCAGGATTAGGGGTAGAAGCCCAATCAATCATTCCACACTGAGTTCTCCCTTGCTTTGGCTCCCTACAAACCCCCAATATTAAAGTCCGAGGAATGTAGGAGTTGCCATACTAGACTGGACCATTGGTTCTACTAATCTGCAACACCCCTTCTAGATCAGACCACTAGTCCTTCTACTCAGGAATCCTGCTTGCTGTCATACCAGATGAGACCAGTGCTCTCGCTACTCTGAGAGTGGATGCTGCGGAGGGGGCATCTGGCAGTGATATTTCTCAGGAAGGCAAAAAACCCCCAAAATCCCATGCACTTCACCAGTTGTGTAGTTGCCCCAAAAGTCCACGCTGGGCATGTAACAGAAGTCCTCACCACCCTGAGGTTATGAGCTGCAGCGGGAGAGAACTGCTTCCTGACCCTACAACTGATCAGTTCACTCCCTGAACCATAAAATTCTACTCCCCTTATCACTACGGCCTAATTCTGTCTGTGCAGTCGCATCAGGAGGGCTGAGTTTATCTCCAGCTCCCCGGACCAACCTCAAAAGTTGCTACTTCAGGAATTTCAGTAACCAAAAATTTAAAAATAATTTTAAAAATTGGCCTTTCCTCCTGAGCCACCTCCAAGTGCAAAAGGTCCGTTAGAAATCAGGGACACATACAGCCAGGCTGGTTTGGGAAAAGGTCCGACGCATCGTGGGACGTGACGGATGGAGTCAGGTCGTCGGCCGAAGACTGCGTCTCCTCCTCTTCTTCCCCTGAAAGCAAATCCTTCGCTATTTGTTCCTTTTAACAACAACAAGAAAGTGAAAAATGTTTTTAAATTTAAAAAAAAAAGGGAGGGGACGCCTAGAGTAAACCATCCCTGGCCAAGATCCCTTCCTCCGTGCATCTCCCCTACCCCACAGGTGCTTCCCATAGACCTTCCTTATCCACAACTCCAAAAGACTGTTTCCTTATGGGCTCACTGGGAGAGTCAAGAAGAGAGTGGCTTGCTGCAGATGCTACAGGGATAAAGGGTAAGGAGCACTTTCTGCAGAGCCCATCCCAGAGTGGGTGACTTTCAGAGGGGCTGGCAGGGAATAAACTTTTTTAGTGGCTCTTATGCTGAGTGGCAGGAGTCCTGGCTTCCCTGGGAATAGAGGGTGATCCAGGTTTTCAGGCAGAGATGAGGCCTCCTGCGAATCTCCCTAGAGTCACATCACACACAGAACAGGAGGGATCTACATTCCAAATAGGGTTTGTAGTTTGTTGCTCTTTGTAACAATTACTCTTTCTTTAGTCTCCTCTGAATTTCCTGTTTGTGTTAGCACCTCTGCAGCTGACATTCCCGGTTGCACACTGGGATCAGTGGGTTAGCCAATTCCCACCTGCTGGAATTCAAGCATCTTGAATAAACTAGACCCCTGAATGAGGGACCCAGTAGATGCCCCCCGTTCTAAACCCTACACCAACCTGGGGTGCATTACTTTCTCCCCTTGCTAGCAGCTAGCACGTGGCCCAAAGTTGCCCTTACCTTATCCAGGGTCATGTCCGGCAGGTTGCGAGGGATGTCATTGCTCTCGCTGTCCTGCTCCGAGATCGGATCAGATGCCTCATAGCCGTAAAGTGCAAGCAGCTCCTCGAATGGCATTTCACTGCTCTGAGCGAGAGGAGGACAAAGCTTCATCAGGAATGGAACAACCACCGAGTACAACACCAGCTGCAGTAAACACAGAGATATGCAGAGGCAGTCAGGGCAGCTCTGCTCCTCTGGGGGCTGGCTCTGATCTATCTTTGGTGCTGCTCTATCATGCAGGAAACCAAAAGGTACTAACGGGGCTATGACAATCTGTACTTCCCAAAGCTGTGGACAAACCTGGAAAATTATCCCAAAGCAACAGATTCAAGGGTGGCTTTTTTACACTGGCTTTTCATGGTGGTGAAGAGGTTCCAGTTAACAGCCCTGGAGACTAGATGCCTGTATTTACCCAGAGAACAGGGCAGCACAAAGGTCCCTTATGTATACTGACACTGACCTGAAGGTACAGTCTCTGTCAGAGAAGGATGCTCACACTCCATAACCTACTGAATTCTTGGCCTCTTGGCTGCCCACAAGGGAGCCAATAGATGCACCAGTGTTTTCTGAGAAACTGACACCTGTCTGTCATGAAGCGGATGGCACAGCAACAACTCATTTCACATGGACCAGACAGCCAACAGCTTTTCATCACCAGGGATGCAGACTGGATTTGAATTGGCAACCTAGATAGTGGAGGGCTCCAGAGCTCATGACTGGTCCCTTGGGCAATCCAAATGTCAAAGCAAGGCCTTATGCTTAGGAGACTTAAAGATAGTGCACAGCCAGCAGATCTCCCTGAGTGTTGGCTCAGTGGAGCTATTTGATCTCAATAATCTATCAAGATAGACAAGAAATCCAACGGATAATTCCTCCTCGCCACCCTTGCTGCCTTTACCTGAGATGCACTGAAACTCTTTTCCAGCTCTTCTAAAGACTTTTCTTTCTCTTGCATATTTTCTTCCTCCTCTCTCTCTTCTCGTACACCATAGTTTTGTGACAGGATCTCAGCTAGGGTGAATCGGTGGTCAGATGAGCCCATTGACACAACTGCAGGGATTAGAAAGTTGGTCATTAGCCACGCTTGACTGCAGACCACAGCAACAAAATTTGGAGAGACTTCGGTCTGGTCTACCCTACCGCTTAAGTTGATGTAACTTACATCACTCAGGGGTGTGAAAAAGACACTCCCGAGTGACGTTAAGTTACATCAACCTAAGCACTGTCCACACTGGCACAATGTCAGCAGGAGATGCCAACATAGCTTCCACCAGTAATTATGCCAATGGGAGAGTTCTCTCCTGTCAGCATAGCATGTCTTCACCACATTCGCTACTGATGCAGCTGTGCCAATGTAGCGCTGTAATATAGACTTGCCCTCCATTGTGTGTGTGCGCTTAAGTTCATGTGCGTGCCCAGAAGATGTCAGGGGGAAGAGACTAGATGGAAGAGAAATGGGAGTGGGAGGGGAAAACAAACATAAGCACACTCAAGCTGTTGGTACCTGCTGCAGTCTGAAGACCAGGCTCTCCAGGACACAAGTTGTGGGCTGGGTACGGAACCACCCTCGGACTCTGCCTGCCGACCGAGGCCTTCACAAACAAACAAACATGGATGAGAAACATCTTCCTAATAATGTGACACATTTCCAGCCCCCAAATGCAATTCACTTAGTTTAAAAACCAAGTAAAGAGAGCTTCTGATCAGGTGTACTCAAGGACCCTCCCCACGCAGCCTCCCCTGCCCTGTATTTATCACATTCCCTTCAGAATCCCTAAGTGCGTGCATGGGTGCCTCTTCATCATCACATCTCTGATATCTATTCTCTCACCAGTTTATTTGAGAACCACAGTCCTTAGGACTTATATTGCCATGAGAGGAGATTTTATCTTGCCACAAACTTTATTCTAAAAGCATATGACCCTTTTGTTTGAATGTGGCACTTCCTTAACCTCTGAGCAATCCATCAGAGGTAGAATCAGAAATGATCTGGCCACCCACGCAGGACATCTGACCACGTGCTTCCCATCTTCCCCCATTCCAAAGCACTTTAAAGACTCAGAATGGTCACAAATGGCATTAACAACTGAGCAGGCAGGGAGGGAATCCAATGGTTGCAAGCAGCAAGGGTAAGATAGATAATGGATAGGACAGGTGGATGTGAGTGTAGGCATCTGCTTTCTGGCAGCCAGTGTTCAGTCAGAAGTTCAAACAGCAATGTGGGCTGCAGTCTGGGTAACAATCCAGAACACCTGTTATTTCTGGGATTGCTGTATATTTGTTAGGTCTAGGAAGGGAGCAAGTGAGTAATCAACTGACTCAACCATGTTGACTAAGAACATCATAGCTGTGGAACAGAACTGTGGTGTCAGTCCCCAAACCGGCATTACTACATTTTAATTAATACATACCATGGCCCTGATCCTGGGAAGTGCTGAGCACTCTCAACATCCATTCAGTCAATGAGAGTTGTGGGCATTCAGCACCTTGCAGGACTGGACTTCAATAGCTTATTTTGTTAAGAAAGCAAAGGATGGGTTGAAATCAAAATGTGAGATCCTCCCTCCCCCATTCTAGTTGAGACAAAGTACATATTCTCACTCACACACACAAGTCTTTCCAACCAGGTATCAGGTTGCTGGCTTAGAACTAATGCCTCCAAGTCTTAAAAATTTGTAAATCTGGTAGCAGTGCCAGTTATTTTGTAGAAATAAAGATGGTGATGATTTTTTATGACTGATGATCTAGGAGGCAGCAGGGTGTTGTCATGAGAGATCCAAGAGCTGAAGCAACCTTGGAACTACTGCTCCTTTGTCTACTAGGCACAATGCAAAGAGAATGCCTTTAGCCTGAAGTGAAACATGCAATGTGTATTGCAATTCGCCATCCCCTAGTGTCTGATTATAGTCTCCAGAGGATTTTGTTGCTCTATCTCGTCTTCCTGCAGAAATAGCGCAATACCTGTGTGTACTAAGAGAAGGGAGTTTATGAGATAATAAAGGAGAAAGGGGTGAAAAGATTTAGGACTGCCTCTGTTCTAAGATTTGGCATTTCTATGTTTTCTGCACTTGGGAAGATGGCTCCATATCAAAAGGGAGATGCCCCTCTGCTGGGGATTGATGGGACATGATGAAGAACAAGACTATTTTAATAGATATCCTTCCCGTAAATAACCTTGGTTGTATGAAGATGATCAAGGTGTGGTCTACAATCATTCACTCTGTAGCTTTGGGAACATAATTCAGTGTAGTCTCCCATTTCCTGAGACAATCTACTTTCGGACTGTACTACCTCACAGAGGGTTAGTAAGGAAATGTGTTCAAAATGTTTCAAAAATGAAAGTTTCTACCAAGTAATATTGTTCAGTTAACAAATGGTGGTTGGAAAAAATGTCAATCAGAACACTGGATAAATGAGGATACATTATATCGAAGACCATTAGGTGAGATGATGAGTAACATTAGTTAATAGTAAGATACAAACTAATACTTATGAACATCTTCAGGTTAATGAGGATGAAGAAAGACTCAAAGCTGAAGTAGTAACAGGACATTACTGGACATGGAAACTGCCCGTGCTGAAAATCACCATGAAGACAATGGTAACAATGAAAGTAAATCAAATCACAATGGTGTATGTGGATTGAGAAGGGACAAAAAAGAGATGGCAGGCGGAGCCAATGGCCAATTCTTACATCCTAACATAGACATGGATGAAGCTGGAGCATACAGATGGCTGACACTATAATTATTTTTAGATCTGAAAGACCACATAACAGAAATCCAGGCAGAGCCAAGCAATGGGTGAAGAAGCAAGATCAGACTCAAATGTGTAGATAGTGACCACGCAGAGGGAAATGTTGTTGATTGAACTGACTGTTAATGGCATGCGATGTAAAATTATTTCTCTCTAACATGAGAGAGCGCGCTGCCGTCTGACGCTTAAAATCCTACTGTGAGATAGGAAGTAGAAAACCCAACAGCATTGCATGGGTCAGAAAAACTGACGTAGATGGCCCCAAGGTATGAATGGCTACATCTAGGTCAAGAATGGCACTTAGACATGATGATGAAGATGCTTCTGTCATTTGTGATGCTGATAGTTCTGATCACCTTCCAAAATCCATGGTGGTCACCTCAGATAATTCCAATAGCGCCTGAGCTGATGCTGAAATTGGCTCTGCTGCCTTCAAAACTGGATGGCCACCTGGATTAGGACTCTTGGCAGCTTCTCGCTACACAAATCGCTGCTTCTTTTGCCTGAAACTGACCCTCCTCATACAGCAGTTATGAACACAGCTGCTGGCTTATCAGTCTTAAAAGACTTGAGCATCCCTTCCCTGATTCCAGAGTCAAGATTCCAGGAACTCCATTAAAGATACAGCAACAATGATTTTTAAGAAATGCAGGGATTTTTCCATGCAGTAGTGGATTTCATGCCCTGTCAAAGTTGTTCAAGTGCAATGGTGATTGTGTGTATGTCCAGAACTATTCTCACAAGAAAGCAAGACAAATAGAAAGAGGAGGGTTTCCCTTCAGATTTCATTGCTTTAATAACAGTGTTGATTTTTCAGGCCAGTTTAGGCCATTCCATGGCCAGGTGAAGTGTACCTCTTAGTGCTGGCCCATTATAGAACTGCTCCTTGTTGCTCCTGTCTTGTGCACATTCCTTGATGTTTTGGGAAAAGAGTGCTGTTGGCTATTTCCCATTGAGCAAAGGTGCACATCTGAATCTCACTCATTTTGTAACCTCCACATAGTGAGTTTTTCTCTGCAAGTCCATAAAATTAATGATGGAAAAGACATATTAGGCCATCCGGTCCATCTCCCACTGGGATCGGTCACAATTTCATTGTGGTGATCCCACATATAGCAAATCTAGTTTGTGGGATGTTAACTGGTCCTAAATTCCCCTTGGGATGCACATCTCATCATAGGGACATCATCACAGTGCTCCAGGACATCGTCTCCATGCCACATGCTGGGGGTGAACTTGAGGATGCCGTGGTGAAGTCTCAAAATGATGTTTCAGAACAAACATGGTAATGCAACAGGGATGCTGCATCCAAGGGCCATTGTGATTGACAAGATGTAGCGGGGACAGTCTCACACCAGTAGGGACAATTCCCTGATGTGACATGTTGGTGCAACCGTTGTAGTGTGACATGTGAATGACCTCTCGTTGTGATGGAGAGGATGCCTCCATGAGTGGTGCTCAAGAAAAGCTTGCAATGCAACAGGTGGGCCTCTTGATGGCTTCTCAATGCTATTCTCCCAAGTCAACGTCACAATAAGGATCTTGCAGTGTGACATCCTGATGCCTCATGTAACTGGTGTGATGCAACAGGGATGATGTTTCAAAGTGACATCAAGACAGAACGGGGATGACATCACAGTGCGATGCCCCAGCGTAAGCGTGGTAACATCTCTGCACGATGCACCAACATAATTATTGTTGCCTTGACACAACGACACACTCCAAGAGTTCAAGTCCCTCCCACTGAACCATCTGATGCACATGACAACCCCCTCCACCTCCATCCACCCATGCTGCCTTCCCCAGCCATTGCCCCCAAGTTCTTACTGCCCCACCTCCATCACCTTTTGCCCCAATGCCCCCTATCCCCAGCCACCTCCCACCCCTGCCCACAGCTCTTTCTGCTTTCTCCAACCTCCATTGCTCCCCATGCCCACAGCTTTTGCTGGGCCTCTCCAGCCCCTGATGATCCAGCTTCCTCCCAGACCTTGATGCCCCCCATCCCAGCTACCCCCTCCAGCCCCTACTGGTACCCAGCCCAAGATGACCTGGCTATCCCCACCCTTATGCCCATATGCCCCAGCCCCTGCTCCCCCCAAGTCCCTGACACCCTAGCTACCCTGCAGCTCCTACTCCCCCCTGCCCCAGATGCCCCCCAACCTGGCTATCCCCCCCAAGTCCCTGCCCCATGTCCCCCAGCCCCCTGCTCCCCCCAAGTCCCTGACCCTCCGGCTACCCTGCAGCTCCTACTCCCCCTGCCCCAGATGCCCCCCAACCCAGCTATCCCCCCAAGTCCCTGCCCCATGTCCCCCAGCCCCCTGCTCCCCCCAAGTCCCTGACCCTCCGGCTACCCTGCAGCTCCTACTCCCCCTGCCCCAGATGCCCCCCAACCCAGCTATCCCCCCAAGTCCCTGCCCCATGTCCCCCAGCCCCCTGCTCCCCCCCAGTCCCTGACCCTCCGGCTACCCTGCAGCTCCTACTCCCCCTGCCCCAGATGCCCCCCAACCCAGCTATCCCCCCAAGTCCCTGCCCCATGTCCCCCAGCCCCCTGCTCCCCCCAAGTCCCTGACCCCCCGGCTACCCTGCAGCTCCTACTGCTCCCTCCCCCAGATGCCCCCCAGCCCCCTCCAGACCCTGCTGCCCCCCAGCCCAGGCCCTCCCGTCCGGCCTGGAGCCTAGGCCACGGAGCAGCCTCCGGGCCCGGGGGGGGTCCCTATGAGCCCCCCCCCCGAGGCCGGGGGGGTCCCGAGTGGCGGCCACCCCTCCCCCGCCAGGGCCCCGCCCCCCGGGAGGGGGGCTCGGCGGGGTGATGGGGGGAGGTTTGGCCCCCGCTCTGCCCCCCCCGTTGCCCCCTCCCCCCGGCGCACTCACCTCCGCCATGGCCGTGTGTGGCGCGGGGACGGGCAGGGACGGGCGGGGGAGCCCCGGATGCGGGGCCGCCCGCTCATTGGCTGCGGCGCCCAGGAGGGAGGGGGAAGGCGCGGGGGGGGGCAGATGAGAGAGGGGCGGGGGGGTGAAGTGACGGGGAGGGGGCACGTGGGGCGGGGGAGTCACAGCAGGGGGGCTACGGCAAACGGTGGGGGGGTGAAGTGACAGGGGAGGGGTCAGGGGGAAGGTGGGATGGGGGTTGGAGGGGTCAGGGAGGGGGAGGCTGGGGTGGGGGTTGGAGGGGTCAGGGAGGCTGGGGTGGGGGGGGTCAGGGGGAAGGTGGGGTGGCGGCTGGAGGGGGAGGTGAGGGGTTGGAGGGGTCAGGGAGGGGGAGGCTGGAGAGGTTGGGGTGGAGGGATCAGGGAGGGGTCAGGGGGAAGGTGGGATGGGGGTTGGAGGGGTCAGGGAGGGGGAGGCTGGGGTGGGGGTTGGAGGGGTCAGGGAGGCTGGAGGGGGGAGGCTGGGGTGGGGGGGTCAGGGGGAAGGTGGGGTGGCGGCTGGAGGGGGAGGTGAGGGGTTGGAGGGGTCAGGGAGGGGGAGGCTGGAGAGGTTGGGGTGGAGGGATCAGGGAGGGGTCAGGGGGAAGGTGGGATGGGGGTTGGAGGGGTCAGGGAGGGGGAGGCTGGGGTGGGGGTTGGAGGGGTCAGGGAGGCTAGAAGGGGGAGACTGGGGTGGGGGGGGTCAGGGGGAAGCTGGGATGGGGGTTGGAGGGGTCAGGGAGGGGGAGGCTGGAGTGGGGGGTTGGAGGAGGAGGGTTGGGGTGGAGGGATCAGGGAGGGGGTGGGTTGGGGGGAGGGGTCAGGGGGAAGCTGGGATGGGGGTTGGAGGGGTCAGGGAGGGGGAGGCTGGAGTGGGGGGTTGGAGGAGGAGGGTTGGGGTGGAGGGGTCAGGAGGAAGCTGGGGTGGTGGCTGGAGGGGAAGGTGGGGAGGCCAGGGGGGAAGCTGGGTTGGGGGGTTGGAGGAGTCAGAGAGGCTGGGGGGGGAGGTTGGGGTGGGGGGTTGATGGGGTTAGGGCGGGGGAGGTTGGCTGGGGGTTGGAGGGGTCAAGGAGGGGGAGGCTGGGGTAGGGGCTTAGAGGAGGACAGAGAGAGCGGCAAGTGATGTGGTGGGGGCAGGGGAGGGAGGGGATAAATGGGGCAGGGGAGTCAAAGGAAGGAATAGGTGCTGTGTGGGGATGGAGTTAAAGGAAAGTGACTGGGAAAAAGCGTGTGGGTGGGTTAGGGATGAGAAGGTTGGAGGGGGCAGGGAGGGGGAATCTGGGTTGGGGGGTTGCAGGGAGCAGACTGGGAAGAGGGTTGGGGGCAGGGAGGGGAAGGCTGGGGTGGGGAGATTGGATGGGGTTCAAGGAGGGAATCTGAAGTGGGTGGGTGGGTTGGAGGTGGAGGCTGGCTAACGGGTTGTAGGAGGAAGTGATGGGGAGGCTAGAATGAATTAGGTTAGAGATGCAGGCATGGGGGTGAGAGGGTTTACCAGGATCTGGAAAAAAGTGACCAAGTGTCTCAGGAATAGAGGGTCTGGGGCAATGAGAGAAACCAGGGCGGGAGAGAGAGAGGTTCAGGGCATGGCTTGGCAGCTAAAGGGACACAAACCCATACTAGTGATAATAAAGTGACAGTTTGCAGGCCAGGAAGTGTGTTCAGATGAAGACTGGAGGCCTTTTTGGAGGTTATACTTTAGCCTAGCACAAGTTTTTGGCCTCAATTCGGAAGTAACTGCATGAAATGTAATGGCTTGTGTTATCCAAGGAGTCAGACTAGAGATTAGACTCTATTGATCAATAACAAGCCAAAGAGACTGAGGTGGATTTGGAGGGCTGGGTGCATAATTGAAGTGGAAGTTTTCAAGGGCTGAAGACTTGGGGGTTGTTTGCAATCTTGATAGACAAGGGTTCTGTAGATAGTTGACGGGGCCATGGGGCAGTTTACCTCATTAAGGAGAGGATAATATAGGGGTATTTTATCAAAACAATTAGAAGTAGGAGCAGATTTTTAGATCATGTCCATCCCCTATCCTACCCTACGGGCATTTAGATTTAAACAGAAACAGCCTGTGAAAATCAGTTGTATCTGGAAAGGTCAGAAAAAATGATCTTCTGAAGTTAGGGCCTAATCCTGCAAAATGCCCAGCAGCTTCCGCTTCCAGTGCAATGAAAATTGAGCCTTCTCAGCACCTTGCCCACACATAAAATGTCGTTCTATTCAATGGAGTGCCCAAACACAGGCCACTGGGCTGAGTGGAGTTTATTTTGCAGAGGCATCTCTGAAAATGCCTCCTTTTTTGAACCAGAGTGGGCTTTGCATTTGGAACAATTCAGGTTGAGAGAGAAGTCTGGTGCTTTCGGTCTTATAGAATTGCTCTTCCTGGGGCCACTGGCTGGAGGACAATTGGAGACCCTGATTAGAGATCCAAGCTGGATTGTGGTGTTGCTGGGGGCTGGATATGAAAACTCTAATTTTCTATAATGGGACCATATTAATCTCTGGTGCAGCTCCACTGATTTTGGCCCATGAATCTGAGTGACCTTTGGGCTAACATCTCTATTCAAACTTTGAAATGAATGAGTCCATTTCAAAAGGCCAGTATGAACTTTAGAGGGCTAATACTAAGGTATTAGCTGGTGGGTGTGGGAAATATTTTTATATGTTGTTTTCTGGTAACACTCACAAGGTGGGTAGTCACTGTCCACAGACACAGGGAGACACAAGGACCAGCTGTTCATAATCCTGCATTTTGTGTACACTTGTGAGTGTAAAAGTCTACCAGCACCAGTGTGAGTGCAGATTTCTGATTTGCTAGCATTTGATACCCACTTTTCATGGTGTAAAGGGCGACGGAAGGTGCTATGCAGTGGAGAGTCAAACCCCTCTCGGTTCTCTGAAGACCTTACAATCTAAGGCCTTCTATACATGAGGAAATTGTTCTTGTTTAACGTAATCAGTCTTAAAAACAAGTTTAGTTAAATCGGTTTAACTACCTTGCTTGAACACTCTTCTTCCAGATGCTATATACCAGATCTACTTACCAATGAAGTCCTTTTTAATATGGTCATGACCTACAGACTTCCATGGCAAAACCATCCAGTGCAATCAGTTCCTGTTTAATGCCATGCGTCTCCAAGGCTTTCTGAAGCCAACAGGCCCTTTGAAGGGACCCCCTGCATCCCTCTGTGACTTACAATTGTAGCTAGAGGGCCAGTTGCATCTCCTCTCAAGGGGTGTATTAATAAGGAGCCAGCACTGCTGAGGAGTAGTAGACGAGACGTCGCTCTGCATTCGCCACTAATCTCACCGTTTTCTGCAGCCTAGTAAAACAGTTTTGCTCAGGCTAGTCCAGAGTTGCCACAGACAATAAAGATTCAGCTACAAAGATGTACTTACGGCAGCTTTATTAGCATTTAGTGATTACGGAAGGACTTCATACCCGGCGTCCCAGCCATCTGCTCCTTGTTCATTTTAACTCATGCGTTTGAGCTTGGGAAGCAAAGCATTATCAAGTGTTTCTGAAGTGAGGGTGGTGGCCCTTGAGCTAAGAGCCAGAGTACTTCAGCAGATCTTTATCCCATGGCACTGCAGATCTGTCTAGGTCTATTTGAAGGCCTCCACCAGATTACACACACTGTTTATTCAATAGAAAAAGAACCCAACCACATCTTGCTTCCAAACCCATTTCTCTGCTTTCACTCCTGACCACGTTGTGTCTATGGGATTTTCACCGCGAAAGCAGACGAGTCTGGATTTTGGAACTGGACTATAGCTGGGGGTCCTATTCCATTCCCTGAATTTAGCACCTCTCTCTCTTTATGATTTACCCAGAAATGGACGTATCAATTTTGTTTGTCATTCAAAATGATTTGATGAATGGTTCATGGGGACATTTCTCACACCCGCTATTTGCCATGCTATTGCTTTGAGCATTCGCTAGTTGGAATCTGCACGGTGGACTTGGTCATCTGTGTCACACGGCATCGCTTCCACTCCTTGACTGATTGACCCCTACACCTGCAAAGCGCATGCAAGCTGGCCGTGCGAGCACACAGGGTGGGAACGGTGGGGGGGGGGGGGTGCAAATACACATTCACCTTTGGACATTTTCCCTTTCCAGGAATATTCTTGCAAACTAAATTTTGCTGGCACCAATGAAGAGTAGGGGGTTGTGGGTACCCCGGGAGCAAATTCACAAGTTGTATTGCAATTACAGCATTCACCCAGCATTCACCCAGTTGTGCCCAGGAGGTGGGTGCTGGCTGCGAGACACGGATACTCCTCCCGACACCACAGTGACAGCCTGGCCAGTTTTCACCTTGTATTTCATGACTGCAAAGCCAATAGCCGGGCTGGCATTCTCAGAGCGTCTGTGCTTGTGTGTGGGGGGGGACAGCAGGGGACTTCCCACCCAACAATTCCCTTCCCCAGCATGCAAGCGACTGCCATCACCGTCAGCCCATGCAGCAACTTCCAGCCTCCAGCTACCTACCACAATGGATCCTGAACACACAAGGCACCAGGCCAAGCTATGCTGCAGAACGTTTAATGTGCAAGCGAAGGCAGTCAAAGCCAATGCAGGGGAACCCAAAAAAGTACTACCTCTTTTTTCTTACTCTTTGAGGGATACTAAGTTCCTGCAGACGGGCACTCGCCTCTGTGTGCAGGGCGGCACTGGAGATCCTGTACGGGTTGTACCCCTCAAAGATCTGTTTGCGGACTTTGGGTCGGGCGAGCTCAGAGAGCTTCGCTGACATGATGGCATTCCTGGCGCCCGCAGACACGGCCCACCGGATGGGTTTGTCATGGAGATAGGACGGATGTTCCATTTTCGGCCCTGCGAGAGCAGAGTGGAAAGAGAGAGAGAGCAAATGCTTCATGTTTTAATCTGCGGCTCAACGCTGGGAAATTTCTTGAGGTTTCTGTATTGAGGCTGGAATATATACTTTTAGTTAAACTGATCTTAAGTGTCTCTAGCCCCTTCCCTGTGAGGATCTCAAGGCATTTTACAAGCATTCATTCGTTAAGCTTCACAGCACCCCAGTAAGGCAGGTGTGTTATCCCTATTTTGTGGATGGAGGAACAGAGGCACTGAAGGGCCCAAGGCCAGGCACTGACTCAACTGCGGAGCTTGAGTCTAGAACCTAGATATTCTGTCAGTTCTGTGCTCTAACCACTAGAGAACACTTCTCACCCCAGGGATAATACTCAGTCCCGATATAGTGCATTTGTTCTACAGACTCTGACAAATCCATCCTGAACTCGAGATGCAACATTTTAAAACCACTTGCTGTCAAGAGACACTGGCTAAGACCGGAGGGTGAAGTGGGGGTGGGGGAGCTCTGTGCCATCGCCTGAGCAAAAGGGACGGGCTCTGATTTTGCTTCTGGGTTTGATCATTGGCAGCTTATCCCCCAGTGACACAGGCAGCCCCTCCTCCGCCTCTCTGATTGAGCGGGGAAGGGACTTGGAGGAAGGCAAAAAGAAAAGGAGTACTTGTGGCACCTTAGAGACTAACAAATTTATTTGAGCATAAGCTTTCATGAGCTACAGCTCACTTCATCAGATGCATTTGGTGGAAAATACAGTGGGGAGATTTATATACACACACACAGAGAACATGAAACAATGGGTTTTATCATACACACTGTAAGGAGAGTGATCACTTAAGATGAGCCATCACCAGCTGCGGGGGGGGGGGGGGGGGGGGAGGAGGAAAGCCTTTCATGGTAACAAGGTAGGCTATTTCCAGCAGTTAACAAGAACATCTGAGAAACAGTGGGGTGTGGGGGAGAAATAACATGGGGAAATAGTTTTACTTTGTGTAATGACTCATCCATTCCCAGTCTCTATTCAAGCCTAAATTCATTGTATCCAGTTTGCAAATTAATTCCAATTCAGCAGTCTCTCGTTGGAGTCCGTTTTGGAAGTTTTTTTGTTGAAGGATAGCCACTCTTAGGTCTGTAATCGAGTGACCGGAGAGATTGAAGTGTTCTCCAGCTGGTTTTTGAATGTTATAATTCTTGAAGTCTGATTTGTGTCCATTTGTTCTTTTATGTAGAGACTGTCCAGTTTGACCAATGTACATGGCAGAGGGGCATTGCTGGCACATGATGGCATATATCACATTGGAAGGCAGAAGAAGCTACCCAGCCTTGGGAATACACACAATGAGCTTTGTTTGGAAAGTTGGTTTCCCCAAGACCCATATATTTCTCTAAAAGATTTATTTCTTTTGCTGCACAGCCCCAGCTGATGGGATTTCTCGTGGGGGTGCAGCAGGAAGAACCTGGAGGCGAAAGGCTTGTGACTATCAACAAGGAGGGGAGCATGGTCTCTTACGGGCTAAGTAGGCAGTCCTGGTGAATTGTGTGATGCTTCGTGGAGGCGTGGGTGGGGCGTCCAGCTTGGCTGAGAAGTCCCGTTTCTTTGGTTTAGCCAGCTGGGTGGTCCGTTCCCGGGCAGCGGCAGTCATGGCTCCTTTGCTCACCTGAAACCAAAATGCTTAGACTTCAGCTTGGGTCAGTTTGGAATTCCTCCAGCTCCCCCAGCTGTGGATATTTTAAAGAAATGAAACTTTTCAGTCTTGCATAGCATGAACTTGAACTTCCCTGATGGTGCATGGGGTGGCCATTTGGAATTCCATATCCTCAGCGGGGTCAGATCTCTGTGCTGCAACAACACTCAGCACTCCTCACCAGTGCTACAGGAAAGGTTCACCAAGCTGTATAAGGCCTAAGACATACCCGTGGACAGTTGTGACTCTATCCAGCAGAAGGTGGTGCTGTACACACACACCCCCACCCCCATCCCAGTGCGGGCTTGTGATTAGATCACCATATCAGGACAGCTAGGAGACTCTATACTGAGCCAATGACTTACTGTGTGACAACAGGTAAATAACTCAACTCAGATGAGAAACTGAGGAAAAGGAAAAGGAAAAAACAAAAAGATCAGCAACTTCTCACAAAACCAGGTGTTGCTTTAGCGCTGAGTTTTCCAGAGGCAAGAGGAAAAATGAAACATTAACACAAGCTGCAAGTTTCCAAGATTATAGTTACTTTGAGAAAACAAAACAACAGCAGACGTCACATTAATGTAGCAGCTACCCACCCATGTAACACGTCAAACTTTTCTATGCATGGATAGGATGACATGCCGGCTGCCTATGTCCCTTTTCACGCCCCTTTCTTCCCCCTCCCCAAGATCTACCAGATTTAAAAGTATGGGGTGAGTCAGCTGCAAAGGGACTTGCTCAGAGACTTTCAAACATTACATGGAGATTATGTTTGCTTGGGGTTTATTTGTCAGCAAAGCATCATACATACCTGGGGCCCTGTAGAACTAATGACTTGTGGGCTAAGCTGTATGTTGCTGGTTACTGCAAATATGTTCTTTGTTATTTGGCCCTATGGCCCAATTCTCTTCCTACAGGCTATGAAGGGCCTGATTTTTCATTGCCTTGCACCATCCAGTGCAGAGTGAGTTTGAAAAACGCTACACCTAGCACAGCAGAGGTCCATGATTAGGGCTTCTCGATGCTACAGGAATACAAATAATGCCACATTGGAAAGAGGACATGGCATGGTCTTGTGGCTAGGGTCTTGGGAATGGGAGTCTGGAGATCTGGGTTCTCTTCCTGGTTTTCTACAGACCTGCAGTGACACCTTGGACAAATCGCTTCACCGTTCCTTGCCTCAGTTTCCCATTCCACCCCATTGTCTGTAAGCTCTTCCGGGCAGGGACCGTCTTTCACCATGTGTCTGTGCAGCACCTAGTGCTATCTCAGTTCGGGTGTCTCGGTACTACTGTAATAGAAGTAGTTAGTGATACTAATAGTTTTACATCCATTTTGCACTGGTGCAAATGAATGTGCAAGGCAGAGACCAGCAGTGAATCAGGGCCATCATCATCAGTGGGAGTTACTCCTACCCTGCGGCAGGAGAATTGGAGACTGCAGAGGCTGATGGTCGAAAATGTTATGGCTGATGCAGGCAAACGGGTAAAAACCCAACACGCGGACACAAATACCCCTGTTGTCAATAAGGAGTCATTGTCAAACATGAAGAACCTTGCAGATAGAGGGGTAGCAGACTCACAGCACCACTGATCTACGTACTCTGGTGTAGACAGGCCAGTCAGCTTCCCAGGCATCGTTGACAAGTTTTGGATGCGCCAGCTCCTTCACTCTGGGAGAAACCACAGCATGTTTGGAGGCAACACTCACCGGCCATATTGGGAAGGATCTGTGTTCAGCAGAAGAGGAAAGAGTGGTGATCTGGTTAGGATCCATGAAGCAACACCACCCTGCGTGTACGCACCACTTTCAAACCTGCGGGATCCCAAAGTGCTTAGCAAACAAGACAGGGCGCCGTTCACCCAGCTGCTGGAATGCAGCCACCTCAGGCGTAGAGCGAGGTAGCAATTTTACAGCACCACTATACATCTCTCTAGGGCTGGAAGGGAAGAAGGATACTGTATCGGATTGAAGCAACAGGAAGAAACTAGGTCAATATCAGGCAAGGACTCTGAGGATCTAATAAACCCTCCCTCCCCCCCTGCCCCCCGGATCTTTAGTGTTCCAAGCCGCAGGTCTATTCTTCATGTGTAGTATCTCCAGCAGTACAATATCCAGTCCATGACTGCTTCATCCAGACCATCTGCCTCTTTTCTGCTGCTACGAGACATTATGCACCCTCCACGCTATGCTGGGGTGTCAGTTCCATACCTCACCATACCTGGGGTGTCAGTTCCATACCTGCTGAATCAGCATTTCCTGCAACACCTAGGTGTTTTCGAGAGGTTGCCCATACAACTGCTGCACCAGGCCAATCCTCCTTAACTTGCAAGATCTGAAAGGCTCACAAGTCAAATGAGTACTGCTATATGTGCTTCCTTAGGGTAGGTCTATGCTATAAAATTATGTTGACCTAAGTTAGGTCAACGTATAGCCATCGCAGGAATTAAATTGTTTTGGCATGTCCACACTATGCTCCTTGTGTTAGCGGTTCATGTCCTCACCGGGAGCGCTTGCAACGAGTAACTGTTGGCGTGGGACATTGTGGGACGGCTTCTGAAAGGTAGCAACCTTCAGCATAAGCAATGCAGTGTCTATGCAGATGCTGCGTTGACCAAAGCACTACACCTCTTGTGGAGGGGGAGTTATTAAGTCAGCATAGTGGGCGAGTTATGTTGGCGGGTAACATTTTAGTGTAGACACTTACAGAGTTGGGGTGATGTAAGCTGCCTTGCGTTGACCTAAGTCTGTAGTGTAGACCATGGCTTAGTTTCATAAACTCCATGTTGAAATTCCCATTAGTGGCTCAGCCAGAAATGGTCAATCTGACCATTTGAAATAACATTGGGTTACAAATTGAGCTGTTTTTGGGTAGCAAATCATCTGTGAATCACCCCCAATTTCCATGCATCGATCCATATTTGTCAGTTTTTGCCAAACGCTTTCAAAGAATTGTTGGGTATGTCTACACTTTGAGCTGCAGGTCTGATCCCTGGCTCAAGGAGACATACCCACGCTAGCTCTGCTTGAGCTAGCCTGCTTAAAACAGAGTGTGGCCACAGCAGTGCAAGTGGTGGGAGGTGCTAGCTACCCCGAATCCATGTCTAGTATCTCAGATGGGTACATACACCTTTCCCACCACTTGTGCTGCCACGGCTACACTGCTATTTTTAGTGGGCTAGCTCACCAGAGCTAGCATGGGTATGTCTCCTCAAGCCAGAAATTATGCCTTCCAGATCAAGGCGTAGTCAGACCCATTTTCACTGTCTTGGGTGTTTCCTATGACTATCTGGTATTCTTGTTGGTGACCTCAAATCACCTGGCATTCTTTCTGCTTCCCGGATGGGTAGCTGAGCCTTCGTAAGCAGGGGAATAACAAATAATCCACTTTGGATTTTCAGACTTGTAAACGTTTGTGCTAAAATTCATGAAACTTTCAAGGTTCGCTATCATCTAGCTATCTGCCAGTCTATATATTTATACAACCCATAACCACAGCGGCTGCGCAGAGACACAATGAATAATATGGTCTCACAGCAAATCAAACTTGGAGCTTTCATTCATGAAAATATTCATGGAGCTGAATTTAAAAAAACAAAACAAAAACAAAAAACCTATCCAATCGGATCTACGCATGACACAGAAATCATTCTAGTCAATTTTTCCGCACCTGTTTTCTTCAAATCCTCGGTAGATCTTTTTGGATCGAGAAAGTTCTGCCTGTCGCGGTGTTAAAACTGGGGAGGAAGAAAAGTAAACTGTAAACCATGGAGATTTTTCTGACAGAGTCCCATCACCTTAGCTGAACAACATCCCATGAAAGACATGAATGCACTTTCTGCTGCGAGACATTCTCTGCCTGCCCCAACAGGGATTCGGGAGCAAGAGGGAGGAGGTTTATTCATGACACCAAGAGTCAGATTTTTGACATAGCTGCAGATGCTGAGTGCTAGGGTCTCTTGGAAAGCTGGCCTTGCCTGTGGAAGCTGAGCACTTGCGAATCTGGCACTAAGCCCGGGCCATAAATATTCAACAACACCCCCTTCTGCTGACGAAAGAGCAGTCCTGATGGGCTCTGAAAGGGACTTCTTTCTAGTCCTTAGCTGAAAGGATAGCGGCTTGTTGACTGAACCCCTAGAAGATGGAGGACTGGGTCCTCAAAAGTATTTTTAGGTGCCTAAATCCCATTGATTACAGGGGAAAGAAAATGACCCCTTAAGCCACGTGATGCAAGCAAACATCTTGAAAGGCGACTTTGAACGTGCCTGCGTGACAACACTGTATTCCAGGTTGGGTTCTTGAAGGTGCAGTGCTTGAGTGGGTGTGACATTAGGCAAAAAGAAGCGTGCTTCTCCCTAGCATTAGCCCACTGGATTGATTCTGGCCACTGAACATCCTAACAGTATCTTGGCTGAACAGATGCATCTGAAGTCAACTGCAAAGCTGAGATTAGACTCGAGTGGAAAGCTACACAAAACCAATTGCTGAAGTCCGTTTCAAAATGCTGGCAAAGGGTGCACCCCTTCGTGAGTAATGCGTGATATGACCCTAGGACACTGCACACTCTGAGCAATATGGGCCCTTGTTTACTTGTCTGGGGCCTGGACTAAGAACAACTTTTTTCTGAGGCCAGCAAACATCCTTACACATGGAGCTGACTTTTGGACATGACAGACTCGGACTGGGGACCGACAGAGGGGAAAAGCTCAGTGTCCCATTGCCAGTCCCCAGAGCCATCCACTCCTCCTAGATTTACCGTTTAACCCGCTTTTAGATCATATAGACTCTCTGGTTAATGTCTCATCATGTGGTAAAATAGTCATCTTACCCGGGACTGTGAATCTGTGAGTCTTCGAAGGCAATTTATCTATCCAATATACTGAAATCCTGCAACAACCACCGAACACCTAGTCAGTTTATTGGCAGCGAACATGAAATGTTATCCCCATTCTTTAGATCTTCTGAACCCAGGGGCATGCAGAAGTGGGGGCAAGTGGGGGCACCCCAATAATGGTCGGGCGCATAGAGTTCCTCCAGCCCCAGGGCCGCAGTGGTGAGGGTGGGGGACAGCAAGCTCCTGCCTGGCCAGGGAAGGAAGAGTCGGGGGGGGGCTCTGCTGGGGCAGGGGGGTGGGAGGGAAGAGCAAACTCCTCCCAGGGGGTTGGGGAAGAGCAAACTCCTCCCAGGGCAGGGGGGCACCCCCCACAAAGGGAATCAAAGTAAAATGTCTACGCACGCCCCTGTCTCAGTTCAAGCTTCATATAGGCCCTAATCCTGTTCCCAGTGAAGTCATTGGCAAAGTTCCCATAAGTTTTAATGGGATCCTGCCTGAGCCACTGGATACGTACTTGGGTGGCGAGCCTAAGATACAACAGCCACACCATTATTTTTAGGAGATATCTCGAGCAGAGCTCAAGCAGGTATGTCTGCCCCTGCTGCGAATGACACCTCCCAGATGCTATGTATGCCTACATTGACAATAATTCATCGGACTTACATGGGCACTTTTCCTCTCTACCTCTCAAAGCACTTTACAAAGTTAACCCCATTTTGCAGTGGGGGAACTGCGGGTCTGTCTATACTATGGTTAGCTCAGGTATTGTCCCTAACACCCCTTCTGTCCACACAACTACACCGGGGTAGCTGACCCAGCTGGGGGTTTGGCTAGAATCCAGATTTGTCTTCTAATTGGGATGGTAACCCACCCAGGTTGCAGTGAGGACGTGGGCTAGTGCACCACTCCAGTGTTGATAAGTCCTCCAGTGCCTTCCCATAACTCCCCTTGTGTGCCCAGAAGGACAGACAATTTCTCACACAATTCACTGGGATTCACAGAGCGGCTCAGCTGACTGCAGCAGAGAAAACCATGGGATGTGTCGCCAGAAATCCTAGCGACCCCGCTGGGGAGTGCAGAGCCAGTAACTCAGGTCAGGCTTTGCAGTGTGGCTGCTCCCACCTGGGCATGGATATCCTGAAGCACAGGGAGACAAAAAGACTTACGCGTGGAAGAGCCAGGGATAGTACCCAGGGCTCCCGATTTCCCAGTTTTGTGACCCAGCCACCGGCCCACACTGCTAATCTAACCACTGTCAGACAAGGGTGGTTTACCTGCAGAGAGACAGTCCCTCTGCGACAGTAGCCGGAGAAGGCAGTAAGTCAGTCTCTGGAAGATGGTCTGCTAGTTAAGGGACTGGCCTGGGACCTGTCACTGACTCTCGGGGTGACCTTCTTCTCTGTGCCCCTGGGATGCTTCTCCCTCCCATACCACACAGCAGACAGTGGCTCTTTATTTTATTTATTTATTTATTTATTTATTTTTTAAAGCAGCTTAGGGATCTTTGCACCCACATCAGACCGCACCCTAGCAAACCCATTGAGTTGTTTTGTAAACTCTGTGCTGCTGATGGGTTTAATTAGAGAACAAGCTCTGTAGCTAGGACACTCGGAATCTTTAAAGGGTACCAAGGAGTCTGGACACCTGGGTTCTATTCCCAGCTGTGCCGTTGATGTATTATGTAGCCTAGGGGAAGTCACTTCACTCCTCTGTGCCATGGTCTCCCCATCAATAAAATGAGGTTAGTTAATAATCCTTACCGATCTTAAGCAACTATGTAAGTGCCAAGCATTATTATTTAGTGGAAAGAGTAACAGACATGTAGAATATGCTGGTAACGGAAGCAGGGTGTATATATGAATCCCAGAGTTGCCTAAAACCATATTTTGATCTCACCCGCACCAGACTGACTCCAGAGTCATCCCACTGCAGTCAAAGGAGTGACTCCAGATTTACACTGGTGTACAGGAGAGCAGAATACGATCCCTCAGTTTTGTTTCTGGAGAAAGCAGGAAGACGCAGGGCTGAGATCACCCTTATGGTTAGGAACAGGGCAGAACTGCACTCACCTGTTGCAGATGATCTGGTGATTGACTTTTGGCCGGGCGAGGTAACTGATGCGTCTCTCCCTGGTGCTGTCCCATGGTGGGTTGCCATAGCAATCGGCTTCTTGGGAAATGCTCCAGAGCTTAGTTCCCTTCCAGATGATGTGAGATGCTTCCAGGGGCCAGCTTCGGGTTCCCGCATACCCTGAGGGGACAATAAAGATTCTTTTGAATCAAAGACAACCACGTGACTAGCACACCTGAGGGGTTTGCATGGGGATCAACACGCTCTCAGAGCAAAAGGCATCCTGTTACCTTGAATCACCGTAAGTAGCCCCACGGAGTAATGTGCTGTGCAGTGAGAGGGTGACAGAATCAATAATAATAATAAATGTATTTTATTATAGGTGTGTACAGCCCCTAGCACAATACAGCCTTGATCCATGACAGGACTCTCTAAGTCAGGGGTGGGTAAACTACGGCCCAGGGGCTGCATCCGACCCTCCAGATGTTTTAATCCAGCCCTCAAGCTCCCGCTGGGGAGTGGGGTCCAGGGCTTGCCCCGCTCCGGCACTCCAGCTGGGGAGTGGGGTTGGGGGCTTGCCCCACTCCACGTGGCTCCCAGAAGCAGTGGGATATCCCCACTCTGGCTCCTACGCATGGGGCAGCCAAGGGGCTCCGCATGCTGCCCCCACAGTTCCCATTGGCCGGGAACTGCAGCCAATGGAAGCTGTAGGGGCGGCACCTGTGGGCAGGACAGCGCACAGAGCTGCCTGGTCATGCCTTCATGTAGGAGCCAGAGGGGGGACATGCCGCTGCTTCTGGGAGCTGCTTGAGGTAAGTGCCACCTGGAGCCTGCACCCCTGACCCCTTCCTGCACCCCAACCCCTTGCCCCAGCCCTGATCCCCCTCCTGCCCTCTGAACTCCTCAATCCCAGCCTGGAGCACCCACCTGCATTCCCAACCCCTCATCCCCAGCCCCACTCCAGAGCCCACACCCCCAGCCAGAAGCCTCTCCCTCTGCACCTCAACCCCCTGCCTGGAGCCACTTCCCGCACCCTGATCTCCTCATTTCTGGCTCCACCCCAGAGCCTACACCCCCAGCCAGAGCCCTCACCCACTCCTGCACCCCATCCCCCAATTTCATGAGCATTCATGGCCCATCATACAATTTCCATACCCAGATGTGGCCCTCGGGCCAAAAAGTTTACCCACCCCTGCTCTAAGTGCTTCAGCTCTGAAATAAATATATATTACATAATTTTATATATTACAATGTATAACAGTGTTTATGTCAGATTCCAAGGCCATAAGGGACCATCAGAATAATAATCTAGTCTGACCTGCTGCATAACACAGGACAGAGAACTTTCTCAAAATAATTCCTAGGGCAGAGCATTTAGACAAATATCCACCTGTTATATTATTATTAAATGAACTGTCTATTGTTTTGTTACATGTGTTTGTGCAGCCCCTCGCACAATAGAGCCCCCAATAGCTAGTGATGATCTCTAGGGGTCACTGCAAGACAAGGCAGATGATTATGATGATCACACAGTCCTTCAGTGCCTGCAGCTTTCACTGAAATCAATAGCGATTTTTCACGTTTAAAGACCACAGAATGCGGCCCATTATTTGTTAATCTTCAGAGCCGATGCTGTAATTACCCAGCCCCTGTCCTACGGCTGGACATTTTCCTATCAGACTAATATGGATTAAAAGGGCTAACATACACAAGATTAAAACAATTACAGTCTTAGAGGGTTTGTCGGTAACACATGATTATGTCAATTTCAGGCCGCTCAAGCTATAACAGTTTCAGTGAGGGTGTCTTTTGCCTGCGAATCACCAGAGGGGAAGCCTTGAAATGCTGCCCTAAAATCACTCCCATTGCCTGGGAGGCTGCTTGCTATGCTAACCATCAGGAGAACTTGAAGAGCAGGAGTGGGATCCTGGCCCCATTGAAGTTAATGGCAAAACTCCTACTGACTTCACTGGGACCCGGGTTTCACCCCAGGTGTCTCGAGGCTTCCCTGACCATCTCCCCATCCCTGGGGGTGAGTGGATGCAACTCCTCCCTCTGGAGTCCCACAAAGATCCTTGCTCCAATCTACGGGATTGTTTACTATCCCTCACCCCTTGCTCCGACTCCTTCCCCCACCCCGTCTGCCCACTTTCCCTTCCATTGGTCCCGGATGCTGCTCCCACCACGTACCTGGCCTGGGTCCCCACATGGCATTTCTCCTCCATGGAACACACAGCGATGGAGACAGGCGGTTGCCATGGGGAGGTGGATTGCACCTTCTGTTCCCAGGGGAACCCCCAGCTGAGGGAGGATCTCTCAGTGTGGCCCAATGTCAGAGACTTGGGAGCCCTAGGTTCAAGCCCTGGTTCTGCCACTGTCCTCCTACAAAACCTTGGGTAAGTCACTTAGGCTCTCTGTGCCTCTGTTTTCCCTCCCACCCTTTGTCCATTTAGGCTGGGAGCTCTTACTCTGTCTGTGCAGCACCCAGCACAATTGTGCTAAGCATCGGCCGTGCCCATCTTAGGGAAAGGCCATCTCTGCCCCAACGAGCCTACGGGCCAAATAACGCTGCTATAGGACAAACAGGCCAGAGCGGAAACCCAAGGGAACCCAGAAGTGTAGGAGGTTCATGGAGCTGTTCCTTCCCCTGGTGCTGAAATCCCTCCCCATGAATGAAGTAGATGGCATAAGCAACCCCTCTGGATGCTGCAGGATCGTGTGCTGCTTCCTAGTGATACAGCAGCTGGTCTCTGTGCTCAGACCTCCCCTCTCCTTTGTCCTATGTCAGTAAATAACCCCCCCTCGCCCCCCTGGAGAGAGTCACTCCCACCAGAGACCGAGCCTGCAACAGGTTTGGTCTCACTGTGGCTATGTCTACACTACAAGTGCTGCAGCTACGCTGCTATAGCGCTGTGGTATGGACGCTGGGTATCATACCAGAAGGGTTTTTTCTGTCGCCGTTGTCAATCCACCTCCCCGAAAGGCGAACGGATGAGTCCTCCCATTGACTTGGCATGGTCTACAACGAGACTTCGATCAGCTTACCTACAGCTCTTTGGGGGGGGGGTGAATTTCTCACACCCTGAGCAACACTGCTTGGTACACCTATGTTTTAGGTGTAGGCCAGGCCTGACGCTTTGTGGGGAGATGAGCTTGTGAGGGAGGATCTCTTTCCTCCCAGCTGGGCCAAGCAGACAGGACTGGAGCCATGTCCTCAACAGTCAGGGTCCATTAAGGATGAAGGGGGAGGTCACATTGGTTCAAACATCCTATGGACTCCTGCTCTCCTTGACAGTCAATGGAGGGGTGTCTTGCTGTTCTGTGTTTGAAGAGCCCCTCGCATGCTTGGTCTTGCTCCATGACGCGGGCTCTGCAATACCCACAACGATAGCCACTAACATCTGTCCATGCTCAAAATAAACACAGGGCACTCTATTTTCCGTAAATCCAACCTTACCCATCCATCAGACACCCCCACTCCCGAATGCTGCTCTGAGCTGCCCGGCCTAGCAGCATATGTTTTCTGGCAGCATGTCTGTGGCCCACAAGACAGAGGCCTGGCCAGGCCCTCAGGAAACCTGGGTTCTGATCCTGGCTCTGTCACTGGTCTGTGAATCAAATAGCTTCTTTTCCATACAGTGAGCTAGATTTGGGGTCCCTGGAGATTCTGGGTCAAAGAACAAAGGACCAAACCCCAATTAGCTAATCACTCGGTAGGTGAGTGATCTACCAGGCACAGGCTCTGGGTGAGAGTCACCAGGTCCAATTCGCCTCTTACCAGGGTTTATCTCCCCTGACCCCTCATTTCCAATGGGCAATTCAGAGTAGAATCAGCTTCCTCCCCATCCCCAACCCGAATTCCCTTGAGGATATGGAGCCAAATGTTGGGGGTGCACAGAGTGTCAACCTGCACCGAGCTTGGACCCTGCTGGGCTTCTCCGCTCAGTCTCCAGCTGGGGAGGGATGCAGCTGGCGTGTGCTCAGATGGGTAGGCTGTGGCCCATGGATCGAGGAGGCTGGTGGTAGCGTTGCTTAGTAAGGCCGTGCCTGGGGACTGGAGAGCGCACTTCATTTCCTCTCGCTGTTTATTAGTTTTCAATCCTCAACGTGAATGTGAAGAATGGGGATTTGAAATGAATGTCAGCCAGGAAGTACCAGAGAAGGAGTACCTCAGGTCTAGATCTGCAGCGCCCCTGCCCCTCTGCTATTCCAGCTCTCATCTCACATGCCACTCAGCCAATGCACCTTTAGCATGGCCAATCAATGCCCCTCCATACTGACACCTTGCTTTCCCAGGAAAGGCACAGGGCTGGAAAGACAGTTAAAGCTCACACCGAATCGTGTCTGATGCAATCCAGCAGCCACCGCGGCTACGCTGAGCCCAGCAAGAGCCCATGGCACTGGTGGCTAGAGATGGTTCTGAACTGAAGCCACGCATCCAAACAGCCCAGCCCCTGGAAGCTCAGATCCATGTCATGCATCAACCCAAACCTCCATGCAGAAAAGGCCATTTTCACCCGGCGGATCCCCTTCCATCACGCCAGGAGACGCACCATTGCGGGACGACCTTAGCAGAGTCCTTCCTTGTCTTCCTCCCAAACTTTGCCAACCTCCCCCCTGCACCCCCTCCTCTCTGAATGACTCACTGGAGCTGAGGGCTAAATGAAATTGATTTAATATTCAGAGGTTGATCTGTAACAAGCAACAGACATTCTCCCCACCCTCCTCCATCTCCCCCCACCACCCAGCGCAGACCAGGTAATTAAGAGCAGGCTGGGATTCATGCCCGCTTGGGTGATGGATGCATATGCTAATGAGCAGAGGGAGAGGGCACTAGCAATTTTCTCCTGTACTTTAAGTCTCTGTGTCCATCCCCCACCCCCCCAATCCACTTCTTGCTTTGCCTAATTCCAATAAAGGCAGGAGAGACTGAGGCGTGGTTTTAATTTGCAAGGCAAAGAGAGCGCCCCATTATTTATTTATATTAATCACCATGACCGGCCTGACGGTGCCTTTAATCAAAGGGAGAGACGCCCTTCAAGGCTCTAATTTGCACTCTTCCCATCACCCCAGGGGGCTGGAAGAAGCAAAAGCAGAGACAAAAGACCCACTTGTCACTTTCCCCACCTTTGCTTTGTCCTGGATCACCCATGGTAAATTCTAGGGCGAAGGGCTGGGATCACCCCAGCTATGTCCCCCTAAAGGTCAGTGCATGATCTGGATTCTGTTCCATTGCAATCAGGTCACCTGCATGGGCGTGATCAGCTAGTTACCAGCGACACCCACAAATGGACCATGTCAGCCACTCACCCTCTCTTCTGCGCTGGGACCCACGCTTCAGATTCTGTTGTCCAGTCCACAACTGCAGGATCCAGGGCAGGATTTAGGGAGCCCCTGTAAGCCGGCAGCCAGAGAGCGCCCCAGTGTCTGTCTCTATCCAGCAGCCTCCCTAAAGAATCCCCTTTATATTCACTACAGCCTCCTCCTGCCTTGTCTCTGCTGCAAGGCAAGCCACATTACCAAGCAGGGGGATGACGGAGGGAAGAGAGACAGCTACAACAGGAAGACTGAATCAGAGCAGAAAGCTGGCATGCTTCAAAGCCAAGAGACTCAGGCCCACGGACTAGCATGGGCCTGGCCAGAATTGCCAAACAGTTCAGTTCCCAGTTAGGCACCTCAGTGAAACAGGTGGATATCCAGGAGTGCTCAGCATTGCTGGCAGTGGGAGCTGCGGGATAGTGGTCACTGTTGAAATTCAGGCCACTTTTTTAATCTACCTCCCAGCCACATGGCAATGGACCCATTGGGATGGATTTAGGCTGGTTTTATGTTGGATCTGGGTCCTGTCCGCTGCCATGACTGTCATGTCAGGATTGGGCCAACCAGGCAGAGTCGCCAATGGCTTGTCTGGGCACGGACGCATCCCTCATTGTATTTTACAGTTCTCTCTATTTCTGCCCTAGGCCCATAAAATGGGGCTCCACATGTGTCTCCTGTGGGGGAGTTCCTGGTTCAGGGGGCAGGGGAGGCAGTTATTCATACACCATGGCGATGGGTGCAGTGGAGAACCAACTCTGAACCAGGGGAGGTGAAGGGAGCTTGGACTGCGTGGTAGCTTACAGTTGAGGTTGTGGTCTTCCTCTGGAGCAGTGCCACTGTGGCCACCAAAAACGACCTGGGGGGCGAGAGACACTGTTAGAGAGCACCTCGGTGGCTGGGAATCGACAGCGCTGCAATGACATCAGCGGAGCTGCCTGACACCAGCGGGAGAGCTGGCCCAAGGCCGGCAGCAAGAGGAGTCAAAGAGCTGGGCTGGGGGTTTCTAGAACAGAGAGCAAGGAGTGGGGCTGGCGGCGCAGCTGGGGGGGAAGGGGAGTGACGTTTGTGCCGTGTGAAGGGTAATTTTCCTAAGAGGGAGGCAGCTCGTGGCGTCTCCTTAATGAAGGGGCGGGCGGCCTGTCAGGGAATTAACCTAACAGATGGGGGCCAAGTGGGTATAAAGGGGGGCTGGCCCCCCATGGACTCTCAGGGAGCGAGATTGTACAGAGACAGGAGAAGATCGGGGAATGAGACAGGAGAAAGAGCTGGGCTGAGCCAGAGAAAGTAAAGGGCAAAGCCGAAGAGAGGGAAGGAAGAGGCCAAAGGCAGGAGAAGCAGAGAGGGCTGAGGAAAAGGAAGAAGAGAAGGTGGAAGAGAGAGAAGGGAAGAGCTGAAGAAAGGAAGAGGGGATGGAGGCAGGAGAGGAAGAAGCCTAGAGGGGACGGCAGGGAGCCAGCCTCATGGAAGGGGGGCCGGAGCGAGCCCACCCCTTTGGGAAAGAGGAGCGGAGGGCAGGACAGCGGGTCTGTGTGCCCAGCCGTGGGGAAGGCTCCCAGGGTAAGTAACCCTGATAATGACCATGGGGAGGGGTTGCGTGGCTGGGAATCGGGCTCCGTATGGCACAGAGGCGGTTGCATTCTAGCCTCCGGTCCCCCCAAGCCACAAGGAGGAAACACCCCGCTTTTAAGCAGCAGCAGGGAGAGCAGACAGGGGCCAGGTCTGATCCCTTGCTGTGGGGTGGGGGTGGGGTCACAGGGCAGGTGCACCCCAGAACCAGTTTCCCCCTGCTGTTGAGACTTAGCCCCACTAGGCAAGAGAAGGCAGCTCCACCTCCAAGACCCCCAGAGAATCATCAAGGGGCCAGGCAGCACCAGGCATAGGTGATGGGGATGCTTGTCCACTAGGAACAGTGATGAGGCCCAGCAAACTCGTGCCATGGCACCCCCAGCTGGTCACGATTCCTAGTGACGGCCAAGCTGTCCTGGGATTCAGCCAGCAGCTTCTTCCCAAACCTGTTCAAAAAGAGCCGTGAATCCATCCTCTTCCAGATGGAGACAGCTCGGGTGGCTATTTGGGGGGGTGGGGGGGCGGCTCTGGCCGCTTGGCCACCTCCCCCTGGTCCTGCCTTGTGGAGAGGCAGGAGGGTCTCATGGTTAAGGATAAAGAGAGGCGACCCAGCTGTGGCAATAGAGGGGCCCCTCTCTCGCTCCGCGCCCGTGCAGCGCCTAGCGCAAGGCAGCCCTGCTCTCTGCCGGACCCACGGGTGCCCTGGTTCTGGTGGGGCGTGGCTGCTGAGTGCGGGCTCCGGTGCCGGTCTCTCTAGGCGCCAGGCCGGCGTGTGCTGGCTGTGGGGGGAAGATCAGAGGCCCCTTCCTGCTCCGCGTGGCGCCCGACACAGAGTGGCACGTGGGCTGCCTCCGCTGTATCTGCTGCCGGCTCAGCCTGGCCCACAGCCCCACCTGCTTCCTACGCGACGGCAGCGTTTACTGCCGAGCCGACTATCTCAGGTAAGGCCCTGCCTCGCGGGGGGAGACTGACCCCGGGGCCTCCTGCTCCAGCCCAGGGACGCCGCCCCGCAGCCGGCTCCTTTTAACCTCTCTGTGGAGCAGCCACTAGGGGGCGACAAAGCCCCATGTCGACCCACCAACCAGGTGCATGTTGGGGAGTGGCTGGCTGAGCGGCCCCAGGGCCGCGTCTCTGCCCCAACCCCACTGGGGCCGTTCCCCCCGGGGTGGGGGGAGAGGAGCTCAGCACACGTGGTGGCGGCTGCCGCCCATGGTGCCCCCTGTTGGTGGTTCCCACGCTGTGGCACTGAGCTATCATGGCTGGCGGGCATCCGACATCCATTAGGCGGCTGAGAACCGGCAAACTCGTTGCACCTGGGTCAGCGCCTTCCCACGCTGGTTTAAACAGGAAAAAGCAAAACAAAAAAACCAAAACCACTCGCCTTGCGCGGATGCTGCAGGACAGTCAGAGGCTGGGCGACCACCAGCCTGGGGCTCCTCTCGAAGCCAGCCTGGGTGAGGCCCATGGGATGTGGGCAGGACCCGGAAAGGGCTGGTCTAAATCGCCCTGGATCTACGGTTATCAAGGGAACAAGGCCCATTTACACCAGCTACGCAGCTGGATTTTTGCCCCTTGTCCAGCTGGAGATGCTGTAATGGGCTACCTCCCCACCCCATGCCCATCTGTGCCAGGCTTGCTGTAGCAAGATCCCTCCTCCTATACACCCCATGCCCATCTGTCTGAGCATCCCCTTTTCTCTGCGCCCCCTCCCGCTGCAGGCTCTTCTCCATGAGATGCACCCGCTGCCGGGAGACCTTGCTGCCCTCTGACCTGGTGTTGCGGGCACGAGGGGCTATATACCACCAGGCCTGCTTCCGCTGCTCCCGCTGCCAACGCCGGCTGCTGCCCGGTGAGCAGTTTGCTCTGTGGCAGGATGGGTTGTACTGCCCCATACACCAGTGGCCTGGGCAGGAAGGGGCAGGGCCGGAGAGGCCAGTATCAGCATGGACCAAGTGGCACCGGTCAGGTAAGCTCTGGGCCAGGTTGCTTGCACAGAAGGGGGCTCCCTGTGGGGAGCACAAGAAGCGGCCTTGATACAACCCCATGCTGAGCTACCCAGACACAGCCTGGCTTTTCCCGGGGAGCCCTGGGCGAAACCCAGTTAAGGGCAAGGCAGGGGGTTTGCCTCACCGGACATACCCCCCACGTCGTCTGCACACACTGCGGGGGGGGTGGACCATGCGATCAGGAGGGTATTTTACGCAGGAGCTGGCCAACAGCTTCCAATCTCTGCCACCCCAATTTGGACTAGCCTCAGAGAGGGGACCGGTTCCCTAGCCCACTCCCAGTCCCCCAACCCACGCTGAGTTCCGGTGCACCAACGCTCCCCACTGCCTGGTGTTTCGCCGGAGCCCATCCTGCTGGGGTCTAACGTCCTGCTTCTTTCCCTGCCCCCAGCGAGGGGCTCGAGCGTCCCCGGGGCCCAGGGCGGCTCAGGGAAGCTGGCCCGCGTCCGCACCGTCCTGAACGAGCGGCAGCTCCAGGCCCTGAGCGCCTGCTATGCGGCCAACCCTCGCCCCGACGCTGGGCTGAAGGAGCAGCTGGTGCAGCTGACTGGCCTCAGCCCCCGCGTCATCCGGGTCTGGTTCCAGAACAAGCGCTGCAAGGACAAGAAGCGGAACCTCATGAGCCAGCTGCAGCTGCCACCCCTGGTAAGAGGGACGTGCAGCCCGGGCCAGGGAGACCCAGAGGCAGTAGAGACTGGAGAACAGAGATCCCCACAGGGTCTGTCTGTGTCCAGGAGCCTTGATAGAAAATCCCCTTTATAGACACTGCAGCCCCAATCCAGTTTCTTCTCTGCCACAGGGATGCTGCAGGAGAAGCTCGGTGCCATCCCCATTAGGAACACAGCAGCATGTGGTTCACTACTGAGTGTGAAACCATCACTACTTACACTAGTGAAATGAGCCCTGCAGGATGGCTTCTCCATTCAAGGTCCCTTTGCGGGGTCACAGCCCGCATGGCGGGGTTTGGAGTGTAAACCCTGTAAGAGAAAGTGTAAATCGGGTGGGGACTCCAGGGAATCGGAGGTTTGCAAGCCTCAGGCTATTGTGCGGGTTCCAGGTCATGAAACTTTTTACCTGGGATTTATGCCCAGGGAAAGGAGGATTCAAAGGAAAACTCCTGCAATGTTTGAGCTGTTCTGTGTAGTAACCCTTCACCTTTATATAGTGCTTTTTATCCCTAGAGCTCAGAGGCCTTCCCACAAGTGGGAGACCCCATTTTACAGGGGAAACTGAGGCACAGAGCAGTTTAGGAAACTTGCCTAAGGCCTAGTGGCAGAGCCAGGAATAGAACCCAGGAGTCCTGGCTTCCGGTCCAGTTCTCCCATCCACAGGCTATTCTGCCCCCAAGTTGGCCCTGCCCTACCCAGCCCAATCAGAACCGGTTCTCGTATTAAAGCCCCATCCAAGCTTGAATCAATTTTCCCACAGTGCGATGCCCCAGCAGCGTTCTGGAGGGGAGCTTGGTCTCACCCCCCTCGGCCAGTGAGAGCCAAGCACTGAGGCACTTGTGTGGAGACGAGTCGGCTGGGGTGAGACCCGCCAACTCATTTCAGAGATGGTCACGTCACCTGGCCTCTCTCTCTCTGGTCTCGCCCCAGAGCCTGCAGGGTGCTGTGGGGACCCGGATGGTGGCTGCCAGCCCGCAGCCCCAGGACGAAGCGTATGCGTGGAGCCCGGTGGAGGTTCAGAGGGGCAGGCCCTCATGGCAGCTGGTGAGCTGCACCGAGGAGGCAGGTTTCTCCCAGCTTCTGCAGCTGATGGACCCCGAGCAGCGCAGCTGGGTGAGCTCCGTTCTCCGCTAGATTCCTGAGCCGAAGTCCAGCAGAGTCAATGAAAGGGGATCCACTCCAGGGACTTCCGTGAGCTTTGGGTCCAGGCCCCAACTATACAGTGTGGCTTGAGGGGTAATTCACACACCCACCCCAGCACACCACATCCACTGATCACAGTGAGTTATAGAGACACATCCCCTTACCTCCACTTGCTCCAGGCCCCGTTGGGTCCAACTCCACAGACCTTGTGGGATTGCACCTGCATGTACCACACCTGAACTTGCTCCTCAAGGATGCTGGCCTCGCTCCCTGGCCAATGCCTGCAGCCTCCCCTGCTCTGCTTCCCCCCACCCCCCTCTTTCAGGAGGGGAGGCCAGATCCCCCCAGCAGAGCCCACCGGAGGCAGTGAAACTTGGCTGCAGTCCAGGGAGATCCTGCCCATTTACATCAGCTGAGGATCTGGCCTGGGATGGCCCTGCAGGTATCCACCTGCTCAGGTTTGCAATCATTGACTCCCTGCCCTGCCCAGTCCAGTCCAGTCCAGTCCAGTCCAGTCCAGTCCAGTCCAGTCCAGTCCAGTCCAGTCCAGTCCAGCACTCCCAGGGCTGGATCCCTTCTCCAGCATCTTTCCTTCTCTCCCCCATTGCCCAGCCTCTGCCTTATTTATCTCAGAGGCATGATGGGGTCACATGACCCCTTTTCTTCACCTGGGCAGGTGTCACAGGTGGGGCTGATACCCATCTCTCCTTAAACGGCCAGCTCCCTTGTCTCCCTGCCTCACCAGAACAATGAACCCTCCCTGTCTCTCTGGCTGTTGTATGTGCCTCTCGAGAGGCAGGTGGGATGAAGGACCCTGTACGTCCTGTGCTCAGGCTTTGGGAGATTTTGGGCAAATCACAGCCAAGTGGGGGATGTGGGTGGGGGGCAGTTTGCAGTGACAACCGATATTTGGGACTGAGGGGGGTGTGGTTGACTAGGGGGTAGCAGGGATTGGGGGGGTGAGGTAAGGAGGGGAAGTGTCGAACCGCCTACCCCTCAAAGAAATCTTAAAGCCCAGCCTGATCGCACGGCCTACATCAACACCCTGCTGCATGACCGGCCAGCCTGGTTAGCGGATGTGACGGGTGTGCTCTGCCTCTGGCTAGGTGTACATAGAACAGGTGACATGGGCGGCGCTAGGAACATGCCCCATTGTTCTGGGTTTGGTAGCACCAATAAAACTTCTTGTGTCCTGCAAATGGGTTCCCTCTGCGTCGCTCATTACACCATCCTTGGAGTGTTAACGCACCCCCTCCCTCTGCCCCTGCTCCAAGGCCCTGTTAGTGACACAGGACAGTAATAACCTCCTCCTCTAGCTTGTAATCCTTTGGCAATCCTCACGACGCCAGGCTCAGGAGAAAGATAATCCTCCCAAACCCAGGCTCTCTCTTGCCAGCGCAGGCTTGAATAACGCCCTCCAAGCATCCGTTAGGTGTCAACCCACTCAGTCGCATGGCAAATGTAGCCATGCTGCGGATTTGGGGCCGGAGGCAATTTGCTTGGAAAGCTGGTTTGGGAGAGTTTATTCATTCAGCCATGGAAGTGTAGCCTGGCTTGGAAGAGCTGCCAGGCAGGGTCCCACAGGGTTTGCAGCATAGACTCAGAATAGTCAGAGCTCAGACATCCCCGAGTGAGACAAGGGGGCGGGGAGGTGGAAAAAAGGCAGGCTCTTGGCTTTTCACCCCATCAGAAAAGCCTCTTTAGACGATCAGCTCTGTGGAATAGAACACCTTCCAGTCATGCATTAAGCAATGTGGCCCGCTTCTGTCATGTGTGGTTTGTTCTTTCTCTCATCCCCTAGCACAATGAAGTCCTGATCCTTGCCCAGGGCTGCGAGGCACTACAGAGATAATATTAATTAGTAAAAAAGAAGAGGAGGACTTGTGGCACCTTAGAGACTAACAAATTTATTTGAGCATAAGCTTCTGTGAGCTACAGCTCACTTCATTGGATGCATTCAGAAGTAGCTGTAGCTCACGAAAGCTTATGCTCTAATAAATTTGTTAGTCTCTAAGGTGCCACAAGTCCTCCTGTTCTTTTTGCGGATACAGACTAACACAGCTGCTCCTCTGAAACCAATTAATTAGTAGGTGCCTCAGAGAGATGACTCTCGATGGGATTTGCAAGTCTCACACCCCTAACCACTTTTGGAAAGCCCAGCCCTATATTACTATTACAGCCCCTCCCACCCACCACCATTGTTGCATCACCACCAGCAGCTGCCCTCCTCCCCAGAGGTGGTGATGCCCATGCAGACGTGGTGCTATGGAATGAGCCGTTTGATTCCAGACCCCAGCTGTTATCACATCACCGCATTGGGTTCAGCTTTCTGTGCCACTGAGCTCCCAGCTCAGGGACCGGGTACCAAAACTCAGTAACTCGTTCGGCATCTGTCATGTACCCACCCACAACCTCTGTGCCTACCAGGGCCCATCTTTACAAGCTCAGCCTCGAAAAGGAAGAATCTATCTTTGCCACTAGGGGGCAGCACGACTCCAACAAAGACAGCCCCCCCCCCCCCAGTTCTATTGGAAAGGAAACTTTCTTTCATGCAAAAAGATGAGGCCGTTGGTCCACCAAAGCTGCAGTGAGCCTGTAATCTCCCCCCCTTGCTGGGAATGTTGGAGGGAAGGGGTATCCCCAGACCCTGCTTTCTGGGCTCTGGTCAATGTAGGAAGGAGTTAAAATGGAACGAGCTTGGGAGGGGGAAGTGTCATTAATCCTGGTGCCTGTCACTGCAGGTCTCTTATGGGATGACAGAATGTTGCGTCATTCTGTATAGACGGGATGCAGTAAGGGGAAGAGGATGTGGTCTGTCATCGATCCATCCATCCATCCCCCCACACCCACCGTGGCGTTAGCTAAGAGCTGAGAGACACAAGGAGAAATATACATGAAAAGAATTCAGTTCCCAAGCAGCAGGCCCATAGCCTGCCAAGCCACAGTGTGTGTGGATGTGTATGGAGTGTAGGGATGTGTGCATCCAGTGTCTGTGTGCATCCAGTGTGTGTGTGCATGGCTATGTGCGGTGTGTGTTTGTAGTAGGTATGCCTGCCTGCTGTACATGCGGTGAGTGCAAGGCATATGTGTAGCATGTACAAGTGTGTGCATGGGCCATGTGTGGAGTTAACATGGGCTGGAGAATTGGATGTGAAATCACACGGGCGCTCCTTGCCCTGGTGGCTGCCAGCCCCTGTGGCAATGCCCTGCATTTCCAGGCCGGATTGATCTGTTCTGTGCCCCCTGACCCGCCTTGCCCTAGAGCAGCCAGATCTTCCTTGAGGCTGGGCTGTCAGCTGGAACAGTGCTTCTTCCCTCTGCAGAAAGGAAGGATGGGGGCCCCAGAAACATCCCACCCAAGCACCTGCTCCTCCTTGTCCAGGTTCCCCTGCCTGGCCAGTCCTCAGGACCCCAGCTGAGGGGGCAGGGGAGCACCTCCAAGCTCCGGGGAAGGGGATCCAGATGATCCAGGCCCTCCAGGATTTCCTCTCCAGGAGCAGGCTGTGATTAGCAGGTTGCTGAAACTTTCCGGCTGCACCAGAGGAGCATGTTAAAGAGCCCGGGGCACTGGGAGGATACAGGCTCAGCGTCAGCCCAGGAATAACAAGGAGGAGATGCAGAGATCACAGCACCAGTGGGGCTAAAGGAAACCAATTCATATGCCTCCCCCACGCAGGCATGACTGCAAACTGCTAACCCCTCCTGGGCAGCCCGGCCCTCAGCTATGATGTGGGGACTCAGCTGTCCCGGCTGTAAAATGGGGCTAATAAATCTGACCTATTTAAGCTATGAGCTCTTAGAGGCAGGGGCTCTCCCACAATGGAGGCCCTGATCTCAGCCAGGGCCTCTCCGTGCTACTGTAATACAAGGAAAAACTGGGGGCGGGGGGGGGGGCTGATTGTGGGAGCTCTGACGCAGTGGCTCAGCCCGCTAGCCAGCTGGCCTAGTGGTCAGGCAGTGGCGTCACAGGTCTTTCCAGTCTGCCTGTCCAGAGGGGGCCTTGCCAGGCTATATATAACAGGCTTCAGTCTCTCCTTTGCATTCCCTCTTTGGGGGTTCTGACATGACAGAGGGGTGGGAGAGCAGGGGAGAGGGTCCCAGGCTTCCCACTCCACCGGTCCCAACCCAGCGCCTTTAAGGGATGTTGCAATGGCCAGAACACTCATTGGTCCACCCCAAATTATGCTCCCTGCTGGGTCACGGCCTACCGGGCTCTGGCTCTTCCGTTTGGGGTGTGCTCCCAGACTCAGTATCTGCGTCATCTGCCAGGAAAACCTCCCATTCTTCAGGGCCTCTGGCAGAGTTCTCGGCTCCAAAGAGAAGGGAAACCTGGATCCCTGCTCCCGGAGTGGCCTAAGCAAGGCGGCTGCCGGTGGCTCCAGGCATCAGCCTGACGGCGCAGTGCAGCCCGTGCACCCTCTCACCGGGCTAGCAGTGTCCTTTTAAACTGTCCCTTTGCTTACACCATGCCCTGCAGCTGCTGAGGGGCAGGGCCTCCCTGGCCCAGTGTGGCTCCAGGCCTTGCCCTGGGTCCGCATACCCCTTAACCCAGCGGGATGGGGAAACGGCATTGAGGTTCACAGTCAGCAGGGATGGAAGGAGGGAAATCAAAGGCCTAAGACAATGCACACAATGTTCCCTGGAAGGAAAGAGGAGAACACTGCTCCGATTCCAAGCTTTTGAAAAATCCATTGCAGGTCCCAGGGGAGCCAGTGCTTGAGTCCTGGCTATGGCCCGGCTTGGATAATATATCAAGTGAGATGGCAACGCAGCCCGGAGTGCATGGGGGAAGGGCTGTTAATGCATGTAACCCAGGGCTCCAACCCGGCTGCTTCGCTGGGACGTGGCCAGATGGAGCTCAGTGTGTGTGGGGGCAGACACTCTCCCCCTAACCTGAAGGGGGTGCTGTGTCCTCCTGATGGTGCAGCTCTAGGTGCTGCCAGAAACTGCTGCCCTGAGAGTCTTGCTCCCAGGGAGGCCGCTGGGTGATGGGACAGAACAATGAGCAAGAGCCTGGTTCTGAGCTCGCTAAGGTCAGGGCCGGTCCATTGACTTCAGTAGTTACCCCTGCTTGCACCAGCAGCAGTGAGAGAAGAACCAGGCCCTCAGGATCTGGCCCAAGAGCAATGACACCAGACATGTGGTCTGGCAGCCTGTGGGCTCTGGGAAGCCCCTTGCTGGGCCGGGCTGGGTTTAACTTTGGCCACACATCGAATCATAGATTAGGGTTGGAAGAGACCTCTGGAGATCATCTAGTCCAACCCCCTGCTCAAAGCAGGACCAACCCCAGCTAAATCATCCCACGTCTATCCCCTGCCATGCTACGGAAGTACATAGTACTGAACTGAAACAGGGAGCCTGGGTCTGCCTGACTGTGTGTGCATACAAATGGGTGTGCGGGATTTTTTCGATACCAGTATATGGGGGGGGGCTTGGGGAGTCCCTCTGTGTGCCCATATCTGTATGTCTAGGCATGTGTCAGTGTATCTGGCATGTCATGGCGTGTACACTGTATGTCTACTCATGTCTCAGTGTGTACATCTGCGTCTGCATGTCTAGGCGTGTATCATGTGTCTTCACGTGTTTTGGCATGTACACCGTATGTACTGTGTGGCGTGTCTCACTGTGTTCATCCATGCGTCTGTTCCTGTCCCACCTCCTCCCCAGCTCTTTAGGACCAGGTTCCTCCCTGCCCAGCGCCGAGGGCCGTGCTGGCAGTGATCCTAATGAATTCAGCGCTGTCCTTAGATCAAACAGCTGGACGAAAAGGTGTTTTTCAGCCCCCCCTTTATTCCGCCAGCCTCCCCTGCTCCCCCCGCCACCTGTCGCCCGTACAAACAGCTTGTTAGCAGCTGCATCTTCAAAGGCCCCTCAAAAAGGAGACTGCTGGGGGCAGGGGGGGGCTGAGCTGATCTGCCTTCTGTCCCTCGCCTCCTGACGGGTCCCCCCACCCCCAGCTTCAGCCCCACTTGCTAACAGCACCTGAATGCGGCCCCTCGGCTTCTTCAGCCAGTGTCGGGCCTGGTCCCCCACATTTGGGGTCACTGCCCCCCTGTTCCCATGCCCACTCTGTGACCTCCTGCCATGGTCTGGCCCCCCTCTTACCCTTCCCAGGCCCTCCCCCTCGCCCCCCCCCCACGAGATATCAGTGCTCCAGCCGGCCAGGGCCGTGGGAAGAAGGGTTTTGGCTGGGGTGGGGAAGGGGCTGGGACTAGCAGGGTGCATGGCCCCCAGTCTCCCCTGGGAGAGCCTGTGGGGTGACCCCCGGTTGCACAGGCTCGCAGCAAGGGAACTGAGAGAACCGCCAGGTCCAGCACGGTCCAGCAGCTTCGCTATCTTCTCTTCATCCCAGCCCTGGAGCTGAGGGGCACCCCATAGGGGAAGAGGGGTGGGATCTGGGAGGAGGGATCCATTCTCCATGCCTCCACTTGTCCCCAAAGCAAGAGAGCCGTTCCCTCCCATCTCCAGCTCCACGCGGCTCCCAGGATTGAAACCTAATTACAGTCCCCATGGCCAGGGCAGCTGACGCCCCGTATCTCCGATCAGGATCTTAATGGCTTCTCTATGGAGACCGAACGCAGCCTGGGAGTTACGGCCGGAGGCCTGGCTGGGCCCAGGGGAGGCTAAGCCACATGGGGAGTCATCGGCCCAGCGCACCCTCAGCGGGCCCCAGCCCTGGTAGGTTTCCCCACTGGGCGCCCGAGGTTAGGGCTTATCTTCCCAGGTGCGGGAGACAAGAGCTGGGCTGCAGGGTGGTGCCTGGAGGGTGGGCACCCTCCAGCAGCATGTGTCCTCCAGGCCCTGCTGCTGAACGCCAAGGGGTGCATCCCCCCCCTTCCCTTGGTCTCCCCCCCAGCCACATGGACCCGGCTACAGCTTGGCTCAGCCCAGAGGAAGGGGGCTGTGCTGGGCAGCCCGGGCCCTGGTGCAGTATGGAAAGAAGAGGCCTTTGGAGGTGGGGACCTCAGGGCCAGCCCTGGAGCTGAGCAGCTACTGCCCCAAGCCAGGGTCTACACTGCGGGACTCCATGTGGGGTTAGCGTGGGGCTGCCTGTAACACCCAGCCCCACATCGCAGGACAGGCCCCCTCATGCCTGCGTGCATCTGCTCCAGGATCCCCGGGCAAACACATCCAGACTCAAAGACATCCCCAGACACAAACACCCTCACACACACATAGCTACAGTCACACACACGCACAAACACGCTCCCACAGATACAATCATACAAACACAGATACAATCATCTACAAACACCCCCCAACAGACATAATCACACCCATACAGATAGTCACACACACGTACATGCACAAATAGACACAACCACGCACACAGACACAACCACACAAACACACGAGAAACAAACCTCCATACCACACACGGACACCAAGCATGCACACACACAAAAACATACCACATCAACACCAATAGAGCCAGACACACCACATACATGGACATATAGAGACACCCCTAGATAAAGCCAGAGAGACACACAAACACCCCCCCACACTGCCCACAGAGACACCGAGCCAGACTCACTTTGTGCGCGCGCGCGCACACACACACACAGAGGGAGAGCAAGACCCAATCCCTTTGCATGGTGAGGGCTCAGCCTCGAGAGCCCAGGGAGCCCAGAATCCTACATCATTAACACAACAGCTTCCCTGGCACCTGTCCCCCTGTCCACCGGTCTGGCTGATCAGCGTACGTGGCTCTCCCTTGCGGCTCTATTTCCCTCCAGGAGGAGCAACAGCTTCTCCCATTGACTTGGCTCCTTAGTGCAGAGGTGGGCAAACTACGGCCCGCGGGACCGTCCTGCCCGGCCCCTGAGCTCCTGGCCCGGGAGGATCGCCCCCAGCCCCTCCCCCGCAGCCACACCCCCACGTGGGCAGTGCTCTGGGCGGCGGGGCTGCGCGCTCCTGAAGGGCAACGTGGCAGCATGTCTGGCTCTGGCGCGGCTCCCGGACACACTGCTCTGAGCGGCATGGCAAGAGGGCTGGGGCCAGGGGGTTGGATAAGGGGCAGGGGGTCCTGGGGGGCAGTTTGGGTGTAGGGGGCGGTTGGATAGGGGGTGGGGTCCTGGCGGGGGTAGTTAGGGGCAGGGGGTCCCAGGAGGAGGCAGTCAGGGAACAGGGAACAGGGGGCAGTTGGGTAGGGCAGAGATTCTGGGGGGGGCAGTCAGGGGACGGGGAGCAGGGGGGCTTAGATAGGGGGTGGAGTCCCGAGGGGTGGTTAGGGGCAGGGGTCCTGGAAGGGGATAGTCAGGGGACAAGGAGAAGCGGGTGGGGTTGGATGGGTGGGAGGTTCTGAGGGGGGCGAGAAGTGGGAAGGGGCGGATGGGGGCAGGGGCCAGGCTGTTTGGGGAGGCACAGCCTTCCCTACATGGCCCTCCAAACAGTTTCACACCCCGATGTGGCCCTCGGGCCAAAAAGTTTGCCCACCCCTGCCTTAGTGGGTTAGTTCAGACCCTCCGTTGTCTATTCTGCTGCCCCTAATTGAATCCAGAGGCCCCATCCAGTGTTAAAATAGATGATAAGTCAAACTCAGGTCCTGAATACTGTGATCATTACAGATCTAAAAATGCTGGCACCAAATAAGGGAGGTGTTAATAACCTGGCACTATCCACTCGGTACCTACCAGGATTGGGGCCTAGAAAGCCCTAATTTGGGGATGCTCAGACTCTCTCCAGTGCCCCTCAAGGGCTGTGTTGTCTTGGTTCTTTCAAAGTAAGCAGCAATGAATCGGCGCTGGCTTGGGGCAGTCCAAAGACCACGGAAATCAGCACAAAGCCACTACCCGACGTCAAGAGCGGGTTGTTATTGCTCGGTCGGAAACAATGTTTTGAAAGCGCAAACCATTGGGGAGAATTCTTCCTCCCATTTGGATTTTTCCCACGGTTTTTCGACGAAAAGCCCTGAATGTCTCCATTTTCCTGCTTATGAAAAATGAAAGGTAAGGAGGACTTTTGTTCGTTTGTTTGAAAATTCAAAAAAAAATCCATGAAAAAACACGGGTGGCAGGACCTGTTAAATGCTCCCATTGCTTCTTGGCCAATCCCCTTTTCCAACCAGCTCTGCTGACTTCCTGGGGCGTCGGGTCGGGACTTTGAGCACTAGGGCCCATGGGTCAGCCATGGCCCAATTCTCTTCTCCCGCACACCATGGCTTGACGGGAGTGACTCTTGTATTGACCAGAGTCAGAGAGTGGAGAATCAGTCCCTTTGGTTAACAGCCCACAGCCCCTCCGGCAGCCCTTGCAGCCAATGGGCTGTCTCCATCCTTCTCTATTTCCTCTCCTCCACTCATGTGGACACGGCCCCTTCTGCCAGACGGCTGCACCGTTGACCCTCTGGTCATTAGGATGCTGATTGTAGGCTCGGATTCTGTTGGCTTCATTTTTCACAGAGGAAAATAGATTAGGGAAGCCGGCTCCTCCCTGGGGTGAGGGAGCAGCAAAGAATGGCAAGCACGGGCCTTGCTAAACCCAGCCCTTGGCTTGGTCTTGCTGCCCTCAGTCGATCCAACCCCTCTCCTTCCCCCCGCATCTCCCACACTGTTCAGAGCAGGCAGGACTTAGCCATAAGCCATGCCCAGCCCCAGAGCTCTGCAGCTGGGTCGATTCTCCCCTGATGTGCCTGCGAAAGTCCCTGTGTGCGACTGACGCACTGCCCTGGGTGGAAACGTTTAACAAGGTTTTCGACCGAAGGCCAATCTATCACTGCACAGCGGAGAAGCCTGGGGGGAGGGTGCCCTGCGGATCAACACAAGCAGCGGGAAATGGAGCTCTCTCCTCAGCTGCTGCCTGCCCCCACTTCGTTATGGCCAGGAGGCCTATCTCACTGTAACAATTCCCTAAGGAACCTCACAGCCCCCTCTGTGCCGCAGGCCATGACCAGTCGGCTCCAGCTTCAGCGGGGCTGCCAGTAGTATGGCAAGAGAGTCTCTGTGCATGGTTAGCAATACAGGGTCTATGACACATGGGTGAGCAGTCTGATTCCAACTAGTAGAGGACGGGGTGCCACATACACATTGGACAACTTATTAAAGGCAACACATATGAATAGGGGTATGGAAGCGCTTCCATAGGAGAGATTAAAGAGACTGGGTCTGTTCAGCCTGGAAAGGAGATGACTGAGGCGGGGAATAGAATAGAGTTCTGTACAATCATGACTGATGTGGAGAAAGAGGATAAGGGCGTGTTACTTGCCTCTTCACAGAATGCAAGAACCAGGGGTAATCCAATGAAATGAATAGGCAGCAGGTCTAGAACTAACAAAAGGAAGTATTTCTTCACACAATGCGCAGTCAACCTGTGGAACTCATTGCCAGGGGATGCTGTAACAATAGATAGATAATGGAGTATGTATGGTGATAGGCAGTTCTGCTACAGTTAAGGTTGAGATTCACTTTAGATTGAAAGATAGATAAACAGATCACACTTGGCACTTTAAAATGCTTCACCAATGCTAGCTAATGCGCTACAGGTAGGGACATATCATTCACACCATTTTATAGATGGACACACAGAGAGAAGTGACTTGTCCAAGGTCACACAGCAAGCCCATACCAGAGCCAGGAACAGAATCCCAGCATCCTGGCTTCTCGTCCCCTGTTCTAACCACTAGATATCCTTCAAACACTGCTCCGAAAACTGTCACATGCATATCCCATAGAGCATGTGTATGAAGAGCTGCTAGCCCAAAGGGAAGAGTCCATTTTAGATAGAGCAGGATCCAGGAACCACAATTATTTTCACTGTTCAAGGATAATTTCCTGCAACAGGGCATCAGACTCTAGGAGCTTGCAGAGAGATGCAGAGCTATTCTGCTGGGTCATACTTATGCCTGGAGCTAGGCCCCTACGCATAGATGCAGAGCAAGTTTGCTGACTCAGCCTGGCAGCTCAACCAATTGGGCTCTATTAATTTCAACCCAGGAGTATTCAAGGGTGTAAGAAAGAGGAAAGTAGGGGCAGGGGGCAGAGAAATCCTGCATAAGCAATGCCCTAGACTAGGAGAAGGCTTAAATTGAGAGTTATGTATTACTGTTGTCTAGACTAGCCGTAGGCAGCAGGAAGCTTGGGTCAGGTCCTATGTGTGTTCACACAGGTGCATGAGGGTAGGTTCGGCTCAGATCTCGCATGTGTGTGTATATCTCTAGCTATAGAGGTGTTCAGCCTCTCCCAGCAGGAGGCGTTGCAGAGATCCATGCAGGAGCTTTGGCCAAAGGGGTATTCCAAGTTATTCCAGCCCCAGCTTCTCCAAGCACAAGCAAAGAAAAGGATCCCCGCAGATCCTGCTGGCCTGTGAAATGTAATTAATGCCCTCACCCACACCTCTCCCTCCTCTGTGCAATTGCCACAACTTCTCCTATGCAGATAATAAACCAGAAAATATTCCCCATTTAATTGCAGAACATAGAGCTATCACAGGGTCATTAAAATGCCATGAATATGGAAATGAAATCCACAGGCACACAGGGAGATAATGGAGGGGAAAAGGAGCAGCAGGTGAAATGAAAAGGTACAAAGGTCAGCCTGTCTGATGCACTATTAACCCCTCTGCTCTGGGTGATCTCAAACAGTGCTCTGCAGTGAGCCCCCCAGTCAGTGGGGCAGGGGGAGGCAGGTCTCATCGCATCTTGGCCCATTGCTCAGGGACACTCAAAGCAAATGCTAAGGTAATCTTCTGTTCAGCTCCACATCGCACTTCAGCCTGAGCCGCAGAAGAGGTGCATCAGCTGGGGAGGCTCCTGTTCTCCCTTCCGGGTTCAGTCCTTGCTGATGGAGATCAGACGTGACGGTTCTCGTATTAGCATCCCTTAGATCACAGCAACATTCCCCAGGTGGCTGTTTAAGCCCATGCAGTCGAGTTCCAGCCGAGTGGTTCAGTCTCCGTCAAAGCTGCCCCAAAGTTACCTGGTCCAGGGAATCACACGTGCACCACGGATAATTGTGCACCGTCCCTTGTTCTGATGGTCTCCATCCTGCTCGTGCAGTGGCATGTGCATGCACGCTCTCCTGTGCTTGAGCACCGTGATTGAGGCCATGACTTGGGCGCCTGGCCTCGGAAACAGAGCTGGAGCATGAGGCTTTTCCCCACACACAAAGAGCAACCTGGGCCGCTCCCCAAAACCCCCTTCCAAATACCCCAGAACTTCTGCTTTTGTGGTTCCCACTGTGCAGCTCGAGAGGGCTTCAGGAGCCGTGGGTTTCATTAGCTGAGGAGAGGGCTCCACTAGCCAGGGGCTTTGCAGTGCGTGAAGGCCCTTGTTAGGGGCCAGTTCAATAGCAGCCTTCGTCTCCATTGCGCGGTGGCTCTCGGCGCTAATTTGGGGCTGCAGCTTTGCTGGGGGGCTGCCTGTGAGTGGGGAGCTCATTAGGGAGGTGAGTGACACGGCACTGAGGCTCCCCTGGTCCTTCCGTCCCCTCCTGCTGCCGCCTGACACACCCAGCTTCTTCCCACGCCCCTGGCTCGCTTGCCGCTTGCCAGTAGTTGACACTGATGCGAGTTGCCGAGTGGGGGGGGGGAAATGAATAGGGGGGATTCGCTAATTGGAGCGGAGCCAGCCTGGGAGCCACTACGCAAATGAGATGAGGCAGGGGAGGCTCCAGTTGGGCCACTGACAAAACCACATGGTGTTCCAGGCCCTGGAGACCAGGTCCCAAGAAGGTCTGGAGCAGATAGATCACATGGCAGCTGGGCCCAGGGCGTTCTACAGCCACCATGTCTACGGTTTCACACCCCAGCTCCAGGAGTCCACAGGGTCACCAGGTGGCCCTAGGCATCCCCAGTAGGGACTACACCACCTGGCCTATAGGGCTTCTGACAACTAGAACCCTTGGCTTCCCTCAGTTCAACTCCCCTGCCTCCCGGCTGCCCAAACTCAGAAAACCCAGCCTCCCCTCCCATCACCCACCCCCAGCCTTGGCACTGGCTCCCCGCCTTGTGCTGCAGCCCAGCCTAGCTCCTCACCCTGCCCAGGGCGTGCGCCTCATCCCTGCTCTCGTTCCCTTGCTCCCTACCCACCTCAGCATCCTCTCTCTCTGCCACGCCCTGCATCCCCCTCACTTGCTTTCATTTAGGCACCTTCATTCAGGGCACTTCTCTGCTTCGCGGGGGCTCAGCTGCCAGGCTGCGGAGAGTGGCATAAACCCCTAAATAAACAGATGGGTGTGCATGGGGATAGATAGAGAGATGGATGTGCATGGGGATGAAAGGATGTGTATGGAGACGGATGGATGGGTGTGGTGGATGGATGCATGCGTGTGTAGGGGGATAGATCAGGGGGTGGGCAAACTTTTGGGTATGGAAATTGTATGGCGGGCCATGAATGCTCACAAAATTGGGGGTTGAGGTCTGGTGGGGGCTGAGGGCTCCGGCTGGGGGTGTGCGCTTTGGGATGAGGCTGGGGATGAGGGGTTGGGGGTGCAGGAGGGTGTTCCAAGCTGGGGCTGAGGGATTCGGAGGAAGGGAGGAGGATCAGGGCTCGGGTAGGGGGTTGGGGTGCAGGAGGAGGTCAGGGATGCAGGCTCCAGGTGGTGCTTACCTCAAGCAGCTCCCAGAAGCAGTGGCATGTCCCCCATCCAGCTCCTACATGGAGGTGCAGCCAGGCAGCTCTGCGCACTGCCCTGTCAGCAGGCACCGCCCCTGCAGCTCCCATTGGCCATGGTTCCTGGCCAACGGGAGCTGCAGGGGCGGCATTTGGGGTGGGGGCAGCGTGGAGAGTCCCTTGGCTGCCCCTATGCATAGGAGCCAGAGGGGAGATGTGCTGCTGCTTCTGGGAGCCATGCAGAGCGGGACAAGCCCCAAACCCCGCTCCCTGTCTGGAGTGCCGGAGTGGGGCAAGCCCTGGACACTGCTCCCCAGCAGGACCTCGAAGGCCGGATTAAAACATTTGGAGGCCTGGATGCGGCCTCTGGGCTGTAGTTTGCCCACCCCTGGGATAGTTAGTTAGAGATACATGGGGAAGGATAGCTAGCTAGAGAAACGGGTGTCTCCGAGGATACACTTTCTCTTCTCCTTCAGATCTCCACTTAAATCCAAATCCATTCCAGACTCCTTGCTCCCCTCACTTCTCCAGTAACCCACCTCGGTCCCTGTCTCTTGCCTTGCATCCATCTTACTTTGTCTGTTCTCTGGGGCAGGGGACTTGCATGCCTGGCTGCCCGCCCCACACTGTGACCCAGGGAGCAGCTCGGACTCTCCCTCTAGCCTCATTAGGGTTTGGATGAAGAGGGAAGGAATCTGAGGAGGGAAGTGAGTTGGGGTGTCCTCATCTCCCTCAGGTTGGTTGGAAGGTACAGCTGGGGCTTCTGGACTGGCGCCGTTCACCTGTGGTTGCCTTATAGGGCTAGACAGAGATGCCCCAAAGGGGGCTCGAACCTGTATCAGCGGGATCAAACGCTCCATGCTCTGGGAATTGATTAACCAGCCATGAGCAGACATGTGCTCTCCTCTGGTCTCTGCTCAACCTTTCCCATCGATCCCAATTGGGAGCAGCATCTTCCAGCAGCGCCGGGCCGTCAGTCAGCTCCTGCCCACATGACTGAGAGCCGACCTGCACTGACAGCTCTGAAATGGAACTGGAGTCCCCAGGGGGCCAACACAGAGAGAGAAAGCAAGCAAGCGCCCTTTCATGTAGAAGCAGTGGGGAGGATGCAGCATCATATGAAATATCCCTTAGATTCTGCAAACGGGGCTTGTCCGGATCTGGGCTTTTTGGCTCAGCCCATCCCAGAATAGGAGCCAGGGGTGGAGCTCAGATCCAATGTCCAGGCCTATTTAAGTCCGGGGTTTCATTTTGAGCCTGTCTCCAGCAGACGTGGAGATTTCTGCGTCCAGCCCGCACCTTTTGGTCGAGCTAGGGCAGATCTTCCAGCAATTCTTCCAAAGCATCCTCCCTGCCCTTTGCAGAAACAGACTAGGGAAGCCAAGAGACAACGGCAGGGCCTAACGATCACGTTCATCTCCCTGGTTGCCCAGGCTCTGCCTCACTCTGTGCATCTGGCGAAGGGAGAAATAGACAAGATCCCCTCCTCTGGGGCAGGGAGCTGGAGAAGGAGTCTTTGCCATCTTCAAAAGCTCTTTGGGTGCAAGGTCTCAATTCAGATTAACCCCTGATGTGCCGGAAGGAAGCAAGGAGCAAAAAGAAATTAGGGAGGGAAAGAGCGAGGAAGATGGATTGCATGCATGTTCCTTGGGGCAGGGATTGCGTGGTACAGAGCTCGGCAGCCATTGTGCAGGAGCTAGTGAGAGAGAAGAGAAAGAAGAAATAGAGGGCAAGGGAAAGGAAGGGAGGGAGGAAAGGGGAGAACTGGAGGGAGAAAGCTCAGAGGAGAAGGGAAAAGAGAGCCCTGCAGACACACAGACCGAAGGCTGCGTCTGCTTTAAGGGCCCTGCGTGTCATGAGTTGGTTAATCTATTCCTCCACAGCGCTGGGCTGTTTTTATGAAGCGCGTTTCTGTGTCTGGTACGTTCAGAGCGGTTGGTGCTTTGATTTGGATTCCGTCCCCCTGGGCGCCCTCCCCACTGCAGACACGACAAAAGACCAGAGCCGACTGATAGTGGCGTCTCTCCGCTTTCTTCTGCAAACCTCTCTGCTCCTCTCTCTTCAGCATGGGGCCCCCCACCCCCACAACCTGTTTGCAGTGGGTATTTCCATTCAAAGGCAAACCGTTGCCCCTGTTTGTGGGGATCGCCCATTCCATACACCCGAGGAGAGAAGACCTGCTGCCTGCTAGGGTGGGGGGTGGTGCAGGGGTGTCTCGCTTCCCTGAGAAATTATGAAGGAATGGTCCCTTGTGGCATTAAACTCTTCAAAAAAAACCTCCCCGCCCTTTCTTGGCTTCGGCAGAGTCCTGATATTTTTCAGAACAATGGACGCTTTTTATCTCTGGGGAGAGAGATGCGGGGGGGAGAGAATATATTCATTCAGCTGCGGAACGAAACGTCAGGGTCAGCTGCGACTTGAAACGCAGCGATGGCAACAAGAAAAGCCTTCGGACTCTCCTCTAATGAGGGGATTTGAATCTCCTGTTGTTTGCCTCATCTCCTCTCAGCCGGCGAGGGGTGTATCTGGCTTTCTAGGGCAGGCGGGATGTGGGCTACCCATGAATCCCCCCACCTGTGGTAATCAGAGAAAGGGGGGTGGTATGATGGGTACCAGCCGCTCTTCACCTCTGAGCTCATCTCAAGGGTCAGAGGTGAGCTGCTGTCCAAGAAACTTTCCTCCTCCTGTTCCCATGGAAACAAGGCACAGACTTCTCCCCCAAGTTCGGCTGTCTGGGGGCGGGCATCTGTCCTGCCGCATCCATGGCTCATCCCCTTGGAGCCTGGAGGGGGAAAGGAGCTCTGGGGATGGGGGGCGGGGGGAGGAAAGGCACCACACATGAGATCTTACTATATGTTCCATTCTATGCATCCGATGAAGTGAGCTGTAGCCCACGAACGCTGATGCTCTAATAAATTTGTTAGTCTCTAAGATGCCACAAGTCCTCCTGCTCTTTTTACACATGAGATCAGCAAACATGAGAAGGTCAGTCGGCTGGTCTCAACCCATGGTGGCCCCTCTCCAGCTCACTGAGGAATCCCTCTTTGCAAAATGCTTGCAGCATTCCTGAGGCCTGGATCGATGTTATGCAGGAAGAGCCCCCCCCCCACCCCAGCCCCCACCACCAACACACTGATTGGAGCAGATGGAAATTAAAGGGCTTTGCGGCAGGGGGCGGGGGAGTGTTGAGGCGCCGGGGGGAAACCGCTATTCCATAGTATGGGGCAGATGGGTTTGCACCCACGGGGACGGGCCTCCTGCCTGGAAAGGCGAAGCCACTAGTCATAAGGAGAGTGGCACCGGCTGTTGCTGGGGATGGGCCAATCGGGTGAGGAACAGGGGTGCTGGAAAGGTCTTTAAAGCAGGGGTGCTGAAAGCTATTGAACCGAACAGCGAGCACTGTATGTGAGGGAGGCCGGGCATGTGGTTGCTATTATTACATCAAGCCAGGAGGGGTCCCGCATCCCAGCAGCACCCCTCATTCCAGTGCCACCGATCAGGAACCAGCCCCAGCCCTTCCGCACAAACTCCGGCTGACAAAGCTCAGGTCCCCCTGCTGCCTGGGGTTAACCTGGGGGACGAGGGCTCAGTCAGTCTGGGTTTTAGGCACCCGGGCCCTCCCTGAACACCCTCTGTGCTGGGGCCTCTCCAGCCAGCATCGAGCAGGTATAAGGGTGTCCCCTCCAACTCCGGCTCCAGACTCCAGCACAGGGTCTGGCATCAGGGGCAGGCTGGGCACATGGCCAGGACGCACCCGTACCACGGCTCTTCTCTGGTGCCCAAGGCCCATACAGGGCCATGGGAACCAGAATGCGAGTTGGAGCTGCCCTGAGGCTTAAAGCCACCTTTGCACAAGCCCCAAGCCCAGAAATGGAGTAAGTGAGAACAAGGCCAAGGCTGCCTGTAAAGGAACTTGGAGATCCACCAATGGAAGGCGTCATAGGGAGTGCAACCGATTCATGCACCGTGATCTTATTGCAGAAGTCTTTAAGCTGGATTGTCTCTAGCTCCCTTAATGACGGGCTTACAGGAACCCAGCAGAGTCTCCCCCTGGGTGCGTTATGCGCTCACGTCCCACAGAGCGCACGCACTTGGCGAGGGACCAGGTGTTACGTCTGTCCCTCTCGACAGGCGGCCCTTTCGTTTGCCCATTTCTCTTGATTAGCGAGGGGCTCAGGGGGCCTGCTTAATGTCACTTAAAACCTGAGCCGGTCTCTAGCGACAGACAGCAGATCCTGAAAGCAGAAAGCGGTCTCTGGAGGGCAGAAGCTGGTGTGGCAGCCTGCGTTTAGGCCAAAGATCCCCAAGGCGGGAAAACAGCCTCTGGAATGGGTTAGTTACTATTATTAACTGGTACGGCGGGGAGCCTTCGCCATGGGCCAGGACCCCCTCGGGCTGGGCACCGAACAGACAGAGCAAGAGACAGTCATAGAATCATCGAATGTCAGGGTTGGAAGGGACCTCAGGAGGTCATCTACGCTAACCCCCTGCTCAAAGCAGGACCAACCCCAGCTATCCTTATCCTTGCCCCAAGGATAAGCCAAACAATGCGACTGCCTCTCTCTGGAGCTGTACTGCACCTGGCAGGATGGGGATCAGGACTGGGGCCTCCTGGCAGACCCATAATAGGGACTTTGGCACTAAGCACTCAGCTTGCGACTGTAGAGAGTCTTCCTGGCTTGGAGCTGGTGGGTTTTCCATGCGAATGGCTGACACACCCACAAACTCCCCAAGACAGCCCAACAGCCACTGAGGAGGTAAACTGGCCTTTCTTCTCCCCCAGCATGGCTATATTGTGTGCGCCCAAATCCACCTGCTCCCACTACCTGAGGCTTATTAAAAAAAAAAAAAAAAAAAAAACACACAAGGGGAGGAAGCAGTGAGACTTCCTCTTCCAGCAAGCAGTCCTGGGCGGCTGGGACTTGACAGGCAGAAAGATAGGTGGCCTGACACCAGCTTGGCCCTTAAGGACAGCCTGGGATAAACAAAGGTAACTGCAGAGCTAACAGTCTATGTGAATTGCCTTGATGCTGCATCCAGCTCCGATTTTTCCTCTCCTGCAATCAGGATGCCATGTGGTCAAGGGGGGGGACATCGTATTCTGAATTTAAACCATGACCCCATGGTAACTTGGCAGGTGAACACGGGTGGCATGCTGGGAAAATTGCCTGCCTAGAAGTTGCCTGAAGGAGCCCTCTTTCTGAACTACACATCCCCCCATTTCCCAGCCCCTTTATGAAAGGGAATGAGAATGATTACTGCTTCTCATTCAGAAGCATGTTCCGGAGGGAAGTCAAATCCCAGTCCTTTGGATCAGACTGGAAAATGCAAAAAACTGCACAAGTTTCAGGACCCATCTGTATGTAATTAAAGGGTTTTGCTGCTCTAGTCAGTTTCAATAGTAAGATTATGAGCCAGTTTCTGATCTCTGATGAAAGGAAATACTTCTAGAACAAAATGCTCGGTTGGCCTGTGGAACTCATTGCCACTGGATATTATCAAGGACAGGAGTTTAGCAGGATTTTAAAAAGGGATTGGACATCTATGCAGATAATAAGAATATGCAAGGTTATAGCAGATTGGTTTACATCCCTTCCAAATCATTTTGAATCCTGTCTGCTTCAGGTCATAATCAATCCCCTAACTAATAGGGGTTAGGAAGAAGATTCCTTTGGAGGTGCTTATTCCATAATTAGCCATGTCAAGGTTTCTTGCCTCTTCTTCTGTAGCTGGCCACTGTCAGGGACAGGTTACTGGTCTAGATGGACCCTTGGTCTGAGCCAGTCTGGCCCTTCCTTTGTTCTGCTATGCTGCTGTAAAACCAGAGTAGCTCCGTTGATTTCAATGCCTGTGTTGGCATCACTGGAGTGACTCCAGATTGATAACTGGGATCAGTATCAGGCCTGCATGCCCCGATGGGAAAAATCAGAGCCCACCGTGAGAAATTGAGGGAAATGGTGGGAGCTGTTAAGGTAATCTACACAGCCAAAAAAAAAAAACCAAAAAAACCACCCCAAAAAACTGGCACCAGCGAGCATCAGAAACCGGCTCTACAGACTCGGGTTGATGGGGTTCATGCTAGTGTGCTAAAAATAGCCAGGTAGCTATTCTGGCGAGGGCTGGAACTCTGGCTCTGAAACCCACCCTCCTACCCAGGCTTCAGAGCCCAAACTCCAGCTCGAGCGGGAACGTCTGACTCTTTTTTACTGCTGTCACTAGCACAATCCAGAGTCTGAGACTTGCTGCCTTGGGTTTTGGATGTTGTTTTTTTCCTTTGGGGGGGGAGGAGGGAGGGAGGCTGTTGTCATAGTAGCCAATTCGCTCCTTCTCCACCAGGGATCAGAAGCTGGAGTCAACTCAGCTCAGTTCTGGTAAAATTCACCTCTGTGTGGATGGCCCAGCACAAGGTCCCAAGGCCTAGGTACTGCTGAAGTCGGCCTTTTAGACCCAAAGCACCCTGGATTCACACCCTCCGCATGATTGTCCTAACTTTTGTATAAAATATGCCTTGTGAGGAATTGAGTGAAAACGAATCACTCGCTGGTCAATAACATCCCGGTGAAAAGTACATAGCGACATTATATGTAAAGTTATGAATTCTCCCTGTATGACTTTACTTATTCAAAACCAGACAGCCCTGCCTAGGCAAAAGCTGTTAAACAGGATCTATCCCAAATAAAGGAATGTGGGTTTACCTCAATTTACATATAAGTAGTAAACAGAACCATCAAGACAGCAGGGGGAGGAGATGGAAGGAAACAGAACAATTTGCATTTCAGCAAACACAAGTGGGAGAAGAAAGAGCATGGAGCATCCTTCATCACCAGACTCCATGTCGCCTTCCTCACAGCTGGAAGGAGCTTTACTCAAGGGTGGGGTTATCTTTCAGAAGAATCCATTTCAAAGATTCAATGGACTATAAAAGAAACGGCAGGGAACCCCAAGTTAGCTCTGTTGCCTATAAAGACAAAGAAACCAGCAACTTTGGGCCCAGGCTGGATTTAGGGGCAGGGAACCCAGGCAATGACCCAGCTGGGGTGCCAGGCTTGGGGGGCACCAGACTCTGGGTGCTGTTTTTGTTGTTAGTGGCAAAAGGGAAAATAGGACGTTTGAAGTAAAATGTTCCAGTTTTTTTTTTTCCACTTTTTCACTGACTTCCTAGAATGTTCTGGACCTTTGTAGAATCTCGTAGAACTTTCCAGACTTTCTGAAAACTACATTTTCCTTGAGCCTCCTAGAATGGTGTCAGCCATGCCCCCGCAGGTAGATAAGGGGTGGGATGTCGCCAGTCAGTCAGTGAGATAAAGAACGAGCTGCAGTTCAGTGAGACCCCAGCTGTGATATTGTGAACAGGGATAAATCATGCTTGCAAATCATGCAGCAAAGTGGTGAAATGAGCTACAAATGCAATAAAAACTACGGTATTCAAAAGTTTAACAAATAGAGAAGAGCACCAGAGACATTCCTCACCTGGGGCACAGTTTGATCTAGGGCTGGCCCTGTTTGGGCCTCTAGGAGAGATCCTGATGGAGGAGGGAGTCAGGCATCAGCTTGCCAGAAGACTGTGGGTGTGAAAAGCCATCTTGAACAAAGCCTTGCTAGATGAAATTTTTGATGCATTTTCACATTCATTTGATTGTACCCATTTCTAACTTTATCTCTTACACTTGAACTCATAGGCACCAACTAACAGGTGCTTAGCACCCACCGGCAGCCAAGCTCTCACCCTCCCTCCCAGCGCCTCCTGCACCGGGCGTGGGGAGGGGGAGGAGCAGGGATGGGCATGCTCAGGGGAGGAGGTGGGTTGGGGGGGGTGGGGGAAGGGGTGGAGCAGGGGCAGGAAGAGGCCGAGTGGTGGCTTGGAGGAAGCGATGAAGTGGGGGTGGGCCGGGAGTGGGGGTGGGGTGTCAAGCACCACCCAGGTAGAGAGGAAGTCAGCACCTATGCTCGAACTTTCCTGTCTTCTTTTCTGAATAAACTTGTTGTATTCTTAATCTGAACCAACCATCCGTGCTGGGTTTGCACAAAAGTGAACGTTAACTCCACTGCCCCTGGCAAACTGGGGGGTTGTCTCCTTAAAGGAGCAAGCGGACCTTAGTATTCCTCTGAACATTGCAGGAGCAGGCTGGACATTGCAGAGTCCAAGCATCCGGGGAAATTCGGAACTGGCCCTGTGTTGGGGTCACCTGCTAATATTAACTAAGACTGGTAAAGACCATAGTGTGTCTGGGGTAACTGCTGGCAGGCTGTTGGCTTCAAGGTGGTTGACTCAATGCTGCCCAGAATACAGAACATCAACACAGGTAGCAGAAGCATTTTGGGGCACTCGGGGTTATAAAACAACACAGCCTCTCGCTGGCCTGAAGTGCACCCCAGAATGTGACCGACCTCTGTGGTACATAGGCCTAGTTCTGGCTCTCTGCAAGGGGTGAATTCACAAGACCCAGATCACTACTGTGCACGTTGCACCACTGGAATTTAGGAGCATGGGGTAGCTCCTCTATTGACGGCTCCTCTTACCTTTCTACCAGCAATGGAGCAGGGTAATCCCCGGCCAGATTCTGCTCTGGATTACACAAGTATAAATCAAGAGAAACCTTCACTTGTTTCCAGGACATTAAATGACAAACTCTGGCCTCATAGTTTGAGCTCTGGGCGGGAGATGTTTTTTCTGCACGTGAATATTTGAGAGTGTCACAGGGTGCACCACTTACCACTAGTGTGGCACCTCCTCCTGGTCACTCTGGGGATTAGCTGTCGAGGCCAACGCCCTTGTCCATGGTTTGCACACCGACACTCTGACTCTGGTCTGCAGCTCCTCTCACTCCAGGACCTACAGCGTCTGCTTCATGACTCAGCCCCTCCAGCCATGTCACTCAGCGTTCCCCCACTTCCGGATTAGCAAAGTCCCTTCTCCCTAGCAGTCCTCCCTCACTGCCCCATGGTGACAATCCCTCAGTGGCTGGTAGGAGAACCCAGGCCCACCCTCTACTCTGGGTTTCAGTCCAGGTAGGGACCCTTAGCTCAATAGTTCTGAGCTTTCCTCTCTTAGCCCTCACTGCTCCTTTCCTGGACTGGTCCTACCACACCTGGTTCCCATTCTCAGAACCAGTTCCTAGAAACCTCCTCCCTTTTCCCAGGGAGTGACTGCTGCCCATCTTTCTGCAGACTTCCCCAGCAGCTCGGTCTGTAGCCCGCTACAGGGCTTCATAGGCCTCATCTGTTGCTGTATAGATAAGCCTCTCTCTAATTAGGTACCTCCAACCTAAAGCTCCTGTTTGCAGTCTAATTAGCTAATTGGGTCCACCTGGGCCAATTCTGCTCTTGCAGGCTACTATGAAGATCTCACCCCATCACAGAGAGTTTGACATTTCTCTCCCCCACCCCTGCTGCAATGCATCAGGACGAAATGTCCAAATCTCAAATATATTTGTGAACCGAGAAACTGATCCACTGTGTGTGTGTTTCAGAGGGGCAGCCGTGTTAGTCTGTATCCGCAAAAAGAACAGGAGGACTTGTGGCACCTTAGAGACTAACACATTTATCTGAGCATAAGCTTTCGTGAGCTACAGCTCGCTTCATCGGATGTGTGTGTGTGTGTGTATGTGTGTCTTTCGGCGGAATCAAAAGGTTCTGTTTTGATTTCAATCTCTTTTTAGTATAATTAGCTTACATTTTGATAAGTAATTTTGAACCAGGAAACTGGATTGTTTTGTTTTAAAACAAGGCACGTTTAGTCATTTTAAAACATCTTTCCTTAATATTGGATATGGAAAATTTGTCAAACCTACCACTAGTTCTCAACCAGTTTTGGTTTTGAGAAATTGGCTTTTTTTTTTTTAATGACAAGTGATTCATAGAAAAATTCTGACAACTGTACCTATTTTCTCTCTTTTCTTCTCCTTTGTCTCCTCTTTCCAACAGAGACGCACCCCCTTTCCCCTGCACACAATGATTTAAATGAACAAAGGCTGAAGTCTAGAAGTTTTTAATTAAATAAATGTGACAGAGAGGGATTCAGACCCATAATGACTATAGCTAATTTGCAGCAGCATATCAACTAACTGTGAGGAGGTGAGCATAACACTCATCGTAATTAGCCAGTGACTAAAATAAATCCCCAAAACTAAATTCAACCCTTTCTCCATGGTTATTTTGTGCGTGGCTTTGTGCCACAGGCCCATCTGTCAGTGTAGGTGAGCATCTACACAATTGTGGGGGGTGCGCCCTAGCACATCGAGTGGGAGGTGCCCGTGTGTGGATCTGTTTGAATGCTAGCGGGGGGGGGGGGTGGCTACGTGGGCAAGTCTGAATGTGTAAGTGTGAAGATGCCCATCGACGTGCATGGAAAGGTGGCCAAGTGGCAGGGAGTTGAAGCAAGACCAGGTCAGGCTAGAAGCAAAGCAGACATTTATAACACATCAGTGGTAATTCACCACTGGAATAATCCACCAAGCATGTCACAGCCTCCTGGAGGGCACTCCGCTTAGGTCTAAGGCCTGTAGCTGTCCCCTTTTTCAGGGCAGAATCCTCCACCTCTCTCCTTCAAGACCAGGGATTTCACTGTGATCACCCCAGCTGGTCTGAATTTTGTTCTGCATGGTGCAGTCCTGTTCTCTCAGCAGCCGTGACAGGGTTAACCCCTGACAAGCTGTGTCTGCAGCAGTGGGTTCGGGGTCCTAAGTTGGGTGCATGGGTTTGCAGGTGAGGAGGGTGCCTGTGTGCATAGGACAGGAAGTGAGAGAAGATCTTTTATGTGTCCTTGTTCCCTTTTTAGAAGAGGGAGAGAGAAAGGGACTGAGGGGAAGAGAGATTGTCTTAAGGAGAGGAGACAAGTAAAGAGGGGGGACCCACAGTAAAGCTGGGAAGAGTCAGGACTTGGAGGGAGCTGATGTGGATTTTAAGACTCAGGATTGAGATACGTTGTGCTTTAAGCAGGCCTGTGACTGGAGATAACAGAGAGGGAGCTCTGTATGGATACTTCCCTCTCATAAGCTCCGATCACCTGCAGCTTTTAGTGAATATCCTGTTGCCATCCCATTTCAAACAGGGAACAGTGGCAGCTAGGGAGAGACAGGCCTGCAGCGGCAGGGCTGTGCCCCACACGAAGAGGGGTTGTGCCGGGGCATGAGATACGTTAACAGACAAGGTACTTTCAAAACTGGTTCTCCATTGCCCTGCTGGTGCTCTGTTCAGAGCAGTCAAGCAACACGGGGCAAAGACATCTGAGCCCTCTCCACCATGGCTACCACCAGCAGTGATTTACAGCGAGTGTAGCTGTAATGGCCAACACCCCAGGGATTGCAGTGGGGTCTTACAGAGCTAGATGCATGAGCTGCAGCTCCCAAGGTAGGGCAGTAACAGGTGCACTGAGCACAGAGGGGGACCTGTAACCAGTGAGTTACATAGACAAGGCCCTTGAGAAATCTGAGCTTAACTCAACATGGTTGCTTTTTGGAGCTGAGGCACCCAAAGGAGAATCAGGCTCTGCCACTTGAAAGGAAGAGGAGTCTGGTCGGCCGTGGCCGGGTTGTGCTTTGCTTCAGTTGAGTGGCAGAAGGTCAGGGAGCGAGTCACACACCCTGCACTCTCCCTCTCGCTGGGGAGGTGGGATTTTTGTTTTTGTTTTGTTTCCTTTGTGGTTTTCCATCATGTGAAAGAGATCGTCCACTGTCTCAGCAATACACAAAAGGCAAAGGAAAGCGAGCAAACGAGGCTGCCGTCACTGCTACTGTTGGCACTTCACGCGTTCTCTGGCCGATCCCTCTGGGAAGCCGCCATCAGCAAAGCAGAAAAGCCCCAGCATAAAAGCAAGATGAAGAAATATCAGCCCATGTCTCCAGCACCAAACGGGGTGGGGGCCTGGCCGTGGCTCAGAGACAAGTGACTCTGATAAGCTCTTCTGATCAGCTCAAAGGCCTCACTTCATGGGATTCAAATCCACCCTTTTCTATCGGTATTCCTTAGATTCTGCCTGTTGCCTTGTCTTCAGCAGCTGCCTGGAGACCTCAGGCAGCTCCTCGCTGCAGGCAGGTGCCTCTAGCTTCCCCACTACCCGGCAAGTAGCATTTGAGGTGGGAGGGCTTGGCAGGGGCTGGCTCCCAGTTCCCCGCAGCATTTCTTGAGGCCCTCGCTCTGGGAACAGCAGAAGAATCCTGTAGTGAGACCTTGGGGTCGATTCTACCCCCCCACTGAAGCCCCTTCGTGCTGTTCTGGCAACACAGGGATCATTAAAGGCAAATCCCACCTGTGGCGGGCTCTCTGCTGCCCCTCCCTGCCATAGGGGCAGGGCTGGGGAACGCGAGGGGGCCCAGCTATCGCACTGGGCTCTGGCTCTTCTCAAATGCAGAGTGACCTATAGGGAGTTGCCGTGAGCAGCCCATGCATCTGCTCTAAGTTACACTGCTGTCCATGCAGCTCAGAGCCAGGGAGGCCCAAAGAGGCCTCAAAGTTACCGTATGCCCACTCTGCCTGGCCTCCAACTCCATGTGAGGTGAGCCCCAGAACCTGGCCATGGCCTCCGCCTCTTCTCTTGTCTTTTTCCTCTGCCTTCCTCCACTTCCTTCCTCTCTCACTTACTTTCTCTCCTTCCTCCCTCTTCCCCCTTGTTTTCTCTCTCCTGCCCTTCCAAAACAGTTATTCTCCATTGCCTCAGTCTCATCTCTTCCTGTTCAGCCCCGTCCCCCCCGCTTCAGAAATTCCCTCCTGCCCAGACCGCCTCACTCCATTGCCTCATCATCTCTATCCTTAGAGGTTTATAAGGCCCAGCTTGACAAAGCCCTGGCTGGGATGATTTAGTTGGTGTTGGTCCTGCTTTGAGCAGGGGGTTGGACTAGATACCTCCTGAGGTCCCTTCCAACCCTGAGATTCTATGATTCTATGATCATTCACAGGGGTCTTCTCTGTCTCTGAGGCTGCTCCCTTCTGCTCCAAGACCACCCCACATCACACCAGAGTGCACATCCCAGGGTCCTTTCTCCTTGGCCCGGCATGCAGGGATCCCCAGACGGCCCCCAGGGAGCTGGGAGCTCCTTGCTCCCAGAGATGTTTCCCTGCCGACCTAGCCTACTAGATGGCCCTTTCACCCTGTCACCCCATAACGAATGGTGGATTCCAGTGGAAATCCAGGGGCTAATGCTGCTGGCAGCTGGGAGAGTACCAGCCTCCTTCACCTGGATTAAAGCCTGTGATGACCGTGAAATACCAGCGGATTTCAGTATAATTAGGTGGCCTTATAAAGTGCTTCTATCTGAGTCACTTGGGGCTGCGGGAAGAAGTGAAAGCTCAAGTTTCTTGGTGTTTCTTCCATAAACCAGTTGGGGGAGCCACTGAGTCAATGAGCAAGTACTTACAGCCAACACTGGGCTAGAAGGATCTGGGGGTTAAAGCCCTCTGCTAGGAGGCAGGCACCCTGGGTTCAATTCCTAGCCCTGCCAGCTGGTTACTGGGTGACCTGGGGCAAGTTGCTTTATTGTCCTGGGCCTCAGTTTCCCTACCTGTAAAAGGGGAATAAAAACCTACGTCTTTAGACTGGTGTTCTTAGGAAGATTACGGTAATGGTTAGAGTGGCCCCCAAAGTAAGAGTAGACCCCCTTTGTGCTATACGTATATACACAATCTGAAAGACTGCCCTGAAGCGCTTACAGTGTAAATAGACAAGACAGGGGAGAGGGCACAGGAGGATGAAGTGACTTGCCCAGGGTCACACTGCCAGGCAGTGGCAGAGCCATGAATAGAATCTGGGTCTCATGAGTCCCAGTCCAGGGCTCTATCTACTAGGATACACTGTCTCCGGCAGCTCAGTTCATGTGAGGCAGTCAGATGCTGAAGGGCCAAGAAGCTGTTCCTAGGCCAGCGCCTCCCAACCACCTCTTCATGGGCTGGGTGGCGCTGCAACATGCCTGCCTCAGTTTCCCTCTCTCATAGACCATAGACACACTCGCTCTCCAAGCCCTCACCCTTTCCCCTAATCAAGGGAACCCACAGCCCTCCTGCCCACAGCCATGTGGTACCTCCTGCCAGCTCCACCTGTCTAGCCCCCTCAACCTCCTGTTCCACAGCCCCCAAAGTTCCCTCTGCCAGAATCAGGAGCCCCCCAGCCTTCCTGCCTGGTTAGTGGGTTGAGTCTTGCTCGCTGGAGCAGCTTCCTCGGATCAACTGCAGCTGCCCTGGCTTCTGGCATGCTCAGCCCAACCAAACTAGGTTGTTACTAGCACCCACTCAACACCTTCACTCTCCCTTTTAGCCCTAGGGCTGGCCTGAGTGAGTCATATGACCCTCTTGTGACATGACCCAAATTGCTTTCCCACCTGGGGAGCTGAGCTGATCTTGTCCCAGGTGGGGCTTTGGCTCATCTCCCCTAAAGGGGCCAGGGGCCCTGTGACTGGGCAGTAGAAAGCAGGGTAAAGAAAGGGACATTTAGGCCGAATGGGCTAAAACCTGCAGTCTTCCCTCAGGCAAAGCGCCCACTGAGGCCTGTGCCAGGATGTGATGTGCTGAGCAGCTTCATGGTGCTGTGACCTGAGTCTCATGAAGGGCCCCACAGTCTCACTCCGCTGGTGCTGGGGGGCTGCCTTCCTCCCTCCCTGGCACGGCCCACCTGGTCTTGGAGAACGATCCCACCCTGCAGGGCTCTGCTTTGAGCATGGCTGGACACGGCGCAGCTGCTGTAGAAGCCGGGGGCCACATGCTTCGGGCACAGATGAATGAGCCAGGACCTCCCCTGTCGTCCCTGCTCCAGTGGGGTCTGTAATCTCTTCCGTGGTGGCAGGAGCAGGACGATATTTCATATAACAGGAGAGGAGACCCTGGCGGCAGCAGTACAGCTGGATGAGGGTCAGGGGGATAGAGCATCCTTCGAGAAAAAAGGACCTGTGGGTTCATAATGGAAACCTAAAAATGGAAACACAATTCGAGCCCACAGTGCAGAGAGCTGGGCTGGGGCGGAGAATTAACAAGCACTCGCAGCCCCCTCACTGTCCCCTTCCTCAAGCGTGAGCTCGCCATTCATCCGGCCTTTTCTCTGTCTCCCTTTCTGCTGCGCTCTCGCTCCAGACTCTGCTTCTCCCTCTCTGCTTCTTCCTCTCGTTCGCTCATTTTCCTCTTTGTTTTCGCCCTTCGCCTCCTCTTCTTTCTTCTCTCTCTTCCTTTGCTTTCTTCCCTGCTCTTTTTTTTTAAAGCTAACCCCATATACACCATCCTCTATGCACCTATCTATGCATCCCCCATCCTTCCAGCCCCCCCTTCCCTGCCTTTGGGCTCAGTGGTCTGTGATGCTGTAGCCCCCTGTTCCTGGTGCTGCATCTCTGGGAGAGCAGAGGATCTCGGTTTGATGTGTTGGTGTAAGGGAGGTTTATGCCATTCTCCCCAGCCATGCTCTTGGGTCCCAGCGGGGCCATGTGATGTTCTTCTCTCCAGGGCTGCGGTCTCAAGGAGTCAGGGCCAGTAGGGCAGACTGAAGCATGGATGCTGGAACTAGGGGTGCAGGGGGGGCCTGTTGCACCCCCTGGTTTGAAGTGATTTCCATCATGGATTGGGTTTACAGTTTGGTTCAATGGCTTTCAGCAGCATCCCTACTGTACAAATTGTTCCAGCGCCCCTGGGCTGAGGGGTCATCAGGATGCCAGGGGCTGGGTTCAGGGCAGAGGAATCAGTCTAACTCTGGGCTAATGGCCGTGCAGATAGCCATGGGCCTGTAGAATGCCCCCGTGCTCATTCAGCATGATACCTGTCCCCCTACCGTGTCTGCTCCGTAGAGGTTTATGAGTCTGCTACTGCTCCTTCCTAGAGGGCTTGGGTCTGTAGCTTGAGTGGGAGCTTCTCATCCTTTCAGTGCTGACTGTTCCATATGCAAACCCTCCCATCAGCCTGTGTAGGATCGGGCTTTTCTCACATCACTCAGCCAGCTTATTGCACCCTCATGGCACGAGATGCTGCCAGTCGGGTTAAGCAAAGATCAATGATGGTTAAAGACCTGCTCATGTGATTTTAGGCTCAGGAGGGAACAGAGTGGCAGAATCTAGGGGAGTGGATCCTTGTGTTTTCTGCAGGCATCTCTGCAAGGTTCCTAAACCATGCCCATCACTGGAGCACCTGAGCACTTTCCAGTCGTGCATTAAGCCACATGACGACACATCCGTCACATGTTGTCTTCTCTCTTGCTGTTACTCATGCAGAGAGAAGAGTGTGGAGTGTCTTGTTTTGAGAGAGTTTTGTTTGTTAAATAAAGATGACCTGTTGGCTACATGTTTATATTAAGAAAGGCAAAGTCAAAGAACTGCGCCTTGGAACAGAAAGTGGGGAGGTTTGTTGTAGTCCTAAATTCCTGGGGGACTTCCCTCCACAGTCTCGGACTACCTTCCAAGCTTTACTCTTATCATTGAGAGTTTCATTGTGCAGAGGAGCAAAGCTGTTGGCCACCAACCATCTTCATCCCAGAGCTCTAGCAGGTCTTTTAGATGCCGTGGGCCCAAGCCATGGAGTATTTTGAAGATAAGGGCCAACACCCTGAACTTGGTTTGATATGCTATGGGACACCAGCGTGGAGAGTGGAGGACAGGTGTGACGTGCTCACAGCAGCCTGTGTCGCTGAAGAGACGTGCTGCTGTGTTTTGTACTAGCTGGAGTTTCCAAAGAGCTGAAGGCTTCATGCCCAGGTATAGCACCTTGCTGTAGTCCAGCCAAGAGGGGAAGAAGGTGTGAGTAACTGAGGCCAGGTCTTCTCCCGCCAGGATGGGACGGAGTCTTCTAGCCAACTGGAGATGGTAGAAATTGTTACTCATGGACTCTTGGGAAATGGAGGGGGATTCTGACTCAGGGGGCCCATGGCCACCACTGGGTGAGGAGCTGCTGCGTCCATCCTGTGTCTGAGGGACATCCGCATTGATCTAGAAGGGATAGGAGCTTCCAGACACCACTCCCAACATGGGATCTGCTGCATAGGACAGGGCAGGGGGAACAGAGAGACAGAGAGAGAGAACTGCTGCAATGGGTCACGGGTACTTCACGAGGGGAGGTCTATGGCTAGAGCTGTGTACAGGGTCTCCCATTCTTCCATGGCAGCCTGGTCCTGTCCCCACGACAACCAACTGACTACAGAGGGGGGTATGTCACCTTGAATTAGGACTCCCAAGCCTGCCTTCAGGGGCTCACTTAGGAGCCCAAATTAAAGATGAGGGGAAACCAGGGGTGTCAATCCACCCGAGCAGTTTGTCGTCCGAGCAGCGGTGACCCTCCCTCCTTTAGCTCCATCCCCAGCTGAGGGAAAAGATGGAGAGAGTTTGATTTGGATGAATTTTAAACAGGAGGAGCCCAGTTCCCCACAGGCAACCCGCCCTGCCATGAGTCATAGCTGCCACTCCACCAGCCGCAGCTTCTCCGAGGGATTCAGGCCCTGGACGGGCTGCAGATTTGCATAGCCCGGTTCCTTTGGGTTAATTGCTAACCGAGCCTGTCTCTGAAACTCAGGGGAGCTGCCCGCTGACATGGTCCAACCAGGGGATGCTGGAGTCTCACACCACCAGCAAAGCCGTGCCCCACCCCCATGTTGCTTTGATCAGGGGCTTTGGGGTCCTATGTAAAGCTGTGGTGGTAGGGGGATGGGGCAGTTGGGGGAGGGGGCTGGGCCAACAGCCTGCCACCCCCGCACCCTCAACTCTCTGCCTGCTGGCCCCAGTCCCAGGTATCCCCCAGCCAAGCCCAGCACACAGGCCACGCTCCTCTTCATAAACCAGGGTCAACAAAGCACCAGATCCGCTGCTTTCCTGAAATGCCATAACCATGGAAATGCAGGCGCTGGGTACACTCTCCCTGGGGGGGGAGGGAAGGGATGCCAACCTGCCATTCCCAGCCCCGAGCTCTGGGCTGTCTCCCTGCACACACCGACAGAGAGGGTTGGGGAAGGGGCCAGGGAGTGAGGAAGGAGCCTGGGGAAAGAGACCCTCCCGGAGCAAGACATGTGCAGAGCAAAGGGGCGCACGGGATGGGAGACGGTGACAGAGTGAGACAGAGAATGAGACAGAGTCACAAGGCAGAGAAAAGCAGAAGCAGGAGGGAAAGAGAGACGGGTGGAGAGGGGTTGCCCGCATGTCCAGCCCAGACCCTTGGCTCTCCCTTTAGGATTATTTGTACTGAAGTGGCCCCCCTTGCAGAACCCCATTATGCTTGGTGCAGAAGAGACACCAAAGAAAAAGACGGCCCCTGCCCCAATAAGCTGACAGTCCCAATTTCACTGACCTCTCCGTGTCCTCTTCTGCCCTGGCATGTTTCGGGCCGTGCCCGCTCTCTGCTAGCAGCAGGGGGAGCACTAGTGAAAATGGGACATTTCTCGCCAGCCGGGCAACTAGACCTTCCCCAGCCAGGGTGAGATGACAGGTCCTGCTGCCCCGTTTACACTACTGACCCCCGCTGGTGGGACTGCTGGGTGGGGGGTGTTGGGAAGGTTTCCTGGAAACAGCCCCAGACTCTCAGCCTCGCCCCACCCTGTGTGTAGTTTTCAGCAGCCCATGGTACAAGGCAGTGTCACCCCACGCGTGTTCCAAAATTGACTGGGCCAGGGAGCCCACTGGCCAAGCTCCTCGGGGTGTCAGCGACTCCCTGCGGGAGGGTGGGGAGCTCGGCGAGTCTGCAGGTGTGATGTGCTCATGGGAAGGAGGGCTTGAAGGGCTTGGGGAGTGGAGCCCTACCCCATTCACAGGCAATGAGGGAGCAGGAGGGGGGCATGGCAAGCCCCACAGGCTGGAGTCCTGGGCTGTTGGGTGGCTCAGGGAGGGGCTACAGAACTGACATGATCCCTTTGGGGGCTCCCAGGGGTAGAGAGAGTACACCAGATGCCCCGCCCTTTGGAGGCGGAGAGTACACCACCTGACCTGCCCTTTGGAGGAGGAGAATACACCAGATGCCCCGCCCATCAGAGGGGGAGAGTACACCAGATGCCCCGCCCTTCGGAGGCGGAGAGTACACCAGATGCCCCGCCCTTCGGAGGCGGAGAGTACACCAGATGCCCCGCCCTTTGGAGGCGGAGAGTACACCACCTGCCCTGCCCTTTGGAGGAGGAGAATACACCAGATGCCCCGCCCATCAGAGGGGGGAGAGTACACCAGATGCCCCGCCCTTCGGAGGCGGAGAGTACACCAGATGCCCCGCCCTTCGGAGGCGGAGAGTACACCACCTGCCCTGCCCTTTGGAGGAGGAGAATACACCAGATGCCCCGCCCATCAGAGGGGGAGAGTACACCAGATGCCCCGCCCTTGAGTACACCAGATGCCCCGCCCTTTGGAGGCAGAGAATACACCAGATGCCCCGCCCATAAGAGGTGGAGAGTACACCAGATGCCCCGCCCTTCGGAGGCGGAGAGTACACCAGATGCCCCGCCCTTCGGAGGCAGAGAGTACACCAGATGCCCCGCCCTTTGGAGGCGGAGAATACACCAGCTGCCCCGCCCATAAGAGGTGGAGGGTACACCAGATGCCCCGCCCTTTGGAGGTGGAGAATACACCAGCTGCCCCGCCCTTCGGAGGCGGAGAATACACCAGCTGCCCCGCCCTTTGGAGGCGGAGAATACACCAGATGCCCCGCCCTTTGGAGGCGGAGAATACACCAGATGCCCCGCCCTTTGGAGGCGGAGAATACACCAGCTGCCCCACCGCTGAGGAAACTCCACCTCCTACAAGTCTTTCCCTGCCCCGGGCCCCAGGGGGTACTTGACCATGGCTAGGGAGCTGGTAGGCGGAGACCACGCTGAAGGGTATTGTGTCATCCTTGTGCTCCCCTGTCTGTCTGCATCCCCCTGCTGTCTCCGGGCTTAGACTGTAACCATCTTTTTGGTCAGTGCCTGGGCAGCACCCAACACAGTGGGGACCTGGGCCAGGCCCAGGGCTCCCAGCCGCTACCATAGTACAAATAATAATAACGAACTGTTCCACATCGCTGCATGAGGGGACAAGAGGGCAAAAGTTCCTTGTGTCCACCCCAGCTCTCCCCAGCCAAACACACACTCTTGTGCGTCCATGCAAAGGCCAGCCAGAAATGATCAGGGCACGAAGGAGGCAGGGAATGGCTCCCGGAATTCGCAGTTTCCAGCAGGTGGCAATGTTTGATGCCCCGAATTCAGAACAAAAAGTTGTTTGTATGCTTATTCATTTTAAACACGGGCAGCGTGATGGCGGGTCCCCGGCCACTTCCCACCTGGCTTTGCACAGCCTGCCAGTGCCTCCCGAGGAGGATCTGCTGCCCTTTCCTAGCTTGAGGTGTGAGATTTAGTACTTCTCCACCTGCGCCCCCAATGCCTCTCCACCCCGGTCCCCTTTGCCCTCCCCACCCCCACCCTCCTGCAGAAAAGACAGAGGCAAAAAAGAATATATAGCTGGGTGTGAAAATGTCTCATTCTCCTGCTGGTGGGGAAAAAAAATGACTCAGCCCTGTGCAGAAAGAGCAGGTTGATTTGGGGATCCGAGGGCTGGGATTTTTAGGGAGTGGAGGGTGGAGGGCTGTAGGAGGAGACAGCTGTCCCTGCCAGGAGAAGGGAAAAGGATGGACAGCGCTTATCAGAGCCTGCCTGGTTCTGAATTCTGAGCAGCGTCGACCTCGGGACGGGGGTGGGGGTAATAGGTGCCTAGATAAGAAAAATTCTCAAATATCGATACTGTCCCTATAAAATTGAGACATCTGGTCACCCTAGTGATACCCTCTTTGCGCTGGTGGGGGGCTGGTGTGGCAAAGCAGCTCGGGATTTGCAATGGGCAGAGTCTGGCCCAGACTGGGGGCTGGGATGGAGGGAGGCTGCCAACCATCTATTAGAAACAGTGCCCCAGCTACACTCTCCCCACCCGGCAAGAGTGCGAAGGGAGGGGAAGGAGGTGCGAATGGAGCAGGCTCTCCTTAGGGCTGACAGGGCAAACGCCTGTTGCTCCCATCAGCCACCACCGCACTGAGGCTAAGAAGCGCCTGTTGCGGGGCGGAGTGTATGTGTGTGCACATGTACAGTGTGTACCCAGGTGTGTAAGTGTCCCCAGGGCTGTGCTGAGGGCACACACCACACCCAGCCGTCCTGCCACAGGAAAGGGGGTGACCTTGGAGCAGCTGCTCAACACCGTGCCCTGTGTTTGCCTCCCAAGCACTAGCCAAGGCACCTGCTTTGCTTCAAGGCTCTGTCAGCTCCCGATACCGCAGAGCGGCAAGTGGCCGTGGGCCTCGTATCAGACACCCTGGCCGGTGCTGCAGTCTCATTAGCTCTGCAGCGGATGGCTGCAGGCTCTGCATTTATCACTGAGGAAGGAGTACAAGAGTCTCGATGGTATCTGAGGCTCATTTGACATCACTGGCGCACGCCGGCAACCTCAGGGACCCACTCCTCTCTCCCTGGTGTGCCGCCAAACTGGCCCCCATCTTCCCCCACTCGCCCAGGGATCGGCTCCATGTCTCTGTTTACTGGGGGTTTTGTTTAATTACGGCTCCTTTGTATATTCAGATAGCAGGAGCCAGGAATGCTAATGTACAGGTGTCCCCTTCCTCTGGTTACCATGGCTGCCACGGAGAGGTGGGGGCTAAAAAATTATCATTTTTATTATATGCCTGCGAACCATTCATGAGGCGGGGGAATAAAAAAATGAAAGACAAGGGGGGATGCCATTCCCATGGCTGGGTGAATTTGCTGTCATCCTTTTTGTCTTAGTAGCAAATGTGGTTTCCAAGACACTCAAAACCCAAGGGATTGATAGCAGGAGCTGCTAACCTACCAATATGACGGGCAATCCAGCAGCAGTAAGGGGCCAGCAGTGGGGATCAGGCAATCATGGGGCTGGGTGCTGTATAAACATCTAGTGAGAGACAGTCCTTGTCCTGAAGAGCTGAGAAGCTAAATAGACAACAGGAAGCATTATGCTGCCCACTTTGCAGCTCAGGGGAAACTGAGGCACAATTAGCATGAATTGGTCACAAAGGGAGGCTTTGGCAGAGCCAGGATGGGTCTGAATTAAAGCACCAGCTCCCAGTCTGGATATTGTAGCTGTAACGGAAGGGACTGTCTCCATCACAGACTGAGCCAAAAGCCTGGATCCAAAGTTTATGGGGCAATTGTCATTGCATCCCCTGCTAGCAGGAGAGCACTGACAGTGCTGAGTATCCACAGGGCACAGCCCCAAGAGTTTCATTAACTGCATCAGCGCTGCATGGGCCCCATACCCCCACAGCTCTAAGGAAACCCTCAAAGTCCTGTCCCACCCTACACAGAATTCAGGGTAATTCTCAGCAGATGCCCCACCCTGCACATCCTGATCTGGTGTCTAGACAGAGGGAACATTCAGGATCAAATGAGTTTTATGGCAGGCTGAGAAAAACCAAACGGCAGCAAGAAAGAACAAAAGTTAAGTCAGCAGGACCCATTTAACCCTTTCCCAACCAGACCCACCCCAGCTAACAGGCTAGGTTGTTCTCTGGCAAACCTGCCAGCTTGTTAAAACGCTCTGAAGCATTTGGGGGCACTTGTCACTGTTTAAAGGTGCTGGAAACAATTAACAAAAACTGTCGGGATTACATGGCTGTACAGACCTGTGCACACAGACATTGCAGCCCTAGGGAAGGTGGTTCTGGATCTCGGCTCTGACCCAGTTCTGAACATGTGCCACTCACTCCTAAATTCCTGGCTGTGGTTCTGGAGGGGCGACAGCTGCTCTAGGGTTTACCAGTTTTGGTTAGATGCATTCCTGGAGGTTTCATCACATAACTTAATCTTCAATTAAAGATTAGTCTTTAACTCCTGGAGACTCCAGGATGATCCTGCAGAGTTGGCAACCCTCCTCTTGGCACTGTCCCTGCCTGAGGGCAAGCTGCCATGGGAGGCTGGCTTCTCTCTACCCTGTTCCAAGCTCACTGCTGTTCTGCATCTTAACTCACAAAGGCGGAAGCATATTCTCAGTCATCAGTTGCCTGTGAAGACTGGTGGTTAATTACCCAGCCCTCAGCCACAGGCTGCCGGACAAATACTCCATTTCCTCTTACATCCTGCCCCTCTACGCTAGCGGGACCTGGCTGGCTTCCCTCCTCCAGCTGCCTACCACCAGTGGCTGCCCTCCCCGAGCCATGGGATCCCCAGAGCCCAACCAGCTTCTTTCCTAGTCCAGACCGAATCCGGCTTAGGCTGACGGCTGTTCTGGCACACTGGGAACACACTGTCTTTTATTGCCAGCAGCCCGTTTTAGTACCAGTAACATGGGGCAGTTCAATGTCACTGTGTGTCCTCAGTTACTGAAAGTGCCTTAAATCCAACCTGTGGGACTTCTGTGGGACAGAAACTCAGCTTTACTGATCACATCCCGGGCATCCCTCAGCCCAACTCCCATCGCAGCATGGGCGGGGCCCAGTGTAAAATCTGGGGTGGTGTCTCTGGACACCTCTTTGGTCTTTGTTAGAGCCAAAGCCCCCATCAGGAGTTATGAGGGGCTGTCCCCAAGGCAGGACAGTTGTTGTTCAATTAGCCAACGAGGTCATAGCTACACAGTCCGGGTCAGAATTCAGGGCAGATTCGGGATCTTAGAGGAGTTTAAGGGTTTTACTTTCTCTCACCCTCCCTGCGCGCAGGTGTAAATCTCTCCAACCCTCTGGGCCCAATTCACCTCCCACTCACCCCAGGAGTAACCCTAGTGAAGTCAGTAGAGTGACCCCATGTAAGTGACAGGCAAAGCAGACGCATCCTCCCTGCTACACAGAGAGATTCCTGTCCCTGCATATCTATGTTCTGCCCACTGAGCTAGTCACTTGCCACCGGTGTCCCAGCAGCCTTGCCGGTGCATACTGCCTGCCGGAGCTGGGGCATGAGGAGTCCTGTCCCAGGCCGCAGTGTGAGGTTATTTGCTGGAATCCCATCCTGCCCCAGCTCTGCAATGGACAGAGTCAAGCCCCAGCACTTAGGGGATGTTTTGGATCCTAATCAGAACTTTGCAGCTGGGCTCCATCCTGCAAGGTTTTCAACACAGAGCGATTCCCCCGTGTGTGTCCCAAAAACTGCCTAGCCCAGCAGTGCATTGGCGAAAGCCCAGCCTCTGGCTACAGCTGCATTTTTATTTCCGAGGCACTTTGATCGCAAGCTCCAACTGGACGGTGGCCTTTCTGCCTCCCCTTCCTGGTGTCTTGGGAGATGTCAGCGTCCCAGATGAAGCTTTCCCAGGGAATACAGGCCGGCGTGTTCCACACCTGCCCACCAAGCCTGGGCAACCAACTTCAGACACAAGAATGTTGCGTCTCCTATTGACTACAGTGGCTATGGCGGGTGGTCTGAAAAGCACCTCTGAAGTTGGACACACTGAAACTGAGGCCACTTCCAAAAAGCCTGGCCTAAGGCTTTGGCCCCCGGCCTGTTTGACACAGAGATCAGAGGCTCCAGCCATCAGGAGGAGGCGCTTCTCCATTGTTCCTCCCCTACTCTCTCCATGTCATCGCTGGGCATCCTATCCAAGCAGAGCTGAACCGGCTCCCAGCTGCAACAGATTGCTCTAGACAGAAGCACCCAAGAAATCTGGGCTATCGTTCAACAATCTGGGCCACTGGGAATGTAGCCGCAAAAGCGCTCGCTGTTCAGCCCTTGGTGCCATATGCAGATTTCTCCTCCCTTGACTGTGTGTGCACCCACTTAATTTTTTCCCATTTTAGCTGTAATTGGTAAAGGTCACAATTTGCTCTCCGCGTGTCTGTGGGTTTCACAGCATCGGCCGCCTTGAGAAATTCTCCTTCTTTCTTCTGCCTTGAATTCGAGGGTGTGTGTGACTGACAGGAGCTGCTCCCTCCCGGGCAAAAGTGTGTGTGTGCGTGCCTATGCTCCAGGGCAAGCATGCACACACACACACACACACAGAGGGAATTCCTGGGCGAAATGGAAAACCCCAGTTCAGGGAAACTGAGGCAGGGCTGCTGCTATACCGCCTCTGGCCACAAGGGGGAAGCATATCCTGAGACATATATCCTGATTCATAGTCAAAGCCCGGGCAGAAGTCAGCGCCTGCTGTTCCAGAAGCACAAGCCCCTGGGCTACACAAGAATCACAGAGGGTGAGGATTGTTGTGAGGAGTCAGCGACTGTGTACTCTGGAGTGGAAGGATGGCTAAGGCACAGGGTCTTGTCATGGGAAGTGTCAGGCAACCTTAATAATAACAACAAGTAGCTCTCATATAGTACTTGAATTTCAGAGCACTTCAGTCTCTCTCCTTACAGCACCTCTTGGGCTAGTGCTCTAAGTTCTGTACTAACCTCCCTCATAGTATCAGAGAGTGCTGCCAATTTGCCCTGGAGGCATCGTTCTCTCAGGTCTATGGCATGGAGTGGGAAGTCTGAGCTGCCCTCTCCCGCGAGTTGAAGCCGGTCATTATGAATGGAGGGCAGAACTAGCTGTAGCCCGGCTGGCAAAGCCCATTGTTTCTGTGGAAGGCCACACACCTCAGAGGGGCCGCGCACAATCGAGGGTGTGTGTGACTGACAGGAGCTGCTCCCTCCCGGGCAAGAAAACAAAGTCCCAGCTGAGTCTCCTGAACGTGCCCCCGCCGTCCGCGTCACGCAGCCGGAAATGTGGCCATCAGGAGAGCCGCTGACGTGAGCTCACTCGTGCACGGCCCACGACGCTTTATGGCATGTCTCGGTCGGGCAGACGAAGAGCCAGCGTCAGCGTTGCCGGGGGGTGAAGCGGCAGGCAGGAGCTGTGTGTGACGCTGAGAGTGCCAGGCAGTGGCAGAGGGACAGGAACCTGGGGTGGAAAACTTCCCAGAAGCTCTAGAGTTTAAATGTTTCTGGATTCCCAGGCAGCAGTTGTGCCAGGGTCTGAGGTGTTGGCATAGCGGCGATTCCATGGCAGGGCCATTCCAGATGTGCCAGGGTCTGAGCGGTTGGCAGAGTGACTGGATTCCATGGCAGGGGCCATTCCAGATGTGCCAGGATCTGAGGTGTTGGCATAGCAGTGATTCCATGGCAGGGCCATTCCAGATGTGCCAGGATCTGAGGTGTTGGCATAGCAGTGATTCCATGGCAGGGCCATTCCAGATGTGCCAGGGTCTGAGCTGTTGGCAGAGTGACTGGATTCCATGGCAGGGGCAGTCCCAGAATCCTGAGTCTTGGCCAAGTGATTGGACCTCGTTAGAGAGGCTTTTGAAGAAGCTTCAGGATGTGAATGGAATTGCCAAAGAGCCCTGACCTTCCTCCAGAAAGAACCTCACCACCGGCAAATCTATCCCAGAACATGCACCAAATCTGAAACCTCCACTGGGATCTGGAAAAGTTTGCTTCACTGACAGGAACATCTGACAGTCCAAATCAACCTAGGGCTTTATTATGCACCCCTCGCTGGCCTTGTGGGTAGGGCATAGGCCTGGGAGTAAAGAACTCTGGGTTTTGTCCCTGGCTGTGCAAATGATGCACTGGGACACTGGTCAAGTCACATGCCCTCTCAGTGCCTCAGTTTCCCCCCTCTGTAAACCAGGGCTAATGATATTTCCCTCCTTGTACAGAGGGACACAGAGCTAAGGCTTAATTCATGAAATGTGTATTGAAGCGCCTAAGAGGCTGCCACGCCACGTGTATTATTTATGCAGCGCGCTTTGCTCAGCCCACCCATCACTCAGTCAAGAAGGGACTCAGCAGCTGCCCTTAGCAGATGTAACGGAGTCTTTTGAAATATATAGTAACAAGTGAATTCATGCAGCAAAAGTGACAAAACATATGGTAGGTGTTGGAGTTTATTCCTATCAGTGAGTGCAATCAATGACAGAGGGCTGGGGGTGGATAAGTGAGGCTTTTTGGAGGGGTCTGTGTTACGTCGAAGATTATAGAGTCCCTCTGCACGCTGTTAGATGCGGCAACCACACCGAGCACACAGCTAAAGCCTCTGACCCTATGGAATACTGAATGGGATGATGGCCCTGGGGTTGGGATGGGAGAGAGGCTGTTTTGTAACCAAGCTGCGCTGGTTTTTAAAAGAGAAAGAAGGGATTTGTTAGGCTTGTGTCTTGGGTGGAAAGTTAACATCTGAATTGCCCGTGTGAAATATTAGCCCTGTCTCTTCTTTATCCCTTTCCATCCATAGATCTCCAAGCACTCTTGCAGACACTCCTGTATTAAGCCACCAAGTGCAGTAGGGAAATAGCATGATCTGTGTTGTACAGATAGGGAAACTGAGGCATGGAGTAATAACATGACTTGCGCAAGTTCACAGAGGGCAGTGGTTGCACTGTCAGCAATAAAACTCAGGACTTGCTGACTCCCAGCTCCTTCCAGCAGACCCCATGTCCTTGCCAGGAATAGCTTCTTCATTGCTTGGCAGAGGAAAAGCCAAAGATGGAGTGAGAGTGGGGAGCCGGTTAGGGTCACGGTGCCTGGGGACGGGTAGATTATTATATGATGGCATGTTCAGGGTGGTTGGGTGCTGGGGTGTGGGTTGCCCAGTGATGTGTGTGGTACTAGTTGTGTAGGGTGTTCAGGCGGTAGGATGCCCTTGGGGATGGGGCACTGGAGATGAGGTGCTGAAGGGGATGCCAGGGGACCTGAATTCTCCCCAAAGGCGCCTCCTGCCCCAGGGGCTATTCCCTGTGCTTTGGTGACAGAATCCTGGCACAGAGCACTACGTAAGCTAGCAGGGGCTATTCCAGAAGCTCCAGGACTCCGGCTGGGCTCTCCCATGAGAGCATCTTGAACAAGACTCTGGATTTCCTGCATGCTTGACTAGCCTGCTGAAGAAAGAGTTAAAGGTGGTATACAGGCCTCAGTGGCTGTTGTCTAAGGAGAAACATGAGCCAGCCAAGGACTGCCCAAAACATAGAGGAGGGCACAGTCTCTGCCCCAGGGCACTGCCCATTGGAAAAAGAGCTGTGGAGGCCCCTAACGTCAACAAGGATGGATCCAGGGAGTGTGGAGACTGCGAGATGATCTTTAAATGGTGCAGCCCCACAGACAGAATCCCCTTCTGTTGCCAAATACCTTTCCATGAAATTAACATAGATGCCCAGCCAAAAATGGGGGAAAGGCCAAAAGGATCAAATTGTCCAGAAAGGTCGATTCCGTGTGCAATGCCCAGGAGTTTGCACAGAACACTGTTCCCAGGGGCACCTGTGTATCTTGCGCAAACACAGCGAACTACGTGCTGGTATTTTGCATGTGCAGTTTAGACTCCTAGGTTGTCAGCTCCTTGGGGCAAAGCCCATCCTTTTGTTCTGTTTTTGTGCAGCGCCTAGCGCAGAAGGTCGCTGATCCAGGACTGGTGCTCCCAGGCACTACAGTGAATACAAAAAAATAACACTAAGAATTTGGCTCAGTACAGGAGTAACAGGGTGAAATCCTCTCTGGCCTGTGATATTCGGGAGGTTAGACTGTAGGTGATGTAATGGTTCCTCCTGTCTGAAAATCTATTACATCTAATTCTGGAAATTTGGTCCAGAGTGACCCAAAATTGAACAAATTGCTCTGCTGCAACAGCGAGCGAGAGACAGCATGAGACGGAAATGGAGCCGGAGGAGAATTACTAAGGATCTAGCATGAAGGGAGCCAGGAAATCCAGAATTAAGGCTGACACTTCATCTTTAACTCCTACTGTGTGACAAACAAAGGCACAAACAACTCCGTTTAAGGACGCCTCGCCAATATCAACTTCAGATTTCTTGGCTTTCCACCGGCTGTGTCTCCAGTCTTAGCGCTTGTTTAATCATTGTTTTTATTCTGCTCTTAGTGTCCCTGCTTGCTTTGTTTATCTCTACAGAGAAAGGATCCTGGCAAGACTTGCTAGCCTCTGTCCTCTGTTCATCCACAGATCAGGGCAGCGGCAGGGCAAAACTTTCCCCAGCTTGTGCACCTTAACTCTCCCCTGGAAAAGCCTCCTGTGGCAACGGGTAGACAGAGGGGTGGGACCTGGATCAGTCACTTCTTGGATTCTGCGTTTGCTAACAGTGGGAAAGTGTTGGCAGAGACCTGAGTTTAATTCCTGCATCTGGGAATTGACTCTCTGGCCCAGTGACAATAAACAACTGGGCCAATACCAGCAGGTGTCTAGGGGAGTTTTCAAAAACCCCTAGGTGCCTCCCGCCTGCGCCCCGACCCTCTGCCTCAGCCCTGAGCCCCTTCCCACACCCTGAACCCCTCATCCCTGGCCCCACTCCAGAGTCTGCACCCCCAGCTGGAGCCCTCATCCCCTCACATCCCAACCGTCTGCCCCAGCCATGAGCCCCCCCACCACACTCCAAGCCCCTCGGCCCCACCCCTGCCACACATCACCTCCATATTGGTGCACATAACAAAATTCATTCCACACATGGATGGGAAAAATTAGAGGGAATGTTGCCTCCCTCCCCTTGAAATTAAGGGGCTTTAGAAAATCTCATTAGGCATTTATCTACAGTTTTAGGCACCTAAATATGTTTAAAATTCTGGCCTGGGGATGAGAAGGGTATTAAGAGATAAATTAATGACTGAAAAGCCCAAATATTCCAATGCTCGGCGCGACAGCCGGTACAAAGGAGCCACTTAGCACCAGCTGTAATTGTGTCTGTTGTTGTGTAAGTGAGCTGAGGCACTGGATTGAGGCCTGCCAAACTCATGTCATGCTAACTACAGAACATCTCTCAGTTGCCAGTCTTGACCAACCTGAGCTGCACTTAAATATACAGCCATGCCAGCTTCCCTACATGCTGCCCCACCTACATGCTTGCAGGGGCGCTGGAACAATTTGGTTAGTGGAGGTGCTGAGAGCCATTGAACCAATCTGTAAACCCTGTGTCTGATGGTCTTTGCCCACCAGTGGGGCCTAATGAGAGTTGCACAGAGAGGACCTGGTGCATTACTCCGGCTTTATGGCACCCATGCACAGAAACCACTCCCCACCCCCCTGCCCTGGTGCAATAAATATTTACCAAGCAGCTCCTTGCCTGCTAATACACAGTTCTGTGTTCCTGTTATTGCTAATTGCAGCATTCTCACTTCACACTGATGTGCTTGATAAGAGGTGAGATTACAGAAATCTCATACCGCAATTGGCTTGAGTTGGAAGCTGTGTGAGGGAAATTGGACTGAGCTGCAAATAGAAATTAATTATAATCCGGTGGCGAGTGGGGGAGGAGGCAGCTGGGTGATTTTTATGACGGCAGCACCAGGTTTCCTGCCGGTGTAACCAACTCTGCAGACTTCAGCTGAGCTAGGCTGGGGTGGGGTGGGAGCAGGGGTGGGGAAGGCTCCTCTGGGCAGAGGTGCAGCACAAAGCATGCACATCACTTCCAGGGTGGGCCGTAGGGGCAGGTGTCCAAGGCAGTCACCGTGGGCACCAAATCAAATTCTGTGGGGCACCAAATTGCGGGGGAAGTTGCTCACCCTTTGGAGAGGTGCCAGGAGCGGCAGAAGCACCCTAAAAGTGGGGGGGCCACAAGCACCCAAACCATGGCCCTTCCCCCCCGCCCCATGCCTTCAGGCCGCCCATTACCCCCAAGGCCCTGCTCCCATGCTGCCTCTTCCCCCACCGCCAAGACCCTGCCCCTGCTCATTCCTCTCCACCCCCTCCCCCCATCATTCACTCTTCCGGCCCGTAAAAGGCGGCGGGGGACAGGATGGACCTTGGCCCCCCCCCCGCTCCGGCACCCTGGTGACAGAACACCTAGGACCAACCCTGTGCATAGGTCACAGATTTCCTTCAGCTGTAAGGACTGGCTTTGTTCCATGCGTATACAGCACCTTGCACAGTGGGGCCGGGGTCCATGCCTGGGGCCCCTAGGGGCTACCATGATACAAATAAATAATAACGCTAATCAGATCATAGCTTCTCCAGTGCCACAGACGTGGGTAGCTGTTATTTTTACGTATATTACAATAGTGCTTCGAGACCCCATTGTGCTGGACACTCTACACAAGGGAAAAGATAGAGCTGCCCCAGCATTTACAGTCTAAATAGACAGAAGGTGGAGGATTTTCTTCATTTGCAGATAGGGAGAGCCCAAAGCCCAAAGCCCAGAGAAATGAAGCAACTTGCCCAAGGTCAAAAATGGAGCTTGTGAAGGAGCCGGGAAAAGTCCCAGGCTACTGCTATAACTAACTGCCAGCACACGCTTCCTCTTTGTGTCTAATGTCTGCTCCTTCTAGGGATCGGCCACCTTCACAGTGCGGGATCGGTTGGGAACTGGAGGTGCTCACTGCTGTGCATTGCTCTCTCCGTGCTTCCTTTAAAGTTCCCATCTGGCGTTAATTCAGCAAAAGGCTGACATGGATTTTAGAACAAGTTCTTCTTGGTGCTTGGTCGAAAGATTTCAGCAGAGATCAGCTGTGGCCACAAACGGCTCTTATTGACTAGAACCTGTCTGCGCCGATACTAAAGCATTTGCCAGCGGCTTCTGGGGTTTAACAAATGCTGCTGTCTGTTTCTTTCATTCCCCCCGCCCCTTACTTGAGCCTATTTGCTGTTTTGGGTGCTGTGCAGACATTTTAAAGGTGGTGTTTGAAATACAGGCAGCTGGCTAGCTTACAGAGCCCCCTTCCCATTCTCCATCTAGCAGACTGGCTGAGAGGGAGCTTGGGGCTTCCCCACACATCACCTCTGGCTTCTGCCCAGCGGGGAGGGGGGTCTCAGGGCTTCAGCCGTGCAGGCCGTACCTGCCAGGGCTCAGGGCTTCAACCGGAGCAAAGCTGAAGCCTTGAGTCCCATCAGGCACCTGCCATGGTGCTGAAGCCCTGACACTCCCATCCTCCTGGGGCTGAAGCCCCGAGCCCCAGCAGACATGCCTTGGTTCTCAAACTTCTGAAGATTGTCATATGCAGCTCGGAGGGTCAGTAAGTTTGGCCACCCCGCCCTATACCTATCGATCTATTTATCTCCAGACATACCCCTCTATCTATCTATCTATTCTAGACATTTAGGATGGAATTCATAGGGCAGCCTAAGTCCTATGCACCACTTAAGTCCCTCTTAAGCCCTGATTTCAGCGAGGCTGTGTTTTGGTTTCCTGCACATGTGTTATTTCACACTAACTGCAGACTTGGAGCAGCGTGAAGGATTAGGAACGTGCATCTGACTCTGAGGCTCAGGGGATGTGAGGCCCCCAGCCTCTGCTTGCCCTGTGACCTGCTTCCCTCCCAGGCCTCTCCTGATGGACCAAACTCTCCTCTTGGGTACGTCTGGACAGCAAAACCAGACTCACGGCAGAGAGTCTCAGAGCCCCATCGACAGATCAGGCTCATGCTTGTACCCACTGAAACCCAGCCAAGGAGGGGGATGGTCTCCATGCCCAGGCTCCAGCCTGCGTCTGAACATGTACACGTCAGTTTTTAGCCCCGGAGCTCGAACCTGAGTCAGTTGACCTGGGCTCCGAGACTCACCCAGGCTGGGGGGTTTGTTGCTGTGTGGATGTCCCCTTAGTTACACTGGCTTTCTGCGGGGTCGTAGGGGCCTACCCGCAGGCAGGATTCGGCCCCTGACGCCTTTGAATGCCTTTGCCGGATTCACTTAAGGAAAGCGGAAAAGAAAACAAGAGAAGATTCAAAATAAGCCCAGCGGAGCTGTCCTCTCAGCCACAGCACGAGCCTTTATCCTCCCCTCCAAGTGACAACTCGGGAAAGAGCAGCTCCAGGGAGTCCCCGCTGCTCCCCGGTGTCGTCCTCTGAGTCACCCAGAGAAAGGAGCGACCTGGAGGAGGAGATCCTATGATATCAAACCGGGGGTGGAAGTGTTGAGCAGATCAATGCCGGGACCCAGGCTGGACGCTGACCCGTTACTGGGGTCAGCCTTGGATCTTGGCTGGACCACAGATCCAGACCACAGCCCAAACGATGCCCAAGGGCCCCCATCCAACCAGGCAGCCGGACTAAGCGCTGACTTGCTGGGTGTGCCAATGACACCCCCCCCAGGTGCCTTGCCATGGCAAAGGCACTGCCAGCCTCCCGGTGACACAGCCCAATATCATAGGGAAGAGGGCAGCCCCATGGCATTGTGCCTGCTCGCCAGTCAGCATCTGCCCTATCCCCTGCTGTTGGCGGGAGACAGTCAGGCCTGCGGAGCGTATTGCAGGCTCCTCGGCCACTTGCCGGGCTAGTGCTCTCTCTTCGCTCCTAGCCTGCCCATTGAGAGCTCGTTTCCGGCAGACGAGCTGATGGTCCGAAAGCTCCCAGACATGGCCAGTCCCCCAGGAAAGGGCGGGGGGGAGAGAGGAATTCACCTCTCCCCCCCACCCCCGGCACTGATGGGCACGCTGAGCCACCGTTCCACTTGATTAGCGTTTGCCAAGGCTGCCAGCCGCTGGCATTTGCAGCAGATAGTTTAGAGATGAAAGAAAATTGAAGTAGGAGTGAGGGAAAGTGGAGGATCTAATCAAGGCACCCGTGAGAAACACCAGGCCCTGACAGGCTAATAGGTTCCCATAGCAACATGGGGCCTTTGTTGGGGGGGCCGCGGGGGGGGGAGACACTGGCTGGCTAGCCGAGGAAGGAATGAGCAGGCCCGGCAGGATCTCTTGGACCAGAGCGGAGGAGGGGCAGGGTGCAGGCGAACTTGGAGTTGGGGGGGGCAGGGGGCTGTGCTAGGAGACAGCCAAAGACAAGGCAACAGCTGCTGGCTCTTGTTGCCACACGGGGGCAAAGCCCAGAGTGATGTCCCTGGGTCGGACCCCCGGGCCTCGTGCTGACCCCTGTGCACCAGCATGAATTGCGCCCGCCGAGAGCGAGACCCTTGGGGTCTGGTCTGGGATCCCAGCTGCCTGGCATCCTAGGACCCAGAACCAGACCCAGAGGAACCGGAACCCATGATGCTGCTCCCGAGACTCAGCATGATGGCGGTTTGGTTTCCGTGAGGACACCTAAGTTGCCATCCGCCAGAGCCGATCGCAGGGAAATCTAGCACCTGCTGCTCTTTGGACACCAGGCTGGAAACAGACGTGTGTGCTCCTCCGTCCCAGGGTTGCTAAGTCCATCTGGATCTCCTCCCTCCTGAGCGTAGCCAGGGCAATATCTAGCTGGAGCCCAGCTATCTTGGCGGGGCATTATTCCCAGTGGCTTTCACACTCAGCGGGAGCATCTCTCGTCTAGTGCATTGCTCAGAAAAGATGCTGAACAGGCTGATGGGAAGGAGACCTGCCTGTCTTCCCAAGGCCTTCCGCTCGACGTGTGGTCCTTTTAACAGGCCCGGCAACATCCCACAGGTAGGGAGCTAGGCTATGGATAACAGGACAGTCTAGATCAATGGATCTCAGACTGTCATTCTGGGGACCAGTCCATGGGAACCTAGGACAACCACTGGATCAGACCATCTCGTCCAGTATCCTGCAGGAGACATGAAGGCACCTTTGCCCCATGCTCTTCTGGGCTCTGCCCCTCTGGCCCAGAACTATGGGGCAAATGCAGCAACCAAAATGTTCACATCTGCCGCAAGCCCTGAAGCAACTAGGGCCTGAGTGGGCGAGCATGGATTGTAGCACATCTCCTCCATCACAACGCCGGAGACTTCATACCTCCTGCTGCCTGCCTGTGATCACACCACTCCGGCTGCCGTTTAGAAATCCCAAGGCTTTGGCAAAACCTACTCTGGGCTCTTGTATGCAAATCCTCTTCCGCTTTGCTAATATCGCCCCCTGGCCACCCCACATTGGATAGGGCCAGGACAAGCGGGGTTTTTGATTCAATTAACCCACACCAGAGGGGTAGTTAATTCATTAATAATGGGCTGCTTGCAGGGGGGTTGGAACAATTTGGATAGTGGGGGTGCTGAGAGCCATTGAACCAAACTGTAAACCCTGCATATGATGGAAACCACTTCAAGCCAGGGGGCTCCCAGCACCCCTAGTTCCAGCAGCTATGGCTTCTTGTCTTCTCACTATGAACATGGAAATGGACAGAGGGGCTACCCCCGAGTCCGTCCTCCACAGGCCGAATCCCACCCCAGAACCAGCAGTTCAGTGGGTTCTCGCTAGTTAAACGCAGCAATATCAGGATGCAAAGGCCCCAAAGACAGCAACCTGCAGTGAGGAAACACACTCGCCTGATGTGACGACAAAGAATTGTGGGATTCAATTAACTTCTGTTTTCCTCCCAGTAACACAGTGGGAGTCTCTTCTTGTTCTCTGTTATAACAGACACCCTGCCATGGAAGACAAATGATTGCAATAAAAAGGGGGAAGTGTTGGGTACTGGACAGCCTGTGTGCGGACACGTTCACAAATCCGAGCACATACCAAATTGCACATGCAAACACATGTTCATGTGTGCACCCTGACACACACACAATCATACATGCAGACATACATGCACACAACTGCATATGGATGCACATGGAAACAGGCCTGCACGCATTTATCTACATGCACACAATCGTACACACAAAGACATGCATACACACAATTGCACACATAAGCATGTGCCCACACACACTTGTGTGCATGCATGCACAGAATCATACAAGCACAGACACTGACATACAAACGAATGGGTGCACACACACACACACACTCATACACACATACACACTGTAACAGGCTGCCAGTGTTGCTCTAGAATTCCCCACCCTGTTAGCAGGTCTTGAGCCTGCTAGGAAAGGGTTCCACGGGCTCTGCTGACTCACTGAGGCAGGTGATTTGTTACTCCATCTGGAGCTAAAGGGCATGGGAGGTGCAGTTCAGGGAGGGAGGATCTAGGGTGTGGGCTGAGCAATGATGAAGAAGGAACACTGTGAACACTCCAGCCTGGGGAAAATATCTTAGTGTTGTTTTGTTTGTAAATAAAGCCAGTCCCCTGAACGGGAGTGAATTTGGACTCTATGTATGGTGCTGCACACACAACTCCATGTATACGCACACCCTTGCACACAAAATAACCACCCCCCACATGCACGCACACCTTCAGACACACAGATACAACCTCACACACAACACCATATGTTGCACAAAAAACACACATCCCCTTATATGTACACACAAACACACCCACAAATGCAGCCTCCACCTTTCTGAAAATCTGTAGGACAAAGAATTGTAACTGAAGGTTTTACAGTGGCTGGAAAGCTGCCCAGACCCTCATTACCACAAGGATTTTAGGTGATGTCTGAGCATTTCATGTGATTATCTTTTTCCTGTCCTGGTGAATCATGTATTGCTCCCTCAAGGAATGCAGGGCTGGTGTTCAAAAATTAGGAGACAGGTGATAAACACAACACCTACAGGCACCCTCACATTCCCTTTGGTTTTACGCTGTGTTTGTGTGGGGGTGACAAACTACCCACCCGCCCCCAACACAAAAACAGGTGAAGTGAAACACAGCATACAAAAGAGACATTGCCAGCATCTTCATACATGCATTCATGCGCACATACACACCGATGAAGCGAGCTGTAGCTCACGAAAGCTTATGCTCAAATAAATTTGTTAGTCTCTAAGGTGCCACAAGTACTCCTTTTCTTTTTGCAAATACAGACTAACACGGCTGCTACTCTGAAACCAGTGAACAGAAGAAAACCCACACTCTTCCAGGAAACCGTTTTCCAATCTTAGTAGAATATTAGTCATTCTAAAAACTATTCCCATGCCGAATTGGGGCAAAAAGCCAAAATCTCAAAAAAAATTTGCAAACCAATGCATCAAAAAAATTTCAGCTTGGGTTGTTTGAAACATTTCATTGCGAGCATTTTCAAAATGTTTTGTTTCAACGTCAGTCATTTTTTTAATTTAAACAAGTTTGGTTTTGGTTTTTTAACTACAATTAGCTCAAATTCCAACTGGAAAACCAGATCTTTTTTGTTTCAAAAATGTCAAAATGGGCCATTTTTACAATTTTGAAACCTTTTTTTTTCTCCAAAATATGCTCAAGTTGAGAAAGTCATCGAAACCAACCCTTTACCATCAACAGTTTTGATTTAAAGCAACTGCTGGGAAAACAATTCACCCAAAACTTCTTGACCACTTCTACTCACTGCATATAACACAAAGACCCAGATATAGAGGGGGTCTCTATACTTGGAGCTGGCGGTGCAATTCTGAGCTCGAGGAGACATACCCAGCCTAGCTCTGATGACGCTAGTGTGCTAAAAGTAGACCTGAACTCACAATGTGGTGAGCAGCGGGAAGGGCTAGCTATCCATTTGAAATGCTCGGCATGTACTCAGAGCGGCTAGACCCTCCTGCTGTTCATGGAGCTATTCCCACAGCCTGATCAGAGCTAGCACAGGTATGTCTTCTGGAGCTGGGACTCACACTCCCAGCTCAATGTGCAGATAAACCCAGAGAGAGACGAAATTCCTGTATCTTTAGCCCACAAGTGCATGCACACACATGAACACAGAGAGAGAGAGAGAAATTACAGATGTGCACCTTTCCCAGGGTACAAGGGAAATACAGCCTGTCTATTCCTGCAGTCTCAGGTTTTCCAAGCCAGTTTATTTCACAGCCCCTGCCTAAAAGGACCCCCTCCCCTGGGGTGAAAGATGAATCTGATCTCCATGGAAACAGGCATCAGTTTATTTCAAAAAAAATCCCCAAACTTTGCTTTTCATATAGCATGTGCCTCTTGACTCCTATGTTCTACGCTCACGGCTGCCTCATTAATTTTGGCTCAGTTTTACAAAGTACTGACAAAAGTCAGGATGGGGAGGGAGCACCAGAATCCAGAAACAGGGGTTGTGGGGGTAGCAAAGTGACAGGAACGCACTGATGCAGCAGGAAGGATGGAGCTGAGAATTTGGAGGAGGAGTCAGGCAGGGGAACTTGGTCAAAGGATGGTGGAGGAGTAGCAGGTCTAGCCAACAGCGGCAACAGGAGATGCGCTACAGGATGCCTTCCAAGATGGCAAAGGGGGCAGCTGCCCAGGGCCCCGGGTGATTTTAAATCGCCCAGGTGGGCCACATAGCTCCTAAGCGCACGTGGGGTGGTACCGGCGGCAGTGAAGGCAGCCAGGCAGACATACGGAAGCCCTGGCCGTGCCAGAAGAGCGCACCGAGCAGCACAGTCGGCAGCGGTCTGGGCACCAGCCAGCACAACCGGCAGCACCGCCCAAATGTCAGGCGGACTACGTCCGCATGGGCGCAGTGCGTGCGTGCACCAGCCGCCACACATGGTCCAGCTCCGCACCCATGTGGCGACACCCCACCGGGCCAGCAGCAGCGTGGGGCCCGGCTCCAGCAAGCCCTGTACAAATCAAATCTCAGCCATCCCTTTCTAGGGGGCCCATTGACTGTTCTGACCTGGGGCCTGGAATTGCTGTCAACGGGCCTGTGCTTGGATGGGAGACGACCCAGGGACACCTGTAGAATGATTCAGTCGGTGTCATTAGCATAAGGATCTGGGGTCTAGAACCTGGATCAGCTGATGTTCCCACTTTGCTACCAGGAGGCCACACAAAGCCATATCCAAGGAGCACTGTAGAGATTCGGTGCTGTGGAACGTACCACCCAAATGGTCCAGAGTGACAGCACCTGGTGGCCGTCTGATTGGCCCATGCTCACTATTTAACCCTGGAGAGGACCCCAGGAAGTTGTGACTCCAGATCCCACCTCGCTGTCTGATCTCCAGTCTCCAACCCCAGCCTGACCCTTGCCTATCAATCCCAGGTCTAAGGATTACTCTGATCCGTGCTCACTGACTACCGCCCATGACTTGTGGACATCAGCCCAGCTGTGACTGCTAGACCAGCTTGCCTGCACCCCAGTCCCTTACAGCTAAGGCCAAAGAGACAGCTTTGTGAATGTTGTGTGCAGCAGGTGCCCCCTTTCTGATGAGATGCAAACCTGAGGTCCTGACCAGTTAAAGATCTGGGGATGTTTTCCCTTCGAGGAGGTGTGAGCCCCAGCATGCTGGCTACACTTCCGTGTTTGTCTTCAGTAAATACTTGGCAACCCACTTCCCTGGTTTCCTGCCTTGTTCTGAAGCTGACTGCAAACAGTCAGTGACATTCCTGAATAGGGTTTTTCCTTTGAAAGTGTTTGTGAGCAAATCATTCTTGTTCTACAGTTGACCTCCGACAATAAAGTATGAATGTCATTTGCAGTGTAAAAAGAAAAGGAGTACTTGTGGCACCTTAGAGACTAACAAATTTATTAGAGCATAAGCTTTCGTGAGCTACAGCTCACTTCTGTTTGCCACCAAATGCATCCGATGAAGTGAGCTGTAGCTCACGAAAGCTTATGCTCTAATAAATTTGTTAGTCTCTAAGGTGCCACAAGTACTCCTTTTCTTTTTGTGAATACAGACTAACACGGCTGCTACTCTGAAAAGAATATCTGAGGAACAGTGGGGGGTGGGGTGGGGGGGAGAAATAACATGGGGAAATAGTTTTACTTTGTGTAATGACTCATCTATTCCCAGTCTCTATTCAAGCCTAAGTTAATTGTATTCAGTTTGCAAATTAATTCCAATTCAGCAGTCTCTTGTTGGAGTCTGTTTTTGAAGCTTTTTTGTTGAAGGATAGCCACTCTTAGGTCTGTAATCGAGTGACCAGAGAGATTGAAGTGTTCTCCAACTGGTTTTTGAATGTTATAATTCTTGACGTCTGATTTGTGTCCATTCATTCTTTTACGTAGAGACTGTTCAGTTTGGCCAATGTACATGGCAGAGGGGCATTGCTGGCACATGATGGCATATATCACATTGGTAGATGCGCAGGTGAACAAGCCTCTGATAGTGTGGCTGATGTGATGAGGCCCTATGATGGTATCCCCTGAATAGATATGTGGACAGAGTTGGCAACGGGCTTTGTTGCAAGGATAGGTTCCTGGGTTAGTGGTTCTGTTGTGTGGTGTGTGGTTGCTGGTGAGTATTTGCTTCAGATTGGGGGGCTGTCTGTAAGCAAGGACTGGCCTGTCTCCCAAGATCTGTGAGAGTGATGGGTCGTCCTTCAGGATAGGTTGTAGATCCTTGATGATGCGTTGGAGAGGTTTTAGTTGGGAGCTGAAGGTGATGGCTAGTGGCGTTCTGTTATTTTCTTTGTTGGGCCTGTCCTGTAGTAGGTGACTTCTGGGTACTCTTCTGGCTCTGTCAATCTGTTTCTTCACTTCAGCAGGTGGGTATTGTAGTTGTAGGAATGCATGATAGAGATCTTGTAGGTGTTTGTCTCTGTCTGAGGGGTTGGAGAAAATGCGATTATATCGTAGAGCTTGGCTGTAGACATGGATCGTGTGGTGTGATCTGGATGAAAGCTAGAGGCATGTAGGTAGGAATAGCGGTCAGTAGGTTTCCGATATAGGGTGGTGTTTATGTGACCATCACTTATTAGCACCGTAGTGTCCAGGAAGTGGATCTCTTGTGTGGACTGGTCCAGGCTGAGGTTGATGGTGGGATGGAAATTGTTGAAATCATGGTGGAATTCCTCAAGGGCTTCTTTTCCATGGGTCCAGATGATGAAGATGTCATCAATGTAGCGCAAGTAGAGTAGGGGCATTAGGGGACGAGAGCCGAGGAAGCGTTGTTCTAAGTCAGCCATAAAAATGTTGGCATACTGTGGGGTCATGCGGGTACCCATCGCAGTGCCGCTGATTTGAAGGTATACATTTGAAGGTCCCCAAATGTGAAATAGTTATGGGTGAGGACAAAGTCACAAAGTTCAGCCACCAGGTTAGCCATGACATTATTGGGGATACTGTTCCTGATGGCTTGTAGCCCATCTTTGTGTGGAATGTTGGTGTAGAGGCTTCTACATCCATAGTGGCTAGGATGGTGTTTTTAGGAAGATCACCAATGGATTGTAGTTTCCTCAGGAAGTCAGTGGTGTCTCGAAGATAGCTGGGAGTGCTGGTAACATAGGGCCGAAGGAGGGAGTCTACATAGCCAGACAATCCTGCTGTCAGGATGCCAATGCCTGAGATGATGGGGCATCCAGGATTTCCAGGTTTATGGATCTTGGGTAGCAGATAGAATACCCCAGGTCGGGGTTCTAGGGGTGTGTCTGTGCGGATTTGTTCTTGTGCTTTTTCAGGGAGTTTCTTGAGCAAATGCTGTAGTTTCTTTTGGTAACTCTCAGTGGGATCAGACGGTAATGGCTTGTAGAAAGTGGTGTTGGAGAGCTTCCTAGTAGCCTCTTGTTCATACTCCGATCTATTCATGATGACGACAGCACCTCCTTTGTCAGCCTTTTTGATTATGTCAGAGTTGTTTCTGAGGCTGTGGATGGCATTGTGTTCTGCATGGCTGAGGTTATGGGGTAAGCGATGCTGCTTTTCCACAATTTCAGCTCGTGCACGTCGGTGGAAGCACTCTATGTAGAAGTCCAGGCTACTGTTTCGACCTTCAGGAGGAGTCCACCCAGAATCCTTCTTTTTGTAGTGTTGGTAGGAAGGTCTCTGTGGGTTAATATGTTGGTCAGAGGTATGTTGGAAATATTCCTTGAATCGGAGACGTCGAAAATAGGATTCTAGGTCCCCACAGAACTGTATCATGTTCGTGGGGGTGGAGGGGCAAAAGGAGAGGCCCCGAGATAGGACAGATTCTTCTGCTGGGCTTAGAGTATAGTTGGATAGATTAACAATATTGCTGGGTGGGTTATGGGAACCATTGTTGTGGTCCCTTGTGGCATGTAGTAGTTTAGATAGCTTCGTGTCTTTTTTCTTTTGTAGAGAAGCAAAGTGTGTGTTGTAAATGGCTTGTCTAGTTTTTGTAAAGTCCAGCCACGAGGAAGTTTGTGTGGAAGGTTGGTTCTTTATGAGAGTATCCAGTTTTGAGAGCTCATTCTTAATCTTTCCCTGTTTGCTGTAGAGGATGTTGATCAGGTGGTTCCGCAGTTTCTTTGAGAGCGTGTGGCACAAGCTGTCAGCATAGTCTGTGTGGTATGTAAATTGTAATGGATTTTTTACCTTCAGTCCTTTCGGTATGATGTCCATCTGTTTGCATTTGGAGAGGAAGATGATGTCTGTCTGTATCTGTACGAGTTTTTTCATGAATTTGACAGATTTCCACTCTATACGGCTAAATTCAGTGCCTTGCATAATGACAGGTTTCAGAGTAGCAGCCGTGTTAGTCTGTATTCGCAAAAAGAAAAGGAGTACTTGTGGCACCTTAGAGACTAACAAATTTATTAGAGCATAAGCTTTTGTGAGCTACAGCTCACTTCATCGGATGCATTTGGTGGAAAAAACAGAAGGGAGATCGATATACACACACAGAGAACCTGAAACAATGGGTTTATCATACACACTGTAAGGAGAGGTTTCAGAGTAGCAGCCGTGTTAGTCTGTATTCGCAAAAAGAAAAGGAGTACTTGTGGCACCTTAGAGACTAACAAATTTATTAGAGCATAAGCTTTCGTGAGCTACAGCTCACTTCATCGGATGCAAGGATGTAAGGAGAGTGATCACTTAAGATAAGCCATCACCAGCAGCAAGGGGGGGAAAGGAGGAAAACCTTTCATGGTGACAAGCAAGGTAGGCTATTTCCAGCAGTTAACAAGAATATCTGAGGAACAGTGGGGGGTGGGGTGGGGGGGGAGAAATAACATGGGGAAATAGTTTTACTTTGTGTAATGACTCATCTATTCCCAGTCTCTATTCAAGCCTAAGTTAATTGTATCCAGTTTGCAAATTAATTCCAATTCAGCAGTCTCTCGTTGGAGTTTGTTTTTGAAGCTTTTTTGTTGAAGTATAGACACTCTTAGGTCTGTAATCGAGTGACCAGAGAGATTGAAGTGTTCTCCAACTGGTTTTTGAATGTTATAATTCTTGACGTCTGATTTGTGTCCATTCATTCTTTTACGTAGAGACTGTCCAGTTTGGCCAATGTACATGGCAGAGGGGCATTGCTGGCACATGATGGCATATATCACATTGGTAGATGCGCAGGTGAACGAGCCTCTGATAGTGTGGCTGATGTGATGAGGCCCTATGATGGTATCCCCTGAATAGATATGTGGACAGAGTTGGCAACGGGCTTTGTTGCGAGACAAGATGGGGGAGATGATATTTTTTATTGGACCAAATTCTGTCGGTGAAAGAGACAGATCTTCAAGACCTGAAAAAGAGCTCTGAGGAGCTCAAAAGCTTATCTTTCTCATCAACAGAAGTTGGTCCAATAAAATATTACCTCACCTACCTTATCTCTCTCACATCACAAATGTACTCTCATAACCTGGGACCCGCACAGCTACACCACAGCAAACATCTTGCAGTGTAACTAATTTAGCCAACCCAGGCCCTCATCAAAGATGCAGATTAATAACTTCACCCTTATGAGTAACTCAGTTAAAATTATCAGAGCAACAAGTGTATGCAAAGTTACTGAATCCCATCTCTCTCACCCCATACACATCTATCTATTATCTCCCTACACACCCAGCTTTTTAGACCCTCACCTCAGCCATGAGCACTGTTCAAGCGCAGACATGGGTGCCTGACTGGATCCCAACACAGGGAACATTTCCAGCTCGCTCTCTGCGGTATGTAATTCAAAGTGTTGCAAGGTGGCTAGCAAGCGAGACAAATGGCATCTCTCACAATGAATGCAAGATAAGTTTTGGAATTGGCTATTCACAAATCTCCAGGCTACAGATGTGCCTCTGACCAGAATTTGCTCGGGTCAAGGTAGCGCACACAAGCGGTCGTGGGAAGCCAACAGGATAGAGTGATGAGTGTTAAGAGTTCTATGTAGAGAAGAAGAAGCCACCTGGAGCCATGAGCAGGCTCAACAAGAAGCATCACTGTTCCTACCCTGCATAATTTTGAGTACAACCCACAGGCACCTTCATTATTCACTATTTACATACTGTATATACACCCTTCTCTCTCTCAGAGACCAGTCTTATAACATCCAGCACAACTGAATCCAGATTTGCTTCTGAAGCTGAACAGATAATTTCAGGCAGTGTTTCCCTCTTCCCTTGGCTCTGGGGGTTTGTGCCCAGTCTCGCTATATTCCCCTGCCGGTTTCAGATGGAGAAGGGATTCTTCTGGTCTCCTTGCTCTAAATTCTTCCATGTTGCTGCTCTTGACTGTCAAACAGCTGCTGGATTCCAACCCAGTGTTTTGTGAAGCAACCATGCTTTGCAGATAGATAGCATTGTACTGGTTTTAATTCTCACCCGCACCACAGTGGTTTAAGAGAGTCAACAGCATTATTGCCGGAACCCAAGAGGTTAGTGTCAAAACCAGGCACCTCAGATCACTGGCTGAGTGTTTGAATTGCCAACCTGAGATGCTTTTAGCCTGATTTTCAGAGACCCCCTTAATGGGATCTTCAGGTACTTAGGACTGCTAAAAATCAGGTCTCCCACTGGGCACCCAAAAAATGACACAACCAAAAGTTTTTCCACCAAATGCATCTGATGAAGTGAGCTGTAGCTCACGAAAGCTTATGCTCTAATAAATTAGTTAGTCTCTAAGGTGCCACAAGTACTCCTTTTCTTTTTGCGAATACAGACTAACACGGCTGCTACTCTGAAACAACCAAAATGAGCAGCCACTTTTGAAAAAAAATCAGGGCTTGAGTGTCTTCCTGAAAGTCACAGAGGGAATCACTATCAGAGTCAGGGTGAGAACCCAGGAGGCACTGCTCCCTGTCCTGTGCTCACACCACTAAAGTAGGGGCTTTCAACCTTTCCAGATGACTGCACCCCTTTCAGGAGTCTGATTTGTCTTGCCTACCCCCAAGATTCACCTCACTTAAGACCTACTTGCTCACCAAATCAGACATAAAAATGTCACAGCACACTAGTACTGAACAATGGCTCACTTTTAACCATATAATTATAAAATAAATCAAGTGGAATATAAATATTGTACTTACATTTCAGTGTACAGCACATAGAGCAGTATAAACAAGTCACTGTCTGTATGAAATTTTAGTTTGTCCTGACTTCCCTGGTGCTATTTATGTAGCTTGTTGTAAAACTAGGCAAATATCTAAACGAATTCATGTACCCCCCTACAAGACTTCTGCATATCCCGAGGGGTACACAAACCCCTGGTTGAGCACCACTGCATGATTTCTTTCCAAGCACTCCTTTATCTAGCCCTGCCTCCCCTTGCCTCACCTGGGGGCTGGGAGTCTTAATTGCTGCCTGATTGTAAAGTAATCTGAGCTCCTTAGAGGGAGGGTGCAGCAGGACGGGGTTCTCTGGCAGCTCTCAGGTCTGTGGTGCTGTAGGCAGCTATGCCCCCAAAGATCTGTTCTTTCATTACCAATCTCTGGACTATTTCAATGCAGCATTTGGGCTGGAGAGAGACAGGGAGCTGCTGGATCCCCCCATGGCAGGAGCTGTAGCGGAGAAGGCTCTTGCGCCAGCCGCAGCAGGATTGTGTAGGAGGGGAGCCGCGAGGCACAGGTGGAGGAAGTGCCTGGTGGGTTCTGGAGGCGAGGCGGTGAGTTTGGGGGTGCTCAGTGGAACTGAGAGGAGGGAATTGGTTTCTTGGGGCCAGTGACAGGCTGAGTTGGGAAGCTGCAGAGAAGGGCAGAGGCAGTTCCCGTACTTTTTATCTTCCTGTGAGCATCACATTCCTCCCGACAGTCCCTTCCTCACATCCCACCCCCACCAGCTGTCCCTAAAACTCCCCACCAATGAGCCAACAGAACCAGTGAACCAGGTCTCCAGTCTCCATGCCCCAGGGTGGGTTGATAGGTAACAGGATGATGCTTCACTTGACCCAAGTACAAAGCATCCTTTTATTGGGGCGGGGAGGGGGCGCTAAGCTTGGCTGACAATCGATAGTGGAGGACGGGTGCTGCTAAGGCATCGTTTCCTGGACTCCACTTCACAGAGCATTCGCTGCTGCTCCGGGGATCTCTCTCCTCCTTTGCTTCTGGCCTGGAGTCCTGTGAAAGCAGCTGGCTCTTTAGGCAGGGCTAGCCTGGCTACCCAGACTGGGAGCCACTTAGCTGCCTTCATGAGCCGGAGCTGCCACTTACAGTGTTGCCAGCTCTTGCTGTTTGTTTACAAGTCTTTTGGTGCTTTTTGTAAAGCCCCAGCTCCTGGATTCATGTTATTTCACAAAACATCTCAGCTTTCATTCTACATTGGCCAGTTAGGTTTCTTGCTGTCTGGTTGAGGAGACAAGCCTGAAAATGTGCCCCACATGACTCCTAAAGGCTGAGAAACCAGAAGACAAAGAACCCCTCCTGGTCATTTACAACAACAATAAAATGTCTTGATTTTCAAGCCAATCTTGTGATTTTTGCAGGGCCCGACTCATGATCATTGAATGTTTGGGGTTGGCGATGGTCACTGGTGGGAGAGGAATCCTGGGAAGAAGGGAACAAAAAAGCTGTCAGGGTTCAAGGGAGGAGAGAACCAATCACCTGAGAGGAGTGGGTGGGGGCAGAGGAGCAAGGAGGTGCATGCAGGGGAGGGCAGCAGGGTGAAGACCGGAACACCAGGGCATGGGGATGCACCAAGAAGCAGGGGAGGCTGGGACTAAGTGGCTCACAAGGGACAGATCAGAGACTAACAAATTTATTAGAGCATAAGCTTTCGTGAGCTACAGCTCACTTCATCGGATGCATTTGGTGGAAATGAGCACCCGATGAAGTGAGCTGTAGCTCATGAAAGCTTATGCTCAAATAAATTTGTTAGTCTCTAAGGTGCCACAAGTCCTCCTTTTCTTTTTGCGAATACAGACTAACACGGCTGCTACTCTGAAAAAAGGGACAGATTGTTTCCATGAGCCGTTGGCTAAGAGACATAGGTGCTGGAACTCGGAGTGCGGAGGCTGCTGCAGCACCCCCTGGCTTGAAGTGGTTTCCATTATATACAGGGTTTACAGTTTCATTCAATGGCTCTCAGCACCCCCCGATTATACAAGTTGTTCCAGCACCTGTGCTAAGAGGCCTTCTGGCAGGTGGGTCTGTGGTGCCTGGCCTCTCTCATGCGGTGTGGCCGGAGCAGGTAGGGACCAGAGACCAGACGGCAGGTGGGGGCCCAGAGACTGAGCGGACCAGGCCGGAAGGCGGGTGGGGGGTCCAGAGCCCCAAGGGGCCAAGCCGGGGGGCAGCTAGCCTGTCAGGCAGTGCAGCAGTGGGTGGCCTTGGGTAAGTCACTTCCCTGTTCTGTGCCTCAGTTTCCCACCTGTAAAACAAAGATCATTGTCTTTTAAACAGACTTATTTCCTGTTTCTATTACCGTAGAGCTTTGGGGCCCCAGACCTCCATTGTGCAAGGGGCTGTACAAATGCAATCCGTCCCTGCCCTAAGGGGCTTACACTCTAAGTATAAGACAAAAGACAACCAGTGGATGCAGACAGACGGGGCAGTATAAGGAAACAGTGAGACTGATAGGCAGTGGTCTCTGCACACTAGCAGACTAACCATTGCTGTGCATTGTGCCTTTCCTCTTGAAGGAGCCAAAGTGCTTAACAAATTATATGACTCTGCAATCCTGCCAGGCAGCTAGCTCTGGGGTGAAGGAAGCAGCCAGTGCTTAGCCACAACAGAGAGGGGAAACTCCCGGCCAAGGACGCAAGCCAAAACCTTCCTCCTAAGAACAGCACTGTGAGATTGTGAATGTCCACCCGGAGCACAAAGGGCCTTGGTTTGCTGGATGTCATCCAAAAAACCGGCACAGAGTAAAACTGCGTGAGACTGGAGTGATCACTCTCGGGAGACTGCATTTGATTTGCTGTCGAATGAATTATGACGTTAGCACCCAGTGGTCCCATTGTGCTGCGTGCTGCTCAGACGGGTACTAAGGGGCAGTCCCTGCCTCCAAAGAGCTGACAAACTAAACAGACAAAGGGCAGTGTTACGGGGAAGATGGCCACCCCAGGGGAGGTGGGTCCCAGCCTCACTTGAGGCACAATGAACTTGCCTCCACAGGTGGAGAGAATGAGCGAGGTCATGTGACAGCAGGTGGGACATCTGGCTGCATCTGGCCTCTGGGGCGTAGATAAGGGAGGACTGTGGCCAGCCAAGACGACAGGGGATCTCTAGGAGTTGCTACCTGGTAGAGAGCAGGGAGTGACCCAAAGTAACCCAGGTGGGATGAGGAAAGCTGAACTCATGGTGGGCTGAAGAATGCTTGAAACTTGAAGACAGACTGAGCCTCAGGAAACAGGGGCTGGGCCCAGCTTGGGACTGGGGTAGAATAGCCATCTGGGTTTGTTTTGGACCCTTGGAGACCCTGGCAGGAGTGGACTCTTTTTTGGGGAGCAGGGGTGGGTGGGGTTGGGGAGGGTGGTAGATCTACACTGCAATCAGGAGATGCGAGGTTGCGGGGCTAAAATTGGAGTGAGGGGAAACCGAGGCAGCAGGCAGCTAGTGGAAAGCCAGACCAGGCAGATGGCACTGTGACAGGCAGGAGGAAGGGGATGTTATTGTGAAGCAGAGAGAGAGGAAGAGCCAGATTTACATTGTCAAAAGCACCTAAGCAGGTTAGATGCCTAACTCCTACTGAGGTCAAGGGGAGTTAGCTGCTGAACTCCCTTAGCACTCTTGTATCTCCCTCTCGGTGCCTAAATGCCTTGGAGGATCCAGGCTCAAATTCCTCTCCTTCAGCCCTGTCCTCCCCTGAGGCTGAGTGGAAGAGGGGAGGGTTTGTTTAATACTCTCATGCTTTCCTTCTCCTGGGGATGACAAATTACTAGGTTGGTGGGAATTAGAAACTGGCATTTAGATAACAGACAAAACACCCTCTTTTTTTTAGCAGCTTCTGGGTAGAACTCAAAACTGAGTTAGAAGAGAAAAAAGAAACCTGATGAACCAAAAAAAAAAAATTACAGGCTAGATTTTCAGCTGGTGTGAATCGGCTCCGGTGCCGACGTGTACATTAATAAAGGAGGAAACCGCATTGGATTGACAAGGGTGCTGGGCTCTCTATTCTCAATTAAATAATCAGGAGTCCGATACTGAAGCCTGCGGCTCCCACTGGCTTCCAGAGATAGGGGTAGACCTGCTTGAATGGAGCAATTTTCCATTAGAAAACACTGGTTTGTCAGCACCTTGCGGGAGTGTGTCAGTTTTGACACAATTTTGGGTGGAAGAGTTCTGAAATGATTTGCGAAGGGAAAGGAGTGTTGTGTTCTGACTTGCTCGTTAAATTTCATTCTGGCTTCTTTTTTTTTTTTAATTTTCATTTAGGCTTTTATATTTCAATTGATTGTAACCGTCTATATTTGGGATCTATGAGATTTCATATTGGGATGTGCTCAACACTTCTTTGCATCAGGTCCATTTGCGTCAGCAACACTGGGACATAGGACCCCAGGAATCAACCACGGCCCATCTACCCCAGGATCCTATCCCCACTGCTGGCCAGCACCAGTTGCTCCAAAGGAAGATGTCAGAAACCTGCCGTAGGCAGCTGTGAGAAAACCTGCCCTTAGGGAAAGTTCCCTCCTGCCCCCATTAGTTAGAGGCTGGCATAAGCCCTGCAGCCGGAGGGTTTATCTCCCTTCCAAAGCTCTTGTTTACTATTATAACTCTGGATATTCTTGATATCTTCTGGCAATGAGTTCCGCAGGCCAGTCATGCATCAGGTTCCGCTTTCCAGTAGGTGTTCAAGAGTACAGGATCCACCGTAGCCTACAAGGAGACCAAACCTTACCCGAGGCAGGGAAGAGACAGGAAATCCTTATTTACTACTCGTGATGGAGAGTCAGAACAGCTGCCATATTCCACCCCAGAGGTGACTGCATGTAAATAGCGGGTGAAAGGATGCCTGTATAGACTTATGAAATAGGTTCTAGAGCGCTTTACAATCCTTCCAGATGAAAGGATAAATGTTGACTTCAGTGGGAGTTAGGAGCCTAAATATCTTTTAGGATCTGGGCCCAGGAATGCAGCCCAATCCAGCCATTTGCGTGGGGTTGAGAGCCAGAAACTCCTAGGCTCTAATCTCAGCTCTTCCATTGACTCCCGCTGATTTAATCTGGATCAATCACTCACCTTCTCTGTGCCTCAGTTTCCTGATCTGTAAACCGGGGATAATTATAATGTATTGACCTCCCAGGGGTGTTGAGAATGAGATAGCATCACCTGGGGCTGGCCCCTTTAAGGCCTGGGGCCACTCTACCTTAAGGAGAAAGCCTGTCTCAACGCACCTGTCAGTTAGAACTGGCTGGTTGGCCAACAAGCACCTGGACATGATAAAAAGCTACCAGAGCTCACTTGAAGGAAGGGGCTGTCAAAAAGAGGAGCCTCCAGCCCAAGGAGGATGCTTACTGTTGCCTTTTCCCAGGGCAGGGCTGGAATGAGTGAATTAATAGCACAGCCCTAAGAGGAGGGGGGGTGTGGACTCACTACAAGGTGGGTGGGCCTGCCTGAATTATAGGAGAAGAGGCCTGTCTGAATTAACATGCAGGCTCCTAGGAGCGTGACTTGAGGGGCTATAGAGAGTTAATAAGCAAGCCCCTTCAAAGAGGAAGCTTGGTCTAAGTCCTCCGCTCTGGGAGTAAATCATTGCGGGACCTGCAGGCCCACCTGGTGTGTGTGCAGCGTCTAGCACCATGCAGCCCCTAGCTGGGTGAGGCTTCCCCGGGGTATGTCTACACTGCAGCTAGGCACATGCTTCCCCGCCTGGGTAGACAGACGGGTGCTACCTCTGCTCAAGCGAGCAAGCTGAAAATAGCACCGAATGTTGCGGCATGGGCCAGCCACCCATGTGTGGAACCAGCGGGTTTGTACTCGGGCGGCTAGCCCATGCCAGGACCTGTACTGCAACACCCACGCTGTTATTTTTGGCACGCTAGCCTGAGCGGAGCTAGCCTGTGTCTTCCTACCTGGGGTGGGAGGCAGGCAGCCACCCGCAATGCGGACACCCCTCTAGGTGCTGCTGCAAAACCTGTAGGGCTTTGGAGATGCAGAGGCTGAGAATCCCCCTAAAAGAAGATGCCGTGAGGAAAGCGAGAGGCGGGTGTCTGTTTTAGAAATAACTTTTATTGCACTGAAAATGTAACGTTGTTTGTAAACAAACATTCCATTAATTTTTTCCCCCCACTCCAAAAATGCGTCATTTTCAATCCAAACACAGCAAGAGATCAAAGCAGACACAGTAGAAAAGAGGGTGGGCGGTTACGAGAAACAAGCATGCCATCCTCCCCGTTTGCGACACGGCTCGAAATCCACAGCAATCACGATGGAACAGGTTTCGCAGGGGGATGTCAATCCGCGAGGCGACAGGGCTTGCACGAGCAGGTGACGGTGAGTTACTGGCAAAGAGGAATATCTGGGCTTCGTCCGCAGCGATTCCCCAGCAGGCTTGTCCCACAATGCCCTGTGGTAGCCTACAGTGTCTTGCGGCACTATGATCTGGGAGATACGGGCTTAGGTATCCCTGGATCTCTCACAACTGGATGCAGCGGTGCTGAAAGTGGTCTGAAAACAGGGGGAGCAGGGTGGCGGCGGGGTGGGGGTAGGGAGAGGGAATCTATGTAAATTGAGAGCCCCCACCTTGGTCAGAGTTCTTAAAGTGCCCCTGCTGGATTTAAAAAACAGAAGTTTGCTGCATCTGTGACCCCTTGGGATTCTCACTCACACTAAACACTGGACAAGGGGCATGGTGGCCCATAGGTGTGCAAAACTCAGCCGCTGTTCTGCAGCGTTCTGTGAAGTTAGGTTGAAGGGCGATGACTAAGGCCTATTCTGCACTAGAAAATTAAATGGACCCAGGTATGTGGCTCAGGGATGAGAATTTTTTTTAGAGGTGATGCAATTAAGCTGCTTTAAGGCCCTGTGTAGACAGTTGGAAGACTTCTTTCTTCAGTCTAGCTACTGCCTCTTGGGGAGATGGATTAACTACAGAGACAGGAGAACCCCTCCTGTCAGCATAGGTAGCATCTACACTGAAGCTAGAAACAACTAGAGTGGTTCAGAAATGCCACTTTTCGGGGGGGGGGGGGGGGGGGGGATGATTTTTTTTTTTTTTTTTAAGTTTCCTGCAAAAATGTTTGATTTGGGGATGGGGGAAGGAATACTGACAAAGTTTGGGGTTTGGAAGCCATTGTTTGTTTAAAAGGTTTAATTTTCAGATTCTGGAAATCAATGGCACAGTTTTGATTTTTTTTTTTTAAACCGCAAATGGAAAGGCTAATCAGCTTCCATGGCTGCTGTTAACACTTTTCGTTTTGATCAATAAGGTGTTTTTCCTTTGGGGGGGAAAAATGTTTAGGTGAAAATCTAACCCCTCACTTCTAGAAATAACTCCTAGAGACTTCACTAGACCCTTAAGAACTATGTATTTCGACTGCATTTCTCAGGCCTCCAAGATGATTTGGACTGGGGGGGGGGGGGAGTGGTATTGGTCCCTTGTGCAACAATAAAGCCTGTAGAAAAGAGAAACCCACACCCAGCTTTTTTGGAGGGTGATAGCTTCAGAAACGCCTACAAGAGGGAACAGAATTAATGAATCAAACACTAGGAGGCAGACTAGACTTTGGTTGTCTGTAGCCATTCTTCTCGGGTGGTGAAATTCATCCCTGTGCAAAGGGGTCTAGCACGGCCCCCTAGGTACCATTTTAGGTCTTTAAAATGGGCTTGAGTGGGACTTAAGTGGTGCACGGATCCCTTTGGAGAGGGTGAGCCAGTTTCTAATCTTTGCTGTGCTACTGAATTCCTGTATGACCTTGGGCAAGTCACTTCATCTGTGCCTCAGTTTCCCACCTGTTCAATGGGAATAGTAGCCCTGCCCTACCTCCCAGGAGTGTTCTGCTCAGATATAGGGGGGGTGGGCTGAAAAATATCTTAGTTAGACCCTGCCCGGGGGTGAATTTCATCCAATATAAAAATCTAGATGAAATGTATCAAGAGTTGCGACATGCAGGTTTAATGCTAGAGCCAGAGATGGGCCTGAACAGCAATGCACATCTCTAGTGAAGGAGGCTCAGAGCAGGGCTGTATGCAGCACTGAAGGGATTCAATAATGCACCAAGCACAGGGGGCAAAAAGTGCCTCTAAGGCTTTCCAGCATGTCTTGTACCATGTGCCCTCGGCCATGCCAGTGGGGCTCCCCAAGGGAGAGCTGGGGCCTGGAGATGGTTTTTGGCGGTGGCAAAGGGGAAACATTATCCATGCATTCAAACCCCTGGGTGATTTAAAATGTTTTGGGGGGCTGCTAAGGACCCAGAGTAAGTGCTGGAGCTACTGAGACCAGAAAGTCAAAAGCAGAGCTGACTGGAGACTGGTTTCCCATCGCATGAAAATGTTCACAATTAAAAAAAAAAATTCCAATTCCAAATTGGGACAAAGTCAAAATCTCAAAACACGAACTGAAAATCTAGGGGGAGGGGGAAGTCAATCTGGGTTAATTGAAACATTTTAAATTTAAAAAAAAAAAAAAAAAAAAAAAAAAAAAACACAGCCTAGCTTAAATTTCAAAACCAAAATTGGTTTCAAACCAGAACAGGTTTTTTTTCCCCCCTTCAACAAATGTAGAAATGGGACATTTTAACAACTTCTAAACTTTGTCCCAAGTTGAGGAAATTTATCTAAAAACAACCCTTTCCCATGGAGAGTCAAACGTGTTTCAACAAAAAGCCACTGACCAAAAGTTCCCAACCAGATGGGGTCAAAAAGGCCCAACTGAGAAGATCTACAGAGCAAGCATCTAAAACACCATTGCTGAGAGCAGGAGGGGCCTGGCAGTGCAGGGGTAGACAGTTTCCTTGACACAGCAGGGGCATAAAGGGCCCCAAGTTTGGAAGCATTTCAGAAGCCATGACCAAGACAGCAGCAAGAGAAAGACATTGGCACGGCCGCAGAGGCTGTAGTGTAGCAGAAGCACCAGCGCACAAATTGGAAGAGCCAGAGGCTCCCAGCAGGCCACGACCAAAGCCTGAAATCCTCCTAGTTCCACAGCAAGGCAAAGACTGCCTGCAGGTCTTGCTGCAGCCCTTGCAAACAGCTTGGGACACTGCATGAGGTGAATCAGCACATGATTCAAGTGTCACAACACGGAGCGAAGGGAGCAATTAAAAATAATGTCCCATGGAGAGCCGTTGCTTGGAGATCAGCCCTGCGACGGTCCCGCTGCCAGGCTCCTGCCAAGCCATGCCTGGCTGCTTTGTCAGCAGACGCCACTTGCTGCTTCCCGAAATTGAACAGCTCAGCCGTTGCCTTGATCTAAAGAGGAGGGATCCGGCGACACAGCCCCACAGTGGGAATTCACAGCCCTCTGAGGGACAGAGGAAAACACTGGGGGCGTTTTAAAGGTGAAACTTTTGGACATAAAGCCTTTGCTTTTTTCTGCCCTCTGCCCACTTGTTACATTGGGGCCAAGTATTCACATGGTCCATATTGCAGGCAGGTTTTTCAACAAATGCAAAGGACTTGCTTTGCATGGATGTCTGTCCCCTTCCCAGCCCTACATGATACCTGGGAGTTTCAGTTCTTTGGGGCTGGTATTTACATTCTTCCCCCAGGTCCTCAGGCCAAGCTTGCAAATTTCAGTGCCCTAGCTCAAGGGTGGGGTTAGTTTCAGTAGGTGAAATTAAAGGAACCAGCTGAAAGGTGCACCTTTGAATGACTTACTCTACAGATCTTTTACTGCGACTTCCTAGGACTTTCATGCACAGCTCAGTTCTGCAAGGTGCAGAGGACAAATGAGTTTTGGGGCGTGCACTGCTCCCATTGACTTGAGCAGAAGCTGAAGCCCCTCTGTCCTAGAGCTGGGTGGGAGACAGTTTTCTTGTCCTGGGCAAACTGGACTTAAAAAAATCCACCCCAAATCAGGACAAAAAGTCAATCTAAAATTTTTGCAAACAATCGCGGGGGGGGGGGGGGGGGAAATAGATCAGGTCTAACAAACATTGTTTTGATTGTCCTTTAAATTTTTTACTTTTCTCTACCTTAAATTTTGAAACAAAAAAATTGCTTTGAACCAAGAGTGGAAATTTTCATTTAGAAAACATTGAACTGACCCATTTCACCAATGTCAAAAAAGTTTCCCCAAAGAAAATCATTGGGAGAATTGTTGAAACGGTATCTTTCCTGTGAACAGTTTTGACAAAACAAAAATTCCCAGCCTGCCCCACTCCCTGCACCTGGCAAGATCAAGCCCCTACTCTGGTAGGTTTCATCGTGAGTAAACGTACCACAGCGAGCTATAAAATCGTCCTGAACGAGGCTGTGAATGGGGATGCAGAGCAGCAGTTTGTACAGTTTCACACACATGGAAAACAGGCAATCCAGCTGTGATCAAAAGCAGAATGGACCTGAGTCTTTGCTCCAAAATACTCAAATGAAGTTGTCTGGCAGTTTCCAAAGAGCTGGCTAACTTGCATGCTCTGGGCACTGCTGCCTTTCCAGCTCCTGAAACATGCCACAAAAAGGTTGTCCTTGTTAGCTGTGGCTGAAGCATTCACATTTTGGACCCTGTCAAGACTAGGAATGTTTTTTCTAAAAATTTCCATTTGCTAAGAGCAGCTCAGCGATCTGGGTGTCAGCAGCATTGGGAGGAGAGCGAGCTGGAGAATGACAACTCCATTTCATGAGGTTTTGACATTTGGTTTTGTTCAGCATTGGAACAAAACCCAAACCCCTTTGAATGTTCTCAAACGAAGTTGTCAAAGTGTCCACTTTGAAACTGAGAAGGTCAGGTTTTTAATTTGGGTGTCTCCATCTCCCGCTTTTCTGAAAGTGACTGGTGAGTCCATGCTGCAGCTCAGAAAGCCATGTCAAAATTGCTACATGTCTACAAAACATCTTTGATTTGAAACAGCAAATTTTGATGAAAAACCCTTTAATAGAAAATGTTCTGGATAGCTCTAATAGGGAGCCCCCAAAACACAGGACACCCCATTTTCAGCACCATGTTCACTAACAATCCTCTCATCCTTCCCAGCCCCCCATTATATAGTACTTGAGCATCTCAACTTTTCATGCATTTATCCTCACCACCCCTACTATTCTGCTCCTGTAACTGAGGCACAAAGAGGTTAAGTGACTTGGCCAAGGTCATGCAGAGAATCTGTGCCAGAGGAGGGACTTAAATTCACTTTGCCCTAGGCTCGTGCCCTAACCACTGAGCAGAATGTGATACCAAGTACAATGGCAGAAGCACTGGGACCCCAGGTCACAATGTCCAAAGCAAGGAGGTAGACCCAGCCCTGGGGTGCCAGGATCTGCCTCTGAGGAGTAGGCTTGTTCTCCCAACTCTCTCTGCCCGCCCCGCTTCCACACACACACACACAGTAGTAATTTTTTTTTTGGAAGGGAGTGGGGGTGGGAACCTGTTTCAGATTTTTCCCTATGTCCCCGTACCCCTCTGTGCAGCCCTCCTGTAGGCACCAGAGAATGAAACGACAATATTAGAAGCTTGGAGCACTGTGTCACAATCTCTTTCAGCTAAACTGTCCCAGGCTTTTTCTCCACCCAGAAAGGGGGGGGGGGGAACTGAGCCCATTTCCCTGCCTGAAACCCATCTGGAATGAAAGGCACTGTCAAAACCCCAGTCACATTTTCAGTTGCAAAATTGCCGTTTGGCTGAATTCTGCTGGGAAAAGGGGTGCACGCACACACAGAAAATTTCTGTGCTTCCTCCCCGGCTCTGATGCCTCATTATGCATGGAACCAGAAAGTGCTGGAAACGGCACAAGGACGTGTTCTCCCACAGACCCGGTCCATAGCCTATTGAGTCACTAGGCGCCTTTCACCGATTTCAGGGGGCTTCGGTTCATGCCCCACCATCCTGCCCAAGGAAGCTGTGCTACATTTGGAGAAGCATCCTTGCCTGATCCCTCCCATCTGTGCCCTTCACTAAGGGGATATCCCAGGGTAGAGCTGTAACTCAGTAGATGTATCTCGGCATTAACCTCCCTCGCTGGAATACCACAGTGGCAAAGCCACAATAGGGGCTGGGAGTGGCCCTGGGAGTAGTTACCTGGGGGTCCAGGCAGGGTACAGTCTGTGCTACTGCGGCTTCCCTGCTCCAGGACCCAAGTTAGGCAGGGTGAAGGTAACTTGTGAGTGTCCACACGAGCTGCAATCACCCCCCCCCCCCCAGAGCAGGAAGTTACAATACAAGCCAAGCCTATAGCCAAACCCAGACACCTGATGGGAAGGGGAGGGATCCCTCAGAGGAGGGCACTTGTCATTATTCTGCCTACAGCCACAAAGAAGGGGATATTGGTCTTCCTAGCTTCAGGTTTAATAAATCTCCAGCTGTTGGAGTAATAAAAAAAAACCACGGTGCAAACCCTTGGTGCATTGTGTTCAAATCTAAATGGGACAGCGACTGGTCAGAAGAGTCAGAGGCCTTTATAAAAAGCCACTTCTTCACAGCCTACACCCACCAGTCCATGGCTAATCGCCTGCTCACTAAAAGCACCGCCGGTAAAGGCGTGAGCAGTAATTAATGCCCTCCCACAATTGGGGTGTTCTATCAGCCCTGCTTGCTTCCCAATTAGCCTGGTGAGGGGAGAGGGACAAAACCTGCCCTCCTCGGTGAGGCATTTTACTTGGGTTACCCCTAAAACTTCTTCGCACCATCTCTCCTGGGGTCTGATCCTGAGGTCAGGGGACATCTTTACATTGACAACATCCACATCCACTGGCTTGGGCTCACAGGGACCATATTCAGAGACAGCCTCAGACTCCAGAGACCAGACTCTTTTCCACCCCTGCACAGCTAACTACTGCTGGCTTCAGGGAGAATTAGATCAAGCCCATATAGCTAGCATAACCTGGAGCACAAAGTTGGCCCTGTGATGCAAGTGACCATTGGCCACATGCTGGGGTCAGAGGGGAAGACAATGCACTCACTATCTCTTCCAAGGCCAGCGGCACCAGTAGGCCTGGTCTTCCTGCAGAAGGAACAAAACAGGAAAAGACTCCCCGTGCAATTTCCCCTCCAGTCTCTTGGGGCCTGGTTCCTGCTCAGAGCCCACAAGTCCTGGGCAGAGCAGGTCCATTGAAAGAAAAGCATCTTGCTGACCCTTCCAGAGCCGAGTGTCATTCCATGGTGTTGCCAATCAGAGCCCCTCACAGATGGCGCCACCTCTGAGAGATGCCAGCAGGCTTCACCCAGGATAAAGAGTCTCCATTAATGCCAATGATGGGAGGTTTCCATGGTGTAATTTCATCTGGACCCAGTCATACATTCCCACGAACCAGGCTCCTGAGCAGGAAGGAGACTCAGCTGTCCCTCACTGCCAACTTAGAAACTCACCTCCCTCCACCCCTGAAAAAACAAACTGAGGCAAGCTTCATCTCCGTGACCGTGATTCTACTCATCCTGCTGCCAGGGGGAGGAGAATGATTTGCACAGGGGTCTGATGGAATTTGACCCAAACCTCTCCCCATCCACCTGCAATGGATCCCCTTGAAGAATTGCCCTGCAGCCTTGAGCTTCTTTCACTGGGGGCTGTCCCTAAACTAGGGAACACATGGTGGAGTGAGCGGGTTCTTCACTTTGCATGTTTGTTTCAGAGTTACAAGGGCCACATCTTGAAAATCACCAACCGCGCTATGTAATTTATGGACAGCCCCTTGGGAGAATTCCTTCAAGAACTAAGAGTGGAGATGGATCTTAATTTCCGTCAGGGAGATGCCCCTGCTTCCTTCATGGGTATCAGAGCGAGTGCACTGGCCCAACCCTGCAGATTTCCCACTGGCTCACTTACACTCTAGACTAATATTAGCATCCCCAGTCTTGCAGATCGGTCCCAGCATGGTTCTCGCACTACACATTGTCTAAATGGTCCCATTCCATCCCATCCCCACTGAGTCCTGCACAGGGATGCATTAGGTGGTGGTCTATGAACAAAGGATGTTCCTAACTCACGAAACACCAGCTCCCCTCGGAAGATGCCACACTTCTACGAGCTGAACTGAAATGGCAAGCCAACACATAGGTGCGCACAACCTCCAGATAATGAATTATAAGCAACCCGATCTCCTAGCACTCCCCTCCTTCAGCCCCACTGAGGGAGAGAGACCCAGAGCCAGTGCTACCCAAAGCCCACAGGTAGCATTCCTTCAGATCAGCAGATTACTTCTCTGCAACAGCAGCTGGATGCCGAGCTCCAATCATGGGTCCATTCTTCTGTTTCAACCCAAACCTGCTCAAGTAGCCTGACTCTTATCCGGGTCAGCACGTCAGTTTGAAAGTTAGTGATCCAATGGGGCCAATAAAAGGCAGCTTTCCGGTAGCCTGCAGGTTTAATTGAACAACCTGAATATTCAGCAATTCAACTCCCTGTCTGACTCAAAAGCTCTTGGTATGCAGCCTCCCTTCTAATTCCTATCAATATTCCCAAGAGTTTTGCAGACTGCTCCAAAGGGGAATGCACATGGTGGTGCTCGGGGGGAGGGGAAGGGGGTTGATTTCTGAATCCTATTACAAAGCAAAAAACAGTGACTTGTTAGTGATTTGTGTTTGTTGCAAAGTATTTGAAAAATGAATAAATATGCCAGGAAGTCTCCTAGCCACCCTCATTAAAAATTATTCTAAGTAAAGAGAACGCACATCAATAAAGTCAATGCATTAGTCTGTAAATGAATTAATTAGCATTTGATTACTAGGCATTAGTCTCACTTAAAGGCTGGAGTGGCTGAGCAGTGAGTTATGCTGGCCATGGCAAGTGTTGGCTGACGCACTGGATCTATTCACTCTAATCCCAGGGATTCTGTGATCTGCTGTTAAACCAGGCTGGGGATTAGCGGAGTCACGCACTGCTCTCAATAATGTGGCGGATTTAGTTTTATGGAAAGGTAATTTCTCCGCCCCCCCAAACACACACACTTTTGTGCCTTTAAGATGCTAGCTGCAAACCAAGAACCTTCTCATGAGATGACCCACAATGGACCGCCCAGCAACCCTGCTCTAGGTGTATCACAGTTCACCCTATCCTCGCACCCTGAGCCCCACTGCAGTGAATGGGAATCTTTCCATTCACGTCAGTGGGATTTGGATTGGGCCCTGTATAGCAGTTATCAAAGAGGGGCTAGGATAGTCTCCCCCAGATAAGGGCACCATCCTGCATTCACTGAAGTAGATGTGCCAGTCCTTACAAAGGGCCTGATCCTGAAGTGAACTTACTCATACGAGTTAAGTAATAATAATACTTCTTATACGATGCTTTCGTCTATACCTCTCAAAGGGCTTTACATTGTACCGATAGGGAAACTGAGGCACAAAGCAGGGAAGTGACTGGCCCATGGCCACTCAGCAGACCAGTGGTAGGGCTGGGAACATAGCACTAGACCTGGGATCTCTTGAGTAGCTGTCCCACTGGGCCAAACCCTGAAGTTTGCACATAAGCAAAGTTCCCACAGACTTCATTGAAACCTTTGCCTGAGTAAGAACCAAGTAAGGGCTCCAGGAATCAGCCCCAATGGAAGCTTTACCCAAGTAAAGCATCAGTATCCAGCCTTCCTCTATTCCCTCCACAGGCTTAGAAGCAGTTTACAGTCCCAGCTCAATGTCCTGCTTTGCATGCCCCAGGCACCACCAGTGTCCCGCAGACAGACGGGGACATCTACTAAAAGAGGGAGACTTGCAACAAATCATCCAAAAGGAGGGGAGGCGGCCTGCATGGGGTGATCCTGCGCCACTGAAGTCAATGGGAATTTTCTCATTGATTTCTATGAGCATCAAGCCCCTACTGTGCTTAGCTCTTTCTGAAATGGATCACAAGAGGCAGCAGCTGCGCAAATTAACCCCCTAAAGATCTCAAGGCTGGGGTTGGGTTTTAGTTTTTTGGCAAGGGCGTCTTTGTTTCATTCCTCTGTTTTGTTTAAAAAAAAAAAATCACAAGCTTGAAAATCAGTAACAATCATATCAATATAACGGGGGGCGGATGGAGTGGGAAAGACATGCAAATATTGAACTATTCAAAACCATGCCTTGGGTAGATCCAAACTCATATTTACATACAGAAATAAAATACAGTGGGAACGATCAGCTTGGAATATAAATAGCTTACACTGAAATTTCTGCAGCTGCCATCTGCTGCGTAGTATCGGAAAGTAACGAACGCAGCCAAGGAAGGTTAATAAAAAAAAAAGAAAAGGGAACAATGATCAGCGTGTGCACATGCATGTGCCCACATGTGCATGTGTGTGTGAGGAAGGTGGTGGGGATATTGGTTCATACAATCCCTCCCCACCAAAAACAAAAAAAAAAACCCACACTACACACATGCAGAGAACCTGATGCAACATTCATATCACAGAAAAGGACAAATAAGAAAGGTCTCTGTGTGGGGGAGGGGTTGTTTGGGCTAGAGGAAAACACACACTCTCTCTGCCTTCCTAGTTTTGCAGAATTCTAGTTCCAGAACCACAGGGGAAGGGAGGGAAGCAACAGGAGGTGGCAAAAGAAAACAGTTTGTTCCCCAATTTAAAAAAAATAAAATAAAGAAACCAGAGACCCAGACTAGCACCCTTGTCTGGAGCTGGTGTCTGATTTCCTAGTATGCCAGCCTAGGGGGAAAGGTGTTTCTCACAACACTGCAGTAGCTTCCAGAGTCCCAGATTGCACAGATTTCCTTGGACAAGGCTGGAGAGATGCAACCCCCCCCCCCCCCCGACCACTGTCTGATTTGATTATTCTAATCAGTCTGCAGCGACTGAGAAACAGAATCTTAATGGGGTTTGGGGTGGGGGGGGGAAATTCCCCACAGCTCTGGCTGTTTGTCAGGCCAGATTCTCAGTGCATATCGCATAATAAGCGGAGAGGGCTTCGCTTCTCCTCCATGCTTCTCTTCTGTGGATGTTAATGGTGTAACCCTGGTTGTCTCTGCTCCAGCAAAGCCGTCTCCTACGCACTAGGAATCCGCCTGCACTAAGGCCGCTAACGAACCCAGAAGCCGTTCATGCAGCATCTTAATCACAGCTCCTGCGTGAAGGTTTCTGTCCTCCCAAAGCAGGTTATAAGCCATGAGGAAAAAGGATGAGCCACACAGACACTGTTGTTCTCCCCTTCTGCACCTCTGCCCCTGGTGCATAGAGTGCTCAGAGGCAAGGTCAGGCCAGGACCCAGTCGTTGCCTTTGATTTTGCACACTTGATTTCCCCCCCACCCCACCCAACAGTGGTCAGACCAGTTTGTCCAATGCTCAGAACCAGGTTCCCACTTCCCTGTGCGAGCCACTGTGGTTGTTACTGGCCTTGCTGCTCCCTGCAGTGGCTTGCTGCTGCTCTGGATAATCCCAAATGGTTATTAACACCACAGTGTCCTTGCCACAAGGGAGAAGCCGGCTTGATGCTGAGGAAAGGACTGTTCTCCCATGGGTGCATTCCCGCTAAGGGACATGGATGTCAGCCACAGGCAGCCTGGCGGGGGTTAAATACTGTTGCTGCTTTTAAACTAAGTAGATCAGACTGTCCACTCTCCCACTTCTGCAGAGTGCAGGGATGAAGGAAGTGCAGGGGATGGGCAGGTTTGGACAGTGCATCTTCTGGATGCCATAGCTACTTCTGGGAAGCCTCATGTCAGCAGCCAGAGGCAAAAATCTTCTGGATCAGAGGGAAGCGTCTCCCATCTGCGGTGGAAGCAATCACTGCTCCAAGCTAGCCCCTTCCAGAGCTGTAGAAGCCACTTCCCCAGAGGAAGGAGAGCCCCCAGGGGCAGATCTATCTAAATTACACTCTGGGGCTGGGAGAGGTAAAGCAGCCTCTCTAGCGCAAGAGCCTAATCCAAAGGAAGATCCCCATGGACTTCGGAGCGGTCGCAGAGGGAGCTTTTCACATTGATTGGGCATTAAAAGCTGCCCCGGCAACCTCAGAGGGACTGAGTCATATTTTCATGCCTGGCGCTCTGGGTCAGACCAAAGGTTCATCTAAGCCCAGTATCCTGTCTTCTGGCAGTGGCCAATGCCAGGTGCTTCAGAGGGAAACGAACAGAACAGGTCATCATCAAGTGATCCATCCTATCACCTATTCCCAGCCTCTGGCAAACAGAATTTTTTAAGTAATAAATTTGAGGCTCATTTTATTTGTCTTCTGAGCCACTAGAGTGGCAGCTGGGTCACGTCATCAAGCTTTACTCTTCAGCCACGGGGGCTAGAAACGTCTTTAAATGCAAGCCAGCAAACTGAAATTCTGATGCAATCCCCAGACTCCAGGAGCTGGAGCTTTTAGAGACAGATCAATGTTGCAAGACCTGGCAGATCCCTGTCCAACAATCCCTGCCCTCTCTCTGCCTGTCAGCCAACCAAGGAGGAGAGAAATTAGAGATGAAAGAGGCCAATGGGGTCATCTTTTCCCTCCCCAGACAGCACAGGGTTGTTCCCTAGAGCGTCCCTTCTCCTCATTACTGACAAGGTCGAGCCCTGCTCCCGCCTCAGAACCAGTCCCAACACAGCGGGGATTCAACCTTGTGGCATCGTTCTCCCAGCTCTACATTCCATCAGCTGTCCCCACCACTTCCACCCCTGCCCCTGTTTGGTAGGGCAGAGGGGCGGGGCGGGGGGGTCTTTGTGCTGAAATGCATCAGCTGGACCAACCCGCACACCTCACATTAAGCCTGAGCCCGACAGGAACAGCCTGCGAGGGGGCCCCCCCACAGCTCACTCAAAGGCAGCTGGGTCTTGGGACTCAGCGTGGAGATGAGAAGCCGACTGGCAAGTGCTCCCAGGCAAGCGGGAGGGGGGGCAGGAGAGGGGGAAGAAGGGGTGCACAGGGATAGCCCACCTCCCATCAACGCCTTCAGCAGGGCCCCAGAGATGCCACCAGCATGCCTCATCCCCACCGCTTCTCTGGAGAAGAACGTACAACTCGCCAGCCGCTCACGGCCTCCTGAGGGGGACGCACGGCAGTCACCACCTCCAGGCACGTCCATGCAGCAAATGAGACCCATCCTGGGGGAGTTGGATGAGTCTTGTCCCTCCGCCACACACAAACACACACAACCTGGGATGGACATGCCGTTACCCCAGGGGAGCATCCCAGGCCCCTCATGGTGGCCTCTGATCCCTCTCCCCCTCCACTCCTCCCTGCCCACCCCATCCCAGCAGGGCAGGGGAGCGGCAGGGAGGTGGGAGACGGGCTTATAAGAAGGGCAGCAGAGAGGTGAGCGGGAGCTCCCTCTCGCCCAGCAGGGTGTCCCGCTTGAGGCTGCTGCCCTTGTTGACCACCTTGACCTTGAGGGCCATCTTCTTGACGCTGCCGGCGCCCAGGCAGTCGAAGAAGAAGTCCTCGTTGAAGACGGGGCTGCGGCTGTTCTTGACGATGGTGCTACGTTGCTTCTGCACCTTGCCCGGGTTGAGGCAGAGGGAGACGCAACAGTTGATGGAGCGGGCGTCGCACAGCTTGTCGAACAGCTCCTCGGCCGCGATGACCCGCACCCGCAGCCGGGCGTTGGCGGCGTCGTACTCGGCCGTGAGCCGCACGCTGCCCCCTTTGCTCAGCCGGACGGTGTGCTCCCTGTGCAGGCGGTCTGGCGAGTCCAAAGGCAGGAGGGATGGGGGTGGGGCCCCCCCCGCCAGGGGCGGGGCGCCCCGCACGCGCCGCTGCGAGCTGGGGCTGGTGTCGGCCGAGCTGTCGTCGGTGGAGAGGGAGCTGTTCCGGGCCACCGGGTGCTTGAGCTTGATGGCCTTGGCCTGGCTGTCCTGGCTGAAGATTTTGAGCAGGGAGACAGAGCGGGACAGCAGCGGTGAGCTGAAGGGCGAAGACTCAGCCGAGGAGCAGGTGTCGCTCTCCCCCCCCGCTGAAGTAGCGGTAGGGGTTCCTCAGGGACATGCCGATGTCGGAGGGGGTCAGGCGGGCGCTCTCCCCGTTCACCTTGCCCCCACCGGCCGCCCCCTTGCGCGGGGAGCTGGGCGAGGACACCTGCGACTGGCACAGGCTGCCATGCTCGCTGTGGAAGAGGGACTCCTTGCGGCGGGTGTGGGGGCTCTCCAGGAGGGTGGCGAAGCCGTAGGAGGTCTGGGCCTTGGGCACGTAGGGGAGGGACATGGCCGTCTGGGCCTGAGGGTCGGCGTTGGTGCTGAAGTCCTCCTCCGAGGCCCATTCATCGGCGCTCTCGATCTGGATGATGTGCCGGCTGGCGGCCTTCAGCAGGTTCTTGCTCTCTGAGGCAGCCTTGACCGGCAGGCGGGGGCTGCGCTGGGGCTTGCGGGCCGACAGGTTCTGCTCCGAGGCCGAGGTGCCAAGGTTGGGCTTGGCTTTCCCCTCTGCCCCCTCGGCTTCGGGGGGCACTGTCGTGAGCTTGGGTGGGATGAAGAAATCTGGGATCTTATCGGGGGTTAGCACGTTGCTGTACAGGGGGCCCTTGGACTGCTTCTCCCCCGAGTCGCTGGCCCGGGCAGCGCCATTCTCCACCGAGCCACGGATCCTCTCCAAGAGCCACATGCTGCTTCTCCTGGGCTGGGGGGAGGGAAGAAGGCAAGGAGGGTGGAGTGGGGTTTAGACCCCCCCCCCATCACTCACCCTCTGTAAGATAAACAAGCAAAGCCCAAGGGGCTCATCACGCCCAGGGTCAGAAACAGAGTCGAGGGGCACTGGAGGTCTGGAATGGCAAATAAATTGGGGCCCCCACCCTTCTGTGGGGTTCAGGGGGGACTGGAGCCCTTACTATGGGCCTCAGGGGGAATTGGAGCTCCCATCCTTCTGTGGGGCTGGGGGGAATTTGGGTCCTTACAATGGGGCTCAGGGGGGATTGCCCCCCACTCTTCCACAGGGTTATGGGGGGATTGGAGCCTTACTATGGGGCTTGAGTTGGGGGGATTGGCGCCCCCCTTTTGTGGAACTCCGGGGGGGATTGGGGGCCCGTATCTGTGAGGTGCGGGGGAAGGGGATTGCCCCCTCCCTGGGAGGTGTGGGAAGGTCGGTGTATCTGCCAGCCCTCCCTTGCTGCAGGGGTCTGGAATTCAGAGCGGGTTTGGGGTGCTTCCCCCCCCCCAATCACCCCGATCCAACCTGCTGCTTCACGCCCCCTCCGCTCCGACCCGAGCGAAGCTGCCACGACTCGCCCGAGCTGCGGTATTTCCCCGGCCAACTTCTGGGCCCGGCCGGCCGAGCGGGGCCGTGTGGAGCCAGTGGCTCCCGGCCGCCCTGAGTCACTCGCCCAGCCGTGGCTGCAGCCCGCGGGGTCTAGCAACCAACCCTCCCCCGAGCTCTGCAAACACTTCGCTGTCTGCAGAGTCCGTTCCGGGGGGGGTGCCCGGCCCCCCCGGGTCCCCCCCAATCTGACCTGGACTTGAAATCAATCCCCCCACCCCCCCAACACCTATAGGGCCGACAGACGCAGTTAACGTCCCTCCGCTGCAGAGCCCCGGCTCCCGGGAAGGTCTAGCGCCACCTCCCCCCCCCCCCCCGGGCCGAGCCGAGCCAGCCTCCGAAAATCGATTCCCCCCGGCGGAGGGAAACAACCAGCGGCCGCAGAGCCAGCGCCAGAGGGGCGGCCGCGGAGACGCGGACCCCGGAGCCCCCCAGGGCGGGAGGCCGGGGCCAGCCGCGCTTCTGTTCTGCCCTCGGGGCCACTTGCCAGCCGCTGGCCCCCCTCCAGGGGCGCCCGGGATCGCCCCCGCTTGCCACCCACCTGCCTGGCCCCGCCGCGGGCAGCCAGCGAGGGCGCACGGGGCTCACCAGGTGGCCGGCGATCTCCTGGCGGAGTCGGGGCATTTCAGCGCACACCGGCCAGTTGCGGAGGGGCCAGCCCGGGATAGGGGTCCCCGCTCCCCCACCTTGCAGCCGTGCCCCCCCCCGCGGCTCCATCAAGGGCGTGAAGTTTCCAGACGGGCACCTGTTGGCTGGCGTCCCGCAGGCGCAGGGGGCTGCAGGCGGCTCCTGGCCAGCACCGGCCCAGCCTCCAACTAACTTCTTTGCGGGGGGGGGAAGAAGAGAGCAGGACACTCCCCCGTAACCCTCCTGTTCCGGATGCTACGAAGGAAAGATACCCCGCGCAATTACGCCATCTGGGTTTTGCTAGGGCTGGTTCGCATTGAGGGGGCCCCCAGGCGCCCCGACCTGCGAGCCGTGTCCCCCAGCTGCGGGGGGGTCGCCCCACAGCTGGGAACGCAGCGAACACCCCCCCCCCAGCTGCCTACCTGCCAGCGGGAGATCCGCAAGCCGAGCCAGAGGGGGGAGGCAGCCGGTCCGCGGCTGGCTCGGGGCTGGGAATGAGGTGCCCGAGCCCCACCGCTTCCTTTTATACCCGCTCTCCTGCCACAATTCATTCATTACGGGCGCCAGAAACCTCCCCAACACAGACCTCAGCAACCGAGCCGTATTCCTCCTAACACAGCTGCCCCCGGCTTTTTCGGCTGCCCCTGCGCCTCGCCACGCGCTCCAGAGCGCAGCTGGCATTCGGCGGGCACAGATCTGCTCGCTCCCGGGGGCTGCACACAATGGACCGGCTGAGGGGGCCAGAGGCGAGACCCCGCCTTAAACGGGCCGGGGGCCGGGGGCCGCTGCTGCCTCGCCTGGTTTTCCTTCTCCTCCCAGGCAATTGCAGCTTTCCCCAGAGCCTGGGAGGTGGGAAGGGTCGTTTCCTAAGGGCCAGGCGAGGTATTGGGGCTAAGCAGATCTCGTGCTGCGGGAAGAATTTGGTGGGACCCTTCTCCTCTGTGTGTGCACAGCACTATGCAGAGGGCCAGGTGCCTCAAGGGAGTCTCACCCTCCCCTGATGCACCAGGTGTTGGCCACTGTCTGAGGTCAGGTACAGAACTTATCAGCCCAGGGATCCTCTCCAAGCTTAGCTCATCTCAGGCCCTGTGCCCCATTCTCTCTCTCAGGCTGGTAGGACAGCTAGGGGCTGGGATGGATTTGCAGCAGTGCAAATCAGACAAGAGTCAGGCCCCAGCGATCCAGCAGTGCTCTGAAGAAGTGAGCCGAAGGATGACCGCAAGGGTTTAGGAGTCAGGGACTCCTGGGTTCCATTCCCAGCTCTGCTACTGGCTCCCTGTGTGACCTCAGCCAAGTCACTTACCTTCCCTGTGCTTCAGTTTCCCCATCTGCAAAATGGAGCTAATGAATCTTGTCTTCCTTGTCGCCGGTCTTGGAGGCTTTTGCACAGTTTCTTTCCCTCCCATCCCGAATTCCTAGTAATGCCGGGACACCCAGGTCCTTTAGACACGTGGAATAGACAGATGAGACAGGATTTGCCTTCCTGGGTTTCAATAAAGGAGTCGTAGGAGCAGATTTGGAGACAGGCATTCTGGGCCCAGGGCCCTGGAATCTGCAATCTGTGTCTACTGAATTCAGTGGTTTCAGAGTGGTAGCTAGCTCAGTAAGTACTAATAAACGTAAGGGCTTTGTTAAAGCATCACCTGAAAACCCCCCCTTCCTCCTGCTTGCCATGCACCGAAACTGAGACGCATCCAAAGCAGCTCTGGCACGGTACCTAAGGGTGCTCCATGGGAGGGAAGTGTAATATCCCCCTCCAAGCACTTCAGCTCACCAGAGTGCTTCACAAAAGTCAATAGTCCTCCAAGGACCAGGCATCAAAGCTCAAGTACTCACAGAGTGTAAGTGGTTTGATATTGTAGATGGCAGAACGGGGTGGGGAAAAGGACGGGGCTGCATGTGATACATTTCGCTAATGTCCAGCAAGAATCACCCTGGGAGGGGACAGGTGTCGGGAGGGCGGGGGGAGGGGTCTCAATACGTTTGCTGGGGTAAATACCACACGGATCCTTCGTGTTTCCAGATGGAATGAGGGGACAAAGAGCTGGGCTTTGCATGTCTTTTTAAATCAAGATAATTGATGTAACGCTGATAAAAATGGACCAAATCTACCATCCTGGAGAGGGAAGGTCTTGGTACAGCGGGGGCAGTGCCAGAGCAAGATGCCCTGCCCACACTGCAAGGCAGAGAGCCTCCCGAGGGCTGCAAGAAGCATGCCACTCACTCCTTAGCCTCACCACTGAGGCTGCCAGTTGCAGGCAGGACTGGGTGATGTCCATCAGCAAATGGATCAAGGCCCAGCAAACTCTTTTCACATAGGCCACCCACCAGCCAACTCGCATCACTCACTGGCTGCAAACTGGGCTAACCCGGATAGTGCAGACAGGGTCTGGGCTGCATTATGGAAGATTATGTCTTCTTCCGGCATATGTGGCCTCTTTGGCAGACAGGCTGCTGGGTGAGATGGCCCGTGGGTAACATCAATTTTCAAAACAGGCTCCAAAAGTGACCCTAGCTATTTGTCACAACTGGGAGTGGGCAGTCTGACCTCGTGGTCAGAGCAGGAGTCAGCTACCAAGAGGTCAGAGTCTAAGGTAGGCCAGAGGGCAAAGTGCAAGTGGAGTGTCAGGAGTTAGGCAGGGTCAGGTTACCAGGAGAACAGAAGCAGAAGACAACTTGAGAGCAGAGCCACGGCTTGATAACCAGAGTCAGGCCTGCTCAGGATACCAGGAAGTCAAGCCGCAGGAGCGGGAAGCACAAGGCACACGGCACTGAGCAAGGTGGATCCCAGTTGCATGTACAACTTCCTCTTCATATGCTGGGTCTAAAGAGGGGTTATGAGCCAATCAGGGCCCCCAGTGTACAGCCAATCAGCTCCCAGGACTGGGGTCCACTGTCTGAGTTCAGCTCCTATTGAGACAACAGTTAGCAGGTCTCTGGGTGGCCCGATGGAGCCTGCTAGTGCCAAAGCACCCTGTGGGCCAGCATTCGAGACCTATGGTCCCTGACCCAATTACAGGCCAATGAGCCTAACTTCAGTACCAAGCAAACTGGCAGAAACTATAGTAAAGATCAGACCCCGAGATGAAGAGTCAACCGGACTTTTGTAAAGTGAAATCATGCCTCACCAATACAGGAGAATTCTTTGAGGGTGTCAACAAGCATGTGAACAAGGGTGACTCAGTGGGTGTAGTGTACTTGGACTTTGAGAAAGCCTTTGACAAGGTCCCACACCAAAGGCAAGATCTTAAGCAAAGTGAGCAGTCATGGGGTAAGAGGGAAGGTCCTTTCATGATCAGTAACTGTTTAAAAGGCAGAAAACAAAGGGGAGGAATAAACGGTCAGTTTTCACAATGGAAAGTGGTAACTAGTGACGTCTCCCAAGGATCTGTGCTGTTCAGTTCAACGTATTCATAAATGATCTGGAAAAGCAGGTGAACAGTGAGGTGGCAAAATTTGCAGATGATACTAAATTACTCAAAAATAGTTACGTCCAAAGCTGACTGCAAAGAGTTCCAAAGGGACCTCACGAAATTGGGTGACTGGGCAACAAAATGGCAGATGAAATTCATTATTGATAAACGCAAAGTAATGCACATTGGAAAAACATAATCCCAATTATACATGTAAAATGATGAGGTTTAAATTGGTTGTTACCACTCAAGAAAGAGATCTTGGAGTCATCATGGATAGCTCTCTGAAAACATCCGCTCAGTGTGCAGTGGCAGTCAAAAACACTAACAGAAGGGATTGATAATAAGACAGGAAATATCACAATGCCACTATCTGAATCCATGGTGTGCCCACAGCTTGAATACTGTGTACAGATCTGATCACCCCATTTTAAAAAGGGAAAGGTACAGAGAAGGGCAACAAAAATGAGTAGGGAAATGCAACAGCTTCCGTATGGAGAGAGATTAAAAAGATTTGGACTGTTCATCTTAGAAAAAAGTTGACTCAAGGGGGATATGCTAAAGGTGTGTAAAATCATGAATGGCTGGAGAAAGTCAATAGAGAAGTGTTATTTACCCCTTCACCTAACACAAGAACCAGGGGTCATGCAATGAAATTAATAGGCAGCAGGTTTAAAACAAACATCAGGAAGTATTTCTTCACACAATGCACAGTCAACTTGTGGAATTCCTTGCCAGGGGATGTGGTGAAGGCGAAAAGTATGATTGGATTCAAAAAAGAACTAGGTAAATTATTGGAGGATAGGTCCATCAGAGGTTATTAGCCAAGATGGTCAGGGACACAGCCCCATGCTCTGGGTGTCTCTAAACCTCTGACTGCCAGAAGCTGGGAGTGGATGACAGGGGATTGCCTTTTCATTCTCTCTTTAGCACTGACAGGATACTGGGCTAGATAGACCATTAGCCTGACCCAGTATGGCCGTTCTTATGTCTAATACAGAAGGGAAAGTCCTGTGTTCTTGTGCTGAATCAGCCAGGAGTTGTTCTCTGCTTACTCCAGGCTCTTCAATATATTGCATTAGGTCAGGGATACCGTAATTACTCCTCTCCTTGCAGCAGCATGGCTGAAGGGTGCATTTTATCATCCATGCCTGAGTATAGGTAGATTAAGGCTAAACATGGGCTGGATGAGTCAACAGAATCGTCCACATAAATCTCTCGGAGCTACCAGACCAGCCTTCCATTCTCCCTTCTAGCCTGCCAGCAGACTGTAAGGTGCAAGATGGATGGAACCAGGGACCCAAGCCTGTGTGGCGCTGGGCACCTCCTGCAATGTTCAGAGCACCCTGCCCTCCCATTGAAGCCTCCGAAAATTGAAGGCACCCAGCACCTTGCAGATCTGGGCTCCAAATCAGCCCATATGTGTCTGTGGGCCAGGGTGAACCAAGGCTGTTCACATCCCTGAGGGACCCATGGGCCTTGGACCACACCCACCCCTCAGGAAACCAGTTTCCCCTCCTCTTTTCTTCCTTGCACAAGTTATTTTGATCGGTGAACAGCTCCCACACCCGCCTGCCCTCAACACCTCCTGAAAGCGAGCTGCTCGCTCTATAGAAGAACAAACTCGGGTGATGATTTATGAGGTGTCTTAGCACATTGTGCCGCATGATGGCGGAACAAGACTTAATGAGCCGCAGACCTTTAACACAAACAACAGGACGGGATTTGTGCTCTTTCTCCGGTGTATGTGAAGATCCTTTGCCACCAGCTCTGCCTAATTGGCAGCCAGCAGCTGGGAGACGTCTCTGGGAGAAGGGTTCAGCTGAGAGCCAGGTGCCATTATTTTGGCAAATAGTAAATTTGCTGGATAATACATGTTGGGGGCATTTAAACCGATCTGCGAGGTTTCCGCTGGAAATAAATAAAAATGGTTTCCTGGAAAAGTAGAAATGGTTCATTTTAGCCATTTCAAAATGTCCGTTTGTTTAGGATTGTAGCTAATTTTTAATAGCAAGAAAGGGTGAGAACACCTCCAAAGACCCAAAACTAATTGAACAGTTTTATTTTGGGCCTTGTGCCCCAGCCATACAGACAGTCAGTGCATCATTCCTGATTCCCCACCACCATCTGTGGCTCAGTGCTAGTGCCACAAGTCCTCCTTTTCTTTTTGCGGATACAGACTAACACAGCTGCTACTCTGAAACTACACAGTCTGGTTTCCCAGCTCCCACAGTCCTCAGAGTTACAAACATCAGAGTGAAGAATTGACCGGTCAATCACACACCTCATGTGGAACCGGAAGTACACAAGCAAGGAGCAGCAGAGACACTCATCCACCTCCTCAAAAAAAAGCAAATACCGTGTTAAACATAAACTAGTAAAGGCAAAGTAATATTTTTCTTCTGCATAGTAAAGTTTCAAAGCCGTGTTCAGTCACTGTTCAGCTGTAAACTTTTTAAAGAACAACCATAAAGTTTTGTTCAGAGTTACAAACACCCTCCGTTCCGGAGGGGTTCATAACGTTGAGGTTCTGCCACTGTTTGTTCAGGACTGCTTTGCAGGGGTGTGTGACTGGTGGGGTGACCACACACTGCGGAGTCCAACCTGGTGGGGAAGGATATGAGGGGAAGGGTTGCTGTGGCCACATGGGGGGGGTCTCAGGCGGGCAAGCTGGGGATATCATGGAGGGCCGTGAGGGCCGGGGGAAAGAGAGAGAATCCCCTAAAACCTAATGCAGAGCCAGCGTTGGACTCTGCTGGAGGCAGTACGGTAGCGCGTGGCTGGAGGGGAGGGGAGAGAGGAGCGGATCAGGAGGGGAGGCGAGGCCAAAGGAAAGGGGGGCAATTAACAAAAGGCTGCTGTTTGCCTTTTCTCAGCCTGTGCAGGGAAGAAGGCAAATAAAGCACAGAAATGGTTGAGTTCCCCTGAGATAAACAAAGAGCATTGGACATGGTCCAACCCTGCCCATCTCCATAGCCGGTGCAGAGCCAGCGGTCAGTGGGGCACACAGAGGGGGCAGAGCTCCCAAAGAAACTGACCTCCAGCTCTCTGGGTGATGAGCATGCCAGGTCTCAGCTCCTCGCTAAGGAAAGAGGGATCAAGTGAAAGGGGGTGGCCATGAGGCAGGAGGCTGGCTACAGATTCTGAGTTAAAGCAAAAACCAGGCCAGTGGGTGGGGACTGGGGAACCCTGGGAACTGAGTGTGCCAGTTCTCAGCAAGGGAAGCTGCAGGCAGGTGTCCACACAGTCAACTCTGGGAGCGTTGGGGAGATGTGTTGATAGACAGATATTCACAACCAGAGATAGGAGCAGGAAGGTTCTTGGAAGCCCCACTGACTCCATGCACCGAGTTTGTCAGTACTCAGCCAGGGGGAGGGACTCAGAACCAGCTGCACACCAGATTCCATCTCTTTCTCTCCTAGCCAACCTGTGCATGGTGCATTGCTAGGAAACACAGGTTTGAAGAGGGATCCTTTCTCTCTCTCTTAACGTCTCTCAGACCTCTAGAGAATCTGTCCTGAGTGGAATTTAAAAGAACAATTGCCCGAGGGTCTCTTTCTTTCACTCGCAGTTCTGGTGCTTTTTCTTCACACTGATCCGTGCAGCGCCTTCTTAGGCTCCAGTTTTAGTAGCAGGGAAGCTATATCTGTGCCTAGGAAATGGCAAATTCTATTTAACTTGCCATTGTTCCCAGCACAATAACAAAGGCAAGGTGTGTGAGAACAAAGTAGCAGGGTAAATAGAAACAGGAAAATGCAGCTCAGCAGCAGAGCCTTGCCATCACTGCTCAGCACAGGCATGGGAGCTGCGGAGCTCTGGTGTTGGGGGGGTGTTACCGCGTCCGAGCTCTGCTCAGCTTTTCCACCAGCTTGCTAAGCTCTCTGGATGGTCGCACAGAACGTTTATGGAGGATGGCTGACCCCTGGGAGGCCTGTCAGTGGTTTGGATACATGGGCCTGGCACCCCCGTTTACGTGCCCATGGGATGCAGATATCTAAGGGGAAAATCACGCATTGCAGCCACAGATGCATGGGCGAGGACCAGGGCCACCAAGATCTGAGCACCCCACTTGGTTGGCAGCGGGTGAGGAGCAGGACCACCAAGATCTGAGCACCCCACTGGGCTGGCAGCGGACAAGGGCATTGGCTATTGGCCAAGATGCATCCTGTGGATGCAGGGAGAGAAGAAACTGCATTGATAACTGGGTTGAGCTGCATACCCCTCAAAGGTAATGAAAGAGTTAACTAGAGAAGAGTAATCAGGGCCCCTGGCTTCACTGGCAGGTGGGGCAGGTGCCTCTGAAGATGAAGCCCAGCTGGGTGGTGAGCCTAGGGAGAGGGAGCCCAGATGAGGAGGCTGGAGGGAGAGAGGGGAAGAATGCTGGGTCCTTCTCTGTTTGCTAAGGACGGGAGGAAAGGCCTGGAGAGACGCAGAAGTGCAGCATGTCTGTGAAAGGCCCCGAAGGAAGGCCAAGGTAGGACGAGCAGTGAGGTTTCAAGGGAGCAGACCTTAGCTGCTCAGGGCAGGATCCCTGGACTGGAACCCAGATGAGGGGAAGGATCTAGGTTTCCCTGTTGAGTTTGGAGCTGGGCCTTCAGAGAGAAAGCCCTGGGAGTGAGACCTCGCACGAGAGCAGGGAGATCTCCTGCAGAGCCTGAGAAGGGGGGAAGAGTTGGGGGGAGGGAGCCTGGGTAGTGGTGCAGAATTATGTTTATCTGAGTTTAGTTTACTGGACTCTTTGTTTGCCCAGGAAGGGGCAGGAGAGAATGTGAATTGGCTGGAGAGCAAGGTCATCATGAGAAGAGGCTGGGCTGGAGGGGCTGTTGGTGGGACCACCAGGGAGGAGATCCTGCTACCCCACAGCCAGCCATGAGGGGGGCACATCAGCAAGTAACTCCTCTCCAGTAACACTCCAGAATGGATCTGAATTTGGTGTCATGCAGTCTGGCTGATGTGATGCTCCGAGCCACTAAGGGAGTTGGGTCTGGTACACCTAGATGACACAACTGTGATTGGTTATTCTTTGCATTCATGGATAAGGAATGGTCTTTGGACCCGTGCAGAGTGCTGGTGTTGTAACCCACACACCGCCCGAGTGTGGTGCTCTGTTCCATTTAGTGGCACCGAGACCACTTGGAGATTAATGAGTCTGCTACAGCCTTCGTTAAGAGCCATGTGACCTTTAGCTCATACACTAAACTCCAGAGATCCCAGGTTCAATCCTACCTAGTGGGTTCTGTCAGACTGATAGCTGGAGCATGTGGAACAACTTGTCCCCCAAATGACTCCTTGTCTGGGGAAGCTGGGGGGAAATGCAGGCGTCACAATGTCTCGCAGACTCAAGGCGGACACGCCAGCAGTAGCAGGTGGTTGTGGAGCGATCCTCAAAGAGGGAGAAGCTGTTGGATGCCTGGGGCCTGGCAGGCGTTGGGACCAGCAAGGCTGAGAGTCTGTTTTACAACCGCTAAATCCATGGATTAGGAAAGGGAAACCAGCAATACCCTCAGTTAGTATCAGAGCCCTGAATTTAGCCCTATTGCAATGGTTGGGGGTACTTTAAAAGGGTGCCTTCTCATTATCCAGCCAAGTAGCAGAAGACAGAACAGGAGACTGAGTTGCTGGTAATTTGATTTTTACCAGTTTTTTCACGTAACTGAAAAATTCCCAGGTTTTACAAAAGCAATTATTTGTTTTTTACTGATTTTTTTTTTTTTCCCCCACCTGAATTCTGGACCACACAAGTACATGAAACCACTCAGTATGTTAAATTAATCCAATCCGTTACATTGGGTAAACCAGTGGGTCTCAAACTTTGGGTCGGGACCCCAAAGTGGGCCGTGACCCTGTTTTAGTAGGGTTGCCTGAGCTGGCTTAGACTTGCTGAGGCCCAGAGCCGAAGCTGAAGACCTGAGCCCCACCACCTAGGGCTGAAGCCTGAGGGCTTCTGCTCTGGGTGGCGGGGCTTAGGTTACAGGCCCCCTGCCTGGGTCTGAAGGTGGGCTTCAGTTTTGCCCCTCTCGTTCCCGCACAGGGTGGTGGGGTTTGGGCTTTGGCCCCTCATCCTAGGCTGCGGGGCTTGGGTGGACTCGGGCTTCCACCACCCCCATTCGGACTGCTGGGGTCATGTAGTAATTTTTGTTGTCAGAAGGGGGTTGCAGTGCGATGAAGTTTGAAAATCCCTGGGCTAGACTAATTGATTATTAATTTAATACATCTAAGTGCGAACGTTACTCTGTTAAAGTAAGGCCTTGTAGCACAAGATACACATATACAAGCACATGCATGTGTGTATGTACCATTATGTGCAATGCATGAAATAAACCAAGCCATGAAATAAACCACAGAGCTTTGACTGACAGTACTCTGACTTTTCTCTATTTGCTGGTTTTCTCTGTCCTCCTGTCCCTCCGTATTAATCCCAGTATTTACCCAGAAAATGTTGATGTTATTTTTTTTTTGCACCGATTCTCATCCATCTTTTAATATTTATAATAAGCCCAATAATTTCCTGGGAGATGTTCAACAAAGTAACAACGGACAATGAAGGGCCTGGCTTACTGGTAACTCTGTTTGCCGGTTCCTTGCCTTCCCCAACAGTGCGGGAGTTGTGAAATGGCAGCGTTCTGATACCATCTGCTGGTAGCAAGGCAGCAATGAGATCTACCACTGATCCCATAAGCCGCGGCCAGATCACCCTCCCTCAGTTAGAACAACTTCAGAGCTCCAGAAGAAGGCTAGCAAGAGAAATACTAAACAAGCAGCAGCTCATGACATGGAGGGGAGGAGGGCAGGATGGAAAATGGGACACTAGGACCAACAGATTTATCAGTAAGTAATATTCCCTTGTGCCTCTCTTCTCCCATCGAACAACATCAGCTTCTTGGATAGACTGCTGATGTAGCTAGCAGTATCTGCCCACGGGCAGTGCAATTTTACTGGCCACTAGCAGGGTCCTACAGCCAAAGGGGCAACATGAGAAGCAGAAAGGCCCTCGCTGACAATGTCATATGACTCACAGTGTTGCCAGTTCATGGTTTAATTCTTGCGATATTTGGTGCTTTTCTTAAAGCCTCAGCTCCTGGAGTCCTGGGATGAGGTGAGATCTCAGGCATTTTCTTTTTTAAAGAAAAAGATAATAGGCCTTGTTTTCAAGCTTTTCTTGGATGCCGCATCAACCTGAAAGGCTATGACACTGGCAGACAAATTCAAAGAACCCCAAAGTTTCCGTTTTGAAATCTCATGATTTTTCACCCAATCCCATGATTTGGGGGGGCACTCACAATTTTGAAACATTTGTGGTTGACGATATTAGGAGGGGGTGACGACCATGTCGCCACCACCTTAAACACCTTGGGCATGAAGAGGTTACTTCTGTCACAAGTGACAAGATCAGAAGATGGCAACTGGCCTGCTCATGAGCTGTGCTAATGCAGTCGAAGACCCAGCTAGCCAGGGTGACTTTAGCTGTAGCTTTGGCCTTGTATCTCTCAAAAAAGACAGTTGCTTTGACTTTCTAAATTCTTGAGAAAGACAGAATTTGAGAACATGCCTTGCCTCCATCCCCCCAACGCAGCCTCTTGTCCTACAAGGGATACCAAGTAATAGTTCAGAGAGAGAGGAAGAACAATGGGTTAATTCAGATGGAATTTGGGATTCAAAGATTGTCAGGTGCTCAGATACTCCGGGGATGGGCACCAAGATTTGTACCAAAGATAGATGGTTGTGTTGTGGGATAAATAGATGGGTAACAAAACTGAAGAGCAGCCGTGTTAGTCTGTATTCGCAAAAAGAAAAGGAGTACTTGTGGCACCTTAGAGACTAAGGAATTTATTTGAGCATAAGCTTTCATGAGCTTCATCAGATCCGCTGAAGAGAGCTGTAGCTCATGAAAGCTTATGCTCAAATAAATTCCTTAGTCTCTAAGGTGCCACAAGTCCTCCTTTTCTTTTTGCAAAAACTGAAGAGGAAGCTCGGGAGGGTGGAGTGGGAAACGGGACTCTGGCCTAACTCCCTGCTAATCAGCCTCTACCAACTCTCTGCTAAGTGTCATGAATGCAATGTTGTCAGCCTAAATCTGCAGCCAGCTTGAGATAATAGCTCTGAGAGGTGTGAACTGTCCCAGTCATCTCAGTGGGGTGTTAGCTCTGAGATGACTCTCTTTTACTATTAGTGTTATTAACCATTTAACTGCTGATAATTTTATAGCAAAATTATACAGCTAATGTGCTGAGTCCATCACCCCAGATGGACTCTCATCCTTCCCCAGCTGTCAAAGACCCCAACATCCCTTGTATCCAGCATCAAAAACCTCTAGCTTCACCCCTTCTCCCTCCCTCCACAAGTACTTTTACCATGTATCTATGGCCTGTCAGTACAAAAACCTCTGGCAGATCAAAAATGAAGATGTGCAGAGAGCATAAAATAAATTGAATTGAATAGCAAAGTACTCCTGAGGCTGCTGCCTCGATTGCATTATTCAGGTCCATGTTTAACTCCATAAAAGCCCCCATTTTTTTAATTGAATTAGGGCTGCCACAAGATTTCCTGTGTGTCTCCTCAGGGGCGCTGCCAAATCCAGGGACGCTGCTGAAGAATTTAAGTACATTTTTCTCTGGACCCTGGCTAAGTGATTCATAGATGGTGACGATCACTATGATCCTCTAGTCTGACCTGCCGCACAACACAAGACTAAATATGCCATGGCCTCAGGCGGGAGTCAAACCTGGGTTAATGTCTCGGAGGTAGCTAGAAGCCTCCCTGAGGATCAGACCCTTAAGGCTTAAAGTCCAGTGCTGGATCCTCATTGATGACCTAGGTGTCTGTATATAACCCGCACACTCTCACATGGGAACTACAGGGGCAGAAAAACATAGAGCCAATTAGTCCGTTTCTGTAAAATAAAAAGCACCTTCATAAATCCCCAAATCCCTTCTTGGGACAAATAAGGAAATCAGCTTTATTTTGACCAGATCCTTAGTTCTCTGCTTCTCTGTCAGTTTCACAATAGAGCAGCAAAACCCTGCAGAGCATGTGTCACAGTGTCATGGCCCCAGGCTTCAAACTCACAGGCCATACAACTTCAGTGTTGGCCCCCGCAAAAAAAACCCCAAAAGGATCAGACAGACCAAACCGGGATTGGACACTGGATTATTGAAATGCTACAAGTAAGAGGCTCTCTCTCCTGAAGTTTGAAGCCTGGCTTGGCAGAGCTGAGAGATGTGTCTAAGCAACCGCACTTTTAGGTGCTTATTCATCTCCAACATATCCCACTAACCCTCTTCGTTACTCCTTCCCAAGCTGACTTGGGTTACACATATGGAGGCAGAATAACCCTGGCAGAGGCAGGCTTATTGTGAAGCAATTAATCCCTTTTTTAAAAAAAAAAAAAAAAAACCCTCTCTCATGCATCGGATCACAGCATCCCTAGAAGTCGAAAGGTCCGTGCTGCTCAGACCCAGCAGTAATTGGTGTAAGACAGAGGTTTTCTTTCCAGCGGTGACAGAAGAAAGTGCGTCTCTAGCAGCCTTTTCATGCCTCTGCTATAGAGGGACAATGCAATTATCTCAGCAGACGCATTATGATACTGCAAAAAATAGAACCTGAGATGGAAACGGCTCCTCCCCGCTTGTATTCAATGATCGATGGAAAATGACCTGTTTGTTACCGGGTTTTAGTTCGTTAGTTTATTCATAGACTCTTGTAACGTCTAGCTCTGCTGAGCACCGGACACTTCCCCAAAGGGAGTTTTATTGACTCAGCACCCCCAGCCTGGGGCAGTCCATCCTCTCCCCACCCCTGGTAAAACAAAGCGAGGGATTTCTTCAGCAGCAGCTTGCAATTCTGCATTCAGGTAGCTGTTGTTATTATTATAATTTTTTTATTAAAGGGAGTATTATTAACCCCCTTTGATCAATAAGGAAATGAGGCATGGAGAGATAAAGTGGCATGGCCAATTTAAAGAGGGTCAGTAGCAGAGCCAGGCATAGGACTCAGCTCTCCTGAGCCTTCGCTACATCCATCCTTCCTCTCATCAGCTGATTGGCCTGGTGCTCCAAATGCTGCCTGCAGTTTGCAATAAACTAGACTTATGAGACTGGGAGCCGGATCAAAACCTTTGAAAATCAGGGCCTAAAAGTTCATCTGGAAGCTGCAACAGATGAGATAGAGTGGAGAGAGGGGGATTCAGACATACTCACGTGGCTTTGGAAGCACCCCCCCCCCCAATTTCCCTGAACAACAGCTACCTGGCACTACCCGGAGCATGCTTTCAGGAGCATTGGGCTGTGCAAGATCCACTGGGCTTTTTCTGCCTCTGTTCCTTTGAGCTACGCTCCTTTTGTGGGGTCATTCTGCTTAGAAAAGAGCCTCAAGTTGGGCACACCTGCTGGTTTTTCATTCCCATTTGAATGTGAGTGTTCATTAACTAGTGATGAATGGCAGCTCGGAGCCTGCAAAAACAGCACTTGGCTGCTCAGATGCCAGGTGCAACGCAATGAGAGGGAGAGAGACCCAGTCTAGGAAGCACCATGCACTTGTGTCCAAGCCCCACCTTTGGGCTACACCCGGGTGGCAGAACTTGAACCCAGATCCTGGTAGTTCTCCCCTCTCCTCCCCACCTTGTCCCCCCCGCAAGAAGGCAGCAGGAATAAAAATAAAGGAGCTGTAACATGCTGGAGGAGGAAGAAAGTAATTGGCCAACACGGCTTAGTGAGGGAACATCCAGACTTCTCCCACCCCCACCCAGCCAGGGGCTGTGCCAGCGACTGGCAAAGAACAGCTGAAGACAACAGGTGAAACCCAGCTATATTCTATTGGAGTCACCTCACATTGGCTTTGGATCAGGCCCTTTAATTTCCAACAATTCAGCCAATGTCAAGGAAGTGCAACCCTGGAGGAGGTGTGGGCACCCCCTTGAGAGGCTCGACCTTGATCCCTCTGAGATCAACAGGATGGGCACAGTACAGGCAGTGGTAGTGCAATCTTCCCCTTCCTGCCCACAGATCCCCCCCAGTCCTGGGGCAAGAGGGTGGATTGCTGTCTATGGCTTAGCCAATCTCTGGGTGCTAGGCCGAGGCTGCCCTGGCACCCCAGGAGTGCCAGGAGCAATGTGGGGCACGGGCAGGTGGATGCAGCTGTAGTAATGGTGCTGTGTGTTCGGCAGCAGAGGTATCTCCCAAGGGGAGGAGTAGAAGCCCCATGAACTGAGTCATTTAAATCTAGACCAGCTCTAGAGACTGGATAATATATAGCAGGGACCAATCCTGCCTGCAGGCTCTGTGGGGCAGGAATTGTCTTTTTGTTTGTACAGCGCATAGCGCAATGGGATCCCGCTCCAGGCCCGGGGCTACCACAATACAAAGATTAGCAAATGCATGTGACGTGACCAAGCTCCCATGTCCCTGAGCTAACTCCTTCCACCTTGGATCCAAACACTCCTACATTGTCAATGGGGGTGCGTGTCTGAGAATCTGAGCCCGGGTTGGGGTCTGAAATCCACAGCGCCTCCCCATTCCCTGTCCTGGGCTGAGCTCAAACCCTAGCTCCAGCTGGAGATGTCACAGCTGAGCTCTTTCTAATGGGTCCGAACCCCCTTCATAGGTCTAGGCAATCCCAGCTCCAGTGACAATCCAGAATCCAAACCTGGATTCCAATTTGAGGGGAGGGTTGCGGGGGCTCCCTCTTAATGTCAGCGATGCCCAGTGTGGATCGCAGGATGCCCAGTGGGGACACATCAAGCAGGCAAGGACAGGTGCTGTGCTCAATCTGCCAGAAGCCCCTTTGGAAATCAGGTGTTTGGGAGTATGTAGGGGGATGGGGTGGGGGAGCAGAATTCTGGGGGGCGTTAGAAATGGAGTGTCTGCTTGGCTAGGTTGTCTCGAGGACTTAGCATGTGAAACCCCTGTGTTGTGTGTACCCCTCGGAGCCTGACCTGCAATGGATATGAGTCTCTTACAGCCCCCACTGGGGAAGCTTGGCTCGTTAGTTCAAGCTGTAGCTACTCATGCCTTTAGTTCTGGAGGACCCCAGTTCAATCCCTGGTACGGCAGCCTTCCGGGATGCACCTCACAACCCCCTGTTGGCAAGGAGGCCAAGGACAGAATGGGCCAAAGGGACCAACCACTTGGGAGCTTACACTGCCAATAAGTACCTTCAGCGTCTGGACCAGATGGAGGATCATGGGCCAGTATGTGAAAGTCGCCCCACAGGAGCCAGGGGTGGACCTGTCATGGCCTGCTTTCACCTGAGCGGCTCTTTGCAAGGAGCAGCAGCTGTCCTACACCAGAGCAGAGGCAGATGGCTCTGTTCATCTCTTCCCCCAGGACACAGGCTGCACCGGGGTCTGCCAAGCGGAGGCAAGAACACGTCCAGGCCGTTTGATCATTTCCACATTTAATTAGAAACGTATTCAAACCAGCGAACCCCTCGCTGCATGTCAGACGCTTCCCCGAATGCGTTGGCGAGGCAATCGCTGGATGGTGTTTAAAAGGCTGCCACTGTTCAGTGTAATTCTCACCTTGGGTCCCAGCTGATGGATGCTCAGCGCCAGGTAGCCTGTAAAATCCCGCTACAACGTGACACAGACCCAGCTGCCTGAGAGGAGCAAGCCCCACCTTGCTGGACAAGGTTCCTTTCCATTGTCCTCTCTTGTAATGCCAGCTGGGGTGGAACTGGAGGAGGTGGGAGCTTCCAAAGAGCAGGGACCCCTGCTGAAAGATGACACCTCTTGAGAGCGGCTGGGCTTGGAGGAGCTGTGAACTTTACATAGCAGGTGCTTGGTGAGTCTCCAAAGCTTAGGCCCTGGGGAAGGTCCCATCTTCCACCATCCAAAGGAAGCAGGCACCTGGGCTACCCCACCCAGAGTGGAAGGGCAGTGCCGCGACCGGGGCTAGGTACTAGAAGCCTGGCTGAGGCTCTGAAGCGGGGCAGAAGCCAAGTGGACACCAAGTCACCTCCTGGGCAGCTATGCAGGAGGAGAGATGCGTCCCAGAGGTGGGATGGCCATGCCCTCGCTTGTGTCGCTTTCTGTCCTCTCTCTCAAGGTCCAAAAGCCTGTCTTCAGGTCCTGATTCAATAAGCTGAGTGCTGATAAGATCTGAAGTCATTTTCCTAATGATGGGCCATCTCAGCCAGATAACGTAATTACAAGATTGTCCCCTCACGGCTGCAAAGTGGAGTCTAAGCAGCTGTTACGGTAATGGGTTGGCTTGGGACCTTTCGGGAGATGGAGAAGAGGCTCCTATTCCCTTTGCAGATGGGAATGGGGCCTTGTGCTTCTGACACCTCCTGCCACATCCAATTATACCTCCAAAGGGGGTTTCCTACCCCTCTGATAGTCTCTAGCAGCGACTAAACCTAACAGCTGAGCTGGATGCTATTTAGCACTCAGAAGGCTGTACCAGCTTTAGCTAACTCCTCCCCACAGCACCCCCTGCGAGGTAGGTAGGTCAATATCATCCTCCCCATTTTACAGATGGGGAAAACTGAGGCACAGAGCGGCAAAGCAACTTGCCCAAGGTCACCCAGCAAGTCAGCAGCAGAGGTAGAGGCAAAGAATGCTGGTGTCCTGGCCCCCAGTGCTGCGCTTAGGTCACTAGACCACAGTCTGCGCCCAGCCGTGGCTACAAGCGGCTCTCCGAGCAAGGCTCCCTGCTCACAATTTGTTTGCTTAAATTAACTACTAGTCTAAGAAGACAGGGCAGGTTTGATCTGTTGTGTGTGTGCTCCTGGTGGGACATATGCGGCAAAGAGCTGAGCTCTGTTTGTATCCTCCGGGCTCCTCAGTGGGTAGGGTGGGGAGAGCCATGCTAATGTCCCAAGTGGAGTTTCGTCGGCACTGGTAGAATAAATACATCGCCTCCATCCCAGGACAGGAAGAAGAATGAAAAGGTCGGTGTGGATTGTGGCAGCAGCGTGCAGCTAAGAGGGAAAGAGGGGATGGAGCAACAGTCTGTAGGGGGGAGAGAGAGAGAAAGAGAAGGAAGATGACACAAGGCTGGGGGGGGGGAATGTGACAGCAGTCCACTGGCAGAGGTGGGAGAGAGAACACGAATGGGCAGGGGTCCACCGAAGAGACACCAATGGCTGCCTGGAGGCGTGGGAACAGCAGCAGCAACCTGTAGGCGAGTGACAGCCATCCACAGGCAAGAGGGAAAGCGGCGCGAGTCCAGAGGAGGGGGAAAGAAGGGGGGAGCGTGGCCGCAAGTAGAGGGGAGAGGGAAAGAGGCAGCTGTTTGGGGGAGGGGAGGGAAAACAGTCCCCTGGGGAAAGAGAAAGGGTGACTGTGGCACTGGGTGGAGGAGGACCCGAGGGGGATGGGGGTGCCGCTTAGGGAAGCGGGGGGAGGGAGGGTTTCTGTCTGTGGCATCCTCTTGTCTTTTTAACCTAGCTCCCCTCTTCTCCGTGGGCAGGTGCTCCGAGCAGAGCCAGCCCCCCTGGAGGGCTCTGGGCCACAGAGAAAGGAGATTGCTGTCAGAGATCAGAGAGGCAGGGACCCAGCACGCTCAGGGAGCGTCTCACTCCCAGCGACCCCCATTAGCCCAGCCCAAGAGACAGTGGATACCAGGCCTGACCCCACCGGGGCGCCCACACAGAGGAGAGAGGGTGCCAGCCAATTCCCCACTGCCCTGCTGCTCTGACTGGGGCGAATGCAGGAGAGAATCAGGCCCCCTGGTCTCCTGCCTGCCCCCTGCCGAGGGGACGCACCCAGCCGTCACTGCTTCCTCTTCACCACCTGCCTCAGGTGCAACTCGCTCTCCGCCGCCACAATGGGCTGCTCCTTCTGCAGGTGGTAGTTGATCAGGTGGCTGATGCTCTCGAACCGGATGTCCTTGGTCCTCACCTGGAGCAACAGAATGGGGAGGGGGGTGGGCATGAGGCGGGGAGTGGGCAGGTCGCACTCCACCCAGAGAGGAGGCTGATGCGGCTAAGCGGGACGGGGTGCCCGTCAAGGACATGCGGGCTGATTTCGGGGAGCCCAGCCCGCTCCTTACCACACCCTCAGGATCCACCAGCAGCAGATGCTTGGGCTGCCCGCCGTTCATGCCTGTCAGGACGTACTGCCCGGGGTTGGTGATGCTGTCCCTCACCAGGAAGTCCCCGTCCATCTGCAGCAGCTTCTCCGCGTCTCGCCGGCTCATCTTCCCATGGTACCAGGGCTCCCGCTTCAGCTGCTCTTCCGTGGGGGCGATGGGAGCCTTCCGGGTGGGCGGGCTGGGCCACTGGTCCTCTAGGGGCGGGCTGGCCCTGCCGGCCACCGTGGATTCATGCAGCTTTAGGGCATCTTCGAAAGGCCCTGCAAGAAGCCAAGACTATAAAGCAAGGAGGGGACAGGCCCTGGCAGCTACCCTAGCCAGGATCACATCACTGGGCTCCCAGTCCCCAGGTCTACTGCCAGTCGGGTTTGGGAAGAATTCTCCCATTGCTGGACCTTGGGCTGGCTCTTTTAAAGGCCTTGAGCCAAAGACCAAAAGCAACTCCCACTATTCTGTTCTAGTGAGGTTCCTTCGCTCCAAGAGCCGCTGTCTTACTCATGTCAAAGAGATCCTTGGGGGGGCTCTCCTCGCGCTCCCAGCCATCCAGGCACTGCGTGTTGACGTACATGTGCTCTTCGTAGTCGCGGCATCCCAGGGGCTGGCCGTCTGCCTGGAGGTAGCCGTCGCAGGACTGGCCTGGAAGACACAGTGAGGGCCAGTGAGCGCCGGCAGGCTCTGCGCAAAGGAACCACAGAAGCCGGGCCTGCCCTACCGGGATCCATGGGTGGCGCGAGAGCGAGGGAGGGAGGCTAGCCCCTCACCCCTTCTGCCTGAGGCCCTGCCTCTTCTGTGACCCCCTGCCAGAGCCCAAAACCCCCCTCACTGCGGCCACTGGCCTCCACCCCAGGCTAGCCCCCCGGAGCACCGGGAAGGTGGGCGGCACAGCCCCAGCCTCACCTTGGACCAGCAGTAGGGAACTGGAGCCGCACGCAGAACGGAAAGTAGGAGGGGAGAGCTGGGGTCAAAGCATGGGTGGGGCCACGCCTGGATGTTTGGGGAGGCACAGCCTCCCCCAGCCTATGATACCCGCCACCCATGCTAGGATCGCTCCCTATGATCTACCTTCTGGTGTCTTGTCCAGTTCAGTTGTACCAATGGGGTACAACCACTTCCCTGGGGAAGTGATTTCCACCTACTCTCCTCCCTGCTAGGAAGCTCTCCTGCTCCATGCAGCCTCAACTTCCCTCTGCTGAGTTTCACCCCATTGCTCCTCCCTTGGCCACGCTCTCCTACGCTGATCTCATCTTCCCCTGGGTCCTTTCCCCTCCCTGTATTTGGCCCTTTCACCCTGACTCACTAGGGGAGGAGCAGGAAACAAAGCTTCCTAAATTCATCTCTGATGGGAGCAGCTGCTGTAACATCCAGGGGAGACTCGGGGACAAGCTCATTGGTGGCCAGAAACACCCCCACCCCTGACAGTTCCCCCTGGAGTCCATGTGGTGATGGTGCAGAAGGATCAGCTGACGTGCCAGGCTGTGTGACTCATGCTAAAGAATTGGGTTTGCAAAAGGGGCATCACTCCAAGCAGCTGCCCTATGCATTGTTCTCAGCTAGTTTTCTCGTAACCGGGCAGCTAGGGACAGTGATGCCCATCTCTGAGGGTCCTACCACAAGCATTTGCGAGTCCTTGGCCATGCATTCCCGTGCCCACAGGGACGTCAGTCCCTGGGTTAAATGACGCCTTCGAGCTGCAGCACGTACCAGGAGCGTTGCCATCCCAGTGGGAGCCCGGGTGGCTGTTCTGGTCTCTTCTGGCAGGAAATCCAGCCTGTGAAGCAGAAGAATCAGACCTCGGTCCATGCAGCACACATGATGCAGGAGGTTTGTTTCCCCTCCACACGTGGCGAAGGGGTGGGCATGTGATATGGAGACCCAGGCAGTGGACAGGGAGATGTGCTAGGTGGAGGCGGGAGGACAGCTGAATACCCCGGCTTTGCTCACTGCCTCCTCAGGGCCTCCACCCCTTGCTGGCAAATGGAGAATGTTGCTAGGCCTAGAAACACAGCCTGGAGGTCACAGCTCATGGTCACATGGAAGTGTGCAGCAGGTCTCCCCATGACCTCCTTCACCCCTGCACGCTTTAGCTCCCTCCTCTGTATAATGGGGTGATGCGGCCCGTGTGGGGTGACACAGCCTGTGAGAGATCGAGGGGGTTAGTGACTGCCAGTGCAGGGACCGTGGGATTGGCGCACCTCTGTCCCTCCTGTTCTTTGCCTGTTGCACACCATTGCTTCGTCTCCTGACGGCTGTAACACGTTCATCTGGGATTTAGTGGCCTGTGATGTGCAGAGGATCGAACGTTCCCTTCTGGCCTTAAACGCGATGAACCGATGACTCAATGGCTAGAACTTTTGGTAAAATCCCACGCAGCTTTCAGAGGCTGTGATAGTCTTTACTGCTGGACAACAGACCCCCCCCCAAACCCCAGAGGAGGCCGTAGAGCTGTATGGGGCTCACCCTGATGGACCCACCTCCATCCCTGACCCCAGAAGCTACTCCAGAGACACTCCAGGCCTGACCCCGCAGGAACTCACTGGGGGAGTCCTCGATGGCGACAAGAGCCAGGTTTGGTTTTCAGCTTTCAGCATCAGGGGAAAAGGCTCAATTCAACACAGGAGGTTCTGGGTGCAACTGTGGGGTGGGGAGGTTGTGGGGCAGGGGGGAATCGGGGAAGTTGCACAGCCAAGCGTGCTGACTGCAGGATTCACCTGGCTGAAGTGACCAGCACAGGAGGGCTGGGAGTGCACGTGGCCCAGCAACATTCCATGCCTGAGCCGAGAGTCGACGAGTCCCCCCAGGGGAGGTTCCTTCCCCGGGATGCTGTTGTAGTAATCGTGTTCGGCCATCTCCTCTTCGTCACCCCACGCGGATTCCTCAGTCCCCATTATCCTGCGCAACAGAGAACACCGGAGTTAGGGAATGTGGTTAGACTCCAGAGCTGGAGTATCAGAGCACCCAGAGATTGGCAACCCAGCACCCAGACCCAGAGCATCCCCAGATCTAACACCCAGGGCATCAAGAGCCAGGGCATCTCATGATCTAGCACCCAGGGCATGGTAGCACCTACTACTGAGAGCACCCTGGACCTAGCACCCCTAGCTGCAGGGCCCTGTATCGTGTGAGGCAGAGAATGGTAACACCCCAATGCACTGGGCAGAGGACAGTCCGTTCTTCTACCAACAGCCCTGCTGGGGGCTTGAAATAGCTCAGGTCCTGCTCAGGTGATGACTGCAAAGCAATTCCATGAAGGCCTGGCAGCGTGAATGCCACCTTGTCCCCGAGTCTGGAGAGCACCTGGTGGGGCCAGTAGGAAGTGGCTGGGATGCCAGGTCACTTGCCAGCGTAAGGGATGGATGAACGTGGGGGTAGAAGGCTGCAAGGCCTCATTCACCTGGACCAGCTTTGGGAATATGCCTCGGAATTGCTGCCCGGGATAAGGTGAGAAGGTGCAGACCTGCATAAAAGTAGGCCCCGTCTAGCCAGGGCAATCCCAGAGCAGGGATCTGGGTTCCCAGCAGCATCAACAGGACCCGTGTCTCTCACCCCCCCTACCTGTCCGGCGGCACCACCACCTTGGGGGGGCTGTGCAGATACTGCTTGAAGCGCAGCTCGAAGGCCTGTCCCACCGTGTTGATGATGCTCTGAGCCAGCCCGTCACAGCACTCCAGGATGTGGCACGCTGCCCAGCAGGGAGAGAGATACAGACACATCAGACGGGGCATCTGGGACCTTTATCCCATGGCAGGACTGTGCACGAGGCCCCCGGGTGACATGGCATGGGACACCCATCGCTTGCAAAAATGGATGTCCAGTCCCCCAGGGGCCATGTCCCAGCCAGGGGGCAGTGGGAGATGGGCTGCCTTTCAGGCTGGGGTTCAGGATCACACAGAACTAGAGTGGTCCAGAACTGAGGTTCATTTTTTTCTGAACATGGTGGAATCTGGTGTAGCGAATCCAGCTTGGACCCTGCTCAGCTTTTTACCCACCACGCACCGCCACCACCCTCCTCATCCTCTTCACGGCAGGACGGAGCGAATCGGACAATCGGATCCCAGCTTATGTTTTATAAGCCCCCATGACCATGGATCCCCCCTGGAACATCCGTGAGCTGCTCTTCCCCTTCCCTTCCTGCCATAGGGTCACAGGCCCCTTTAAGGGGGGCCAGTCTTGCCTGGGTCATAATTAACTGCCCCCTAGCTTGAGGAGGTGGGACTAATGGGGTCAGGTGTTTGCATGGTGAACACCTGGGCCTCATCAAAAGGCTTGAGAGAGAAGGAGTAGGGAAGGAAGCTGTAGACCAGGCTGCTGTTGGAAGCAGGGATGTCCCTGAGAGAAGCGGTGGCAGATCCAGGGGAAAGGAGCCTCTAGAGTGGAAGAGTCCCTGCAAGGCCACGTGCTGGCAGGAGGGGCGCTCCGGTGGTGAGTTCCCCTGTTACATTCCACACAATAAATGCACAAGAGGTTGTGGAGTGGGAGCCCTTCTCCATACTTTTGACCAACATGGGTCTCCTGGTTAGCCTTGATCCTTCTTTGCTTATCACCCCTCTTTGTTACCCCCGTGTCCTCTCACCCCTGCCCTGCTCACCTCTTTGGTTAATGGGATCCTTTGCCACATAGGCCACATAGTCTGTCATGTCCTGGAGAGAAAGGGAGAGTCAGAGAAGGAAGGGTTTTGTGGCTATTGTTCCTGGGGCCCGGGATCTGGCCTGTGGGCTAAGGATTGGAGGGGCTTGAGGCAGGGCTATGAATCTGGGTGTGAAGGGGAATGAGCCACAATCCCCCTGCTGGCAGATCCCCCCCCCCTTCCCTAGGCAACGTGGGTGTAGGTCCCTGCTCTGATACACACCCTCCTTGGCTGGTGAGGGCCAGGGAGTGCCGCAGACACAGCAAGGGTTACCCGGTGCTGGGCCTCGCCCCAGGGCAATCTGCCCTCTGTAGCGCCCATCGGGCGGCCTGTACTGTAATGAACCAGCTCCCTGGGGCTGACCGAGGGAGGACTGCCCTCTCGTGGCTGCAGCCCAAAGAGGAGATAAAGGACATACTACCCCTGGCAGCTGCAGGAGCTCGCGTAGGAGGTGGCTCGGCTTTGGGGGTGAAAGAAGCAGGGGTCCAGGCCCCAATCCTTGAAGGAAGGAGAGAGGGACGGGGGGAGCAAATTGCCTGTTGCCTGCAGGGATGGAATCTCATTACACTGTCAGGCTCTGTGAAGGGGGTTTGCTCTGGCGGACAAGTGTGCTTGGGGCATGGGGGCCAGGAAGCGGCGTGTGTCCCTCTGCAGGGCCCCCCTTGGGTCAGTGCAGGTATGGCATGGCAGGTCACTGCTTTGTGGATAGGGGTAGATGCTCCTCTGTGGGAGAGCCCTGGACCGACCAACTGGCCAGAGAGGCGTTTCTTTGGCTATCGCTGGCCTTTCCCTGCTTCTTTGTTGTCTCCTCAGGGCTTAGGAGCTGTTGCAAGGCCCAGCTAGAGAGGGAGAGAGGCCAGGCAGGACCCCTGAGCTCTCAGGGTAGGAAACAAGTTGAGGGGGAAGGGAGTTGCCTTCCCCCCGCCCCAGGGTTACCACCTTTGAAATGCAAAATACTGGCAACCCCCCACCTACAAAGCAGGCCTGTCACAACCACAGCCACAAGGCAACTCTGCAGCGTCCCCCCACAGCAACTTGTAGTATCTAGAGAGAGGACACCTGTAGACAAGACTGATAATCTTCGCGGGTCTCCTCGCTGTCCCATCACTGAAACCCTGTCTCACACACTCATGCGCGGGGCGGACAGCTGCTGTATTTGCAATGGTTTTGCTCTGTTGTCGCTTACACCATGGAAGTGGGAACACAGCAGCATCTTTCACTGGACGCGGACACTTTGAACATGAGCTGTCCCAGCGTCATGCAAGAATACTGCAAGGCTTTAGACCCATGTTTAAAAAAAAAAAAATCCCACAAAAAATCTGGCTTTTTAAATTATTTTTCTGGCAAAACCATAAAAAACCCAGAGAGGCCGGTCAAATACCAGCCAGATGGGAGCCCTCCCCCACCCAGCCGTCGGTGCCCAGGTCTGAGGCTGCAGCAAGCAGAAGCTGGTCCACTGGCAGTGTGATTGTTGCTGCCCATTGATCACCGCCAGAGGCAAAAGAAACTGAGGCAGGGGGGAGAGAAGAGAGGGATGCAAAGGGGGCGAGGAAGAAGGAGGGGGAGGAGGAGATGCAGAAGGGAGTGGGGCCACGAGGAGCTGGCGACTCCTCTAATCTCCACCGAGGGCAGCCCTTACCGTGTCTCCTCCCGAAGCGAAGGAGATGGACTGCATGTGGTGGTTGGCAATGATCTGCAAGGGACAGAGGCAGGCGTTAAAGATCTTTGTGAAAGGTCGCTGGGAGGCTCTGGAATCGCTCAGCGCAGTGGCTCGGTAAAGCGGGAGGAGGGTGGGGATGGACCCGCCGCCAGCCCATGCCGAAAGTCGATGCTCTGGGAACCGTCCTGGCTTTCCTCTGCTGCTGGGGGGAGGCGGGAGCTGGGCCGGCTATATCCACCCCACCCGGCCTAGGGCATGTAGGCTGTGGCTCATCGAATGGACACGCCTGCCTCCTGCTGGCGAGCGTGGTTGGTTCAGAAACGCCAGCTTCCCCTCCCTGCTCGGATCGCAGCCGGGAATCCCCCTCTCCCATCATATCGCCACCCTGTGTAGCCTCACTGGCTTGCCTGACTGTTTAAAGGGGATAAAACAACATGGGGGCTTGAAAGAGCAAAGAGTGGCCTAGTGGTTGGAGCACAGGACTGGCAGCTGGGCCCACCTGAGTTCTAATCCCTGCCCTGACACTAGCTCCCCATCCTGTGTAACCCTGAGGTTGTTCTATCCTTGTGATCTGAGGATAAGCAAGGTGCTGCTCACCCACCCTCTAGAGCTAGATACACTGATCCCCAAATTGGGTGGGGCCCAGATCTGGGGGTTGGGCTCAGCCCATATAGGGACAGGTGTTCGGGTGCCTCTCTGTCACCCCGGAGTGGATCCTTTGCATTGGGCGAATGATTCTGGATTTACAGCGGTGAAGCTGAGAGCAGAATTTAGCCCCAGATCTGAATGTTGGAGCTGGCCTCTCACTTTCCCAGTGTCTGGGGGTTCACCGTGGAGGGGGCGGAGTTGCAGAGGATGCTCGGAGGGGGAATACCCAGGAACGACGAGACAAAATTGAGCAAAAGGAAGTGTAAATGGAGGCTGAATGGCCAAAGGATGTTCCTAGCAGTTGGCGTGGAATCATCTTTGCAAGGGGGCACCCCATTGCTTGGGATACGGAAAACTTGACTGGCCAGAGCACTAGAGAAGGACCCTATATGGGGTGGGGTGGACTTGGCAATTCTGTGCCTGTGCAAAGCCCCAGAAGCAGTGGCACAATTTAGAGCAGCCTCAAGGCTGCTCTAATCTGCAGTAGGGGCTGCACAAGTCCCACTGGATAGAGAAGGTGCAAGCGGCCTCCCCTCTGTCCCTGCCCCAACTGGTCCTAGATCTCCATGCCCCAGAGAAGCAATTGGAGCACTTGGGTGGGCACTAACCTGCCGGGTGGTGGGGATCATGAGGTTGAGCCCGTCGATGGAGATGTTGACAGTGATGCTCATCCCAGCGAAGTGCAGGTTGTTCTTGCCCAGGATGGAGAAGAGGGCTTTGTTAGGCGCCTGGGGAGGGAGAAAAGGGCTGAAGGGTCATTGCCTCATCCGGGGTAACGCTGGGTGCTGCGCTCAGCTAACTAGACAGGGCGATGGGGGGACAGTGCAGGAAGCTTCTGCAATTCTGCTGAGCTGCATCAGCCCTGGCACAGCCAGGGAAGTTCCAGCTTCCCGTCTGCAGACAACCGCTCTGCGCAGGTCAACAGTGCTGGGAAGGGGATCCCAGGGGAGAGTGCTCCAAGGATCCTGGGAGAGAGATCCCAGAACCTGAACCTGCCTTAATAACTCTTAGCCACATCTGCTCAGGGTCTGCAAAGCCAAGTCGGCATCATCAGCCCTGTTTTACAGATGGGGAAACGGAGGCACGGTTACCCACCTTCTTCTTCCAGGCCCCTTTGACCCCAGGCACCGCCTCGTACAGTCTGTTGATGGCTTCCCTGCAAGCAAAGAATCAAGCAGTCTGGGGTTAATCGTCTCGCCCCAGTGGCGAGTCTGGGTCAGTGGGACCTGACCTACCCCACCCCACCCCCGCTGCTAAAATATTGCCTTCTGCGTTGTCTGCGGGGGGCGCACTGGGGACCCTTGCAATGACTGTTGGGGCAGGGACAGCTGGTCCACGTAACCTGTGGCTGGGAGCACTTCCCAAGGCATCCTTTGTTAGTGAGCTGGGTGAGAGCCCCCACTCCCAGGGCTGCGACCCTTCCTTCCAGGATCCCAGCCCCCGGACCATGGGGATGCTTTCAAGGGGCCCAGTTCAGCCTTGTTCAGCACCTGCAGTGTTTGTCCTGATTGCTGGTCATCCGGCCCCAATGTGGGGTAAATATGCAGGTCTCCCAATATGCAGAAGCTACCTGGAGCCGGAGGGTCCCTGAGTCCCAGCTAGCAGCTCGGCCTGCTCCCCAAGCCCATGGAGTCCATGCGCCCGAGAGAGACGTCTCCCAGGGACCTCATCCCCATCCCCAGGACTTGGACGGAGGCTGCAGAATTCAGCCTCCACGCGTGTCACCCAGCGCCTTCACCCTCCACCTCCAGCACCCTCCACGTGCTGCTACTGCTCCCACGGCGCTGCGGGGACAGGACCATCAATACGCCGTGGCTGGCAATCTGCTCTGGAGGCTCCTTCCCTCTCCCCTGCCTCCTATCGATCCGCCTGGGGCCACCCAACGCTGCATCGGCAGGCAGGAGACTCTGCCGTTCTGCCCCCCACCCCCCCAGCTTCTCTTGCTACCTGTCTGATTTGCAGATGGAGTTGCTGCAGCAGAACCTGCCCCCCACGTCCCTTACCTGCACCCTCTGGACCGGTGGCTTTATTTGAAATGCACATGGGGATTTCTCAGCTGGGCTGTTTGGGGTGGAGCTGAGGGGTGGGAAAGGGGAGCCAGCCCTGAAGACTGGAGGCCTGCGATCTCCCCCAGACCAGGACAACAGAGTCAGCCTCTGCGCCTGCCCCCCTTCCATGCTGTCTGGCACCCATAACCCATCCCTGCCCGCGCTGTGTGCTATGGCTTGGTGTGGACGCCAGGGGTCAGCCAGGGGGTCCCTTAGGGCCCGCACTGTGTGCCATGGCATGGTGTGGGTGCCAGGGGTCAGCCAGGGGGTCCCTTAGGGCCCGCACCGTGTGCCATGGCATGGTATGCGTGCCAGGGATCAGACAGGGGGTCCCTTGGGGCTTGCACTGTGTGCCATGGCATGCTGTGGACGCCAGGGGTCAGCCAGGCAGGTTGGCTGGACTGCAAGCTCTGTGCAGCACCTGCAGTGGTAGGTGGAGACGAACCCGTCCCACAGGCTTTCTCAGCCCTGAATCTCCGGAAAGCTGGTGCATTCATTTGGAAATAGGGGAAAGCCCGGGGCAGGGGGCCTGGAAGGGCTTACCTGGTAACCTGCGTCCGGGTGTTAAAGTCAAGAGATCTCATGGAGCGCAGCACTTCAATGCAGCCCATGTACTGGAAGAGAAAGGGGTTGAAATCAGCCAGGCTGCAGTGCCCTGCTCAGATCCCCAGCTCATGGGAGGGCAACAGGAGACTCAGCCAGGTGGGAGCAACAGGTTAGGGGGGAGCGGGAGCTAGCACACCCCAAAGAGCTTACGGAATTCACCCACCCAGTTCAATGGACTTGGGCTGCCGGGCTAAAAATAGCAGGGCAGACAGTCGGACTTGGGCTGGAGCCCGGGCTCTGGAGTCCAGCGAGGGGTGCAAAGAGCAGGCATCTCCGAGGCTTTGTCTGTGAGCACATTTCATGTACTGACTCCCACCCTTTTGCCCTACTGGGGGGCACATCAGAACTCTCTGGGGGGGCCAAAAAAGCAGCCCCTGACTGGCATCAAGCGGAGCAAGGGTAAGCCACATCTGCTCAGTGCCCCGTGCTCTCCCCCACTAGTGGTGGCTGTGTATTGTTCTAGAGGTCCAAGAGCCTCCTGCAGCCTTGGCTAACAGAACTGGGGTGTAACCGGGCAGGTGACCTGCCCCTTTAAAGGCCAGGAGGCCGGGGCCACTCACCCCTACCCTGCTACCCATGTGCAGGTGTCGTCCTTCAGGGCAGGAAAGCCCAGCAGTTGACAGCTGGCTGGGCAGTAGAAGCTGCTCCTATGTGGGACCAAAGAGCCTGACTGGGGACCAGGGGTTGGCAAAGGATGGTGGCTGGCTGGGCCAGAGGGTTGGGTTGGCCATAGCCCGGTACCCGCCAGCGGGCATCAGAGAGGCTGTTGCAGCTGGGGCAAGCCTGGAAGGAAAGAGGTGGGATGCTGAGCCTGGATGGTGCAAAGGTCTCTGTTTTGTGCTTTCCTGGACTTTGTTTACAGGACTCTGTTACCCTGGGCAGGGCTGACCTGTCTAGTGACGTGGCTGGGAGGGGCAGGTCATACTGACGGCTGGAGTAGTGACCTGAAGAGTGCAGCGGGGGGAAGCTGAGCCAGAGCACGTGAGAGGCCACGCTACCCTGAGTCTGATCTGGTACGCTGCTAATCGTGCCCCACCTCGGCAGGCCGCACTCATAACTCACTCTCCTGATCGAGCGGGCCCCTCGAATGGTTTGAGGATGTCGGTGCCAGGGAGAAGGGGGCCAGGCTGACACCTCTGGAGTCTTCTGTCTGCACCGAGCAGGGACAGAGCAGACAGCGTGTGGGCAAACTGCCCATGCACCACCCACTTGGCAGGCCTCAGCCCCGAGCTGGAAGGGAGCTTGTCTCTAAGAGCAAGCTCTGTCTCTGTTGCTGTCAGGCCTTGGCTTCTCCACTGAAGCAGCTAGCAAGGGGGCCAATTAGTGCCAGTTGCCATGGGGCTTTGTGCAGCGTAAACACCTTCCCTCTGGGCACCGGACTGATATCCACGAAATTCGTCTCTCGCCAGCTGCTAAACAGCCACCGTGTAGCCATTATTTCCAGTTGCATCTGTCTGCATGCGGGGCCAACCTCCTAGCTGGGAACGTCACTGTGCCTCCCTCCCAGCCCCTACCACTCTTCAGTGGCGCATTAGCTGCCTTTCCAGCAGGCACTGCCAACGAGGTCAGTTTAATGGGTTTGGCAGGGCTCCAGGAGAAAACGCTGGAGACGAAATGTATGGCGGCTGATTAGGGCCATGGCAAGCTTAGGGCTGGAAAGAAATTCACTTGGATCATCCCGCCAGGTGCTCACCTCCTGCAGCGCTCGCCTGCTTATCCCTTGCTAGCGGTGATTAATATGTACATCCTCTCCTGCGGGGGCAACGGGGGAACTGAGCCTAAGAGGTTCTGAGCAACCCCAGTGCTCCTTGGTCTCAGGATCAAGACCTTTATCCTGGCCCCTCTCTTTGAGGGGTGGATACCTGGGGCCAGATCCTCAGCTGGCGTAAACTGGGAGAGCTGATTTGCCCCTTAGACCAGGGGGGAGGAAGGGTGCCTTTGCCAACTCTAGTTACTTTCATTTCAAGGCCCAAGCAGCAGCTTGCTCCCAATCAAAGTCCTGCCTTATGGGGAGGTTGGGGAAGAGGAGAGACAGGACAGTACCCTACTGATGGTCCTGCCTTCTGCTGTGTAGCTACTCTAAGCTCTGGGGGGTGGGACCGATGCAGGAGGATACACCAATGTTTTTGTGCTGGGGAGAATGGGACTTTGCCCTTGGATGGCTCCCTCCAGCACAGGACCCCCCAAAGCCTTTTCAAATAAGTCTGAGTCTCCCAAGACCTCAGTAAATAAGTGTCTTTATCCCCATTTTGCAGAAGAGGGAAGCTGAGGCAAAGAGACAGTGTTATAAGTGACTTGACCTAGGTTGCCTGGCAAGGCAGTGGCAGAGCTAGCACTGCCAGCTGAATTATGGTCCGGGGGAAGTGTTCCGGCCTGTGTTATACAGGAGTCAGGTGCAGTTATCCTGATTCCAAGGCCGGTGCTTTACCCACTGGACCATGCTCCCTTCTTCCCTCCCCTGAGCTTTGACTCCTGCCCTGTGCTCCGCCCGACTGGCATTCCAGCTGCTGCAGAGATGGAAATCTGCTGCCAGCCTACAGCCTCCCCTGCAGCCTCAAGTCTTCACTTTATTAGGAGTTCAGGGTATCCCCTTTCAACTTTTTTGCTCCCTGTTCTATGCTGCAGTGTAGTGGCTAAATTCCACCCCAGCAATGGCTGCATTTCAGTGGTGGGTAAAGAGAGCTATACAGCAAGTGCTTTGGGATCCTTTGGTAAGGAAAGACACTGTTATCAATGCATCTCTTCTCTCTCTCTCTCTCCCCAACACCATGCCCCTCTCTCTGCCTTCTGCCAGCTTCCTCCTATGGCTCCTGTAGAAACTGCCCGCACTGAAGGAGTTAACCTCTGCGCATTTGCTTTTAAATCACGTTAGCTCTCAACCACTGTCCCACACATCAAACATCTGATGATCTATGATGGGGCAGGGGGAGGAGAGAGACAGAGGCTAACCGGAGACATGCTGCCCTGCTCCTCCATCTCGCCTGCAGTTGTAAATTACCACAAGTTAATTGAGACTAAGACAAGGAGCCAAATGCCATCAGCAAATTCAATTACAAGTGTCTCACCCTTTCAGTCCCAAAAGCAGCAACCCTGGAGCTCATAGCACTGTGGTTGAGACTGACCTCCATAGCACCTTGCACCCCTAGAATCTCAGAGGACTTTCACCAATGAACCCTCACAACTCCTTTGGGAAGCAAGTACTTGTTATTACGATACCCATTTTGCAGATGGGGAAACTGAGGCACGTGGCTGTGGTTCCCCCCCCCAACATGAGGCAGCAAATCAGTGGTAGAGATCTGAATTGAACCCCAGAGTCCTGGCTCCATGTCCTGTGCTGTAACCACTAGACCCCACTCCGCTTACAGACCTGGGGCTAGAACCTAGGAGTCCTACCTCCCATCTTCATGCGCTAATTCCTGGACCATCCTGGTGTGTGTGTAACCCTGGAGATAGGCCTAAACCAAAGCCCTAGATCCAAACTTCACAGCTGGCCCTATTTCTACGATGGGCCCAGATTCATCCCCTGTGAAGCCTGGGGGATTTGAACTCAGATCCTAATCTCAGTGCTGGAGCAGAGGCCCCATTGTGAAGGAGTTTGTTAAACTTCCCCCTCCTTTATTGTCTCTTGCTATTCAGCTACCTCTGGGGTAAGGGGCGAGACTGCACTGGTGGGTCCAGGCCAGTTGCAGGGCCAGTCAGTATTCCCAGAGGCACTGGGAAATGGGAGGGTCTTCTGAACCTTCCCCATCCTGTTTAGGTTTCAGAGTAGCAGCCGTGTTAGTCTGTATTCGCAAAAAGAAAAGGAGTACTTGTGGCACCTTAGAGACTAACAAATTTATTTGAGCATAAGCTTTCGTGAGCTACAGCTCACTTCATCAGATGCATTATGCTCAAATAAATTTGTTAGTTTCTAAGGTGCCACAAGAACTCCTTTTCTTTTTGCATCCTGTTTAGGACCCTCATCTGCCACAAGACCTTTTCAGGAAGATCCCTCCAGTGCCGTGGCAGCAGACTCTCCCCTGCTAGAAACCAGCCTGTCCAGCCCCTGGCTTTCTGGTGTATCGATGCGTCTACACGGTCTAGCTATTCCTGCCCCAATCCTGCATGCTTAGCTGTGTGGACGGACCAGAGATCAGGATCTTGGGCCCAGGTTCTCAGAGATATTTAGGCACCTAACTCCCATGGGGTCTGTGTGCACTTCAGCTGGGCGCGAGCGGACAGAAGCACACGAGTTCCGCTTGAGCTAGCGCACTCAACATAGCGGTGTGGAAGTTGTGGCTCAGGCAGAGACTTCGGCTGGCCACGGGAGCTCAGATGAGGGGGCTCAAGAGCCCGAGCTGCCTAAATACCTTTGAGAGTCTGGGCTGGGGTTTGTAAACCCCTGGGTCGAGGAGCATGAGCCTGCTTCGAAGCTGCATCTTTCTGGGAATGCTGCAGGCCCGGGGCTGTGGGAGGCCTTTGGGGAATAGACACTCGGAGGGAGGGAGGCAAGCAAGGCTGGACGGAGAGTGAATGGGGCTCAGCCAGAATGTGCCACGGCCACCTCAAACCCTGCTGGGGCGGCTGGCTCATGCTTTTCTGGGAGCGGGGAGGCAAATCTCTCTCTCCTTTCTCAACTAACCCCTAGGGGCTGATTCTCCCTGACCTTGTGTCAGCAGTTACACCCGTGCAAAGCAGCGGGGAGAGCTGGCTACTCCCACAGCCAGCACAGATGGGCCCAAGGGGGCCTCCTATGGCCTGCAGGCTGGGTAGGTTTCCTCTGGTGGCTCTCAGAGCCCAGGGGCAACAAAATCAGACCACGGCAGCAGGCCCAGCGGCATTTGAATGGGAGACAAAGACTAGGAGACGCACACCCCCAGCAAAGCCATTTCCGTGGTCAAGCATAAGCCCCAGCTTTAAGAATTGGAGTCACGAGGTGAGGGTGGGATCTTGCTGGTGTGTCCACCCCACGGTGGCTTCCTCGGGGGGAGCAGGGAGGGGGTTGTATGTTAGAGTGCAGGATGCACCAGGCCCAACCGAGCCCTTTGGAAACCAAAGCTCAAACCAGCCCATCACCAAAGTAACTGAGCCCCTCCTAATCTTTGATGCCTTTATCCTCACCCCCTGCAAGGTGGGACAGGACTATTATCCCCAATGTATAGACAGGAAAACTGAGGCAAAGCTAGACTAAGTAATTCACCCAAGGAATCTATAGCAGAGCAGGGAATTTAACCCAGTTTTCCCAAGTCCTAGCCTAGCACCCTAACCACTGGGCCCTCCTTCCTCAGCCCAGCTGTACACAGAAACTTAGGGGATGTTTAAGGAGTGGCTTAAGCAGGGCTGAGTCTGCCCTCACTGACACTGGCACAAGTCAGGAGTAACTCCACCAAAGTCAATGACAGTGGCATCAAACGGGGGTGAAGGAGAGCAGTAGGCCATGGGTCTTTGGTGATGCTCTTAGGGTTGACACACTGGGCTGGGAGTCAGGAGAGCTGGATTCTGCTCCTCGCTTCACCAGAGTCACCGTGCGACTGTCCCCACTTTGTGCCTCAGTTTCCCCATTTCTGGTGTAGGGGAGGAGTAACAATACCCCCCTCCACCCCAGGGCTCAGGTCATCAACAAGTGGCTGGAGATCCTTGCCCAGTGAAGGACGAGGTCTCAGTGCAGCTGGCAGCCGAGTATGGGTTTCACGCTGGCTAAGCAGCAGTGAGCTTGTTTTAAACCATGTGCAATTGCCCAGGCAAGGCTAGGTTGCCCCAAAGGACCCAAATCATAATTAAGTCCCAGCTACCGTGGTGTGATGGTGACAGCCTTTGGCGATGCAACACCAAGCCCTCCCAGGGCAGGGTGACACCTGGGCTTTGAGGCCTTGAACAGAGGGAACTTGAATGAGGAAGCCTTGAAAACTGGGGAATTGGATGGTGTGGGGGGAGAATCATCCCAAACTTCCCTCTACCCATGGCCTGGGGGCTCCCATTCCCGGCTGCCAGCCCCGAATGACAGAGGAGCCCAGGGATCCAAGTTCCAAGGTAGCGGGCTCCCAATTCAATCCCAGCTGGGGAGATGCAGTCAGCATGGGAGTTCGTTCAGCCCTGGACAGTGGTGGGTGTGGAGGGGAGGCCAGAGAAATGGGCTTACCCTGACAATGTAGGAGACCCCTGGTCCCAGGACCCGTTCGTCCGGATGGAGCCAGCCCTGCGCCGGTTTATTGATGAAGCTACCTTTCCGGTTCCATTCCTCACCGGCCAGTTTGACTCCCTCGACCCGAGCCGCCTTCCTCCCTCCCACTCCTCGGAACCGGTTCATCACCTGCAGGGAACAAGGAGAGTGGCAGACAGGCTCGCAAGCACTCAGGACAGCAGTCAGGCCGGAGGAGGAACCTGCTGCCTCTCCGGGGCCCCCGGGCTTGGCCGGGGACGACAGGTCCTTGCTGGCACTGGAAGGGCTGCGGCTCAGGAAGCCGGAGGGGCTGGAGAACTTCCACTGGGGAATCTTGGGGATCAGCATGCAGAAGGTGGTCACAGCCTCCTGCTCCTCCGGCAAGCGGGCTTCGCCCAGCGCGGGGCACGGGTTGGCCAGGGAGGCGGGCGGCGAGGGGGCCGGGGTGGCTGCTGCGACCTTGCTGCTCATGGCTGGGTCCTCCGAGGGCGTCACTGAGCCATTGCGAAAGCGACCATACTTGGGTTCTGTTAGCATGCCCTGCCGCTGCGTGTCTGGCTAAGTGCTTTTAGAGTGCTCGCCGGGCACGCTCTGCACTCCTCTCTCCCGCTCGCTGGCCCCCCACCCCCTGCTCCTCTCTGGGGAGGCTCAGCTCACACAATGATGTCATGGTGTTATTGCTTATCCGCCAGGAGCCTGGCTGCCGCAGACCTGGCCTGCACTGCTCCACTGCCACAGAAACAGCCGTCTGCCAGCACTGGACAGAGGCAGAGAGATGAGCTCGGCCGTGGGCCCGCTCACCCCAGTGCAAGGGGCAAGGGAGGCCCTGGTCCGCACCGCACCTCTTGGGGTGGGTTTGCCGAGCACAGCAAGCCCCGGGGTGAAAGGCCAGCGGGGGGAGATGGCTGATTTTCCACCTTCCTGCTTTCTGCCCGCATAAAGCCAACTGGGACTGGACCTGAAGGGCCATGGGCACTAGGAAAATAGCCTGAACGCTTTCACGTGCACTCGCTGCTACTCTCCTGCTCCTTGTCTCTACCAAGCAATGGTGCCAGACTCCCTGAGATGGGGGGAGGAGGGAAGGAATATGGGACCCTTACACGGGGATTATAGATCCATGGATTATAAAATCCATTATGGGACCATTATGATTGTCGACTCTAATTTGACCCCCTGCAGATCACTGGGCAGAGGAGTTCACCTGGTGATTCGTGCGTCAAGCCCAACAGCTTGTGGGTGAGCTAGAGAGCACATCACCAACCAGTGGGGACTTGGATTGGGGCTGGCTCACCAACCATCCCGGGCTTGGTTAGGGAATGGATCACCAACCAATCAGGGACTTGGATAGAAACCGGATCACCAGCCAACGAAAGACTTGATTAGGGACTGGTTCACCAACAATCCGGAACTTGGATAGGGACTGGAACATCAACCAAGTCGGGGCTTGTTTAGGGACTGGAAAACCAATCAGTCAGAGACTTGGATAGGGATCACCAACCAGTCCAGACCTGAAGGGGGACTGGTTCACCAACCAAGGAGAGAACTGAATAGAGATTGCACCATCCTGAAGGACCCTGTCGTGTTCCTGATGCTTCCTTTCCACTGATGTCATTTTGTAGCAATTGACTATATAATGGGTGGGCCAGATTCTGCCCTCAGTTACATCCTATGCAACCGAAACACAGTGGCTGCATGAGTCACATCACCTTATAGAAGCTAGTCCACATAGAGGATAAGAGTCCACTACTCCTGCCAGCTAATGGATTAATCCTTTGGCTCAAGTGGCAGAGGCCTGAATTCTAGCCTCACGGACAACCTGTAGCTGGAGATCATGATACAGGTTCCTCCTGCCAGGGCCTATATACACCACGCAGCATTGTCAGTGGGGCATCCCTGGAGAATTCAGCCCTGCACATCTCCCTTTAAAATGACTCTTCCCCAAGGGAGCCTTAAACCCTCTGGGTTGATTCGCGCTAGAACGAAGACGGCCACATCATCTGTGTGGCATCATGTAGACGTGCCTTTTGCACACTGCTCCAATCCAGCCATTGCAGGGTTAATGGGCTGTAAGTAGCAGGCACACAGGCGAAGGTGGAGCCAGGGTAGGCTACCGCCTTCCTACTGGGAGCCATTAAAAGTGAGGCAGGAGTCTTCACTTGCAGTAGTCTCCAGCTTAGGGTGCATAATTAGCTTGAGTGGAGACAGGGCCACCTCTGGAGCCCGGCTGTTTGGCTCACTACACTCCTTGGAATTTGTTCTCTCTTTGCATTTACATTGAAGTCGGCGTTTGTTCTGGGGATTGGAGTGAGAGCTCCGGGATGCCTTGCTGCACAACATGGGCTGCCTTCTTTCTTTGCTTTGGAAACCAGGGCTCTTGTTTGCTCTGCTTTATCCTGCACCTGGAGAAGAGCCCAGCGCCTGCATGTTCATTTGTATCGAGGGTTTGTGCAGTAAGGAGCGGAGTAACTCCCTCACCTCTTTGCCAGAATCTACAGCGAAGGGGAAACCCTTAAAGGGAATCTCGCTGCTCAAAATAATACATGTAACCTCCCCCTAACCCCCAATCAAACTTGCACCCGATGCTCAGAGGTCAGAGAACCCACAACTTCAGTCAAAGTCCAGTTCTCAGCACTTCTGAAAACCAGCCCAAACTATCCTACCTGTGTTCTTAGCAGCATCTGAGACTTAAAACCCTAAGGGCCTTGCCCTCAGCTCGTGTCTTCGAACATAGCTCCACTGATCCCACCCTACGGGGTTCTGTCTGATTTTAACGGCTTCCCACCGCTGGAGTCTTTGCGCATCTTAAATATACCGATGAATTTAGCTTCACCCCACCCCTGCGACGTGGGGAAGTGATATCCCCATGGTACAGATGGGAAGCCAAGATACAGAGAGATTCAGTGACTTGCCCAAGGTCATGCAGGGCTTCTGTGGCAGAGCTGGAACTTGAACCTAGAGTTCCCAAGCATCTTAATCACAAGTCCATCCTGATAAATGTTCTTTTCAGTCTTTGCACTTTGCAGGGGTTGGGGAGTGAAAACAGTAATCAGTTTCATTCCTAGTGGCTTTCACCCTCCAGCCATAGTGCACTAATGCCACGTGCTGCCCTGTTTGCCTTGCAGGGGAGTGTTTACCTCTTTATCAAAGCTGTTTCCAGCTGGATCTCTTCTCTTTAAAGTCACGCACACATTCCCATGGCTCTGGGGCTTTGTGAAGTGGTAGGTGTCACAGAACAGATGTTTTGGTTCCAATTTGACCATATGGTGCCACCCCTTGAACGAATTGAAATGTAATTACCTTCCTGATCCACATAGGATCTTCCTCTGCAGATGATGATGAAAGGAAGGTGGGTAACCTGATATCTTAGCTAAACCCCCATCAAGAAAGAACCCACATAAGGAGCAGGGGGTTGGTACAGATGATAGCTACTAATGACACATGAATTAAAAATCAAAGCCTTCCCCACGGGGCTCTTGTTTTCAAACTCCAGAATGCATGTGTGACCGACTCTTTGTTTTCTCCTTACTGTCTCTTCCTCTCTCTCTTTTACTGGTAGGTGACTGGGCGAAAGCCAGTAATTGCTCTGAGTACGATCAATAAAGCAAGGTAATAGAATTACATGCGCTGTTGCCATATTAAGAAGTGCTTCTCTCTCTTTTGGCCTAGTTGTTTTCTTTTCTTAAACAGCCTTAAGAACCTGGAAGGAAGAAGGGGCTCTGATGTTCTTTAAAGCTGCTCCAGAAGATGTTCAGACCCTGGGTTCCAATGTGCTTTGAAGGATAGCCCTTGGTTGCGGGGGAGGTTGTTATGTGCTCCCTGCTAGATGCAATTTCAGATCTGTTCAGGCATTTGCTATCAAGCTGTCTGTATGCATCTGACTAGTCTTTCCTCATCATCTATTAGCTAAGCAAGATTTAGGTCTGGCCAGGACTTGGATGGAAGACCTCCACTTAAAGCCCAGGGTTATTGGGGAGGCATTGCCTCATTTGGAGCTGGTTCTTCTATTTAACTTCCTCTCTTAAACTGTTGGGCAGTGCTGCCATGCTCCCATTCAATAGCTGCTGATTCCACCCCAGAGGCAGCTGCATTTCAGGGCTGCGTGAAGCAATTCTCAGACAGGTTTCAGAGTAGCAGCCGTGTTAGTCTGTATTCGCAAAAAGAAAAGCAGTACTTGTGGCACCTTAGAGACTAACAAATTTATTAGAGCATAAGCTTTCGTGAGCCGATGAAGTGAGCTGTAGCTCACGAAAGCTTATGCTCTAATAAATTTGTTAGTCTCTAAGGTGCCACAAGTACTGCTTTTCTTTTTGCGAATTCTCAGACAGTTTGTTATAGGCTTTGGGCAGAGGCAGCGGTGCCGAGAGGAGTGGGTCTGGCGAGGCCTAGAGATCTGTGATCAGCGAGGACAGGGCACGCAGGGGCCTTTGCCAAATAGGGGCCTGATTCTCCACTTTCCTACAGCCCTCAATCCCAGTTCATGGTGGGAACGAAATGCTCCTGATCAGAATGGTAGCATGTGATGTCGGCTTTGCACACGATTGTCCGGGAGTCTCCAGGAATCACAGATGAATCTCGAATGAAAGACGATGTCATGTAATGAAATCTTCAGGAATACATCCAACCAAAATTGGCAACTCTATGCACAGGTATAAATGACAACGCGAGGGGCAAGGCAATGGGGCAACTGCCCAAGGTGTCCAGAGGTGCCTGTATGCAGCGGGCCAGGCATCATGGGGCCTAGTTCCGTGTGCTTTATCACCCGTAGGCTGGATGCATTATCTGACCACTCCTCCAGCAGAGATCCATCAGCCCTGCAGGATAATTCATGGCTCTCCCTGAGCCAGTGCTCTCTGCCTTCGCCACGCTGGCACCTCCTGGGCCAGGAAGAGACTAGAATAGAAGCTCCTTTTCCTGGAGTAATCCCTGGAGATGCGGGCTGCTCTCCTCGGCAGAACTCCCTGGCGGCTGAGAGATTATTTCCATCTCATCTGCAATCAGCCTTGGGCCCTGGAGAGGTATCAAGCAGCTGGGGCTTTCCCAACCTCCTCTCCAGCTCCAGCTTCTTTAGCGGAGCCTTGAAGAATAAGGTCTGATCTCAGCCTCCCGCGGTCTCCTAGAGCAAAGCAGCCCAGCAGAGTCCATGCAGTACCCCTCTCCTCCTGGAACCCCAAACCCATGGCTCCAATCCCCTGGATCCATCCCTGCACCAGCTCTGGGACAGGCGGAAGCTGCTTCTCCCTCCCCTATTCTGCCACTGCTGGGGGCCGAGGTGCTGGCTACAGCAGCTCTGGAGATGCTCTAACTTGTGCCTTCTGCTGCCAGTGTCTCTCTGGAGCTTGCAGTGGTTGCAGGCTGACACTGCCTTTGTCTCTTGCTGGCTGACCCACCCAAGAGCGCGGCCTGGGCCAGAATTTCCTTGAGCAAGGGGTTATTCTTCACTGCTGGGAATTGACTTGTGGGGGGGGAGATGCAGTCCCTTTGCACCAGCAGCAAAGAGATTAATTCCTCCTTTCCCCTCTCTTCTCCCCGCTTAGCCTCTATCATTGCACCCTTGCTCTGTCCTCTGTTGGGGTCTGATGCCTTGCCCTCCAGCCTGGGCCCCAGGTCACTGTGCCAGTCCCCTTCCCCTGGGGTGGAGCTGGGACCTCAGTCCAGCCCTGCTTTGGAAGGGAGCTCCAATCCTTGATGTAGAACTCCAGCCTTTGGCTTGAAGGCCCGTTCTCGGGTCCTCCATGCAGAACTTCGCTCTCCATCCCTGGCTGTTGCGGAGACAATCCAAAGACCAAGGGGAAAGGTGAGATGGGGCAGGGAGGGGACCTTCAGAGGAGGCTATTGTTAGAAGCCGAACATGAAAACAAAAGTCTGGCTGCCTCACTGCTGGCGGCAAACAATTCATCCATCAAAGAGCCATCCAAAGAGGAACACCGGGTCCCTCTGATCTGGCTGCACGTCATGGCAGCTGGGTTCTGTCTGCAGGGGGCTCCCGGAATTAAAGCTAAATCACCCGGCCCGCTGGGCAGAAGGGAGCGATTTGCTGGTGGTGGCATTTCAAAGGGGAGCCAGGGGGCAGCACCAGCCAATCCAAGGGAAATGCAATTTACATTTTCTTACACACTTGGATGCAAGGAGGAGAGAAGAAAAATCGCAGCCGAATGGCTTCATGCACAGGCCTGGGTTTGCCAGAAATTGTTGGACAGAGAAGCCCTGGGGACTGGAACAGCCCTGGGGACCTGTCCATGGGACAGATGATGGAGAGCAGTAATTGTAGCAATGTGGCTCTGCCCCCGTCTGCAATCCCAAGGGCAGTGTGCCCCCTCAGCAGCCCCAGGGATCTGGCAGTTACCAACTCTCACCAAGCCTGCCGGAGGAGGAAGGATGGTCTAGTGGGCAGGGGCATGGCAGTGGTACTCTGGAGAGCTGGGTTTCATTCCTGGCTTATGAACAATTCTAGTCTCACCTTGAGTGACTCACTTAACCCTGATCTGGATGCAGTTTTTGTGCCAGTATTAATATGTCCGTTCAGGGTGTGACATTTCATCGATAGTCTTAGATAGCTTCAGTCCCTAGCATGGGCACAGTGATAAGGTATAAAGGTGCCTTATACCACTAAAGCTTATTCCCCTTCCCGCAGAGGAATAACTATACTGGTGTGAAACACTTTTATCCCGCAAAAAAGAAAAGGAGTACTTGTGGCACCTTAGAGACTAACAAATTTATTTGAGCATAAGCTTTCGTGAGCTACAGCTCACTTCATCCCGGTATCAGTGCATCCATACTAGCTGGGTTGGCATCCTTTTAATTACCCCAGCAGTGTTAAAGCTGTAAAACTTTTGTGTGCAGACGAGGCCTTAATCTGCTCTCTGCCTCGGTCCGTCTCTATCCATCAGGGCACTTCTGGGGCTCTGGTCACTGTAGTGTTGGAGCTGCCTGCGAGCTTTGTCCTTGCAGTGCCCCATAAGGTAGGGAATCATTATTGCCGTGGTACAGCCGGGGAAATGCTCGGCTGACTGCCTCTAAGCTGAGCTGTGTTTCAAGGATGCTATCAGAACGTGTATCACCCAGGGCTGACAAGAGCACCGAGAAATCGGCACGGGTCGTGCCATTCTCTTCTCTTAGCTTCTTATCCCTGGCTCCTTCCTGGCCTGGGAGCACAAGGGTTGGGTATTCACCCAGATTGTACCAAGTTAAGGATGCTGTGTAATGGACGCATCTGCTGCAAGGGACAGCCCTGGGCCAGAGCAGGGGAACTGGATAATCTCATTTCCTTGTGTCCAGCTTTGCTGAGTTGCACCCCAGAAGCCCCCCGGGACTTCGTAGGATTGTCTGAGTGTGGCTGAGAGCAGAACTGATCTTGACAATGGCCCTTTGTCCTGCCCACTGTTGCTTGGTTTCATCTGTGCACCAAGCCCTGAATCAGCTGCTCCCACCTGGGGGCTTTGTCTTTGATTCTTCCTCCACTGGCAGTGGCTTTGCCCTTGCACAGCTGGTTGCTGTGCCTGTCATGGGGCAGTGTGAACACACGGAGCCAGATCCACGCCTACGCTCACCCGTACGTGCATTGCACACAACAGTTCTGGGGGCCAATGGGGTCTGACGTGAGGCGAATTGAAGCAGAGCCCTGGCAGCACCAATAGCCACCTAACTCCCCCAAGCACTATACCCAGATGCACACAAGTCCATGTGTTGCACACAAACAAGCCCATGCACGACATGCACAAACATGTTTCCCACCCATGTTTTGGCACGCAATGGTGTACTGTCCTTGACACCCTCTAAAAAGGTATTTTACACATGTACCTTACACACATGCACAACACACGCACTAGGTTAGGATGAGGTTTGCAAACCCCACACCAGAAGTGCCCCTCCCTGACCCCCCTGTGTACCCACAGAAGTGCCCCTCCCTGATTGCCTCTTAATGCTTCTCCCTGACCTTCTCTGTCTTCCTAGACATGCCCTCTACCTAAGAACGTGGGATTTGGAGGTACCAGGCTGCATGCTCCAAGGAGGGAATGTGACAGAAAGGGGAGAAGATGAGATGGTATCAGGCAGTAACTGAGGGAGCTGGGAACTGCCAGGGGCTCAGGGACAGGGAGTGAGAAATCGCTGCCCAAACCGGAACTCCTCAGACAAACGTAGGGTCTGGAGCAGCTCTGCTGGCCCGGTCTGAAGTTGGCCCAGTTGGCTGAGGTGCATGGCCCCTGTAGGAACCCCAGGAGATGGAAGAGCATGATCTGACCATCCCCTATGATGGCTTCATGGCTGTCGGTGCTGCCAGGCCCTGCTTCAATTCGCCTCACGTCAGACCCTGTTGGTAGGGTTGCCAGGCGTCTGGATTTTTACTGGAACGCTTGGTCGAAAAGGGACCCCGGTGGCTCCGGTCGGCGCTGCCATTAAAAGTTTGGTCAGCGGGGACCCGGGGCTAAGGCAGGCTCCCTCCGTGCCCTGGCTCTGCACCGCTCCTGGAAGCGGCTGCCAGATCCCTGCGGCCCCTAGGCGCTGCCCCCGCCCCAAGTACAGGCTCCGCAGCTCCCATTGGTCGGGAACAGCGACCAATGGGAGCAGTGGGGGGCGGTGCCTGCGGGCACGAGGGCAGCGCGCCCTGCACAAAGCCGCCTGGCGGCTGCTTCCTTGGTGCTGTGGTAAGAGCTGCTGGGATCCCGCCCCCCCCGCCCCCAACTCCCTGGCCCAGCCCAGAGCCCCCTCCCGCACCACAAACCCTTCATCCCCAACCCCACCCTCAGCAGGACCCCTCAACCCCCCCCTGCACCCCATCTCCCTGGCCCAGCCTGGAGTCCCCTCCTGCACCCCAAACCCCTCATCCCTGACCCCACCTCCAGCTGGAACCCTCACCCCCCCCCATGCCCCATACCCCTGCCCCAGCCTGGAGTCCCATCTCTCACCCCAAACCCCTCATCCCTGGCCCCACCCCAGAGCCTGCACCCCCAGCCCAGAGCTCGCACCCCCACCTGGAGCCCTCATCCCCTGTACCCTAACCCCCTGCCCCAGCCCAGTAAAAGTGAGTGATGGTGGGGAAGAGTGAGCAACGTGGGTGGGGGGGGAATGGAGCAAGCGAGGGGCGGGGCCTCAGAGAAGGGGCGGGGCATGGGCAGGGCCTCAAGAAGGAACGGGGCAGGGGTGTTCGGTTTGGTGTGATTAGAAAGCTGGCAACCCGACTTCGCCCGCGGGAACCACTGTCTCCCCTTCGGTGCTCTGTGGCTCAGCTCTGCACATGAAAGGGCCTCTCTGTCCCGCCATCTCCCGACCTTCCTGCCATCACTGCTCCCACCAGCCTGGGGCCCTGGGCCCTGCTCTCTTTCCAGGAAAGAGGGTGGGGTGGGGCGAGAGGCCTAGCGGAGGATGTGGCTGGGGGGGGGCGGGGCGTTGGTTTTACACCTGCGGAGACCCAATGTTGCCGTTTTCACTTGGCCAAGGCTGGTGGAGGTCAGCCCCAGGTGTGGACCGGATTGACCTGGACTAGCTACAGTGAGGTGAAAACTACCTGCATGGAAAGAGCTGCCTCAGTGTAAACGCCCACCTCTTTCTGCAGGGCAGATAAAGCGGCAGGAAGGAACGGGGGAGCCTGGTGTGCTGTCGGGGGGAGGGGGGGGCCAGACAGCTCTTGGGGAAAGGTCACAGGCATCGCCTCTGTTCTCAAAGGGACTCAGCCGTTTCCCTCATTTTGGTCTCTGTGCGGGAGGGGGAGAAGCATGGGGCCTGTGTAGCGATGAGGGCGTGTGTGTGTGTATGGCTGTGTCAGCGGGAGTATATGGTGGGTATGTCCAGTGTTGTGTCAGTGTGAGGATGTATTTCAGAGAGGCTGTGCATGTGTGTGTAGATGGATATTGTGCAGTGTCAGTTTGGGTAGCTGTGTGAATGGATAAGGGGCCGGGGAGACGCACATTCTGGTGTATTAATACGTTCTTGCATCTCTGTGGGCTCTTTGAGTCACTTCACGCGTTACCAAAATGCACCCAGCTCTGGGGTGGAACACAGCTGGCGCTCAACCACGCGCATCGCTCCAGAACAGTCTAGCTAATCTTTGGTCTTTCTAGAGAACCAACTACCATAGGATCTGGTTGTTAAAATACAATAGAAGAATAGCAGAAGTGGCTAGTCCTAGTGGCTGAGCATTTATATACAGGTTTGTTGTTTGTTCTTCCTCCCTTCCTTTTAGCATTTAGAGTGGAGGTGGAGAGTCCCCAACACCTCAGTGGGTGGGCGGGGGGTCAGACGGGCACAGTGCAATTCTCCCCGAACTGGAACTGGGCCAAGACACCAAGGCTAAGCACAGCTCTCTCTACGGCCTTGCTGAAGCTGGGGGTCACTGCCTAGCTACATGGCAGAACCCCACTCTCCATTATGAAATCAACACAACCCACTTCGTAGCAGAGATCTCCCATGTGAGGAGTGACTGGGCCTGACTCTGCTTCATTTGTGAACAGGACCACAGCTTGAAGTGGAGAGCCTCCAATCCCGATAACTACACACACAAAATTCATAGAGGACTTACCTGTTGCCAGCAACCAGTCTCCCTCTTACAGTACCCACTGCACTCTCGGAGGAAGGGCTGCCAAAAGCCCGTGCTGGCAGGCTCTCAGTCAGCCGGCTGCCTTGAGTTCAGCTGCAGTTTGTCCGCTGCTCTCACCACTTCCTCTGGGCTCTCTGCTCAGAGAGTGGCTCCCCTACCTGCTGCCTGGTTGTTGTTTCCCTCTGTGGGCCAGCAAATGCAGGCGGGAGGTTAATGTTTATTGATTAAGGGGAAAATAAACAAGTGAGAGGGTGGAGTGAGGTGGTATCTATTTATTTATTTCAAGTCACCCAGGGTGAAACCAGGGCCCCCCTTGCCAGTAGAGGCCCAGTGGAAACTCAGCAGATGTAACTTATTAGAAAGAAATCAGCAAATGATTAATTAGCCAGGGCTGGTAGTAAAATCCAGGCCATGGAAAGCATGACTGCATCAGGCTCCCATCATCTTCAGCCACCCTAGGGAAAGAGTAGGGGATACAGTGGGGGAAAGCCGAAGGTCTCGATACAGCCACTCTCTGGAGAGGTTTTGGAGCTGAAGGAAAAAGAAGGAGCCACCCACTCTATCCCCATCCTCAGGATGCTGGCTTCTCAGGAGCCTGGTTTCAGCTGTCATTACTGTGCGGAAGTGCTATTCTCAGCTTGTTTTCACACCCTGCACATGCAGCAGGTGGAGTACAACCTCTCCCCTTCCTCGGTTTGGGCTTTATTGACACAGCTACCATAAAGTTAATCTCAGATCTTCTCCCCAGCCCAGGCTGCTCCTCCCTCTGCACAGCTCAGCCCACACCCTAGATCCTTTCTCCCCAGAGCGCCACTCCCACATCCCCTGTTTCCAGGTTGGCCTCGGCCAATCAGCACAGCCCACTTAACTCTTTCCCAGCAGCATCAACGCTGGCTATGGGATAGGGCATTTTCAGGCAAAGCCTGCCTGCCTCTTATATTCATAGATCTGAAACCTGGGCCAGGGACTAGTCCACACCTGGTTGTACACAGGTGACACATGGTCCAAAGCAGGGGAGAATCAGACCCAGGCTTTGGGTTTGAGTCTTCACGCAGAGAATGGTATCTCTAGAATGTGACATCATATTGTTATTAATCTGACAGTAACACCTCACGGCCTGACGTGCTAAGCCTTGCACATACAAATAAGTAACCCTGAATACCGCCTTAGTGTACGGCACTTGGGCACCGAGCACTTTTACTGCATTTAATAGGGGTGAGATCAACCAGATTCTAGAGCGGTCACTTGGAATACCTAGAGAATGAAACAAAGGGTGAGGTCCCAGCTGTTGCATCCCACAGGTCATTTTATAGGAAGATTATCCCTTCCGGATCAGTTCTCTAGGACTTTCCTATAAAGAAGACTCCACGCGTAGGGCTAGCTCCTGAGCTGATACCAGTTGGCACAGCTCCATTGATGTGTTAGCAGGTCCACCAGACCTTGGCAGTCTCCTCAGAACTATGTTGATTGATCCCAGCTGGGGATCTGGCCCGCCGCCTCCTATTATTTATTAATGGCGTGGGGCATCATAGGTGCATATGGGCCATTCTAGAGAGAAGAAGGGTTTGAGCTCTGTCCCCAGCAACTCACAATAATGGAAGCTTTCCCACCTTCGGTCTCCCCATTTGTGAGCAGTGGGACATGAAGAGGCTCTGGGTACTCGTGCCCAGGAGACGCTCACCCTTGGTCTCGCAGCACAAAGGCAGACATAGGTGGGAGGATAGAGGGTGTATCCCCTGCAGCAACCAACAGGGTGTAAGAAGATGTCTCTGCTGTGTTGCATGGGGATTAAAATGGTGAGGCACATCAGTCGTGGCAGGGCATAACCCAGTGCAAGGCAGCCTGATCACTCAGACCTTGAGGAGAAAGGTGACTCTTTTGCCCTTGGGGTGCTGCTTCACACCGCAGATACCCAGCCTGTCTCTGAAGGTAGGTGGAAGATCTTTCACACACGCGGAGGGAGCCCATCCATTCCCTCCTCATTGCTGCGCAGAAGGAACTGGAACAGTTTGCCACATGGGATCTGCCAGTAAGTTATAACTCACATCAGACCTGCCTTCCAAATTCATACAGCCCCATCTCCTAGCACAGGACAGAACCGGTGTCTGGGGACAGTGACCAAGTTCTCTAGGATGCTATTAAGATGGCTAGTCATGTTGTCTTCCCCTCCTCCTCTTCCCATCCAGCGAGGTGGATCCTCTACTGATTTAAATCCATACAACTCAGGCTATTAAACAAATAAAAGGAAGTACTCCTTCACACAATGCACAGTCAACCTGTGGAACTACTTGCCAGAGGATGTTATGAAGGCCAAGACCATAACAGGGTTCAAAAAAGAACTAGACAGATTCTCTGAGACAGGGACTGTCTTTTTCTGTATCTGTACAGCGCCTAGCACCGTGGGGGTCCTGATCCATGACAGGCACTCCTATGCGCTACAATAATTGATGGAGGATAGGTCCATCGATGGCTATTAGCCAGGATGGGCAGGAATGGTGTCCCTAGCCTCTGTTTGCCAGAAGCTGGGAATGAGTGACAGGGGATGGACCACTTGATGATGACCTGTTCTGTTCATTCCCTCTGGGGCACCTAGCACTGGCCACTGTTGGAAGACAGGACACTGGGCTAGATGGCCCCTTGGTCTGAGCCCTTAGGGCCGTTTTTATGTTCTATACCCCTTGACACCAGTGAGGGGTCTGTGCTGCATGCGGTCCTTCACGGGCGTCAGTAGCTGAGCAGGAAGGAACAGGGAAGGAGGTTACAAGGAGGTGCCTATGCCAGTGGTGTCGACACTTGACAGCTCTGTGTGAGGGCTAGCAGGGTGGTGTGGTTTAGTGCAGAAAGGTCAAGAAACATGGGGGTGGAGAGCTGCGATGCAGCGGAGAGGCAGCATTTCAACACCGTGTCTTTTGTTGGTTAGTAAATTTATTCTGAACCTGAAGAACATCTGTCACCCTTGGAAACTTTTTTGTATGTTACAAATGATGCTAGTGAATAGCTCAGGCCCAAACACTGTTCAAAATACACAGGGGAACGGTGGGGTTTAAAACCTATTACAACTGAAATAATTTCATTCCTCAGGGCCAAGGGGGTGGATTGCTATGGTCCCCCCCGCAGGGCTGTACACCCAAACACAAAGGCCTGATACTGCTTAGAACCTGAAAGGGAACTGACTTGATACAGCAAGTGAAACTCACCAGCCTAGTTTCACTGCCTTAGGCAGGAAAAGAGCAAAAAGAAGCAGCAGTAATAAATGGTGGGAAAGTAAATGTGACAATCGAACCCGAAAGCCAGGGAGGGGGCTAGAAAGCAGCACCTCTTTCCTTTCCCCCTCTCCCTATTCCCTGCCTGCCCTGAAAATATCTTTAGAGAGACAAGGTGGGGGAGGTAATATTGTTTATCGGACCAACTTCTGTTGGTGAGAGAGACAAGCTTGCGAGCCACACACAGCTCTGCGTCAAGTCCACACTGCATACAAACACAGTCTTTGAAATTCGTCTTTGTTGACCTGTTTATTAAAGAAACTTTGGGTCTCCAAGTGGGAAGATCAGCACCCAGTTTGTGGAGGCTGTTAGAGAATAAAAGCATCACAGAGGCTAGAGGTGGAAAACTTAGGGTTGCCAAATTTGGTTGTGATCCTGGAGACTTCATCACATGAGGACATAATATTTAATTAAAGATTAATCTTTAATTCCTGGAGACTCCAGGCCAATCCTGGAGGGTTAGCAACCCTAGGAAAACTCCTCCCACTGCAGAGTAGTGCAGGATTGTTCCCTACAGTTCCACAGGGTTTGGACTGGCCTGGTTTTAAATGTCTCAGGTGCTGGTGCATCCACTGCTTGGAAGCTCTCCCAGGACTGCTTGGCATGAATGGGCTGGAGATCCAGTAGATCAAGGCAGGGAAGGTAAATCAAGGCCAGTTGGCCTGATGCCAGGGAATTGCTGCCCCACTGCTCTGTCACTGGGAAACATCCACAATGAGAGGAATGACAAATTCGGAGTGCCGGACACCCAGGGAGTAGGCCGGGGCTCTTGTCCTGTGAGCGGTCACATTTTCTGGGCTGTGCGTTCCGGGCCCCGGTGTCCGGAAGGCAGCCCTGGGCGCACTGCATCGTCCCCGAATGGAGAAGGCAGGTGGCCGGGGCAAGCAGGTGTTGGGATCCATCCTGTTGTAATGGCCTGGGCCGGGCGTTTGGGACAAGTCCTCAGAAAACCCACCGTGTTTGTTCCGCCCTGAGATGGTGACACTAGGGCTGGACGGTTTGCTGGGGACCTGGGAGCCCAGCAGCAAGGGGAGAGCGTAGCTGTTCGGGGCAGGGACGGGATCCACCCGCCGGTACTTGGTACGAGATCCCATGGTGAAAGACGGCGGCCTGCAGTGGGTGACAGGTGGGGCTTTCTCTGGACTGTACCTGCCTGGCCCGGGGGTGTGTGGCTGCGCTGAAGGAGACACAGCATTAAATGCTAAAGCTGGACGCACCAAAGCCGACCCCAGTGTTGGCACTGATTCACCCCTGGAAGGGCCTCAGCCCAGGGCTGAATGGGCCATTCTCACCCTAGGGGGCCCACCAGGCTTGAGCGAGGAACAATGGCGGAGGAGTAGCTTGCCCTGAGGATAAAGAGAGTCCCAAGGGCTGCTAAACCAGCCCCTTTCCACAGCACTACATTCAATTTAAAAGCAACCCAAAAAGAGCTGCTGATGCGACCAAACCAGCCACACGTTTGCTCCCCACCAACTCCTAGTCCGATGGAGGATTTTGATGCTCTTCCACTCACCCGTGGTCTTTGATCTCGCCAGCATGGAATAGGATGGGCCTCCGCTCCTGCCAAAGCGAGTGAGTTGCGGGTCCACGTAATAGCAGGGACCTGGGCTTGAATCTTTAAAGTACACTGACAACAAAAGGGAAAAGCATAGAGCAATGGGGCGGCTGGGAAGATAGGACAGTGCTTTCTCCTATGGAGTGGGCCAAATTCATGCCTGATGTAACTTCAGTGGGATTTTACCAGGGATGAATTTGGACACGGGCCTGTTGGTCACATCTCAATTTGATTGTGCACCGCACCGGGCCATATTCTGATCTGTTACACCGTTATAATCCTGCTGATTTCCATGGAGTCATTCTGGATTTACACTGCCCTGAGATCAGACTCCGGCCCCTCCTGGGGAATGAAGCTGGAGTAAATAAGGGACTTTGATTTCCACTCACGTACACCGGTGTAAATCAAGCCCTCCACTCAAGTCAATGGAATCACATCCGTATAAAAGCCACAGCTATGAGATCAGATCTAGGCCTTTGATCATTTGTAAGCAACATCAAGAGCTTGACAGGGCTGCAGGGGAGGGTAGGTCTCTAGCCCTAGTTCTGCTGCTGCTGATCTTAGGAAAATCAGTTTCCTCAGCTGGACAATGGGGATAAAGTTATTCCTCTGTTCGTTGAGATCGACAGCTGAAGAGTGCCTGTTACAACTAGCGGTCACAACTCTCCTGGGTACGTACAGTCGTAACCTCCACTAATCAGGCACGCTTCTGTCATTTTTAGGAGCGACAGGTTTTCAAAATGACAGGCCATTGGAAGAGGCCAGTGGGGCTCGCTGCTTTGAGGCTAAGGTCTGGACAGCGTGACAGCTGCATTCAGAGACAAGTGGCAGAAGCCCCTGATGGTTGTGGACCTGCATTTCAATGACCCCTCTGAAGCGGAAGCGGGGAGGAGATGCAGTTTGGCCAGGAGGGGTATGGCGCAGGGAGGAAAGGTGTATTGGTTTTCATTACAAATCCTATTGAGCTTGAGAATAATGCACTTTTGGCCTCTCAGCTCAGGCTCCCTGCTTCACCCTGTGCATTCTTGTTTTGGAAATAAAGAGCAGTCAGGTGTCCCTTGGTGTCTGTGTTCTCGGCCTCTCAGCTGAGATAATGCAGTTTCAAAGTTACCCTGTCCCAGCAAGCTCGTGGTAACAGCAAAACTGTACACAATGGCAAAGCACAAAAGATCCGTGTGCAAGAAGTTCTCCTAGATACACACACACAGAGAACACAAACCCACACATGGGGGATACACACACAGACAGGACACAAACTCACATATGGGCAACACACACACAGAAAACACACACACACACGGATGATACACACACACAGAACACACACACATAGGTAATACACACACAGACAGGACACAAACCCATATATGGGCGACACACACACAGAGAACATACACCCACACATGGGTGATAGATACACGTGAGTGATACACCCACCCACACATGGATGATGCACACACATAGAGAACACACGCACACAGAGGTGATACATACATATGTGAGTGATACACCCACACACATGGGTGATACATACACACACACGTGAGTGATAGACACACAGAATACACACCCACACATGGGTGATACACACACACACAGAGAAAACACACATACACAGATGGGTGATAAACACACATAGACACGACACAAACCCACACATGGGTGATACAAACACACACCGATAGTGACAGGACACAAACCCAGCCTTGGAAGGTGCACACCCACACTGGGGTACACACACAGAGACAGGACCCAAACACATATGGGCCATATATACACATGGAGGGGAGATATATACACATTTGGACTCAGTGCCTGAGAAGATGCTCTGAGGAAGGGCCGGGAGGTGGGTGAAGTGACATTGGATACAGCGTGGAGGGAATTTTGTGTGAGGGGGGCACTGGGAAGAATATGAGACTGACTTTGTTCGGACCCACGCTGTTTTAGAGAGAGTGGTTCACAAAGACTTACTGCCATTGTTGAGTCTCCTGTGAAAGGAATAAGCTGGGCTGGTTAACTTGGTGTAGTCGTGGTTGACAAATCCGACAGTCGGAGGCAGACGGTACTGTCCTGGCCCGGGGCCTGGCACAAACCAACAAAATGCACATGAGTTAATATGTCAGAAAACCAGGCTGCCATCAGCAATGTAGCTTAGTGGTTAGAGCAGATTTCAGAGTAGCAGCCGTGTTAGTCTGTATTCGCAAAAAGAAAAGGAGTACTTGTGGCACCTTAGAGACTAACAAATTTATTAGAGCATAAGCTTTCGTGAGCTACAGCTCACTTCATCGGATGCATTTGGTGGAAAAAAAGTGAGCTGTAGCTCACGAAAGCTTATGCTCTAATAAATTTGTTAGTCTCTAAGGTGCCACAAGTACTCCTTTTCTTTTTGGTTAGAGCAGAAGAAGCCAGGACTGCTGCGTTCTGTCCCTCACTCTGGGAAGGAGTGTTAGCTACTGATCTGAACCCAGGACTGAGCGCTTGGATGCCTGGGTTCTGTGCCCAACTCTTGGAAAAAGTCCGAGCTGGTGATTAGAAGAAAAAAGCTAGGAAGTCTCACGCACTACCCCAGACTCGGCCACTGACTCCAAGGGTGACCTTGGGCAAGTTGCTCAATCACTCTGTGCCTCAATTTTCCCACCTCTAATGCAGACACAGTGAGAGTTCTCTCTCCTCCAAGGGGGACTTGACAATGAAATTATTTCATATTTGTGAAGAACTCTGAGATGCTCAGATTCAAAGGCACCGGAGAAACATTATCATATTGCTTCAGCCCGGTGGAGTTTCCATATAGGAAGCTGCTGATTGATGCCCGCACAGAATCCCTGGTGCTGTCACATCAGAAGAGAGACTGACGACGTGATTCTCTGAGACAGGAACTGTCTTTTTCTGTATCTGTCCAGTGCCTAGCACCGTGGGGGTCCTGATCCATGATGGGCGTTCCTACGCGCTACAATAATACAAATAATTCATACGAATCTATTAATTTGCATACGTTGTTAGAGCAATCGCCTTCGATTTGAAGCTGTTTCAGCATCAGGGTTTGGGGGTCTGTATGTTAAGTGCAGGGCTCACAGCTGAAGTTCCGATTTGGTGCACTTTGAGTAGGGGATGTACTGCCACAAAGGGCATGTCTAGCCTCCAATCACAGGGTGTAACTGCAGCTCACACAGACGTACCTGAGCTCGCTTTGATCTAGCTAGCTCGGGTACTGGAACAGTGGCGCCATATTAGCATGGACGCATACAAGTCCACCTGGAATCCCAGGTAAGTACTTGCAGGGCTAGCAAGCTAGCTCAGGACAACTTGCCCTCTAAGAGGTAGTGGGCACGTGTGACTCATTACCTGCTGCCCAAATTGGTCTTACAGAAGGCACCTGGACCTTATAAAGGGGGAAACAGGAAGAGGAAATGGGGGTGAAAATATCAGGGAAATGGGGTAGTATTAGAAAGGTGTTGTACCATTGCCTGCTGGAAGACCCAGGGCAGAAAGAGAATATAAACCACTAAGTACTTAGCAATTATAGTTGCTGGTGGATATAGATTATTCAGCCAAGTCTCCTTTGCCATTGAAAGAAAGAAAGAAGCTGGGGAAGCAAAGCTATAGAGACTTAGACGATGCCTGAAGGGTTCAGAGAGTGGAAAGTTGCAGGAGAGCCCCTGATTGCAGGGAACAAAAAGCAGGCAAGAGCCAGGGTGGAGTTGAAAGGCTCGGAGCCTCTCCTGGGAAAAGAGGGAGGGTGGGGTGGAGTGGAGACTATGGGGGCGGGGGAAGGACTCCAGCTGGGGAATGGCCCAGGGAAGAGGAGGGTTCTCTTCTGCGTGGAGGGGGGGAAGCCCTACAGGACTGCGTTGCTGTGAATTGTAAATTAGACCCAGAAGGGGAATGTTTTAACGACTCTGGACTGGTGGAGGTGATTTAAGGAGCCCCTGAAGAGGGTAAACTGAGGGCAGGGCCTGCAGCACCATGCTTTGCCAGAAGGGGGTGCTACAGGGCAGGCATGCCCAATGATATATGTGCTGAAACTCACTGCTGCCAGCTAAATTAAAGCTCGCTCAGGTACATTGATAGGAGAGGAAGATGTGAGCTGTAGCTCACAAAAGCTTATGCTCTAATAAATTTGTTAGTCTCTAAGGTGCCACAAGTACTCCTTTTCTTTTTATTGATAGGAGAGACAGCCATGCCCTAAGAAAATGAGTTTCTCTGCTGTCCAAAGATGCACTGTTGGGGTACCATTGTGAGAAGGTAGCAGATAGAATTCCGGCAGCGGATATACACGCACTTACAGAAGTAACGGTGGAACAAAAGCATCTTTCACAAGCCATTCATCGAAACGCCTGAAGCTCCTACTTCAAGAGGAGGGAAGTGACAGCACTAAGGAAAGTGCTGCCTGAATCCAGAGCACTGTAATGAATAGAAATGTCACAGAACCAAGACCAGTTACCTCCCACCAGCTCCTGTTTCCAGCAGTGATTTCTAACGATTTAGCACTTATGGGACACTTGACATCTTGACAGCAGCTCTGAACAGACATTTCAGCTTCACCACATCCCCTCTGTCCCTGCTGTGAGGTAGGTCAATTTTACAATCCCTCCTCACAAATGGGGAAACCGAGGCACCAAGCAGTTCAGGAATTTGCTCCAGGCCAGCTGCACTGTGGTGGGGTTGGGATGGGCAGGGTTTTATTTTGGGCCCATCTCAGAAATAAACATATCCAGACATTTCCAGATCCTTAAAACAGAAACAGAAAAAACCCTCTCAAAATCTGATTCTCTAAAGGAGCAATTTTCAGGTAGGTTTCATAAAGTTCCTTTGCTGGGCTGCCTGCCCAGAGTCAAGAGAGTGATTACTATCAGTCACTATTTTTATTATGTAATTGCAGTTATAACAATAATAATCCCTCACTTTTATACAGCCCTGTTCATCAGCAGATCTCAAAATGCTTGGCAAGGGAAGTCAAAATCATTATCCCTGTTTTACAGATGGGGAAACTGAGGCAGAGTAGCACCTCTAGGTCAGTTAGATCAGCTTCCCATTTTGCTAAGGGCCATACAAATGTACAGGAAATGATAGTCCCTCAGAAGTTATTTATTAATTTATTTATAGTAGCACCTAAAGATTGAGGCCCCATGATGCTAGCACTGTACAGACACCTCATAAAAAGACAGACTTGCCTCCAATTGCTTACACTCTTGCCCCATGCCAAAGGGAGCTGGGGCTTCACAGCAAGCATACCGGTCTCATGAGCAGCAATGGCAGGTGTCTTTCTCCGCCCCACCTCTGCCATCCCAGACACGTCTTGGATGCACAAACAGAACCAATCCTTTATTGGGCCGTGCTCTCTTCCCTGCTTCTTGCTCCAGAACTATGGCTGATCCTCAGTGCGAATGCCAACAGACGGGGATTTCTGTCTGCTCTGATAAAACCACCCTGCCGGGATGCAGGAGAGAAAAGGCCCTGGCCCCGGGGTGTTCCCAGAGGAGCCCAGCACAAGACGCTTGCTGCGGTGAAGCATTAGTCGATCAACGCTGGTAACAGCTACTGGGCGCGTGACACAGAGCACTCGTTGAAAGCAGATACCCATGGAGGAGGGACTGGGGGTGACATTGTAATCTTATCCCCCCACACACACTCGACTGTGGCCCCAGCAAAATGATGCAAGATTGATGCCCACTTAACAATCCTGCAAGCTGATGGCAAGACAGCTGCTTTGCCCTGCTCCCTGGAGCATGACGCCTTCTGTTCCCCAGCTGCTCTCCGAGGAGGTCAGGAGGGTGAATTAGATTCTGATGAGCACAGCCAGCATGGGGCAGGATTGCCTGGTGTGCCAAGAAATCCACACCGTGCTTGGCGGGGTTAGGTTGCTGCCCATCCGCTTGATGCTTCTGGGACTTGCCAGGTGTCCGAGAGGCTGGTGCTTGGGGCGGAGGCTGGTCCTTTTCCTTTGTAAGGTGTGGGGTGGGTGCTGGACCCCTTGCCTGCACAGGATTGCTGAGAATCAGCAGCCAGGGATTCCCTTGGAAATGGCAAGTGGGGAGCCCCAGCTCCTGACCTGTGTTGTGAAGGCTCAGAGGAGTACAGTGCAAAACCAGTGAAGCAGATGGGAGAGTTAATGCGGGTGCAATAACACTCCATTCTGCCCTCCTGGGCGCTTGTGGATTTTTGGTGTTGCTGTTAGCTGAAACTACGGCATTGAAACATCCTGCAAAGACCTGGGGCCAAGTTCCCCACTGCCCTCTCCTGTGCGTGGTCATTTACACCGGGGTAAAGTGGCTGTAAATGCTGATTTGGTTTGCGCCCATGACGCAGTGGTGTAAACGACAGCAAAGAGAATCGGCATCTAGGCCTGGAGAAGGAGAGGGGGACTGGCAGGAAGTAGAGCACAACAAAGGGTACATCTATCTACACTGCCTGCAGTGAGGCCACCGCTGGCCTGGATCAGCTGACTCAGGCTCATAGAGCTCAGACTGTGAGGCTATAAAATTACCATGTAAACATTCAGGCTTGGGCTGGAGCCTGAGCTCTGAGACCCCACGAAGAGGGAGGGTCCCAGAACCTGGGGTCCAGCTTGAGCCCTGCTAGCCTGAGCCAGATGACCTGGGCTCTGAGACTCAGTACTGCGGATGTTTCATTGCCTCATGGACATATTCAAAGGGTCTGATCCCGCCCTGGGTCTGGGCTCAGTGCTTGATGCCAGCTGTTCGACATGCCAGGGTGATTCATTATTTTAGAAGCTCTGAAACATCCCCAAGTTGAGTGTCACGTAGATTGTGAGGTGCTCAGATACTACAGGTAATAAGTAGTTGGGACAGATATAGTAGTATCCTGGCCGAACCTTATGGAATCATGTGAAACCTTATGGAATGAAGGTTAAGGATTTGGGGAGTCTGTTCTCGTGAAAATGCAAATGTTCATGAACTAGCGTGGGATTGTATGGAACCTCTTCAGGAGAGAGGATATGATTAATGAAATCTCTGGAAGATATTAGGGACTTCAGAGGACTTCGTGGGGATGGGGGCAATATGAGCGAAGTGTATTTCCTAAGAAATACTTGGGGGGAAGGAAATGCAACTGACCCCCCTGGAATCCAGCCTTTTGAAGGAGAGACTTATTGTTGCCTCTTCATGGTCAGTTCAAAGACCACCAAAGGGTATAAAGGGTGGATGAAACTTTTCTGGGCTGTGCTGGTTCTCAGCTGAGGGTGTGATGAACTTGCAACCAGAGGAAAATCCCTGGGTGGGGTTTGCAAGCACTGCTCCTGCCAGCGCCCATGTTGGAGAGGCAGGATCTCGGACCGGCTTAGTAGCATGAGGGTAGGTTCTTCTTGTTTTTAATATGTTTTCTCCGTAGTGCTTTTACCTTGAGAATAAAATATGGCTGTTTATTAAGAACTGTGTGATAACTGTTAGATACTGTTGGCAATTGCTGGGTTGTTAGTCTCTGAAGAGAAAGCAAGAGAAGCCTGCTTCAGTAGCCTGTCTTTTGCTGAGAAGAACACAGGGAAGGCAGGGAACTGTTCAGGCTGGAGATACCCTGCTCAGAAGGGAAAGAGACACGTGTCTCGGCAGCCATGACAGCCCAAAGCCTGCAAGGGGGTGTCCTTGCTGGACCAAGGAGGAACACAGGAGCAGCTGCCCTGAACTGTGCCAGTGGTACTATAGGTAAGTACCATAGCTAGATAGATGCTATTGCTGGGATGTTCTGACTGGCTTCCTCTGGCAGCGCAGTGACAATGGTGAAGCCCTACACAGCTGTGGAATAGTTGCAAATGCTTCCATCTTGCAGCGGGTCTGCGTTCACCCTGGAGAGCTTTGAGATCTGTGGTGGAAGAACAGGACTGTTACAGCAGCTCTCCCTTTACCCTGACCGCAAAAATACCGAATAACCATAGCAACAACATCCCACTTTTAGCAGGCCCATCGAGGGGGCAAGTTCCATGGGTTTCCCCAATGAATGGGTTTTCCCACCTGCCGGGGTGGGGGGCAAAGGAGCTGCAGCTGGAGCACTTGCCTGCCTGCACCATTAGCACCCGGAGTTGCCAGGGCTTGGACTCTGTGGTGGGGAGACAAGTCGCAAAGCAGCAGGTACGGTACATCCATCATTATGCATGACTCACCACTTGGAGCAGGTTCCCAGCGGCAGGCTTAATTGTCAGCTGCTAATTTTAATGCAGCACATTTAGTCACTCCAGGCAGACAGCCGGTGGGAATATAGTTCAGATGCTGCTGTGACCCTGTGACCCATCCCCACAAATATAGCCTTCCTGAACAACAGCCAACAAAACAACCCCACTTCCCTGGAGTTTCTGTGCAGAAAGGCAGCTGCAGCTCGGAAGAGCATCGCTGTCCTGCAGGGAATCTGCCCTTTCTCCCCTATTGAAGTAAAGGCTGGGCCCGCTCCTAAGCTGATCCTGGGGTGGCCAGCAGCCAAACCTAAGAGCTGTTCTAATTTGGGTCATTTTGTAATGTCCCCTACAGTTTTATACCAGAGAAGGATCCCCCCCATCCTGCTCCAAGGCCTACAGCTTAACGGCTAATTTTCATTGCTCCGGTGGCGCAAAATGACCTCTGAATAGGGCAAGATCTGTTGCACCTCCTCTAGAACATGCTTTGTAAGGACCTGGCTGTCTCCACTGCCCTGTGCTAGACCAAAATATCAGCTTCTCCGCTGTGTGCCGCTAAGAGCTAATGAAGAGTCTCCGTTAGCCCTTTGATCCTCCTGCTGCTAGTGCTATCTCCATGGCTGGGTTCTGAGTGGTCATGAGGACCCAGACCCGGAGAGGTGAAGTGACTAGTCCAAACAATCGGAGCAAGGTGTTATAACCTCTTTCACTACCCAGTGTTGAAATAGTCATGCAAAGGTGCGGGGGAAGGATGGGTTCTCCAGAGATCTTGGTATACTCAGTTTTTGGCAAACACCCAAAAGCCTTCATCCTGTAGTTGAAAGTTTATTGACCAAACACAAGAAATCAAAGCAAGGATTTACACGGAAACTGCGCAATTATGCAAAACAAACTTAATTAAAACTTATTAAAGTCTTTCTCCTTTTGGGGGCAAAATATCAGTCTCTTATTTTTGCCAACAGTTTTTCTCTCAGGAAAAGGGAAGGGTTAATTTTGCTCTCAGTCCTGATGTTTGAAGGAGGTTCGATTCTCCTGTTCCAAGGAACGGAGGGACACAAGGTGGAGGAGAGACAAGCTAGAAAAGTATGTGTGGGGGGGAATTCGGCTTTTGTTGATGATCTTGGAGCAGTGGGAGGCTCGTCAGTTACGAATGGATGCTTCAGGCTGGCCACGAAACCTGATGCTTGGACCCTGGCTCACATTCTGGACAGGGATGTCATCTAGTCAGGTCCTTTCTCCTCAGACAGGGCAGGGCGGGATCATCTCACTGTTCTGAGGCCTACATACAGCGGATTTTAGGATTTGATGAAAAGCTGAGAGAATGAGAGAGGGAATAGGAGGACAAATAGCTGGGCAGAAAGTAACACACAAAGGGAAGGGAAATGGAGCAGGATCTAACTTGCCTCTGACCGGTACCCCTGCAGTGCTGACAATTAGGTGTCCTCCCTGATGGGCTGAGGAGTGGTTGGCATGATGTTATAATGACTTTCAGGATTCACAGATGAAAAACAAAGGCCCTTAAACAAGAGCCAGGCTGGTCCCCTCCTTCTGTCACGGGGTCAGGAAAGATGAGATGAGCTGGTGCGAGGCGAACTGAGGTGAGATGATTTTAAAAGTCTCCTTTTAAGGCGCCCTAAAAGGTGGGGGGGGAGTGAGTGGCCTAGTTAATCTCCTCATTATTTTGAACAGCAATTAAACCATTTCTATAAGGCCATATTTAACTTCCTATTTGACTTCATTTCTACATTTTCTTAAGTCCAACCTCAATGCAGTCCTTGAACCAAAGCAGTAGGCAGTTTTGTTTGGACTAATTTAGTCTCTCTCTGGTTTCTTTGCACCTTTTATAACATTCATTATTGAAATAACTTGACCTACTTTTCATGTTTAATTCCTAAGCGGGCAAAAGTTATAGACTTATTTGTTACAACACCCCGGGGCACCTGCCCTCCTTTCATTTGATGACACCTTTTAGGTAAGGATTTGGAGGCTTAATGCTGGTGTCCAGGCCAAATTCCAGCATTGGGTCATTTCATCCTGCCTCCTTATGCGTCCCCTGTGGTTTCGACATACAAGTTATTCTTTATTTCCCCTATCTAAAACTGCATCTGTGGGGCTGAATTGCTGGCACAGAAACAGCTCCCCTGGTAGCTTGTACTAATGGGTGACATCCTTCCGCACGATAAATGGAAAGGGCTGTTAATGTTTTCTGTATTGGAGTGGGGGGCTACCTTATATGGAGAAATGGGTCCAGAACTCAGACACAGAGGGACACCTTCTGCCCCCTCATACTCCTATGTAACCCCACTAAAGTCAAGGTGGAAGACAGCCCCACGTAACAGAAAGCTGAGCAGACCCTGTTTCAGCGCAAGAAACCAAGTTGCGTGCATGCTGTTAAAACCACCAAGGGCCAGATGGTCAAAATGATGATGATGTCTAAGACAGTAGCACCAAAAGACCCTCACTGAGATCGGGGCCTCGTTGTGCCAGGTGCTGCATAGACACAGAACGAGAGAGAGTTCCTACTTGGAAGAGTCTGCAGTTTTAACAGACAAAGGGAAAACAGTTGCAGAGAGGTGGAGTGACTTGTTTGCAGAGCTGGGAAAGAACCAAGGGTTCCTGATTCCCAGGGCAATGCCCTACCCAGTAGACCGTGCTTCCTCGCTATCAAAAGTACAAATGCTCCAGGCCAGATTTTCAAGTGCTCAGCGCCCACAGCCAGAACTGCAGAAGACCTCAGCTCCCGGTTCGGCACCTAAATAAGAGCTGGGTTTTCAAAACAGCTCAGCCTCCAGCCGGCTTGGGAACATGTGGCCCACTCGTTAGCGCACCGAGATGGGAGCTGAGCCCTGCTGAACATGTGGCCTCTGGTGCGGGGGCTGGCTGAGCGCTTCTGTTTTCTCTACAAATCCAGACCAAAGGGCTCCCCCTAGAGGTAGAAGGCAGGGCTGCTTTGTGAAGCAGGACTGCTCTGTCACCAGCTTTCACATCTCCTGAAAAACAGCAAGCTGCTGGGGGTGAGTGTGAGAAGGAGCTAAGGAATAAATGAGAGTTCCTTAAACACAAGGTTTTCTCCTCAGAATGCCAAGCAGCTTCCATTTTTAAGTCATCAGCTACCTTCTCTTCCTAGCCTTTGTCAGTCTTGTCTATTTAGATGGTAATCTCTTCTGGGCAGGGCCTGTCTCTCACTCTGTGTCTGTGCAGCGCCTCCCACAATGGGGCCCTGATCCAATTTAGTCTCTAGGTGTCAGTTCCCACCAATTTGCATGCAGATGCCAAGCACTGGTATTTGAGAGACCCGCAGCAGGACTCCAAAAGGCAGATTTCCTGCTCAAAGCACAGTGCTACCGTGAAAAGTGACCAAGGTGCATTCTTATGCAACAGACCTGCCCGCTACATGTGTCTTCCCATAGTCCTCTCTGCTGTGACAAAAATGCCTTTTTACTGAATACAGAAGTAGCATCACACTAGACCAAGAATGACAAATGGACAAAGGGGCTCAAACCCCACCCACTGTATAGCTCAATCTCTGGGTGGCGCTTACTTACCTCTAACAGCGACCTGAAGGGCCTGTCGCATTTACACTTTGGCAACACTTGAAGAGCTCGTCATGCCATGAATCCTCATTGAATTGAACCAAATACTGATTTTTGTTCGTTCCTGCCCTGCAGAACCAACATGACAAAGAGAGAGTGAAAGGGGTTGTACATCTTCAATAGAAGTGTTTACTTAGGCAGTTCTATCTGAGCAAAGGTACTGATGACTGTGGGGTTGCATAGGGTCACTGAGGGTCTGATCTGGCCTGCAAAACCTTTATTACAGGTGACAATGCAAGAGGAGGAAAGACCCCAGCTGGACTCACAGATCCCAGGTTGAGTTTGCAGGGCTGACAGTGAGAAACACTATCTTGTTCCTTGCAAAACGGAACACATTTGAGACACGAATCATTGCAAGACACTTGTCAAGGAATCCCAGGATGCACAAAGTTCAGCCTAAGGTTGGCTGTTTCCTACTGGAACTTTCTATCCATGCCACTAGTTCCCTTTATCTTTGATTATTAATTAATTACTTAATTATTATTAGTAGTATTATTTGTATTGGTAGCAACTATGGCCCACAACTGAGATCAAGTCCCTGTTGTGCTAAGCACTCTACATACATATAGTAAGAGACAATCCATACCCTGAAGAGCTGATACGGTAAATAAGAAGAAAGACAAAGGGCAGGAGGGGAAACAGAGATCTGAGAGGTGAAGTGACTTGCCACATATTACCCAGCAGTTTAGTAGCCTAGCCAGCAATTGAACCCAGGTCCCTGCAGTCCACTTTAATGCCCTATCCACTAGCCTTCACTGCCTCAGAGGCATACCAGCCCCTTTATACTCCTGGGTTGGAACTAACAGGACCTCACCTGTTCTGCCTGCCAAGATGAGTCAGCAGATCCTGATGCTCTGTTTACAAAATCCTGCATTTTGAGTATAAAATTTATCTTTAACCTCTGCAAACCCTTCTCAATGGGTAAGACCTTTCACAGGAAGACAGAACCTTTCAGACCCAGTGCTTCATTGCTTATTTCAGTGCAACAGAGAACAAAGTGCCAAAGCTGAAAAGCTGCCCTGCTTGTTGGGTTTCCTTTTCAGCCTTCACAGTTTACAGTATGAGTAGCCTTGGCAGGATTCTCTTTTTATTTCTTATAATATTGATGGACAATATCAATGTTTATTTTTAAACATCTTATTTTTATCAATTTAAATGTTCACCGTTGCAGGAAACTATGGGAGGAGGGGTCAGACAATTATTCAATGACAGCAGATGGCTGAGAATCAAAGTTAAAGCCTCAGAACCATTAAAACCCAAATTGTCAACATCACAAGTCAAAATATACAAAGCAAATGTTCTTAAATCAAACTCTAATAAGTTCTCAAGCCGTAGTTTTCTCACCCTGCCACTCTGTACATTTTTATTATCATCAGTGGAAATATTTTTTGTTGTTTGCATGTGTATGGTGAAATTGACATTTACCAACACTGACTGATAAGAATCTAATCCCTCCAAGTCTAAACCTGAGAGAGCGACGTAGGGCCAAATCAGATTTACATCAGCTGAGCATCTGGCCTTAAGATTTGGTTTCTAGTACTGTATCTATCTCACCTTGGCACAGCTGCTTCCACCATAGCCAGATTGGATACTCATTCATTATTGGAGCAAATCACCATCGGTTTCAGTTGGAAATTGGTGATTTTCACAGAAAGTACAACTACACTCTGGACTATACAGAGCTGAAGGCCGTGACTTTTCAGGTAAGTGGTGACCCAGTGTCCACAAGCAAGGATAATGTGCTAACAACTGATGTCTGCACCCTGTGCCTGCATCACCTTACACTCCTATGAACGTGGTGGTCTCTCTGATGTTTATCACCCTAAAAGGTGAAAGCATGAATGTATCTGAGGACAGTTTCTTTCCAACTAACAATTCAAACATTGCTAATAATTAATAATATTAAATTATTAACAATTATTTATCTTCTTTTGCTTGGAATGTTAGCCACCCCATTTTAAATGCTGCCAGGTACCGCGGTGATGGGGGCCTTAGCAATGTGAGTATAATAATCATTAATGGTAAAGGGCTAGATTGTGACGCCTTGAACTGATCGCAGTCACAAGCCACATACACAGGGAACAACTATTTGTTAATGGGCTCCTCGGTCTAGCAGACAAAGATCCAATGGCTAGAAGTTGAGGCTAGACAAATTCTCGCTAGAGACAAGGTGTAAATTTTTAACAGTGAGGGAAATTAACCATTGGAATAATTTACCAAGGTTATGGTGGGTTCTCCATCACTGGCAATTTTTAACAAAGAATAGATTTTTGTTTGTTTGTTAGTATATGCTCTAGGAGTTATTTTGGGAAAGTTCTATGCCTGTGTTATTTATACAGGAAATCAGACTAGATGATCACAATGGCTCCTTCTGGCCTTGGAATCTCTGACTCTGATGACCGCTTTCTCACGAGTCCCACTGAAGTTACACAGAGGTTGAGAAGGTTTCCTTGTGGTGCTTCATTCTAAGTAAACCAGGACTTGGCATGCAGATTTAACTGCTCTTCCTACTTGAAGATCTTAATCCTCCACCATCGCCAGCTTTTCTGCACTACATTCCCTTCTTTTGTGACGTGCATATCTCCCTTTTGTTCTGCTGGCTCATTGCCCATTCTCTTAGTATCACGAGGCTTGTTGATAATTTGTTTGTTTGGGCTGAAGGGCAGGGAGGACCTGCTGTTGATTATTACTTGTGATCATTTCTAGCACAGTGTTTGTGCTTTACAAAAGGCAGAATGCTGCAAATTTGCCTGTCCCAAGGAGCTTATGTAACCCATTTTAGGACAGTGTGGGTCTTTGCCCCACTCTACCAGCTGGTGTAGAAGTTAAGAGCCCATTACAGATGTCGGCTATTACCGTTACTCCTTTAGCTCCAGCTTATGCTTTTTAGTTCTGAAAATCATAAGTGAAACACACTGCTGTCACCTCAAACAGGTCCCTATACTCCCAGGCTGAGACCAACAGCTTCAGGCAGGGGAAGGTCTGGAGAACCAGTAAAAACTGAGGAAGGATTTGGGGGAGCAAGTTGAGAGAGAGGGAGCTTGGTAGGCAACAACTGGGAGACTTTGGGATGTACAGAACTGGCCTCAAAGCAGGCAAGGGATTTTGTACAGCCCACACATATCACCTTGCAGAAGAATCCAAGCCATTTCTTGATAGAAAAAAATCACATGGAAGGGGGCTTCACACAGTGACACTGTCGTGCAAAGGGAAGAGAGGAGATCTGAACTAGCCAAAGCCAGGAGGGATCAGGTGGAGCTTTGGTGGTAGAAAGAGGAAGTCGCTGTCTGGAAGAAGCCATCTCAGCTACTCTGAGGGAGCTCTAGAGGAGAAAAGACACAGCTCAGCAGCTCCCTAACTCCTGCTCCGATGGGGGATTCACTTTGGTACCCACCAGAACCCAGATGCTATAACTAGATTGTGTCCAGTGGAGCCGACTACAGCGGAGAGGACTGTTCCTGGGATGCAATGCTTCCTCTTGACCCACGTGAGCTGGAGGGGCAGCCTAGGGGGGAGGATGGCCTCCCCAGCATGCACTGCTCCATCATGATCTCCATGCATAGCTCCCAGAATGCACTGCTCCATCTTGTTCCTCATGCATGGCCCATGGGGATTAGGGCTCCCAGCATGCACTGCTCCATCATGATCTCCACGCATAGCTCCCAGCATGCACTGCTCCATCTTGCTCCTCATGCATGGCCCATGGGGATTAGGGCTCCCAGCATGCACCTCTCCCTTAGTGCAGTCCACTTGTGCAGCCCATGATCAGGTCCTAGTATGCACTCCTCCATTTACCTCTCCCTCCCCAATCGGTTCAGTAGCACCATCACGTCCCCCCACCATCCAGGTCACTGGCACAGCACAATTCCCTCATTTAGGTCAGTGGCACAATTGATCAATGGTACAGCCTGTAACACCCCCCTTTGGTGGTACGGTCTCGCCATTATTAACAGCGGTATCAGTGGTACAATCCTTCCCCTCGACACACACCCCCGTAGGTTAGTGGAACAGCCCGATAAAGCTGCACAATCTGAGCGACCGTTTATGACCGTTAACCAATAGTTCCACCTTTCCCCTGTCTATCTACAGTCTAGTCCAATCGGAGGGCCCGACTCCTTGATGCACAGGTGCGGATGAGCCAATCCCGAGGAGGGGTAGAGAAAACGAGGCTGCGCTGGGAGGCCCGCCGCCGGGTCTTTTCCAGGGCAGAGCGAAAGGGGGCGCGGAGCTCCGCGATAGGGAGTCAGAAATGATTGACGGCCACGACAGTCAATAGCATGTTTTATTTGCGGTGGTGACGCGGGAACGTGGGCGGGGCCTGTGGCCTGGTGGGCGTGGCGCACGGTGGAATAGCCGGATCCGGAAGGCAGCCGGAGGGAGGGGCGGGGTGCGGTCGCGGCGGCGATGGGGTGAGCTGAGGGGCGGGCGGAGCCTGTTCCGGCTGCGCGCGCAGCGGGCGGAAGCGGCTGAGGAGGCGCTGACGGGCGGCGCCGCGGGGTTGCCCTGAGGAGCGAGCCGCGCCGGGCTGGGGAGGAGGCAGCCGGACGGAGCGGGCCGCCGCCGTGGGGGGGGGGATGGTGTCGGCGCCTCCGGCGTGAGGCGGTCCCGGTGGCCCTGAGTCCTTCCCCCCTCCCCCCCGGGCTCAGTCTGGCCCGGCCCCCGGGGGGAGGATGGGGCCGCAGCGGAACCCGGGCAGCAGCAGCAGGGCCCCGGCCTCACCATGACCGGCGAGAAGAAGAAAAAGAAGCGGCTCAACCGCAGCGTCCTGCTGGCCAAGAAAATCATCATCCGGGACGGAGCCAGCGTGAGTCCCCCCGGGGGCGGGGGTAGGCTGGGGGGGCGGGGCCCGGGGTGGAGGGAAGGGGGCAGGAAGCTGGAGGGGTCTGGCGGGGGAGGGGGGACTTTGCTCCAGCCGATTTTCCCGGCCCATCGCCCATACGCTAGGCCTTCGCCTTGCTGGCCCCCGCCATGGGTGCCGTTGACGGATCCCTAGGTGGTGGGTGAGCAGTGGGCAGTGGGCAGCACTGGCCTAGTGTGGGAATCCCACATGGCAGGTGGGAGCCAAGAGCACTTGTGCTGTTTGCACCACGCTGGGGCTATCTTCAGGGTGGGGAAAACACAGCTGCGATCTCCTTGGGAGCCATTCGATGAAGATCTGAAGCGTGGATCTCACCAGTGCGGTGGGTCCAGTGGAATGAAACCAGCTGGACCAAGCTGTCACGTGAGTTGTGCGTGTATTTGGAGCTTGCACGCCTCACTGTGTAGGCTGACCCTGAGGCTTGGATTTGCCGGGGGTCTGACATATTTGGGGCCTTCTGTTGAGAAGTGTTTTTGGAGTAGGGAGAGACCAGCATTGTAACATCACCAGATGCTACCAGTATATGCCTATAACGCAGATTATTACACTCTGCTGTAGTTAAATTTTAGCACTGTGCTTTGTATTTTAGACTACTAGTGTACTAGGTACACCAGAGTATAAGATACTGAGTGGTAAGCGCTTTCCCGCCATGCTGGCCCTCATGGAAGCCAAGTTATTAAGTTGTGGTCTCCTCCCACCATGCTGGTTCTCATGGGACCCAAGCAGTCATATCTGTAAAGTAAATGGCTGTTTCTGAGGCTAATATAGCACCCATTAAACTTTTCATATGGCAGTTATAGCACTGCCCTGGGGGACAATCTACTTGGGTACAGTGATCTCTCAATATATTTTGAAGCAGATTGATCATCTTCCTTTTTCATCAAACTTGCTAAACTGGTTTGGACTAGTCAAAATGGAAAATACTTGTTTAGGTTGGAAACAATTCAAACCTGAACTTTACCTGTATTCTTTCTTGTAAAGTAAGAGATTACTCTAAACTTGATTTGTTACACTGAACACTGAAACAAACTTGGAGCCATGGGACTCAAAGGGTTACAAATAGATGGGTTTTGCTAAATCCCTGCCATTAACAGAACAAATATAAAATGTACATCTGTTTGATTAGTGGAGTGTTCTCTAGGCAAACTACAAACAGTGGGAACTGAACACTTGCAGTAAACAATATGAGGGAGAAGATGACAGGGTGGGTGGGGCGGCACTAAGCAATGTTAAAAGCCAGTGAAATGTTAATTATTGTGCTATTTTCAGGAGTGGCTACAAGCACAACCAAAGTGGGTCATTCAGAACAGTAAAACATGCATGTGAGGTCAGCCCCAGAAGTAAACTTCACCTGGTACTTAGTGACCAGTGTCCTTCTACAGTGTAATCTTTAGTTCGTTCTTCAGAGTTTGGGATGCTGGTTTAGGCATTGAAAGATGAATCATATAAATAGGTGGAAGATGCAAAAAGCTGTAAAACAGGAACGAAGGTTTTCTATTTGTCTAACTGTACTCCAATGCTAACAAGTTGTTATGGAATTGTTCAGATTCCCGACAGGGTTCAAATACTGTGACTAACTGTTAGCAGGGATGGTGGGTGAAATCATTTTTCAAATAGTCTTCTGCCTGACACTTCATCCACATGTAGCATAACTGCAAACCATGTTAATGAACCACATTAAATTGGTTTAAAAGGTTATATTTCGGCCATTGTCTGGCCTAATGTAATACACTGATTTACTACATTTGATCATGTTTCCTTCTATTGACTGGCTCCACTGACGATAACAGCCTGCTACTTACAGCTAAAGAACTTACGGCTTTAGCCCAGATGTTGGGATTTGTGCTTTTGGTGCTGAATGTCCTGAGTTCAGTGCCCACTGGCAACAGATTTGGCCACAATTCATCCCATTAGTGTGGTTCCAAAATAAAATCTCTATTAATGCTAGACAGGAAAAGGGGGCTTGCAATAACCAATAGCTAATTGTGGTTAATGCTCATTTTCTCCAACATAGTAATTGCTTGCACAGTCCATGCTGTATTATAAACTGGGCCCTCCGCAAGTTCTTGTTGCCAGTTCTGCTGTGATCCAGGCTGCTCAAATAGTTCTATACTGTCTGAAGGGGTTTACCTGTTTCCCAGAGTTCATAACCTCTGCTGCTCTGTTGAGGTATCTTTGTTTTGTCCGAGTGACAAAAAAAATCTAACTGCAGAGTTTTGATTGAAAGGGTGTAATGGAAGGATGTGATGGGGGAAGAAGAGAGACAACTTCTTTCTGTGACGGGAAGTATCTCTCCTTCTACCAAGACAGTGTAATTGGATGAGGGAATTAAATATCCATGCAACTTGCAGTTTTCTCCAGCATTGCTGGCATAATGCCACCTTCACATTTTGTAGCAACAGAGAAAGGGTTTGTCTAGTTGTTTGTGTAGAATAAAAATAACTTCATTTAATGACCATATTTCCCTAGGGTATTCCCTGTTTTGCAGGTGTTTGTCTTTGAATCAGATTTACAATCTGTTTAAAGGAAGCATCTTTAATAGAAACTGTTAATAAGACCAGGATCTCAGAATCTTGTCTTCTCTTGCTCTGTTAACAGTTACTCTAATCTGTAGCTCTCCCAGAATAATTCTGCTAATATTTGAGGTAACAGCAGGCTATAAATTCCAGCATACCTTTCACACTGTGCCACAACTAAACTAAATGGGAAGCCCATTCATCTACTCTAGAAAAAACACACACACACAAGGGCTGAGGTTTTCCACAGCTGACAGGAGATTCTGACATTCAATTTCCATTCAAATTCATGGGAATTGTCTTAATTCCTTAGTTGGCTTTGAAAATTTTAAACAGCTTGGTTGAACAACAGATGTACTTTATAATGTATCAGCACTCATCTTAGTGCTATCTGTGCTTTCTGGTGTGTTAAAGTCATGTAGGCCAGTTGCACTAAAATCCCCCCTTGTGAAAGGCACACTATGCTTCTGAGTGTTTGATCTGTGCAATTCCCTGACACAGCTAAGTTGAACCCTGTTTGCTTTCTACACTCCCTTGTGACTCCTGTTCTCCGTAAGCCTGTGACCTTGCAGGTACACCTACGCAGCAATGGAAAACCTGGGTCAGTAGCTGAAATTTAGCACTTGGGGAAATGTGTTTTCTGTAGCTAACTCCTCTATCAGCATTTGAGGGAAATTCAAATGCTTCCCTTCAGTTGTCCCCCCACGAGCTAAGGGGAAGACTTTCAAAGGCACAAAGGGCAATTAGCTGTCCCATTCCCATTGGAAGTCAGTGGGAGTTGAGCACCTACCTGTCCTTTATGCCTTAGAAACTCTCCCCCTGTATGGCTATGAATTTATGCACCAAACCACTTTTCAGATTTCAGGGCATTAACGTGTTTTTTTTCTTTCAGCGACAGGGGATTGGAGAGCCCAGTGTATACCATGCGGTGGTGGTTATTTTCCTGGAATTTTTTGCCTGGGGGTTACTCACCACCCCTATGTTAACGGTGAGAAACTGACTCTTGCTGATGGTAGCATGGTGGCAATGCTGAGGTTGAGGATTTCATTAAAGATCTGGGTTTGGGTTTGAAGCACGAGAGGCAAAATCTAGGATATTCTACCTTAGATCTGTAGAACTCATTCTGAAAAGTACTTTACACATGGGAATTGCTGCAGCCATCTCTTGAGTGGAACATGGTAATTGTTTAAAAGCACATAAGAACGCTGCTTAGTAATTTAGGACAGAGAATGAAGAATACATTATTTGAAATGGAATGGGGGAGTTAGTGAGGCAGAACTTAAGAACCCAAGCTGGAATTTGGCCAGAATTTCTTGGGTACTGATGAAAAAGTGCCATGGGAGATCTTTAATGACTGAGCAAGGGCGTGATGTTTTATAACTCATCCAATGACTGCAACTTTCACATAGGTGCTAGGACATTGATTTAGTACTGATGCAGAGATAGGGTTGCCTCTTTCTGAATTACCAGTACCACTCCCTGCACTGTCAAGTTCTGTCCAATTACTGACCCCACACAACCTTGCCAAGATCTCAGCTGGGCGGGTGACAGACTGTCATGAAAAATTGTTTGCAGTGTGGTTGTAGCCATGTTGGTCCCAGAATATTAGAGATAAGGTGGGTGAGGTAATAAAATGTTTTATTGGACCAACTTCTGTTGGTAAGAGACAAGCTTTCAAGCTTACATAGAGTTGTTCTTCACATCTGTGCTAGGTGACCCTGTGATGACCAATATAGGTAACAAAGGAAATGCCGCAATAAAACCAAGAGCAAAGGGTTAGCTTTATCAAAAGAACCAGAATTCCCAACTCAGATATTTGTCTTGAATTAGAGTTAAGTGACTGGAAACTTCCAAGTTGGCAGCTTCAAGGGGGATTCTCAGCTTTCAGAACTTATTTTTGGCAGCTGGTAAGACAAGTCCATATTAGAGTTTAATGTACCATAAAGATCTGTGAACTGATTTCTGGGATCTAGGTAATTTCCGTACAAAGAAGGTCTTGTTCACAAAGGCCCTTAAAAGTACATTCACTAGTATAAAATCAAATATATAGTATATAAGTCAAGTAGGTAGGGGGTACAAAAACAAGAAGGGCGTGGTCAGGAAACACTCACTGAGTTAAATGAAGCAGAAATAGGGATTAGGCAGATGGGGAAGAGATGGGGAAATGTTTCTGTCTGAAATAGCCTCATAGTGTTAGAGAAACTTGGGCACAAGCTCACCCCTACCCAAATCCAACACACTCACATGTCTCCCTATGATGTACGTGGGAGAAGTGGCTGCCTGATGAGGAAACAAAAGGGCTCCGTATATTTTGTTAGCAGAGCATGTGTGTACGATGATTGTGGCATGGGAATAGGAATGTCAATGCTGTGGGCAAACATGGACTGCAGGCTTTAGTCTCGTTTGATGTGATCCTCCTGGCCTTTAACAGCAGAACTTAGTGGGGGATCTGTAAAATTGTTGACTTGGTCTCCACAGGTGTTACACCGGACTTTTCCTCAGCACACATTCCTGATGAATGGCCTGATCCATGGGGTCAAGGTAAGGAATTCTTTCCTTCCATATTAAAGAACCAATGCTGTCGAAGTACAATGGGCCATTCCACCTACCATCTGGGCTTTGTTCCAATCTGAGAACAAGGTCAGTAGCAATGGAAAGTCATTAAAATCAGAGTGCTGTTTGGTGTGATTAGTCTAATCTTCAGTGGGTAAGTGGCCACCTTATTGGCAAGCTCAGCAGAAGGGCAGTTCTGTTTTCATGCCCAGTTGATTCTCTGTGTGCTAATCCATTTAGGTATTTTCTTCCAGAATAGCACTGACAGTCTGCTGGATTGCCCAGGAAGCCTGAACCCTATGCCGTAGGGTCCGACTCCAGTCCTGGAGCATCCATGGAAAAAATTAGTGGATGCTTAGCACCTTTTGGCAGCCTGCTCACCACCCCCGCAGCACCTCTTGTCCGCAAATGGCCCTGCTGATCAACTCCTCTCCCTCCCTCCAAGCACCTCCAGCTTGCTGCAATCAGCTGTTCCATGGCATGCAGGAGGCAATGGGGGCAAGGAGCAGGGATAGGGCAGGCTGGGGGGAAGGGGTGGAACTGGGTGGGAAGAGGTAAGGGTGGAAAGAGGCGGATGGAGCTTGGGAGAAGGGGACAGCGCCTGGGGCGGAGCAGGGGGTTGAGCAACCCTAGGGCCTGGAGGATGCCAGCCCATGTGTTCCATGCTGTGTTTGCTGCTAAGAACGCTCCAAAACAGTATGAGAACAGCCTAGTGACCAGATTCTAGATAAGAAAACAAAAAATAGGTATTGTTATAGCTCTTGAGTAACGGAATTAAAAACAACGTAACCATGATCTAGAAACTCAGCCATCCCGCAGTAGATTAATGATTACAGAGCCACATAGCAACTGGTGAAATGGTTTTAGAGTAGTCCAACACCTGTGGGAGAATTACAGAAGCTGGCAAGGACTAAAACAATCATTTTCTAATTTGCTTGGTAACATGATAGAATTGGTCTTTGGGATGGGCATCAGTATTAGCAGGAGCACCCCAGTGAAAGGAGCATGACTATCATTGAAGGATGATTTTTCTCAGGCATGGGGCAGCTCAAACAATCTCATGTATATCTTAAAGAGCTTATTCCCCCATTTTGTCATGGGTCTGAAAGATTTGTAGATATGGGGAACTTTTACAGAGGCTGAATGGACTTGGCCTCCTTTCACATCCAACAGGTCTCAATCTAGAGCCAGAGCTTTCCCTGAACTGCAACAAATATTGACAATTTGGAGTTTTGCCAGCATCTCCAGGCAGTGTCAGCTCCCTGCTGCACAAATAGGCATGGGAAGACCACAGCTGCAGAATGAGTACTTAGGAAAATAATTTGAGCATTTAGCAGTTTTTCCAGTATAGAGATTTCAGCTATCTAATGATTTGTCATGTTTTGGTAACCTTGCCACCTCCTAGAAATCCCAAACAGTGGATTGCCAGCCAGAGAAAGTGGCTGTGGGATCTGTATCTGGTGTGAACCCCTCTTCCTTCTCCTAGGGCCTGCTGTCCTTTCTAAGTGCCCCACTGATTGGTGCTCTCTCTGATGTCTGGGGCAGGAAGTCCTTCCTTCTCCTCACTGTGTTCTTCACGTGTGCACCAATACCTCTCATGAAGATCAGCCCATGGTGAGTCTATGCTTGGAATGGAGATGATGTGAAGGCGCAGTGATCTGGGAGGGATCAGTCCAGAAGATGAGTGAGAGTGTCATACAGGAATCTGGAGATGTAGTCGCTTGAGATGGTGGAGTTAGGAGGATCTGGAGGTGCAGTGACTGGAGGAGATTGGAAGTGCTTGTATGATGAAGAGAAGGAGCCTCAAGAGGCAGCCTTTCCTTGATCCAGAGCTTCCTTCACACACCATTGGATTATAACTCCAGTCAGAAAGGAATGCCTTCTCCTAGTGTTTGCTTCCCACTACTAAAAACTGCATTGGAACTGAGTTGCATTAATGTTCCCTTTATGTGTGGGATACTATCAGAGATGGGTCTGGACTGGATTTTTAAGCCATGAAGTGTTAACCGGAATGGCAGCCCAATGGCATTTCTGAGCACTTCAGGATGAAGTGAAATAAAATGAATAGAAGCAGGGGTGTGGAGAAGAGACTGTAGTTCAGCAGCATTAGGCTCCTGTTTGTCATGTGTTTCCTCTAACTCTGCCTCTGGGAACATCTCTTTCAGGTGGTATTTTGCTGTCATTTCCATGTCTGGAGTCTTTGCTGTCACCTTCTCTGTGATTTTTGCCTATGTTGCTGATATCACACAGGAACATGAACGCAGTACAGCTTATGGCTTGGTAAGGATTTACATCATTAATTGATTCCCCAAAGAAATACTTCACTGCTCCAGAATTCAGAGAGGTGCAGTGTGGGACCATTTTAAGAGTGGACTCCCCATGGGCATTGCACACAGGACTTCTGCATTCCTCACAATCCACTGTGTCCATTGCTGGTCCATTCCTGACTCCAAATGGAGCAACGTGTTTAGAAACCAACCCCAGAGCTTGGTGCTGTGAAATCTGGAATCCAGCTGTATTGTCATTTAGTCCTTTCTCCAGGCTGTGACACTACACTGTGCTGGCTTCCATGCAAACACAAATAGAACAGTGGCTGTGCACCTGTGGCTTCTGCTGAACTATTCTTGCATAGTGTTATAATAGGATTACTGAAAACACCTTAAGTATTGGTTGAGATGCCTCTGGTTATCTGTCATGACCTAGCCTGAACTCTACCGGGGGGGGAAATGCCACATTTCTGTATTCCACGATTCTGGAAAACCTGTCCCTATAGTTTGGCTACTCCATAGGTGGTGGAGCTGATGGCCTTGGATGACTCTGGGAAAGAGGGTAGGCTCTGACCAGAAGATACTACTACTACTAACATTTGTATTACACTGCAGGTGTCAGCCACTTTTGCAGCCAGCCTGGTCACAAGTCCGGCAATTGGCGCATACCTGTCCCAAGCCTATGGTGATACACTGGTGGTGGTGCTGGCTTCAGGGGTTGCTCTGCTGGATATTGGCTTCATTCTGCTGGCTGTACCAGAATCTCTGCCGGAGGAGATGCGCCCTGTGTCCTGGGGAGCTCCTATCTCTTGGGAACAGGCAGATCCATTTGCTGTAAGTAGTTTGCTACTGGCAATTTTTCACTGCAATTTAACTTCTAGATCTATTTCCCCAAGTACCATGTTAGTTCTTCGAACAGGAGGGTGAAGATAAAAAGGGACTCATTTTGCAAGAGGCAAAGGATGTGAATTTAGACATGATTAAATCAGATGCAAGGAGGAGGATGTCTGGCTGGTTCTTTATTCAATGCTGGGTAATGGGTTGTGAGTGTATATGGCTACATAGTGTCTAAAAACAGCTTCCAGTGTCCCTGAAGAAAAATAATCCTTTGGTGGGAATAACTGATGGTGTGAGTACATCGCCCATTGCTTTGCAATTGCACTCTGTATAGCCATGCGAAAGACCTAGCATGTTGCTGCTTCTGTTAGCCTGGGGGAGAGCTGGTTGGGTCCCTGAAAAGGCTTGTCTTGCTCATTTGCTCCTCACCTTTGTCTCACGTAGGAGTCACTGCCCATATTAATGTTCCAAGGAGAGCCAGAGTTACAGAAATCTAGCTGGATTCTCTGTGATGCTCAGCATTAGCACGGTGAAGTTTCCCACAGCTGGGAAGCTCTTCAAGGCAGAAACAATTTGGTGTCAGACTGATCTGTCATACAGATATGTCCCACTGATGTGGAGAAATGCTGTGGCAGAACAAGCCCTTCCAGGGTGCCCAGTGTATTAAGTAACCCTTTGTGTTGGGTTTGTATCAGAGGGAGCCTAATGGTCCTGTTTGTTTTTCCAGTCTCTCCGCAAAGTGGGCCAGGATTCTACCGTGCTTCTCATCTGCATTACTGTCTTTCTCTCCTACCTTCCTGAAGCCGGCCAGTACTCCAGCTTCTTTTTGTACCTACGACAGGTCAGTCATTGGGGTTAAACTAGGATACAGGTTTGGAAATCAAAGGTTTGTAGTGAGCGTTATAGTCTCATGCATTTGTTTTATTTCCTTCCTGACTATGCAGTATGGGGCGGCACCTTCTGCCCAGTGATCCTGGGCTGGGAGAAAAGGCAGCTTGGCAGCACACCAGCGGCTCTGGTTTGCCACTGCTGACCAGAAGCTGTTTCTTAATGAGGATGAAACAGTACCAGTAACCTGATTGAAAATGGAGGATCCCCATGAATGCTGGTTAACTGTGCAGCCCTTCTGTGCTTTGTGAATGCAGTCCCCAGGCTAATCACTAGCTACCTGCGCTGGACTCGGTGCTTACCCCACCTTGTCGTCTTCAGGCACTTGGGACAGCGTATCCACTCACTTAGTTACCTCTTTAGCCCATGGAAACATCTTCCCTCTTGTCACTGGGGAGGCTTTAATGTTCGCTTTCCCATGAGGCGGTGGAGGGTCAAGTTGTGTGATGCTCAGGCTACTGACATGTAGTATCAGTAAGCACTAGAGATGGCTCTCATGACGTGGCTTTTCTCAGGTACAACACAAAGCTCTTTGCCTGAAATCGTGTCCCTTCTGATTCTTTGCAGGTCATTGGATTTTCCTCAGAGACTGTGGCAGCCTTTATTGGTGTGGTTGGAATTCTCTCCATATTGGCTCAGGTGAGAACCCATTCTCTGGGTACTACTCTCGAACCCCTCGGTTATGAGAATACATCAAAATTTGTGACATTGACGATTGGATTGGCAACTGTCAGAATTCTTTTGTGAAGCCTTATTAATGCATGTTACTAGCTGCTGGACAGCCCAGGGCCTTACAAACCTGACAGTGAGGAGAGTTTCCTCCTCTTTCTTCATCACTTTCTTGTCCAGTGTAGTTGCTTCCTTTCTCCCCACTGTAGTTTGATAACATCATCTCATTTTCTCTTTTCAGACAGTAGTGTTGGGGATTCTCATGCGTTCAATAGGAAACAAAAATACCATCCTCTTGGGCTTAGGCTTCCAGATTCTACAGCTTGCCTGGTACGGCTTTGGATCGCAGCCTTGGTAAGAAGAAAAGGAGTACTTGTGGCACCTTAGAGACTAACAAATTTATTAGAGCATAAGCTTTCGTGAGCTACAGCTCACTTCATCGGATGCATTGCCTTGGTAAGAGTGGGTTTGCATGATTGACACATTTCTCATCCCTCCCCTCTTTAGCCAGCTGCTTGTGCCCAATGTAGTTGTGCAATGTTCTCTATTTGGCCACCAGAGGGAGATATTTGTCTGCTCTTCCAGCTTTAGTTTGCAGTACTTCTTGTATGGAAAGTGCTCCTCCTTTCTGCTTTATGCAGTGGTTTTCAACCTGTGGTCCACAGGCACCTGGGGGGTCTGCAGACTTGTCTAAGATTTCCAGAAGGCTTTGCATCTCCATTTGAAATTTTTTAGAGATCCGCAAATGAAAAAAGGTTGAAAACTGCATTTAATGGGCTGATTTCTTTATAGGATGATGTGGGCAGCAGGAGCTGTGGCTGCCATGTCCAGTATCACTTTCCCAGCCATCAGTGCCATGGTGTCCAGAAACGCAGATCCTGACCAGCAGGGTACGTCACACTTGATTAAAATTCATCCAGCAGTTATCCTGACAAGTTTTCTACTACTTTTACATCGGTAGGGAGAGAGCACTGCTGATACTGCAGGGAGGATAGGTATTTCTTTAACCTTTTGAAATCCAGTGAACATCTGGACACACTGCAGCATCGCTGTATGCCAACAACCCTCCGTGTTAATTCTCTGGTGTGTACAGCGTGAGTACTCCTAATGGGTACCTATATGCTCAAAAGAATATAGGATTGAGAATCTAGTTTTAGGTATACTAGTTTCTAGGAACTAATTTACACCATCAGCCTATCAAGACTGGTATCTGCCTTTTTAACAATACCTGATGCTTGAGGAAGGGTCTCATAAAACACCCCATAATGGTTTTCTGCAACATTGAAAACTACTCATTTGAGATAGGGAGGAAGTTCCTACTTGACCATCCACCTACCTTGAGTTTGTTCCCTGAATCTTGAGGTTAGATTGCCTCTAATTCAACCTCCTATGTTCATCTGTAAGTTGTGGCATGACTTGCTTGTGCCCATGCTCTGGGAAAGGCAAGCTCACTGTTAATGTGTTTGTAGGGAGGTACAGCTACGTAGGAGCCGAGATCTGTCAAGACAGTCGTTGGTTTACGTGTGTTCTGGATGTGGACTTAATCCTGTTCTTGTGCAGCACAGATGTCTTGCCTATAAAGAGATCTCCTTTAGAAAGCTGGAGGCTTATGACTTCCCGGTCTTCACTTTTTCTCTCAGGTGTGGTTCAGGGGATGATCACTGGAATTCGGGGGCTCTGTAATGGGCTGGGGCCAGCTCTCTATGGCTTCGTCTTCTACCTGTTCCATGTGGAATTGAATGAAATGGCTGAAGTGGAAACCATGGGTAAGGCCACGAAGGTCATGGTCAACCCTACTGATGAGGTATCCTATCCAGTTTCATCACGAGCTTTGTCTGTCTTCCCACTTCACTGCGACTTGCAGCATTAATCATTCCTGTACTTTGCTTTACAGAGTAGCATTATCCCAGGGCCCCCTTTCCTCTTTGGAGCATGCTCGGTCCTGCTGTCGCTCCTAGTGGCCTTGTTCATTCCGGAACACAATCTTGCATTGAGATCGGGCAGCCATAAGAAACACAGCAATGGAGCCCAGACCCACACCCACAGCCCACAGTCTGGAGGATCAGATGGCAAGGAGCCCCTGCTGGAGGACAGTAGTGTATGAGGGGAGAACTTGAATCTCTTGCTTTTCAACTCCACGCCAAGGATTGACTGTACCAACTGGAGTTGGGGTGAGAGTCGGGAGGTAATAGACTGTACCACTAACAGCTAATGAGGGTGGGAAAAACTGTCCTTCAAAGCCAAATACATCCAACTGGTGCAAAAAATGAGATTGCACCATCTGGTGGTGAAGGAAGAAGTTCGACTGCACCATGTGAAGGGATAGTTCTTAAGGAAAACCTGCTTTTGTATGTGAATGGTGAACTTCAGTGTCGCCTGCCATATATTCACCTTGCCAATGAAAGTGAGGAACCAGAATTCTATCCCTGCTCTTTAATATAAACTAAATGAATTGACAATGAGAGAAAACCAAGCCTTCAGTTACATGTCCCTTCCCCCAATATAATCAGTACTAGCCTCTAGCCCATTCTGCTTGATGGGCTAACCTACTTCAGGCTGAGGACTGGGGGAGCATAGAAATCACAGTCCAAGCCTCTATCCTCAGCGCATGCTGAGAGTACAAGATGGTCTGATACACTAAATACAGAGCAATGTACGTGTAGAATAGACCAGTCAGTCTCCAGCTGAGCAGATCTTTACTTCTTGAGGATCTGATGAATTTGCCTATTCCAGCCCATGTGATAAATTCAGACCAAAAAAAATTCTATTTCAATAATGTTCTGAAAGAGGTGACAAAGGCAGGAAGTAAAGGTTCAGCTGTCACTACCCTTAGCTCGCTTGGGAGTGAGTGGGTGGTGAAAAGGCAGTCGTGAGTTCCGAATTTCTTGTTTTGGAACAACTACTTAAATGTAGCACTTTGTCTGCACTTCCGTCTTCTGGAAGTGGATTGAGAGGTTTAAAAAAATCTTTCATGGAACTGGAACATGAGAAAACACACTTCTCTGAGAGAGTTCGGAGAAATTGCTTAATCCATGTTACGCACTTTTATAAAGCGTATTCCTTCCCCCAACTGCTGCTATCTGATAGGAAGCACCTGATGATGGCTCTCTGGGAGGTACAGTTCATATGGGGCTGCAGTCATTCTGCTCAGTCCATCAGTCTGAAAGGCTGCAGCTCAAAAGTTATAACTGAATATATAGATTTGAATTCCACTTGGCATTTCTGAACCTCCTGCAGGGGACAGCCGTCTTGCTGAAAAATGTCTTAGTGACCTCAGCTGTAGGGTTGAGCTCTGCTTAGAGTTAGAGCAGCAGAGGTCAAGCAAAGGCTCAAAACCTGATGTGGGAAAAGTTAAGAGACGTGCATGTTTGGTGTGTCAGGGATGCTTAGCTATTTACAAATACATAAAGGGGCATTCAGAGAGGAGAGAAATCAATTATTCTCATCAGTGTGCGGAATCAGAAGTCATAGGCTTGAGCAGTTACAGGGAAAATATAAGTAAAATATTAGGAGAAACTGTAAGCCAATTGACACAAGCAATAGAACTAGTTAAGGGAACTGTGGATTCATCCACTGGAAATAGTCAAGGCTTGAACTAGAGCAGATGTGATTCAGTAGCTCTCTTGTTATTGGGAAAGTCTTCTGTCCTGTGGTTGTGCTTTGGGTCAGCTTCCTGCTGGCACAGATTTGTGGTAGATATCTTAACCTCTCAATTTATTGGGATCAGGAATCACAGCTAACCTGACTAAGCACAGCTGCATAGATCAGCTCCTAGAATATTGGTGTCACAAATACCCACTTGCAGCAAGGCTCAGGAATGCCGATGACTTCTAAATGAATTTTAGAGCTGGTGAGAGATGCCTGATGGACAGCCCTGGCGACTGAAATCCTCTAACCACAGCAGGTACGGTACAGGGACCAGCACTACAAGCTTCCCCATTCCGCCCTGCTAGTATACCTCAACCTGTCCTGGAGGGACTGCTTTGGGGGATGTGGGGAGTTCAGGCTCCAGGGCTCATTCAATTTATAGCCTCTTGTGAGGCTACCAATGAGGGACCAGTTAATGTCAATGTTGTCAGCAGTTTGTGATGTGGACAGCCGTCTAGTAGGAAGTGGACTGAGATCTACAAAATGAATTTCATGTAGGTTATTGAATAGCTGTTGGGTAGTAACAGCTCACTGTTCCCCTAGACAGAGTTTGAGCTAGTGACCTAATATCCATTCATCCAGTCCCGAGTCAGCCATAAGAAATGATATTAATTAAAATAAATATAATTCACAATTTAACAATTTAGAAACAATCTTTATCACCCAAGTCCCAATCCTGTAGTTGGATCCATCGTCTTATGCTTCTGCAAAGGCCAGGGAACTTCAGGGGAACAGTATGTGAGTGCAAGAGTTTGCCTGCATGGATCCGATTGCTGGGTTAGGGAATAAGTTAGCAGAAAGCTTCACTGAACACAATAGCTCCAGTTTTCTCAAGGCTTGTCCTTGATCGTTATCAGGAACATCTGGTATTGTCCATTCACAGCAAAACCAGATCACCATGTTTAAATTCCTTTTCCCCTGTCTAAAAATCCTTGCTCTGTAGAATAGTATAGCTACTACAGGGTTGTTTTTGGGTTTTTTTTGTTTTGTTTTTTTCTAAAGCCATTTTGTGAGTACAACTAAGTAGAACTGCCAGTTCTTACTCTTGCATTTTGTATTAAAATTGGCTGATGTGCTTTTCTCCCTCCCCCCAGCCATGAAAGTAATAAATGCAATTACCCTGGTCACACTGACGCAATCAGAACTGCAAGGTAAAATATAACTGAAACATCACAAAATAGACTGTAAACTTAATATATAATATATTATAAATCATATATTTTTTAAAAAAATCCTTCCCTTTATTTAATATCTTAGCTTATTAAAACTGACATGTTCTGAATCTAATTTCCTTTTCACCGTTGATGCTGTCTGTGGCTTTCTATTGGTCCTTCACTCTGCTTGGATAGGGAAACTAGTCTGGTTAGTTTCACTTCTTGGTCCTTAGTAGCACAATGTTGTGATATTATGCATTTCCGGACTGCTGCAAAGCACTTAAATTCCTCCAAAATCTGTTCTGACAAACTCAATACAACAATTTTTGTAATAGATTATGTAACACCACATAATCCTAAATCTTGGGCCCAAATGACATTTTACTCTAAGTAAAATAACTAAACTATATTTCTTGGCTAAGGCTGTCTGTTTACAAGCAAATCCTTGAAGAAACTAGTTTCTAAGGCTTGATCTACACTTGAAAGTCATACCGGTATAATTATTGTCATGAAGAGTGTGACTTTTTTCACATACGCAGTTATACCAGTAAAAGCCCTAGTGTGGATGCAGCTATACTAGTATAAAAGTGCTGTACCAGTTTAATTATTTCCCTTTTCATAGAGGAAAAACTACTTTGGTATAGTTACATTGGGTCTTGTCTACACTAGAAAATTGTACTAAGTGGCAATACTGCTGAATTATTCACTCTGGAAGCTTGAATGCAACTTAATGGCAGGGATATTTGCATTCCATGGGAGATTCCACTAATTATCAGTAGTGAAGCAGACAGAGGAATTTGTTTGCAAATCCTTGAAATTACACCTACCTTCTCAGGAAACTGGGGAGGGTCTTCCAACCCCACCCACAGACTCGTTCCCCCTGTATGTGAAGGGGTATGGTCCACCATTCTGCCTTTTGACTGAAGTATTTTGGCCAGGCCGTAAAGGAGCTAGAATTACAGGAACTGAATGAAGAATGTCATTATTCTGAAGGGCTGATAATTCTGTAGCACTCCCTGTAGAAACTGGAAACATCTGTACAGAACATTCAACTAGTGTGGTCAATTTTTGTTACTTTATATGAAAAGCTGCATATTTTTTAAAGTACCTTTTTTTAAAAATCCCTGCAGCATGATGCCAGACACTGGCTGTCCAACATCAATATTATTTCCCCAAGTTTGTCTGCTCAGTGTCATAAAACGGATGAGTAACAGCGATGAAAATTGTGGCTGAAAGCCTTTCACTTCAGTGCCCCTTGCTGGTTGAGGTAAAGATGGCCTTTCCTCTGCAGCTCCAGTACTGATGCAGGAGTTCAAGTTTAAAATCTGATCTTGTTGGATTAAAAATGCATTAAAACCCACAATTTCTCACTCTGCTTTAGTTTTGCAATTTAGAAACAATTCAGTGACAAATTCCTGTTTCAACCTGTCTTTCTCTGCACCTGGGTGGCTGCAAATGTTCTTGGTGGTCTTTGAACGGTGCAGGCATGTGGAAAGGCTGCAAGTTTTAATGAAGAATGGCAGCAATGCCACTCTTTTTTAAATTAATGGAGTTTGCTCTTTGTGACGTTGATTTGTGTTCTTAGCTTATGATATGTATTTAGTTTATTTCAATTGTGTTTAGAACTGGTTAATCTCTCCCACTGATGGGTTATTTATTAAACTGCTACTTTCCTGTTGCAGTAAAATCCTCTTTGCAATCTCACTCTTCTCCTAAACCATGTGAAACAAGATGGCCTTTAAAAATCTGTGCCTGTGATGCTTGAAATGATTCTTTGCAAGGGTCCTAAACATCTCTCAAGCCTTGGGTGAGGTATGCCCTAAGGATTAGTCTCCTGACGTCTGGTCTCCAGATCGCTTTTTCTCCCACCTCTTACTGAAGGCTGATTGACACGCAAACTTGCACCCATTGAACTCTGAGCTTCCTAAAACAGATTATTTCCCAGCGAATTTGTGTAGATACTTATTTTAGATAAGTGGCTGGTCAGCTTTGATCCTGAAATAAGTGTTCAGACAGACTTGAATCACTAACTAAAACTGTATTTGTACCTTTTGCATGTAAATCTGCCCTGAGCTGCTGTCCTCTTGAGTGAATGTGCTCTATGCCTTTCTTCTACCCATTTCCTATGTCGCCAGGACTGTAGGGAGGCTTAAATAAAAATTGGAAAGTGCTTGTACTAGCCTTGGATGAAAGGAGCTGCCTTACTCAGTGCAGAAGTACTATTAATCACTAGGATTCACACTACAAGAAACCCCTCTGGGCGTGATACAGCAACAGTAGCCCGGATCCTGTGTGTTGCGTGACCTAGGCATCAGTGCACGAATACTGTGATGGTCAAATGCCCTACCCTAACAAGCGTGACTTGTGGATTGTCTTGGATTTGTCTGCATTCAATAAGGATTCTCACATGCTTACCAGGACTCACTGACAGTCAGATATGATCTATATACAAGCATCCACCAATCCTGCTTTTGCATACACTAGATCCACCTACCACTAGCTTGTTTTGGGAACCAGGTGGTCAACACACATGACATAACCAGCTTTCCAGTCTCCCATATTCTGTTCGTTTCCAGCCAGGCTTAATTTAGATCCCTTCAAAGAATTTTTTTTCCAGAATAGTTGATGGTGCTAAAGCAAACAATGTAATCATGAGAAATAGAAACAGATGTAACCGATGCTCTTACATGGAATCTGTGATTTATGACTAGAGTCCTCTAATGGGCTGGAGAGGCAGTCACCTTTTACAAGATGCACAGCTATTTGCACTTTGTTTGGACCAGTCGTCTGGAGTTACTTTGCAGTATCCACAGAGTGAGAACCAGATGCTTCATGTGAATCTGATTGGAGTGGGGAAACCTCCCCTTCACACAAATGGCAGTCCAGAGAGTTTGGACTGGGATTTTCAAAACATCATGAGGTATTTGGGTACCTAAATCCCTTTGACTTCATGAGAGTTTGACTTCCTTATTTTCCTGTGAAAATTCTGACCTTAACCGAAAGGCTTCCACCCTTTTACCCTTGTTGAAAATGGCATGTTGCCTTCCCTTGACCCAAAACCTGTTTTCATATAGGTGGCTCAGTGGTGGGCTGATATGCTGCCAGATGGCCCCCTTTTGTGAGTAGATCCTGGCTCATTTTTGGACAGGAATGGCTTGTCTTTGCTAGAACACTGCTTTGAGTTAGAGCCCTTCTGTAAGGAGTTGTGTTAACATGATGTGCTCACTGCAAAATCCCAGTCAATAAGATCTGTTAATATAACCCCTCAAGGTAGAGTTCTAACTCCCAAGTAATTCAGTAGTGAAGATGAGACCTAAGGGCTGGTAGCTTGGCAGAGGCAATGTGGTGAGAGACATAGGACCTTATGTTGTGTAGCCTCTTACTTGGCGGACATAAGAGCTACAGGGATGGATGCTGGAGGGCAGGTTGGCTAGTCTGCCTCAGGGCTTAAGGGAGGGAATGGTTACAGAAGTTAAAAAGGAGTGTGATCAGGCCTGACTGTAACCACGTACGATTATTGGGAAGGGTGAACTTTGTTTCCTCAGGAGGAAACACCTTTCCATCCCAAATCAAACCTTACTAAGAAAAGCTGGGAGTGGTTTCACATTCAGCAGCCTCATTGTTCTGAATCAGGATTGTTAATGTTCCAGATGCCCTTACTGCAACTTCAGCCCTTATCTTTCATTCCAGAGGAGATTTACGTAGACCCTGTCTTATATCCGAGCAAGTCTTTTCATATCTGTGCTTTTCCTCAGTGAGGTAGAATTAAAGAAGACATCAAACCCTTAAATGACCACCATTACAATGGCAACTCTGCTGCTTTAAAGAAAGCAGATTCAGTAACATACCAGCTCCTCTGAAAACCCTTTTCTGGCAGAATGTGAGGTGCAGCTGAGCGAGCGGTACCAGGCTGTTTTATGGCAGGAACAGACACATTCTATCCTGGCAGGAAAGCAGGGGGCTCCAGCTCTGTCTAAGCTGAGAACACAAGTCTGTTGCAAAACCAGCACTGAAGCTGTTTTGTTGCTACCAGTAAATGTGTGTGAAATCCCAGGCTGTCTGGAAGATAACTAAAATAACCATTCATCTCCCCACCTACTGCTGTGCAAATAGTTCCCCGAGCAATTAGAAACACAGGTTTGGATGCTCAGCCCAGATTGATCCGTTGGGATAACCTGGGCTAGTAGGTGGCTTCCACTGAAACCAGATACCACATGGCCATTTCCACTGTCATATTTTCAAGTCTTAGGTTGCTGGGGGAAATAAAAAGCAAAATGGTGGTGGGCAAGTTGAGGGCAATAAACGCAGTACGACCTGAATCCAAAGAAAGGGATGTGAGAACCCCAACAAAACAAAACTGCATCCAGTGGCAAATGGTCCTGAGAACCGAGCAACCTCAGCCCTGTTTTGGTTTCCAATCAAAGGGTCTTGTGATGCTGCTCCCCACAACTTCACTTTTCATCTTGTACCCAGTCTTGCTGTTCCTCATTATTAAGGGGCTGCATGGGAATCATGAACACCCTTTTCTATTCTGCTGCTAAGCTCTTTTCTATGCAAACCTTCACAAAGAGACTGACCACAGCTGAGGCAGTAACAGTCCTGCCAGCGTTCCAGTCCCTTAGGGACAGTCAACACCCCAGTGTCTTCTGAGCATCATGGACTGCAATCTAACCTCTTTACTGTGTGGATTTGCCTGTTTTTCCCATCTGGATTTTCTTTAGTTTTGTTTCCCGCAAGAGCCCTTCTGCTCTGGACTGTTGGGAAGAAGAGTGTTATTGGTTTCCAAGAAAAGAAGCTTTGAATAGAATTTTTTTTAATTGCCACTCCTTTGCTTCTAACCCAAAGAGTCTCTTGCTCCTTGGAGGCTATATCGGTAGCGCCTGACTCTCTTTCCTGACCGTCACCCTCCTTGTAAGCTCCCTCTTTCTCCTCTGTGCCTCTTCTGCTCCCCTGATACCCACACGCTGCCCTTTGTGACATGGAGATAACTAATTCCCACACTCTCCTGGATTAGATTGCAAGAACACAAGCAACTCTGCTTGCTTCTGTGTGATGCTCTGCATTTAGCTGAACAACAGCTGAATCACAGGGCCATAGCAGTGACTCCATAATTGTATAATATCTCAGCATGGGGGAGCTTTGGGAAGGAGCATCGTGCCAAAGGATGACCCAGGGCTCTTGAACTGGAAGAGAAATGACAAAAATGAGGCTCGTGTGCAGCAGACAGGAGGGTAAGTTTAAGATTTCGTCATCTGGGCAAGCAACAAAGAGGCAATGGTCCAACAGCATTGCATAGCATCAAGAACTAAGATACCGGCATGGAGAAAGGGATCGATACAAGCAGCAGGGTTAAATGACCTCTCACCCCATCCCCCATGGGCTAGCATGGAAGAGGGGAAAGGGAGGTCAGGCTACAGCGCACAGATGAATGTCAAGAGGGGGGCCTATTAATGGTTCTGCCACTGACTCACTCTGTGAGCTTGGACAAGTCGCTTCATCTCTTTGCTACTGCTCCTTCCTTGTTCTAGAGGCAGTTATTCCAGCCTGTAATTCTGGAGTTAGCAATTCCCTCGTTCCTTCTGGTAATTCCAGCTCCATCTAACTTCCCCTCCCTGCCCTTTAAGGGAATCTAGAATAGAGTTTCATATGCCAGGTTTCCTGGAGTCAGTTATCCTTCATTTCAACTACAATATAAATCCCAGATCAGAGAGAAGATGCCATTAAGCGTTTGAGCTTCTGCATCCCTGAAGTGATGATCAGAAGTTTAAAATACCGTCTGTTAGGTTTGGTTTGGTTTGGTTTTGTCTTTTTCCAATACTGCTTGATTTTGATTTGTACTCAAGCTGATATTTCAGCTAATTGGAGCTTCAGGTTTAGATGGCTGGGTTTCTCTGGAGTTTTGGAACTCCACATACACAGCACCGGCCAGCTGGGGCACTGAGCTGCGCTCTTACAAACTGCTCTTGTGGCTGGTAATCAACCAAGAATGCCCTGGAGTGAGTTGCAGCTTGAGCATCCTTTGTTGTGTATTCCATCTGTGCATGAAACCTGAAGCCACGGATCAGGAGAATTGAAATTGCCCAGTTTGCTTCTTGCTGTTAAACTGCTCTCTCTAACCAAGACTTGCAGCTGTTCAAACAAGGGGGTACTTTTAGTTTAGTAGCACAAAGCGTGCTCAATGGGGTTCAGGGCCACATTGTGCTACAAACACAGAGGAAGAGGTAGCCCATCCCCTGAACCATGTGCAGTTAAGATGACAAACATAGGAAAGACTTGTGGCACCTTTAGAAACTAATAAATGTATTTGAGCATAAGCTTTCGTGGGCTAAAACCCACTTCATCAGATGCATGGTTTTTAGCCCTCAAAAGCTTATGCTCAAATAAATTTTAGTCTCTAAGGTGCCACAAGTACTCATTCTTTTTGCTGATAGAGACTAACACAGCTGCCACTCTGAAACATAGGGTTGAAATATGTGCCCTTGCTATGTACGCTGATTGAAATCCCCAGTTGTCCCTCTGCCTGGCCGTGATTGGCTGATTTCTTAAGGTGTCCAGTAGAAGTGAGACTTTGGGAGTGGTTTTGAAGATGGCAGTTCAGGAAGAGTTTCTCTCTCCCAAGGGGTAGCATGGATGACGTGAGGAAAGCTGACAAACTAGTGATCTATGCTGGTGTCACCTAAGCAGAGGGGATGAGCTGATGACTGGATGAGCAGAGGTATGAAGGGCCTTGAAAATGAGAGCAAGCAGCTTGGATATGAAGGGGAGCCGGTGGAGGTATTCAAAGCGAGGCTGCCACAGCGCTCTATGGAAGGTGATCTTAGCAGCTGTTTTGGATGGACTGGAGAAGGGTGAAGTGGATGTCGGGCTAACAAGAGGCACTTATGGTAACAGGAAGGAGACGATATGGGGCTTGACTGAGTTGTTTTTGGGGATTTTTTTTTTTTGGACCCTCTAGACTGAATTAAAACTGGGTCTCAAGAATATGACAGAAGGAAAGGCAGTGACAAAGCTGAGATGTGCTGAGTAATGGAAAGAGCAGTCGGAAATGACCTTGAGATTACAGGCCTGAGTTTCCTCTTCCATCTCCAGTGCTGTGGAGGATATGCCCTGGGTGAGGGCAATAGGCATTCCAAAGGGCTCCGGGCAGCTTCCTGTGTGAGAGAGGCTGGGGGGAGGCAGTAGACAAACCTAACCGTTTTGTGGTTAACAAAACAAATGGGAATCTGTCCATGCAAATCCCAGAAGTAACAGTGGAGAGTCGGGAAATGGATTTGCTAACGCAGGACAAAAGGGAATCAAACCCCCCCAAAAGCTGTTAATCATTCTGACAGGGGCTGTTTGCATACAATCCAATTCCAGGATGTTTACGTAGGACTTCCTTTGCCATCAGGCAAAAGTAAACTGTCAAAGATCCATTAATTATCCAGCCTTCTGGGGAAAAGAATACGCCATCTACCAGCAGCCCCCTGCATAGAGAGTGCTTTGCTGGGAAGTCACAGGCTCTATACAGACCTCTCCAGTCTCTGTAAGAATATCCAGGGGCCAAGTCTTCCTCTTCTATAGACCTTTGTCATGGGAAGCTGAAAACGCCTCCATAGAGAGCCAAACCAGCTGGTGCCTGTTGCTTCCTGAAGTTGCTGCAGTTCCCAGATAGCCCAGGTCCCACAGTTGGTGAAGCAGACCCACCTGAGTGGGATGTTGGCAGCAGTGATCCCCCCCTGTGTCTCATTGGAGCGGCAGATCGTTAAGGTAGAAGCAGGAGCTGAGAATATATAGCAGTCACAAGACCAAGCACCAGCACTGAGGCTAGGAACCATCTCTGTGGCATATGTGTGAGAGGATGTCAGGAGAAATTCTTTATAATGTTACAGACTACATTGCAAGAGACACCCTCCCCTTCACCCATCGCATGTTACTGACCTTCACAGAAACCGCCATCTACTAACCCCTCCTTTGTCCATGAGCAGCTACTGTCCTGTGTATACATACTGTTTGCTTACCCAAGGGGACCTGGCATCCTGTTATGGGTCACCTTCCCTTCCTGCCTTAACGATGTATCTGTGCAACCTCAGCTCTTCTGGAGAGTTGCATCCTCAACTAATGAGACCAGTTCTTCCTCTACATCCCACAGCCACCACTTAGCCTCTGCAATGGGGAGGTCACCTCCAGGTTCCTTAACTCCTTTCCTTTCCATAGCAAGACTCTGGGAGGTACAGGAACTGACCACTCGGGAGAAACCCACATTGGTTTGCTTGTGAAAATCATTGACAGACGTTTCATCTGGTACCTCTCACTTTCATTCAGGCCTAGCTCACCAAAGCCCCCTCCTTGCCCTCACCAGGGTGGGATGCAAGCATCATCTTTGGCAGGAGCCAGGAGAGTGTCTCCATGTTGGTATGGCTTTCCTCTCGCAGCTCCCCAGGAACATCAACCCCTAGATCAGTGGTTCTCAACCTATTGACCATTGTGGGTTGCATATGTGGCTCTCTGTATTGTGTGGGCCGTATCCACACTATATATATTCACTGCCTGTATGGCCCTGAAGATGTGGGGAGGTTTAGATTGGATATTAGGAAAAACTTTTTCACTAAGAGGGTGGTGAAACACTGGAATGCGTTACCTAGGGAGGTGGTAGAATCTCCTTCCTTAGAGATTTTTAAGGTCAGGCTTGACAAAGCCCTGGCTGGGATGATTTAACTGGGACTTGGTCCTGCTTTGAGCAGGGGGTTGGACTAGATGACCTTCCGGGGTCCCTTCCAACCCTGATATTCTATGATTCTATGATTCTATGTTGCATGGGCCATAGCTGTTGCTGATTAGGCCATAAGTGGGCTGCAGGTTGAGAACCACTGTCCTAAATGGAACCACTTCCTGGGCTGGAATGGAGTCTTGTAACCAGATTTGCCTGTTGCTTTGGGATACGCTCATGTCTTAGGGTTACTCTTCCTAGGTGTGTGTGGGGGTGGAGGGGGTAGTGTGTGCTTCTATCAATGTCCTGCTTGTGTCACTTGTGTTCTCATACAGAGCTCTACTTCTCCCTACTGCAAGTTCCCTCCCAATGGAGCTATCCTGCAGGACCTAGGTTCCCCAGGGCTGGGTTCTTCCAGCCCCAGAATCAGACAAACGCACATGCACGATAACCGAGCGCGTCTGAGAGAAGCGGGTTAATCAGCACTTCCAAGCTGCCACCCTCCTATGTCCCAGGTGCAGTGTATCCCTATCCCCACTTGCACGTTACAGTTGTTCTGGTGGTAAGCCACTTGATGAGCGTAACCCACAGGATATTTGGGCGCTGCAGAGACCTTTAGCTTAGATACGAGGAGAGTTGCTGCAGAGCGAATGGGGAAACCAAAAAAACACCAATGGGGGGAGAGGGGGAGACAGAGAAGCAACCAGCTTAACCATGAAAGTTATTTATTGCTAGGTAAATAAATGGAATAAGCATAGGGAAGCCAAACACAATAGTTATAACATTACATCTAACTTAAATGTGATTATAAAAGTCAGGTTTAGAAAACTCTAACTGCTCACACAAGTCAGGGTAAGAAGGCTACACCTAGAGAGAGAGCTGGGTTCTCACCACTCCGTGAAGCTTGAATCAATGGGGGGTCCCAGGTGGTGGTGGTGGTAACAGGGGGTCCGGAGTGCTGGAGACAGGCAGAGCCCCCAGCATGATCTGTCAGGAGAAGATGACGTCCCCATGGAACTGATGCAGATGTTGGATACACTTACCTGAGCATGAGTAGGGGTTTTTGTAGGGAAAGAACATTGTTCAAGGGAGAACACTAGATTTGTTTATAGGTAAACTGATGGCTCAAGGGAGGATACCAAAGTTGTTTTGTTCAGGCTAGACCATGGGAACTGATCATTCCTGGCTGTGGGGGATGTTCCTTGGAGAGAGCTCACAATGCAATTAGGGAGCTTCAGTATTTTGGATACCAATAATGGATTTATTTCTAGAATTGGTCTGATAACTACTGAGCTGGGTCTGTGCAGGCGTGGGTTCATTAACATTGGGAGCAGAGATTCCCCATCATGCATTGCTTCACTGCTTTTCTGGTCCCAGAGTTCTGTGCGGTTCTTGCCTTGGAGTCTCTGTTCTCCATTCTATGCTCTAACGGTGATGCCTCCCTGTCCCATCTTTGATGCAAATGAGGCTAGGGGAGTTCCCTGAGTCCTGTCACCCTTGTCCAGAGGGGTTTACGTGTCTCCCACGGCCTTTTCATTGCTTTTTGTTCTTCTGATGGGTTTTGTTTCAAGCAGAGGCTGGGGGGGGAAGGTCTTTCGTGAGTCGGACAGGCTGGGTACTGCGCCCTGGTTCCCCAAGAACACAGAGCTGACAGGTAACAGTCTGTTCATTCTGATCTGTATACAGTGGTGGTCAAGCCGTGTTGATCCCAGAATATTTAGAGAGACAAGAAGGGTGAGGTAATAGGTTCTGTGGATGAAAAAGACAAGTTTTCAAGGATACACAGAGCTCTTTTTCAGAAGCTCGGTGTGAGCTCAAAAGCTTGTCTCACCAACAGAAGTGGGTCCAATAAAAGATATTGCCTCCCTGCCTTGTCATTCTGATCTGTGTCAATTAAGTCCAGTCCTGGCCTGGAATGTACCCACCTCAGCTTGACGTGAGCTGTAGGCTTCCCTTTACTGTTCCTTTTCTTGGAGAAATTCACTAAAGGATCCTGGTCCTTTCTTTCTGCTAAACAGGTACCAGGAACTTCCCCATCATCCTCTTAATTCTTCAGGTTTCAGAGAAGCAGCCGTGTTAGTCTGTATTCACAAAAAGAAAAGGGTACTTGTGGCACCTTAGAGACTAACAAATTCTTCAGCGTCAGGAAGAGGATCCTTTTTGGGGGTGATAATGGGGATGATCATTATCTCCCTTCTGGGACTGTTATATGACTTACAAGACACATAGGTGAACCCTATGAATCCCGCTGTAGTTACTGGCTGTGACTACAATTGTTACCAGGCCGGACAAACTCACTACACCTAACATGCTGTAATAATGTTTATCCAAAGAGTGTCTTGTAAGGTATCATATAAAAGTTGGTGACCTCTGGTCATTGATATTCTTGGGTGATGTATGCATGGTTAGCGTCTAAAGAGTTATGTAGATGTGCTGAAAATGTTCCTAAAATATGTTTAGACCACGTAATCCATGTAGAGCTAATAACCAGGTTTCTCCTAGACAAAGCAATGTATATTGGCTGGTCTGCAGGGGTCAAGCTTTCTAAACCAGAGACTGTGGCTTATACATGGGCATCTGTGGTAAACAGCTTGATCACCCTAACAGACAAAGGGCAAAACAGCATGGGTTGATTACAGACAAATTTGATTTCCACCAAATGCATCCGATGAAGTGAGCTGTAGCTCACGAAAGCTTATGCTCAAATAAATTTGTTAGTCTCTAAGGTGCCACAAGTCCTCCTATTCTTTTAGACAAAAGACAGTGAAAGTACATTTGCATACAAGGTAAACAGAGTGATCAAAGCAGCAGGAAGAAGACCCCAGCGTGCTAGAAAACAAACAGCAGGATCAGAGTCTGATCCCCCCAGGAGTCATCCTGGCTCTAGGGACAAAACAATGAGTCTGGGGAAATATAAGGAGAAGCTAAAAGACATTTTGGCATCCATCACTCGGGGGACAAAATGGTCAGCACCCTCTGATTCTGAGAACGGGAGAACCTCCTGCCTGCTGGGCTGGAGATGTAAGTGAGAGATGTGTAGGCAAAGATCTTAGCTCGCTAGAGCTAAGCTTTCGCTGCTAGAAATTGCAGTTATACTTGTTTGATTTGTAACCATTTTCTGTTTATCTCTGCGTTGCATCACTTTTTATTAGCAGATCTATTCTTGTTTTATTATAAATTCCTCTCAGTGCTGCTCTACTAAAGGCAGGTGGATGTCCTCAGTTGAACCAACAGGCTGGTGTGCATTCTGTCTCTTTGGAGACCACAGCATTGATAATTTTGGAACGTGTCCAGTGCTAGGGGCTGATGGCTGCAGAGGAATGATCTTCCAGGGGGTTGTGGGGGTGGTTTGGTCAGTGTGATTTACACACCCCCAAGCCTCCAGGTCAGATCTGTAAGTTGCTCTGAAGGGGCGGTAGGCAGGAGCACGCTGCTGTTGTTGCCAGTAAACACCTATGGCTCTGTCTCTGATCTCTGGCCTGTGTGCTCGGCACCATTCTTTGTTTCTCAGCTCTACTTTCTGGAAGCGCTTTGTAATAAAGCTGCATTGTACTGCCGCTAATCAAAGTCAGGTCCATGGACCTACTCTCCCGGGCAGAGGACACTCAGGGTGGGGTCCGTGACACCCCCAGGCGCCATCTAAACTGCACTGGGCTTGTTGTGAGATTGAAGGCCATTGTCTAAAGTGGACGATTTTCCTCCAGAGACCATTGCGTCTTTGATTAATGCTTACACAGGCTCCTTTGGAAGTTCCTGTGCCGTAAATCAAGCCAAGTTCTCATCAGATTATGGAAGGTGGGTAGAATTTCAGTCACGGTCCAGGGGTCAGCAAGGAGGCAGGAGTGGGGAATACCGGGCGGCCCCTGAAGGACTGGAGAGCCAGTTGGGATCTTCCAGGCATGATCTTGAAGGCCATGTGGGGAAAGCTCTGAGTCCCCCAGTGGCCATAGCTGGGAATTGCACTTTTATCACGCTGAATAACTCTCTCTCTCTCTCTCTCTCACGTACGCAGGGTCCTCATCAGCCTACGTCTGTCATGTATTTATCTTCCCACCACCCCTGTGGAGTTGGGGATTTTACAGAGCAGGAACTGAGGCACAGAGAGAGGAGGTAACTTACCCAAGAAGACTGTGGCAGACAAGGTCTCCCGAAGCCCGCGCTAATGCCCAAACCTCTGAACACCCCTCCAATGAACATGAGCTTGGACAGGGCAAACTGTAGCGCTAAGGGCTTGCTGGTGAGCAGAACCCCCCTTCAAGGCCCTGAGATATCTGTCAGGGAACTAGATTTGAGGAGCTGGCCGCTTAGTGGACCCAGGCCCCATTCAGCCTTTTCTCCCCCTGGCCATGAGCAACTCCTTGAAGAAACCTCATGTACCAAGAGTGTTGGAGCAAAGGGTGCTCTCCCTTGACTATCTATCCATTCCACATCTCTGGGTGAAGATCAAAGGGGAAAAAACGGGGATCTTGTGATGCGGGGGTCTACTATAGACCACCAAATCAGGAGGGCAGAGGTGGATGAGGCATTTCTGGAACAAATAACAGAAATATCCCAAAACCTGGTAGGAATGGGGGACATTAACCACGCAGACAGCTCTTGGAAAAGGTAACAGAGCAAGACACAATCTCTAATAACCGCTTCTTTCAGAAAGCGGAGGAAGGAACTGGAGGACAAATTTTAGACTTGATTCTCACGCAGGAGTTTGTTCATCTGAAGGTCAGAAACAATTTGGGCAAATATGATCAAGAAATGATCAATTACTCAATTCTCAGGAAAGGAAGGAGTGAGAGCAGCAGAATAAAAACAATGGACTTCAGAAAAGCAGAGTTGGTACATTTTCTTCCCATGGGCCCTACCAAAGGGATAAAGGAGGTCAGGAGTGCTGGCAGTTTCTCGAAGAGACAATATTAAAAGTGCAACAGCAAACTATCCTGCTGCAAAGGAAAGATCAGAATAGTAAAGGACTCGTCTGGCTCCATCAGGAGCTCTTTAATAACCTGGAAATCAAAAAGGAATCCCACAAAAAGTGGAAACATGGACGAATTGCCAAGGAGGAGTACAAAAGCGTAGCATGAGCATGTAGGAACGAAATCAGAAAGGCTAAGGCACAAAATGAGTTACACCTAGCAAGGGACATAAAAGGTAACAAGAAGAGGGTCTTTAACTACATTAGGGGCATAAGAAAGACAAAGGAAAGTGTAGGTCCTCTGCTTATCAAGGAAGGAGACCTAATAATGGACAACATCAAGAAGGCTGAGATGTTTAATGCCTATTTTGCTTCCATTTTCACTAAAAAGATAAATGGCGACCAGATACTTAACACAATATTAACGACAAGAGAAAAGGAACACAAGCCCATTGTGCCAGGTACTGTACAAGGAGAACAAAAAGGGAGTCCCTGCCGTTAAGAAGAAAGACAGATGCCACAGCTTCTCTGAAAACTGCTGGCTCTTAGGGAAGGCCTGAGCTTCTGGCATGCTGCTCTCAGCTATTTCTTTCATAGATCTTCAAATAAAAACACAATTTTTGATCTAAATTAGAATCCTGGTTGGCCTCCGTTCTTCTTCCTGGCAAAGCGGTAAGGAGTCCCACACCAACAGTGCCCACACCACACTTGTATAGTGCCAATGACCACAAGCAATGAGGATCTTGGTTAAAAGGAAGCACTGACTCAGGATAAAGAACACTCTGAGCATTACTATCATTTCCTGGGTATAAATGAAAACGTTGTTAATGGGATTACATTATCGCTGGCTGCAAATATTAAAAATCATGAGTGGCTTAAAATAAATGTTAGGGTATTTTTATTTGCCCTCTAGTTTCTAAGCCTTTAGGTCACACTCAGGTCCCATCTTCAAGCTTTTGTCCGCAACCCTGAGCTCTAGAAACTCAACTATTTATTATGATGGTTCAGATCCTATCATGACTCCAGGAATTGTGGTTTTACATAAAGTCAAATATTGCAAGACTTGTGATTAAACTCGTGAGAGTTGGCAACTCTGGGACGATAGATTGGGTGAAAATAGTTCCCACTTCAGAAGGTCTAGGGGACCTTTAAGGTGCATCAGAATCTTGTGCCCACCCCTGCTTCCAGTTCTGGGCCCATTTAAAACTAGAACGAGCAAAGATGGTGAAAGATAGAAAGTAGGGTGCAATCGTGTGTTGGCCGGGGGGATGGACTTGATGGGACCTACCAGACCTTTTGGACTCTTGTTTTCAGCCTCAGAGGAAGAGATCTTTTTGAATCGGGCCTGTAGACCTCTGTCCCCACAATGCTGCTCTGTGGGAATGAATCTTCAGGTTCGCTTGATGATTTCTGCATCAGTTGGACAGTACAGCCTCCCTACAAATATTAATCCTTCCTATGTGTTTAGAATTCTTCTGTAGGTCACAAAGACCAGTTAGTTTATTTGACAGACGGGGATACACAGGCACGGAAAAGGGAACGTGACTGGCCTACGGTCACGCAACACATCCGTGAAAAAGCTGGGAATGGAACTCGGGTGTCCTTGCTCCTAATCTGGTGCCCTAGCCACAGGACCAGCCCCCATAAGAACTATTACTTAATTTGACTCTCACTGCTGTTCTGTGCTATTAGCTTCTCTGTCAGGATTTAGATGGATAGCAGGAGCAGACGGGGCTGGATTGCATTGTGCGGGCGGGCGTGACCATCTGAAGGTGCCGAGAGCAGCTCCTTAATTTAAGGCTGCATCAAGCAGATTATTTTCATGGAACCTTATCTCTGACCCCCAGTTTTGTTTATATATAAAATTACAGTGTTGCAGGGCCTAGACAGTCTCGGAACCAACAGGCTGGTGTGCATTCTGTCTCTTTGGAGACCACAGCATTGATAATATTGGAACTTATCCAGTGCTAAGGGCTGACGGCTGTAGAGGAACGATCTTCCAGGGGGTTGTGGGACCAGTACTGACTGAATGTTACCTGCAAGGCAAGGGTTGGACTGGCAGAGTCTCAAGCCGTTCACTGGTTAGGCTGACAGATTAGCATGGCAGGGAGCTGACGCACAATTTAAGCTCCAGCAAAGCTCCCTCTTGCCAAGGAGTAATGCAATGGCTTATGGTTCTGGGTGCCCCAAGAGCATATCACAACAGGTACTAAGGCCTGGAACCTCTTACTCAGTTTAGCTTCCTCCTTTGCCTAACTGCGAGGGTCGGTTAGGATTTTGGGGTGGGTACTGTGAGCTTTAGGGAATCTCGTAACCTGGTCCAAATCCTGAATGTGCATGCAGTGGGATAAAAGTGAGCTTTGGTCAGTGTGATTTACACACGCACATGCGCGCCCCCCCCCAAGCCTCCAGGTCAGATCTGTAAGTTGCTCTGAAGGGGTGATAGGCATGAGCATGCTGCTGTTGCCAGGAAACCCCCCTGGCTCTGTTTCTGATCTCTGGCCTGTGTGCTCGGCACCATTGTTTCCTGGCTCTACTTTCTGGAAGCGCTTTATGATAAAGCTGCATTGTACTGCCGCTAATCAAAGCCAGGTCCACGGGCCGCCTCTCCCGGGCAGAGGACACTCCGGGTGGGGTTCGTGACAAACCCATGCGCCATCTAAACAGCACTGGGCTTGTTGTGAGATTGAAGGCCATTGTCTAAGTGGACGATTTTCCTCCAGAGACCATTGCGTCTTTGATAAATGCTTCCACATGCTCCTTTGGAAGTTCCTGTGCTGTAAACCAAGCCAAGTTCCCGCTGGATTATGGAAGGTGGGTAGAATTTCAGTCACGGTCCAGGGGTCAGCAAGGAGGCAGGAGTGGGGAATACCGGGCGGCCCCTGAAGGACTGGAGAGCCAGTTTGGATCTTCTCGGCGTGATCTTGAAGGCCATGTGGGGAAAGCTCTGAGTCCCCCAGTGGCCATAGCTGGGAATTGCACTTTTATCACGCTGAATAACTCTCTTTCTCTCTCGCCTACGCAGGGTCCTCATCAGCCTACGTCTGTCATGTATTTATCTTCCCACCACCCCTGTGGGGTTGGGGATTTTACAGAGCAGGAATTGAGGCACAGAGAGAGGAGGTAACTCACCCAAGAAGACTGTGGCAGACAAGGTCTCCCGAAGCCCGCGCTAATGCCCAAACCTCTGAACACCCCTCCAATGAACGTGAGCTTGGACAGGGCAAATCGTAGCGCTAAGGGCTTGCTGGTGAGCTGAACCCCTGTCATAAATATAAAGGGAATGGTAAACACCTTTTAAAATCCCTCCTGGCCAGAGGAAAAACCCTTTCACCTGTAAAGGGTTAAGAAGCTAGGATAACCTCGCTGGCACCTGACCAAAATGACCAATGAGGATTCAAGATACTTTCAAAGCTGGTGGGGGAGGGGGGAAAACAAAGGGTCTGGGTCTGTCTGGGTGATGCTTTTGCTGGGGACAGAACAGGAATGGAGTCTTAGAACTTAGTGAGTAATCTAGCTAGATATGCGTTAGATTCTGATTTCTTTAAATGGCTGAGAAAATAAGCTGTGCTGAATGGAATGGATATTCCTGTTTTTGTGTCTTTTTGTAACTTAAGGTTTTGCCTAGAGGGATTCTCTATGTTCTGAATCTAATTACCCTGTAAGGTATTTACCATCCTGATTTTACAGAGGTAATTCTTTTAACTTCTATTAAAATTCTTCTTTTGAGAAACTGAATGCTTTTTCATTGTTCTTAAGATCCAAGGGTTTGGGTCTGTGGTCACCTATGCAAATTGGTGAGGATTTTTACCAAACCTTCCCCAGTAAGGGGGGTGCAAGGTTTTGGTGAGGATTTTGGGGGGAAAGACGTTTCCAAACAGCTCTTTCCTAATAAAAAACCCAATTAGACGTTTGGTGGTGGCAGCAAAAGTCCAAGGGCAAAAGGTAAAATAGTTTGTACCTTGGGGAAGTTTTAACCTAAACTGGTAAAAGTAAGCTCAGGAGGTTTTCATGCAGGTCCCCACATCTGTACCCTAGCGTTCAGAGTGGGGAAGGAACCTTGACATCGTGGCAGAGCGGTAGGATGAACCTGAAATCATTTTGAGATCAATTTGAGATTTTTTTGAACCAGAAGCACAGATTTGAAAAGGAATTTTTTTTTTCCTTTGGGCTGCTAAAAAGCATGGTTTTGGCTGAAAGCAGTTAGGTTTTTTTCTGCTTTGGGGCCAGAGCAGAGACAAAAGGGAATTGTTTTTGTGAGCTGGAGTTTTCTCTATCTAAAGGCAGGGTAGTTAACCTCCTGCAGGGAAATTCACCAGTCTTCACAGACCTGAAGTTTGTGTTTGTTTTATTTATTTATTTATTTATTTATTTTAACCTATGAGCAACTAGAGGGGTTTTCTGCCCATTTGCCTGGAGACAAAGATTTTAGGTGTGTGTGTGGTGTTTTTTAAGGATTTCTCTCTAGGCTGACAATCACTATCAGAGAACATAGGTATCCAGACAGCACAGCAAAATTTTACAAGCCAAGTTTTTTTTGTTTTGGTTTTCTTTCTAACTCTTGGGTGTAAAGTTAGTTAAAAACAGAGAGGTTAGGATGACAGACTCCATGGTTCAACAAAAGCTGGAATTAGCCAGATTTGAGGCTGAGGAAAAACAAAAGGAATATGAAAGACAGATAGAACTCATACGGAAAGAAAAGGAGGCAAGGGAAAAAGAAAGGGAGGCTGCCCACAGGAGGGACATGGAGGCAAGGGACAAAGAAATGGAAGCAAGGGACAAAGAACTGGAGGAGAAGGAAAGAGAGAGGAAGCATGTGGAGGAGGAGAAGGAAAAACAGAGGTAGCATGCATTGGAGATGGAGAAGGCAAAGGCTCAGCAGAATACACCAACAAACCCTAGCAATCCTTCTCCAGGTACCACTTCACATCCCAGAAAGTTCCCCACCTACAAGGCAGGTGGTGATACCGAGGCCGGCTTAGAAAACTTCGAAAGGGCCTGCCTTGGGTACAGCATCTCTACAGACCAATACATGGTAGAGCTGACGCCACAGCTCAGTGGACCCTTAGCTGAGGTGGCAGCTGAAATGCCTAAGGAACGCATGAACCAGTATGAACTGTTTAAAACCAAGGCGAGAGTCAGAATGGGGCTAACACTCAAGCATTCCTGTCAGCAATTCAGAGCCCTAAGGTGGAAAGCAGATGTGTCATTTACCCGACATGCCTACCACATTGTGAAGCATTGGGATGCCGGGATATCAGGAGCAAGTGTTAAATCTCCAGAAGATTTGCCCTTCCTAATGCAAATGGAGCAGTTCTTAGAGGGTGTTCCTGAGGAAATAGAAAGATGCATCCTAGATGGGAAGCCCAAAACTGTAATCGAGGCAGGAGAGATTGGAGCTAAATGGGTGGAGGTGGCAGAAAAGAAAAAAACTGGTCGCAGTTGGAGCAGATACCAGAAGGGACAACCTCAGACCACACCCTACTACTGGGGGCCGCCCAAGGCCCCACCTACCCCCCAAGGAACCCTCCAGACACCTTATCATCCCACCACACCATTCTCCAGCAACCCACCTCGCCCCAGTGACCCGTCAGCTGGACGATGTTTTAAATTTAACGTACCGGGGCATGTAAAGGCCAACTGCCCCAAGAACCCCAACAGATTACAGTTCATTGCACTGGAATCACCCCAGAGGTCCTCAGGCCCAGATACCCTCAGAGTGGAGGGAAACTGTGAGTGTGGGCGGGAAGAAGGTCACCGCGTGGAGGGACACCGGAGCACAAGTGTCGGCTATCCGTGCTTCCTTAGTGGACCCCAATTTAATCAACCCAGAGATCCAAGTGATGATTCAAGCCTTCAAGTCAAACTCTTTCAATTTGCCTACAGTCAAGTTGCCTGTCCAGTACAAGGGCTGGTCAAGAATGTGGACTTTTGCAGTTTGATGATTATCCCATCCCCATGCTGTTGGGGGAAGACTTGGCCAATCATGTGAAGCGAGCCAAGAGGGTAAGAATGGTCACCCACAGTCAGGCTAAATAAGCCGTCACGCCTAGCTCTGTTCCGGAAACTTCTACCAGGACCTGGTCAGAGGTGATGAACCCAGACCCCAGGCCAATGTCTGCAACAGCAGTAGTGGATCCAGTCCCAGAACCGGAACCGGCGGAACAACCAGCACCAGACCCATTGCCTGCACTGAATCCAGTACTTGAAACCCCAACACCAGAGGGCCCCACCAAACCTGAACCAGCAGCAGCCGATAACCCTACACAAGAGGCTCAGCTGGAGCCTGAACCCCAACATAGTGCACCAGCGGAGAGCGGTTCACAGTCAACGGAAACAGCCCCATCCCCTACATCGATTCCAGAGGGACCAAGCATAGGTCTACAACCCAATGAGGAATTGATGTCTCCAGTATCAAGGAGAACAGTTCCAGACCGAACAGGAAGCAGATGAAAGCCTCCAGAGAGCTTGGACGGCAGCATGGAGCAACCCACCGCCTCTCAGCTCTTCTAATCGATCCAGGTTTGTTGTAGAAAGAGGACTTCTATACAAAGAAACTCTTTCTGGTGGACACCAGGAAGACTGGCATCCTCAGATACAGTTGGTAGTTCCAACTAAATACCGGGTCAAGCTCTTGAGCTTAGCCCACGATCATCCTAGTGGCCATGCTGGGTGAACAGGACCAAAGACAGGTTGGGGAGGTCATTCCACTGGGAGGGAATGGGCAAGGATGTTTCTACCTATGTCCAGTCTTACGAGGTATGCCAAAAAGTTGGAAAACCCCAAGACCAGGTCAAAGCCCCTCTCCAGCCACTCCCCATCATTGAAGTGCTATTTCAGCGAGTAGCTGTGGATATTCTGGGTCCTTTTCCAAAAAAGACACCCAGAGGAAAGCAATACATACTGACTTTCATAGATTTTGCCACCCGATGGCCGGAAGCAGTAGCTCTAAGCAACACCAGGGCTAAAAGTGTGTGCCAGGCACTAGCAGACATTTTTGCCAGGGTAGGTTGGCCCTCTGACATCCTCACAGATGGAGGAACTAATTTCCTGGCAGGAACTATAGAAAGCCTTTGGGAAGCTCATGGGGTAAATCACTTGGTTGCCACTCCTTACCACCATCAAACAAATGGCATGGTGGAGAAGTTAAATGGAACTTTGGAGGCCATGATACGTAAATGAGCACTCCAATGATTGGGACCTAATGTTGCAGCAGTTGCTCTTTGCCTACAGAGCTGTACCACATCCCAGTTTAGGGTTTTCACCATTTGAACAGGTATATGGCTGCGAGGTTAAGGGGCCGTTACAGTTGGTGAAGCAGCAATGGGAGGGATTTACACCTTCTCCAGGAACAAACATTCTGGACTTTGTAACCAACCTACCAAACACCCTCCGAACCTCTCTAGCCCTTGCTAAAGAAAACCTACAGGATGCTCAAAAAGAGCAAAAAGCCTGGTATGATAAACATGCCAGGGAGCGTTCCTTCAAAGTAGGAGACCAGGTCATGGTCTTAAAGACGCTCCAGGCCCATAAAATGGAAGCGTTGTGGGAAGGGCCATTCATAGTCCAGGAGTGCCTGGGAGCTGTTAATTATCTCATAGCATTCCACACCTCCAACCGAAAGCCTAAGGTATACCATATTAATTCTCTAAAGCCCTTTTATTCCAGAGAATTAAAAGTTTGTCAGTTTACAGCCCAGGGAGATGACACTGAGCGGCCTGAAGGTGTCTTACTACAAAGGGAAAAGTGCTGGTGGCGTGGAAGAGGCAAACCTCTCCATGACCCTTGGGTGAATGCAGCGACAGCAGATTCAGGAGCTGTGCACTAGCTACGCGCCGACGTTCTCAGCCACCCCAGGACTGACTGAACGGGCATACCACTCCATTGACACAGGTAATGCTCATGCAATTAAAGTCTAACCTTACCGGGTGTCTCCTCAAGCTAAAACTGCTATAGAACAGGAGATCCAGCATATGTTACAGATGGGTGTAATCCGCCCCTCTGGCAGTGCATGGGCATCGCCAGTGGTTCTAGTTCCCAAACCAGATGGGGAGATACGTTTTTGCATGGACTACCGTAAGCTAAATGCTGTAACTCGCCCAGACAACTATCCAATGCCACGCACAGATGAACTATTAGAGAAACCGGGATGGGCCCAGTTCATCTCTAACTTGGACTTAACCAAGGAGTATTGGCAGGTACTGCTAGATGAATCCACCAAGGAAAGGTCAACCTTCACCACACGTCGGGCTGTATGAATTTAATGTACTCCCTTTCAGGCTGCGGAATGCACCTGCCACCTTCCAAAGACTTGTAGATGGTCTCCTAGCGGGATTAGGAGAATATGCAGTCGCCTACCTTGACGATGTGGCCATATTTTAGGATTCCTGGGCAGAACACCTGGAACATCTACAAAAAGTCTTCAAGCGCATAAGGGAGGCAGGACTAACTGTTAAGGCTAAGAAGTATCAAATAGGCCTAATCAGAGTGACTTATCTTGGACACCAAGTGGGTCAAGGAACTATCAACTCCCTACAGGCCAAAGTGGATGCTATCCAAAAGTGGCCTGTCCCAAGGCCAAAGAAACAGGTTCAATCCTTCTTAAGCTTGGCCGGTTATTACAGTCGATTTGTACTGCAATACAGCCAAATCGCGGCCCCACTGACGGACCTAACCAAAAAGAAACAGCCAAATGCCATTCAGTGGATCCAAGAGTGTCAGAAGGCTTTTAACCAGCTTAAAGCGACACCATGTCTGACCCTGTACTAAGGGCCCCAGACTTTGACAAACCGTTCCTAGTAACCACCGAAGCATCCAAGCGTGGTGTGGGAGCAGTTTTAATGCCGGAAGGACCGGATTAAGAATTCCACCCTGTAGTGTTTCTCAGCAAGAAGCTGTCTGAGAGGGAAAGCAACTGGTCAGTCAGTGAAAAAGAATGTTACGCCATTGTGTACGCTTTGGAAAAGCTACGCCCATATGTTTGGGCACGGCGTTTCCACCTGCAAACCGACCATGCTGCACTACAGTGGCTTCATACTACCATGGGAAATAACTAAAAACTTTTTCAGTGGAGTTTAGCTCTCCAAGATTCTGATTTCGACATCTAATACATCTCAGGAACTTCTAATAAAGTAAATGATGCACTCTCCCATGAAAGTTTCCCAGAATCAACTGGTTAAAATAGTCCTTGAGATGTGGAAAATATTGTTAGTCTTTATATACTTGGTAGTATATTTAGAGGTGCATGTGTCTTATTAACTCTGTTTTTTCCTAGAGCTCCAGGAAGAAATCCCAGCCAGCGTTTCACCCTATCTGTGATTTGGGGGGCGTGTCATAAATATAAAAGGAATGGTAAACACCTTTTAAAATCCCTCCTGGCCAGAGGAAAAACCCTTTCACCTGTAAAGGGTTAAGAAGCTAGGATAACCTCGCTGGCACCTGACCAAAATGACCAATGAGGAGACAAGATACTTTCAAAGCTGGAGTGGGGGGAAAAACAAAGGGTCTGGGTATGTCTAGGTGATGCTTTTGCCGGGGACAGAACAGGAATGGAGTCTTAGAACTTAGTAAGTAATCTAGCTAGATATGCGTTAGATTCTGATTTCTTTAAATGGCTGAGAAAATAAGCTGTGCTGAATGGAATGGATATTCCTGTTTTTGTGTCTTTTTGTAACTTAAGGTTTTGCCTAGAGGGATTCTCTATGTTCTGAATCTAATTACCCTGTAAGGTATTTACCATTCTGATTTTACAGAGGTGATTCTTTTAACTTCTATTAAAATTCTTCTTTTGAGAAACTGAATGCTTTTTTATTGTTTTTAAGATCCAAGGGTTTGGGTCTGTGGTCACCTATGCAAATTGGTGAGGATTTTTACCAAACCTTCCCCAGGAAGGGGGGTGCAAGGTTTTGGTGAGGATTTTGGGGGGAAAGACATTTCCAAACGGCTCTTTCCTAATAAACTCAATTAGACGTTTGGTGGTGGCAGCAAAAGTCCAAGGGCAAAAGGTAAAATAGTTTGTACCTTGGGGAAGTTTTAACCTAAGCTGGTAAAAGTAAGCTTAGGAGGTTTTCATGCGAGTCCCTACATCTGTACTCTAGTGTTCAGAGTGGGAAAGGAACCTTGACAACCACCCCGCAGGGCCCTGAGATATCTGCCAGGGAACTAGATTTGAGGAACTGGCCGTTTAGTGTACCCAGGCCCCATTCAGCCTTTACTCCCCCTGGCCATGAGCAACTCCTTGAAGAAACCTCATGTACCAAGAGTGTTGGAGCAAAGGGTGCTCTCCCTTGACTATCCATTCCACATCTCTGGGTGAAGATCAAAGGGGAAAGATATGGGGATCTTGTGATAGGGGGGTCTACTACAGACCACCAAATCAGGAGGGCAGAGGTGGATGAGGCATTTCTGCAACAAATAACAGAAATCCCAAAACCTGGTAGGAACAGGAGACATTAACCAGCCAGACAGCTCTTGGAAAAGGTAACAGAGCAAGACACAAAATCTCTAACTGCTTCTTTCAGAAAGTGGAGGAAGGAACTGGGGTCGGGAAGGAATTTTCCTCCAGGGCAGATTGGAGAGGCCCTGGAGGTTTTTCACCTTCCTCTGTAGCATGGGGCATGGTTGACTTGAGGGAGGCTTCTCTGCTCCTTGAAGTCTTTAAACCATGATTTAAGGACTTCAATAGCTCAGACATAGGTGAGGTTTTTCATAGGAGTGGGTGGGTGAGATTCTGTGGCCTGCGCTGTGCAGGAGGTCGGACTAGATGATCAGAATGGTCCCTTCTGACCTTAGTATCTATGAATCTAAACTGGAGGACAGAAATATTAGACTTGATTCTCACGCAGGAGTTTGTTCATCTGAAGGTCAGAGGCAATTTGGGCAAATGTGATCATGAAATGATCGATTACTCAATTCTTGGGAGAGTAAGGAGTGAGAGCAGCAGAATAAAAACAATGGACTTCAGAAAAGCAGAATTGGTACATTTTCTTCCCAGGGGCCCTACCGAAGGGATAAAGGAGTTCAGGAGAGCTGGCAATTTCTCGAAGAGACAATATTAAAAGTGCAACAGCAAATTATCCTGCTGCAAAGGAAAGATCAGAATAGTAAAGGACTCATCTGGCTCCATCAGGAGCTCTTTAATAACCTGGAAATCAAAAAGGAATCCCACAAAAAGTGGAAACATGGACGAATTGCTAAGGAATAGTATAAAAGTGTAGCATGAGCATGTAGGAACAAAATCAGAAAGGCTAAGGCACAAAATGAGTTACACCTAGCAAGGGACATAAAAGGTAACAAGAAGAGGGTCTTTAACTACATTAGGGGCATAAGAAAGACAAAGGAAAGTGTAGGTCCTCTGCTTATCAAGGAAGGAGACCTAATAATGGACAACATCAAGAAGGCTGAGATGTTTAATGCCTATTTTGCTTCCATTTTCACTAAAAAGATAAATGGCGACCAGATACTTAACACAATTAATATTAATGACAAAGGAAAAGGAACACAAGCCCATTGTGCCCGGCGCTGTACAAGGAGAACAAAAAGGGAGTCCCTGCCGTTAAGAAGAAAGACAGATGCCACAGCTTCTCTGAAAACTGCTGGCTCTTAGGGAAGGCCTGAGCTTCTGGCACGCTGCTCTCAGCTATTTCTTTCATAGATCTTCAAATAAAAACACAATTTTTGATCTAAATTAGAATGCTGGTTGGCCTCCGTTCTTCTTCCTGGCAAAGCGGTAAGGAGTCCCACACCAACAGTGCCCACACCACACTTGTATAGTGCCAATGACCACAAGCAATGAGAATCTTGGTTAAAAGGCAGCACTGACTCAGGATAAAGAACACTCTGAAGCATTACTATCATTTCCTGGGTATAAATGAAAACGTTGTTAATGGGATTACATTATCGCTGGCTGCAAATATTAAAAATCATGAGTGGCTTAAAATAAATGTTAGGGTATTTTTATTTGCCCTCTAGTTTCTAAGCCTTTAGGTCACACTCGGGTCCCATCTTCAAGCTTTTGTCCGCAACCCTGAGCTCTAGAAACTCAACTATTTATTATGATGGTTCAGATCCTATCATGACTCCAGGAATTGTGGTTTTACATAAAAAAGCCTAATATTGCAAGACTTGTGATTAAACCCATTAGAGTTGGCAACTCTGGGACGATAGATTGGGTGAAAATAGTTCCCACTTCAGAAGGTCTAGGGGACCTTTAAGGTGCATCAGAATCTTGTGCCCACCCCTGCTTCCAGTTCTGGGCCCATTTAAAACTAGAACGAGCAAAGATGGTGAAAGATAGAAAGTAGGGTGCAATCGTGTGTTGGCCGGGGGGATGGACTTGATGGGACCTACCAGACCTTTTGGACTCTTGTTTTCAGCCTCAGAGGAAGAGATCTTTTTGAATCGGGCCTGTAGACCTCTGTCCCCACAATGCTGCTCTGTGGGAATGAATCTTCAGGTTCGCTTGATGATTTCTGCATCAGTTGGACAGTACAGCCTCCCTACAAATATTAATCCTTCCTATGTGTTTAGAATTCTTCTGTAGGTCACAAAGACCAGTTAGTTTATTTGACAGACGGGGATACACAGGCACGGAAAAGGGAACGTGACTGGCCTACGGTCACGCAACACATCCGTGAAAAAGCTGGGAATGGAACTCGGGTGTCCTTGCTCCTAATCTGGTGCCCTAGCCACAGGACCAGCCCCCATAAGAACTATTATTTAATTTGACTCTCACTGCTGTTCTGTGCTAGTAGCTTTTCTGTCAGGATTTAGATGGATGCCAGCAGCAGGAGCAGAACGGGCTGGCTTGCATTTGGGGGCCGGGCGTGACCGTCTGAAGGTGCAAGAGCAGCTCTTTAAATTAAGGCTGCATCAAGAAGATTACTTTCGTGGAACCTTATCTCTGACCCCCAGTTTTGTTTATATATAAAATTACAGTGTTGCAGGGCCTAGACAGTCTCAGAACTTCCTCTGTGAAACTGACAAGGAAATATTTGCTGGGAACCGGGACGTTATTTGGAAGACTTTGCAGATCACATTCTTCCCAGTGTCTGGGACAAGCTGGTACAAGTTAACTGTGGAGAACATAGGGAGCGTAGCTGTGTAAACTCCCACTGACTGAACTGCTCTTTGCCTTGCTGCTTTAACCCTTGCTGAGCCACAGGACTCAAACCCCAGCTTGTTACTGGCAGATACTTTTTGAGTGCCACTTAAAAGGCACGCTCTCTTCTTGCAAAGAGTTAACACGTGGCCTTGTGCTTCCTCCTAAGCATATCTGGTGCTCTGTCCCTTCCTGGCCAATACCCGTTCTCTGAAGCCCCCCGATTTCACTCGTTTCACCTGGTCCTCCTCAGTTGGTGAGAAATTCTATCCTCACTGAAGGCCATGGCAAAACCCCTACTGACTTCAGTGGGGCCAGGCTTCCATCCCTGGGCTCTCCCTTCCATCTCTTTACTGCGGGGATAGGATTGACTGGGGGAGATTCTGGGTCTCCCTTCCTTATGTTGCTGAGAATTGACTGAAAACCGGAAAAGCAACCAGTCTGTTTCCTGCTGTCCCCTGGCGCTCCTGGAACAACGAGGGCGCTTGTGTCTGGGGAAGAGATCCTCCAAGGACTCATCTCCTGGGCTCAGAAGTGGGAGCAACCGTGAACATGGCTTCCAGATACTTAGACAAAGGGGTTTCATCCCCTAGGGTCTTGGGCTGAATTCCTACATCCTGCCTCCCCAAACACCACCTGCAGAAGGAGCTTACGGGTGACCTGCTGTCCCTTGTTTTAAGGGCTCACCCCTTATCCCATTGATTTGTAATGAGCTGGACATGTTCTCTACAGTCTGTCCATAACTGATTTGTGCAGTACTGATGTATTCTTCCCCAGAGGTATCTGCATTTCAGGGCTGGGCAAAGCAATTCCTGGGTGTACCGTCTGTAACCCAATTATGAGCGCCCATGGTTCTTTGAGTGGCTGGGTTTCAATAAATGTCTGGCTATTGATTATAGGTACACCTCAGTGTCACTGAAGTCTTGAGGAACCCAGTGCTCTTGTGAAATTGAGGTAGCTGGGGGAAAGGGGACTGTCTGCTCTTTAGACACACAAGCATTTCAGATCAGAGAATTTATTAATAATTCTGAGGGCTTTTCATCTATAGATCTCAAAGAGCTTTACCATTGCCCCATTTTACAGATGGAGAAACTGAGGCACAGTGAGGGGACGTGACTTGCCTGTGGTCACTGGCAAAGCAGGGCATAGGCCCTAGGTCTCCTGACTCCCAGCACAGGGCCCAGTCCACTCCATGGCCAGGATTTTCATCCCCTCAGTGTACGCCCATGTCTCTGTATGCAGGGGTGTAAATGTCTGTGGCAGGAGGGGGTGGAAGAGAGCATATAAAGGACAGTGTGTTCGGGAGTGGGGTAAAACATTGAGTAAATGCATAGACATGTATTGAAAGGGGAGGGGAGTAACATAGTTGTGGGAGGAGTGGGTGTCACATAGGGGGTTCATTGTATGGACAGGGTTTGTATGGAGATGTTTATAGGGTCAAGGTGCTTATTTGGGAGACACAAGGCATCTTCCAATGTCCTGTAATTCACCCATCCAACCCAGGCAGGTTTGCATTTCTTTCCCTTGTAGGAGGCGGTTGTGATTTTGGGGGTGTCTTTGCAGAACAGGATCCTTAGCCTGTGGAGCCAGGTATTTAGGGGTTAAAGCCACTTTTACCATAAGGCTAAAATTTCCCACTGGAAATTCCCAGCTGACCAGCAGGGTCATGACGGATGGTGCTTACTATCGGGGGCGGTTCCTACCCAAGTCTTTAAGAGGTGTGTGACAATGGGACTTCTAGGCAGAAAGAGATCAGCCCCAGGCAGAGTCCATCCAGCTGGTTGGTGTTTTTTAAGAAACAGCTGCCTACAGATCTCTGTCAGAGAAGAGATTAGCTGGAGTGAAAACATTTCCATGGAGCCAACTCCTCTCCTCCTGCTCCTCAGTCTGGGCTGGGCTTGCAGCGGTAAGTTCCCTGGAGACCACAGCAGACCTGAGGCTCTCTCTGGGCTGGAGGGATTGGGGGTTCCCTGCCTTCGCAAAGGGCTGAGCTATTCTTTTCAGCTATTTCTCCATGCTGGTCCTGGCTGCTGCTTTGAAGTTTTTCCCTCTTTGCTGTACGCTACACAACTGCTCTGCCAACGGTATCAGCTCTACTGCCTGGTGCGTTCGGGTGAGCAGCTGCGGCTCTGTCCAGATGTGATCCATGTTTGATGCTCTGTGCCCAGTTTGGATTGGCTGTGCTAGCCTCGGGGGGCTCAGGAGGGGACTCTGTTAACAGAGCTGTCTCCATCGTTGGGTACACATGGGTCTGTGTTTTCTTCTGTGGTTATACAGTGCCTGGCACAGTGGGGTCCTGGTTCATTATCAGGGGCCTGGGCACTCTGGTAATATAAACAATAATCCCACTTCCTTTCTGATGCCCCCTCTCCGCGAACCTCCACTGCACATGGATCTGTAAGTCACTGATTCATTTTTTCTCCAAACTTAAACATTGTTAAAACTAGCTCAGAACGGGAGGGGAAAAAACACATCAGTTTGTCCCCAGACTTTGGCTCCCTCTCAAATGAAATTAACAGGGTTATAAAATGTCGACACATCTGAATCTCAGAGAATGTTTATTTTAGCTCTTAAAACAATACAAATAGCTCAGAGCCTAATTTCTACATCAGCAGATGTATACTGGCCCATAGACAGGTCTACGCAGCATCAGTGGCATGAGACATGAGCACACAAGGCTGCCAAGCGCTCTTGAAACTAAATACTCTTGTAACAGTGCCGACAGCTACCACAGTGTTGCTGCTACATTCGGGGCCAGTGGTGGCGTACTTTTAGAGGCAATAAGATGGCTTTATTGCACAGTTTTCCTTTGGAGACAATCCTTCATACAAACAGCATCCCAGAGTGCTGTAGAGCAGGGGCACTCATATTTTCATAGGGTGCACCACGTTGTAATAGACAGCTGGTTTCATGGGCCCTCTTCCTTCCCATGTGCCGTTGCCTGCACCACCTCTCCCATTCATGATCACCTGCGGTCCTGCCTCCGCCCGTTCTTCATCGTTGAGTTAGCACAGGGACACTGCAGCAATTACCTGCATTGAAAATGAATGTTAGGGAAGCATTTAGGAGCTGACTTAGGGTGTTGAGTACCCACCCCTTCAACTGAAGTTATGGGAACTGAAGGCAATCAGCACCTCTGACCATCATGCCTTGGGGGTATTTTAGTTGATTTGTGATGCCATCGAGCAGCTGGAAATCAGAACCCTGTAACCAGCAGCAAGTGCAACACAGACCACCAGTGCTGCACGGACAACAATTTGGGAACTGCCTTTGCAGAGAGTTAAAGCCAGATCCCCAGCTGGTGTAAATCACTGTCACTCCAGTGGCTTCAAAGAGCTGGGTCAATTTACTCCAGCTGAGGGTCTGGCCGAGATAGTACATGAGTTGACAGCCTGCTGGGGAAAATGGGAAACTATGAGCTTATGCTCAAATAAATTTGTTAGTCTCTAAGGTGCCACAAGTACTCCTGTTCTTTTTTTTGCGCCACTCAATGAGTCATTAAAAAGCAAGCTGCTGCCCTCTTGGTCTTTGCGCAGCCACTACAGATCCTTGGGTTGTTTTCAGAACAGTCGAGATTAGTCCTTTGTCAAAATTTCCGCGCTGTTTGCTGTGCACCCCAGAGGTGGCTGCATTTCAGCAGTGTTGGCAGCAGGGCACCTTGAGATGAAAGTCTCTAGTGTGATGTACAAATTCAATCCAAGTCAGTCATGCAAGCTCCTGTTTCTGTAGGTATCCCTCTGCATTCTCTCCTTTAATATTTGTAGTGGTTTTGTAACAAAAAACATTTTTAAATACATGTGTCATTTTCTTACTTTGACCAACCAAGGTTAAAATAATCTGGATTGAATTAAAATAAAGTATTTAGTGCTTTGTCTTTAAACACAGTAACCAGAATGTGGGATTTGTATGGCTCACCTCTGATTGGCAGCCTGTTCCTACTTTCTGCTGGCTGCCTGGCTCCCAGGAGAGCAGCAGCAGCAGGAGGTTAACCAGTGGAGGATGATGGGCATTTGGCCTTATTTTTTAAGAACCACTTGTAAAATCTTTGTGGGAAGTAGAGACTCAGATGAAATTAAACCCAGGCTGTGTTACAGGGAAAATCTCATCCCTTGGAAATGTTTGCAGTTAAATAACATTCCTTCCACTGTAGCAGCATCTTTCCTCCCTGAAGGATCCCATGGATCAGCACTGAAATGCTGCCACCTCTGAATTGGAAGAAACCTGTCACTGCATTGCATGACAGTTGTGGGGAGGGGGAATCTGAGCCACCAACCCAGGAACCAAACACTTGCTCTTCTGGAAAGTCTGAGGGGATTTTTAAAAGTTTGCGTGCAGTTTTGTTTCTGAGGTCCCGACGCAAAGAGGGGAAGTAGAGTGAAAGGGAGACATTCTGTCTCTTTTGAAGATCATGGCAAAATTACCCTTAACTTCACTGGGGCCAGAATTTCACTTCATATCTGCTACATCTGCAGTGTTACCGACCCTTCCCATTTTATGGCAAGTCATGTGATATTTGGTGTTTTCTAAAAAGCCCCAGTTCCAGGAGTCCTGTGATTATGGGAGCATCTCAGCTTTTAAAAACAAAACAAGAAAAGTTGCCAGCCCTCTTGATTGTGGAGGTGACCTGAGTGCACCTAGCGGCTCAGAAATCAGAACACTGAACTCAAAATCTCACCATGTCTGTGCTGCTCTTTCTATTGGAAACAGCTGCCTTAGCTAGCGCTGGGTATTTACTACACGTCTCTGAATGATCCTTGTTTTCTCCACTTGCTGCTTTCCCCCTTCCCTCCTCTCCACCCAGGTCAGCTGACCGTGCTGCCCCTGGAGCCGCTGGTCGAGATTGGAGGATCCATTCAGTTGAACTGCTCCTTGGACTGTCCAGATGGAAAGCCCCAGTGGAAGGGGCTGGACACCAACCTGGGGAACATCATCTCCACCCCCACCTATACCCTCCTTCTCATCACCAATGCTGCCACAACCATGGAGGGCACAAAGTTCTGCATTGGGAACTGCCAAGGGAAGTCCTACCAGGGATCGACCAACCTGCAAGTGTACTGTAAGTGCCCTAGGTCGATGCAGTGACCCACCAGCTGCATGACAGTCTAGACTCCAAACACACTGTAGCCCAAAGGGGACACAGTCCAATTGAAACCTAGAGGTTTTACCGTCACATTGGCCTGGTGTTTTTCTGACCCAGGCAAACAAGAGGAACTGACCGACCATGCTGGGGAACCAGCCAAACTAACCCTGCACGAAAAGTGCTGCCAAATCACAAAGACTTCAGAATGAAAGAAAACCACTTCCCCATGCATCCCTTTCAGTTCGTGTTGCCTCCAGAGCTATTTGCAACAAACTTCAGATAAGGGGCGCTTGAATGACTGTCCCTTTGCAGATGATATAGGACCAGGCCTCCAATCTCCCACCCTCCTCACTTCACAGAATCCAGTTAACATTGGAACTGCCACACTAGAACAGCCCAATGGTCCATCTCTGCTGGTATCACGACACTGACCAAGGCAGAATATTTTGAGGAAGGTATCAAGCCTTCATAACACATCTCATTATGCCATCCTGTACCTTAGGATTCTTTCTGGACCAGCCGATGATCAGTTTATGTCCAGAAGCATGAGAATTGATCACTAAAATGCAGCCCCTTCTGGGGTGGAGGATGGCCACAAACCAGGGCAAGAGAGCAGTTGAGATCAGGAGGCCTGGCTCTCAGAGGTGAGGGGCACCCACAGCAGCCACTGGAGGCAATGGGAGCTGCTGGTACCCAGCCCCTCTGAAAATCAGGCCCTGGGGTTTAAGGTCTGACTTGAAGGGCACTCCCCACTGCATGGACATCCTCTGGCAGATGTGGCTATGGTATAAATGGGCCAGGAATGTAGTTTTTGTGGCTCCTAGAGTGGATCAGAAATTGGCCACCGTTCCCAGGACTGATCTCTGTGATGAATCGTTAGGGGAAGAGGGCAGGAATTAATTGCATCCCACTCACTCCCCTCTGCATGCAGTCTCTGCAGATGCCACACCTGACAGCACATGCACTTCACACCTGACAGCAGCGGGTGGGATCCTCAGAAGGGGCAAGTGACTTGCAAGCATTGGCCACTCCCAGCCCTGATCCCCCTGGGTGCCCTGTTCCATGGTAGGTGATGTAGCTAGGAAGCCCGTTCCTCATGTGCCATTCTTTTCTCAGCTCTTCCAGATACATTGCAGCTGGAAACCCAACCAAAGCAGCTGGTGGCTGGGCAGCCAGCCCATCTCCGCTGCTCTATTAGCAAGGTGTACCCACCCAGCTCCTTGACTCTGAGCTGGTATCGGGGGGACCAGAGACTGGAGAGCCCAGAACCTGAAGAAGCGGCTGATGACGAGGAGCTGTTCAGTTATGACTCTGAGCTGGAGGTCCCAGGGGAGATGGTGACAGAGGGCACGGAGTTCAGATGTGAGGTGGTGCTCCTCTTGCCGTCAGAGAGGCGTTTACACCAGGACACAGCGGTGACTGTGAGCACAAAAGGTAAGTTTTGGATACTTGAGCTAGGAATCTTAGCATGGTGGGTGTGCAACTTCTCTTGCCACAGCCATTTCCCCATGTCACTTGCAATACTTGTCTGCTGGGGGTGAAAAAAGCTCCTGATTCCATGCTGCTAATATGAACTCTGTGTGGTCTGTGATGCCCTAGGCAGCATGGGAACCAGGGTAGCGCCAAGCTGAATGGGCCTGAATCCACCCATGTGAGGACCTTTTGCTAAACCCTTCTAGCTCTCCAGATGCACCGCTTCCTCTCAGATCCTGACACCTCCCCTTTACCCCACCAGATCTTCTTGATTCATTCTGTTATCCCACCCCATGCATCCTTCCTCCTAGCCCAGAGGTGGGCAACCTTTTTAGTCCAAGGGCCATATCTGAGTGAGAAACTGTATGGAGGGCCAGGTAGGGAAGGCTGTGCCCCCCAAACAGCCCGGGCCCCAGCACCCCACCCCCATCTAAACCCCCCTGTCCCCTGGCTGCCCCGCCCCCTATCCACCCCCCCGCCACCTGACAGGCCCCCCGGAACTCCCATGCTCTATCCAACCCCCTCTGTTCCCCAACTCCTGACCACCCCCCACGCAGAACCTTTGCCAATCCATCCACACCCTGTCCCCTGACTGCCCCCCGGGACCCGCTACCCAACCCCCCCCCACCGCTGACGCTGCCCCCTTACCATGCCGCTCAGAGCAGCAGGAGCTTGCAGCCCCGCTGCCTGCACGGTGGTGTAACTGCGGGGGAGGGGAACAGCAGGGGCAGGGTCTTGGGCTAGCCGGGCCAGGCAAGATGGCCCCGTGGGCCAGATTTGGTCCGCAGGCCGTAGTTTGCCCACCTCTGTCCTAGCCCCAGATACTCTTCTCCTGAGTCCTCTTGCTAGCCCACACTGTGAAATTAGGGATCAAGGGAAAGGCCCCATGTGTGCTAGTCCTCTTCCCTGTCTAGGGCCCTAATCCCAAGGATCCCGCTTTAGCCCACACACAGCTGGCATGCAAGGTGCCTGTGTGGGGTCTGAGGCATATATGAAGGGGAAAGCAAAGCAGGGGATAGGGCTTGAGGTTTCTGACACAGCCATATCTCTGGAGCTGGGCTCAGAGGTGTGGAGGGAGCCAGCAACCACTTCAATCCCCTCCCAAGGGATGGAGGATCATTTGGTGACAGCTGTGGTCAGAGGGCCACAGCACCTTAAGGACAAGGGCATGGTGTATTTGTAGCCAAGCATCAAGAGACTAATTGAAACCTTCTGTTTACAGCTGTAGCAGAGGAGCCCACAACTGAGTCAGTCACTGGCCAAGAAAATCCCAGAACTGAGTTTCTGGCTACTACAGAGAAGCCCCCTGCTACTGATTGCAGCCCCACAACTGGGCTTTTGGCTACTACAAGGAACTCCGCCACAGAACTGACTTCTGCAGAGGGCCCTACCCCAGAGTTCATTGTCACATCGCACAAGCCCAGTGGCAAACCCACCTCTGTCCACTGGCTAGCGACCACAGAGACCCTGGCCACCGAGTCCAGGGCTGCTTCACAGAACCCAAGTGCAGGCTCAGCCACAACAGACTGGAGCCCCAGCAGTGGCTTGAGTTTTGCGACAGAGAATCCATCCACAGGGGATGTGGCTAGCACAGAGAGCCCCCTGCCCAGGAAAGCCACTAGTGGCCGGAGCCCCAGAACAGAGTCTGTCTGCGACCTTCTGATCAGGCCTGTCCCTCCTAAAGGGATCACCGGGGAAGCCCTGAAGATCATATGCGAGGCAGAGTGTGGTGAGAATGTTACCATCAAGTGGGTGAAAACCCCTGTGGCGCTGTCTCAGTACCAGGAGGAGGTGTCCAAGGGCAAATCCACCCTGACGGTTGACCGTGTAGGTCTCGACTACCAAGGGACTTATCAATGCGTCATGCTGAGCAGGAGACTCCAGGTGGCAAGCATGAACATCGCTGTGTCTGCTGGTGAGTGGCTGCCAAGGGCTTTGCATTCAGGCATGGTTGGTCCCTGTGGGGAGGTGCAGGTCAGCCCAGGAAGGAGGCGTCGGCGTCCCTGTGATTGTGTTTGTTTCCTCCCCCGATCTGTACTCCCACAGGGAACAACAGAACACAAACTAAAGTTTCCGGTCAGCATGACCCTCTGACCAAAACCAGTGGTGGGGGGAGAGGCGGAGCGCATGTGTTCAAGGGCCAAGCATAACACGTGTCTTAGCCACACGCTTTTCTTGGTTGTTGAATGCTACAGTGAATAATGGCTGGGGAAAGTTGCTGGGTTGCCCTGAAATTCCATCCACAGGCACGAGGACAACACGGGCAGCGGCAGTGCAAGCTTCCCTGCCCACGTGCCTTAACCCGGGGCTGGAGGGATCCATCTCTGGGCATGAGCCTGTTAGCCTAGACAGCCCATTAAATCCTCTCTGCTGAGGCTGCTGATCAGTGCCACTGACCCTGGGGGCCCAAGTGATGTGAAGATGCAGCTGTTGGTGGCTGGCTGGAGAACCACCCGCTGGTGTCAAAGGAAGCTTAAGACACCGGGACCCATATTGTGATGTTTATACTTGCTGATTGTTGAGACCAAGCCCTCCTAAGGGCTCAAGCACAGCAACTGACAATTTCTCTTCTCTTCTTTGCAGCTACCTTCAGCACTGACTTTGCCATTGCGGTCGGGACGGCAGGCTCTTTCCTGGGCCTGATAGTCACAGCGTTTGCGTCACATCGCCTGTGGAGACGACTCCACCCACCGGCCATGAAGAGCCCTAAGGGGAACAGCATTTAGGTGCCTATGGCCCCATCGCGACTCGTTTTGAACATTCATCCTCTTTCCACTGACAAGGTTGCCCGTTGTTACAGAAAGTTTGGTATTAGACCCAGCTAGGCCTCTTGGACTGCACCCATCCAGAGACGGGAGTGGAGGAGCTGCCTGATGCTTGGGCCACTGCTGGGAGAGCTGGGTAAATGGCCAAGTTGGAAGCTGCCCAGCAGAGCTGAGCAGAACTGTAGGTTGATCAGTCTCTTTCCTTCCTCCACTTCACTCCTTGGCATCATGGTTCCCTCTGGTTTCAAGTTCAATGGGAGCATTTTGGTCCAAAGTCCACGCAGGTGCTGAGACTTGGCTCCTACAGACACACCTGTGTGACTAACACATGACTCAGACAAGATCTTCCCAATGGAGATGAACTGGTCACAGGTATCAGGGTACAGCAATTTCTAAAAGAGACCACTGGATTTCCTCTTCACGGTATACTGAAAACTCCCGCCTTGCTTGAGGCCTCTGGCTGAGGAGATGCCAGTAACATGTCCTGTGGGATTGGTTTGAAATCCCTTTCTGGATCTGCCTCGTTCGTTTTGATGGTGGCTTCTTATTTCAAACTCTCTGGGGTCAGTTGCTCCTGTTTTTGTTCCCAAGAATGTTATGTTTTCCCAGTGAGGGTGAGGAAGAGAAGTGTGTGTGTGGGAGGGGGGATTCCAGGTGCATCAAGGGTTGGCTAGGGAGGGATTAGGTGAGCATATGCTCAGCCTTAGCCTCTTGGAACTGAGTGGAGACTTTAAGCAAATGCACAACAGTGATGAACTATCAGCTCTGTACTGCTCCTACAGCTCCAGGCCTTGGGTTTCTTTGTGCTGATACTTTGCAGCCCCAGCCTTTCACTCTGAGATGAGGTGGCAACTCCTTCTGGAGAGGGCTGTGGGGCAGCTGTCTGGGTTCCTTCCACACCAAGATTGTACATGTGCCAGCCCCCGTACTGACTTCAATTTTTCCATCCCATCCTTATCTGTGTATTTAAAATGTCCTAAGAAACTCCTCCCAACTGCTGTAATCTATCCAAGCTGGCTGCTTGTAAATAACCTGTATTAAATGTTGATAATGCAGTAGACCTGCTGTGTACACTGAGTTTGTTTATATAGTGAGAACTGCTGCTCTAATAAAGATCTGTTTTTCATATTCCCTGTAGTGATTTCCTTGGCAAGTATTGCTTCTCTTTATCCTGGCCCTACTGTTTGCCTGCAGCAGCAGGGCCACGTGTATGCTTGTATTCCCCACGGATGGGGGCAGGGAGGGCACAGAGCTGCTCGCAGAATCACCCCATGAGTATATTCCTGTGGGCATTTTGACTTCAGCTGGGTATAATGGGCGCCATCAAAATTTGCAAGAGGCACCAAATTGCAGTTTGCTGATTAGCTGGTGACTTGATGGCTCTAAAACGGCTCTCCTGGCTGAAGGAAAGGCATGCTTCTCTTGATCCGAGAGAGAGAGAGAGAGGAATCCCAGAAACATCTTACCGAGAAAAACCAGTTCTCCCTGAGTCCAATAAACAGAACCACGCCACCTGTGCTCCACACACTCCCGGCCTCTCCCATCAGCCTGGGGTCTCAGTTCCGTATGACACAGCAGCACTTCTCTCTCCACTAGTTCACATGTAACCATCTCAGCAAGGAAATCCCCAAGGCTGGAGCCTGGGCTGCCATTGATGGCCCCTGGGGAAACTTCCCAGAGCAAACGCTGCTGTTCTGAACTTGGGTTCCTGCTTCCTGAGCTCAAGCCCTGTCAGGGCACGGGAAGCAAGGGCAGAGATAAAAGAGCAATCACAGAAACAAGCCCAATTTAATCCTAATCGGTCAATAGGTGCTTTAGTCCTCCTCCTGCCCGGCAGGGTGTAACAGCCCTGGGCCTAGTAGGGTTAGTATTCCCACATTCCTACTCCTGCAGGAGGCCTAGCATTTGTGCTCAGCCAGGGATGACTGTGGCTGAAGCAGCTGTCAAGCGAGGAGGGGGAGTCTGGCTTTGTCCATGCAGGGAAAGCTGTGGTGTTGTATGAAGCCAAGTAGGTCACCTTGGGGAAGCACAGAAAGCCCAGCTGGGTCATTGGCCATGGCAGAGCTGGTCCAGTTTTTCCTTGCAGCTGCAGCACTCAGCTATCACTCAGGCTACCTGCCACACATCTGGCGGCTGGGGCCAGGACATCAGAGAGGGAGCCAGAACAGAGAGCTGCTCCCCTCCCTGGTAAGGTTAGGTGCAGGTTGGGGACACAGGAGAAAGGGACAAGATCCCTTTGCAGAGAACTTGGCTACAGCACATCTCAAAGTTGTCTGTAGTGCAGGAAAAGTGACAGCTTGGGCCTTGGGTGTCTGGAATTAAGCACTAAATTCCTGCCTCTGTTCCTTGTGCAGAGAACTCCTCTCTCTAGACCCTGCTCTCAGAAAAGTATCATTGCTCTGTGGCAAATTCTCTGTGTGTGTCAGAAGTCAGACGTCCCAGCAAGGGCGGGTAGAGTCTCCTTCCACTCTCTGACCTCCCAGCTCCACTGAACAAATACCAGACTCAGTACTTGCTCAGGAACCTGCCACCTGCAGCAACCACACACCCCCACTTAAAGGAAAGGAGATCTCCTGCACATCCAGCTGGAAGGGGATATTAATGCAGCAGACTATAGTTACCCCTGTTGGAATCAAAGCTAGGATACTGGGGTTAACAAAGGCCTCACAGCTTGTGTACTCAGCAACCAGAATAGGTGCAGTTAAAAAAAAAAATCCCTAGCGATCTGTAGTCCCTCTGATTGTGAGCCGTAGCAGCTACAGTGGGGTACAGCAGGAAGTGCTCTTGCCTTCTAAAATCAGCATCAGTTCCTACATGTTACCTAAAGGTCTCCCCTCCAAACACTGCCCTGGCCCAGCACTGTGTAGCTCAAGAGCAGATGAAGTCCTAGCTAAGGTGAAAAGACTGCAGGCTGCTGCCATGTTCCCAGTTATTAGCAGCCAAGGTTTGTTGCTTTGAGTTCAGAATGTACAAGCAAAAAAAAAAAAAAAACACCAACCTTTATTTAAAAACTAAACACAAATCCCTGCACTTATTCAAAGGGCCCCTCCTCTGGCTTCTGCACAAACTGCTCTTTTAAAGCAGCAACCACGGGTAGCCTCATGTTCGTTGACAGGCTTCTTGTTAAAGCATAGCCTGCCTGCTGCTGGCACATCTCATGGGCCACTGCCGCTGACCCATTCTGCTGCTACAGAGCAGATTCAAGGGCAACACCCTCCAGCTGCCAGCTGCTCCATTTAAGTTTTCTTTCACTACGAGGAGACTTGATCCCTGCCCGCTGGGAGGGAGACTGATCAGAGACGTTTGCTGGGCTGCTGTTTCAAGTGAACAGCACTGGATAATGAAAACTTTATTCAGAGAACAGGCAGCCAAAAAGCTTCCCTAGCACCAGCCTCCCAACATACCCCAACTCCACCTCGAAACCCACTTCTCACAGGTAGAGGGCAGCTCACTCAACCCATGGCATGTTGTGGGGCAGTCTCTGTGTGATCCATTTGGAACTGGACTAGGACTATCACACGGTTACGACTGGCGCTGTTGCCCTGAGCAGCTGAGCTGAAAGGCCAGTGTTTGGCCTATCCTGACTGTGGCTGAAAAGTCCCATGCCTTCTGGGAACCCCCTGCCAGTCCACAGACTGTTTTAAACCAAAATTACAAACTTCAGGGTTTAAAGAGGTAACACCCCACTTTTCTGCCATGATTAATGGAGGGATAGCTAGACCACTGGAAGGGCAATCCAGCTGTGGCGTACGCCACTCCCATGGTGGAATTTCCTTCCCTGACCTCAGTGCTTTTGGTGAAGCCAAAAAGCCCCTTTGTGTCTGCCCTGATGCAATTTGGTTCAGACCAGTGCTTTTGGTTCCAGAAGAATGGACCACTTCCCTCCCTGGTAAAGTCCTAACTCTGGCATCCAAATGCACACCTCAACAGAAACCACTAGCACAGAGGAGCTGTGTTGTAGCTGTCATCAGATCCCCACATTGCTATAGCTTTGGGTAGGAATCAAGCAATCCTTTGTCTTCCTTTGATGCTTTTGTTAAAACCCCCTTTAGTAGCTCTCATATCCCTGACTATTTGCGGGCAGAATGAGTTATGCTGGCCCAATTCTGTAGAACTAACTTTATGAGCTTGTTTATTAGTGACCATGAGAAAATACTCAGTTAAATCCTGTCATTGGGCTGGAGCCTGTTCCTCCTTGGGAGCTGTGCATGTTGGAGGAAAAGAGGGAAAATCTCCAGCAGTTCACATACACTCCTTCTCTCTCAAGTTTGCTCTCCAGCCCTTCTTCTGTCAGGAAGCAGAGGTCCAACGCTCGCTCCCTGGAGAATAAAGCATTAGATCGAAGATTCTTGGAGGTGGGGACCTTCTTTACTTGCAAGGTCTATCCATCACTGCAGAACACAGTAAGGTGGATGAGTTTAACTGAACTACAGTGACAGATTACAGCGAAAGCCTTTAAGGGACATGGTACAGAATTCCACCCAGAAGGCGCTGCTGCCACATTGAGGTAGGTGCATGATAAGAAACATGACGTTGACGGGCTCATGATTTAAAGCAGCTGCAGGCAGCATTTACAGTAACCGAGTAGCCACAGAAACACTCTTTCCATCAAACAGACTATGCTGCTGCTTCCTGAAAACCATTCTGTTTGGGATTTGTCTTAAGAGTGCATGGAACAATGATTATACAGATGCATCCTGTCAGAAAAAAGCCCCCCGCCAGGAGGTGGAACACCAGGCCCTTCACCCAAACCTCAGATGCACTAGACACATTCCTACATCACTGAAACCAAGATGAGGGGGTAGGGGGGATAAACAGAGGCAGCAGAAGCAAAGACGCCTGCTGCAGTTTGTAGCGTAGTGTATGAAAGACCAGCTGCATCTGTGGGACAGATGGCAGCATCGCTTAGCAGCGCTCTGCTCAGATCCGAGCTTGGAATATGGAAGATCTCTGTCCTGGATTAAATTGGCAAGTGTCACCATCCTGAAGGGCGTTTAAGAAGCGGGATCACAAGGGAACCTTTGGTCAGACTGTAAGCCAGAGTACCACTGCACCAATATCATCTGTGCACAGCCACTGCCTGCAGCTTCCCAGTCATCGGGAACCATTATAACCAGCATGGCACTGGAGCTACTCCAAACCCCAGGCTCCTTATCACACGTACTCAAGGTTCTGCCTCCCTTCCGTAAGGCCCAGCTTCTGTGCTGGGTTTCAGCACATTCCCAGCCTCGCACAGAGTATGGGCAGACTCCACGACTGGGGCAGCCTAAGCAAGTTAGACTGATCACAGCTGCATGGAAGGAGGACCCGGGAATGTGCACACTCCTAGCCATGTACCGTGCGCTGGTGCTTCAGTAGGTTGGACTTGTGGTTAAAGGACTTGGAGCAGCATTTGCAGCTGAACTGCTTCTGGTTCTGGTGAGTTCTCTTGTGCTGCAGGAAGGTGGAGAAGTGGGTGAAGCTCTTGGGGCAGTGCTCGCATTTGAAAGGCCTCTCGCCTGTGTGGATGCGCTGATGCTCCTTGACTGAGGCTTCCCATTTGAACCTCTTACTGCACTGGGAGCACTTGAAAGGCTTCTCCTCGGTGTGGATGCGGAGATGCTTGATGAGGCAGGACGTGCGCTTGAAGCGCTTGGCGCACACATCGCACTGGAAGGGCGCCTCGTCCGAATGGACCTTGCTGTGCTTGGCCAGGTCCCCAGCCAGCTTGAAGTGCTTGCCACAGGCATCGCAGCAGTGGGGCCGATTGTCCGAGTGGACCAGGCGGTGCTTAATGAGGTCAGCGCAGCGGATAAACTTCTTCTGGCAGGTCTCACAGTGGTAGGGCCGCTCGCCTGTGTGGATGCGCTGGTGCTCCTGGAAGTTGGAGAGGTGCTTGATGTCCTTCTTGCAGATGTCGCAGCGGTAGAACTCGAGGGGAACAGCCGCACGGCTGAGGAGCCGCTGAGATCGCTTCCGCTTTCTCCTGACTGGGGACTTTGGAGAGCTTTTCCCTGCTTCCATGATGTTGGAGATCACACCTGGCAAAGCAAGGATTTATATAACACTGTATGCGCTTGCTCTGCACTTTACAGAGCACGAAAGAAGGCAAGGTCCCCCCTTTGAGGGCCTTCCAGTCTAACGCAGGCAATTACGGGGCATCATTTCTGGCTGTTAGAAACTCCAGTGATCAGTGCTAGAGATTTAATGACAGAAGCAGCTTTGAAGGAGGGCACAGGAATAGCGAGTTGGTCCAAAGGCAGGAGGCATCACGAAAGAAGGGGGGAGTGGGAGAAACAAAGGAACAGCTGGGAAAGAGGATGCAGAACACAGGCAGGAGGAGGAAGCGTGAGCACATGCTTTCTCATTAACCACACGCTGCCCGTCCTCTAGTACCCTGCCCTCTCAGGACACCCGTTAGCTCAGATTACCCCCTTATACACACGGGGCAAGAAAGGTCAGGCAGACAGTGACCGAGCTGGGGAAACAACCCAGGCCACCTGCTTCCATCACTTGCTCTACCCGCTGGTGGAAGGGCTTTGTCTGGGCGGGCCCCAGGGCGGGAAGGAGTAACCCGCCCCCTCCCCTTACAGCCCCGCCCCAAGGATGCAATTGTTGGAGGGATTCAGCCCTCCCCCCCCATTAGCCCAGCCCAGCCCCCCTCTCCCACAGCTCCCGCCGAAGGGGGCTGAGCCCAGGCCTGTTACACACCCTCCCAAGCCGTAGGGGGACCCCAGAACTTCCAGAGCACGGGGGGGTCCCCTGCCCCAAAACACCGGGCCCCGCAATACAGGACCCGCATTACCTGCACACGCCAGGCCAGGAGCAGGAACCGCACTAACTAAGGAGATCCTGAGCACACGCCCCCACCCGACTTCCGTAGTGAGGGAAGAGGTCAAAGGGCACCGGATATAGAAACCCAGGTCAGAGGTCAGCGTCCTTAGATACCGGTTGCTAGGTAAGGGGCATTTGCCCACTCTAACTATGGTAGCCGAGGCTGTTCCGCGGTGTGGCGGGATGTAGACCCCGGGGGTGCGGGGCCAAGGTTCACCACAGTCCCAGGGACATAGGGACGGAAGGTACCAGAACTAAAATGGAGGCGACCAGGCTTCATTGCCCACAGTCAAGATGGCCACCTCCAGCGCTTTCTCTGATTGGCTTAGAATTGAGCAAGACGGCGGCCCCCCGCTTCCCTCGCCGGTTGATTGGCTGCAGGGGTGCAAGATGGCGACCAACGGTCTTCTTCACCCAGTGATTGGCTGAGAGCAAGTAATACGTCGGACAGACGGGTCCTCACCAGCTGACTGGTAGCCCGCAGTCAAGATGGTGGCCGAGTGGCCTCACAGCCCACAAGCAAGATGGCGGCCTGCGAGAAGCGGCGCTCAGCTCCGGCCCCGGCGACCGGGAGCGGGTTCGTGGAGCCGGTTCGGGCGGCAGTTGGAGGCCGGGAGCCGGAGAGCGAGGCCGACTTCCTGCTCCAAGCCGGGGTGACGACCATGGTGCGGGAGGCGCTGCTGAAGGTGCTGGAGGCCCGGCCCGAGGAGCCCGTCTCCTTCCTGGCCAGTTACTTCGAAAAGCTGGTGCTGAGCGGCCCCCAGGGCGGTGTCGCCGGGGACCGGCACGGGCAGCAGCAGCAGCGCCTCGTCCGGGCCCTGTGGTACGTGCGCCTGGCCCACCATTCACACAGGTGCGGAGCGTGAGCTGGGGGACGGTGGTGCAACGCGAGACTACAACTCCCGGCATGCCTTAAGCCAGGCCCGATATAACTGTCTCTGGGCCGGCGAGTAGAGCATTCTGGGAGTTGTCGTCTTTGTGAGGCTACGGCTTTGAAGGGTAACCAATGCATGATGTTTCAGAGTAGCAGCCGTGTTAGTCTGTATTCTCAAAAAGAAAAGGAGTACTTGTGGCACCTTAGAGACTAACAAATTTATTAGAGCATAAGCTTTCGTGAGCTACAGCTCACTTCATCGGATGCATTTGGTGGAAAAAAAACATGATGGGATTTGTAGTCTTCATGGCTGTATTAATACTGGGCTTTTCCTGCCCTCTGGTTATTTAAGGGGGTCCGCACATGCCAGGGGTGGCAGTCTCTACAGTCTGCTGAGAGAGCAGGGCCAATGGGGGTTTGCAATGTCTTTGGCCTGCTCATCCTTGACTAGTCTGTCCTTGGTGCCATAGCCTTGCACAGTAAGTGCGGGGCAGGGGACCGTTGCTCTGCAAATCAGGTGTGAGGGGAAACTATCCCTGGTCCCAGATAAGCTTAAGTGCTATTCATATAATCCACTCTGAAGGGTAAGCAAACCTGCGTGCCTTGCTTTGCTGTCCAGAGCGCTGGATTAAGGAGGAAGGAACGTTGGCAGACAGTGGGTGTGGGGCTCAATGTTGTTCAGTATAATTCATCTTGCATGGCTGGAAAATGTATCCAGAAGTCTAGATGGACTGGGCTGTTGAAAGCTTCACCCAGTTATATTTTGGTAGCTGTTGCTTTAGCTATGGATCTGTAAATTGGAACTTCCCCCTCCACACCAGCCCCAACCTTGCCTGCTAACAAATTATTTGATTGTGTGTCACGGCAGGACTGCCTTTAACAACAACGTCAGCATGGCTTACGAGTGCCTGAGTGCTAGGGGCAGAAGGAAGAAGCCAGGTGTTAATGGCAAAATCTACAGTGAGTTGCTCAAGAAGATCTGTCAAGATGGGGAAGCCCCTGAAGAGGTTGTTTCTTCTTTGCTGAGGAAGATACAGTGCCGGGACCATGAGGCAGTGCCTTTTGATGTCTTCCGCTATGGGGTGCTCAGCTGCTTCGTGCTTCTTGAGTTTGTGGCCAAGGCTGATACTTTGTACAATGTACTTGATGATGGTTCTGGCGTGGCGGATAAAAGGGTTTGCCAGGCAGTCCTGGGCACTCTGGAAAATGCTCTCGGAGCCAGCGACTTCTCTGTGCCCATCCGTTATTTGGAGGCCGGTTCCAAGCTGGGACCAGACTGTTTGGCTTTGACTATGGATAAAGCATTGCTAGAGAGGAAGATTTGCTCCTCCATGAACAGGGAAGAGTTTCTAACGAAAGCCACAGCCCTATTCATTGCAAAAGTAAAACCCATTGACTGACGCTCTCAAGTGGGGACAACACGCCCTGTGTTCTCCTAGTGCTTCAAACAGAGCAGATTATTCTGGGGAAACACCAAATCCTGGAAATTCAGTAGGCCACAGGGGGAGCAAGGTGGGCCTGCCAGTTCCTGTCCTGGCCTGAAGAGCTCTGGATCTACTTGACTAGAGAATGCTTGTCTTAAATTTCCTATTCACCTCCTAACTCCATCCTGGACACTTTAAATGGCAGCCACCTGTAGCATTTGATCTGCTGGCTTGTATATCCAGAACTGAGAACCTCCCTTTTTAAAATGCCTGTTTATTTTCAATAACTATTGTAAACCTCTGCTTATAGCTTGGGGAACATCCAGGGAAGCCCAGGAATTCCAGGGCAGTGCTAGAAACTAAAAATGAGCCAGTATGGCCTGAGCACAGGACTGGGAGTTAGGGACTTCTGAGCTGTGGTCCTGGCTCTGCCACTGATATATTTTGTAACTTTGGGCAAGTCACTTAGGTTCTGTTTTTCCTGTCTATAAAATGGGGGTAATACCTTCATCAGAGGGTTGTGGTGAGGCATAACAAGTAAGTACAGCACTTGGAGGATCTAAAGTGCTATTTCAGTGTTAATTACATGATGTAATTTTGTTAAGTAGGTAAGATGACAAGTATCTGTCAAGAAATGAGATTTCATCAAAAGCAGAGGCTAGTTCTGTGTTGGCCAGTGGCTGAATTTCAGAACCTTATATTAGCATTAAGCTATTCAGAGTCTTTCATCATACTGCAATTTACTAAACTGCATCCTGTAATCTGGACCCTCAAAAGCAAAGATCATACCTGACTGGTAATCTATAAAGCAAAACTGCCATATATTACAGATTTGCTAGTAAGTTTGGAATTTAAACACCAAATAATGAAGCAAAAACAGGATAAGTTCTAATTCCCTTATGGGCTAATACACCTTGCTACGGTTACTTCAACAGGTGATGCTGGTTGGACCATACCTTATTTATTTGTGAGTTTAGATCTATGATTGTTCATGCAATGATTTGTTTGGTAGAGGACATTAAACTGTTTAAACTTTTAGTTTGGCTGTAAACATCTTTCTTTATTGCATGGTAGCCTTTTGTGTCAGCAACACTGCATTTTATAGCACGCTTTCTGTGAGGATTTCAAAACACTGGCAGCCCCTGTGAATTTAAGAAACATCCTCATTTTGTAGAAAGGGGCAGCAGGGGGAGAAACAGAGGAGGAGACTTTGAAAGGAGACCTCTAATTTTGGATGCCCAGTATATAACATCTAGGGCTTAGGGGTGCTGGAACAGTTTTTATAGTGGGGGTGCTGAGTCATTGAACCAAACTGTAAAGCCTGTATATAATGGAAACCACTTCAAGCCAGGGGGTAAGGAAGCACCCCCAGCACCCTTAGTTCCAGTACCTATGCTAGGGCTTCATTTTGTTCAGAGATGCTAAGCACCCACAATTCTAACAGGAACTCTGCCAATCAGGTCCCTGAGGTTAGAATTTGATCACCCAAAATTAGAGGCCACCTTTCTTGACTTGCACGGGGTGCCTTAGTGAGTGAGGCAGAGCAGGGAATACAACCCATGGGTCCTGGCTCTGGGTTCTGTGCTCTAAGCAGCTAACTCATAGCTTCTAAGGTGAGAGAAAAGACCATGGTGATCATCTAGTCTGACCTCCTGTATAACAGATCACACTGCAGCTGAGCTCGTTCTCAACTCATTTACAGCAGCAAATGCTGATGTTAGCTTCATTGCGTTCCCTTCCTGGGCAAGGAGGTTGAGGGGTTTCAAGAACACTTCGTGTGTAGGCTATTCTGGAAGCAGACTCAGTGGCTGTATAGGGCCCCTTTCCTCTGTTCTCTGCTGCCCAGCTGTGGCTGTAACAGGAGTAAACTAGGAGTCTTGTTGCTGCGGAGCATGTGATGGACGTAATACTATCCAGCTACAAGCCCAATGCCAAATTATAATGGGAAATACACCCTGATTCTTTCCTAGAACATGCGTGATGCTAATGGATTGTGCCAAGCTGCTCAGCCCTGTTGTATGATCAGCAAAGCCAATTGCTTCAGCATTTCCTGTTTATGCATCAGCTCTACCCTACTTTCCGGTTGAAACAGAACCCCAGCCCAATCCCATCTCAGACCCTGCCCCTCTAAATTCCCCACAGTCCCCACTGCTCCTGTCCCCTTCTTCCTCCCCACCCCCATCCTGTTCTTGCTCTGATTCCCCCTCCCTTTCCCGGGCCCAAATCCCCTTCACACACTGCCTCTCCCCCTAGTGTCTGTCTCCCCGCCTCCCCTAGGGGGCGGTATCTCCTCCTCTACCCCCGCCCTCCGTGAAGTCACAAATCCCTGCCTCCCTCGCAAAAGCTGCTGGGAGCTGGAGTCCCTCAGCGTCCGGCCCCGCCCCCACGCCCAGGGCCTGAGCCTCCCATAGGTTGGCGCGAGCGCGGTGGGCGGGGTCGCTCCCCCCCCCACCCCACTCAGTGAACTACAGGTCCCGTCGTGCCCCGCGCGCGCGAGAGGCTCAGTCCGGCCGCGGCAGGAGGAAGCGGTTCGCAAGGCGCCATCCCGCTCGCCCGGCCGCCGCGCTCAGGCGAGTCCCCGGCTTCTCCGCGGCCTACCTCGGTTGTCGGCATGGCCCGGCCGCTGGTGCCCAGCTCGCAGAAGGCGCTGCTGCTGGAGCTGAAGGGGCTGCAGGAGGAGCCCGTGGAGGGGTTCCGGGTCACCCTGGTGGACGAGGGCGACCTGTACAACTGGGAGGTGGCGATCTTCGGGCCCCCCAACACCCACTACGAGGGCGGGTACTTCAAGGTGAGGGGGGGCCGGGGGGGGTCCCGTGGCGGGGGGGCCTGGCCTGGGGGGGGGGTCCCGTGGGGATTGGAGGAGGGGACCGTGGTGGGGGGCATTGCCCAGAGGGATTGGGGGAGGGGGTGTCGTCCTGTGGGGCTTCGGGGGCCCCGTGGCGAGGGGCCTGGTCTGTGGGGGGGGGGATTGGCGGGGCTTGACCAGAAGGATTGGGGGTGTCGTCCCGTGGGGATTCGGAGGTCCTGGCCTGGGGGGGTATTGCCCAGGGGGGCTGGGGGGGTCATCCCATGGGATTTGGGTCCCGTGGGGCTGGAAGGGGCCTGGTGAGCGGTGACTAAGAGGGCTCCTGTCCTCTGCCCGTTAGCGGGGTGACATCAAAGGATGTCGGAGAAACTTGAAGGGCTTTTCTAATGAGAGCGATGCTGGGGGGGGGTGTCCTCTGGTTCTTTTAGGTGGGGTACTGGGGTGGCTGCCCTGGGAGCTGGAGGGGGCTGAGGGATCCGGTTGGGGTGGGGATTGCTTTTCCTGGTAATTTCTCCCGGGCTGGGGGGGTTAATTCCCAGTGGTTTTGGGGACCTGCTCCCCACCTGGTCCATGGGTAGAGAAGAGACCACTGGAGGAACCCCTTTTTGCTTCCACTAGGAGCTGCTTCCCCTCCGTCTGGCATTTGGAGGGCTGCTGCTGTCCTGTAGGGGGTGTGAGGGTCTCCTAGCATTGTCACAGCCCCTCATACCCTACTCCAAGATTGCAACAAAGGACTCAGGCCCTGTGTATGGAGAAGAATAGTTCAGGCCTAGTAAGCTGTTCCTCGGTGATACAGTGTAGGTCCTTCTTCCGGGGAAGAAGGGTGGGAGGGTACTGTTTTGGGAGGGTACTGTTTTAACGGAGGCCCCTGGAGATATGGGGGGTGTGTGTTGGGTGACATGTAGAGGAGCTGTGTATGTAAATATTGAGTCTGTGCAATCTGGGAAGTTGCACAGTCTCCTTCCTTCCCCTCCTCTCAACCCTGGGGATGACTGAGTGGAAATGAGCCCAGGGAGTGAGTCAGCCTAAGGTCAGCTGGGCTCAAGAACCTGAGAGGCTCCTCTTTCCCTGGGCAGGCAAATCTGCCACTGCGATTCCAGGTTTGCAATCTAAACTGTAGATGAGTCTCCTACCTGACCCTTCTCAGTGTGAGGCTCTGATGGCTCCTCTAGGAGTTGCTGAATTCTTATACATACCCCCTCAACAGCTCTTGCCTTCCCCTTTGTAGCTGTCTTCTAATCCAATACCTTGAGCCACAGACAATAGACTAGGCTCCCTGCATGGGGGGGCGGACTTCTCCTTGAACTTGTGTTAATGTCAGCATGCACAGTTCAGCAAAGTGCTGTTGTTTTCAAGGATCCTATTCTTGGGAACTCTCTGCCTCTGGAAGGTTTTGTTCTGATCCTCGCTAGCACAAGAAAGGGGATTATTCTGAGAATTTCTCCTGTTTCTGACCAGAGCTCCCTGCACGGCCTTGTCCATGTGGAGAGGGGGGAGCCTGAACAATATGAAGCTATGCAAAAAATCTTGTTTCTAAGTCCCAACTCCTTATTTTCACCCCTCTTTCTGTGTCCCAGAGAACAGGATAGTCAAACAAAGGACTGTGATTGAATGCAAGATGGTAATGTATTTAAAGAGACAGTAGACTCAGTAATAATCCCCCTTCCTCCTCACAGTTGTGCAGAGTTCTTTGACCCAAGACCTAACTTGTGATTGAGGATTGAGTTTAGCAGGGAAAAATGATGGGGAGAAGAGGAGGAAGCCATTTGAACTGTGGATCAAATTCAAGCCTGTTTTGGGGAGGGTGGGACAACAAAGGCTGTCTGAATCCAGTCTGACAAAACAGATGTCTCTGTTTTACACTAATCTATTAATATCTGTTATCTGATGGTCAAGTAAGGCAGCATCCTGTGTTGTTCAGGTGGTAATTACAGACAAGGTTTAGGACACTTTTGTGATTACCTTCCTGAATGAGGCCTGTGTTGGGATGATGGGTCTGGGACCACAGAGGTGGGAGGAGGTGAGAATATGCTGTCCAGTGAAAGAGGATTATTTTATTGAGCCAGAAGCATTTAGTTGGCACTGTTCCTTAACAGGCTTTACCTTTCAACTCTCACCTACGGGACCCCAGGGACTCTGCTGAAAAGCACTTCAGAAAGTTACAACACATTTTAAACCTTAATCTTGCCATTTCATCTGTCAGTGGTTGTGCTGTCCTTTCTGAGAACTGCATGCTCTGTTGCTGTGTGCAGCCTACTGCTGGCACTCCTCTACCTGCCTCTAGAAATCCCCACTGAGCTGGCTACACGGTGACATCGCTGAAGCTGTGTGTCTTTTTTTTATGGCTCTAATGTACATGGAAAGTCTATGTGCCAACAGACTGAAGTCCTGGCTCTACAGGGAAAGGTACATCACTTGGCAGGGATGTTGCTGGCTTCCCACATACCATCCTGCATGTGATTTCATCCGTGACTCAGAAGGCTGAGTGAAAGTCTGTCTCCATGGCCCACTTTAATCCTTGGATTCCCTGTTGCTACTGCCTGCAAGAGGATCCCATTGTGATGGCTCTGTTTGCTAGAGAGCTGGACTGTTGGGCAAAATTCATAAGGATTTATTTTTAGCATGTGAAGTATGCACCCCTGCCAGTTTTTGCTTGGTCTTTCTCAATGGGGACCAGCTATTCTTAGGGATTAAATCAACTTGCATTAATCACAAAGCCCCAGTTCTCCACAACAGCTGGGGATCTACAAGTAGCTTACAGTCAGCTACGCCATACTGGAGGAAAGTACTATTCCCATTCTGCAGATCAGGGGACTGAGGCACAGAAGTTGAGCAGGTTGCTTAAAGTCACATAGGAAGTCTGACAGTTAATACTTAACCTCAGCTCTTCTAGCTGCAGCTTTGACCAACAGACCTAACAGATTTCTGGGTCTCAAAACCAGCTTCTGTTTTAGGTGGTGGTTTTGTGCAGACATGCTCTAGGTGCTCACTTGGCTTTAATGCTTTGAGCTATTTTTGTCTGAGCACTACCACCGTGGGAGTAAGGCTGTTTTCTTTGTTTCATGTTAATAAACTGGACTGGGAGCAGGCGCCTTAATTTCAGAATGTCCTGTGAGATTTAGCTGATTGTGCTCAGGTGTAAAGCGGTGTCTGAGACCAGCATCACCTTTCACATATCCACTGTCTCTCTGCAATTCCCTTTTCGGGGAATGGGGGTAGGGGGGAATGGCAAGTGCAAGGAACATGGAATAACAATCTGTAATCACTAGCAAACACCCTCCCACCCCCCAGGTGCTTTCCCCCTTCCTTTCTCCCTATTATTAGAGGGATGTTAATGGGCCACTTCACTTTGAGTGGTCCCTTGGAATGTGTTAATTTATGCTAAACTATCTGTTTCATCTTTTATTTAGCTGTGACAATCTGTGTAAGTTTCCCAGACCTGAAATAAAGCTCTGTTGAAGCTCAAAGCTTCCAACTCTTACAACAGAAGTTGGTCCAATAAAAGATACCACCTGGTCTCTCTAATATCCTGGGACTGACATAGCAACACTACAGGAACACCAAAGTCTGTCCCAGGATGGACCAACATTCATGGGATTGGATCAGGCTAAGATCTTATTTCATGGCAGCTCTTAGCCTGTCTGGCTCCTTGGCTTCTGCATTTATCCTCTAAGGCTGCTGCTGAATAAACTGCTGATCCTTTTCAACAAAACTCGTCACCACCCTATACCACTGTCAGCTCTTTTCTTTATGCTGTTACTAGCATTTGGGAAGGAATGTGGTTGGAGACCATGACTGGGATCAGGATTCTCAGTTATACTTCTGACTCTGTCACAGTCCATTAACGTGGCAAGTTATTTAACCTGTCAGTGCTTTGATTGTTCCATCTGTAAAATGGTGACATTTACCTGCCTGACGTGAGGCTTAATCTTTGTAAAGCGCTTTTAAGGTTCGAACGTGAAACTGCTCTAGAAGAGCAAAGTGCTTGATCTAGGAATGGTTCTTGAAGTTCTGTAAAGGGCAAACAAAACTTTTGTAACTATAGCAGTTGAAAGTTTTAGACAGAGTCTAGGTTTATGGTGTTCCTTTAAATGTTATCCAGTCCTGGCTAGATCTGCCTCCAGGCCCCAGACTGAATTTATCTTTTGAAATAAAACAACTTCTCTAACCACCTCTGTATTCCTGTCAACCAAGAAAAAGCCCGGCTTGTTTTTGTTGTGCTGGTTCTGCTGATCTCTTGTTTGTTTGTATGCGCACTAATCTGGTTTCACTTCAGAGTGTGGAACAAGAAGACCCAGAGCTGCAAATTCTCATCCAAACTTCAACAGGGTTTTTGAGGGGCTGCCTTGATCTAGGATGGTGGAGTCCATCTTTCTAGATACAGGGGAGAGACTGAACCCATTTTATCTATTTCCTATCTCTAAAGGAATTAACCCTGAAGAACTTGTTAGGCAGAAAGCCTGAAGTTCTTGCCTTAAGAGCTATTATTATATCACAGAAACAAAGTTTGTCACTCGCTGTCTCTCTGGTAAACATAGTGACTGCCAGCAAACCTGACCTAGTTACCAGGCTGCATGGCTGTCTGACAATGCCCCTCCATAGATCTGAGGAGAAAATAATTTGATCCACGGACAGTTTCCTAATGCCTATATGACAAGAGTACTGTCCGGAGGGTAATTTTCTGATACCATCTTGGCATTTCCTCCTGTTGCCACAAGAGTCTTGTGGTTTGGTTTGGTTTTTTTCTGCCATACCTGACTGCCTCTTGAGCAGTGACTCATCCCACACCTGGGAGTAAACAATAGGTATTGAGGGAATTGTATGCGCTTGGGAAATGGTAGAAACCTGGTACTCAGCTGGATCTCCTGAAGAGGGAAGGGGAGGCTTGGTGATGGGATGGGGAATACAAGGAAGCAGATTTGATAAGGAAGCAAGACTGCCATGATCTCTTGAAAGTCCCCTCCGAAAAGTGCCATAAATCCAGCCTGGGTGGTCTCCCTGTCCTCCACTCCGAATCTTTGCCAAAGCTCAGACCACCAATGTTCTTGTCAATATCTTCCTGGAAGCCTCAACACTGTAGGGATGCCTCTTTCATCAGCCAGGATTGCTGAGTAGCAAGGCACTCCCTTTCCTAGGGGATAAGGCTTGGGTATGGGATTACATGGCTTCTGTCTAGCAATGCAAAGCTGTTCCACTAGAGCTGGAGGGATTGACCGCCACTTCTCCAAGGGGAGGGATTCAGGGGGCCTGTTAGCACCTGAGACAGTTGAAAGTGCTTAAAATCCTCTGAGCTGGCTTATATCTGACCTTCCATACCACTGTCTACTTAAAGATCTGAAAGTGCTTATTATGAGCAGTGGTCATATCCTTCCAATTACATACCTCATCCCCAGGGAAGCTATCATCCTTACTTTCCAGGTAGGGAAAGAGGCACAGGGTTATGGACTTGCCCCAGGTCCCAGTCTGACTCAGCTGTGAATAGTACTCTAATTTTCTGGGTCTATGTTCAACCATGCTTCCTCCCCCACTCAGCTGTAGTAAAGAGAAGCTGGGAGCTTTGGACTTAATAACTGCATGGGAAGTGGTATTGGTGCTTCCGCTGGATGAGGCTTGATAGTCACTTCTTGTTGGAGGTGCAGGGGAAGGGATCTGTTTCCTCTCTGGGTGCAGAGTGCCAGTGGGGGCGTACATGGGCTGCATGCCTGCACAACTCATCTGGGTTTCTGTACAGACTTGGCTGGGGCCTCACCGCTCCCCCAGAAGCATCAGCATGGCCATGATACCCCACCACTGCCACTAATGAACCTTTTGTTTCTTCACAGGCTCGTCTCAGGTTTCCTATTGATTATCCCTATTCGCCCCCTGCCTTTAGGTTCCTGACCAAAATGTGGCACCCTAACATCTATGAGGTACGTCGCATGGACTATCTTCTCATCAGTCCCCCAGGACAGATTGGGTTTCTAGTCAATTGCTGCAGTGGTACCAAGCCCTATGGATCGTACTTGAGTATTGTCTTCGGTGCTGTGTCGAACACCAGTCTGTGTTGACATGTCCTGGGGTTTGTAGTGGAGGAGGGTTTTAAGCAAATACATTGGGGTTCTCCTGGAAGTGTCTTGTACCTTTCTCAGTTTGTGCTGGAAACACAGCAGCTGACCCAGGCTTGTCCTGGTCTCAGATAGTTCATCTCCTTTCTTGGAATCAGTTCCAGAACTAGTGTGTCTATCCAGTCTTGCAGTCTTCCATGTTTACAGTACTTGCCCACAACTCCTGGCTGGAATGTGGTCATGCCCTGTAAGATCCATGGGGAGATATTGAGCGAGCGACTTGCAGGACTCTCAATGTACACCTGCTGTAGCTGGCTGCAGAAAGTATTTAGGGTATTCAGTGCTCTGTGTGTACTTGTGCCTCATTCAGAACACTGGGGGATACGGCCCATGCAGGCAGGGAGGGCTTCTCTCCAAGTGTCCCAGGACAGAGATCAGTGCTTTGTGCAAATGACTCATGGGGGTTTCATTTCTAAGTCCATTATCTGTCCTGCAGTAACTGGCAATCTCCAGTACTCTTAAGGGCTGGCAGGTGGGTAGTGGGTGTGATTTATCAGTGCTCTAAATCTTCACTGCAGGGGTGATCAGAGTGAACCTCTCCCTAAAGAGCCCACCAGGGCGTCATATCTGTACTGGCTCAGCCCATAGGCACATCTCAGTACAGTTCAGCTTGGGGAGGTTCTTTGCTGGACCTGTCATAGCAAGACGCCTCACTCCCTGCTCTGTGAGGTCTTTCAGGCTAACTGAAATCTGCTTAGGGAAGGCTGAAGATGTGGCTGAAGATAAGACAGCTAAACTGATCCTAGCTCTTCTCTGGGCATTAGCAACAGTGGTTGGTTGTCCATTCCCAGGTACTTGTAAGCCACTGGGTGGCATTTTCCTCAGATCTGCCCTGGAAGCAAAAGGGGAGGCGAGCAAACAGGGTAACAGGCAGAATAAATCAACCACCTTGTAGAGCTGTTTGGAGTGTTGGGGGTTGGGACATCAGTGCCTGTGTAAGCAGAAACAATGAGGAGCACTTGAAGAAGTGGGTTTTTTACCCACGAAAGCTTATGCCCAAATAAATCTGTTGGTCTTTAAGGTGCCACCGGACTCCTCGTTGTTTTTGTGGATACAGATTAACACAGCTACCCCTCTGATACTTGAGTAAGCAGCCTCTCTGTGTGCTTTCAGACAGGCGATGTCTGTATTTCAATTCTCCACCCTCCAGTGGATGACCCGCAGAGCGGGGAGCTGCCTTCCGAGCGATGGAACCCCACCCAGAATGTACGGTAAGGCCTCCAAGAGGGAGGGAAGGAATACATTGGATGTGAGATGCTTAGCAGATCTGATGCAGAGAGTGGAGGAGGTGCCCAAAGGAAACAGCTGGGAAAAGCCCTTCTAATCCTAGAGGTTGCAGGAAATACCTGGATTTAATTTCTTTTGAAATTCAAAGGCAAATCAGTTTCTTACAGGCTGGATGTCAGCACTGTTGAAAGGTAGCATAAGCTGGCAAAGGAATTCAGATCTTTCATGCACCAGAGACCAGCTTGCCTTCTGACTGGCATTTACTTTCTCATTCAGCTTAAGAAGGTCACGGTGTCTGACCTGCTCGTGGAAGTTTGGATGTGGTCACTGTTGTAACATGCAGTGTAATGTTACACTCTTGCAAGTGGCTACTCTTGCAAACAAACTGGATTCTATTAAACTCCTTGCCATGCAGAAGATACTGTGATTTCTGGTCCCTGTCAGATCTGGGTGGTGCAGGTTGGCCGATCTCCTCTCTTGACTCTTACCGCTCGTTAACTGTTTTTCAGGACTATCCTTCTGAGTGTGATCTCGCTGCTCAATGAGCCCAACACCTTCTCACCCGCAAATGTGGATGCCTCTGTGATGTACAGAAAGTGGAAGGACAGCAAAGGGAAGGATCGGGAGTACACAGATATCATCAGGTGCGTGGCAAGCTGAGCTCCAGCTTGTCATAACTTGCATTCAGACAAGAACGGAAAAGCATCTTGCTTAGACTACCTTGCTTGGGAATGTTTATCTAAATAGTCCCACATAGACTTTAGGGTTGTCACGGAGTCCCCAGGCGATGCTCTGGAACTGCTCCCCATGAAGCCTGTCAGGACTCTGGGGAAGTCTCCTTTCTGTGAGCAGCCTGTCTGCAGGACACACAGCTCACCCGGCTTCCACCTTCCTGGGTCTGACCTCGGAGCATTCAGCATCCTCTGCCTCTCCGTGCGCTTCCCACAGTGAGTCCACCCAGGCAGGGTCCTGGGGAAGCCAGAGGGTCCTGCCCCCCAACTCCGCAGTCAGACGGGACTCTCAGCCAGCTAGTAAAACAGAGGTTTATTAGATGACAGGAACATGGTCTAAACCAGAGCTTATAAGTACAGAGAACAGGACCCCCTCAGCCGGGTCCATTTTGGGGGGCAGTGAGCCAGACAACCACGTCTGCACTTCACTCCATGTCCCCAGCCAGCTCCAAATGAAACTCTCTCCAGCCCCTTCTCTGGGCTTTGTCCCTTTCCCAAGCCAGGTCACCCGATTCCTTTGTTCTCCAACTCTTTAGCTCTCATCTTGCAGGGGGGAAGGGCTTAGGCCAAGAAACAGGGTGTTGGCCATTCTCTGTGTCCAGACCCCTGCACACACCTGCCCTCTAGGGCTCTGCAACAATCATACACCCTTATCCCGCCACCTAGATACTTAAGAACTGCATAGGGGAAACTGAGGCACCCCCACAATATTCGGAGGAAACATTAAGAACAACAGGGATGAACACGGGCGTTCGCTTCGTCACAGGGATGAACACTTGTGAGGTGACTGAATGCAGGAGGGATTCTTGTTCCACTGTTGCTGTAGCCCTGTATGCCCCAGTTGATTAACATTGTGAAAGCCCACTGCTACCAGGAACGTTGGGGACTACTTAACATAAGATGTGGATTTTTGCAGAGAACAAAGCATACAAAGGTCTCAAATGCAGATTCTACTCTGCATGCAGTCTAGCGAAGGCATGGCAAAGGGTCTGGGCTGGGTGTGGTTGTCTAGAGGGGAAACTGCTGTGCTTGTCTGCAAACCTGGGTTCTAGGCCCTGCTCTGCCCCTTTGACTTAGTGTGGGGCCCGGAGCAGGTCTCTTACCCTTCCCTGTACTTCAGATTAAAATGGGAGGGGTGTTGTGAGGCATAAATGCTTAACGGAATTGGCCTCTGAAAGGTGCTAGGGAAGCACCAATACATGGCTCAAGACCTGGAGGGTTTTGGGGGTGGAATAGTAATGGACAGATTTTCACCTTAGTCACACACATAGTGTCTGGACTCGGCTGGTTTTGTTGTGGCATTACATAAAGACGTGGACCAGATCTCAGTGCAGACACACAGGCCCTGCTCTGGAGAGCTCACACAGTGGGACGTAGACAGCATGGTACAGGTTGGTAATGACACTGCCTCATTCACTTACATATATCAAATGAGTCTGTTCTTGGTGGGTAGACGTCCACAGCAGACACGCTCACATTGTTCCCTTTGGTGGCCATTGCAAAATTCTGGCATGCAATCCGGACCAGTGAGAGGTTGTCACCACCTGCCCTGTAACCTCGGGTGCCTTAAAATGCTCTGCTGCTGTCTCCCTTGTCTGGACACTCCCGGCCAGCGTACAAGCATGCACTGAGTCTCTGTGTGATAGACAGCCCTGGAGCAGCAACTCTGACTCCAGCAGCCTGCATGTTACCCCACAGCCACAGTCTCATCCCCACCATCCTTGGTTACAACTACTAGCCAAGTGACCCCAAAATACCCAGAGTCCTGAATTTCCCCAAAACAATCTGCCCTGAAATGTCCAGCCCTTTCCTAGACCACTCAGAAGTAATAAGGTTAGTTTGTTCCTTTAAAGAAACAGTACCTAGCAGCTTGCCACATTAACTGGAGTTAATAATCCCTTCAGTTCAAATGCAACACTAGGTTGGTTTAGATTAAAACAAAACCAGTTTACTAACAGGACATGGGTTAAATGATGCCAAGTAAAAGAAATTAAGGTAGAAATGGTTACAAGCAAATGTGACTAAGACTTAACAAATCAGTCTCGGTTCAAGGTGGATTTCTTCCCAGCAATGGCTGACTCCTAGTCAGGATCTTCCACAGGCGCTGGTTTCCCTTGTCTTCCTAGGTGGAAGATCTTTGCCTAAGTTGGTATCTCATTTAGATTCAGTTCCTGGAGACTTCATCCGCCTTTATCTGCTTGCAAGAGCTCTGGGCTGGCCCCTTGTGTCTGTCCTGTGATGGATGGCAAGATGGCTTCTTCTCTCTTTCTGTTTTCCAAAACTCACTGCTTGTTCCCCAGACTCAGGATAACTTCATGTTGGTCTTCCTTGATGGTGGACTACCTATCCCCTTACTGATTCGTATGTAAATTGAGCTTCCATTTTTTTGGTCACACCTTGCTTAATTTCATTAGAAACAGGTAAATCGCTGTCTTTTCTCTTTAAGGCATGATATTGAGTATCGATATTTCCTCATTTATTGTTACTTCACAGATTTCACAATGATCTTAATCACCAGTGTCATTAGCTTTATAAAAGACCTTACAGTAATGTTGTATACAACATGGATCAAGTATTATAAATCGGTTGATTCAGTTACTTATCATGTGAGGTTTAGACCTCAGGGTCAGCCTCTGGAGGCTATCTCCCTAGGTTGGTGGCTTACCTTTTATGTAAGTGTGCCTTTATTGTCTCAGCCTGACAACCAGGCTGGTCAGACAAACTAATACACGTTCCTTTGTCAGAGCTTATAGTATTGCTTGCCAAACATAATTCTAGCACACATTCATGACTCTTCGTATGATCCCTGAACATACACCATGCAAGAATATTAATGATCAGTGAGCTACGCATTTTCCAATGATAATTTACCAGACACAGTTTAGATGCAAAAAGAAAAGGAGTACTTGTGGCACCTTAGAGACTAACAAATTTATTTGAGCATAAGCTTTCGTGAGCTACAGCTCGCTTCATCGGATGCGTTCGGTGGAAAATACAGAGGGGAGATTTATATACACACACACAGAGAACATGAAACAATGGGTTTTATCATACACACTGTAAGGAGAGTGATCACTCAAGATGAGCCATCACCAGCAGGAGGGAGGGGGGAAGGAGGGAAAACCTGTCATGGTGACAAGCAAGGTGGGCCATTTTCAGCAGTTAACAAGAACATCTGAGGAACAGTGGGGGGTGGGGTGGGGGGGAGAAATAACATGGGGAAATAGTTTTACTTTGTGTAATGACTCATCCACTCCCAGTCTCTATTCAAGCCTAAGTTAATTGTATCCAGTTTGCAAGGATAGCCACTCTCAGGTCTGTAATCGAGTGACCAGAGAGATTGAAGTGTTCTCCAGCTGGTTTTTGAATGTTATAATTCTTGATGTCTGATTTGTGTCCATTTATTCTTTTACGTAGAGACTGTCCAGTTTGACCAATGTACATGGCAGAGGGGCATTGCTGGCACATGATGACATATATCACATTGGTAGATGCGCACGTGAACGAGCCTCTGATAGTGTGGCTGATGTGATTAGGCCCTATGATGGTGTCCCCTGAATAGATATGTGGACAGAGTTGGCAACGGGCTTTGTTGCAAGGATAGGTTCCTGGGTTAGTGGGTTCATCTTAAGTGATCACTCTCCTTACAGTGTGTATGATAAAACCCATTGTTTCATGTTCTCTGTGTGTGTATATAAAACTCCCCATTGTATTTTCCACCGAATGCATCCGATGAAGTGAGCTGTAGCTCACAAAAGCTTATGCTCAAATAAATTTGTTAGTCTCTAATGTGCCACAAGTACTCCTTTTCTTTTTGCGAATACAGACTAACACGGCTGCTACTCTGAAACAGTTTAGATGCAGATTATGACAATGTGTTTGGCATAGTGAGTATGTCAGACCTGACAAGAGCTGCTGACACAGAGTAGTGAATGGGCCGATGGGCCTCTGTCACACCCATCTCATGTCTGAGTAGACCCTGGAAACCAACCTGCCCTTTTTATCCCTAGAGGTGTGGGCATGCATCAGTGCCCATTGGCAGGCCAGAACGAGAGAAGTATGTCCAGCTCTGAGGAAGACTTCAGCCTTCAGGGCTGGCACCTGTCTTAGCCTTCACACCTTGAGTGAATAACTGCTCCGTGTCTCTGCCCTGTTCTCATCTGCTCCTTGCCCCTTTCAGGAAGCAAGTCCTGGGAACCAAGGTGGATGCTGAACGGGATGGTGTGAAGGTCCCCACCACGTTGGCAGAGTACTGTGTGAAGACCAAGACTCCAGCCCCGGATGAAGGCTCAGACCTTTTCTACGATGACTACTATGAGGATGATGAGATGGAGGAAGAGGCAGACAGTTGCTATGGTGATGAGGATGATTCTGGCAATGAGGAATCCTGACGCCCTTCTGGCAATCGCAAAACTTATCATAAACTATTGAATTTTACCTCAGCTAGGACACACAAACTGGCTTGAATTTAGGATCTGTCAGCCCTGAAATTAACTCTCTACCTCACAGGGAGACTGTTCTGCTGTAAAGGAAAAACCACAACTGTCTTTGTAAAAACCCTGTTTTATAAACTTCCATGGCGTGGTTGGGGGGGGCGAATACATGGAGCGTTTACAAATCCACCTTGAGCTGGGAACCTAGTAAGCCCAGTTACACTAAGGAGACAGTGACAGACAACCTGGAAAATCATGTGTGACGCTTGGGGATGTGTGTCTTTGTCTTAAATCCTGCACAGGAGAAATGGTTTCCGAGAAGTTGCCGTGTTGGTGAAAGGTTACTTGCAGGAGGTGGAGAGGTTGCGAAAATGTGTGTGCTTATGACTAGTTCACTGCAGTCTATGAACCAATCAATATGGGATTGATCATAGCAGTAACTGGTCCCTCCCCGGCACTTTGTTTTTAAAGATTCAGCTTTTTCATCCTAGCGTGGCTCTGCTAGAACCAATCCAGGCCAGCAGAGGGCAATATGCTCAAAAGGCTGCCCGGCCATCATTGGAGTCCTAGGCCGTAGAGAGTAGGTTAGCTACTTTCTGCCACTGTACATGGGAGCCTTTCTTTTGCAATTGCCTAGCTTTGGGCAGTGGAGCCTAGTGTGACACTAGCAGGGACAGGGAGAAGTGAAGAGTGTTCCAGGGCAGAACATCAGGGCTGCGCTGACAAGCCTGGGGTGGGGGGAGTTTTTAGTTCTTAACTGGGTGAGGGGTCGGGGGGGCATTAATTTTCAATCTTTTGGCTTCTGTTTTTTGCGAAGTATTTAATAAAGTACTTTCAGGGAATAGCTGTCTGGCATGTGAACACTAGGGAGTGCTGCCTCAGTATGGTGTGATGCTCTGCCTTTGAGGTTTGGAGGGACTTGAATATTTATCTCAAGTCTTCCAAGGCTACAACAGCAATTGGGAGGGGTGGGGGGAGAGTGATCTCTGCAGTACACAGTGCAGGCTGCCCTGAGTGAACTGGAAACGGGTCTAGGTAACAAACAAGGCCAATAAATAAACATCTGCTCCATGTGTTGGGAGTGACAAGTGGGAGCCGTGGAATAGGTTCCTGCTGTCTGTAATGACTATGTACTAACTCTGCTGACAGACAAGTGATAAACTGTATCCCCTACCACTGCCCCCTTTGAGGGCCAAGGATTGTTCAGCCGAAGACTTTGTCATCCCTCAGCAGGGTCTGGTCTCTGGGGCACTCGGGCTGCTAGGCTGTCAATCTCTGCTGTTCAGCAGGGGTTGCAGGTGTAGCCCAGCGTCCGTTGGGATGTTGCAGTCTCTGACTGTCTATGCTACAGAGCCTCTGCCACCGTAGCGATGTTGACGCAGCTATGACTGCATAGTCCTGGGTGTAGATGCAGCTTGTAGGAAAATCACTTCCACAAACGTTAGCCATGCTGCCTGAAGCCCTTTTCTGGCAGCATAGCTGCATCGCATGGGGCATCATCCTCCAGACAGCTGGAGGATAGCTAATGCAACATCCTTTTTTTTTTTTTTTTTAAAGGCTACAGGAGCCATCCTCGCAATTACAGACTGGTATGTCTAAATTCAGTACCAGGCAAATTGGTTGAACAGAATCGTCAGACCATGTGGAACTCATTGTTAGGGAAGAGTCAACTCTTTTTTTGGAAAGGGAAATCCTAACCTCTGAATTCTTTGTGGATGTCAACAAGCATGTGGACATGGATCAGCGTGTTGATGCTGTGCCTGGGTTTTCAGAAAGCCTTTGACAAGGTCCCTCCGTAAAGGTTCCCTCCATAGGAACCTCGGAACGCCCAGACTGGATCAGACCAAAGGCCCAGCTAGCCCAGGGTCCTGTCTTCCGACAGTGGCCAGTGCCAGGTGCCCAGAGGGAATGAACAGAACAGGGAATCATCAAATGATCCATCCCCTGTCCCCCATTCCCAGCTTCTGGCTCTTAAGTACGATCATGGGATGGGGGAAAGTCCTTTCATGGATCAGTAACTTTCCTATTTTTTAACCAAAGTAGATAAATAAATGGACAGTTTTCACAATGGCGAGAGGTGAAGGGAAGGCATTTGACTGGGACCTCTGCTGTTCAACATATTCCTAAATGACCTGGAAAGGGGGAGGTGAACAGTGAAGTGGCAAAATTTGCAATGCTATAGAATTTGTCAAGGCAGTTGGGATCAAAACTGCCTGCAAAGAGTTACAAAGGGATCTCACAAACCAGGGTGACTAGGCAACAAAATGGCAGCCACATTCAATATTGATAAGTGCAAAGTAACGCGCGCTGGAAACCATAATCCCAATTATATATCCAAAATGATGAGTTTTAAATTAGCGGTTATCATGCAAGAAGGAGATCTTGGAGTTGCTGTGGATGGTTCTCTGAAAATATCTGCTCAGTGGGCAGCTGCAGCTGTCATAATTGTTAACAATGTTAGGAGCCATTAGGAAAGGGATAGATAAGGCACAAAATATTATAATGCCACTTTATACATTCGTAGTATGCCCACACTTTGAATACTGCGTCCACTTGTGGTTGCCCCGTCTCCAAAAAGAGCTATTGGAAAAGGTACAGAGAAGGGCAGCAAAAACGATGAGGGGGATGGAACAGTTAACATATGAGGAGAGATTTATAAAGATGGACTATTCAGCTTAGAAGAAGATACTTAAGGGGGGGGCCTGTGATCTATAAAATCATGAATGGTGTTGAGAAAGTGACTAGGAAAGTGTTGTTTATCCCTTCACCTAAAACAAGAGCCAGGGGTCACCCATTTAAATTAACAGTCACCAGGTTTAAAACTAACCTCAGGAAGTACTCCACACAACACGTGGTCAACCTGTGGAATTTGTTGACTGGGTATTGTGAAGGTTAAAAGTATAAACGGGTTCAAAAAATAATTTGATGAGTTCATGGAGGATGGGGCCATCAATGGCTGTCAGCCAGGATGGTCAGGGATACAACCAGTGCTTAAGTTGTGCCAGGGTTGACATCTGGCACCTCTAAGCTTGGCAGTTCAGAGCCCCAGCACCTCTGGGCTTGGCATGTCAGTTATGAAAGTGAAAAAATTGCTTGAGCCCCAGCACCTCTTTCATTACAAATTAAACGCTGGCTGCAACCACATGGTGGCTGCAGCCTTGTTTCCCCCGCAATACTTGGAGCCAGAGTTTGAGCTGCCCTGCAGGCTTTTGGGGTTGCTGACTCTGCTCCCTTCTACCTGCAGCTGGACAGGGAGACCTCGAGTAGAGGGATAGTTCATTTAACTCCCCAGGGGCCTGGGAGCAACTCCTTGGAAACTGTAGCTTGGCTAAAGCTCCTGTACTCTTCATGGAAGCGATGGCTGGTGGGCTCAGGCTGTGAGAACAATTGAAGGCCATGGTCTGCGTGAAAGGGACCATGGAGGATCCTTGCTTTTGTCAGGTTAGAACGTAACTAATAGTCTGGCCAGGAGAGCAGCTTCCGGAGTCATGGACATCGGTTGAGGGGTTGCTGTATTATGGCATCTGGGGGCTGAGGCGAGATAATGGGTGTCTCTTGAGCTGATGGGGAATCCTCGGGCACTGAGCATTCCCTGCATTGCACTTTGCTTTTTACTTGTCACCCACTAACTTTCCGTGGCTGAATCCAACAGTGTGTGGCACTTGTGGAAAATCCAAGGCCACCTGACACAACTGCTGCCCTTGTAAGCAGAAGTGGCAGAGAGCTTCCCCCTTCTTCCCCCAGCCTAGAAGTGGTACCCCCAGGTAAGAGGCTGGGGCGGGGGGGAGGCCAGCAGCCTGCACTGCTGCTGCTCAGATCAGGGATAGCCTGTGGGTGGCTAGGGCAATCAGGGGGCAGGGTCGATTTCACCTTCCCGCTAGTGGGGGGGGGGGGGTCTGTCAATGTCAAATTTCTACACTAGAGAAGGAGATGGTTCTTGAAATGCCACACCTGCTGATCTGGATTTGGGGGCCTGCTCCCAGGATAAGAACCTTCATTTCTTGGAGCCCCAAACCTGCAGGGCTGTGCCGCGTCGGGCCTGTCTAGTTCCATTCCCGAGCTTTCCTCTGTGTGCCCACCAGCGCTTCCAGGAGCTGAGGGGGTAACCAGGGGAACCACTCCGGGTAGCCTTAGCCTCTAGGGGCATGGGGGCCTCAAGCTCTAAGATGGCATGTCGTCTCCCCCGCCTCCAGATGGCCCCACTGGCGGTGATGGAGCAGAGCGGCTGGCAGGGGGCCCCTCCTGTTTGCAGCCTTGGTGTGGGGAGATTCTTGGGGGCCTGCATGTGCTGAGGAGGGAGCGGGGGAGACGGGGAAGTGACTGGCCTGATAAAGCTCACTGCATGGGGGACTGTAATGTGCTATCTGATTGCCCCTAGCTGTTAATCCACAGAGGGGGAGAAGGGGCTTGAGATCTGGCTCAAGGGTTTGGGGAAAGGCTCTGTGTCCCAGTCCTTTTGGTGGTGGTGGTGCTAGTTCAGATCCAGCTCATGCCACTGGTGACTATACGCTGCTTAGAATCATAGAATATCAGGGTTGGAAGGGACCTCAGGAGATCATCTAGTCCAACCCCCTGCTCAAAGCAGGACCAATCCCCAATTTTTGCCCCAGATCCCTAAACGGCCCCCTCAAGGATTGAACTCACAACCCTGAGTTTAGCAGGCCAATACTCAAACCACTAAGCTGCTGTGCGATAGCCAGCAGGGAGGTAAGTGTAGAAAGGGCTTGGGTCTCTGTGCCAGTTGTGGCTAATGGAGCTGGGGTGGGAGTCTGAGCCCAAGGGCTGAGTGGGCCCTAGACTGACCTCCCACCGACGGGGACGGGGGGGGCATTGCTGGTTTGACTGGGTAAATAGGCAGTGAGTCTGAAGGACTAAATTCACTTCACTGTCTCTCTTAAGTACTTACGTGGCCCTCAACATTAGTATCTGAGCACCTCACAATCTTTAACATTTCTCCTCGCAACTTCCCAGTGCGACTGTTCCCATTGTACAGAGGGGGAACTGAGGCCCAGAAGGGCCAAGTGACTCACTCACAGTCACCAGGTGGAGTTGAAGCTGGGTCTCTCAAGTCCTCGTCTAGTGTCCTAACCATTGGACCATCCTTCCTCTTCCCCCTTTCAATCTCTCCTCCATCTCACTTTCCCACTTTCTCTTCCCCCTTCTGGGACCCCACTTAACACTGATCAGCACAAGCCACGATCTACAATTAACATGATAGGTTTGAGAGGGGAATCACTGATGCTTGCAGCGAGGTCTCTGGGTCTTGCCGCTGTCCCTGCCCTGCTGTTCCTCTTTTGACTTCTCTTTTTTGGTTTACAGATCTTCGCCTTGTGGCTTTGGTGCTCCAACGTGACTGTAATGATGGATTCTTGCCTCAGAGCTGGGAGCTGAGTCACTGGGGTTTGATTATTGACTGCCAAGTTTCACTGGATGACTACCCACTGCTTCCCTGTGTGTAAACAGGTGATCAGAGCTGTTCCAGCATGGGTGCGTGAGGCTTATTCGCAAAGCACTGAGTTACTTCTATCGCAACTTCTCTCAAAATGCGTGGTTGTATGATGGGCTTATGGTGAATACATACCACTTGCCACGTGGCCAGTACATCCTACATCATAACTAAGAACCCAGAAATCTTTCCCTAAGTGTAGGTTTTACCGCTTCACTCCTGCTATTGATTTTACAGTGCAAAGTTCTCTGATGGGCAGCAGGATGAAACCTGAAGGATACAGTTAGACTATATCTACATTGTGGAACTTAAAATGGGGTGTGTTAGGGCTAGGCAATATATAAATGTTTGTTCCTGCTCAGCCCTGTTTTCTGTATGGCTGGGTCAGATTTGCTGATTGCCGTGACCTAAACAAACTTCACCTCCTGCTAAGAAATAGTCATCCTAGTTAGGATTCCTGCACCAACTTGAACTCAGCTGTGCTTTCCTCAACTTCGCTTGGTTCCAATTCCATGAATGTGTCTGCAGCTGAGTAATTCTAGCCAGCAGGACCAGGCATGTGCAGAAGTATTTGTTGAGCAGGGCCTTAAATTACAAATTCTTCTGTGCTGGGATTGTCTTGTGCTGGGTGCTGAAAACAGCTGAGTCCTGAGCTTGATTATGGAGCAAACTGGATTCTATAGTGCTCCCTGAGTCTGTTCTGAATGCAGCACCTTAATTACTGGAGACGATAGGCAGAAAGATTTCAACATCTCTCGGCTCCCAGGCTGAGTTTGCAGCATGAGCAGCCAGGGAAGTGTCTGGATGTGAAAACGTAGGCGCTGGAATTGAGAATTAAATGCGAGTCCTGGTTTAATGTTTGTGTTCAAAGTCACGTCTCTGATGGCAGATGCACCAGCAATCTCTTCAACTTGGGACAAGAGTTCAGAACTCAAACCACCTTGGGATTCGGTGCTGTCCTGCAGGTGGTAGGCTTTGCCAGTCTCTAGTATCTGAGTTGCTGAGACTCAAGAGGCTGGAAGTTTCTTCCTCTCAGCCATTATGATCAAACTTGGTGTGTGGTCCAGAGTGTGTTGGCTGAACAAAAGGGACGCCCCTTGGGATAATGGCAGTGCTTGTTTTAGCAGTGAGCTGGCTCTAGAAATGGATGGGGCCCTATTGCATTCTCCCTTAGTGCAGAACCTGTCTGCTCCTGGTGCTGTTGCTAGGCTAATCCATCCCCTTAGCTCTGGCCCTTCCAAGCTTGGTCCAATTGACTTTTGTCTCTAGTGCTCAGGTGTCATGGACCTGACCCATGACTGCCTTGACATGTGTGCCTTGAGCCACTGAACTTGGGCAGGGGGAGGCAGTGGGGTTGCTTTAGAAAGCCCAGTACATACATTAGACAGTCCATCCCCCAAAGAGTTTACACACTAAATAAAGAAGGCAGGTAAATGTTGGGAGGAAGGCAGGATTATCTCCATTTTCCAAATGGAGAAACTGAGGCACAGTGAGTGATTTGCCACGGTTCACACAGGGAGGCTCTGGCAGAGCTGGCAGTTGGACCCAGGTCTCCTGGCTCTCTGTCCAGTGCCTTCACCACAAAACTCCACCCTTCCTTTGCAAGCTAGATGTCCTGTGTGTGTGAGTGACACAATGGGGACCCAGCCCTTAACTAGGGGAACAAATAATTTGTTCCCCCTCCCAGGAGTCTCTCGAGTTTCCCTTCTCTGGATAGCCTCACTGAAAACTCCCCTCCCTCTGTCCCTGACTCCACCTGATGCTGGAACTAAAATGCCTCCTCCAAGTTAATCAGGAAGAGGGAGAGCCAGCAAGCGGTGGATGAGCGATGCTTCCCAGGGAGAACACTAGCAAACTCATCTATGGTCCTGCACAAAGGGGCCTGTTCATTGTCACTTGTTGCTGCATCAGTGGGGACAGTTCTAGCCTCTTGCCCATTCTGCTAGTTCTGTCCCAACACGGCACGGCCCTGAGGGGAGGCCAAAGGTGGGGGGTGTGACTGAGAGAGAAATAGAAAAAACAAAGATCAAGGAGATGCTGCCACTCTGGACTCTTCTGGTGTTTTGAGCCAAGAGGGTTGCTTAGGCTGAGTGTTCTACCAGCTCTGGGACAGACAGTCTTCCTGGGAACATGGATGAGGTCCAATCTTAGCTGGGTCTGCTCAGCCCCACCTGCCTCCCTAGATAAAATGCCTCTCAAGAAGGTTACTGCTTGCTTCTATTATCTTAGTGCCTAGGAGCCGTGGCTCATGGATCACAACCCCACTGTGCTAGGGGCTCCACAGAACAAAAAAACAGTCCTGCTCTTAGTTTTTCAGAGAAGATCCTTTAAAAAATGCAAGGTCCTGTCTGCTTTGAAGGAGCTGATAAAGTGAGTTCTAGACCACGAAAGCTTATGCCCTAATAAATTTGTTAGTCTCTAAGGTGCCACAAGGACTCTTCATTGTTTTTGCTCGTACAGACTAACACGGCTACCACTCTGAAACCAGACCCTACAGTTCCTCTCATAAGGGCAGGGGGCTTGACTAGGAACTCTACAACTGGTTCCTGCTTGCCACCCCAGAGGTGGTTGCATTTCAGCATTGTGCTGCATGTGTATGGTTCATGAAGCATTTTAGAATCATTCCAGAGGGACAGACAGACAGTGGCATGTCCTGAGAGCCTTTAGGCTGGAGAGAAATGGATAATACAATTCCTAAATGCCCAAGTGGGATGTTCAGAAAGCCATGCAACAAAAGCATAATGTGCAGGAAATAAAAGGGCTTTGAACAAACCAGCATGCTAAAAATAGCAGCAAAGAAATGGTAAACTGCAGCACTTAAACAGTTTGGGTGTAAAATGCTTGGAGATCTGCCCATGAAATGCTCTAAAATTACCTTATATTTCACTTCCTTGGTCAGTCTTTCTTAGCCCATCATATGGGCTGTGGATCAAAGCTGGGATGCCTTTCTCTTCTGAGCTTTATTTTTACAGACACTATCTTAGGAATTTTTAAAAACTTCTTTCCTGTATCTTGCAACTATCCAGGTTTCTAGACATATTACTACTTCCCTGCCCCCCCTCCCCACATCTTGGTCAGATACAGTTCTGCAGACACTGGGTTGCTCACTCTCGTGATTTTACAGTGGGCCTCATTACATGTGTTGTGTTTTTTTCTTAAAGCTTCAGCTCCTGGAATCATGTGACTCAGTGAGACTCTTGGCTTTCCTTTTTTGAAAAGCATGTTTCGAATAGAGCTGGTCAGATTTTTCAGTGGACAATGTTTCTGTTGGCAAAAGCTGATTTGATGAAATCAAAACATGGTGGGAACATACTGGGATTTTTTGTGGTTGAAAGTCCTGATAGGAAATGATCAAAGCATTACTTTTGATGAGTTTGAAATGTTTCATTTAGTCTTCTAATTTAAATATATAAGTCTAAACAAATGTTTTGACCTCAGCTAAATATTCTGGAATGCTTTATTTCATGAAAAATTCAGCACTTCTTCTTTGGACTCATGCTGGGTGAAAATCTCAGAATTTCACATGGGATGCAACCTTTTTAAAACAAACAAACAAAAAAAAAAACAGCTCCAGTTTCTAAGCCTCATGGTAGCAGAGAAAAGCCTGAAAACATGACCTGAGTACACTTCAAAGCCTGAAGGCAAAGTAAAAGAACCCAGCTTCTATTATTTTTTTAAAATCTCATGATTTTATTGGGGCTTGACTCATGATAGTCAAACCCGTGGGACTTGGCGATAGGGTAGACCATTGTAGCTTGCTCCTTTCAAATCCAACAAGTTGAGTCTCAGGAAATGCAACCATGGAACAGACCAATGCTTCATGTATCCTGCCCCCTACAGGGGCCTGCTTCAGCGGAAAATCAATGCACCTGGCCATTTGCTTGATGTGATAAGCACACTGAAAGGGGTGGACACATCCTTCCTGATCCTGCCCTCCGCCTGATAATCATCTTCATCTTGAGGCATGATCCTAGTGGCTTGAGACACACTGCAAGCTTCCCAAGCTTTCTAGAGTGGTGGGTGTGACCTAAACCCAAGGGATGTCCTTTGCCTTTGAAGTCAACTTGCCCCTGGCTTTGACTTTGTTATGCTGCCAGTGCATTGTTCTCTTCCATGGCCGCTCCCCAGTGCCTCCCCTCCTGTTTAAATATTCTCTCCTGGGCTGACAGATGATGCCAAGCCCAAAGCAGCTCTGAGGACCAATGAAAGGGCTGATGGGGGAAGTAGAGGAATGAGAGGCACTATCTGAGAACAAAGTATCCTTCACTGCAGCTGGAAGCCCTTAGATCCTCTGGCTAATGAGCACATCATCATACTGTTATAATTAGCTTATCTGAGCTTGTTTCTTCCCTTCCCTTTCCTTCCAATTAAATCTAATGTTGCAAATTGCTTTCTGTAAACAACAATCCACTATGCGGGGCATTGGGGAAGCGATAGAGTTCTCAAGAAGGGCTGGCCATCTCTGCTGTCTGACTCCCGTCCTGTGTGGTCACCGTTCAGGCTTTGCTCAAGTGCCATTGGAAGGTTCGGTGCTGCCGTTTGCTAATGAAATGGCCTAGTGCAGTTAAAGGGCAATGCGCTGATATCTCTAAAAGTGCCCCAGGTGAAAGGACACAGCAGTTAGTGTGGGTGAGAAACTTGCTCAGGGCCACACCCATCTCTTAAAACCCTTTACAAGAAGAGGCACCTGCTGACCTAGGTTCCTTCCATAAAAATTAAAGTTTAACACGTGTCAATAAGAGAAATGGCTGGAGGTGGCACATGAAGTCGTCAGGCTTCTTGTTGACCTGGGATACAAAGTCCCCAGGTGTGAGACTTGGGGGAGAAGTGGGAATAATCATTAATGGGAAGCTTTTGCTGCTGAAACAAACCAACCTTCCCCAGAACTTGTATTCCAACAGTGTTGCCTTTAATCCTGCATGACTGGTCTTGGTCCTGCACGAGCCACTCTCATTGACAACATTCGGGCCTGCAGGATCCAGACTTCTATATACAGGAATCTCATCTCTCCCTCTCCTGGCTGAAATGCAGCCACTTCTGGGGTGGAACACAGCAGCTATTGAAGCGCTCACAGCAAGACCAAGTTTGTCTTAACAACCGTGTATTTAAAGACAAGCGTGGCTATTCGGAGGGGCTTACAGACAGAGGATGGATGGGATGGGATGAAAAGCCAAGTGCTAGAGCAGCTATGTTCAGGATCCATCACGCTGTTTCCATAGTTCTTGCTCTGCCTTTTTAGCTGTTCTTTTTCTAATTAATGTTCAGCATCAACATGTGGAGGACGGTTTAAGCTGGCAGTGACGAATGGAAAACCTGGGAGGAGGGGCAAAAATTTTAGATGGGCAGAATGTAACGATCTGAGCTGGAATTTGGCTTGGATGCTCATCTGTAGGGGGCCTTAGGAAGAGTGTGGTGATCTGCAAATACAGACCTGGTCAAAGTGCAGTGACATGGAGCATCATCCCCTATATCTAGCTTTACATAGCCCCGGGTGGGCGGGGGGGTAGTTTGTTTTTAAGCCTGTTTCTAAAGCAGCTTCTCACCATTCAGCCCTGGCAAGCGAGGGCCCTGGCTGCTGCAGAGAAGACACTGTCACCCTGGAGTTCATATCTCTCTAAGCTTTTTCACAAAGCCCCCGAGAAGCTATGCGGTTGCCCATGTGACTTCTATGGTAACAGGCACTGCTAAGGCAACCCCCAGTAAGAACCCACCCTGGCCTGCGACAAGCAACAGACTAGCTGTGGATCATGTGGCTTTTTCCTGCAGCAGCCAGCAATTAAAGCGGCCCTGCGTTCCAGACTTCTGTAGCCAGGTCTCTCTGAAAGTTGGTATGTGATCTTTACAAACAGAACAAAGCAGGCTGATAGAGGGATCCCTAGTGTATACAGGATACAGAGGAAAATATCTGCTCCTAGATGTTTGTATCTAACTGGCAAAATGTACAACCTCCGGTACTACTTTGGGGCATCTGAAATGCTTTGTCACTAAGCTTAAAATGTTTGGAATTTTTGGCACTGAGGCTGCTGGAGTAGATGAGGTTAGTCTCAGCCAGATTCCATCCCTGGATGGGTATGTCTACACTATGAAATTAGGTCGAATTTATAGAAGTCGGTTTCGTAGAAAGCGTTTTTATACAGTTGAGTGTGTGTGTCCCCACACAAATGCTCTAAGTGCATGTAGTCGGCGGACTGTGTCCACAGTACCGAGGCAACAGTCAACTTCCGGAGCTTTGCACTGTGGGTAGCTATCCCACAGTTCCCATAGTCTTCACCACCCATTTGAATTCTGGGTAGAAATCCCAGTGCCTGATGGGGCTAAAACATTGTCGCGGGTGGTTCTGGGTACATATCTTCAGGCCCCCCTTCCCTCCCTCCCTCCGTAAAAGCAAGGGCAGACAATTGTTTTACTCCTTTTTTTTTTTTGAGTTACCTGTGCAGACGCCATACCACGGCAAGCATGGAGCCCGCTCAGCTGACCGTCACCATACGTCTCCTGGGTGCTGGCGGACATGGTACTGCATTGCTACACAGCAGCCTTTATTGCCTTTTGGCAGCAGACAGTGCAGTATGACTGGTAGCCATCATCGACGTAGTCCTGGGTGCTCTTTTAACCGGGTGCCTGGGCAAACGTGGGAGTGACTCAACCAGGTCATTTCCCTTGTTTCGTCTCATGGCAATTGAGTCTTACCGGCAGTGCACTGTCTTTTAATCTGCAGCTAGCAGAAGACGATGGCCAGTAGTCATATTGCTCCGTCTTCTGCCGAGCACCCAGGAGGTGACGATGGCTAGTGATCGTACTGCACAGTCTGCTGCCAGCATGATGTATAAAGATAGATGAAGTGGCTCAAAACAAGAAATAGACCAGATTGTTTTGTATTCATTTTCTCCTCCCTCCCTCCCTTCCTCTGTGAAATCAACAGCCTGCTAAACCCAGTTTTGAGTTCTATCCTTGAGGCAGCCATTCAGTTTCTCACAAAGCCACCCCCTTTGTTGATTTTAATTCCCTGTAAGCCAACCCTGTAAGCCATGTCCCTCCATCAGGGCAACAGCAGACAATCGTTCCGCACCTTTTTTCTGTGCAGACGCCATACCACGGCAAACATGGAGCCCGCTCAGATCACTTTGGCAATTAGGAGCACATTAAACACCACATGCATTATTCAGCAGTATATGCAGCACCAGAACCTGGCAAAGCGAAACTGGGCGAGTAGGCAACGTCAGCGCGGTGACGAGAGTGATGAGGACATGGACACAGACTTCTCTCAAAGCACAGGCCCTACCAATGTGGGCATCATGGTGCTAATGGGGCAGGTTCATGCGGTGGAACGCCGATTCTGGGCCCGGGAAACAAGCACAGACTGGTGGGACCACATAGTGTTGCAGGTCTGGGACGATTCCCAGTGGCTGCGAAACTTTCGCATGCGTAAGGGCACTTTCATGGAACTTTGTGACTTGCTTTCCCCTGCCCTGAGGCACAAGAATACCAAGATGAGAGCAGCCCTCACAGTTGAGAAGCGAGTGGCAATAGCCCTCTGGAAGCTTGCAATGCCAGACAGCTACCGGTCAGTCGCGAATCAATTTGGAGTGGGCAAATCTACTGTGGGGGCTGCTGTGATGCAAGTAGCCAACGCAATCAAAGATCTGCTGATATCAAGGGTAGTGACCCTGGGAAATGTGCAGGTCATAGTGGATGGCTTTGCTGCAATGGAATTCCCTAACTGTGGTGGGGCCATAGATGGAACCCATATCCCTATCTTGGACCAGAGCACCAAGCCAGCAAGTACATAAACCGCAAGGGGTACTTTTCAATAGTGCTGCAAGCATTGGTGGATCACAAGGGACGTTTCACCAACATCAACGTGGGACGGCCGGGAAAGGTACATGACGCTCGCATCTTCAGGAACTCTGGTCTGTTTCAAAAGCTGCAGAAAGGGACTTTCTTCCCAGACCAGAAAATAACCGTTGGGGATGTTGAAATGCCTATAGTTATCCTTGGGGACCCAGCCTATCCCTTAATTCCATGGCTCATGAAGCCATACACAGGCAGCCTGGACAGTAGTCAGGAGCTGTTCAACTACAGGCTGAGCAAGTGCAGAATGGTGGTAGAATGTGCAGTTAGACGTTTAAAAGCTCGCTGGCGCAGTTTACTGACTTGGTTAGACCTCAGCGAAACCAATATTCCCAGTGATATTACTGCTTGCTGTGCGCTACACAATATCTGTGAGAGTAAGGGCGAGACGTTTATGGCGGGGTGGGAGGTTGAGGCAAATCGCCTGGCTGCTGGTTACACACAGCCAGACACCAGGGCGGTTAGAAGAGCACAGGAGGGTGCGGTGCACATCAGAGAAGCTTTGAAAACCAGTTTCATGACTGGCCAGGCTACGGTGTGAAACTTCTGTTTGTTTCTCCTTGATGAAACCCCCTGCCCCTTGGTTCACTCTACTTCCCTGTAAGGTAACCACCCTCCCCACCTCCCTTCAATCACCACTTGCAGAGGCAATAAAGTCATTGTTGCTTCACATTCATGCATTCTTTATTAATTCATCACACAAATAGGGGGATAATTACCAAGGCAGCCCAGGAGAGGTGGTGGAGGAGGGAAGAACAAGGCCACACAGCACTTTAAAAGTTTAAAACTTATTGAATGCTAGCCTCTGTTACTTGGGCAATCCTCTGGGGTGGAGTGGCTGGGTGGCCGGAGGCCCCTCCACCACGTTCTTGGGCGTCTGAGTGAGGAGGCTATGGAACTTGGGGAGGAGGGTGGTTGATTACACAGGAGCTGTAGCGGCGGTCTGTGCTCCTGCTGCCTTTCCTGCAGCTCAACCATATGCTGGAGCATATTAGTTTGATCCTCCAGCAGCCTCATCATTGAATCCTGCCTCCTCTCATCACGCTGCTGCCACATTTCAGCTTCAGCCCTCTCCTCAGCCCGCCACCTCTCCTCCTGGTCATTTTGTGCTTTCCTGCACTCTGACATTGTCTGCCTCCATGCATTCGTCTGTGCTCTGTCAGTGTGGGAAGACAGCATGAGCTCAGAGAACATTTCATCGCGGGTGCGTTTTTTTCACCTTCTGATCTTCGCTAGCCTCTGGGAAGGAGAAGATCCTGTGATCCTTGAAACACATGCAGCTGGTGGAGAAAAAAAAAGGGACAGTGGTATTTGAAAAGACACATTTTATAGAACAATGGGTACACTCTTTCACAGTAAACCTTGCCGTTAACATTACATACATAGCACATGTGCTTTCGTTACAAGGTCGCATTTTGCCTCCCCCCACCGCATGGCTAACAGCGGGGAACATTTCTGTTCAGCCATAGGCAAACATCCCAGCAGGAACGGGCACCTCTGAATGTCCCCTTAAGAAAAGCACCCTATTTCAACCAGTTGACCATGAATGATATCACTCTCCTGAGGATAATACAGAGAGATAAAGAACGGATGTTGTTTGAACGCCAGCAAACATACACTGCAATGCTTTGTTCTACAATGATTCCCGAGTACGTGCTACTGGCCTAGAGTGGTAAAGTGTCCTACCATGGTGGATGGAATAAGGCTGCCCTCCCCAGAAACCTTTTGCAAAGGCTTTGGGAGTATATCCAGGAGAGCTAGGAATGCCAGGGCAAATTAATCATTAAGCATGCTGGCTTTTAAACCTTGTATAGTATTTTAACTATTCACCAGAGGTCCCTTCTCTGCCTGGTGGGTCCGGGAGGCAGCCTTGGGTGGGTTCGGGGGGTACTGGCTCCAGGTCCAGGGTGAGAAACAGTTCCTGGCTGTCGGGAAAACCGGTTTCTCCGCTTGTTTGCTGTGTGCTATCTACAGCCTCCTCATCATCGTCTTCCTCGTCCCCAAAACCTGCTTCCATGTTGCCTCCATCTCCATTGAAGGAGTCAAACAACATGGCTGGGGTAGTGGTGGCTGAACCCCCTAAAATGGCACACAGCTCATCATAGAAGCGGCATGTTTGGGGCTCTGACCCGGAGCAGCCGTTCGCCTCTCTGGTTTTCTGGTAGGCTTGCCTCAGCTCCTTAAAAAGAAAAGGAGTACTTGTGGCACCTTAGAGACTAACAAATTTATTAGAGCATAAGCTTTCGTGAGCTACAGCTCACTTCATCGGATGCATTCTGTAGCTCACGAAAGCTTATGCTCTAATAAATTTGTTAGTCTCTAAGGTGCCACAAGTACTCCTTTTCTTTTTGCGAATACAGACTAACACGGCTGCTATTCTGAAACCTCTCAGCTCCTTAAGTTTCACTCGGCACTGCTTCAGGCCCCTGTTATGGCCTCTGTCCTTCATGCCCTGGGAGATTTTCACAAATGTTTTGGCATTTCGAAAACTGGAACGGAGTTCTGATAGCACAGATTCCTCTCCCCATACAGCGATCAGATCCCGTACCTCCCATTTGGTCCATGCTGGAGCTCTTTTGCGATTCTGGGACTCCATCATGGTCACCTCTGCTGATGAGCTCTGCATGGTCATCTGCAGCTTGCCACACTGGCAAACAGGAAATTGAAATTCAAAAGTTTGTGGGCCTTTTCCTGTCTACCTGGTCAGTGCATCTGAGTTGAGAGTGCTGTCCAGAGCGGTCACAATGGAGCACTCTGGGATAGCTCCCGGAGGCCAATACCATCTAATTGCATCCACAGTACCCCAAATTCGACCCAGCAAAACCGATTTCAGCACTAATCCCCTTGTCGGGGATGGAGAAAGGAAATCGATTTGAAGAACCCTTTAAGTCGAAAAAAAGGGCTTCGTCATGTGGACGGGTGCAGGGTTACATCGATTTAACGCTGCTAAATTCGACCTCAACGCCTAGTGTAAACCAGGGCTCACTGTGTTATCCATCGGCTTACACTTTGTTACCCTACAAATGGACTGTTTCATCTGTCATGTCTTGTACAGCTCCAAGTACACTGGCAACAATTAATAGTATAAATGCTATAGTGGATGCTGTTAGTGCAGTTTAGAAAGTAACATGCATCGGGGCTGGAAATCTTTAACCACACACAAGTCCTTCTGTGTGTCTTTTAATTCAAAGCTGATTTTTTGGGTTAGAACAAACTGAATATAAAAAGAAAAGGAGTACTTGTGGTACCTTAGAGACTAACAAATTTATTTGAGCATAAGCTTTCATGAGCTACAGCTCACTTCAGCAGATGCATTCAGTGGAAAATACAGTGGGGAGATTTATATACACACACAGAGAACATGAAACAATGGGTTTTACCATACACACTGTAGGGAGAGTGATCACTTAAGACGAGCTATTACCAGCAGGAAGGGGGGCGGGGGAAGGAAGAAAACCTTTTGTGGTAATAATCAAGGTGGGCCATTTCCAGCAGTTGACAAGAATGTCTGAGGAATGGGGGGGGAAATAACATGGGGAAATAGTTTTACTCTGTGTAATGACACATCCACTCCCAGTCTCTATTCAAGCCTAAATTAATTGTATCCAGTTTGCAAATTAATTCCAATTCAGCAGTCTCTCATTGGAGTCTGTTTTTGAAGTTTTTTTGTTGAAGAATTGCAACTTTTAGGTCTGTAATTGAGTGACCAGAGAGATTGAAGTGTTCTCCGACTGGTTTTTGAATGTTATAATTCTTGACATCTGATTTGTGTCCATTTCTTTTATGTAGAGACTGTCCAGTTTGATCAATGTACATGGCAGAGGGGCATTGCTGGCACATGATGGCATATATCACATTGGTAGACGCGCAGGTGAACGAGCCTCTGATAGTGTGGCTGATGTGATTAGGCCCTATGATGGTGTCCCCTGAATCGATATGTAGACAGAGATTGACAGAGCCAGAAAAGTACCCAGAAATCATCTACTACAGGACAGGCCCAACAAAGAAAATAACAGAATGCCACTAGCCATCACCTTCAGCCCCCAGCTAAAACCTCTCCAACAAATCATCAAGGATCTACAACCTATCCTGAAGGACGACCCATCGCTCTCACAGATCTTGGGAGACAGGCCAGTCCTTGCTTACAGACAGCCCCCCAACCTGAAGCAAATACTCACCAGCAATCACACACCACACAACAGAACCACTAACCCAGGAACCTATCCTTGCAACAAAGCCCGTTGCCAACTGTGTCTGCTTATCTATTCAGGGGACACCATCATAGGGCCTAATCATATCAGCCAACTTAGTGCAGTCCACACTGGAGGTTAGACTGTGCCTCTCAGGGGTGTGGACTTTTCACATCCTGAGACACAAACATAGCTATGCTGATGTAAGTTTTCAGGGTAGACCAAGCCTTAAGTGAGTGCAGATTTGGGGCCCAATCCTGCAAAGGGACATAGCTGGGTGGATACTTATGCCCATTTGCAATCCCAATGAAACCAATGAAGTTCCACATAAGATGAAATTCAGGCTACTTCTACACTACAGACTCTGTTGGCAAAACTTACATTGCTCAGGGGTATGAATATTCAACCTCCTTGAGCAACATAAGTTACACTGACATCAGCGTTTGTATGCACAGCGTTATGTCGGCAGGAGAGCTTTTCCCACCAGCGTAGCTTATGCCGCTCACAGATGTGGAGTTTTTCATGCGAATGGGAGAGCTCTCGCCTGCTGGCATAGAGCATCTTCACCAGATGTGCTGCAGTTGTACCGGGACAGCTGCACCGCTGTATGGATAGACATGGCCTCAATGAAGACAAGTGCAAAGTACTTCACTTCGGAAATTAAAATCAGAGGCATAACTACAAAACGGGGAATGACTGGCAAAGTAATAAGACTGCTCTAAAGGATCTGGGAGTTAAAGTGGATCACAAATTGAATACGAGTCAACAATGTTGAATACGAGTCAACAATAGGATACAGAAGGACCTAGACAAATTGGAAGATTGGGCCAAAAGAAATCTAATGAGGTTCAATAAGGATAAGTGCAGGGTCCTGCACTTAGGATGGAAGAATCCAATGCACCGCTACAGACTAGGGACCGAATGGCTCGGCAGCAGTTCTGCGGAAAAGGACCTAGGGGTGACAGTGGACGAGAAGCTGGATATGAGTCAGCAGTGTGCCCTTGTTGCCAAGAAGGCCAATGGCATTTTGGGATGTATAAGTAGGGGCATAGCGAGCAGATCGAGGGACGTGATCGTTCCCCTCTATTCGACACTGGTGAGGCCTCATCTGGAGTACTGTGTCCAGTTTTGGGCCCCACACTACAAGAAGGATGTGGATAAATTGGAAAGAGTACAGCGAAGGGCAACAAAAATGATTAGGGGTCTAGAGCACATGACTTATGAGGAGAGGCTGAGGGAGCTGGGATTGTTTAGTCTGCAGAAGAGAAGAATGGGGGGGGGATTTGATAGCTGCTTTCAACTACCTGAAAGGGGGTTTCAAAGAGGATGGCTCTAGACTGTTCTCAATGGTAGCAGATGACAGAACGAGGAGTAATGGTCTCAAGTTGCAATGGGGGAGGTTTAGATTGGATATTAGGAAAAACTTTTTCACTAAGAGGGTGGTGAAACACTGGAATGCGTTACCTAGGGAGGTGGTAGAATCTCCTTCCTTAGAGGTTTTTAAGGTCAGGCTTGACAAAGCCCTGGCTAGGATGATTTAACTGGGACTTGGTCCTGCTTTGAGCAGGGGGTTGGACTAGATGACCTTCTGGGGTCCCTTCCAACCCTGATATTCTATGATTCTATGATTCTATGAATGTGATGCAGTTGCAAAAAAGGCTAATGGTCTGCGGAGCATTAACAGGAGTCTTGATGTGAGATGGGAAGTAATTGTTCAGCTTTACTCAACTTGGTGAGTTCTTTTTGCTGATACAGACTAACCCGGCTACCACTCCGAAACCTGTCAACAGTGGTGACGCCTTTGCTGGAGTATAGTGTGCAGCCTTGGCGGCCGCACTTCAGGACAAACGGGGCCAAATTGGAGAGAGTCCAGAGCAGAGCAACAACAATGATCAAAGGTTTAGAAAACCTGACCTGTGAAGATAGGTTAAAAACCTGGGCATGTTTACTCTTGAGAAGACTGAGAGGGGATCTGATAATACTCTGCACATATGTTAAGGATGGTTACAAAGAGGACAGTGATCAATTGTTCTCCACGTCCACCGAAGGTAGGACAAGAAGTAATTGGATAAAGCTGCAGCAAGGGAGCTTTAGTTTAGATATTAGGAAAAACTTCCTAACTGTAAGGATAGTTAAGCACTGGAATGGGTTACCAAGAGAGGCTGTGGAATCCCCATCAGTGGAGGTTTTTAAGAACAGCTTAATAAAAACCTGTCAGGGGTTAAGTATACCTGGGGGGCTCGACTAGGTGGCCTTTTCCAGCCCCACATTTCTGTGAATCTGTAATAGCACCTGGTACTATTGCCCTAGGTACTACCCTGGTGCAGAGGATGTTCCAGCTGGTAGAACTTTCTGCACTTCCCTTCAGATGAAAGGAGCGAGGTATCAAAGCACTTTATGCAGGCGGGCAATGTTATGTTACCCCCTGAAAAAAGGCTAGCAGGCTCTGGCCCTGTATGGGAATGTACAGCTCTTCCATTAAATCAGCCAAGGCTTGTATGCTAAAAGAGCCAGGATAAGTACTGCTGAGCCATAGTGACAAATAGATCCAATTAGGTGGGACCTGGATATAAAGGTGGTGAAGAGGGAGTGCCTCTCTGGGCTAGAGAGCATTCCTGGAGAGATCCCCAACCTTGCTTCTTCATGTAGTGCTGGTGTCATTGACAATTCAAACCCTGGGGGTGGAGAGTTTCAATTCCAACTTGGAGTCTCTGTTGAAGAGTGGGTAGGGATTCTCCATGCCCATTATTAAAACAGGGATGTAGAAGGGGAGGTACAAAAATGGAATGATCAGATAGTAAGTGGCAGAGTTGAGAACAGATCCTGGATTTTAAGCCTTCTTGCAGGATGTTCTGGATAAACGAATCACTTCCCAACAATCCAGGCCAGAAGCAGGTTTGGAGCTAAGTGCTGGACTGGGTCTCAGTTTTATTGCCGCCTTAAACAATTCTTCTAGGTGTAGGAGGTAGAGCTTATAGTGAGCTGGAGGAGGAGAGGCAGGACAACTGCAGATTGCGTCTCTGCTCCCAGCTCTGCCAATGACTTAATGTGTGACTTCAGGCAACTTATTGATAGTTTCCCTATCTGTAACATAGGGACATGATACCTCAGAAGCATTACAGAAGGTTTCGGATGCCTTGTTCATTTAATATGAGCAAAGTGGCATCAGATTGTCAGCTGGAAGGGGAAACAGTTGCCTGCTATGTTGAGTGCCTAATCTTGCCTTTGACATGTTAAAAACCATGGGGCAGATTCTGTGCTGTCTCACCTTAGCTGGGCAGCACAGACGATGCAGTCCAAGAGGAGGATAAGGGGGTGAACATGACTTTTGGTCACGTTTGTGCTGCTAATATTCAGCCTGCAGCAGGAGCCAAAGCAGTCCTTAGTATAAGTTTAGAGTAGCTCCTGGTGGTGCCCTAACTCACGGCAGCCTTAGTAGGTCAAGCTATGGGCTTCCTCCCCATCGCCAAAGCACAAAATGTAGATCCATGCCACTGCTGCCAGCCTCAGCCTCATGCCCCCTATGCCAAGAGCTGCAAGAAGGGGGGCGCACAGGGCTCCTCCTTTGGCAGGGAAATTCTCCCATGGGTTCGAGCGTGGGACGTTGTCTGCACCACTAGTCCAATGCCTCAGCGGGCTGGGTGAGCTACAGGAGAAACTGGCTGTGAAGGCCCAGTCTCTGCTTTCCCTCCCCCCTCTCCCTTCCCCCACATGCTCCCTCTGGGCTCATCCAAGGCAGGGGATGGATGTTGCGCTGCTTGGAGACCTATCCCCTTGGGAGCTCTGAGTCAGCCTGATTCTAAGGCATAGTGTGGAGAGGATGTGGGGGGGCCTTTGCTGCTGTGACTTGAGCTGTCTGTAAGGCTGTCTACACTACACAGCTTTTAGCGACATGGCTGGGTCGCTACAGCCGTGCTGCTGAAAGTCGTGCAGTGCAGCAGCTGTTTGCCAGCTTTCCTGCCAACAAAAACGTCCACCCCCAACAAGTGGCGTTTGCGTTTTCCTGCCGACAACGCGCTGTTCACACTGGTGCTTGTTGCAGCATTTCTTTCCGGGCGGAATTAACACCTCTGAAAGGCAAAAGTTTTGTTGTTCAATTGCGAGTGTAGACACAGCCTACGTGTCTTGGCTCAGGGACTAGCCCCTGTAGGGTGACCAGGTGTCCAGTTTTCAACCAGAACACCTGGTCGAAAAGGGACCCTGGCGGCTCCAGTCAGCACCGCTGACTGGGCTGTTAAAAGTCCAGTTGGTGGTGCTCCCTGGCTAAAGCAGGCTAGTCCCTACCTGTTCTGACACCACACTGCACCCCAGAAACAGCCAGCAGCAGGTCTGACTCCTAGGCGGGGGGACCACGGAGCTCCCTGCACTGCCCCCGCCCCGAGCACCAGCTCCGCACTCCCATTGGCCGGGAACCAACCAATGGGAGCTGGGAGGGTGGTGCCTGTGGGTGAAAGCAGCACGCAGAACCGCCTGCGTACTTCCCCCTAGGAGCCGGACCTGCTGCTGGCCACCTCCTGGTGCAGTATGGTCCACAGTGCCTTCCCCGTTGCGCCGCTGACCAGGAGCCGCCAGAGGTAAGCCTGCACCCCAATCCCCTGCCCCCCCACAACCCGGAACCCCCTCCTGCACCCCAAACCCCTCATCCCCGGCCCCATCTCAGAGCCCGCATCCTCATCCCAGAGCCCTCACCCCCCCCGCACTCCAACCCCCTGCCTCAGCCCAGAGCCCCCTCCCACACCCCAACCCCCTGCCCAGAGCCCCCTCCCACACCCTAAACCCCTCATTGCCGACCCTACCCCAGATCCAGCACTCCCAGCCCAGAGCCCTCACCCCCTCCCACACTCCAACCCAACCCCCACCTCAACCCACAGCACTCTCGCGCGCTCTGACTCCCTCAGCCCCACCCCCAGCCTGGAGCCCCCTCCTGCACCCCAACTCCCTGTCCCAGCCCAGAGCCCCCTCCCGCATCCTGAACCCCTCACTTTGGCCCCATCCTGGAGGGAGCCCTCACCCCCTCCCGACATCCCAAGTCCCTGACAAAGCCCAATGAAAGTGAGAGATGGGGAACACAGAGAGTGGAGGTGGGGCCTTGGGAAAAGGAGGCAGGGTTTTGAGGAAAGGGGCAGGGCTAGGATGTTTGGTTTTGTGGGATTAGAAAGTTGGCAACCCTAAACCCCTGTCCTGGGACAAGTGACCAGCCACTTGGCCAGTGATGGAGACAAGCCCGGACATAAGTGTCTGCTCCCTCTGCCCTTCCCCCACTCCCCCCGCCTGCCTCCCTCCTCCCCCTGCCCCCATTCCCTTTGCCCTTCTCTCCCCACCTGCCTCATCCCCCTGCCCCCATTCCCTTGGCCCTTCCCCCCCTCCCCCCACCTCTGCCTCCCTCCCTCACCCCCTGCCTCCATTCCCTTTGCCCTTCCCCACCTGCCTCAAGCCCTCCCCCACGCCCTTCCCCCACCTCTGCCTCCCTCCCTCACCCCCTGCCTCCATTCCCTTTGCCCTTCCCCCGCCTGCCTCATCCCCCTCCCCCACGCCCTTCCCCCACCTCTGCCTCCCTCCCTCACCCCCTGCCTCCATTCCCTTTGCCCTTCCCCCGCCTGTCTCAACCCCCTCCCCCTTCCCTTCCCTCCCCTCCCCCGCAGCAGCCCTTCCTCTCCCTCGTCCTCACAGGCGCACGTGACTCTCCTCATTCAGCCCCGCCCCTCCCGGCTCCTTGAGGACAGGGCCTGGACGGTCACATGTCCCCTCCCGGATTCCGTCCTTCGCCGTTGTCGAAGGTCAGTGGGCGGAGCGCGGCTGGACGAGTGGGCGGGGCGTTTCCGCCCCCGTCCCACTTCTGCGACGCGGTGATTGGCCGCCTGGGCGGCGGCGGGGCGGGGCCGGCAGCCGGGGAGTGAGGTGACTTGGCGCGCGCGTGTGCGGCGCGGCTCTTGGCGGGGCTGGTGGAGCAGCGAGCGGCGTCGGCGATGGGGGCGGCCGGGGCCACGGGGCTGGTGCTGGTGCTGGGGCTGCTGTGCGCCGGGAGAGGCGCCTCCGGGGCAGGTAGGGGCCGACTGGGGCCCCGTGGGGGACCCCCCGCAGCGAGAGGGGACACTCCGCGGTGGGGAGACGTGTGGGGGACCCCGCGGTGGGACGGGGACCACCTGTAAGGGGGGGAGACTGGGACCCCCCGGTGGGTGGCTCATGCGGGACCCTACAGCGGAAGGGGAGGGGGAGGGGAGGAGACTGAGACCCCCCCGTGGGTGGCTTATGCGGGACCCTACAGTGGAAGGGGAGGGGGAGGAGACTGAGACCCCCCCGTGGGTGGCTTATGCGGGACCTTACAGCGGAAGGGGAGGGGGAGGGGAGGAGACTGAGGACCCCCCCGTGGGTGGCTTATGCGGGACCCTACAGCGGAAGGGGAGGGGGAGGAGACTGAGACCCCCCCATGGGTGGTTCATGCGGGACCCTACAGCGGAAGGGGAGGGGGAGGAGACTGAGACCCCCCCGTGGGTGGCTTATGCGGGACCCTACAGTGGAAGGGGAGGGGGAGGAGACTGAGACCCCCCCGTGGGTGGCTTATGCGGGACCTTACAGCGGAAGGGGAGGGGGAGGGGAGGAGACTGAGGACCCCCCCGTGGGTGGTTCATGCGGGACCCTACAGCGGAAGGGGAGGGGGAGGAGACTGAGACCCCCCCATGGGTGGTTCATGCGGGACCCTACAGCGGAAGGGGAGGGGGAGGAGACTGAGACCCCCCCATGGGTGGTTCATGCGGGACCCTACAGCGGAAGGGGAGGGGGAGGAGACTGAGACCCAGAAGGGCAGGAGCGGGATCCAGAGGAAAGGGAGACTTGTGGGGGACCTTGTCGGGATGGGGGGGGAAGCAGACTCGTGGGGCGGTTGTGGGTGAGGAGGAGGCCAGGACTCTGATGAGGGGGACCTCACTGGTGAGGGGAGACTGGGACTCCTCTGGGGGGAGCTCTTGTGGGTGGTGGCAGGTGTTGGAGGGGGAGGCTAGGAAGAGAGTGACTGTGGTGAGGAAGTTGGGTATGAGGGGCAGACTAGCTTAAGGGGATTCTCCCACCCTTGCTAAAATAAGGTGGGAACTTCCTGGTTTGGAATACAGAAACCCTGAAGGAGTGGGAGCTTGTCTGAGGCACATGTGAACAGGGGGAGTCCCCCCGGGGGCATGGCACATACAGTCCTTGGGTGAGGGGCCTGGCATCCTGGGGTAGGAGACTGGGGGAGCTGCAGCTGGGACTGTTGAGTGTGTTGAGGGCATATCCCACTCTGGGGTGGGGGGCAGCCAGGAGATGGTATATGGGACTGTTCCTTACTTTCACCCCAAGATAGGATGTGCCCAAACACAGGGAGATCTGGGATGGTTACATGTCCCTAGGGAAAGAGGGTACCACCATTTCCCATGATAAGAGGGTGGGGGTGGGATTAGGGGTGTGACGGAGACTGCTGTCCCAGGATGGTATCTGAGCTGAGGGAGTGTCGGGAAGCAGATGTGCATAGTCTCCCCAGGGTGAGTTCTCCACCTGCGGGTGGTCCCCAGAATAAGGCTGTCAAGGAAATGGTGGATGGGATGAGTGGGTTATGTGTAGGACAGTTCCACTCCCCCTAGAAGTGCTGTGAGCTGCCATCTCTCAGCCCATCATCTCCCCTTGGGAGCATGAGTGTTCTTGTTGATGGAAACTCTCCCTTAAAATGTTAATCTGTAACTAGCATTTTCTGTTTTTAATGGGAAGCTGGTTTGATGCTCTCTCATTTCTCTGTTTTGTTGATTTTGAAATAAAGCAAAAAATAGAGAGAAAACTAAGGAGGTTCCTTGTTGCCAGTCTAGTTACTGTCAGAGCACGAGTTCATCAACTCAAAAGGTTTTTCAGTAGTAACTGATCTTCAGACTTTAAAACCCTGTAAATGTGTACATGGGACTTCAGTTGGTAATCTGCTAATGGAGCAATAATTCTGACATGAATCCGATGAAGTGAGCTGTAGCTCATGAAAGCTTATGCTCAAATAAATGTTAGTCTCTAAGGTGCCACAAGTCCTCCTTTTCTTTTTGCAGATAGAGACTAACGTGGCTGCTACTCTGAAACCTGTAATTCTGCCATGTGTATCTCAAGTGTTTATAATATACCAGTAGTACCTAGGAATGCCTGTGTGGTGGCCATGTTAAAGATGTGCGCTAGCGTGATGTTGGGCATGGCTAGAAATATGACTGTACATGAGCCAGGCTTTAGCATTTCCTGCTGCTTTGTGACATTTCAGTTTTCCACCTCTTGTGCTGTTATCAAAGAAGTTTGCTGGATTTATTTACACAGAGCCACGGGTGTGCCTTAGGCCATAGTGGGTTTTAGAGAACAAATAACACCCAGGACTCTAATTCAAACCTAACACTGCACAGAATGATGGGAAATGCTTTGTCCTTCAGGGATTGCAGGGTTGGCTTGCAGTTATGGTGTCTTGCCTATTTCACACTTGTGTGGTTGTGGGATCTTTGGTCTGTGTGTGGTTTGTCTAAATCATAAATACATTTGGTACCTCATGAAAACTCAGAGGAAGCAAATATATGGGGGAGAGACATGCATGGATAGTAATAAAATGGCTTTGCTCTCAAATTGCCCCACAGCAAAACTGCATCTTGTTTACGCAGCAGGATTAAAGGCAGAAAATTGTATGCGTTTCTCCTCCCCCCCAAAGCCTTCCATCCCCTAAGGCTTGGAACACAGTGTCCAACAAAGTAAACTAGAACAGCTGATGTTGTGGACTACATATGGGGCATTTGCATTCCTCCCTCCCCATGTTGTATGCAGCTGTAGTGAGCTTAAATTCTTCTGTAAAGGACTGACACTAACCCTACACTTTAATACCTAGCACTGCTTTTCAAAATTAAGGTAGTCTGTGGCCCACATGTAGTATGTGACCGGCTAATGTTTGTGCTGTATGTAAAGGTCTCATTTCCCATGAGATGCTTCAGAAATCAGAGTTAAGACACTAACACCTCTTCGTTTCGGCCCCTCCGCCTCCTCCTGCCCTGGCAAAGCAATAAGCTCTGGCTAGCGTATATCCTCTCTTCTGCAGATTAATTTTTTCTCTTTCAGGTGCGTCAGAGTACAATGGCCTGGCAAGCAACTGGTGCTTCTAGGCAACCTGTCAGTAGTATGGAACTTTCCTAGCTGGTCTTCTGTAGTCACATGTCTGTCCCTTTGGTCAGTTTACATCTGATTTTTTGATGGTAATGTTGTTCTGTGATGTAATTTGTCAAGTATGATCTTGCTGTAAATTGTTATTTTGCTATTGGGCTTTGTCTGTGCAGCTGTTTTTTTGTTTTGTTTTTTTGCTTAAATAGAGGGGTCTCTGTACAGACAACTTCTTTCCTTCCCTAGTCTCTGTCAAAACTGCATGCTGTAGCCAACATCTTAATGTCAAGAAGGCTTTGAGGGGGATTCCTTAATAAACCAGTCAGTTCTGCAGTGCACCCTTAATGATAGTGGGTTTCTGCAATGATATGGATTTTCCTGAGCTTTGTGTTTTCAGCTCCTTCTTTCCCAAGGAATGAGACCATGGGCGACAGTGTCTCATGTCAGCTAGGGTGCCAGCGCTAGGCAAAGCCTTGGAAAAAATAGTTTAGTAGGATAATTCAGGCCACTATTTGGGCAGCTCAGTAGCTTGCTGCTCTGAGAACTGTGTGGTGTGTCAGTATAGTTACATCCTTCTTTTATTAGAACTTTAAAGGTTACAGAGTGAGTCTGGCTCAAAACAGAACCTTTAAATGGAGCTCAGTAACCTTCCATTTATAGCTTGGTTCTGTTAATGGGACTGGGATGAAAAAAATCATTAAAACTTGAAAACAGCAAATATAGAAATGTCTGACAAGCTGGTTTGCTGGTCTGTAGTGATGAGTGTGTAGATGAGAGAAATGACTCGAAATTCTCAGATCTAACTCATTGATTCGCATAAAAAATGGTCAAAAACTATCTTGACAGCATTGAGGACATGGATTTAGCGGCTCTTACAAATTCCAGTAGTACATCTGGGCAAATGCTTACAAATTTTTTTTCTTCCTATTCAGTTCCTTTATGATTCTGTATGAGGAACTTTCCCTCTTTCCTTATTGAACAAAATTAAGCTGCAAACATGTTATAAGTAGTATGGATACTGTACTGAGCCCTCTTGACAATGTCTGGCTGTCCATCCACACTTTTTTATCTTTTCCCTCCTTTGTTGTTGTGAGACCCACACAAATAGGAAAATTAAGGGCTATCAATAAACAAAATGAGTGGAAGCGGAAGCAAATATTTTTCCTCTCTAATCCCTTAATCGTGTGTAATGATAGGTTTAAAAGAAAACAGATTTGGACAAATGAGATTTCTGTATGTTAATGGTGACTCTTCTTAGAACTTTGCAGTGCCAAGAAATAATTTTTTGGCTATTCTTATTGGAAAGAACAATTGGTGGTCCCCTCCTAAAATCTGGGCCATGCTAATCCCATAGAGAGGTATCTTGTGTGCATGCTTGGAACCTGCTGTTCTCTGCCAGATTCATGGGGAAGACTGAGGAATTCTGACTCCTGGAAGTTCTCTCACCTCTCACTTGAGTTACTCATTGACGCTTCCTGAGGTTCTATAAAACATTCCACTTGGCTTTGGGGGTGTGGAGGTTTTATCCAGAGCCTCCATCAGTAGCTGGAACATTCACATATCATTTCCTGGACTGTGGAACAAGCGTCAACCCTATAAGCAAAGGGCTTTCAGTGCTGAAAAGACAATATTCTGCTCTGGGAGAGGATGGTTGCTAGGCTTAGCCAAAGGGCGACGGACAGTCAGATACATGTGCCAGACTATTATAATGCAGCAGCTCCTCCCTCAGCTCAGAGGGAGTGACTGTTTTTAGATGAAGGTGACTTTCATTTAGAGAACGTTATTTAGCGTGTCATGTGTGTTTTTTTTTTTCTGTGGGGCAGAGCAGAGTTTGAACAGGCTGTAAAATGGCAGAGTCTCGTACACTTGTGAGTTCTCAGTTGTCAGAGAATGTCCTGTCCTTTTGCTTGCTTGTTACCCCTCCTATTCCAGGGTCAATGGCAACCAAGCAGTTGACGTTGCTATTCCAGTGAGTTGATGCTAGTTGTACCTGTATATTCTACAACAGCAGGAACTCTCATCCGCTCCAGGGAATGCCATATGCTCTTAGTGGCTATCTTATGTTCGAACTCATCCAGTTTGACCTGGTTAATGCTCGGAGGAGTTTTTGTTACTTCCATAAGCAATAGGGGCGATACTTGATTACTGCAAGTAGTGAAGGGTGTCACGTGAACAATGCAGACCTGCTGAGCTTCTAGCCTGTTTCAATTGTGAATGAGGGCCCTGTAACTTAAAGAACAATAGTCCTGGAACAACTTATTTTGTCGAGCACTCTGTAGTGAACTTGGATGTGTAGCAGTAACCTTTATTTTAATGGCCCCCATTAAACCAAGCTGTAGTTAAAATGGGACAGGCTCTCACAGGAATGGTGTTCACTTCCTTGACTCTTCAAAATTAGGTAGTTAAGAATGTTTAATCACAGGCTTGTGATTCAAAGTCAAGCAGTCTTGCAAAATCAAGAGAGATTGCCAGCCATGACACACGAACATACTTGCCCTTTGTGATCAGGCGAATAAAACCTTGCAAAGCTGTATAAATTACTCTCTACTTATTTAGTAGTAGAAGTGGATTCTCATTAGTTCCTCAGTGCTAGAAGTATGCAAAGCTTGGTGTGCAGAGAGAGTAATATCCTCTGATGCCTTTGTTATATATGCATCTTGTGGAGTCCTTTTGGGGAGGGTGGGGGGAAATTCCATTGTACCCGCATTCAGGCATCAAAAATGTAGGAGCAGCAAAAATTACTACAAAAATTGCATATAGAAATCATATTAGAAAGATCCCTCTCCCATATAGTCATATATGCGCGCACACTCTCTCTCTCTCTCTCTCTCTCTCTCTTCCCTCCCCTTTCAGGAGTTTACTTGATTACATAAAGGGTGAATTGCGTTCCTGTAGGGATTCCTGGCAGTACCACTGTTAGTATGCAGGAGAGCTGCGCAGTCTGGAGTGACTGTACAGGATGAATGTGTCACAAATAACCCTAGGTTTTTGATTAATCTTCCTGAAAACCCCCTGACTCAACGCAGTCGTTTTAGCTAACGTCACTCAGTATTTCTGCACTGTCCAAAAATGACTTCTCTAGAAATAGGTTATTTTCTGCAAAGCAACTCATAGACCTTGGCAGAGGTTGGAGGGAAAGGGGAGGGAATATGTCTACGCTACAGTGGTGCTGCTGTAAGCACCATAGTATAGACACTTCCTATGTTGACGGAAGGGGTCTTTTCCATGTGTAGTTAATCTGCTTCAGCTACTTCGGTGGACGAATTCTTCCATTAACCTCGCTGTGTCTACACCGGGTGTTAAGTCGACCTTACCAATGTGCTCGGGATGTGAAATTTTTCACCGCTCTGAACAGCGTAGCCAGGTTCATCTAATGTTTTAATTTTAGACCAGGCTTTAAGCAATACTTGCCTCTGAACTGGAACAGTAGCTTCTGACTCCAAAAGTTAAATGATTGTCTGTAAGCCATTTTACAGCCAAGTAATCTGGAGTGGTGCGGTATCTGGCAGGTCAGACTGCTGTGAGGCTATTGATTTACAGATCTGTCAGTGCAGAGCTGTCTTTCCAGATCTTGGAAAGGGTGAAATAGTTGACTCCTCTGGACTTTGCTACCTTGAGCACAAAAGAAACAAGTATGTTCAGGCTCCTACCTTCTAACCACTCCTGCAGTCTATGTAGCCTTGACTTATGTAACCTTACAAAGTTGAGCTTGTCTGTGCTGAGTGAAAATTACTTCATTCTCTGTATCTTGAGTTGTTAGCAAGTCAGTTTCCTGCCTGGGCTGGTGAATTTGCATGACTACTTTACAAAGCTGCTATTAACTCTCACATTGTAACTGCCCTTATTTTTCTTAGCTGAAATATCTGAAACTATCCACAATAGGGTGACTAAGAGCAAGTTTGCAAGAATCTCTGAAGCAGAACAGATCAGCTAGCACCGAGAAGACTGGCAGATGATGCAGTAATTGGAATGCTGAACAATACCACCCAGTTACCGTGACTGGGATGAAAGCCGGACTTTGGCCAATTCTAAACTCTGGTCAACTGACTTTGGAGTATGTGAAGGCAAGGGCAGAATTTGCACGTCTCACATGGCTGGACATGGGGACGTGTCTTTTTATAAAGCACAGAACTCTCTATACAAAAACTTGTTTACTACATTATAAATTACTCACTTGCTTGTGTTCCTCACCCTTACTCTGTCTGACTGGGGCTACTGGGTCACTTGTGGACGCAGGGTCAATTCCACCCTGGTATGACTAGGTGCACCTGCTGCTTAAGACTGAGAGCAATATCTGCTTACACCAGGACTGATTTTTAGCTTGTGGTGTGTTATTGTTGGTTCTAGTTTTAAAGGGGCTTGTGTCCAGCCCTCGTCCCTGAAAAAGGTATTTGCTATGATTCAGGATCCTGAATATTACTGAATTTAGGGATAAAAAGTGGTGAGCAATGCAAATCCTTGGCTTTTGTCCCGACCTCAGACCCTTTAAAAGCTCACGTTAAAAAAAAAAAATCTTTTAAAGACTTCATAGTGTGATAGCCACTTCCAAGATGGATTAATACTCAAATGGTGGTCTGACTTCATAGAATTCTCACCCTGGTTCTAGCCTTGGTCAAGTCATTCAGCCTTCCTGCCTCACTTTTCCCAATTGTAACATAGGGATTAGCTAGTCTGTAGAGTGTTTAGGAGACTGAGTGACTAACCGAATTCTACATTAAATTCTTAATCTCATCAAACATAGAGATGTTTGTTTGTTTTTCGTTTTGATCCAAACATGCTTAAAATTGTGAATACCTGGAATAGCTTGATTAATGCCTGCTTTCCAGGTTATCAAAATAGAGAGCATCTTTTTAATGGCAAATTATGCTTGACGCACTCTCCTAGTTGTTTGGGGCACTCGCCAAATCACCTTAAAGGGGATGGGAGGGATTTCAGCTATGTTTGAATTACCCGTATGTATGCACATGAGTTTATCTCATGCCTTTGATCCATTTTCCTACCAATCTGTGGTTAATCAAGTGGTTAAGGGTTTGATCTCTTCTGCTGATCCTGCAGCCATCCTCACTTCCATAATATTCATATCCCACAGGGCTGTGGCTTCTTTGTAGGATCAGCTAGGAGAAGAATCTGGACCGTGATAAGAGAGACCATATCACTGCACATATGCTGTAATAGTAAAAAAAAAAAAAAAAAAAAAAAAAAAAAATGTAAACAGACTGCTCGGATTAGGGTGTTTTTAGCCTTTCAAATGCAACATAATTCACTAGCCCAGGTACAAAATTTTCTTGCCCATTCTACACCACAAGGCTAATGTAATAACACATCTCACTTGCCTGTCTGAATAATCACTCTCCAGGTGAGAAGAATTTTGGAAGTCACTTTATGAATCAGTTTTGCTAGCTCTAGTGTGGAAGCTGGCAGTGGCATAACTAGGCTCCTGACTCAGTAAAAGAGACAGTGCCTCTCCTATGATCACCTGAAATCATTTGGGTTTTTTTCCTAATGGAAATGCTGCCACCCCCTGTACTAAAGCCATCCTGCTATATAATAGGCTTGTGGCACACTGAGTCTAAACTCTGAAGCACGGCCCCCTCACTTATGTTACATGCAACAGCACATCGAAATGTCTGTGGCAGCTTCCAGTAAACTCCCAGAAACATGGGGTGGCTTTGTAACTGTATTAAATGTGACGAAGATAATTCACCCAGTCCAGTGGATAGGCCACCGGGCTGGAAGCAGATGACCAGAGTCCTATTCCCAGCTGCGCTACTGAACTTGGCTAGTGATGTTCTCTCTCACCTCCCCCACCCAAAAAACCCTCCAAAACTCTGTCTCTTTCCCCATCTGCAAAATGGGAGTGATAATGTGCCTCCCACTTCAAAGTGCCTTGAGCCTTATGAATGAAAGGTGGCTGGAAGCTTTGGGAGGAAGGGTCTTGGCACTCAAGATGCTGATATTTTGGCGCTGGAGAAGGGACTGCCTCTTCCTCTTTACCTCCTGCTTCTGGGCCGGCACAGAGTGGGTCAAACTCTTAATTCCACTGTCACCTTCAGTGCTAGCTAACCAGTTCCTCCCAAAATATCCAGCACTGCATTTAACAGTGAGGGGTAAGCGCATGACTAACAGCAAAGTAGTTAACCATGTTGTCATTAGGTTCCAGAGTCGGTGTCCCTGCCATCCCAAAGGTATAGCTGTTGCCTCCCTCTTCTAGGTTCTCTGCATGCTTGGGCAGATAGCACTGCCTCATTTCTCTTTTCACATGTGGGGGATGCCCTTTACAGCTGTAAGGGTTAAAAACTTAGCTGCTTCTCTTAAAAATCAAAACTTAGATTCTTTGGCTGAGGCGCATTCTGTTGCAAAAAATATATACACCTGGTCCTGCCGGCTCAGTTTTCAAACTATTTAAGAACTCCAATACGCTTTCAGGTTTCTTTCTCTTCCACCCCTATGGCAACACTTATCTGTTCTGCACATGCATCAAGCCTTTTGCACAGGGAGTTGATTCTATTTACCTCCTTGCTCAGCATTAAGTTGACAGGGGTTTGTAGCATTGCTATGCAGGGCAGATGGAGAGTCCTCATGTTTGTGCTAGGGTGCGTAAACAGTGGCTGTTGAGTTGCATGCACCACCCTGAGTAGTGTGTTTGAGCTTCCTGTTCGCTGCTGGTTGGGGGCTCTGGTTCTGTAGTAGTCTGTAAAATGCAGACTAGCAGAGCTGGTGGAAAGCATTGTTTTGGGTTGCTAATCTAACAGCGTGGCTGGATATAGCACACGTGGGGTCGGGGGGAGGTGTGCTTACCTGAAGCAATAATATGTTTCACCTTCTTAAAACAGCTAAAATCTGTGTGGGTGAATTCTTTCTTTGCACTAACGCTTTGCACTAATACCTCTCCAACTCGTAGCTGGCTTTATAAAGTCACCACTGTCTCAAAAGAAACTGACCGAGGACAGTGTGGAATTGCACTGCGAAGCTCTTGGCAATCCTATCCCTGAGATCCAATGGTGGTTTGAGGGAGATGAGTCGAACGAGACCTATGCTCAGCTCTGGGATGGCGCACGGCAGGACCGTGTCAAAATCAACGCCACCTATAACCTGCACTCAACCAGCACCATCTACATCGCAAACCTCACTATCAACGACTCGGGCACATATGAGTGCCGGGCTAGCAACGACCCCGACCGCAACCACTTGTCGAAGAGCCCCAAAGTCAAGTGGATCCGTTCCCAGGCTAACGTTTTTGTCATCGAACGTGAGTGGCCACATTGAGGCCTTGGCACTTGCTCAGACGCTGTGATGCCTTGAGTGTTTTGCCAGGCCTGTCCCCCGCACTTGTGTCCTGTGACTTCCTGAAAACTCTCCTCACCCTCCCATCCTGGCTGTAGAACTGAGAGACTCCTACCCTCCTGTGATCCCCTTCACCGTCCGTGATTTGATCCACAGTGGCCCTGTTCAAAAAGGGTTGTGACTTCCCAACCAAAACACGGTCTGACCATCCTGTACCTTTCAGAGCCCAAAGAACTAGAATGTGCTGCTTGTCCTAAGATGCCTCCGGTGTCCCAGTGCTGACTTGCAGAATTCAGTCTTGATTCTGCTGGTAGACTGTCTTATCCACCACTGACAAACCAGCCCTTCCCTACAGTTCCTTCCAACTTCTGCTCCTGTGACCAGTCTTGCTTTATGCTTTCTTCCTTGCTAGCAGTACGAACTGTGGGCATCAAATTCTTTTTTAGTTTCTGGTGATCCAACCATTTTTGAAATGGCCGTATGTGTCTGTGTGACACTGATAGTGTGACTGTAGTTATCTGTACTGTGGAAGTGACCAAACTTTCTCTCACTTAGAGTTAAAAGTCCAATTTTTGAGCTAGAAGAGATCTTTTTCCTCTCAGTAGCTGAAACTTGGACTAATACATGGAAATCAAATTTAACCTCACTACTTAAGATGGTATCTTGGCTCTTGAAATCATTGGAACTAAATGGTTGTAGCATTCGCTGTGTGTGTTCTAGGTGATGCAAATGTTCTAGAAAATCCAAAGAAATCTAGTGGAAGATAATACTGCTGGAGTAGTTCTTAGCTTTGTTGTTGTTTTTTTTAAACCATCCTAAGTGCTTTTCAGCCCTGTGCGAAATGTTCCTTTAGAGAGGGCTGGGGTGCGGGGGGGTGGGAGAGTAGAAGACCTCATGTTTTATATTGGCTGCTTAGTAGTTTCCATTGATTGAACTGTTTTCCCAGAGACTCTTTCCTCTCCCTGTGAATAGAATTTTTCCTCTAGTGATCGCTTAGCTGTGTGATAACAGGTTAGATCAACTTTCTTGTCAGACTTCGGAGAGTCAGGACCTGATTCTCCTGTTAAACTGGTGTAAATCCACCCAAATCAGTGAAGCCACACTGATTTCAGATGTGCAGGCTGGATTCCAGTCTCACAGACTTGCATTGTGTTTCCATCCAAAAAAGGGACTGGATTGTGATCCTCTCTGTTCTATCACCAGGTGAAATTAAATATTTTAAACCCTGACAGATTCAGGTATGAAAAAATGGAGTTAATGATAACACTGCTTATAGAACTGTGCCCTTGTAATTGCTCAAATATGCAATGGAAAACTGTGATGGACTATTAAACACAACTACTCCTGAGAGCACAGTGCTCCAGACTATCTAGAGATGGTTTGGAGAATGATTCTGCCTTTCTCTGCCAAGGGGTGCGAGGAGAACATAGTTGCCTTTTTGCCAAGTGTGATCAAGACTTGGCTGTCTGACTCCTCCTGCACCCTCCCTTGCTGTTACCGTTTATCAGTTACTTATAAGTTGTGAGGGTAAGTGAAAAGCTGGGATGGAGACGGTGAGTGATATAGATGTTCTTTGTTTTAAAGGTCCTAAGGCAGGTGAAACGGCTGCTGAAATGTATAAATGCCACATGTTAACTTAGGTTTGTTATGAATGCAGATCCCATTGTAGAAACCTCCCCAAATGTGACTTCTGGCTTGGATGTTGCGATTTCCTGTAACATGACCGACCCTCAGTCTTCGATCATGGGCCATATGTGGAAGAAAGGAGACAAGATCTTGACATCCGATAAGGAAACGTCTGGATGTACCTTCTACAAGTAGGTATCTGAGGGCGTGGGGGAGGGATGGGAGGGATATTCTTGCTCTGGTCTGTCCCAAGAAAAGTTATATCTAAGGCAGCTGATACTTCAGGTCAGCCAGACCCAAATGGCAACATTGTGGAACTAACTATGAACATAGGGCAGGTACTTCAGAGAAGGATCCAAACTTGGGGACAATAACAGAATAGGACTATAAGGACTAAGATTCATTGAGGCTCAGCACCCTCTTGTTTGCAGAAAACTTGACCATACTCATGCTACCAAAAAGCCTGTCTTCTAACGTACTGAGCAGGGAAATTTACTTCCTTTCCTCAACCCCATTACACCCAAGGTCCCTGCCAGTGCCCCAGAGAGGAAATTCCTTCCCACTTCTAAACTATAGCAGTACAAGATGTAACATGGCCTCAGGCTATTTACATATCTGGCCTCAATGACTTTGCATCCCTCCTGAACACGCAGTGGGATGGACTGTCTGGTGATAACATTCTGGAGTTCATGCCACAATTCAAAGGATTGCTGCTGGATTTCCTGGACTGAAGTGGCAATTGTGAGTGCAGTCAGCAGGTGCTCAGATACAGCCCTGGAGTCCTAAAACTTATCCTGAAGGCCAGGAAGTCCTCTGCAGGACTGGGAAAGTTCAGGTAGGATTTTAGTGCTCCAGCATTGTATAGAGGTGCTGTGTGTCAGGGCCTGAGAGATGAGGAACCTGGGTTCTGCTCCCAACTTGGCAACTGTCGCATCTCGCACCAATGGAGAGACTGGGACTTGCCAGTAGACGAAAGGCATATTTAAAAGTGTGTATTCCAGTGTCCTCAATTCGTTCCTTCTGACTTGTCTGCCTTGTTGACTTTGGGCAGAACCACGACAGCAAGGTTCCTTGTGATAAGCTTTGGGAAATAGCTTTGATGAAAATCAACTGTTCAAAGGCACTCAGACAAACCAAGCCAGCATTCCCACTCTCTGGACAGGAAGTGAACGGTCCCGCTGCTGCAGAGGGCCACATGTGGTGCAGGAGACTCCAGGATATGTTTTGTTTGTCTGCATTTGAGTCAGGAAAGATTTTCCTGTGCAGTCCTCCACTGGTATGCTTCCAGGGTCCTGTCCACTGTTCCCAGAGAGCTGCCCTGCTAGTTACAACAGAGCAGGAACTGGAATACCAGCCCCATTGTAACGGGGCTACGAGCTTTCCAGTCTCGTTACCATCAGCCCCTGCTGGCACTGGCCCAGCCAGCCGGAGAGGCATCATGTCCTTTTGTACGGCAGAGCTGACGTGCCTCTCTCCCCATAGCAACAGGGAGCTGAACAAGGATTAAAGTATTTCTAACCCTGCCTCCCTCATGTGACCTCAATTCCTTAGCTTGAGTGGCTTTTGGAAGGGGGAAATCTCCGAGTGCAGCAGAACTAACAAACCGCCCATTGTCTCTGTGCAATAATGGCACTAAAATTCGGCCCCCCGCATTGGGCATCACCACGTTGCAGAATCGAGCGTTTGTTGTGAAACCTTTGTCTGCAAACCCCCCAAGACACAAACGGCAGGTTCTGGATTCGGGCAGGATTATTCTGCCCTGATCTGATTTTCTTACTTTTGAAATCCGCTGCATTGCCCCACATGCAGCCCTGGCTTGGTGGGCATTTCTGAACGGGAACTGAGCAGTCACTCCCCCAGTAACTTTCTTTTAAACCCATTCTGCTGCCACTGTAGCTGTCTGATTTGCAGAGTGGTCACGGGGTTGATGTCTCCCATGAGAGGTGGGACAGTGTATCTGGCATCTTGCTATCTTGGTTATTCGCTTTTTTTTTTTTTTGGTGGTTGCACATCTTGTGATAGCTTTGCGCCGCTGAGTTCATTTTAAGTTAGTCGCTGAGGCCTTTGCTGCTTGAAAGGAAGAGGAGCATGCTGGAGATAGTTTACACTGAATACAACCTCACTTCTGGGGCTTCAGAACCTTGGTTTTGCTGACTAGTTTTGTCCTGTTGTTCACAGCTCCAAGTGAACTGCAGGGTAAAGAAAACTCAATCTGATTGCCTAGGACGTGTCTACACTACAATTAGACACTCCAGGCTGAGCCAGCTGACTCGGGCTTGCACGGCTCAGGCTAAGAGGCTAGGATCACCTCGCAATTTTTGAGATCCTGGGCTCCAACGCAAGCCCAAATGTCTACACATAATCAAAGAGCCTCTCAGCCCGAGTCCCATGAGTCTGAGTCAGCTGGCACAGGCCAGCCGTAAGTGTCTAATGGCAGTGTAGACATACCCTTGGTGGGTGAGGGGGGCAGAGATGGGGAGGAGTGGATAGTGGGTTTACAGGTTCATCTGTCTGGGTAGTAACTTAAAACCAAGCAATCTGGCCTGGGTGGACAATTCTGTGAGTTGACAGACCTTAGGCCTAGTACAGGTTAAGGGCATGGGGGAGCAGGGGAGGGAAGGATTGTACAGGGGCTTCTGCTAAACATATGGATGGGCTTAAATATTTTTTAGCTCCAATTCAAGTGCCTAAGCAGAAAAGTCAGCCTATGTCTCTTGCCCATAGGTAAAAGGTCAGCCCTGTTTCCTACAGCCTGGAGTTGGCTGTTCCTTTCCAGCCTCTGAACTAATGACAGGATGGTCTCCCTGCTCCTGGTAGTGTGACAGGCCATGACATCCCCTAAATCTCACTGCTTATGTCCCTTTCTTCTTACAGAATAGGGGAGGTGAATGCAGACAGCTCAGGGGTGTACGAGTGTGTCTTCGAAACAAACCCCCTTGTGAGTAGGACTGTGTACGTGACAGGTAACTATTTTAGTATCTCCTCTTGGGTAAGGAGAGTGGGCAGATGTGCACTCTCAGCTCTGGCAATTTACAGCTGCTTCGGGTAGTAAATGGGGAAGGAATGGGATAGATTCCTACTAGGCAGCTTCTTCTAGAGTTAGTATCAAGCAGCTTATAAACGGAACAGTTTGGTTGCTTGGGGAAGCAGAACCAAAGGTGCATCAACCCTCTGCCTTTCTGAACAAAGGGAATGATCCCCATGGATATATGAACAGGGGCTGAAGATACCCAATAGCTGACCAGGTGGTCTTGAGCCATGAATCTCTCATTGCCTGCTTGGGAAACACCTTGAATGCTCAGCCTTCTGAGAGAAGAGCTGGGGGATGGGAGCCAGAAGCTTGTTTCTCAGACTGACGTACAAGCCTATGGCTACTTTGCCCAGGATGCTGGCTAGCTGGCCTACAGCACTCGCAGCCCACGCAGGCTGGCCAAATCCCTCTTGTCTGAGCTGCCTTTCTCTGCAGTTAAGCCACACGTGACGGCCTACAAGAAATCCGAGCATGGGAACGAAGGGGACACTGGCATTCTGATCTGCAAGTGTAACTCGTATCCTCCTGTTAGTCAGTGGACCTGGTACAAGATCAAAAATGGTGTGAATGAGGTGAGCATCTTGGGGGACCTCTCTTCCCGGAGGAGTGGTGGGGGGATAGCTTATCTCTCATCTGGAGCTGTAACCCTGAGGTAGGCAGGTCCAGAGGCACCTCAGTGAGCGAGGCGGGTCTATGTGGGGTGGAATTGCCAGTAGTACAGTCATGAGAGGCTGCCCCTGATCGTTCGCTTCCTCCCCCCACTTCCAGCCCATCATCAATGGCACAGAGCATTTCATCATCAAGTCCAGCGGGAACAAGACTGAGCTGCGCATTGCTAACCTGGACATCGAGATGGACCCGGGCGAGTACCTCTGCAACGCCACCAACGAGTTGGGCACCGATGGCGCCGTCGTGGGCCTGAGGGTTCGTAGCCGCCTGGCAGCGCTCTGGCCCTTCCTGGGCATTGTGGCTGAGGTGCTGGTTCTTGTCACCATCATCTTCATCTATGAGAAAAGGAGAAAGCCAGATGAGGTTCTTGATGGTAAGATGCACCTGGGATCATCGAACTCTGGGATTTAGGGGTCGTGTCTATCCCAGGAACTCTGCAGCATATGGGTGTAACTGTTCTGATTAGGGTGGGGATGAAAGTGTCTTGATTTCAGAGGGGGTTTCCCCACTTGCAGAGATGCTTCTGGAGGGGTTTCTGATCAGATGTTAAGGGGGAAAACTGCTTAGCTCGGTGCCTTCTGCCCCAGCCAGGGATAGATACGGCCTCTGATTGGAGGTGTTGGCTAAACTCATCCCTGATCATAGCCAGAAGGCTGAGATCCTCCACGCCTCTTCCTAGCACAGTGATGTCATGTTGGTAGTAGCCAATCACACTGCAGAGAATAAATTACTCAGCGACTTGTATTGTGGATCATCTGATTGGAAACCCTTGAGCAGACGTTACCAAGAACTTCTGAAGGGGGGATTATAAATTCCTAAAAACTAGCTGCAGACCAGTCAGTTCTGGCTCTGTAAAAAGGTGCCTCAAACTCTGGCCCTCTGATGAAGGGAATTGCAAGAAGCTTATCCTGAGCCAGCTCAAAGGCTTGCCCTGGAAGTTTATGTGGTGGTGGGTTTCTGGGATGGCGGAGAACATGGCTGTGAGCAATGTCCCTGCTGGCATTATCTTTCCGCTCTCTTCCCTCCTCTGCTGCTGGGTGGGACCTCACATGGTAAGTGGAAGAGACAGCTCCAGCTGTCCCTCTGCATCAGTCCTCTCACCAGCTGCATGTAATTGCAGTACCCTGGACCTTACCGCTGGGCAGCACGCGAGGGAAGTGTGGACCATGGAAATGATGGCACACAGCCCTCTCCTGTTAGAGGGTGGCAGATTCCACTGAACTGGTGAAAGGTCTGAGTGAATCAGGTGACACCAGAGATTTTTCTCTAGTTACAGTGCTGTTGATGTAGCCAGAGCACGGTGTTTGGCAGAATGTGTATAGGGCAGGGGCACAGTACCTCTGATGCTCCCCCCCCACTTCCCTGAAAGTCTCCTATTTAATTTAATGCAATCTTCGCTTGCTGTCAGGGTCTGTGTATATCAGGGCTCGGGCTCTGGGATATTCGGCTGGATCAATGGGGCTGCAGTATTTGAGGCAGGAAACAGGTGTAATTGTGGCTCTGCTGCTGACTTGGGCAAGTCACGTCTGCTCTGTGCCAGAGAGGAATAATACCTCTTGGGAGTGGCTGAGGGTTGATTTTTTTTTTTATTACCAGCACACTGAAGCTGTTAAGGCTGCTTACACTCCAGCCTTGACTGTTCGTTGATAAACAGCTGCCCAGCCATTGCTTCACAGATCCCCAGCACTGTGGCCTTCAGATCCACCTCAGTTACTGTGGTACAAGAATTCCTGCGGGCTGGGGGAGGAGTTTAGATGTCCTCAGCAGCTATTGGTCCTCAGGGATCCCATAAAGGGACATCCCTGGGAGCTCTTGCTGCTTCTGGCCCTTAAATTCACATCCCTATACCCTGGTGAAGTGACAGCTATATTGCCTGTTGGGAGGCTCAGGATGGCATGGCATCTTACCTGTAATTATACAGCAGCCTCTAGAGAATGGCCTGTTCAGAATGCTGGCTCTTAAGGGTCGGGGATCGGTGGCTGGGTAGGGTGTACAGGACATGATGTTCGGCTGCATCCTGACCTTTCTTTTTCCTTCTTACCATGTGATCCTGGGCCTGAAGATGATGATGGAGGGTCTGCACCGCTGTGAGTACCAACTCTCTTCTTATGACATGCTGGCACAGATGCAGTGGTGTGCTTTGCATACTTGTGGGCATGAACAAACTGGCTAGTTGCCCTAGTGAAGTGGTTCTCAACCAGGGGTACACGTACCCCAGGCTGTACACAGAGGTCATCCACTCATCTAGCTATTTGCCTAGTTTTACAACAGGCTATATAAAAATTACTCGCAAAGTCAGGACAAATTAAAATTTCGTATAGACAATGACTTGTTCATACTGTTCTGTATCCTGTACACTGAAATGTACGTATAATATTTATATTCCAATGGATTTATTTTATAATTATATGGTAGAAATGAGTCGGCCATTGTTCAGTACTAGTGTGCTGTGATGCTTTTGTGTCTGATATAAGCAAGTAGCTCTTAAGTGAGCTGAAACTTGGGGGTACACAAGACAAATGAGACTCCTGAAAGGGGTACAGTTATCTGGAAAGGTTGAGAGCCACTGCCCTAGTGAGCCAACAGGCTACCAGAAACGCCTTCCAGTTGCTTGTCGTCATTGTGGTCTTTATTCACGGTGTTCAGTTGGGAACAGTAACTTAGCAGACTTCTTTCATGTTCAGATGGCTCATAACCATATCCTGCTGTGTCCTGGATGCCTGTCTTTACATCTGTCCACTTTAGATCCGTGCTCCATCAGTAGGGAGGGAGTTAGCTCTTAGCTCTCTACGCAGCCAGGCAGTTTCTTCTTTGTTGTGCTAAGAAGTCCTGGCTCTCCTCTCACTGCCTTCTCTCCCCCTTTTCTTAGGAAAAGCAACGCCCCAAATCACAAGGACAAGAACGTCCGCCAGAGAAACGCTAACTAGGAGCGGGCAGACAGGTGAGGCATCTCAGCAACAACCTCAACCCTCAGCTGGCTGCACTTTGCAGAATGCAGTGTGGTTTGCTTTCCCAACCAGTGCTGAGGCCTTGGCTCTGGCTGAACTCCTCTTGCTGGAAGCATAGGCTGCTCCAGCCCTGGGTAACGGATTGAGGGGTCTGGCGCCACCCATTGGGAGCTAGTGGATGCAGAGGGGCAGCAGCAGCCAAAGCCCCTGACTGAGGGAGGAAATGGGAAACAGCAGGTACTTCCAGCTTCACAGAGGTCCATGTGCTGGTGATCCAGAGCCATTGTATCAAAGGGACACTGGTGTGTTTAAAAAAAAACAAACAAACCCACCCCTTGCCTCTCAATGAATAGCCAAAATCATTAACACTGGGGAAAGGCTCCTCACTTAAGCTTCTTTGCCCAACTGCAGGGCCTCAGGCACTGGTGCACCTCGGTCTTTCCTGTTCTCTGTCTGTGACGTGTCATAGTCTAGTGTCTGGTGGGCTATAATACTTGGGTCTGATTTCGGTTGTTGGGTTTAGTGTGCAGGTGCTGGGTGGCATTGGTGGCCTGTGATTCACAGGCGGTCAGATTAGATGATCTGGTGGTCCCTTCTGGCCTTAAATGGACTCTAACTGTTGTAGTTACTCTGCCTGTTGTAACAACGCCTGTGCTAGGCACAATGGCAGAGTAACGCAATCACTGCCCCGAGGAATCAAAGTAGACAAAAGGTGGGAGAAAGGATGATCCTCTATATTTTGGAGAGGGAGCAAAGGCACAGAGACTTAGGCCTTGTCTACACTATGTTGCTGACAAAACAGGGGAGGTGTATCCCCTACAAAGCTACTTTTGGCCGTAAAACTCAGCTGTTTTGCCAAGCTCAGTGGTTTGAGCATTGGCCTGCTAAACTCAGGGTTGTGAGTTCAATCCTTGAGGGGGCCAGTTAGGGATTGGGGCAAAAATTGGGGATTGGTCCTGCTTTGAGCAGGGGGTTGGACTAGATGACCTCCTGAGGTCCCTTCCAACCCGGATATTCTATGATAACATCACATGAGAAAATATATAAAGTAAGTATCCTTAAATCAATATCTAAAACAGCATTTTCTATGAAATAAGACCATAAAGCCTTCTGCTGCAAAGTTAAATTGACAAATCGTCAGTGTAGACACTGCTGTTTGTTTTGTCCACAGAACTGGCCTCGCCAGTATCCCACAATGCCTGTCCTGACCGCTTTGCTCACTGTTTTGATCCCGGCAGGCATGCGCCGCGCCCCTCCCCTTCCAAAGCCCCAGGGAAGCTGAGCCTGTGGTTCTGTCTGGGGAACAAAGAGCAAATCATGAGTGTGGCATGCTCCTGGTCTGCCCTGCACTAGGAACGCAGCAGCAGAAGGCCACCTGCCGCTGCAGCGGGTGTGGGGGGGAGACAGACCGCTGGGCTGATTTGCCATCCCTCAGCACCGACAGCTCACGGAGCTCCTCAGGATGCTGCTCCTGGCAGCTGAGGAGGCTGTGGGAGAACTCGGAGGGAATAACAGAACCATAGGCAGGCAGAGCAGGCTGCTTTGGGAGAGATTGCTGTGCTGAGCAGAGCCAGGGGCTTGTGTGTGTGTGTGTGTGTGTGTGTGTGTGTGTGTGAGAGAGAGAGAGAGAGCGGGTCATTTTCCCCCTGCCTCAGCATAGAACGGTCAGCCTGCTGTCTCCCCTGCCATGCCACTCTCCTCTCCCCGCACACACTTCAGTTGAAAAAGCGGCTGACAATCTACTAGGATGCCCCTGGCACGAAGGGATTGAGAAACCTGCATCATGTGACCCTGCCCCTGCCCCATGAGGCACTGCAAACCCTTCCCAAAGCACCCTGGAGCCAGTTGCACAGTGGGATCGCTACCCACAGTGCACTGCTCTATGTTGTTGCAAGAGCTGCTCGTGTGGACGCACTCTGCCGACATAAGGAGCTAGTGTGAACACGCAACAGCGATTTTAATTAAAGTGCCATAACTTTTGCAGACAAAACTTTGTAGTGTAGACCAGGCCTTAGAGTGTGTCTGCGCCGCAGCTTGGGGGGTGCTTCCCAGTGCAGGTGAGCCACCACGCGAGCCTATCTTGAACTCGCATGCTAACAATAGCAGCGTGGCTGCAGCAGCATGGGGAGCAGCCCAGACTAGCCGCATCAGTATAGAACCAGGGGGTTATATACAGTTGATTAACCCGTGCCACTCCGGCCACGCTGTTTCTAGCCCACTGAGTGTCTGTTTACCCACACTGGAAAGCAGCTTCTCCGCTGCTCTGTAGACTGATCCTAAGTGATTTGCCTGACACCGTGCGCACACAGACTGACAGAACTGGAAGTCGAGCCTTGATCTCCTGAGTCCCAGTTCAATGTCTTCTCCACAAGGCCATCTTCTCTCTGACTGTACTAGTTAAACCACTGTACTGCACTGCCTATGAGTGCAGCACCCCCACAGATGTCTGAAATAACACTGCCTGGGTTGGGTACATCCCAGCAATGGCTAACTGGCTTCTCTTTCTCTCCTGTCAGGTGACGTGTAGCTGAGAAGATCACCTGGATGTTTTGTTTTGCAAAGGAGCACTAAGAATATCCTAGGGTGTCCTTGCAATTCAGTTACTTCACTTTTTTAAAGAAACAAACTTAAGTTGTAGCTTCTAAAGTACACACTTTTTTAAAAAGAGCAGTGGGAGGGTTTTTCTACCTGTAAACTTTAGCCCCTTTGTTGCTGGTAGTTTTTGGTCACTGGCTGTCTTTTTTTTTTTTTTTTTTTTTTTTTGTCCTAGATCTCAGTGTTGGTGCAGGGAGGGCGGGGTGGGAGTGTGACCTGTGTGGTGTCTTGCTGACTTTATGCAGTGTGTAAAATTAATCTGGAGAGAAGGTGGTGTGGACGGGAGGGATTGGAGTGTGTCTGCAGACACTGCGCTTCCCTGGAGTCAAAGTGCCTCTGCCCACCTTCCCTGATTTCTGGTCGGAGGCCCTTCAGGGAGCTAAAAAGAGAACTGACGTCTCCATGTAGGTGAGCGTGAACCTTGGATGCAGTCCGCATGCCTTGTCTTCCCAGGAGTCCTGTCATCCTGCCCTGCTTTGTGCATGTCAGGGAGAAACTGTTTCAATGACCTTTCAGAGGAGACCTGATCCGACCCAAAGTGGTGGGAAGCCAGTTGTGCACCAGCTATAAGAGATACTTTACAGAGCTAGGATTGGTTGGTGTATGTGCTCCCACTCAGGCACCTCTCTGTGGCACCAAAGGGGGTGTCTGGCTCCTGGGAAATCCTCTGATATTTGCAGGAACCTCCCTCCCCCTTTCCTGCAATTGATCAATGCCATAGCTACTCTCACAGGCTTCCTGTCCCATTGTCTCTCAGCAGGGCTGCTTTATTTACCCTCTTAAACAACAACTTAGGGGGTAGCTTTTAAAGCTGGAAACTGAGCAAATGTGACTAGTTAACTTATTTCACACTGTTTTATTAGTCTTTTTAAATGTCTCTACACTGGGGGGGAGGGGGGCCGAATCTTGGAGTGATTGCAGGGCTCATGTTCAGATTTGCCAGGGAGCAGATTCACTGCATGTTTCCTTGTGCTCGAGCCATCTCGGTGTTTCTCTGTGACTAGGCGCCTGCGAACGGACGAATGCACTACAAAGTCTGTATTCATCACCTGTGTTGTTGGGTTAGCATTGAACTATTCTGTCATCAAACTTCACAAATAAAGATAATTCCTTTTTCTGTTCCCACTTGTATGGATTCTGATTCCTGCTTTCAGCTCCTGGAAGGCCAGCAGCAATCAGGGAAGGGCAACTCTGCTGTGCAGTGTAATGCACCTTCAGCATCAGTCACTGGCACCTCTCAACAGAGATCACTGTGGTTGGAAGACACAGGGTCAGATCTTGACTTCAGGCTGGTTGGACTTGAATCCCCAAATGCTTATGGCTTGCATTGCATAATCATCCCTACCTCTTACAGAGCACTTTTCATTAGTACATCTCAAAGCACTTTGCCAATGGAAGTAAATATTATTCCCCATTTTATAGATGGGGAAACTGAGGCACGTACTGATGAAGTGACTTTCCCAAGCTCACCCTACGGGCTATTAGCGGAACTGGGAATAGAATCTAGGTCTCTTGAGTGCCTCTCCTGGGATCCCTTCTGCCACAGGCCCATGTAAGGTGAAGTGTTGGGTTCCTTTTGAGAGGCACATTCTCCCCTGCTTCTTCTGGAGCTGTGGATCCTATGTGGCCCTTGGAAGGTGACTGAACACTGGATTGTGGGTGTTATGTATGAGCACAATTCAGATGAGTATGGCTGGAGGCCCCACTGCATGGATCTGGTACAATGCCAGTACCGGCAGCAGTCTAGGCTTGCTGCTGTCTCTGTCTTGACCTGGAAGGGTTACTGGGGGTGTGAAGGGGTAGCTGGGACCCATTCAGTCTTTGGCACATCTGAGATTCCATTTATTACCCAGGTGAATGGGTTTTGTGAACATGTATTAGAGCCTCAAATGAATCTCAGTTGCAAGTACACATTGTCCCTACCAAATTCACCTGGCATGGAAGGGATGCTGCATAAGTGAAGATCATAACTGATTAAAGTCAAGGGTGTCTGATACGTGATCAGTCACTTTCCCTTTTACTGGTGGAACCCATTCCTGTCACCTGGGAGGGAGCTGTCCCCCACTGCAGTCCCTTTATTCCAACGGCCTGCCCCCTTCTCTTGCACCGTCCCTCCAAAGAAGCTAGATCTGTAATGCAAGGAGACATTTTTAGTTTCAGGTTTCACTGCTTGTAAACCAGAAGCTGAGGAGACTTTGCTGTTCCTTGCCAGATGTGAATTGAGGCCTTCGCTGGGATTCCCCTATCTCGCAATGGTTAATATAGCCTGTATCCTGCCTCCGACAGTGGCTGATAAAGGTGTTTCAAAGGGGATGCTATTTTTTTTTCCTGTTTGTAGATGCTGTGATCTGAGTCCTGGGCAGTGGTAGATGAATGCTGCTTAAGCAACTAGGGCCCCAGACCCTGAGGGCACAGCTGAGAAGTAGCAGCATTATGAAGGGTTTAAGAGTAGCAGCTGTGTTAGTCTGTATCCGCAAAAAGAACAGGAGGACTTGTGGCACCTTAGAGACTAACCAATTTATCTGAGCATAAGCTTTTGTGAGCTACAGCTCACTTCATTGGATGCATGCAGTGGAAAATACAGTGGGGAGATTTTATATACACAGAGAACATGAAACAATGGGTGTTACCATACACACTGTAAGGGGAGTGATCAGGTAAGGTGAGCGATTACCAATGGGCTGGGGGCGGGGGGGGGGGGAACGGGGACCTTTTGTAGTGATAATCAAGGTGGACCATTTCCAGCAGTTGACAAGAATGTGTGAGGAACAGTGTGTGTGTGTGGGGGGGGGGAAATAAACATGGGGAAACTTTGTGTAATGACACATCCACTCCCAGTCTCTATTCAAGCCTAAGTTAATTGTATCCAGTTTGCAAATTAATTCCAATTCAGCAGTCTCTCGTTGGAGTCTTTCTGAAGTTTTTTTGTTGAAGGATAGCCACTCTCAGGTCTGTAATCGAGTGACCGGAGAGATTGAAGTGTTCTCCAATTGGTTTTTGAATGTTATAATTCTTGACGTCTGATTTGTGTCCATTTATTCTTTTACATAGACTGTCCAGTTTGGCCAATGTACATGGCAGAGGGGCATTGCTGGCACATGATGGCATATATCACATTGGTAGATGCGCAGGTGAACGAGCCTCTGATAGTGTGGCTGATGTGATTAGGCCCTGTGATGGTGTCCCCTGAATAGATATGTGGACACAGTTGGCAGTGGGCTTTGTTGCAAGGATAGGTTCCTGTGTTAGTGTTTTTGTTGTGTGGTTGCTGGTGAGTATTTGCTTCAGGTTGGGGGGCTGTCTGTATGCAAGGACTGGCCTGTCTCCCAAGGTCTGTGAGAGTCCTTCAGGATAGGTTGTAGATCCTTGATGATGCGTTGGAGAGGTTTTAGTTGGGGGCTGAAGGTGATGGCTAGTGGGGTTCTGTTATTTTCTTTGTTGGGCCTGTCCTGTAGTAGGTGACTTCTGGGTACTCTTCTGGCTCTGTCAATCTGTTTCTTCACTTCAGCAGGTGGGTATTGTAGTTGTAAGAATGATTGATAGAGATCTTGTAGGTGTTTGTCTCTGTCTGAGGGGTTGGAGCAAATGCGGTTGTATCATAGTGTGTTATGAAGAGCAGTTAATGGCTCCAGTTTTCCTTGCTGCAATCTCCTACCCAAGCCAGATCTCTAGTAAGCTCTTTGCGGGCAGGGTCTGTCTCTTTGTACAGCGCCTAGCACAACCCATGGCTGGGCTGCTAGGTGCTGCCATAACATAAATAAGCATCGTTTTCTAGATTTAGCCCTTTTTCCTTGCTAGTGTTTAGTTCCTAGGAATAGCTGGCCTACAGTGCCTTTGGTATCTTAACTTACCACCCTGTCTTGAAAATCTAAAATGAAAGCATAAAGACAGTAGTTTGAAATCCCCTGGGATTAGGGCACCCATGAGTGCTGGGAGCATAACTCCCTTAGACTGGGATTTTTCAAAGGCCTGCAAACTTTCCCTTTTGGGCTTTTGGCCTTTCTGAGCCAGTGCCAGCTCAGGGCTGGAGGCAGGTGCTGCTGCTGATAAACTTTTCCCCACAGAAGCAAGCGCCTCTTTATTGTGCAAAGCGCTGATAAACCGGCCAACGCACGGAGCTGAGAGCAAGGGAGGATGTTAGACTAATGGAACAGAGTCCGTCCTTCGCTCCTGCTGGCAAGGATCAAAGCGCTGACAAGCCTCCAAAAGCAGCTCTGCAATCGTTGTTATGAAATCTTATCTGTCTGTTATCAGGCCGTCCAAACCAGTGTTTTCAAGACTCTGTAATGCTGGAGCTTAACAAAATGGGGTGGACGGCACAGAGAGACGCATGTGCTGGGAGTATAAATATCAAACCACCAGCTGTAAACAAGCCAGCCCACGTACTGCCCTAGTTCGCAGTACTGTAAGAATGCCTAGTAACTAAAAGGAGAATGGTATTACCCACTGCCCCCTAACGAGCAGGGGTAGGAGAGAGCAGGGAGGAAGGAAAACAGGACATCACACAGCTGAGATGTAGTAATTTGAATGAAGAATAGTTAATCTCCCTCGGGGCCTGGGCTCCGTATTGCTTAAGCTGTGATATGCATTCCTATTCAGAGGGTCCTCATCTGTAAAATGAGGCTACAGGACTTACCCACAGTCACCCGGCTCTCCTGAATCCCAGCACAGTCCCTGAGCCGCTTGGCTAGTATCCCAAATGGTGCCATCAGTCTTGAGGGGAGAAAGGGCACTCTCTTCCATCCATGAGTGATCAGGGTCACATGGGTGGAGTGGGGAAGTGCAGCCTTGGGGGTAAGGGGGAAATCCAAAGACATGAGCCATTGCAAGAAAGATTTGCATACGAGTCTGAGCTGAAAACTCATGTCAGGTTCATTCAACTGCAAATTAAATCAGGGGATGTCTACTGCCTAGTTCTTCCCTGTATCAGCAGAAAGGAAAATGGATGTTCAAGCTAAAGAAGAACTTGCAGGTCAACTGGCCGCCTCCGCACACGAGTGGAATGTGAAGGATGGAGTGAGGGACTGGCTGGCAGCTGTTCGAATTCCCAGTGCTGATTTATGGGGACCCAATTTTAGGCCTCTCAGGCCCGATTCTCAGAAGTGCTCAGCACCCCCAGTTCCAGCGGAAGCAAATGGGAGCTGTGGGTGCTCAGCACCTCTGCAGACCAGGCCTGTGGGTGATTCAAAAACAAGGGCCCTCCTTGAAACTCTTGGCCTTAATCCAGCTCTGCTTCAGTTTCCCAGTCAAGTAAGGCTTGGTCTATGCTTAAAAGTTATATCAGCATATTAGTGTGATGGGTTCCCCCTGGGGTACCGCTGAGCCCTCTGCCCCACCAGCCTGGGCTCCCTCTCATACTGTGCTGCTTGACAAGCTGCAAAGTTTGCGCTTTCACCAGCATTCACACAGGTAGGGACACACCCAGCTGCAGTTACATGCAGGCTTCTCTAACCACCAGATTCCCTGCCTGGGACCCCAGAGCAATACCATCCTGCCCTGGCCAAATCTGGCCAGTATATGGGTTTAATACTCGGTCCGCCTCTCCCTCAATGCGAAGAGGAGCATGTGGACTTGCAGTAACCAAGCTGAGCTTATCAGCATATTAGATTGGTCAGTCAGGTTACAGGAAAAGCCTCATACATGGATCAACATAACTTCACTGACCAAACCCCTGGCTTAGACGAAGCTGTGTCAACAGACAAGGGCTTCCATCCACATAGCTACTGGCATCGGGGCAGGTGGGGTTAAAACTCCTTCTCTCAATTCAGGCTGCGTCTATACTAGGGGGCTCTGTAGGCACAGATTCCATAGTATAGGCTCCTACCTTAAATTAAAGGGCTGATCTACGCTGAAACTTGCATCAGCCTAGCTATGTCTTTCTGGGCTCTCTCTCTCCCCCCCGCTTCTCAGGGAGACGGGTTAACTACTGTGATCGGAGCGCTCCTCCCATGGCTATAATGAGTGTCTATGATGAAGCGTTGTAAGTGTAGATGCAGCCTGAAGATTTTACTTCCTTGCTTGGTGTTGAATGGCTACACGTCCCTTGGCAGGGGAAAGTGTTAGAGCTTTTGGTAGTGGGGAGGGAATCTTTCAGGCCAGCCGGGAGCTAGCAGGTATTGCATTGATTAAGCAGTGAAGGGGCCCTGTGTGGTGACAGAACGTCCTGCATTTTCCGCAGTGGCTGTCCTCGGGAATGCTGCAGTGCAGGCTGTACGCGAGAAGGGAGGGATGGGGGGGGAAGGTCCTCCAGTGCTCCTTTTCTGGCTAGGCTGTTCGTGGCTAGGTACGGGGCTAGTACCAGCGCAGGCTCATGGACTGTAGGGGGAGTGAGATCATCTCCACCGGGCGCTGACTTCAGTGCCGGACTCCAACCAACCCATGCCCTTGGCTGCACCCCAGCTATCTTCATCAGCAGAGAATGCGGGGGTAAGAGGAGTAATTTTTGTCCAATCAAAACTACGTGCCCAATGTGTGTCAGTGATTTTACAGTAAGGTTTGGCCTGTTTCTGGTATCTCTTCTGCTGTGATTACAAACAGGTAACTAGACTTTCTACTGTCCCAGGAAGCGTTACCTAGCCCAGGAGGGAATCTGAGGTACAGGGTGATTCAGGGGTTTGCATAAGGTTGCAGAGGGAGTCGAAGGCAGGGCTAGAAATAGCACTCAGGAGGCTGGGTACCTAGTCACTGGCTCTCACCACTAAACCCTGCCCCCCTTGTTACAACACTTGATGTTCTACTGAGCGCTTCCCGGGCACGCTCTGATCCTTCACCATGAACTGCTGTTGCTTAAACTGATCAGCTGTAGTTGGGCACTTTTGTCTTGGCAGTGTGGCAAGTTTCCTTCCCTGGGGTGCGGCTGGGGCCCAATTTGCCCCCACAGCTGGGGTGGCAGCTGCTGGCCTGCAGGATTCTGCTGCATGCAAGTGGATTGCGCAGGGCAGTCTCGGTGCCAGTCTGTACCCTGGGCTGCCTTGGTGTTGTACGTATTGTCCCCAGCCAAAGCCTAATTTCTGTAGGCCAGACGATGGGCCCCAGTCTGGCGGAGCCGCACAAAGCTCAGTTGGTATCTTTGTTCCAGGCTGCTGGCCCCAGCCAAACAAGCAACAGGCTCGGAAGGGGGGAGAAATAAACTCGTGGTTGTGCTGCCCCCTGCGGGGCTCGCTCAGCTACGGCGGCCCTGTGTGGCAGAGGCTGGGCTGAGCCTGTGTCATTTTCGGTTGTTCCAATTGCCACTGGCCTACGTCCCCTCCTGGCAGGGCAGCGGATAGAGCACTGGGCTGCCGGGGGCTGCCAGTGCCAGGCTGCGCGAGCAGATCGCCTCCCTTCCCTGCTGGGTGCCCCCCTTGTGAAGGGCCGAGTGTCACAAATAATTGAATGGGGGGGGGTGAATATTACTAGACATTTTTTAACTCTCTGCAGGCCACCTTGGCCCAAATCACGTCCCATCACAGTGGCAGCTACTGTCTGGGTATCTGGGTTAGGAGAGCAGCTGAGCTCAAGGCCCTGCTTTGGCAGGTGTTGTGAAGAAGCTTTGCCCTTCGTCTGGCTTGTCTATTTAGACTGAGGGGAAACCGGCATGGAAGGGGGGCAGTGACTCGCTGGTCAGCGGCAGACAGAACTCGGGTCTCTCTTCTCCCAGTCTATCCGATGCCCCATCCGCTGGCACTTCTCCTCTTTGTCTGCTAGAATCCGGTCCCCTCTGGGGTGGGCGATTCACTGCAGCACCTTGGTTACCACATCCCTCTCCCCCCCAGCAGCACTGAACAGCCTTGGCAAGGGGACGAGTCTCTCCTCCTCTCTCTGCTTGTTGTAAACAAGATGTTAAGTGACTCTGGTGACCGGGGGATGCTTTGATAAGTGGAGGCTGGAGGCTGACAGGTGGGATCAAAACCAGGGCCTTTGCCAACCGAAGCCACTCGAAAATGTTGGCCTTAACTTCAAAGTTTCTCCAGCTAATAAATCAATGTTGTTACGGCAACAGACGCTAATGTCATATGCGTCAGGAGTCGTTGCACCCAGGATGAAGCTTTCCATAGGGGTGGGGGTTGCGTGGGTTACAGCATCCTCTGAAGGGGGAGCTAAATGCATTTCAAGGTGTCTTTGTGCAGCAGATCGACTGCCCAAACGGCGCAAGAACCCAGGCTACCTCTGATGGGGGTGACGAAGTGGGAATTTTCTGCGATATTTTTATGAATTCTCCCTGTGCCTCTGTTTCCTTCTGTACTGGCATTGAGAGCTGGCGGGCAGAACCTGCGCCAGGGGCATTTGTGTCACGGCGCTGGCTGGGCTGGGCCAGGATGATTGGGCCGCTAAGGCCCAGGCTAGAAAGTGCTGAAACTGACTCGGCTCCAGGGGGGCGAACCCAAGCAGACAGTGAAAACCCCAAAGGCTGGAACATTCATAGCAAGCTGCCAAGCGGAGGGAGATGGTTCTGCTGAGCAATGAAGGGCAAAGTCCCCAGCTCGAGAACAAAGGGAAAGGTGTCCAGTGACTGGACTAAGGACTGTCCTGGGGGGAGAGGCAGGGCAGGGCTCTCACCTGGGGCTGACAACAGGTTAGGGAGACAGAGAGCAGGAATGGATTCCACAGCAGCTTGGCTGGCTGGTTAAGCTGGCTTGGCCAGAATGGATGGTGCTAACCTAAGGATTTCCCAGTGCTATGTTCCAGCTGACTTAGAAACCCGACTCTGCTTTGAAAAGGCTGTCTGGTGTCCCGGCAAATACCCATGGAAGTGCATGTAAAAGTAAAGCATGTCAAGGTCTCTGACCCGGGGTCTCTCTGGGCCGAGTTCACGGTGTGAAGTGGGAGACTGGCAGCTCAGTCTCAGAGGTGGTAAGACCACGTGGCCTACCCTGATGGAAGAGTGAGACCCCAAAGGGTCTGCTGGGCAGAAGGGGGTTCTTCCCAGGGCCGGTTTAAAAGCTGGGGAGAAGCACAGATCCCGTGGCTCTGTGACAGTGGGTTTCCTGGTGTGCAGCCCAGGGGCCGAGGCAGGAAGAGAGAATGGTGTATTGCCTGCATCTAAAAGTTTTGCTGCTCTAAAGAAGCAATTCCTTCCCCGTCTCCCCTGCCAGCATTGACACCTGGCATGTATCTACATCCACTGGTATCAAAGGTGCTCAGACCGGTATTGCTTATTCCAGTTTGCTCCTACCTGCCTGGCTTTCGCTCCCCGCAGAAGGCCAAGGACAGCCAAGACCCCCATGCCAGGGGATTGCTAAAGGGAGCTGAGTGTGAGTCTGGGGTGGGATTGTGTCTTAAGGAGAAAACATATAACTGCATTTGAGAGCACCAGTGTAGCTGAATAACAGATGTGAAAGGGAAGAATGTGATCGTGTGATCAGAGCGGGGAACTGCGAGCCAGGGCTCCTGGGTTCTATTCCCAACTTAGTGGGTGCAGGGTCTAATGGCTAAAGCAGAGATCCCCAAACTGTGAGGTTTGCCCCCTGGGGGACACAAGAATGTTCAGGGGGCACGAGCCATCCCCCATGGGCATGGGGAGGGAGCACCACCCAGCTCTGCTCCTGGCCCCAGCTGCCAGCCCAGCCCTGTGCCTAGGGTCCCAGCTGCCAGCCTCAGCCCCCAGCCAAGGCTCCACTCCTGGCCCCACCCCAAGCTGTGGCCCCAGCCTTGGCCCCTTGTCCATGTCCTCCACTCCCAGAAAGGAGTCTTCGCTCCCTGCCCTGGCTCTGGATAAGTGGGGAGGGGGAGTCACAAGGTAAAAAGTTTGGGGACCACTGGGTTAAAGTAGAAGACTGGGAGTTCAGAACTCCTGCGTTCTACTTCTAGCTCTGGAAGGGAGTGTGGTCGGAGCAGGCGGCTCAGATTCAGGACTCCTGGGTTCTATTTCTGGCTCTGCCATATAGACTTCTCACCCAGAGCTAGCAAAACCAAACCAAACCAAACCACAAGGGATATGTAAAAACAAACCATTTCAGACCTTCCTCCCACATGCAGTTGGAGTCCGCATGGCTTAGGCTAAAGGAGATGATTCAAGAACTCTTCCACATTTAGAAATTTCACTAAACAAAGGCATTCAGAGACAATAAACAAAATCCACAGGAAGAAACATAAAGACCATTACCTGGGGAGCAAATGAGAGGAGATGAATGTCTGAACAGTAACTTGGAATGATCAAAATTCATACAAACTAAAACCCAAAGGCACTACATGTTCCTCCAAGTACTCTAAAGGAATTAAGTTTATTTCACTGTAATGCACTATTCTGTGAAGGCAACTCTTGTCCAACCATGCAGTACGGAGCCTTCTCAAGTGAGGTCAAGCTTCTGCCCGTTGATCCTGAGAACTAACAGCAAGCTGTGAAAATTAACTCCAAAATTAAACATTCAAATAATCAGAACAATCGTATTTCAATTCACAACAAAATATTTCCTCTGGTGTGAATGAAACCAAACCAACCCAACTCCAGGTTCTAAACAACTTGCCCCTTACAGCTGCTATATTGTACATAAGAACGGCCCTGCTGGGTCAGACCAATTATCCATCCAGCCCAGTATCCTGTCTGCCAACAATGACCAATACCATGTGCTTCAGAGGGAATGAACAGCACAGGGAATCACCAAGTGATCCATCTCCTGTCACCCATTCCCAGCTTCTGGCAAATTGTAAACCCCAAATATGCTCAAAATAATTCTAAAATCTGCTTTGTATTTTTTTCTGATCACCAATTGGGTATAACCACACAGGCAATGTAACTAGTTCAGTGGTTTGCAAACTTTTTGAGCTGAGATGAGCTGCCCCTCTGAGTTCCAATTTTGGGTTGCACCCCTCCCCCAAGCCAGACAGACATAGACACATGCAGAGGTAGGCTTGATAGCCTACTCATAAAGCTAGGAGAGACGTTAGCACATCTTGAATTAAACTACCTACACCTGGAAGTCTCAAATGCACAGCTACTTACCAATGGCACAGCCCAGGCTTCCTCAGCAGCCAGCTGCTTCTACCTTGCAATCAGCCTGCCCCACTAAGGCAGGACCAATATGTGCCCCTCTTCCCCTTCCCCCTTGGATTTTCAGAGTGCCAGGGTCTCTGAGGGCAGAGCCAGCGCTGGGCAAGGTGGCTGCTGGGAGTGGAAATCGGCATGGCAGATATTGATGCTGACCCCCAGGCTGGATGGCCCACTGAGGTGAGTCAGGGGTGGAGATGGTGCTTCCTCTCCACCTCCTGTGGGGACTGGCCCAGGTTCCGCTGCACTGGCATAAGCTACCTGGTGTCACCATCCCCCCCCCCCCGTCCCATGAACATTCCTCCATGCCCCCCTCCCAGAGGGGTGCACCTCACAGCCTGGGTTACCCCTGTCCTCTCTCGGAGTTTCTCAGCTTCAGAGGACCTTGGATCTGTTCAGGGTTGCCCTCTTTGTGCTCTGGGCTGACTTACCTTTCGCTCTGGGCTTTGCTCCCTCCTTAAGGCCGTAACGAGCTGTGCTCAGTGAGGTCGTCTTCCGGTTGCAAGCGACAAGTTTCAATGTTTTAGCACCGCCCTGAGGTCTGTGTCCGCTTCAGATAAACCAGACTGAAGGTGAAATCTAGATCCCGTGGAAGTCCATGGGGAGTTTGCCATTGGCTTAAGTGGAGCCAGGATGTCACCATCAAGCTCTGGGCAGCTCTGGCCTCTCACAGCTGTGGGTGGAAGCTTGGAACCTCTTAGCCCTTTCTACAATAGGATGCCAGGGCTCCGGCTGTATCTCTGAAGGGTCTTTCTTCAGCCACTCGGAGACATTGACAAAGTTTCTCTCTACCTGATGGCGTTAGTATGATTTGAAAGGCCTGATGCCTGGAATGTCCCTTGTCCCAGTGTGTCTGGCCTCTCTTTGATGGCTGCTGCAGTGCAATCTCTGGTTGTGCTGACACTGGGGGGGCAGAGGGCTCTTTTCAGATCATTGGGACCATTTTAGGGAAGGCGGTTGGCCTTGCAGCTGAGGAGCTGGGCTGGGAGTCAGGTCTGATTGCCATGGGGGCAATGGTTCCTTCCCCAAACTGTGCACTGGGGGGTTTGAAAGGAGGAGCAGTGGTCAGGAACTCAGTTGTGCTGCTGATGGGAGAGATGGTGACCCCAGCAGCCCGGTACCCCCTAGCACCAGCGCGGGGCATTGGAGACTTGACCCCCATCCAAGTCTAGCTTGGGGGAACTAAAGGGATGGCAGTACAAGATGGTGTGGTTACAAGGAATATCACCCACCCACCCTTACTCAGTGGGGTCTGGAGTGCGAATCTGAATGTCTAACCGTCTGTGGTGCCACATGCTGGGCAGCAGAGGGCACTGCTCTCCTGCAGATGCTGGGCAAAGGAAAATGATCGAGTAGCTTCTGTTGTGTCTCCTGGATCTCACCCAGCCCTTGGGCTCCTGCAGCGGCCGGACCAACAGCCGGACTTGTGGGAGCTGCCCCTCTTCATGCTCTACTCAAGTCTGTCGCCAGGACCTCGGGCAAAGGAAGAGGCTGCCAGTCAGTCCCCTGTTATCTTTGCCTTTAGCTCATCCAAGCATTTCTTGGAGCTGTTCGGTGCTTGGCACCCTGCGGCTGCCAGCCAGCCCAGCCTCACAACCCCACAGGTGGCAAAGCAGTATCGCCCCCATTTTACAGGTGGGGAAACTGAGGCATGGAGCGGGGACACAACTTACCCCAGGTCACGTTGTGCTAGAGATGTGGAGTTCAGGCCTCCCATGGCTGTGCTCAGAGCGCTAGGCCAGGCTGTGTCTGTTCATAGTTCAAGACTCTGTTTAGAGGCACCGATTTTTTTCCCCCCCTCGCCTTCTTCTGCCCCTCCCCTCCCCCACTTATGCTGAGACCTGCAAACACTCAGGCAAGCCTGGAGCGCTCATCATCGCTCCAGTGTCTCTGATACTTCTCTGTGAAACTCCGATGTGCTTTCGGACAATTCCATCCCAGCCACAAGCCCCACCAATGTCCCCTCTGCTGGTCTCTACTTAAGTGTGGAAGCGGGATTGGGCCCCTATCTTCTGCGTCACGTGCATTTGTACTGGGCCTTCATCCCCTCTGTCCTCCTCCTCCTCTTCTTTTCTCCATTTCCTGCTCTGCAGCCCCCGCCTGCCCTCTGTCTATTCCACCAGCAGCAAGCCTGGATCCTGCAAAGGGCCTAAATAGGGAAACAATAAGCAGATATTTATAACACAGGTTTCAGGTTCAGCCTGCGGAGCTGGGAGGCAAGAGAAACCACCTTGCACTCAGGGCTGCTCCGTCAGCCCCTGACTGGTTTTTAAAATAGAAGAACTGAGTCCATTTAGATTGGCTGCAGTTTTGCTTGCAGCCCAGAAGAGAGAAAAGATCAGGAGAGAAATAGCCCGGGTTGGAAGGAGGGTTCCTACAAGCTAATGACTGTTCCTCTTGGAAGTTGCTTCCACTCCCAAGTACAGAGGTAAAGTGAAAGGGACAGAAATATCTCCAAGAGGCCAGGAAACAGTCTTGGGTGTGGTGGTGCGTCGCGCACTCCAACTGATGCCATCTGTGCAGAGCTTGGCAGAAAATGCAAGCACATGCTCACGAGGCAACCGGCTAACAATGGGGCTGGTTTCTTTCCATTAAGAACTCTGCTCCTTCCAACGTGAGGTGCCATTTTTGCAGCAGAAAGGCAGTGTGGAGCAAGGGAGCGGGCGCTGGCCTGGCCTCTTTTATGGCCCTGTTGTTTGACTTTGGGCAAGTCACTTCTCTGCAACTCTACTTTCCCCTCTCCCCCCCCATGTCTGTCTTGCCAAGGCTGCTTAGCACAGGAGGTGTCTCCCACTGCGGGGCTCTGCTCTCAGCTGAGGCCTCTGTCCCTGTAGTAATGGAAATAGTAAAACTCTGAAAGTTTAACTCTATAAATGCTTCATCATCCAGAGAGACATTGTCATCACCCAGCCTTCCCCATCCAGAGATAGCAAAGCACTTCACAAAAGGTCATGTCATCAGCCGCATGGTACAGGTGGGGAAACTGAGGCACAGAAGCAGGAGGGTGTGACTTGCCCAAGGTCCCCCAGTGAGTCAGTGGCAGAGGCAGGACTAGGACGTCTTCATTGACTCTGAAGTCCAGGATCCAAGTTCCCCCACCTCGTGTTCTCATTTCCACCTGTGTAGGATGGTCCCAACACAGGATTCTTCTGCTGCATCAGTGGTAACGTTTCCTGCCGGAGTAACTGACACAAGGTGCAGGGTGACTCAGTCTCTCAGTGCTGACCTTATTGCTATAACAAGGGGGCTAGATCCTCTGCATAGCCCCATGGACATCCAGGAGGGGATTTGTATCATGCTTATACCAGATCCAGCTTAGGAAGGTGCAGACTGGGCCGGAACTCTTAACTTGCTAAAGATCTTCTGAAAAGTCCTACCAGGTAACTGACATGAACTTCATGCTAGGCCTTCTGTATGCACACAGCACCAAAGCAGGCTAGGTATCTTGGTTTGGACCCCTGTGGTCCCCAGGCATCCCCCCCGCACGCTGCCTAATCTTGTGCTGTTCCAGCCCTCTTGTTATGGAGGTGCAAGTAGTGCCTCCCGCCTTGTCTGCCCTTTATGCTAACATGTGACGTGCCCAGGAGAGAGCCATATGAGGACACAGAGGACCCAGCAGACAGCTCAGCATAATGAAAGCTCTGCTGCAAAATGCTGTTGGCACAGTGTGTGTGTGTGTGTGTGTGTGTGTGTGTGTGTAAGGAGGGTTAGATCAGCCAGATTTGCCTCTATAACTGTTGCTACGCTCTGTGCGGGCAGTGGGGAACTGGGGTTAGATCTGCCAGCTTTCTCCTTTGTAACAGGCATAAGGAGGGGAGAGAAATCTCCCGAGGTCCAGGCAGTGCTGGAAGGGACAGGATAAAGCCAACAGGCTGTTAGATCGGGTCAGTAATTTGGACGCTCCTGGGGTGGGGCAGAGTGGAATTCTTCTGCATGCATTGTTGGGGGGACCCAAGCGGTGGATTCAAAGGGACCTGGCTTTGATATGGGCACTTGATGTAGATCCCAGGAAGCAGGGGGGAAGCAGCCAGCACTAGAGTTCATGGAACCAAGAAAGGAGCAAGTGGCACTCGGGGCCCGCTTCAAGGAGGATGAACATTGCATCCCTCTGCAGTGTTGATGCAGGTAATGGCGAGAGATAGGCTGGACTAGCGATTAGGGCACTGTTTCCCCATCTGTACAATAGCTCTGCTCACAAACCCATACAAGAGTGAGAGGGGCTCAGACACCCACCAATGGGTATTTGAAGATCCCCTGCACTAGAAGTCTCTCTGCTCATACCACCAGCAGCTGGTCCCGGTTCCACTACCAGCTCAGCTGTGCCATGGCCTATTGCTGTAGTATCAGCCCTAGGGGAAACTGACTCTGGTCCTTGCCCTCTCTCCCCGCAGCCTGCTCGAAACAGGCCTGACTGTACTGAGAGATGGGACCCTCTTGTCTCGCTCTGCAGGGAGTTCCTGGCATGATGCGGGAGAATGAGTCTCTCCTCCCATAGGATGGGCTGGGGCTTGCACCTTCTCGTGAGCAGGAAGCTGTGCTTAGATGCAGAGTCAGCTAGGGGAGAGCGGTGACAGCTCCCTTTCCTTCCCCATGCTACACGCAGCCAGTCCCTTCTTTCCTGCTCTTTTCTCAGGGAGCTGCTGTTGCTGGTGGATCTAACGCTGAAAAGTTCTGATTTCCGCTGGAGGGAGCGGAACAAAGAATCATTGCAAGCCCAACTTTCCCCACGGCTTCAGATGGTCATCAGCAAACAGGACACTCTCTCTCTGGTACCTATACTGCAGTAATGCCCAGAGACCTCAGTCTGGACAAGAGCCCACTTTTGCTGGGTGTTGTGCAGACACAGACCCAGTCCCGAGGAGGCTATAGTTTAAGATCAGATGCAACAAGTGACTGTGTCCAAAAAATTGGAAGGAAACGGGGCAGGAGGAGATGAGGCAGTTACACAGGCTCCTAGTCAGCTGTGAATCTGTGCCCAGAAGACCAGCCAGGCTGGCAGTGTCAGGGGATGGGCTGAGAGACTGAGTGTGTCTCCTCTCGGGAACACGTGTGAATCTTTTTCCTCTTTTGTGCATCTGCGCACACTCTTCTCTGTGCTCTTACCTGCCAAAAGAAGCTTGCATGTAGTACATTGTTCAGCCATTAGATGTCTCTGGGTGCTGTGTAGAATTCCAGACAATGGTCCCTGGTACACAAGGGAGACAAAGCTGGCACTCAAGCTGTGTGGAAGCCTGTTTGTGGTTTTCTTTAATAAATGCCTCCTGTTTTTCCACATACCATGACACCGCCCACTTCCCCACCACTCCCCCACCCAGGCACATCAGTCTATGGTACTTAGATGACCCCATCAGCATGGTGATGCACTGAGCATCTCACAACACTCCTGTGAGGTACAGCAGGGCTATGATCCCCATTTTATAGATGAGAAACTGAGGCACAGACTGAATGACTTGCCCCAGATCAAACAGAGCAGAAAAATGAACCGAGAAGTCCCAGGGTAGTGCCCTAACCTCTGGACCATCCTTCCTCACACTCACTCAGTCTCCTGCCTTTCCTTCTCCTTTATCCTGGAGGGCTCTCATTAAGGCAGCTCTCTCTTTTTGCCTGTCACCTTGCTGTCTAACCTGCCCCCTCCTCACCTGGTCTGTCTCTGGATAGGTCAGATGATTCCAAACCCCTCCAGATTGCCACATGCAGCAACAGGAAGTTTTGCTACTGTGCAAACTACCTCAACAAGGGCTGTCTGCAGTGAATGATCCTTTGTGAATCTCTTTGCGAGACAAACACCTTGGTCCACAAGCCACCACTGGCACTAGGGGCTGAGCACATAGGGGCTCTTGGCTGGCTATTGTCTTGTGACACACACACACACACACACACACACACACACAGAGCTATCTGCAGCTGCCAGAAAGAACTACTGACCCCAAAAGTCTCCATAAAATCCAATCACCTTCAGGGTCTCCTCCCCCCTTCTCCATCTCACACACACCAGATGGCTAATGAGGTGAAGGCTGAGTTCAAGTCCGAAAGATTCTTCCCAGTGCAGCATTAAGCCTTGGATGGCTTTCTCTGCGCGGTGTGTCCTGCTATCTGGTTTGCTTTGGCTGTCTGTCCCTGGAATGTATTTGTTGGCAGGTCTGATAATGAGCCTGTAAACAAAGGATGCTGCTGGCACATGTGAGCCCTGTATGTGTGATGGAGATGCAACCTGCTGCTCGCGTATGTGTGTTTTATCCTTGTGTATGTGGTGCAGGTAGTAGACTGGTGTGTGAGAGAGGGGGGGAGTCATGCAAGTTGCAGTGGGTGTGTCTGTGTGTAGAGCTGTGGGGGGGTAACACTGGCTGTAGCATATGGTGAATGTATATGTGTGTAGAAGGGGTGATGCATGGGGGATGAGTGTAGTGGGGTGATGTAGGGTGTAGCATTTGGTTGGTTGTAGTGGGGTGATGCAGGGTGTAGCATGGGAGGGTGGCTGTAGTGGGGTGATGCAGGGTGTAGGAAGGGGCTCTATGCATGAGCATGCATTTAGGCTCATGCCTGGTGCTGCGTGTAACTATGTCACACACAGATACAGGGAGCAGTGTAAAATATGAGGGGGTAGGGGGTGTATGACAGGTTGGCTGAATCTCTCCTTGCCATGCAGGTGGCAGCGTGAGCATGAAATGCAGCTTGTCCCAGATTCACAGGATCAGTGCTACAGCCCCAGCTTTGGAACAGTCTTCAGTGGGCCAGACACCCAAAGAATGTCCCTCTTCCTCCAGGGTAAGCCATGCGGCTTCACCACCTCCTTGGACTGGACCCCTGGGCCTTCAGCGCCCCTGCTTCACGCTGTGAGCTCCGTTCAGCCAGTCCAACTGAGACAGATTTGTCCACTCGTCAGGGATTAAAGCAGCTCATCCAGCATTTGCAGCGACGCTCACGCGGGTTTGCTAATCACCTGGAACCCAGCATAGGAAGTCATTAGGATAGCCCAGAGAACTGAAGGTTAAAGCATAATCCATTCTGGTTGGCCCAGAGGCCAGCCAAGGTGTAGTGAACGCCCTGGTTCCATCTCTGTCCATCTGACCTTCATCAGACTCCAGGGACAGCCCTGGTTTCTTCCAGAAATCAGATCTTATCCCCCACCTCACACCTGCCAGTCCTTTGATCTCGCTTCCCTAAGGAGAGGTGGAGAAATCCATCTCCCTCTGGGGCCTTGGTTGCTAGGTGCCAATGTCCCAGCATTTGGGTTTGCCACTGTCTTCTTAGATACTCCATTGATATGGAGACTAAGGCCCAGGGAGCTAGGTGACCCCCATACCTATGTCTTCTAGCCTTTCCTGAGAGCAAACAGTCCCCTGCCACCCCCTGGGTAACAATGCTGCCCACAGGGGAAACTGAGACACACACAGGACTCACAAAACTATTCCCACTTTGTCACACAGATTCCAGTCTGGTTTTGTGTTTCTGTGTGATGCAAGGGCCAGGCAGGCTGGTGTCTAGGTCTCACTGTGATGGGTGAGCTAGCAATGCCCTGAGATACCTGCCCATGTGGTACTGGGCTCCTGCTTTGTGTCAGTCATTTTCAGCCTTCCCTGTCCAGCAGTGGCAGGTCCCTAGGGCTTCTCACACGCTGCCACTACTTGGCTTGTTTTCTCTTGGCTGATGGACTCCTGAGCTTCCATGCCTGGGCCTCTATCCCAGGAGAGGAGCTGAAATTCCCCACGGCTCTGTCCAGACCTCTCGGAAACTCAGACTCTTTCCACAAACGAAACCCAAATTGGGAGGCTGAGTGAATATGAGTCTGATTCCCAGTTACTCCTGCACTTGGGGAGCAAGGATGGGGTGGGGGCAGTTTAAAGTATCTTTAAGCCACCTTTGTTCTTCCCTTATTAAGGGGCTGTTCAGAAACCTGCCCTGCCCCCAGTCTAAATGAGAGTCACCGCAGGGCTGCTGTAACTTGCGGTCTGCTTCCCTTGCCTCTCTGTGGGTTCTGGGAAGTGGAGAATACCTGCAGGGAAGTGCATGCTTTGGTCATGCCCCTGGGGCGCTCGCTCCACCAGGGACTGAGAGCAGGGCCAGTGTAGATCCCTTGTGCTTGTTCTGCATCAACTGGGGAGGCCGTTTCCACCCACTTCAAGGCCATGGGCTTAGTGTAATCATGCCTATTGTTTCCTACCCAACCTGCAGTCTAAATCGGTGTAATCACAGGGCTGCTCTAACCTATACTCTGCTTTCTTCGCCTCCCTATGGCTAGCAAGAACTTGGAGTCTTTCAGATGAGATGTAAAAACTAAAGTCCTGACCACCTGAATCTATTCTGGATCCTGCCTACTGAAAATTAGACAGGCCCATCCAATCTTCAGAGTGTTCAGAATCAGGCTCTGGCTCTGCATATTCCAGCTGGATCCCCTGATCTCTAACTCCCCACCACCACCACTGCAGTTTCAAGCAGACAGTATTTTTCTTTCTTCCTTGTTCTAATTTGCAGTGGGAGGCTGTGCTAGTCAATTGCTGCATCCCACCATGGAAGCGGCTGTATTTCAATGGTGGGGGTGAGGCAATTCCTGTGTATGCTCTAAAATGCTTTGACTGTTTACTATTGGTGAGACTAAGGTGTGTCAACCCAGAAGTAATTCTGTAACAAACAAATGAGGAGACTAGAGCATTCAGGAAATGTACAGTCCATGTATATATCATGATCTATCCAGTTTGACTCCTCACCCTGCCTATTCCTGCCTATCCAGAGAAAAGGAAAATTGGCCAACTAGTTTTTAAAACGTCTGCAACCCTTTAAGGAATGTTTACACATTGCGCCACAAAGAAAGCTATTAATCTCCATTCCCTTCCAACCCAGGTCAGGTTGGGAATCTGCAGTGGAAGGTTGGTCTGTCAATTTCAGGGCTGTGAGATCAGGAGTACTACCTACAGTCAAATTCCCCCAGGAGTTATAAAGTGGATGATTAATGCCCATAGTTCTGTGTTCAACCCCAAAATGGCTGCAATCCTCCATTAAAATGCATTTTTCTTCTGAACTGGATCCACTTATTACACATGCAAAGATGGGCAAAGAATTCATATAAAACACCAGGTGTGGGAAGACGAAATCTTTCCACAGTGTCACCTTTTCCCCAAGTCTTAGCTGGTTCCCAGGCAAGGCCAATGGTGCTCTGATTAACTCTGTGTAGCAGAGCAGCATCAACCAGTGCCTCAGGATCTGCAAATGGTTTCCATTATGAAACCTGGGTTTCATGGATCAGGGTCTCAACTGCAAAAATGGATGTGATGGTGAATGAAGTCCCAGCCCCCAGCCGATTTGGCTGGTTTTAAGTAATCGAGGGTGCCAAACAAAGGGAAGGTCAATATCGGGTGTGTCTGTCTATGGAAGTGTGGACCGTATGGGCTCCCTGTTTGTGTGTCTGTCAGAGTGGGTTAGTTTCTTAGCGTGAAATGGCTGCTAATCCTGTTGGCCCTGCAGAGCAGAGGAAGAGGGGGCAGTGGACAGTGCACTGCATTATTATACAGGACTCTTGGGCTGTCACAAACTGCCTGGGTGACCATGGGCAAGTCATTTCCATTTCCTGCTCTGTGCCTCAGTTTCCCCAACTGTAAAATGGGGAGCATGATGCTGACCACCTTTGTAAAGTGCTTTGAGATGACAGACTAACCCTTTATCAGGGCTGAAAAATGTTGTTTTTTGCTTCATGCACCATCAAGAAAACTTGTCACCTGAATTCTGGCTGAATCTTCTGTTCCTCATGGCAGTGACAACAACCACTGCAGAGTCTCCAGTTTCCAGGCTGAGTTTGCAGGGTGTAAAGTTAATTTATGGTTGATAAATGGAGGAAAATTGGTCCAGAACAGCCTGGAGAAAGCCTACTGTGTGGGACTCCCACAGCATGGTGTTTGGAGAGTCATTTTTATAACTTTCTGGGCCTGTGAATTTCAAAAGTGGGTCTGGGTTTTGGTTTGAAATGGCAAAGTTAAGAAGATGTCAACTCTTTGCCAATTCAGTGACCTGCCCTGGGAGCCTGTGGCAGAGCCAGGAACTGAATCCAGATTTTCTGCATCCCAGTCCAGTGTTTTAGCTGCAAGACCAGATAGGATGCTACTACTCATGCAGAGTAAGGACATTTCCCTGTAAGTACTTTGCCTCTGAATGCTTCCATCACCTAGACACTGGGCACAGCATGCACGGCCTCCAGCCCCTGCAGTTCCTCCTGCCAGGCCTCCTGTATGGCCATGAGGTAGCTGTTGTTTTAAACAAACATTAAGGAGAGAAAATCAAACACAGTCGCTGGGAGAATGGGCCAAGACTAATGCACTTTGGGGAGGCACAGACAGTAATTCCCTAATCCCACAGCCTGCTCCTGAGACCCTTGCAACTTGTACCAGGTGTGTGTGGTGGTCATCCTTAGCACCCCCGGACTTGGCCATCCTGGGCTCTGACACTGACAGCATTCGAGGCCTCCATGGGTTTGGGACTCACGCACAACACCTCAGCGGTTTGCTGGGGGCGGGGAGGGGGCTGCAGTGCATTGCTAAGACCCGGCAGCAAGATGGGACGGCAGGGGGGACTGAATTCTTTTTCCCTGTGGAACTTCTACCTCTTGCATTTCACTCTTCTATCCCCTCTGCCCATTCCTCCTGTCTTGCCTTATTCTTCCCCGGCCCTCATTTCACTGCTGCGTGCTTTTTATCCTCCCGGGGCCCTCCTCTCTCTCCTTTCTTTCTCCCTCCAGCATTCCTTTTCTCCTTGCCTTTCTTTCCACCTGCCACCCCGCTCCACTTGATTTCCCTTTCTCGTGTCTCTGTCCCTCTCTCGGTTCCTTTCTTCAGTCTGATCCCTCTCCCTATCCCCTTGTCTTACCCCTTCTCCTGCCTTATCCTACCCCACCCTGTTCTTCACTCCTGCCTTCTTCTCCTTGTCTCTGCCTCCTGCCCCCTTTTCTCCACCCCCTCTTCTCCATCCCTCTTGCCTCCTCGTCTCTCTCTCCCCATCCTTCCTGCCTCCTTCCCCCTCTTCTCCTCCTCTCTCTCCCCCCATCCCTCCTGCCTCCTTTCCCCTCTTCTCTCCTCCTTTCCCCTCTTCTCCTCCTCTCTCTCCCCCCATCCCTCCTGCCTCCTTCCCCCTCTTCTCTCCTCCTTTCCCCTCTTCTCCTCCTCTCTCTCTCCCCCCCATCCCTCCTGCCTCCTTTCCCCCTCTTTTCCTTGTCGCTTTGCCTCCTTCCCCGTCCTCTCCTCTTCTCCATCCCTCCTTCCCCCTCTTCTCCTCATCTCTCTCCATCCCTCCTGCCTCCTTCCCCTTATTCTCCTTGTCTCTCCCTCCTGCCTCCTTCCCCCTCTCTCTCCCCGCCCCTCTCCCCGCCCCCGGCCGGGCTGGGCTCGCCACTCGCCGGCTGCCGGCTGCGGCTCTCGGGCGGGCCGGGCGAGGGCGGCTGCAGCATGCGGACGGGCAGCGGCGGGGAGGCGGCGGCCGGCGGCGGGGCGCCGGGCCCGGAGGAGCGGCCGGCGGCCGGGGAGGAGCCGGGCCCGGGCGCCAAGCGCGGGCCGCCGCTGCGGGGCGGCAGCATGGGCGGGCGGGCCGGGAAGGGCTCCCCGAACGGGGAGTGCCGGCGCGGGGAGCCGGAGGCCGAGCCGCCCCGCGAGCCCAAGGTCTCCTTCTCCTGCAGCGGGGCCGAGACCGAGAGCGGCTCCCCCGGGGGGCCGGACGGGGCCGGCGGGGAGGAGGGCGGCGAGCCCCGCGGCAGCCAGGCGAGCTTCATGCAGCGCCAGTTCGGGGCCATGCTCCAGCCCGGGGTCAACAAGTTCTCGCTGCGGATGTTCGGCTCCCAGAAGGCGGTGGAGCGGGAGCAGGAGCGGGTCAAGTCGGCGGGGGCCTGGATCATCCACCCCTACAGCGACTTCAGGTACCGGACCCTGGGGGGGGGGCTGGATCACCCCTTCAGCGACCTCAAATACGGCGGGGGTAGAGGGGAGAGGCCGGGATGGGGAAGGAAGAGAGGAGCAGGGAGGCTGGGGGGGGGAGAGAGAGGGGCAAGGACCCCAGGTTGGGGGAGGGACTGGGACCATCCACCCCTACAGCGACTTCAGGTACCGGACCCTGGGGGGGGGCTGGATCACCCTTTCAGCGACCTCAAATACGGCGGGGGTAGAGGGGAGAGGCCGGGATGGGGAAGGAAGAGAGGAGCAGGGAGGCTGGGGGGGGAGAGAGAGGGGCAAGGACCCCAGGTTGGGGGAGGGACTGGGACCATCCACCCCTACAGCGACTTCAGGTACCGGACCCTGGGGGGGGGCTGGATCACCCTTTCAGCGACCTCAAATACGGCGGGGGTAGAGGGGAGAGGCTGGGATGGGGAAGGAAGAGAGGAGCAGGGAGGCGGGGGGGGGGGGAGAGAGAGGGGCAAGGACCCCAGGTTGGGGGAGGGACCGGGACCATCCACCCCGACAGTGACTTCTGGTACTAGCGGCCCAGGGCAGATGGAGATCCTGGGGGGGCAGGGAGCCTAGGCGTGCATAGGGGGGTGGAGGAAAGCGCAGGGGCAAGATCAACCTTTCAGTGACTTCAAATATGGGGGGAGGCTGGGGGGTGTTTCCTCCCCCATGTTGGGGGAGGAAACAGGACCACCCACCAATACAGCAACTTCAGGTTCTGGGGGAGCCAGAGGGGCAGGGGGACCTGGTTTATCTCCTTCCCCCCCCCCCGCCCCATCCCACTGATCAGCTCCTCCAGGGTGGGGAGGTGGCTGAGCACTGGGGGAGAGGCCAGGCCTGGCTGGGAGGCTGGGCGACACTTTGGTGAGAGGGCACCTTGAGCTGTGCCTGGAGAGTGGAGGGGCTGAGAGGAGCCCGGGGTCTGTTTTACACCTTCCCCTCCTGTCTGGTCTTGGGGGGGATGGGGGTCCCTGATCCCCCAGCTGAAGCAGCAGCAAGGGCCACACAGAGCCCCATCTGAGCGGGCACCAGGCCTCCGGCTTCCCTTGGGGACAGGGAGTGAGGAATCCAAGCTGGGTGCCTTTGACAAGGGCATCCCTTCGCCCCAGGGCTTCTCCTCCGCCCAGGGAGGCCTCTGACCTTCTTTGCCCTCCTGCCCAGGTGTCTGTAACCAAACAGGTTTCAGAGTAGCAGCCGTGTTAGTTTGTATTCGCAAAAAGAAAAGGAGTACTTGTGGCACCTTAGAGACTAACAAATTTATTAGAGCATAAGCTTTCGTGAGCTACAGCTCACTTCGTCGGATGCAAATGATGCAAAATTTGCATCCAATGAAGTGAGCTGTAGCTCACGAAAGCTTATGCTCTAATAAATTTGTTAGTCTCTAAGGTGCCACAAGTACTCCTTTTCTTTTTGTAACCAAACAGGAAGCCATCACAGTGACCCAGCAGTGTTCAGAGACCCAGCTTTGTCTAGGGTCACTCCCAGAGAGGCAGAAATGGGAAGGCAGCTGCAAGGAGCAGGAATAAAATGTGGCCCAGCCCAGTGGGCGATGGTGCCCACCCTCCCCCTGTCTAACATTCCACAGCTGGTACAGGGGAGCTGCACCTCTTAGGGCAATCTGCTTCTCCCTGCCATCAGCACTGGGCTGGCCATGTAAATGGAGTGGTGGAAGGTAGGGTGGGCATAGTAGCGGCCGAGGATCTGGCCTCTCCCCTTATTTAAACATCAGTGATGCAGCAGCTTTGTGTCTCTCTCTGCCCCTCTCCCCTCCTGCACTACAGGATGTTTTAATGAGGCCAGACTGTGTAACTAGCTTTAATTCTCCAGGGTGGGTGAAGCCAGGTCCTCGGTGTCGAGGGTTTCCAGCAAGATTTTTTTCATCTTTTTCATGGGACTAGAGCCCCTTAGGTGTCACAAAGCAGAACGCAAGCTACTGCAGCAGCATCTGTGTCCTTTCCATCTGGCGTGTCGTACAGTATTCTGTCTCCGTCCCCCCCCCCCCCAGCCTCCTTTGCCAAGCCCTTGGGAGAGCTTTGAATGCTCCCAATGTTTGCAGAGTTAAATTCAAGCTGCTCGGGGGGGAGGGGAGAGGGGAGGGGAGGCGGCGTATGATCTGATCAAATATTGTACAGCTATGTGGGGTTTTTGCAGTTATTATTGGGGGGCTGAAAAATGGCCCACGACCCACACTCTCCAAGGCAAGACTGCACAGAAGATGCAGCTGTCACCAGACATCTGGGTGCTCAAGCCTGCTTAGGTACCATTTTCTTCCTCCTTCCCTTGCTGTTCCTGCTCTTCCTCCATCTCTCTCCGGCAGCGTTTTATAAGTCAGTGGCTGGGGGTCTAACAGCAATGCAGGCTGTCTCCACCTCTGGAGAGGAGGAGAGCCAGAGCACCCATGCGGCGGACAGAAAATCTTGCAGTTAGTTCCAGCCCCTCTGTTGTGGTAGCCACTTAACCTTGTTTTCTGAACCAATGGGCTGTTTTATTTCCTTCATGGTTCTGCGGCTGCTTTCTGTCTGTTTATATGGACATTTCAATAGAGGATTGAACTGAGTTCCACAGCTGGGTGTGGGGATTTTGGAGGATCTTATTTATTATTTATCAGAGGGTGGCCGTGTTAGTCTGGATCTGCAAAAACGGCAGAGTCCTGTGGCACCTTATAGACTAACAGACGTATTGGCGCATAAGCTTTCGTGGGTATTCACAGGACTCTTTGCCGCTTTTACTTATTTATCCTAACAGCACCTACAAGATCAGGGCCTCGTGGTGCTAGGGGCTGTACAAATATGTAGTGAGAGATTGTCCTTGCTGCCAAAGAGACAGGGCAGACAAAGGGTGGGAGGAGAATCCAGGGGAAATGATTTGGCTGAGGTCATAGAGCAGGCCAGTGTCTTAGCAAGGGATGGAACTCGGGTCTCCTGACTCCCAATGGAGAGAGGGCACTGGACTGGATCTGGCTGTGGTTTTTGGAGGAACAGGCTGTCTGGTAGGTGACCTTTGGTTACATGCTTGCCGCAGTGCATGTCAATGTTTCTGTAGTGTTTCCCCAGTTCAGAAGACTGTAGCTCCTGTCCACTGACACTGATTCCTTACAGGAATTCTCCAGCAGGTCCTATCCAGTGGATCCCCTTCCCCCACTCCCCATGGTGTGGGTCCCTCTCAGGGAAGGGGCCATATATGCTGCAGGGCTGAAACATGACTGACATACTCAGAGGAAAGGTTTCAGAGTAGCAGCCGTGTTAGTCTGTATTCGTAAAAAGAAAAGGAGTACTTGTGGCACCTTAGAGACTAACAAATTTATTAGAGCATAAGCTTTCGTGAGCTACAGCTCACTTCATCGGATGCATTTACAAATGCATCCGATGAAGTGAGCTGTAGCTCACAAAAGCTTATGCTCTAATAAATTTGTTAGTCTCTAAGGTGCCACAAGTACTCCTTTTCTTTTTACTCAGAGGAAAGGCTCCCTGATATATAGCCTTCACTAATCCCATGCTAACAACCTGTAGGGTCGTTAATCTTTTTCTATGAGTCTGTTGTCGCGAGCTCTACCTTTCCCCTCCTTGTTAATTACCACCACACACCATTTGTCTTGAGGCATTAATGCAGAATAAGCAGCTAACATAAAAAGCGTGATTCGCACCAGTGTAGAAGGGAAGGATCAACTCCATAGAAATCAATTCAGTCCCAGTGGTTTCAGATCAGAATTTGCCCCTGAATGTCTCTCTCCCCTGTCCCCCCCATCCCCCGCCTTCATTCCATTTATCATAGCTTTGTTCTAACGTTATCTGGGGTGGTGCGTTTAAATGGTATTAGACCACAACTTGCATTGACATCTGTTTCATCTTGACTTTGTAGTCTCATCTCCATTGTCTGTCTTGACCTTGTAATAATGAGATCACTGTGGCAATGCTCGGGCTGTGTTTAAGAGAATTAAGAATTAATAGTGCCATGAAGAACATGCTTGCTCCCCATGGGCTATTTCTCGCAGTCAGACATTGGGACCATTTCTAAGCATTTCTTTTAAATTGTGTTTTAACAAGAGCTGAGGGCAGACAGTGCCTTGCACTTTTTTGGCGCTTTCGTTCAGTGCTCTGCAAACACTATCCATTGTGCGGCTCCGCTCCCCAGTGAAACATCTCCTCCTCCTCTATCCCATTTTACGGCAGACAAGACACTGAAGTCCCTGATTCTGCAATGGGCTCGGTGTCCGCAAATCCAAGTGCTGGTTACAGAAACTCCGGATGCCAGGGAGGTTCTGCCTGGGCACCAGGCTTTGCTCTTGCAGAGCTCCTGGCAGAAATGGGGACTATGAGATTTACCCAAGATTATGCAGTGAGTCAGTGTTAGAATTGGGAATAAAAATCCATGTGTGTCTTGTTGTGATGTGCTTCAATCACAAGGTCATCTGGTAGGCAGCAGCGAGGGCAAAGAACTAGGAGGCAAGAGCCCTAGTTCTGTTCCCAGTTCTGCCACCAATCTGCTGCATGACCATGGGCACATCACTTCCTCTCTGTGTGTTTTGTTCCCCCCCCCCACTCTTTGTCTGTTTTGTTTATTTAGGCTATAAACCCTTTGTGGAAAGGGACTCGTTTGCTAGTATCTAGCGCAATGGCTTCCGCTCTCACCTGGGGCCTTTAGGTGCAGAATAAAAAGAAGATATACACTGATTTGATACATACACAGAGAGAGAAAAATCCATGAAAAATTTATCTCGGAAATCATATCAAGGTGCATACGGATTTGGCTTTATTTGATTTCCACTCTACATGTAAATGCTTTTGCCAAATGCTGTTTCTCGTCCCAAAATCTGATCAGGACAATGGAATATGTTTCCAGCAATGTTTTCCTTGCAAGATCCATTTTCTCATTTTAAGATAAAATCATTCCCATCTGCATATGTGACATCACTTCATAATCGCACCCATTTGCAGAATGTATCTCATCACAGGCAGAGCACTATAATTATTCATGCAAAATGCAAGGGGGAGATATGCTCGAGGAGCTAAAGTTCCTATTTACACAAATATTGAATTACTAGGAGGCAACAGGATGGTTGTTTTGTATCACTAGTTGCAAATCTGATAAAAACCTTGTAAATTACATGCTGAAACATACAATGCAGAATTGACCCACCCAGCGATGAGCTGTCTTGTGTTACCCTCTCCATTTATTTCCTGTTCCTGGTGCCTTTTAAAAAATGTCTAGTTAATGCTTTTCTCCCCAGTTGAAGCTAAATTTTAAAGCTAAGATGGGACAGATAACTAAGAGTCAGGACTCATGGGTTCTATTCCCAGTTCTGCAGTGGCCTAAGGCAAAGTGCTTAATTTCTCTAAGCCTCAGTTTATCCCTCTGTAAAATTGAGACATAGGAGGGTCAGGAGATGTAATACACCAAAACATGTTTGTTAAATGCTTTGAGATCTGTGGATATATAAGACGCTATACTAGCACCAAGTGTTGTTATAAAAGTTTTACATCCAGCTGGTAGGAACAAACACACTGGGCAGACACAAGGTCCATCTAGTATAGTATCCTGTTTCTGACAGGGGCTAGTGCCAGGTGCTACAGAGGAAGATGCAGGAAACCCCACAGTAGACAGATGTGGAATAATCTGTCCCCACGTTAGGGTGCATCCTGATTTCTAGTAGTTAGAGCTTGGTTTATGCCCTGAAGCATGCATACAACCTGGGAACGTTAGAAATGAGAGCGATACACTTCGGATGAGTCAGTTAGTTGCAGTGGCAAGTGTGTGTGTGTGTGTGTGTGTGTGTGTCTTTGTGTATTTGCTTTGGGACTGTCTGGTGTAGATATACTCAGAGTTTACTCTGAGGATCAAAAATTGCCAAAGGAGTGACTGGGAGTCCTGTAATCTGACTCAGACACCATTTCACTGCAACTGCAGATGGGAAATAAACCTGAGCAAGATGCAGGTTTTTCTTTCTGGTGAGCTCCTGCTGGTAAAGCAATAGCTGTGGAACTACCAGGCAGGGATATGTCAAAGTAAGTGTTATGGCAGGTGTGTGTTTTAGATAAACAATTTTGTGCCAATTAGCTGAACCCTTTATACACATGGCAAGTTGCCCATGTGGCTTTTGATGCTGCAAAGCATGCACCTGCTGCTCTAGTAGCCTTTACCAGAATTTGTATTGCTTCCCTGGGAGGACTGGCCTGTTGTTTTTGGTGGTGTTTTTTTTTTTTTTTTTTTTTTAAAGGGACATCTTAGCTGCATATTTATATGATGCCCTCTCTCTGTGAGCTGAGAGACCACTCTGATGAACTGGTTATTACTGATATCCTTGGTGATTCTTCCTTGCTGTGGAATTAATGCAAAGTGGTCATAATTGATAGACGGGAGACAGACTTAGTAGTTTGTTCATCAGGAACATGAGCTAGCAGCTACTGCTTCAGAGACATGTTTTAAGGGTTTGGAAATCTTTTTTTGATGACTGCTAAGAATGCTGCAAAGCAACCCCCAAAGGATCTGTAAAGGAAATTGACAACCAATGAAATGTCACACACAGCTGTGTTGGAAACCTTGTGTACTTGGCTATTTGAGATCAGGTTCAATAATGTAGGACTCACTGTATCTTAAACACCTGGGCCAAACTTTTCAAACCTGGTTCCTACAGTTAGGCTCCTAAACCCACTTAAATAAGTGGCCCGATTCCTTTTTTCAAAAGCGGTGATGGCCCCCTGCTCCCATGAACTTCCATTGGATATGTGGGTGTGCAGCATTTCTGAAAAACAGGCTGTTTATACTTAAGTGCCTCAATATTGATATGGAGCCTAACCTTAGACAACTGGTATGACACTTTTGGCCTTAGGGCCTCATCTAAAAGGAGCTGAGGATGTGGGGGCTCAGCACTCCTAAAAATCAGGACCTTGCTCTTTGTGTCTTTTAAATCTTTTTATCCTGATAGCTATTAATCTTCAAGCAGCATCATGGCTAATTAAACATTGAATTGGTTAATGGTAGGGGGGATGACTCGCATAATAGAAGGGAAAGAACTGGCATGTGTTGCTTGTTTACTCTTTTTGACTCACCCTAAAATTTCTGCTTTCTGCACTCTGGTAATGAAGCATATTCTAGGTTGGGCTGGAAAAATATTTGATGACTGCTTGCACTGTTTCATTTTCTCTGGCATTCTGTTGCTGGGGTTTAGTTTACAAATGTTCCCTGCTCTGAATCTCTGACCACGGTGAGCTGTCCGTGGTGCTGAATGCTAATGAGCTCGAGATTTCTGCCCAGGAGGAATCATAGAAACCATAGAAAGAAAAGGAGGACTTGTGGCACCTTAGAGACTAACAAATTTATTGGAGCATAAGCTTTTGTGAGCTACAGCTCACTTCATAGAATCAGAGAACTGGAAGGGACCTTGAGAGGTGATCTAGTCCAATTCCCTGCACTCATGGTAGGACTAAGTTTTATCCAGACCGTCCCTGACAGGTGTTTGTCCAACCTGCTCTTAAAAATCTCCAATGATGGAGATTCCACAGCCTCCCTAGGCAATTTATTCCAGTGCTTAACTACCCTGACAGTTAGGAAGTTTTTTCTAATGTCCAACCTAAACCTCCCTTGCTCCAATTTAAGCTTCTTGTCCTATCCTCAGAGGTTAAGAAGAACAATTTTTCTCCCTCCTCCTTGTAACAACCTTTTATGTACTTGAAAACTGTTCTCGTGTCCCCTTTGAGTCTTCTCTTTTCCAGACTAAACAAACCCAATTTTTTCAATCTGCCCTCATAGGTCATGTTTTCTAGACCTTTAAGCATTTGTGTTGCTTTTCTCTGGACTTTCTCCAATTTGTCCACATCTTTCCTGAAACATGGCGTCCTGAACTGGACACAATACTCCAGTTGAGGTCCAATCAGCACGGAGTAGAGCGGAAGAATTACTTCTCATGTCTTGCTTACAGCACTCCTGCTAATACATCCTAGAAGTAGTGCTTGTAGGGGGAATGGGGATGATCTGACTGTTTGCCCTGTTGTTGTTGCATCTGCAGTCTTGAAATTACAGTGGCAAAATTAAAAAGGATTAGTGCAAACTTCTGCAGCAGGCTTCTGTGCCGAGGGAGTTGAGAACTCTTAAGCTTCTGGGACAAGTAACTCCCTTACCACTGGCATTGGCAGTGCTGTTGTTATTTACGATTTGTATTGGGGTAGTGCTGCTGTCATGGGCCGGGACCTCATTGTGTTAGGTGTTGTGCAAACACAGCAAAAAAGCACAGGCCCTGTCCCACAGAATTTACAATCCATTCTCTTCATAATCTTGTATTCTCTCCTGAGCGTTGGGTTTCTGTTAGGTCAGGGAGCAGGATGCCTAATGGAAGAGGTGCCCAGAATTTACATGCTCATATCCCATCTTTAATTGCTTTTAAAACTATTTTTTCAGTAGTGTGGAATGGATTCCTCCTTCCACATGCTCACTTTTTCCCTGAGGAATACTTACTAACTTGGCTTTACCCATCTCTGCTATGCAATTACACACGATAGCTCTTCTGAAAACACAGTAAGTGATCAGGGCTGGTTTGTCAGTCTCAGTGGGCCATATTTGGCCCTGATTCCCATGGGGTTGCAATGTGGAGAATTTTTCCCAGTGTGTCTAGATTTATTCTCTCCATTTTTCACAGATCTGCTTGGCTAATGCCCACTGGGACTTGCAGTGTAAACAGGGGTCAGTTTACAATGAGCCCTCAGCTGCGCACCTGGTTCTGCCACTGATTCATTACCTGACCTTGGGTGAGTCCCTGAACCTCTCTGGGCCAAACTTTCCTTCGAAAGAGCTCTACTTCCAGTTAGGCACCTGAATTGGTGGCCAGATTCTCCCAAGAGCCCCATACATTGGGTGCTGGGCAGCTCTGACCAACTCATTAGGTGCCTAAATGGGGGAGAAGCAGTTTTGAAAATCTGCCTCCAGTTGTGGGTGCTGAGCCCTTGGCAATCTGGCCGTGAGCTACGTTGGGGGATCTGCCCCTCTGTTCCCCCCCCCCCCCCATCAAATGGCATTATGTTCCCTTCCTCCCCGGGGTGCTGTTAGACTCAATGAATTCTCTGTAAAGCACTTAAAGACTGGCTCTGAAGTATTACGATGGGAGTTCTGTTCCCGGCCAGTAGCGCAAGATATTGCCCCCTCCATCTCTATCCTCGCAGAGGACTTCTTCCTTCAGTCTATCAGCCGTTTCATTCGCCCCAGACCTTCCACCTCTCAGCTACACCCCCAAGGGCCAGCCTGGTCTGCCAGTGCCACTGCAGCTCTCTAAATACTCGGTTTGCAAGAGATTTTCCATTGCCTCCATCACTCGCCTCGTGTCCAGGCCAGCGAACACTGTGGGGCCTCTTGGTGTTGTGTGAACGGGGCTGGCTGCCGGCGACCCTGAGCGTTGGCGCCAAGTGGCTGAGCACGCCTAGAAAGCAGGCCAGAGGCAGACAGACCCCGTAGCGGAGGCAAGGATAGAAAGTTTTGCTTCGGCTGGTCCCCTGGAATCCTGAGCATTTGCCCCAAACTCGCCAGGCAGAGCTACCCTTGAGAGTCTTCGGGGTGTTTTTGGATCTAGCCTGCAGAATTGGGGGCAAGGGGGCTAGATGGCTTGTGCAGTTGTTAATGGATTTGGGGGGTCTTTCACCTCCATCGGTCTCCCCCTACTCCAGCGTTCCCTGAACTCGAGTCCCCCCTGGGACTTTGAAGAGGGAAGGGGGGTGGTCTTGCGGTTAAGGTGCGACATAGGAATTTGGGAGACCTGGGTTCGCTTCCCTTTTTCTGCCTCAGGTGTCTGTTGGTAGAATGGGGATAATACCCGAGTCGCGGGACTACCTTCACTCATGAGGCACTCGGATACTATGATGTCTGGGTAGCTGGAATCCCAACCACCTACTCGCTCCCTGAGGGGGTCCTGGTGGAGTTCTCTTGCCACCCGTCGCTACCTCTTTGACTGGCCAGAGGGGGACCCTGAGACACGGAGAGATGAGGTGACTTGCTCAAGGTCATACAGGAAGGCTGTGGCAGAGCTGGGAATAGAACCCAGCACAAAGCCACTAGACCGTACTGCCTCTCTCTCCTCTCCGCTGTGTCTGTTCCCTCTGCAGCCTCTGGGGATAATTGAAGGGTACCTTGGACATGCACCCCTCGCTGTGCTCTGAAGTCATAATTGTGCAGCGGTGACATCACTAACTGTTGCCTTGGTAACGGCTCAGGTGCAGGCTGTCACTGGAGAAAGGTCAGGAGGCTGGCTGCAAAAGGAAGGCTGCTTTCCCCTTTGAAAGATGCAGGTTTAACTCTATTCATGTGCCAGCCTTTATGGAGGCGGGGGGGGGGGAAGAGAGCCAGCCCCCCTCCCCCAAATATACACTAGCTCCTCAGCCAGCAGTGACCATGTATCCGTCTGCTCCCCCTCTCTGGGTTTTCAGTGGCTTGCGCCTGCCTTTGCTTCGGTCCTGCGGCTTTGAGACCTTTTGTGCGGCGAGGTGCCCCCAGGAACTGCACGGATAAATTGCCAACTTTAGCTGAAGTGATGACGTCCCTGCCGTCTCCCGTGTAGAAAACGAGGGTTGTCGGAGCCGCAGCACCACCCGCGGCGGCAAAAAACGCATCCCGGCCCCGTGTCGTTATCTTATCGAGCAGGGTATCTGGTGCACGGGGGACCAGAGGCTGGGAATTAGCCAACACAGCCAATTGCTCAGAGACCCCCTGAGGTTAGACAGAGGGCCCACTGGCTGCCTTCCTTGATTTGGAGAGAGAAGGGCGTGCCAGGGTTTTTCTTTAGCATCGGCCTGTTAAACCCGCAGCGTTCTCTCTGTGCGCCCCCCCCCCCGCAGACACATGATTGCTCTGCTGCAAGGGGTTGGCGCGTTCCCTGAGCGGGTGAGCACCATGTTAACGAGGAGGCAGGAGCAGCATGCTGATGTTAGGATGGGGCTGTGGGTCTCTGCTTTGACCTTGCAGGCTCCTGGGAAAGGTCGTTGCTGACCTGAAGGTGCAGGGAAGGGCCAGGGGATTTGGGGATGGGTAGAAAACACACTGGGGAGGCGAGAGTAGACTTTCCCCCCCCCCACCTTAATCTACCTGCCTCCCTCTGTCCAACAGGGATTGCAAGAAGCATTGACTTAAGCTGCAGTTGTACGTGATTCAAACCAGCGTTTGCCCAGCCTCTCTCTGGAGGAAAAACACCTGAATAAATTGCCACGCAACACGCCAGCCCATGCCGCTGTCAGCATTGTGTCCACGAGGGGCCACGCAGTCCCTGAGAGAGCGAGCGAGGCTCACTTTCCCCCCTTCTATGTGGAACTGGGGGGAGGCTGTGGGGAGATGGGGTTTCTGGAGTCAGTTCTGGAGAGTTTCCACCTCTCGGCCCTGAATGGCTCTGGGTCAGAGGGCCCCGATCTGGCAGGAAGCTGTTTGTTCTCGGAAGGAAGCGCTCTCAAGGGGTTAGAGCAGGAGACTGGGAGTCAGGACTCCTGGGTTCTATTCCCAGCTCCAGCTGATCCAGCACCCTGAATGTGCACAGACCTAGCATTAGAAATTCCACGCTCTGAGGGGCAGGGGGGCCCTGCAGACACCCCCACCACCGGTGACCTCATCCAGCCCTTGGACTGCATGTATTTGCATTCAGGCCCTACACCAGACTAGCACAGAGCCACATGAAGAGGAGGGTGGAGGAAGGGAGGAGAAGGGGGGGCAGGTTCCAGAGAGCTGGGTTTGGGGCAGGAGGGACGAGACACATGGGGAAGCTTTTCCCAGCAGCCTGACAGCAACTACAAGGTAGGGAGCGGGGGCAAGGGAGAGCAGAGGGAAGTGGGATGAGGGCTTGTCTGGTGTCAAGGCACCACATGGCATGGTGCCCATTGTGCCTAAATGCTGCCGTCAGACCACCCCTTCGGGGCAGAGCTGGCAAATCAACCCTTTATGTGGTGACTCTCCACCCTGTGCTGCTTGGAGCCCCAACTGGAAGTCTATTTCTGCAGGGCTCAGGAGCTCCCTTCACATGGGAGATGCCTCCTCCCCTGGCAAGGGAGAGCTCCAGCTGCTTCTCCCCCTGCACGGCCTTCCACACCCACTTCCCAGGAAGGTCCTGCCTGCAGGAGGCTGTTGTGGGGATGGGCCGGGGTGGGGGACCACAGTAAACCAAGAGGGAACCCAGAGGGCTTGTTGGTGATGTCTCCTTCTGCTCTGCCTCTCCAGGTTCTACTGGGACTTCACGATGCTTCTCTTCATGGTGGGCAACCTCATAATCATCCCGGTGGGCATCACCTTCTTCAAGGAGGAGACGACGGCCCCCTGGATAGTCTTCAATGTGGTCTCTGACACGTTCTTCCTCATGGACCTGGTGCTGAACTTCCGCACGGGGATAGTCATCGAGGACAACACGGATATCATCCTGGACCCGGAGAGGATTAAGAAGAAGTACCTGAAGACCTGGTTTGTGGTGGATTTTGTCTCCTCCATCCCTGTGGATTATATTTTCCTCATCGTGGAGAAGGGCATTGATTCGGAGGTGTACAAAACGGCCCGGGCCCTCCGCATTGTCCGCTTCACCAAGATCCTCAGTCTTCTGCGTCTGCTGCGCCTCTCCCGGCTCATCCGTTACATCCACCAGTGGGAAGAGGTAAGAGGCATCTCTCGGCCCGGTGGCCTTTGGGCACCTGCCTGCCTCGGAGGCCAGCTAGGCTGCATTCCCTTCCTCCGTCCGAGCACGGGCAGCTTCTTCTGGCGCGCTCGCCCCGAGTCCAAAGGGCTGAGATGAAGGAATTCAGGCCCCTCAGCTCGAGGGGATGGCTAAGTATGGGTGAGTTACGGCTCAGTAGCCAAAGGTGCTGGTTGCTTAGAACGCCAGTCGAAGAGCCCTGTGCCATCAGCCCCTTTGCAAAGCAGGTCCTTGCTGCCAAACGTCCCGTGGGTTTTGTTGTTGTGGGCCCCTGCCTGCTAGGAGTGGACCGAAACTTGGCAAACTCATTTCACACAGGCCACCAAATTGCCGTCAGATGGTGATGACTGGTTGCCACTAGTACAACTGTCCTGGCCTGGATTTTCTTGTCATCATAAGATTCGATTCCCATTATTACTAATTTATTGTCTCGCTGGCTCAAAGTGCTTTACAACCCTAAGCTAAGTCTCCTGGTATCCCTGGCGGTGCCCCCCATAGCTGGGAAAACTGAGGCACGTGCACCGAATGACTTGCTCGAGGTCATCCAGGGAAGACGTTGTCAGAGCTGGGAATAGAACCCAGGAATCCTGACTTCTGGTCTCCTGCTCTAACTCCTAGAGCGCACTCCTGCCTTCATTCAGCTTGTGGCCCGCCTGGATTATTGTTAAGCCCCTACCACCCCGCCCATGTACTACCCCTGCATCTCCTCCTGCTCCCTGCACCCCACCCCCGAGAGATGGCATGGTTGGGGACACCAATCTATTAAGGGTGCCAGCCTGAATAGCCAGCTCCTCCCCAGCTTGAGAGGCTGGTGACAGTGGTGGGGGGGGTGGTTAGGGTGTGTATCATTGCCCCTCCCCCCTTTCCGGCCCCGGGCTGAGCGTCACCCAGCTGACAAACCCTTTGTTGTGCTCGCCAGCTAAGCAGGAAGCTAAGCTTGCAGGCACCTGCCCCTGTGGATCCGTATCTGTGACCGGTGTGGGAGGGAGTTGGGCCGTGGTTAGCTGAGGCGTACATTGCAACTGTGTGTGTGTGTGTGTGTGTGTGTGTGTGTGTGTGTGAGTGGTGTCTTTTGAGGCTCCCTTTGAATTGGGCAGGCCCGTCCTTCCAATGGAGGCCAGCCCTCGATCAGCTCTGGGAGAGGATCGCATCCCGCAGCCCGGGTCATGGTTCAGGACTCCGCTGCGCTAGGCGCTGTACAAACAAAACCAGTTCCTGCCCCAAAGAACTGACAGTCTAATACACAGGTGTCTGCAGCACATGTGTGGATTCAGTGTGCTGTGTGCGCACACACAGGGGGATGCGAGTACCTCCAGGATTGTGTATCTGATAAGTGTGCGCTGTGCATTTGTGTGCCTAGAGATGTGAACGGACATCTGTGTGTGGCTGAGCGTGTGTCTAGGCACAAGGGTTTGTGCGTGCACATTCACACCCTCGTGCACAGAGACAGCGTGGACTAGTGAACTGGAGCACGGAGCACCATTGCAACTGACTCGACTTTGAGCAAATCCCTTCCCGCTCCCTGCCTCAGTTTCCCCTTCTGTAAAACGGGCCTTCTCACAAAGACGGTTGGGAGGATTCGTTGTTGTGTTTTCTTGCCTCCATAGCACTTAAGTGCCTGCAAAGCACTGTGTAAGTGCTAAGGAACATGCTACAGGGCGAGAGACTGTATATGCAGGTGTTGGGGGCAGGTGAGGGTTGGGCGTGTAGCTGTGTGGCTAGGGGTGTAGCGGTAAAAAAAGAAGTGGGTAAACTACACTAAACCCCGTAGTCTCCATTTGAGAAGTAGGAAAACTCCCTTACCCTCATCTATGCTGCCGAGGTGGTGGGCGGTGTGTTATGTACACCTGGGGCTGTGTGGGTGAGCTGGGGTATGCCTCTGCCTGCATGCGCAGTGTGTGTAGCAGTTGCCTCTGTGTGTGGTGTGTGTAGCCAGTTGCCAGTGTGGTATATCTGTTGCCGGTGTGTGTACTTTGTGATTGTGTGTACTGATTGCCTGTGTGTGTACTGTTTTGCTGGTGTGTGTGTGTGTGTGTGTGTGTGTGTGTGTATCAGTTGCCTTTGTGTGGTGTGTGTACTGGTTGCTGGTCTGTGTAGCAGTAGCCTCTCTCTCTGTGTGGTGGGGTGCATATCAGTTGCTTTTGTGTGATGTGTGTACTGTTGCCGGTGTGCGTGGCGGTAGCCTTGGGGTGTGTGTGTGTGTGTGTGTGTGTGTGTGTAGCAGTAGCCTCTCTGTGTGTGGCGGGTTGTGTACCAGTTGCTGGCGTGTGTGGCGTGTACCGTTGCTGGTGTGTGTAGTAATAGCCTCTCTTTGTGTGTGGCAGGGTGAGCATCAGTTGCCGTCTCGTGTCGGTTTGAGTTTCCTGACCGCTCTGCAGCTCGGGTGTTGCAGCACTGGTGGCTGCGGGGGGAGCGCCGTCTGTGCGACGGGGAGCAGGGCCCATCGCCCGCTGCTCCCTGAGCTGGCACAGGACCGAGGTGGGCCGTGAACTGCCTGCAGCTCCTTGGCGTCTCTCGCCCTTTGCTGCTCTCTCTGGGGAGCCAGCGGGTGAGGGAACGCTGGGTGCGAAGGCAGCGCCAGCACCCGTCTCCTCGCGGGGAACGGCTCTGAGCGGCAGCGGGGATGGGATTGACTAATCGCTCTGCCACCCAGGCAGCGCTGAGAGGATCTGCAGTGCGGAGGCTGGGCACGGTGACCTCAGCTCGGGAGAGAGGAGCCCGACCCCCCTGGGCTCTCCCCGGCCACTCCTCTCCACTGCAGTCCAGCCTGGCGAGGTCGGGGCCTCTGGGCTGGAGTTTTGCAGCTGGCAGCTCCAGGGCCCGAGGCCGCGTCTAGCACAGAGAAGCTGACCGACCGGAAGGTCACGGCCATCCAGGGCTGCAAACCACCAGCCTCGGCCTATCTAAACAGGAGCCAAGTGCTGGGGTAGCACCACCCGGCGGGTGGCCTTCTCTCTGCCCCTGCTGGGTGGTGATTTTGGCAGGGGGCGGGGGATGCTAATAAACGGTTAGGACTTGGGAGTTCCTGGCTCCTGGGGCTGCCTTCTGGAAGTCGGGCCCTGGCCCTCCCCCTGACGGGACTGATTGAAATGCCTAGCTCTGTGCTGGCTGAGCCCAGCCCCCTTGCTTCACCCCAAAAATCTCCATGCACAGGGGGCTGCTTTGTCCCTAAATTCCCTCATCTCTTCCCATCCGAAGATGGCCTCTCAAAACCATCCCCATCTGCCTCGCTGCTAGCAGGAAGGGGAGTGAGCGCCCCAGACTCCTTGGCAGGGGCCTGCCTCAGTCGCCCTGGACTCTCCTTTCTCTTCCGGGCTCCCTGCCTGGCTCCTGATCGCCTTGTGGAGAGACAGGTTTGCTGGGCCTCATCCCAGACTTTAGGAGGAGTTTTCCCATGACCCAGAGCCAGCCACCCGCTCTCAGCTCTGCTCCACGGACGCCCGACACTTGGCTCTGGGAAGGGAGCCTTGTCAAAGTCCTACAAGGATGGTGCCACCTACACTATGCCTGGCTGTCTTCTGCCTAGGTGACCCCAAATGCTCCCCCCACACACATACCTGTGACACCCCACCCCCACACACAGCCTCACTGAGACTGGCTGTCAGTGGCTGATTAGCATGGCCCAGGCATTTAAACTCCATCAGAGTAGCGGATGTGTCTGTGCAAGTCTGTGCACATCCAGCCGTGTTTTCACGCACGTCTGTCTGCCTCCCATCAGGGTTGGTGCTTATGCTCCATGTTCACAGTGGCATCTGAATTGGGGATTTCCTGGCAATGGGATCTGGGTCTAAAGGGAGTTGGAACAGGGGGCCAGTGGGGGCCCCAATGGTCAGAGCCCAGAGCGAGGAGCTGCCAGGTTCTAAACCTGACTCTGGCCCAACTCTTGGGCCAAACTGCATCAGTTGTGCCGCTTTTCTGTGCCTCAGTTTCCCCACCTGTAATATAGGGATGGCATTTACCTAATCCTTAAACCCTCTCTGGGTGGCAATGGGGACAAGGGATCGGACACTTAGAATCCTTCCCCGGCACACTGCAGAGCAGAGACTGAGACACATCACAGTGATGGGGTCTTTGAATCCGAGGGAACTTTGGAATGATTGGGGCCAGCAGAAACCATCCTGCAGTTTGCTGGCTGTGATGTCGCATCTGATGTCATAAGCATGATGTCACAGGCTGTGGGTGTGACAAGGCCAGGAGCAGGGATGGTCTCACCTGACCCTTGCCCAGAGGGAGCTCACCAATTCCTTGCTGGGGTTGGGCAGGGATTGGGATCCAAGTGGCATCCCCTGCCCTAAAGGGAGATTGGGATTTGGGGGTCGCACCCAGCTCTGAGGGCAGCATGGGCTTCTGGGTTTGCTTTCTGCTAAACCTGGCCCACACAAGGGGCCCTGGGTTGGGTTGCTGCTGGAACGCTCGGCAGGGGACCCAAAAAGCCCGTGCTGCCCCGATAAGAAGCTGTCCCATGCTGCCTGCTGCAGGTTTCTGTGCTGCAAGGAATCCCGCCAGGGAAGCGCCGCTCACACTGGATCAGAGCTGGCAGCCCGCTCACTGCCGTCGAGTCCTGTCAGCGAGGAGAGTGGCCCTGCACCGTTACCCAACTCAATAGGGGGAGAGCACAGTGCTGTCATTCCCTTGTCTCTGTTAGATGCGCGAAACTCCTTCTGCGTAAGCACAGGGTCTGTGGGACCCCCTGGTGCCCATAGCTCCGGGGAGCTGCTTCCCTACACCTGATGGGCAGGGGAGCTGATGCTGACACATGCAGGGCTACAGAGCGGATTCAGCTTCTTGCTTTGGGCCTCACTTTTGTGCCGTCATCCACCGTCTCTCCCATCCTGCCCCTCCCCCTGAGTCCCTGCACGGGGGCTCAGGGGGGTGTAGTACAGGGGCTCTCACCCTTTCCACACTCCTGTCCCCCTTTCAGGAGTCTGATTCATTTTGCGTAGCCCAAGTTTCACCTCACTTAAAAACAACTTGCTGACAAAATCAGCCATAAAAATATGAAAGTGTCACAGCACATTGTGATTGAAAAATGGCTGGGTTTCTTACTTCTACCATATAATTATAAAATCAATCGATTGGAATATAAATACTGTACTTACATTTCAGTGTACAGTACACAGAGCCGTGTATACAAGTCAATGGTTGAAATTTTAATTTGTGCTGACTGGGCTAGTGCTTTTTATTTAGTCTGTTGTAAGACTAGACAAATCTCTAGCTAAGTGGATGTACTACTCCTTGGAAGATCTCTGCGCATCCCCAGGGCTATGAGTACCCCTGGTTGAGAACCACTGGGTAGTACATAAGAATTGGGTAATATCCCTTTCAATAGTTTGGGAGCCTTCAAGGGGGGCTTTCCTCTACTTCAAGCCCCCAGCTAACGAGCTGAAACCGGGGAGAAAGGAAGATTCCTTATCTCTGCTTACAGCTGAGGAGCTGAGGCCCAGAGAGAGAAGGGGACTGGCCCAAGGGAGTTGGTGTCCGAGCTGGGAACTGAACCCCCATCTCCTGGATCCCCTGTTCCTTAACCTGGCAGGAGCATGACAGCAGGACCCAGCCTCGGCCGGCAGCACTAGCTGCTCTGTTAGCTCTTTCCCATCTCTTCCGTCTGTAATTCCTTCCCCTCCTGTCAGTGTCATGCATGGATGCAGCAGCCCTGCCTGTGGCCAGCTCCCTCCCCGTCAAATAGCTCCTATTAATAACCATGGCGGGCGGCCCTTTGCAATAAATGGTTTAATTTCGTGCCACCTGCTTCCTTCCTTCTGAGCGGGGACGTCTAAACTGCTGTTTTTAGCCCGGTAGTGTGAGCCCCGCAAGTCCGAGTCAGTTGACCCAGGCTGTGAGACATGCTGCCATGTTTTGTGGGGGGGGAGTGGGAGGCTTGGTTACCTGCAGTGTACCCATGTCCTTCAGCAGGGAAGTCAATCCCCTGCGTGCTGTGTGAGCATGGTCCGCCCACGTGCCATTCTGAAAGCTGAGCCCTGACAACCAGAGACTGCCCCTGCCCCGTGCTATGTTAAAGGCCTTCATTCGTCCCTCTCCCCTCCTGTGTCTCTCCCCGCCCAGACTCATCCTTCCTCTCCTTGGATGACCCAGTGTCATACTTTAAACGTCAACACGTCATTATCGTCGTCACCCTTGGAAACAAAGGACCATTCCCACCTCAGAGCAGTTGTTTCAGGCTCTCTGCAAACTCATGCAGATGCTGCTGCAGTGCTCCCATGTGGGGCGTGTTTACAAGGTTTACTGTAACAGGTAGTGACTTGGGGGTTTTTACTGAAAGCTTGGATAATGGCCAACAATTGAGAGGTTTGTCCTTGCCCCCCGCCCTCCGTTTAAACACACGCCCACTGGGACATGCTGGCCTACCCCAGGCCCTGCTGTGGACACTCAGCGGTATCTCTGTTGTCAGAGACTCCCTGGATTGTCTCCTCTCGCAGTGCAGAGTAGCGTTCCCTCTGCTCCCCCAGTCCTGCCAGCAGGTGTGTGGGCTCAGATTCCACAGGGCTGGGCTGTGGTGTAAGAACCTAGATAGAAAATGTGCCTCCCCTGGCTTCTCCCGGAGGTGCCCTTGTGGGGGTATGGCCGGCATCGGTTTCAGAGTGGTCTGTGTACCATAGTCCCCAGCTGTGCCCAGGCCCACCAGGTGCCTGATGCCCCGGAGGTGGGCATCTCCCGCTGTTAATATTTCATATGTGGCTGTTAAAAGCCTGTATCAAGCCGCTGATGAGAGATCGCAGAGCCAGTTGAGGAGGGATGGCTCCAGGGACCAGCCCTGCAGCGGTGGGATGGGGGTGCCAGGCTCACTCACTAGTGATATCGGGGGGGGGGGAAGGAGGGGAGGGCTGCCTTGGTCTGGGCATTAAACTAGGTAGAGGCGAGTGAGAGGATTTGAAGCACATTTAATATCTCCCTTCTGGCGTCTTTGAAACTGTGCAAGATGCTGGGTGCAGGGCAGATGTGGGTTGGGAAATAATGGAAAAATCCCCTCATCTGGGTGTGCTATGGAGAAGCGTTAGCTGAGATCTGAGCCGCAGGATCCTCCTTAAAGAAAAGGAGTACTTGTGGCACCTTAGAGACTAACAAATTTATTAGAGCATAAGCTTTTGTGAGCTACAGCTCACTTCATGCGGTTCCTGGAGATGGGGGAGTTTTACCCTCGAGCTGCGGGGAGACCATGCTATGAAATACCCATAACAACCCCCCCCACACACACACGTGTTCCTTCCTGTTTGTTGCCTCCTGGCTCCTATCTTCCGAGTTTATTGACATGCATGTTTCACACTGTCAAGGCCCCTGCAGAAGTAAGCCTGGACTGTCTCCTCTCCCACCCCGACCTCCCCCTGGTTCTAACCACCGGATCACGTCACTGGTGATAAAGGGGCGGTAAACTCATGATGCTTTCAAGCTGGGGACTTTGTCGTGACACAGTGTAAGCTAATAAGAGTCGCTCTGAGCTAAGGAACAAGTGTTTAAATTCCTGTGCCCCACGCCATGAGTCATTGGCACGGGTGAGTTCCCCATGTACTGTCACGTGGCTATGGACAGTCCTGGGTAAAATGGTCAGTCCTGTCCCATATCCTGATTCAGGCAGGGGCAATGCTGGATCCAACAGGGGAAGCATGTAGGAATTGCTAGGATGCACCCAATGCTGGGGAGGAACAGGGGTAAGCGTTCACAGCACCAGCCCAAGTGTTCTGGCTTGTATTCTCAGCTCAGCCCCTGATGTGCTGTGTGACCTTGGATGTGTTGCATCCCCTGCTCTGCACCCCCTCTGTAGTACGAGAAGGAGGAAGAGGATGGTCTGGTGACTACAGCACAAGGCTGGTAGGCAGGACTCCCGGGGTCCAGTCCCAGCTGACTTTCTGCCAGTTGCTACTGACTTGCTATGTGACAGTGGGCACGTCCTTGCTCTGTGCCTCAGTTTCCCAATCTGTGGAACAGGGCTAAAATTGGGGGAGGGGTATTGGGAAGCTTAATTGCTCCCTGTTTGTCAATTGCTTTGAGAGCCTCAGCCAGGTGGTGCCTTACAAAGTGTCACGTATTATAAAAGCCCCAGGCAGGAGAGGAACCTGTCTCATTGGCCTTGGAAACAGAAGCCCAGTGGGATTCAGCAGCCAGGCAGCTGCACTGAGTTTCCACTTTGCCAGGGTGCTCTGAGCAAGGGGTGGGCTGGTGCCCCTAGGAGTGGCATCCCCAATGCGGCCCTGTCCCATCTGCTCCACTCGGGAGGAGGGAGTTTGACCACCAGTGGGAAAGGGCTGCTGCCGGAGAGGGCCAAGGCTGGATCTGCTGTGCCCTGCCCAGCCCCCGGTGTTTGAGGAGGAGGGAAGCTGAGCTGAGCTGCTCCTTCAGTGAGAGTGAAACGCAAAGCAGCTTTGCTGAGAGAACCCCAGATCTGTCCGCTCGAGAGGCTAAAACCCTCTGTGATGCCTCCCATCTTAACCGTAGGCATGGGCCCGAGAGAGGACGGGTGGCTCTGTGTCTAGCCCCTGGGAGACCCGGGTCCAATTCTCTGCTCTGCCCCGGGCTTCTTTGGGCAAGTCACCGAAGGCCCAGTGCTCCAAAATTGCTACATCCCTTTGCAGGTCTGAGCCATCTGTGAAATGGGGTTAACAGCCGTTCCCTACTCCCAGAGCTGCTGTGACGATCAGTGCGTTAACAACTGTGAGATGCATCCTAGGTACACTCTTGGGTGTGAAACCCAAGTCAGTCTTAGGTCCTGATCCATGTGGGCAGGCCCCTGTGTGGAGCCGGCTGGGGGCCTCAGTCATACCCAGTGATCCCCCAGTCAGCCTGGCCCAGGTTTTATCCTCTGAGCTTGGCAGGATGCAGGCTCTTTGAAACCCCGTGCCTGCACTGTGCGAAAGGTTGGTCCACCCCTTTCCTCTTCTAGCCTGCTCAGGTCTCCTCCCAAAGTGACTCACTCACTGCTCACAATCGCTCTTTAGCAAACGCAGATTTAGGCACCCGGCCTGCATCTTCCCAGCAAGCCGAAGGATGCCCATTCACGTGGGCGTGGGTCCATTTCTAGCTCTCATTGATAAAATTGTGCTAATTATCTTTCCCCGTGCTTGGCAAATGCAACCTCATTCTCGCAGAGCCCTGGCAAGGCAGGAGATGCTGTTATCCCTGTGGGAAAGGGGGGGAAACTGAGGCAGGCTAGTGGCCACACTCCGAAAGTGGTATATGTTTTTAGCGTCCAACTGGAGAGGGTTGGGGGCTGATTTTCAGAGCGCCCACAACTCCTGGCAACTTCCACTGCAGCAGGGACAGCTCAGCGTGATGTGTTAAAGTCAGGCCCTAGCATGAGCTGGATTCCCAAATGAAAGGTGGTGCTGGAAAGTGGTGGCTGAAATGATGTGCCCCAGGTCTTCAAAGTGGGGGGCGCTGTTGCGTTACAACGGAGGATCCCAGCACCCCGGGGTCTGCTCACACCGCTGGCCCCTGCCTCGCGCTCAGGTTAAAACTTGTGTGCAGCCTGCCTCCCAGAGGGTGGCCGGTGATGCTGCAGGCTCTGCATTTCTAGGTACTGAGCTCTTAACTATCCCTAACGGGACAGTAACATAAGGTCTGTCTATGCAAGGTGCAGATTTCAGCTGGTCTAAGCTTACAGCGCTCGGGGTAAGAAAAATCCATCGCTCGGGGAGTTTGTGTGGTTATAGCACAACCCCTTTTATAGGTTTTTATAGCTTTTTGTAGGTTGCGTCTACACTACAGGGTTATGCCAGCATAGCAAAGAGCTGCTTCTTTTTCTCCTGAGACCTGCTACCATGAGCCCCCCCCGACCCTCCGGCTCACCTGGTGTGAGAGGGGAAATTCAATCCCCTGGCTTTTTCCACCCCGTTCCAATGATCTGGGGGTAGGGGGGCGGGGAGCGAGCTTTGCTGTGGGATTAACTTGCTGGGACTTGGGCCCACAGCAGCTGGCTAACCACAGCCCGTGGGGGCTGCTAGCAGAGTCCCCTGGTGGTGCGACTCTCGCATATTCTCATCACCAGCCCTGTTATCCCCCAGCACCGAAATTAACCAGTGAATTTCCACGCCAGAGGTCTGATTCCTTCCTGGTACTCAGTCACACCTGGTTATGTTCCGGGAGTTACACCACAAATGATTCTAGCTCAGCGCTGAGCATCCGCCTCCATATCAGTGTCCCCTGCTGGCCTGTTCTGTTAGAGACTCCCCAACCGCCACCCTCCAAAGCAAACTTCCCTATGCTTTGGGCCTTTCAGGATTCGAACCTGGAGCCAGACAGGCCGCTCGAATTTCAGCCCCGTGTGTCTAACAGGCCGAATAGGATCCTAACAGCCCTGAGGGTGGAAATCTGGCTCTGATTTTGCACCATCTCTGTTGTCAATGAGGCTGGTACTCGGATGGCATCATTTCCTTCCCTCCCCGCCCCCCCTGCACATGCCCTGATTTCAGGGTGGCCTTGGCCAGGCCACGGGGGTGGGGGAAGGAGAGGAAAGGGTCAGTCTGGTGTTTTGGTGGATGGGCTCCTCTGTTTGATTTGCCAGGCCTATGGGGTGAAAAGCATGTTGAAATGGGGTTGGGAATGGGGGGAGATCCAAGTGCTTTGTGTCCTGTTCAGTTTGGGGGAGCTCTGGGTGTGCCCCTGAGGGGTCATGGGGGTGGGGTAAATCCATCCATAACATAACTCAAATGGAGTCATTGGAGTAGTTGTTAGTAGTAGAGAGGCGATGTGACTCCCTAGGTTAGGGCCCCTGGATTCTATTCCTCTCACCAGCTAGGACACCTAGGTACTACTCCTGCTGGCTGAGCTTTGGCAAGTGACCTCTCCCCGTGCCTCAGTTTCTCCATCCATACAATGGGGTAATGACCCTCCTTTGGAAAGTGTTGTGAGATCTATGGGTGGAAAGTGCGAAGTGGTATCATTATTGAGGGCCCGGTACAAACATACAGGGAGATACGATGCTTGCAGTCTAGTGTTACCCCAGAGACCGATGTATTTAATCCTGTGCTGTCCGCACACCTTTAATCCATCAAGAGCCCATGGTACTGGAAGGGGAAGTGGCTGCAAGAGAGCACATCTTCCATAAACTCCGTGATTCATCCCTTCTAGACAGCAGAGTTTACAGGCTGGAGAAAGAGGCAGGGTGGCCTAGTGGCTGAGACTCGGGACACCCGGGCTCTGTTTCAAGCTCTGCCACTGGGCAGCTGGGTGGCCTTGGGCAAGTCCCGTCCTGCTCCGTGCCTCGGTTTCCCCATCTGTAAAATGGAGATAATGATACCGCCCGCACTTTGAGATCTGCTAAGGAGCGCTAGGGATCGTTGTTGTTAAAGCTTTGCTGGATCGGGGCCCAAGAGCAGGAAGACTAAATGCAAAGAACATGTAGTGAGACTGTGGCAGTGGAGAAGGAGGCAGGGGAAGCCCAGGTGCCTAAAATAACGGCAGGCTCCTGCCGGGAATAGAGACCGTTTTCAAACGAACAGATGTCAGTGAAAAGCTGGGCCCACAACGGCTGATGGCTGGAGAGTTACTGCTCTTATTCATGAAAAGAAGAAGAATGCAGCATCTGCCAGCATCGTACAGCGATGTGCCCATCCTGTATATAAACAGTGCCACTCATGCCAAAGGAGTCTGTTGCCCTATTGGCCCAAGCGGGTTGCCAATATTCCCATAAAGAAAGAGCTCTGGTGTCTTTATGTCAGTGCAGAAACTCGCGCTTAAAGTCTCCTCCTCAAGATCCACTCACGGCGCACTGCATGGAAGTCAATTTATTCCCCTTCAAAATGTGTCCGGCTCGGTTAACCCAGCTGGGATTTGAACCCATGGTTCCTGAGCATCTGGGAATTTCAAAGCGGATGCTTCTTGTGCTAAGCAGCCCTGTCTTGGCTCGTTAGCATCATGAGCAGCTGTGAATCAGAACCCATGTGAAATGGCTTTCTTTGTACTGTGGATATAACAAGCAAGAGGCAAGAGGGAGGGGTGTGTGTGTGTATGCGCGCGCGAGTGTGTGTGTGTGTGTGTGTGAGAGAGAGAGAGACACGCCCAGCATTGCTATCGGGCATATTGAGACAGTACAGATCGTCAATGAGGGCAGCTAAATAGTCCCCAGCTCTTTGGCCAGGTGGCTGCAGGCTAACAAGACACCAGTTTGCCCATGTTGTGTGACCCCCTGATTCTGGTCCTGCATGTAAGAGGACGTGAGGGGCAGAAGGAAAGCAGTCCTCTCTCTTAACGTACAGCAGGTGATTCCTGAGCCCCAGCTCCCTAATGCCAGACAGCTGGGCCTGGAGCCGTGCAGAGCGTTGCTGCCGGTGCCCTGCGGAGCTTGCCCGGTTTCGGTTGCAAACTCCTAGCTCAGCCCAGGTTTGGGAACCTTTGGAGAACACAAGATTTGGCTTGGAATCGGGTGCCACATGAGTGTGATGAGCCTGACGCTCAGGGGAGGGGGTTGCAAATCTCCCAGGTCAGAGTGGAGTGAAAGGCCCCAATGAACCCTGCAACTCGCCTCCGCTAGGGAAGCTGCTGCTGTGTGCCTGATACAGGGCATTGCTTTGCAGCACCCCCGACGAGGGCTGCTCCCCCTGGAGGAGGGCCGGTGCAGGCTGGGACAGCAGGGGGAGGACGGGCTGGTCCTGGGCATGGTGGTCTCATGCTGTTTGTTTCCCCCCTGGCAGATCTTCCATATGACCTACGACCTGGCCAGCGCGGTGATGAGGATCATTAACCTCATCGGCATGATGCTGCTGCTGTGTCACTGGGATGGCTGCCTCCAGTTCCTCGTGCCCATGCTCCAGGACTTCCCCAGCAACTGCTGGGTCTCCATCAACGGCATGGTGGTGAGTGCCAGGGGAGAGCCACCTCCTGCTCAGCAAATAGAGCTAGAACACGGTGCTAAGCAGGGCCGGCTCTAAGGTCCCTTCCCCGGCCAGGGCCGGCTGGTTCCCGCTTCTGCTTGGGCTGGGCTGCTCTAGTTTCAAGTATCCCGAGCGAACGGGGCTCCCACCACATCCCGTAGGAGACGATTCCTCCAGCCTATGCCGTCAGCCTAAAATTGCCTTTGGTCGGTTTCATCCCGGGGACCTCTGGCCAGTGCCCCCCAGTGGCTCCTCTCCCTGCCTGGGGTTGAACCCTGCCCATGTGTGTAGATGGGTATGTCCTGTCCCCCGCGCTTAGCCTGCCTAGGTCTGTCCAGTCCTGCAGCCCCTGCAAACCTCTTCATTGTTTCCGATGCTTTTTTATCCTGAGCTCCCTCCGGTTTCGTCCCCTGTGTTCTGGCGCCAAGGGGCGCTGCACACTGGCATCTGAGTGCTCTCGGGCTGGAGTCGCATCGGCTCCAAAGGGTGCTGAGAGCTGGATCTCCGAAAGCCAAGACCCATTCAGAACCCCTCTCCTCCTGCTAAGGCGATGGGCAGAGACTCGCCTTCTGCCATCCCTGCCCCCTTCTGGCAACTCCACATGGCAGAGTCTCAAACCTCCCTTAGGATGCTCCCACCCCACTGCTGTGGGGGCAGCTTCTGGGATCCTGACTGTGCTCTGTGGGGCAGGTGATGGTTAGCCGGAACCCACCCCCAGCCAGCTGGTGCAGCGGGGAGCGGAGCCAGTCTCCCGTCTGAGCTGTCCTGGGGGAAGCAGGAGGATATGTCTCGCTGTGGTGTCATGGACGCAGGAGCAGGGCTTGTTCCTCTCCCGCTCTGGTGCGTCATTAGCCAAAGGGGCTGGAAGCCAAATCAATGCCATGAGGCCGGCACTGTGTCGCTGGCAGAGAGCTATGGCTTGGAAGTACACAGCCCCCTCCCTCCTTCAGGAGAGCTAAGCAATAGCAGACAGAGCAGAGATGTTGTGGCTTCTCTCTACTTCCCCTCCCCTCCCCCCCTTCTCCAGCAATAAAACTGCTATTAATAAATAATGGGACGTGCTTTTAATTGCATTATCACAGCCTTGCAGCAACGTCATTAACAGATCTCCCCCTCCCTACGCACAATTCCCTTCCTCTCTTTCCATCTATCCCCTGTAACCAGTCTGCATCTCCTCCGCTCCCTCTCCTTGTGTTTTCCTCCCTCCATCTGGGTCTTTCTCCCCTTTCCTCCCTTGCCTTCCTCTCTTTCTGACTGTTTCAATCCCTTTCTTCCTCCCCTCTCTGTTTACCTCATCCTCTTTCATTCCTCCGTGTCTTACGGTTTCCGTCTCTCTCTCCCCTCCACCCCCACTTTCCTTGCAATGACTGAGACATAAGAAAAGCTTTTTCCAACCCAAGCAGGAGTTCTAGGAAGGGGAAGGTATTTCCTCAGCAGGATCCATGACCTTGAGGATCGACCTGAAACCAAAACTCAAGCCCCTAGCACAACAAGCCCAATGTGTGTCTTGGGGCACATCACGTATGTGAGTGTTGGGCCCTGTCAGTGTTATTGATGGGGCGGGTACATGCCTTTATGTGTGTGTGTGTGTGTGTGTGTGTGTGTGTGATGCAGTGGGATTGTGATGCACATAACTTCCTGCACATGAATGTGGATGCTTATAGGATTCCACCCCACTGCCTGGAGACAAACTTTGGGGCATGTACAGAGATGCTGGCTGGCCAGTGGCAGTAGTGGTTGTTAGATGTATTACGGTAGCACCTAGATTGGAAAGAAGTTGAACACCGTCCAAGGGAAGCATCGCCGAATGATCAAAAACGTCTAATGGTTCGAATTCAAGTCAAATGAAGAGATCCATCTTCTAACTAAACAGGTCTTGCTCTCTCCGTGGTTGCCCAGTGTTCTCAGGTGGTACGGCCTTTTGCTCGAATGCCTATCAACTTCCCGGCAAGAACCACCTTGGACTTGTACCTAATGCAAGAAAGATGGAAAAGGCCCCACAGAAGACCTGAAACACAATGGCTGCATGGTGTTGATAGACTCCTGTCCACCACAGTCATCCTACCTTGTCACGTGCCAGACTGGGCTTAGAACAGAACATCATGAAGGCATATAACACATTCAATGGTCCCTACACTGTCCAAGACAGCGTGAGAATTAACAAGAGGCTCAACTGAGATCGGGGCTCAGTTGGTCAAGGGTAGTTTTGCCATTGTCTCTGATGCATTTCTGATGTTAGGAAAGGCCAGCGATCAGCCTCAAGATAACCCCAGGTCACGATGGGGTGAAGGTTGGGGCTCTAGTGGCTGCCATAAGGGGAAAGCTCATCTTCCTGCCATAAGGGGAAAGTGCATCTGTGAGAAGGACGGAGCTGTCTGGGGTCTGGTTTGAGACTGTGGGACGAGCTCCTCCAGGAAACGAGAACCATCCCAAACCTCCCCACCTTCTACTCCAAGTGTTCATAGATTCATAGATACTAAGGTCAGAAGGGACCATTCTGATCATCTAGTCCGACCTCCTGCACAACGCAGGCCACAGAATCTCACCCACGCACTCCTACGAAAAACCTCACCTATGTCTGAGCTAATGAAGTCCTCAAATCGTGGTTTAAAGACTTCAAGGAGCGGAGGATCCTCCCTCAAGTGACCTGTGCCCCATGCTACAGAGGAAGGCGAAAAACCTCCAGGGCCTCTCCAATCTGCCCTGGAGGAAAATTCCTTCCCGACCCCAAATATGGCGATCAGCTAAACCCTGAGCATATGGGCAAGATTCACCAGCCAGATACTACAGAAAATTCTTTCCTGGGTAACTCAGATCCCATCTATCTAATATCCCATCTCAGGGGATTAGTCCTATTTACCCTGAATATTTAAAGATCAATTACTTACCAAAATCCCATTATCCCATCATACCATCTCCTCCATAAACTCATCCAGTAGAATCTTAAAGCCAGATAGATCTTTTGCCCCCACTGCTTCCCTTGGAAGGCTATTCCAAAACTTCACTCCTCTGGTGGTTAGAAACCTTCATCTAATTTCAAGTCTAAACTTCCTGGTGGCCAGTTTATACCCATTTGTTCTTGTGTCCACATTGGTGCTGAGCTTAAATAATTCCTCTCCCTCTCCTATATTTATCCCTCTGATATATTTATAGAGAGCAATCATATCTCCCCTCAACCTTCTTTTAGTTAGGCTAAACAAGCCAAGCTCCTTAAGTCTCCTTTCATAAGACAAGTTTTCCATTCCTCGGATCATCCTAGTAGCCCTTCTCTGTACCTGCTCCAGTTTGAATTCATCCTTCATACTCTAAGTGTTCTTTGACTTGCCTTCTCTAACATCAGCATGGAGCAACCTGTGGATTAAAATTTCCAAACCTAGAAACTGCTCACTGCATGCACACTGCTCCCCTGGGAGAGAGGATGAGAGAACAAACCACATGGGACAGATACTAGCCCAGTTGCTTATGCCTCATTGGAAGGAGCTCAGCTCCTATGTTCATGGGCACAGTATAAGACTCTAGTGAGAACAGAATAGAATATGCAAGGCAAGGTAAGGCTGGAAGGTATGGGTTGCTCTCTGGCTCTGGGCTCCAGGTTCTGTTACAGTGAATGGGATGAAGTGCATGAAGTCTGGAGGCTGGGAGTCAGGACTCCTGGGTTCTTTTTCCAGCTCTGTCACTGACTTGCTGTGTAACCTTGGGCAAGTCACTTGTCCTCTCTGTGGCACTGTGTAATCACAGAGAAAAGGAATATAATGCTTTCCTGTCTTCGAGGGGATCTCTCTATCCTTCATGGACCCATCACAGATGTAGCTACCGGCAGCAATAGTTTGGTGCAACGCTTTAATTCCATGTACTTCTCCTCTTCAAGGGGTGCACTAATTGAGCATCACACCGCTCTGTGAGGCAGGTGAGGTGCTCTGCCTGTTTTACAGAAAGGGAAACTGAGGCACAGAGCTGAACTCAGGAATTGCTGCCTCCCAAACCTGTGCTCTGACCATTACAACACACCTTCTCTAGAACTGCATGCTTACTGGTGTCCGCTTACGAATGTCCATGTACTATCCCCTCTACATCCTGCTTTCCCTACACACTGGTAGCTTTTCATTTCTTACTTTCTCTCTCCTGCCATGCAAGTCGAGTATTCCAGCACAAGTACTTTAATAATCTCAGTGCCCTCCAGACTGTCTGGGCTCATTCTCTTCACCGGGACTCGCATTCCTCCCTCCCTCCTCATCCATCAGTAGGATTTGGCAGAGTCCAAGCTCACTGACAGATTATATAAACCTGCCCTTGTCGTGTCGGCCTGGTTCTGGGAGCCAAGTGACAGGCAGAATAAAGACAAAATGCTCCCAAGCCAAGGGTGGATCTATGTGGGGGTGATAGGGAGACAGGAGATTGGGAACTGGACACTGAACAAAAGGGTCCAGGTGCATTAAAGGCCTCTGGAAAAATGTGCTGAGCAGATCTTTTGAAGGAGCCTTTGCAAGCTGGATTATGCAATTAGAGCACAGCCCACGGCTAAGATGCAGCTCCGACAGCTGCCGATGCAAAGCAGCGCCCCCTGCTGGTGGAGTTCCATTGGCACCCAGGGACTCGGGCGTTCTCCTTCCAAGCTCTGGTCTTTATTTTGAACCTCAACTTGTGATCTCTGAGGCTGGGTCAGTTGCATTTTGAAACAAATTGTTAATACAAGGGATGCGTGCGTGGTCATGTGATGCAGAGATGTGTCTGCACATGGATGTGGATGCTCATGGGATTCCGCCTGGCTGTCCGGACACAAACACTGGGGCGTGTGCAGAGAGGCTGGCTTGCCCCTGGGAAGGGGGGTGTATGGTAGAGCATGTGTATGGCCATTTGGGGGTGTCTGTGTATGCATGCAGCAATGGTTGTGTACGTGTGTGGTGACTAAGCTGTGTACGTGTCTGCCAATGCTGATTGTGAGAGTTGTTATTGCAGTCTGTGTATAGATAGTGAGTGTGTGTGTGTGTGTGTGTGTGTGTGTGGTAATAGTAACAGTGGGAGATTAAGCTGCAAAGTGTGTGTGGATGGGGAGTGTGTGAGAGAGTTGTAATGGCTGTGTGTGTGTGAATGGGGTCTGTGCGTGCCTGCGCGTTCCCCAGCCAATCTGGAAGGGTCAGGAATGATCCGTGTGTTGTTCCATTAACTGCCTCTGCAGCCTGGTGCCTCTAACTGCATCCCAGCTGCCCTCTCCCCTCCCAGCCTGGCCCACAGGGTTGCCGCTTCCCTTTGATTTCAACCCAGCTGGTTTGTGTGAATCTACACACAGACTGATTATTTTTTCTCCTTCTTTTAAGCTGGGCAGCCCTGGAGTTTATGGCTCATGGCCTGGTGGCTCCTCCCATTTCCAGTCACCAGAGGAGGAGAATCCCGCCCCTCCCATGCAGCTGGGACTTGGGCTAGCACCTTGGGCCTGATCCTGCCATCTCGCAAGATGCTTTTCATGAAAGTCATGCCTGAGGCAGGACTGCAGGATCAGGCCCTTGGCGTGGAAGGGAAGAGGCTACTCTGTGGGACGTAACTGGGACTTGAGGTGGAATTCAGTGCTTAAATCGCATTGAAAACAATGGGAGTCAGGCGCCTAACTACCTTTGTGGATCCCACCCGGAGTGGTGCCTAGACCTTGGGCTGCTCACCCTCTTTGCCCAGCCCTCGTCTCTATGATCTGTTCCCTTCCTCGGTCACCCAGAATAGTATAAGGCCCCATCTATTTATTAAAGCCTTTGGCTGATGACTCGGAATTGTGCTATTCTAGGCTGAAGAATCATTTTCCAAAAGCTAGTGTTTACTATTGAGCATTGTTGACGGTCATTAATAAATTATGGATAATATTTTAATTTTTGTAAAATGCGCTTGGGGATCCGTGCGTTTTCATAAACCAGTAAAAACAACCAAATAACTAAACCAGGGTGGGGGAGGGCAGGACTGATTGCGCTTTGTTTCCATTGATACTATGAAAGAAGTAGAGAGACAGCATTTTCTATGGGCACCATTGGAAATACACCTCCAACCGCCTTGTGTTTATTTCTTCATGACGCTGTGTCCAAAATCATGTCTCCTGGTGCCCCAGCAAGACTCTCGCAGAGTGGTTGTGTTTTAAAAGCTGGTCCCAAGGAAGATCTGAGCAGCCTCTCTCTCTCTCTCTCTCTCTCTCTCTCTCTCACACACACACACACACACACACACACACACACACACACACACACAGAGTTGTCTTTTATCAGCTGGTCTCCAGGAACCTGAGAGCTGGGTCTGAGCAGCTCCTTCCACACACAACCACACAGGTGCGTGCGCACACACTGAGTGATGCCTTTGATGTGAGTTATTCGTTGCTGCTGATGTTGTCTTTGCAGAACAACTCGTGGAGTGAGCTGTATTCCTTTGCCCTGTTCATGTCAATGAGCCATATGCTGTGCATCGGGTATGGGAAGCAGGCCCCTGAGAGCATGACGGATATTTGGCTCACCATGCTCAGCATGATCGTCGGCGCTACCTGCTACGCCATGTTCATTGGCCACGCCACCGCCCTCATCCAGTCGCTGGACTCCTCCAGGCGCCAGTACCAGGAAAAGGTAAGGAAGCGCAGTGTGTCACACTGAGGGATGGGTTGTGACTTGTGTTTGAGTGGGAAGCCTGGAAAATTTTTTCACACTGGAGATGGTGCAGGTCTGGGGGGTGCTGGGAAGCAGCGTGACTGACACAGGCACTTTGGTTGGGGGTACTGCGATCATCATCGGAGAAGGACATGGTTATCACAGAACCAGTGCTCTGCTGGGCCCGATCCTGTGAAGTGCTGCTGAGCACCTCCTGAGCTGGCTTCAAGGGGAGTCCAGGTTGTTCAGTATTGGCCCCAAAAGCACATGTTGGGGAGTGGGGGATGCTGCGTCCTGGGGGTCCCATCAAGGCCCTACTCACTTGATCCCCAGATCCTGGGAATTCTGCAAGAGCAGGGATGTTAGCCCACGTGCTTGGATGATTACTTTCTGCCCCCTGAATTCCCGCTCTGAGGTTTCAGCTGGGTGTGGGTTTTTTTCCTCATTTCCAAGCTGATGTTCAGTGCAGTTGTCAAACAGCTCCCCCGTTTCACCCCAGAGGTGGCTGCATTGCATGGGGAGGCAAACTGAATCCCTCAGTGTCAAGTGTTCACCATTTCGGGATACAGGATATTATATATTTTATTGCTGTAACTGCAGTCTGTGCCTGGATGCAAACTGGGCTTTGTCCTATTGCGCTGTGAATAGACTTTGACTCTGTTCAAGTCCGCTGTAAATGTGTTCCAGGGAGGACCCTTGTCTTCAGAGACTGGGCCGAGCGAGGGTTTTCTTGACACTTAGACAACATCCTGTCTGAGGTGGAACTGGGTACCTTGGACAGGGAGACTTTTAAGTCACCTCCACTTAATAGCGCTGAGTCCAGAACCATGGACAGAGATAGTGTCTCCAATAGGATCAATAGCTCAAGGGGGATTCAGACCTGCACATGGAGACACTAGCCCCAGCCATCTTCAGAATCATGATCCCAAATGCAGGAACTGAGCTGTTATATTAAGGGGGAAACCAGCACCCTTATATTAACAGGGAGCCAAGAGGCATGTTGGAAGAGCGCAATTGACCAGATGCCCAAGGGATGCAACTCTTTTAAATAACACAGAGTAGGGTGCATCTCCTGTTACCTTTAAAACACAGGCATGACCCATGGAGACTTCAGATCCGAGTGTGCAATGGGGCATCCTGATCAAAGCCGGGGCCACGCAAGAAGAGCCAGGGCAACCATGGGGTCTGTGGGCTGCACCGTCATATTGCAGGGATGGGGGATGCAGGCTGTGTGCCAGGCTGAAGGCAGACTGGCATTATAGAGAGGGATTAACAGGGCCTAAGGTTTAGGAAAACGCCAGCAGATGGCCCCTGGTTCAGGCAGGAGAATTTTGGCTGCGTGGCATTCTTGGGGACGGATCTTGGCTTTGAAAACTTCCGTCTCCCTTTGCTCCGGCTGGGTCATGGGGGCAGGGGGCTGGCCCATCCTGGCTGTGTTACGAGAGGCAGGAGGTCTGTGAGCCGCAAGGTGACTAATCATCCCGCTGCTAACCCCGGAGTTTACATCCTCACCAGATTGCCGTTTCCCTTCATTAGCCGGTGTCCCGGGGGAGCCCGCGCTGCCAGAACATGGCCTGCTCCATATGCGCCTCCCCAGGGAGCATTCAGGGAGCTCGTCAAGACAGGCCTGGAATCCGGAGGGCTCCCGTGGGGCTGGGCGCGCGTGGCAATCGCTCCTCCAGCAGCCAGGGATGCAGCTGCTTCTTGGGCCCTGGTGGGGGGGAGAGATTCTCATGGGAGGAGCCTGCCCAGCCCGCATTGCTGAGGCAGATGGACCAGGGCGGTTCGGCTCAGACCCCTCCCTCAGTGGGAGGGCCAGCATTTGTATGGCGAGTGCCCCATGAGCCTTACACCACAGATGGCGCGTCCTTTAGAAGGGGCCAGATCCTGAGCTCCTATGTGAGGACTCCAGGATCTGGCCCACTGAGAGAGCCTCTTCTGCACCCCCATTTCTACTGCGTTCTCCCTCCCGGCCCGAGGGCACCCAGCTCCCTTCCCCCGCCCCAGGGTCCGTCTCCCTGGCCATGGCCCAGTTTGGATGCCTTTCCAGCCCCCAAGAGGATGGGTCGATGCGGAGGTGTTTGCAGTCACAGTGCAGGACAGAACCAGGCTGTTCAGACGTTGAGACAAAGCTGGGATGTCCTTGGTGCGCGCCAGAGCCAGGAGGTGGGGAGGAGGAGGTGACTTTGCTCTGCCGTCAGAGCGCCGTGGAAGGGCAGCTGCTCAGGGGCACGGGGCTGCAGGCACAGATCGGCTCTTCCAATAAATAGTCCCCCCTTCCCCCTTCCTCCCCACAGTGTCCACACAGAAAGGAGTGTGCTCTGGTGGGGTCAAGCGGGGGGCTGGGAGTCAGGACTCCTGGGTTCCCTTCCAGCTGTATCACTAAGTGCCCTGGAGGCAAGTCAGAGGCTTAATTTGTGCTTGCAGGCCACCCGCACCGCTACAATCAGGACCTCCACAGGTTTGTGTATCCTCCTCCTCTTGGTCCAGAACACAGTGGAGAACAGGTCCCAGGAACTGTGGCTGCTCCGGGTCCCTTTGCTCTAACCACGTCCTTCTACACAGCTGGAAATGGAACCCAACAATTCCAGCTCCTAACCCCCGCTACTCTAACCAGTAGCCCACACTCCCTCCCAGAGCTGGGAAGAGAACCCAGGAGTCCTGACTCTCAGCCCCTCCATTCTAACCATTAATAATGCTGCCTTTTGTTTGTATAAAGTGATGACGGGGAGTCGAATCCCTGCATCCTGCAGCTCTATTCCAGGCATCCCCTCCTCTCTGGCCCCGCAGCAATGGGATTATGTGGCATCAAACCAGTCCTGTTGTTGTACAGAATTATCCTTAGGCAGGTTGAACTACGCCATCCAGGCCTGGCGCAAACAGGCCATGGGGGCTGGGCCAGGCGGCTCAGTGCAGGAGCAGTTGGGAAGGGGGGCGGTGTTTTGGGTACCCCCAGGATGGGGGAACTCAGTGTCCCAGCAGAGCACAGTTACTGCACTGACACCAGGACTGGTACCTCCAAGGCTCCAGCTCAACACGGGGATAAAACACAAACTCTTTGAACTGCTCAGGAGGTCAGGAGGACGCAGCGTGGAAACCAGGCCAGGGCCTGTGGGTTTGCTGGCAGGGGGAGTTTCGGATTCCTGGCACCAGCTGGGCGGGGTTTGGCTTTTCCTGGATCCTTTAGATCTTTCCATTTGTGAAAAGACAACGTTCCTGCGGTGAAGACAGAACCACTGAGCACTAGCTACGGAGAGGGGCAGCGTGGGGGGCGCTACCTGGCAGCCGTGCCCTGCTGGCGCCAATTGGGACCCTGGTCGGGAGAGCTTCCCTGGCCCCCATGATTGTTCCTCTGCCAGAGGGTGTTTCCAGCTCACTCCATCCTTTTTGTCTCCATCCATCCCAGAACCAGGGACCAAGCTCTCTCGCTGCATGGGTTTCTCCTGTAGGGAGAGATGGGGCACCCAGGGCTGCTAGTGATTGGAGCAGCTGCCAAAGGGAGCGGGATGCAAGGCTGTCACGGAGCAGCCAGGCCTGGGTGGCTGCTCTCGGCTCTTCCCTGCAAGGTGACCTCTCTACTCCACCCCTGGAGCTGAGAAAGTGACACTGGCAAATTGCTGCAATGGAGTGAGGCTGCCCAGGGAGCTGCTCTGTGCCAAGCGCCAGGCAGCAGCCAAAGGGCCTGGCCGGAGCGTGGCAGGGAGGGGAGCGAATTCATGGGCAGCAGTTACAGAGATCTGCAGCGTGGGATGGCAACGGCTCAGCTGTGGATACAAACTCCTCCTATCACCCCCCAACTACCCCCCCATGCTTCCTTGCACTCCCCAAGCTCTTGCCCCATCTCCTACTTCCCACACCCATCCACCTTCCTTCCCCCCATATTCTCCCGCCTCCTTATCGCTGTCTAACCTTGGGGCTCTCTGTTTCTCCATTTCCCCCACCTGCACAATGGGAGTCACGGTGTGAGCCTATAACAGAAAGAGGGGCCAAGCTGGGAGACTGGGGTGCAGCTTCAAGTTGGGATTCAACCCCCAAAAAGCCTGGGGGGAGATGTTCAGAAATGGCTGGAGGGGGTAGGCGGGAGTTCAGGCATTGTATTCCCAGCTCACTGGGACCCCGGTGTTGGGCAAACAATCAGATTCTTGCTGAAAGTGATCCCATCTCTGGTGCTGAGGTGGGAAAGTCAAAGAAATTAGCACACAGCAGCTGAGAATTCCTGCTTTATCACAGCCCAGGCTTAATTTGTGCTAGAGCTTGCCAGGGTTGAGCTCCTCCGGGCTGGGCAGTTCAGAGCCCTGGCACCTCTGTTTGCCGAATAGGTTGTGAAAGTAAAAAAAATTGCTTGAGCCCTGGTACCTCTTTGATTACAAATGAGGCGCTGATCAGAGCCTTTACCCAGCTGGAACCCCCAGAACCAACTTCCTGAGCTAGAACAACCTGCTGCTCTAGATGTAAAACATCTCGCTGAGCTAGAACAACCTGCTGCTCTAGAGCTAGAATGACCTGCTGATTGAGCACATCAGCCTCCATCAAAACCCCTTGATTCTCTGAGCGGATTCCAACTCTGCCCCCTCTACCCCCTCCAGCCTTTCCCTTCCTCAGCTGCCCGCGCCTCGCTTTCCTGCATCTGTAGCTGTCCAGCTATCTATGATCTCCTTCCATGCTGCTCATTAGAAAGGGGAGGGGAGCTCAGGTGGGAGCTGGGGGCTGTCGCTGTGTCTCTAATGAAGGTGAGCTGGTGAAAAGCAGCAACTTCCCCCCCACCACTGGGCTGGGAACTCGTGTGCTGGGGACTTTGACAGGCCATGCAGGGGTGGAAGAGCCAGTCAGCCGTGGAGAGTGTCGGGCGAGCAGAGACCTGCCAATGGCTGGCTGGAGTCCTTGGAGCAGGAGCCCGTCACTGGCTGGGAGCAAGCGTGGATGGGCAAAGATGAGTGGCTCTGCTTGTGGTTCTCTCGGGGGGAGGGGGGTGTGTCTCTGACCGTAGCTGTTGGGACGGGGCTTGGGGCTGGAGCTGACAGCAAAGGGACCAGGGCCCCAAGAGCACCCAGCAGCACACAGCCCCCCAGGTGCCAGTGTTTTGGTGCCCATAGGTGACGCTGTGATGCAGGGGGGCAGGTAGGAACCGGCCTTTGCTGCCCCTGGGTTTGCAGGAGGGGTGGGATCTGAGATTGCACCAATCTCTGCTCAAGGCCCCAGGTAACGGAGCTCCCACCCACACTGTTTGAATAACTGAGAGGCTCTGACCCCAAGCCCCATCTCCAGACACCTCCAGGCTGCTGGAACATCCCGCTATAGCCCCGCTCTCTGTGATGGGCTGACCTGGAACCTAACACCGGGGTGCGGGACGTTTGGGCTATCTGCCCGCGGTCACACCCAACGCCTGCGATTGGTTTTGTCCCCCCCGGCAGTACAAGCAAGTGGAGCAGTACATGTCCTTCCACAAGCTGCCCACCGACTTCCGGCAGAAGATCCACGACTACTACGAACACCGCTACCAGGGCAAGATGTTCGACGAGGACAGCATCCTGGGCGAGCTCAACGAGCCCCTGCGGGAGGTGAGGAGCCCTCTCTGGGGGCTGGACGAGGCCCCTGGGGTGCAGGTGTCATCCCTAGAGCGAGGCGGGGCCTGCCCTACCCCAAGAGCCAGGCTGGGGGGAGAAGCCCGAGGGAAACGAGGGTCCCCCTTCTCCCCACCTCCTGTCCGCCTGCTTTTGTTTTCAGTACCTTGGTCCATCTCTTCCTCCCACTCACCCCCTTCCCCACCCACACCATAGGAGATTGTGAACTTCAATTGCCGCAAGCTGGTGGCCTCCATGCCCCTCTTTGCCAACGCGGACCCCAACTTCGTCACGGCCATGCTCACCAAGCTGAAGTTTGAGGTTTTCCAGCCGGGCGACTACATCATCCGCGAAGGCACCATCGGCAAGAAGATGTACTTCATCCAGCACGGCGTGGTGAGCGTCCTCACCAAGGGCAACAAGGAGATGAAGCTCTCGGACGGCTCCTACTTCGGAGGTGAGTGCCCGCCGGAGGCCCCCGTGCTCGCTGGCCTTATTCCGTGGACACTGCTGCGGGGGGATGGCAAGCGTCGGGCTGGCACTGCCGTTCTTCAGACTGGATGCTGCATCCTTGGTAAGTGGGAGCGGCCTTCTGTGCAAGCCCCGCTAGGACAGCGCTTGGTTCCCACGGAAGGGGGCTGTGGGCTAGTGTTTAAAGCTGTGACCAGGAGTCAGAACTCCTGGCTTCTATTCTTGGCTGGGCCACAGACTTGGCCAGGTCTCTCCTTCTCTGCGCCTGTTCCCTGTGTCTCCCGGGAGGGTTGTGAGACTGGCTGTGTTAGCATGTGATGTGTCCTGGTGGCGGGCACGGTTTTATGGTAACGTCCTGGTCCCCCTCTTATCCACCCCCCCCCCCCCCCCGGCAGAAATCTGTTTGCTGACAAGGGGCCGCCGCACGGCCAGCGTCCGGGCCGACACCTACTGCCGCCTCTACTCGCTCTCCGTGGATAACTTCAACGAGGTGCTGGAGGAGCACCCCATGATGAGACGGGCCTTCGAGACCGTTGCCATCGACCGCCTTGACCGCATAGGTACTGGGGGGGCAGGGATGCTGGTCTGATCCACGACCGGGGACACGATGGAGGGGGAGACACTCCTGGAGCCCATCCCCTCTCACGCTGGCTCGCACAGGCCCCGTGCAATCACTCCTGGGCTCAGACCTCCGATGGAAAGGCGACCCACCTGGGGGACAGCCTCTGGCCTGACTCCTGAGGCCCAATTGCTGCTCTGGAGCTGAGTTCCAGGAGCTCTGCAGAAGTTTGGCTGCCCTGTAACCAGAAAGTCCCGGGGAGCAGTTGAAGCGGGAAGAAGCAGTGATAGCAAAGACAAGGGGAGGCGTGGGGGGTGGATAGAGAACACTAGACATTAATAGGGAGAGTGTGGGTATGAGCTGGTGTGCGGGCTGCAGTCCTAGCTATCTGTGTCAGGTTCTCTCCCCGGGACAGGGGAGGGGTGGCTACCTCTCTGGATCTCAGGCAGGGGCTGGACCTCAGGGCCTTGTTCCCTCTTTAAAATTGCCCCACAAATCCTGCTGGGAATGGCCAGTTAGATTAGCTACCTCCTCGCAGAGACTGAGCTTGGAGAGTCTCCTCTGCCTGCCTCCAGTTTCCCGCCTCCTTCCCCTCTTTGGATCCCCAGGGGCATCCTGCAGAGCTGGCACCCTGGGCAGCTCAGGCATTGACAGCCCTGGGTACCCAAGGACTAAGGAGCCGTGCACACCTGCTCATCAGTTTCCTTTTCGCTCCCCCAAATCCCTCTTCAATCTCACCTCCTGCCCCATTCCTCTTGGTCCCACCCTTCCCAGGGGAGTCCTGGCTCGCCGAGACTCCCCCATGCCCCTTCCCTGCAGCCGGGGGAATTTTCCCTTTGCTGGGGGCTGAGTGCTGATCAGCTAGTGTGGGAGCCAAAGGCTGCGAGAGGGGCTGTCAGTGAAGGCTGATTTATGGTCACTGGGGCGTTTAAAACCTATGCTGTAAGGACCAGCCCTGGACTGGCCAGGGTGGACGAGCCAAGCACGTATAGGTCAGAGCTGGGTACATGATGATTCTTTTGTTCAGTGGCAGTTCTAACAATTTCCAGACGTTTCAGTCCTTGGAAAAGGTTCATTTTAGGTCTGTGCCCAGAGCAGGGATTTGAACCTGGCTCTCTCACATCCCTGATGGGTTCCCTGACCCTTGGGCTAAAGGGTATCGCGGGGTTTGGGGGGAGGCGTGAAGCAGCCGCACCCTCCTCGCTCCTCCCTTTTGTCATCGGCCGAACGATTCACAGCAAATTCACGACCAGTTTGGGGTCAACCCAAGTGGCACTTTTCATCCAATAAACTGTCTGAAAAATATCATGCCATGTAGGGTGCCAGGACTGTGGTGTCTGCCGTGGCTGGGGAGCTGTTAACGTTACCCAGCTACAGCCATCAAACCCGTCACGGGGCAGAGAAGGTCTGGACACAGGGAGGCGTGGGGCAGTGCTGGCTGCCCTATAATGCTGGCTGTGGCAATGCGAGTGATGCATGGAGAGGGGTCAGTGCTGTGCCAGGGGCGGGATAAAGGGCCGGGCTGCAGGGATCACATGCAGGAAGACAATGATGGGGATGTGACTAACCCCCCCCACCCCATTTTTCCCCTTCCCCACGCCGCAGGGAAGAAGAACTCCATCCTGCTGCACAAGGTCCAGCACGACCTGAACTCCGGGGTCTTCAACAACCAGGAGAACGAGATCATCCAGGAGATCGTCAAGTACGACCGGGAGATGGTGCAGCAGGCAGAGCTGCAGCACCACACGGCCATATACGCGCCCGTCCAGCCCCAGGTGACCTCGGCCATTGCCACCCTGCAGCAGGCTGTTGCCATGAGCTTCTGCCCCCAGATGGCCAGCCCCCTGGTGAGCTCCGTGGCCCTCGGTTCACCCAGGATGATGCGGCGCCTACAGTACGCCCAGGGCGTCCCTGGCCCCTTCTCCATCTCCCCGGTGCTGCTCCAGCAGCAGAACCTGTCGCTGCAGCAGCAGCCGCCATCCCGGCCCACCTCCACCGGCCCCTTCGCCTCGGTGGTGTCCAGCCCTCCGACCCAAAGCCCCCGAGCCAGCCGGACGTTCCCGTACGCCGCCCCGGGTCAGTCGGGCTCCCAGCTCTCCCTGACTCAGCAGACGGCTCCTGGCTCTCCCCAGCGGCTGGCTGTCCACAAAAGCACACAGGCCCTGCACACGAGCAGCCTGAGCAAGGAGTCGAGGCCGTTGTCGGCCTCGCAGCCCTCCCTGCCTCACGGAGTCTCGCAGACCATGACCCAGAGTCCTCCGCCCTCGGCCCACGAGTCCAGCACCTCCATGGCTGGGGTCCAGGCTTTGGCCTCCCCTGGCTCGGGCCCCCAGGCTGGGCTCAGAGGGACGGTGCCGCCCCGTGTGGCCCTATCCCACCAGATGTCCACGGGCTCTGTCTACACGGGGGCAGCTGGCAGCCAGCAGGACTCGAGCAGCGCCCGGAAGGATTCGGTGGTCAGTGCCCCCGACTCGGACCCAGCCAAAGCCAGGCTCTCTTCCAACTTGTGACCTTTGCGCCAGGCCCGCTGATCCTGGGTAGCGGGGTAACGGTGGGGCTGCCAAGCAGCTGCAATCTCCACCCTGTCTCCATGCTCCCGCCTGCTTGTTTCCAACTGGCGAAGGCCCTGCCCTGGCTCACTCCCTAGGGGAGTGGAAATCAAAGGGTTAATGAGCCCCAGAGCCAACCGTGGGGCTCGCCACCCCCTGACTCGAATCCTGCAACCGGGGCCTCTGATCCAGCGGGGGCCTGTCCCCCTTCTGTACAGAGCACAGCAGCCGGGCGTTGCTGCCACACGCACTGATTGAGCCTCCCACACGCCCCGATGAATCACCTATGACCAAAGTCCAGAGTCATCGCTCGCTGCCACTGCCCGTATGAAGAGCATCGTCCATCCGAACCCACTGACTGCACCATAGAAGCCATAACTAGTTGATCTCTTGACTATGAAATCTGTGTGTAGAGCCCCCCTCGGAGGGCCGCTTATGGGAGTCCACATGCACTGGAGCGCCAGGTCCCATGATAGCGCCAGGTCCCATGATAGCGCAGGGCTCTGAGGAACGGGTCGCCTCCCCCAACCCCCCGGGACCTGGTGGGATAGGGAGGAGTAGCCAGAGGGGGCTGGGCCCCTGCCAGGCCCCGCCAAGTTCCTCACCCAATGTGTTCTGCCTCCTGGCACCGGCCTGTGTCCAACGCGAGCCTGAGCCCATCCCTTGTGCCACATGCGGGGATGCCGGGGCGAGGAGGGGGAGGAGCGGGAAGGGGACCGGGCACCGGGGCCATGTGGTTCTGTCTGCAAAGGCCCGTGAGGACAGGCGTATCCTGGGACTGCCACTTCCTCCGCCCTTGCTGGACTAGCCTTTGGGGCTGGACACCTCTGCCTCGCCCCCCCCACCCCACTCATCCTATTGCCCCTGCCTCCGCCCCCCCCCCCCTCATCCTATTGCCCCTGCCTCGTGCCCTGGCCCCTCTCTGCTCCTCCACAGCGCCTCGCCTTGTCCCCACCCCTGCTCTCTGCCCCCCCCCACCCGGCACCTTGCCTCATCCCCATCCCCTTGGCATCAGAGGCAGGGAGGAGGGGATCTCCTCCCCCAGGGGCTAGTGCAATGCCTGGCTCCGCTCCCAGCCTGGATCGTCCCCCTGCCCGCCCCCCGGGGTCCCATCAGGCTCCCCATGCCTTTGCTTACACCTCCCTCGCTCTGTTCCAAGGAGCGGCCTCCAGCCCCTGCTCCCTTGTCTGGGGGCCTAGGGAGGGGATGCCCCGGCCGGGAGGCCCCAGTTCACATCTCACTCGCTGAATGTTTTCTATGTTTTTAATAGAAAAATCAATGTCAAGCTGCTCAACACCCACCCCTTTTCCCCTTCTTCTCCTATCCTCCCCCCACATAGTTTAACGGGCAGAGCGAGGGACTGGGCAGTCTAGTCCCTGGCTCTGGCCCAACTCACTGTGTGGCTTTAGGCAAGTCACCTCACCTCTCTGTGCCTCGGTTTCCCCATCTGTAAAATGGGGATAATAATACTTACCTATGTGACCGCACGAGAGGTTGAGAACTAGAGTACTTTGCAAGCCTTGCGACAGAGATGGGCAAAGTATTATTATCTATTAGCATCCCTGCGCTCTGCTGGCCCGTCTCCTCACCTTCCCAGGGCACGGCTGCCTGGCACCTGCATCCCAGCTGGCTCCTGCAGACAACAGGATGCGCACTGAGATCAGTTGAAGGCCTGGAGCCAGCCCTCTTGGGCACTGATTAACACCCCCTCTCCCATGGGAAGGTCCTAGGGCAAACTTGCTCTGATCTCTCTATATTGGTGGGCCCCACGTGCCCCCTCTGGGACACTGGCACTGCATTGGCGGGAGAGTCGTGTGCTCAGCCCCTTGCAGGATCTGCATCTGGATCCCTTCCCTGCCATCCCTGCAGTACGATCAATTCACATACCAGCCTCTCGAGAGGCTGCTCCGTGACACTGAAGGTAAGTGAGCACTGGGCATGAGGGGGTCGGGGATGCTAAGAGGAGAGGGTTGGCTTTGGGAACTCCTGGCAGAGCAGAGAGGGCAGGCAGGCTCCAGGAGGTGGCTGGGCACCCTCTCCATGGGTGGCTGCCTCCTCTTGACAATGGCACTTTGCAACCTGGACGGCTGTTTGTTTTTCAAGTGCAATATTGAAACGGAAAGCGCTGAGCCTGGCGAGCATCGTCCATTCCCTCCTGCCGCCCTCATCACTGCAATAATCGTGCCAGGCCAAAGGACACAGCCTACTTGGCCTCTAGCCCGGCCCCTGGCCTGCAGGCTGCTGGGGCTGTGTGTGGGGTTCAGGGCATTCAGGGAAAAGCTTCTTTCACCGGGGGGCTCCTGCTTTGTCCTACAAAAGCAAATTTCTGAGCGAGCTTCTGTCGTGCTGGGGGGGAGCAAAATGCCCATTAGCTTAGTAAGACAGGAAATGGGGGGGGGGGAATTGGGGCTAGGGCTTTGTTAATGATGAATCCAGCGTGGGTTGGCAGTGGGCCCCCGCTTCCCATCAGCCCCTCGATCTGTGGACTATACCAGCCAAGGGGACAGCATTAGAGGCAGGGCCAAAAGACCCCCTTTCCCTCCACAGCCAAACACCCAACTTGGGAGAGCTTGGGTGTGAATTTAGCAGCTTGGGCCCATCGCTGTAGCTGAAGTGCAAGGCGTGTATGGCGGGGGGGTGGGGGAATGGTTTACCACATCTTGGCAGGACCAGCTGCAATTCAGCATGGGCTCCTGCCCCTACCCTTCCAGCTGCCTCGCAGTGTTTAGCGCCACCCACTGTCTGTGGTGTCTGCATGTGGCTCTCGTCATTGGGCATGCTGTGTGAGTCTTTCGTCCCGTGTGCGTCTGCATGTGTGGGGAGGCGCTGCATAGCCCACAGCTGGAAGGTAGGGCTTGGAGCAGAAGCTGGTTGAGGGCTTGGGCGGGGGGAGGAGGAAGGAAGAATTAGCCCTGGGCATGTATGTGGGGGGTGTCTCTCCCACCCTCCATGTACAGGGCTGGAATTCAGCTGCCACAGCTGGTAGGGGGAAGATCTCATGCTCACTGATTTCCCACCCTGAGAGGCATCAGGACTGCTGCTTTCCAGGCCCCCTCTCTCTCCTTTCTCGAGCCTGGCCTCCCTAGGGGAGGCAGAACTGATTGAAGGTGCCACTCAGAGAGGCGTGTGATAAATCAGCCTATATCTGATTCCCAACAGAGCAGGCACCAGGCCTTGCCCCACCTGCTCCCCTGCTATGAGGGACCCTAAACGTGTTCGGCCCCCCGGTGTTCTAAACTGCACCGCTGAGGTAGGGGCCAGACTGCCAAAGCCAGCTCAGCCTAGGGGAGAAGGGGCTCACGCCACCCCCATCTCTTGTGTTACCTGGATTCCTCCCAGGTAAGACGCCGTGGGGAGGGGCGATGCAGAACGTAAAGCAAACGATGCCTGGTGCAGCTGCACTTGGACTTACTGCTGGGTTGCCTGGACTTCCAGCCCAGTCCCTCCCCTTCCCTCCTTAGAGCCAGAGACCAGAAAGAGCTGGGATATCCATCCTTCTGCATTTTGTGAAGGCTCCCTACAGTACATGTTCCCTGGAATCTCAGAGTCAGGTTGGTTCACCTGAGCCGAAGCAGGTGATAATTTTTCTCCCCTTAAAGGGGATCTGAAGAGCACAGTCCCCGGGAGGTTTCTTAATGTCCGGTGCAAAGGGCTGGGATTGACTTGGGCGTTGGAGGAAGAGCGTCTGTTTTTCTAGGCCAGCAGGAGTTGAGCTTTTAGGAAGGGGACAATCCTTTTAGTGGTTTTCTTGCCTTTGATTTGAGTTTGTTGCCAAGGTGCGCTAGTGCTTTGTGCATGAATTTTTTTATGCCCGGTTCTCTTAGGACTGTCCTGGGGCAGTAGCACTGATGGCTAATGGTGATGGGAGTGATTAAACACAATGTCCACTTGTAAGCATTTTTAAAAGCAAAAGCTGGGGCAGCAGACTCCAGCCTGCGGGGGCTGTGACCTCCTGGAAGAGGCTTGTCGGAAAGCAAGCCCTGTCCCGGCACTGATGAGTTAGGGGACAGGGCCAGCACAACCCCTTGGCCTGGTGAGTAGTAGTTGTGTCACGCCTGGCCGGCGCTGAGGTGTTCTTGCTTTAATCCTCGACGTCTGATCCACAGCGGACAAGGCAAGGAGCGGGCGAACGGTCAACGTGTTTCTTATTATCGATACTACTTACTAATATCCTTATTACGCTAACGTGTAGCCGGTACCTTTTCGAAGGTGGAGGCAGGTGTGTGTGCTAACGCCTGTATTCCTAGCATCCTTGCGCCTTTCATGTTGAATGTATAACCGATAACGGAACTCGTGGTGACAAAAGCCAAGCAAAGCGCCCTGTAGCTATGGAGACGGCTGGATTGTGTCACTGGCGCTGGCGGCTGTTTCCGTCGGAGAATCCACCTTTTTTTCATCCAGACCATCCTGTGCAATAAACATGACAGCCCTGGCAGAGCTACGCAGGAGTCCGTCTCTTTTCGCTGCTGCCCGTCACGTTCCCATTGGCCTTCTCCTCTCCAGCCGGCTGCCCCCGCTTCTGTCTATCCCCTACCCCCTTTTCAACTCCACTCCTCACCCCAGGCTTGCTGCAACAGTTCCAAGTGCACCGCAGAGAAATCAAGGCCCTCTCCCCCAGCCTGGCAGGGTGCTCACAGTGGCTCCCCTCCCAGGGGGGTGCTGGCTCTGGAGAGGAGCATCCCTAGCTGCAGCCTTTCCCAGCAGGAGCAGGGAAGGGGCACACCTAGCTACTCCAGTCCTGGAGCGCGGCAGGGTACACTATCAGAAGCCGGGAACAGCTAGGACCGCCCCGCTGCATTTTTCTCCAGCTCTGTTTCCAGGTGGAGACGTTAAGATTGAAACAGCCTCATTTTGAGGATTTTTGTATCTAAAGAAATCCCCAGGGCAGATCGCGCTGCTCTTTGCGCTGAGCTGCCCAGCCCATTGCAATGCCGTCATGTGTTTTAGTCCCTGCTGATCCAAGACCATCTTTATCCTACACCTGCACAGGGTGGCACTAGCGCCCCCCCCGCCCACATACACAAACACACACTATACTCCATGACTAGTCTCACCCCCTCCTACAGACTTAAGGCTCCTAGATGCCAAGGCCAGATGTGATGCCTCGTCTGACCTCCCAGGCCAGAAACTCTTCCCTAAGTCTTGCCTCAGGTCCTATGAGCTGGGCAACAACTTCCCGGGGTGCAGGATCTGTAGAGCGGGGGAGGGGGGGCTGAGAGCCATTGAACCAAACTGCAAACCCTGAGGACAGACACTTCAAACCCACACCCCTCGGTCCAGCACCATGGAACATTTCAGCCTGGCATTTGCCATGCTCCCCCAGGGGTAACGCCCCTGCGCGCTAAGGCAGCATCCAGCTGGTATGGGGATCCATGGCATCGCCAGCACAAAGGAAAGTTGAGCCTTAACTCCTGGGCCTGCAGCTCCGAGGACAAATGCACCCATCTCCACCGGGGATCCCAGCGACACAAGCCCCATTCAGCCCCCCCAGCCCCATTAGAAAAGCTGAGGGACTAGTCTGACTCTCCTCCCATCTTTTTCAATTTGGTTCTTCAAGCAGGACAGGAAAAACAATGCAACAGCTGCAATCTCTGGCCTGAGGAAGCGAAGGGTGATTAACATGGCTTTTGTTCCTAATGGCTTCTCAGGCTTAACAACATGCATTTGCTTTGGTGGGCCCTTTATCCAATTCCTCCCCCCCAATCTCTGCTCACCCAAGCTTTTAGCAGGCTGCCTTATCTGGCGCGCGTTATCTCAGCCAGGGAAGGTAATTAACACAGTCCTGTCCAGTGCCTTGCACACTGACACTCGGCTCTCCCCCCTCCTCCCAGCCCTCGGGAGCCATGCAATTCTGTGTTTTAATATCACACCCCCCCCAGGTTCCTGCCCTCAGCTGAGTCCAGCCGGTTGCAGGAGCAGCATCAGCCCGTCGCTAACGTGCTCAGAACTTGTCAGCGGTCACAGCAGCCTCCATGCGGCTCAGCTGCAAGGTCGTTCCAAGGGCAGCGCCGAATGCTAACACCGCTCCCGCTGTATGGGCTCTGCCAGGGAGGCCACAGTGCTGTGGAACGAGGCCCCCCCCATTCTTCAACCCCCCAACACACACACACTGAATGCTGGGAAATGGGACCCCTGCTTCGGAAGCAGCTCAGGCCTTGGGTTGATCACCTGAAAGACCATCCATAGCTGGGCTGCAGAAGAGACACTATCTCGCAGCTTCCTGCCCCCCCATGGGGAAGTAGACTAGGCTGTGCCATGCTGGGGTGGCCCCAGCCAAGGTTGTCTCACTGTAGCCCATAGCCCACATGTTTCCCCATGGTTAATGACAGTTCACAAGGTTTTTATCCCCATGTTGCAGATGGAGAAACTGAGGCTGCAAGACTCACAGAAATGGAGGAGTGGAAGGCATCTCGCTAGGACATCTAGTCCAGTCCCCTGCACCAAGGCAGGACTAAGAAGGGAACATGTCTTGTTTGAGGTCTCTAAATTAGGACACAGAGTTGGGGCTTGAAAACCAGCTCCCATTACCCCCCCACACACCTCCGGTGCTGGGAAGAGAACGCAGGAGTCCAGAGTCCCAAGTCGCCTCTCTAACTACTAGACCACATTCTCCACCCCGTGTCAGGAACCAAACCCAGGAATCCTGACTCCCACTTCCTGCTAGACCACACCCCTGGTCCCCCAAACACGGGGGGAGGGGGTGCCATATAGCATCTAAGGCCAGAAGGGACCCTTGTGCTCTAGGCTGACCTCCTGCATGGCCCAGGCCAGAGACCAGCCCACCCACAATGCCTAGAGCGGAGCTTTTAGAAAACCAGTCAATCTTGAGCTGAAAAGTAGCAGAGATGGCAAATCCGTCCCAGCCCACGGTCCAGTGGGTTAATTACTTTCACCCTTGAACATTTATTTCCAGTCTTGGTCTCGACCTCCCGCCCCCCCCGGCCTCACACCTTTCCTGCCTCAGGAGGGGACACTGCAGTGCCACGGCCTTCTCCTGCAACACGCAGATAAGATGGCGAAGGCTGGGGGGGAGGAGGGGGGCAGCACCAGCGATGCAGGCAGCGGGAAGGCAGTTTATTATTTGTAGAGCAATAGTACGGAGGTGCCCCTGGCCTGGACTAGGATCACGCTAGGTGCTGTACAAACCCATCCATCCTGTGCGAAGGGGAGTGAGGGGCTCCTGCTGAGCAACAGAGTGTTCTGTAGCCCATAGGAGGAGGTGAAAAGGTCGGGACCCAGACCCACACAAAGCCCTTATACGGGTCGCAGTCACTCTGCTCATGCCAGGTGAACACTGCATGAGAGAGACGGTCCCTTCTGGCCCTGGAAAGGATTCAGCTCACATCAGCTCTGTGACCCCCAGGGCCACCTGAGCCCACAACAGTCTCTCGGAAGAGATGAACAGAAATTGCCTGTGAAATTGGTCGGTGAGTAACAAAAAACTGCCTCACCACCCACCCCCGAGGTTCTCTCAGAGCCGCTTAAGATGCATAGCCAGGCTAGCCTGTTACAGCGGTCAGTGCCTGCTGCTAATCTCCCACCTGTAAGGTACAGCCCAACCCCAAGCCATGCTGGAATGCAGCTGATCCACCTAGCCTGGACTCTACCTTAAAAAAAAAAAAAAAACCACACACACACACACACACACACACACACACACACACACACACACCCCCACCGATGTGTGATCAGCTCTGAGACCCTCCCCTCTGCACTTGGTGATGCAATTATGTATTTAGGTACCCAACTCCCAGGGACATAAATGGGGGTTAGCTTTGAGGATCTAGGCCCATCTCTGTAAGGCGTCACAGTGAGATACTTTTCAGCCAACGCATTTGAGTGGGGAATTTCCAAAGCCCCTCCGGATCTGCATCCCAGCCCCTAAATAGCTAGTGAGACCTGGGGTATCACTTCAGAGGAAAGGAACCATTGCACCGGCAGCAGGGCCTGACAGCTGACACAGTCTGGGCATTTGGAAAAAAACAAAAAAAACCATTGCTAGTGAGTGCTAACGAGCGGGTGTGCCACTGTGATCGACTGGGCTGGAGCAGGCAAGCCATTAGAACAAGAACAGCGAGAATAATGCATCCTGGAATGTACTTTGTTCAGTTATTTGGCAAGTGCAGGTTCCTTTCAATTATTCATGACGCTTCACCACATCCCGAGCAAACAACCTGTCTCCTAGGCAGTGGATCGGGCACTGGGAACTGTCTCAGCACTGGGGAGGCCCTGGCCACTTCGAGCTGAGACCTGACAAATTCAGTCTCTTCCCCAAGAGCAGTGGAGGCCTATGACTTAGTCTCAGTTACCCTGTCTCTGAACAGGAGCTGGGGGACGTTTAGATGTCTTTAAGCCACCTTGGTGCTCTCCATCTTCTGGAGCTGGGCAGGTCCTAGTGTAAACCAGCTGCAATTTGTAATCTGCTGCCTATGTTCCCCTGGGAAGCAGAGAATAATCACAGTCCACAGCCTCTGCCCCCAACACCCCTCCCAGAGACTGGGAGTAGGGCCAGATTGTGCCTCTGCACCTGTTCTGGGTCAGCTGGGGATGCCCTCGGGGCATGGGATTGTCTCATGGGGTCATTTCCACCCATTTTAAGGGCCCTTGATCTCTACAGAGCAGCAATGCAAAAGGGGCTATAATGGAGAACACACACGCTCCCGAGCATCCTGTCTGCTGTTCAGTCTGTGTGAATTAGGGGGTGCAGGGATTAGGTTCTACTTTGCCTCCCAAAGGGCAGTGGGGGGGAAAGAGAAAAGATTCTTTGGTACCTAACACCGAGAGACTATTGCTAGGGGTGAGGAGTTGCTCCCAGTGCAGGAGTGTGGCAGGGAAAGCATGACTCAGTAGCACTGCAGGGGTAGGTGGACCGGTGTGACTCACAGGTATCAGCTCAGCTCAGAAGAGATTTCAATGGGGGTGTTTTCCTTTCAAGAGTCAGTTCCAGCCAGAAAAGTGACAAATATAAAACCATGTCCCCCTCTTACTCCACATCCTCACCTCCTATCCAGCTGGCTTTACTGATATACCCATCCCCCTTCCTCCCGCTAGCCGTGCAGAGCTCTCACAGCTCAGAGCTACGTCCTGGCTGCAGATCTTAGAAGCAGAACATGACTGGGCCACTGCCGGATTGTCAGATCCCAGTTGGAGTTTGCAACTAGAACAATCAGCCTTGAAATTAAGCTGCCAGCTACCAAGAGGCAAGATGGCGGCATGGTTAAGGCACTGAGCCAGCATTCAAAGGATCAAGGGTCAATGCCCACACTCTAGTACCGACTCTTTGGGCAAGTCACTGGGTTGCTCTGTGCCTCAGTTTCTCCACCTGTAAAAGGGAGACAGTGATACTGACCTGTGTGGCAAGGGAACAATGGGGGTGCCACAGGGTAATTAACAACAAACTAGAGTCCTAGTCATGACTACACCCAAAACTTATCTCCCTTCAGCACCCCACCACTGGGGGACAGGAACAGAAGTCAGACTGAGTTTCACTCATCGCTTTCCTTCCCACTGCAGCAGAATCTTGCTCAGCTCATCAGCTGCCTCCCTCAACGAGTGTGAACTGTGACTGAACAAGAGCACGTGACAGGGAGGTTTCATCTCCCTTCCTGTGACAAAACACGCTACAAACTACTTGCCGGGAGACGCAGAAGTGTCGTAAATAATTAAAATGTCACTTCATTTGTCAGATACAGGAACAACAGGCATTTCAGGAAGGCATCAGCCTTGCTTGCGCAGTCTCATCAACTCACAGGTTCAGTCATTTACACCAGATCCCGCCCACCCCAGGGGCTGCTGCAGAGAAAGGAGACGCGAGAGAGCCAGTCGTATGCCCAGCACGGTGATACGTGGGGGTTGGAAGGGCAGCGCCCTTGCCAAACACAGAGTTTGCTCCAAGAGGCCTTTGTTCCCACTGCTTACCTAGGTGTTGATCCGGCCCCTAGCATCACAGGGGTGCACTGTGCAATCAGCGATGGGTTTTAGCCTTGCAATCCCCCCTGGGAAGAAGAGAGGTGTTATGGGCAGGGCCCTACCAAATTCACAGCCATGAAACACACGTCACGGACCGTGAAATCTGGTCTTTTGGGTGCTTTTACCCTCTACTATACAGAATTCACAGGGGAGACCAGCATTTCTCAAACTGGGGGTCCTGACCCAAAAGGGAGTTGTGGGGGGGGGTCACAAGGTTATTTTAGGGGGGCTGCAGTATTGCCACCCTTACTTCTGTGCTGCCTTCAAAGCTGGTGTCAGGGTTCCCTCCCCAATCTGAACTCTAGGGTACATGAAAGACCCGTAAAGCTTATTTCTACCAGCTTAGGTTAAAAAATTCCCGAAGACACAAATTCTTCCTTGTCCTTGGAATGGTATTGCTGCCACCAACAAGTGAGTTAGACAAAGATTTAGGAAAAGGACCACTTGGAGTTCCTGTTTCCCCAAAATATCCCCCCAAGCCCCTTCACCCCCTTTTCTGGGGAAGCTTGAGAGTAAACAAGGTGAGCACAGACCAGACCCTTGGGTATTTAGGACACTAAAAACCCCAATCAGATTCTTAAAAACAGAACTTTTATTATAAAGTAAAAGAAACACCTCTGTAAAAATCAGGATAGAAGATATTTTACAGGTAATATGATTTAAAACAGAGGATTCCCCTCTAGGCAAAACTTTAAAGTTACAAAAAACAGGAATAAACCTTCCTCTTAGCACGGGAAAAGTCACAAGCTAAAACAAAGATCCTCTAATGCATTTCCTTGCTATTACTTACTATTTCTGTAATTTTAGATGTATCGTTTAGTAGGATCTGGATTACTTGCTTGGTCTCTCTCTTTGTCTCCGGATGAGAACAGCAAAAGAAGCACAAACAAAAACCTTCCCCACAGATTTAAAAGTATCTTCTCCCCTTATTGGTTCTTTGGTCAGTGCCAACCAGGTTATCTGAGCTTCTTAATCCTTTACAGGCAAAGAAGGGATTTTATGCTACCCTTAGCTGTATGCTTATGACAGCTGGGCATCTGGAGAGCGGGCAGCTGCTGGCTGGGAGCCCAGCTCTGAAGGCAGCGCCACCATCAGCAGCAGCACAGAAGTAAGGGTAGCAGTACCGCAACCCCCCTACAATAACCTTGTGACCCCCCACAACTTTTTCAGTCAGGACCCTACAATTACAACACCATGAAATTTCAGATTTCAATAGCTGAACTCATGAAATTTATGATTTTTAAAATCCTATGGCCAGGAAATGACCACAATGGCCTGTGAATTTGGTAGGGCCCTATGGGAGCTGGAGGCAAGGGGGAGATAAAGTGACTCACCCCAAGTGACATAGAGGGCATGTCTCCACTGCAGCTGAAGACTACGGGGCTGTTTCATTGCAGGGTTCATGTCCAGGGGATGTGGCTGGAGCCCAAGCGGTAGGACCTCAGGTGGTGCGAGGGTCCCAAGCCCGGAAGTCTACACCGCCATGAAAAGGCCCGAGCCGGAGCCCTGCAAGCTAGTGAACTGGCTCACACCAATGGGACAAGCCTTCATGCAGTAGCAGGTGGGACCTTTCCCTTGGCCAATTCCCACCTCCCCACTTGTGATGCTGCCGCGCGTTTGCTATTTCCCCCTCTGTGGCCCTGTCCATTCCCCGCAGAGTCCCCAGCACGCTCAAGCCAGCGATTCTTAGGAAAAGGGCATAAAACCCAGGCTCCGGCCGCCCATAGTCCTATCTGCCCCAATCACTTTCACGCCCTGACTGAACCCCGGCTTGACTAATCACGCTCTGCAGCCCTAGACACCTCCCTGCTGTGCCTTCAATCAGAGGAGCGAGTCTTCCCTCACGGCCTCACGCTGCCGCATCCCACCCCAGCACGGGCTGCAATTTACTAGTAACTGAGTCCTTCTTACAGGGAGAGTCTGTGGAGCATTTTTGAGCCTCTAAGATAGATACAATTAAAGCCAAGGAGGCACCATCCCTACAAAGCTTTCAACTTCCCCACCCCAGCCTGTACAATTCACAGACACACAATAAGGGCTGCTGGGCATGGAATCAGAACTGATGGCTTCAAGGAAAAACCTCCTCACGATGGATTCCTTGCAGGAGATCCCGGGCCCTTGGCTTGGCTTTAGGATCAGCCCTGGAAAAGGCCCATTTCCAAGAGGCAAAGAGCCATGAGGCTGCAAAGCTAGGAGGCAGAGCGTGAGAAAGTCTTCGCTGCCCCCAAAGCACATGCTCCCCTTGCCCCATACAGTTTTCTGCCTACGGGCCTGATCCAAAGCAAACCAGTGTCAGTTGGAAACTTTCCAATGACTTCCAAGGGCTTTGGTGCCTAATCCCTGGTCGCTCAACTGGGGACGTCTAGTCCCCACTGCTGAGGCTGCTAACCAAGCCAGGTGGTGCGATGTAGATCCCTGCAGCCTAAAGAGTCCATCAGCTCACTGCAATCCAGAGCATCAAAGCTGCATCCCACAGCAGCCATGACTGCCCCTGGCCAGGTTCAAGTGACTGGCTGAGAAGCGATACCCTCTGCATCCCGCTACCATGGCCCTAGGGCAGAGGAGGGAGGGATCTGTGCCAGCCGTGAAAGTGCCCAAGCAGGGCTGAGGGAAGCAAAGGGCTTGCGTCACTCAGCTGGGGAGGGCGGTCAGGCAAATGCAGAAATACCCTTGGGAGAGGAGATGCGCTCAGTCACACTCCCTTCGGAGGAGGCAGGGGGGATTCAGGAGCTAGTCCCCCACCATATCTTTAACCTTTCTCCATAGAGCGGAAGGGGAGAAGCCCACAACTACCCTCCAACCGGCCTCTCCTACCTCCTCTATGCTGGCAGCTGAGCTTTCCCTTCATTTCCTCATGCATCCCCCTCCACCCCCAAGATTTATTCTGATTGCATCCAGCACAGTCATCAGCAGCTCCTATTTCAGTGCAGCCCGCTGAGATGCCTCCCTCCGGCTCTTGGCGGCATCTGCAGCCTCCCTCCCCCCCGCCTTTCCCCAACTCAAACACGCCAGCGAAAGAACAAACGAAACAACAGCTCTCCGTCACTCAGATCTCCACACGCTCGGCTGGAACACATGCCCGGCTGCTTGCACAGCTGAGGAGTAGACCGTGATTCTCCGGCACTCAGCTTCTCATCTGTAAGCACCAAGCTGGCACCCTGCTCCCCCCCCCCCCCCGGGCAAGGGCAAGGAGTGGCCGCATCCTACAGCTTGGTTTCTAACCAGCCTCTCCTAACCAGTTTCTGACTGTTAGAAGAGGCTGGTCATGATGGGAGGTGTTAACACGCTGATTATGAGAGAGGAACTGTTCTCTGGATCAGATCAGGAATCCATTTAGCCAATAATGGCCAATATTAGTTGATTCAGAGGGAGGTGCAAGAAAACTTGTAGTAGCCAGTTACCGTATAATCTGCCCCCAAGAAACATTTCATCCTGACCCCCACTGTTAGAGGTAGGCTTAAGTCCTGAAGCATGAGTACTTACATCCCCTTCCAGAACGCTCACTATTGTCTCTGTACATAGTTTTGTTCTCTCAAGGTCTGATCCGTTTTTCAAAACCCAAGGAGCAGGACCCATCCCTCATTAACCTACCTAGAAGCCTAGGCAGAATCTAAGGCCAATTGGAAGCAGAGCCGCTGGCATTATTAGCCACTGGTGCAAATCTCTTAATTAGCGCAAAACCGTACACTTGTAAAGAAAGACTTGAAGGGTGTTAAATGGTGGATGTCTTGTGTCTTTTGGAGGCAAAGGAAAAAAGAAAGCATCTTCAGGTCGATTAAGAGCAAGCCAAACCATGGTCTGTGCCATCATTGTCTGTCACTGAGCTGCCTGCACCAGAACAGAGGTGACAAGGGCAGGGTGCGCCTGGAAAAGGGACGTGTGAAGAGTGGGGCCATATCAAATGTCACTGACCAACTCTCTGCTCATCAGCGTCCTGGCAAAGGGACTGCACTGAACTCAACCTCCACAGGATGGGGGCGGTGAGGGGACTGGCTTGGAGACCGCCAAGGGAAAGCTGGGTGCCGTGGGAAGTGGCACTTTCCTCTCTGGTTTGTGCTGAACGGACGCCCCAAACTGTCGGCAGATGCTGTGTTGCTGGAGGTAACAGGCCTCAATCTCAGTGAGCCTAAAGCCACGCAGGCTGCAGGTGTAATGACACTTTAAGGCCCCCTGATGTTGCTTGTGTGGGGGAGGGGGAAGAGGCTTTGGTGTAACTGAGAATCAGGCCCAAAGCCCAGATTCACATCTAGCCACGAGGGTGCCCAGGTACCGTCCACCATAGCAGAGAGCAGTCTCGGCTGGGTTCCTTACATCCTGCGAGTACGTCACTGCTCTAATTTCAAGAGGCTTCGGGTCCTGGCCTTGTGCAGTGTTGCCAGCATGGTGCAGCTTCTGCACGCGCACTGCTTGGTAAAGGCAGCCCCTACGCGTACACATCTGTGCAGCAGATAGTACACACCTCCACACAATGAGATCCGCAGTGTGGCCTAGCGATTGGGTAGTGGACTGGGAGTCAGGAGCCCTGGGTTCTATATTCTTGACACTGACCTCCCTTCTCTGTGCCTCAGTTTCCCCTGCCACGCTCTCTCTCTTTGATTTAACCTCCTCATTGCAGGGACACGCTCTCACTGTGCAGCGCTGGGCCCTGATCTCAGCTGGGGCTTCCAGACGCCACCGGAATACAATCACACTTGCTAACAAAGCAGCCCCAATAGGAGAAGTTTCAAAGGGCTTTAATGTACAGTGCTTCACATGCAGCTCCAGTTACACACCAGCCCCACCGGACAATATCCCTGAAAACGAGACACTGCTGGAAAGCAGGCCGAGTGAAAGGAGTCCACGTACCGGGGAGAGAGGGTGAATCAGTACGGGAGGCTCCTCCGGATTACAGTAGTGACTGGCTGCCCCCAATGCAGAACAACCACTCCCCTGCGGAACCAGGTGAGGTGCAGCACCCCAGGAACCGTCCCCCCCACTCCGCTAGGGGAAAGGAACAGAAACGGAGTGACGGGCTGAGTGCTGCACCCCAGCCAAGTCCTACGCAGCCGCAGAGACCAGGGACTGACAGGTTCTTGCTCCCCAGACAAGTGGTTATTCCCTAGAGGCAGCTTATTGGCCAAGAACCCTAAAGCACTCTGGGGCCTTTGGTTGTAGGATGCTGTTGTTCCTGGAGGAGTTCTCTAGCTCGCTCCCCCAGGCATGCTCGGCTAGCCCACAAAGGCGCCATTATAGCTAGTGAAGAGAGGGGTCTCACTGGGATCCTAGACCCACAGCCCCCTTCACTCCACAGACCGACAGCACTCCGGCCTGGCGTGGGTGACCCAGATGGTGTCCAAAGCCGGGCCTGGAGGGATCCATCTGCAGGATGTCCTCCCCTCCAGATGCATGGATTAGTGAGCGGGGGTGAGTGAAGGGGGAAGAGAGGCCAGGTCGATTGGCCTAGAGCACCTGAGTTACCAGCAGCAAACAGGGGCCCCTTGCTGAGGTCCAGCTGTGTGAGAGGCTGAGGTCACAGAGAATGCCAGTCCCCAATCAGCCCCTTGCCTTCCAGCTCAGTTTGAGGCCAGAAGCTCCCGGTGAGCAAAGCAATCTCGTCTTTGGGTCAGCGATTCCCAGTCACCAGGTAAAATAGCAGCCAGTGATCTCCAGATCAAGGTCCCTCAGCACAGAGGGAGGAACGGGTGAGCTGGGCTGGCGAGAGCCATATGAACGCAGCGCCACACCCCTCCTGGCACAAGAGAAAGCAGAGATCCTGCCTCCTAGTGGCAGCCCCATGCTCCTGCTCTCCAGGCAGGATCCGTTTCCAAAGCAGAGACACCGATCCATCCCCTGGGGGGTACCTCGCTGGGCCAGCTGTATGCTGTGCCCCTAGGACAAGGTGCTGGACACAGCATCTCCCCTTGTTCTCTGATGGGGTACTGTGAGCCAGGTCCCACCCTGGACTCAGCTGGCTGGCACCTCTGGTCCAATTAGCCAGTGTTCGATAGACAGTCCAGGGCCTTGCCCGCGACCGTTTCAGCTGAAGAAATATGTAGATTCCTTCACCTTCTGCAGGTCAAAGTCGCCTGGAGGGGAAGAGGGAGCAGGGGAAAGATCAGAGCGGGGACTGCACAGGTTGGAGTCCGGGGGCGTCTCTTAGCATTCTAGGGGAAAGGATTCAACTATGTGCTCTAGCTCAACCACAAGATATGGGCTGGATGCAGGAATCGCTGGGTGAGCTTCTCTGGCTTGTGTTACGCAGGCCCTCAGATTAGATGATCCCACTGGCCCTTGCAGCCTTAAATTCTAAGTCTCAATACACCCCATCCCCCCAAACTCAGAAAGATTCCCCTCACTCCAGGGAGGAGACAGCAGCTCAGAGCAGCAATCAGACCGACTCTTCCTGACCCCACCTGGGGCAGAGAGCACACCAGGGGGCCCACACCGCTCAAAGGACCCCTCCTGCTGCCCGGCCCATTGCACGTGGACGCGTTCCCTGGGGCAGAGAGTTGGGGGGGGGGGGTAGAAGCTAGGATGCCCACCCAGGACATCAGTTATCCCCCATCCTAGGCTGTGGTGGGTGCAATACTGCTCTGTAAAAGGCCTCAGCACTAGGGCAGGGATGCTTCTAGCTCTGTGTGCACCTGGCCTCACAGAAGAGCCAGCCAGGGACAGAGAGTGGGTCAGGACAAGGACTGTTTGCTTAGTGACCTCCGATTATCTCTGCTAGCTAGTTAGGTTCTGCTCTCCAGCGGCCTGGACTCGCACAGCAAGTTGGATGCCAGGGTGGGAGCCAAAGGCAGCTTGCTCTGGGGGGGGTTATGTCCTACTAGATTGCCAGTGCTAACAGCCCCAGCAAGACACTACCGAGCTTGGGTTCTCCCGTCTGGCCCATCCAGAGGGCAGCCAGCCGTGTGGCCACTCTAGCCTCAGGACGGGGACCAGGAGGAGATTCTGCTGGGGTGGACGGGGCTGGCAGCCAGGCACAGGGAAGATAGTGACGCTCACCCAGCCTTCCTGGCAGCGTGAGACGGATCCCTGGGGACCAAGCTAGCTCCCCAGTAGGATCCAGCAGGCTAAGGTGAGTCTACACTACCAGCGCTACAGAGGCACCACTGCAGCCCTGCCGCTGTTCTACAGACACTTGCTATAGCGACAGAAAGGGTGACCCCACCCCCAAAGGCTAGTTGACTGAAGAATTCTTCTATTGACCTAGCTGTGTCTACACTGGGGCTTAGCTCAGCTTGACTACATCTCTCCAGCACCGCAGCTAGGTCAACCTACATTTTAGGTGTATAGACCAAGCCTCTAACTTTCACCCACCGAGCACAGCGCCGTGCCCTGTCTCGCAGGTTCCTCCTGCCCATTGCGGGATGAACTCAAAAAGACACTGGTCATCAGAAACATGGCTACTGCTGGGAAAGGGTTATGGGGTTGGCTCATTCCAATCACTCGCGTCAGAGGGCTCACGCCTGGGAGCCAACCCGGGAACCAACTCCAGAGGCAAGCGTTAGTCCAGTGCCCAGCATTCGCGGGTGGCCTGGAGGCACTGCCATAATAACCACGACGGATAATAACAATACCTGTCTCGGGGACCTTGGATAGCAGCTCCACCAGCCTCTTGTGCTCGAGGGACTTCTTATCCCTCCACTCAGCCCTGGGTCAAAAAAAGCCACAACACAAAGGGGCATTAAATAGGAACGTGAGCCCTTTCTGCTCCCACCTGAATCACACACACACACATCTCTGTGCAGCTTGTGGGCACATGGCTCTGGCCAAGGGGGTGGTGACAGGTCCCCGGTGTCACAGGAACCATCAGATCAGCTTCAAGATAAGAGTCTCCCTATGTGGCTGCTTGGGCATCTAAGTATCTTCCTGCGGTTCATGTTATCTCAGTATCACTCTCTGGTGCCTAGCTGCCCCCATCTGACCAGAGTATCTGAGCGCCTGCCAACCTCTATGGACTTTCAGCACACAAAGCCCGCAGGGCAGTGATCTCACTCTCCTTTGCAGATGGGGAGCTGAGGCCCAGAGAGACTTGCCCAGGGTCACACAGGGAATCTGTGGCAGAGCAGGGGCCTGAACCCAGGTCTCCCGAGCCATAGCCTAACTCACTAACCACTGGGCCATCTTTGTCCTAGAGCAGCCCAGAGGCAACCGGAGGAAGGATACAGTGAATAGGCTCCAAGCCGGAGGCTGTGGGGCTGCGTAACTTACACAGTGCAGGGAACAAAGGAAGTTCCCCTGAAGGAGCCCCAGAGAGGGTGGGTGAGCTGGGTACTTACAGGGAGTCCGTGCAATATTTCTGCAGCATGAACCTGGATAGATCCTGCAGGATGGGCTGGCTGTGCAACTCCACAAACTGCTCTCGACACACCTGCCAGAGCACAGAGGTCACAAGTTAGTGGAATACAACAGCACGCAGCCCTCTCACCCCAAGACAAATTCCATTTAGACCTCTTTGCACAGGGCTGAACGTGGGGTGCGTCTGCAGAGCACGGAGCGCAGCGGGTTGAGAATGAGGGGTGTCAGCAGAGCTGTAGGGGGACGGGAATGGAGGGAAGCCCACGGCTAACACACCAGGAAGGGCCGTGCATTATGAGCAAGGGGCAGTGGCAGAGCTACATCCATGGGGAGCCATGGCCAGGGCTGGGGCAGCAGGGGTCAGACTGAGGGGCATCAGCAGACACATGAACAGCAGGTGCCATCTTGGAACCCTGTATTTTGCAGGGCGCATTGTCTTGGTTACCGACAGCCAATCAGACTACAGGGTGGGGAGGGAAAGGAGACCCACGTCATTGGGGTGGGGGGAGGAGATGCTTTCCAGAGCCAGGGCCAGGGGCTGCACAGCACCTGCCGAGCCCCCTCAAGGAGGACACGCTGGGTCAGTGCAAGAGGCTCTGTTCACCATGGGGGGAGCGTGCGGTGGCTGGTCTCTACCTGGTTCATGACATCCACAGTCAGCGCGTGGGTCCAGTAGCAGTCATGGACTGAGACGAACGTCAGGCCCCGTCTGAAAGGCAGCAGAGCAGCCAGGTCAGGTGTTGCCTGCAGAGACCCTCCCTCTTCTCTGATGTCAGCCCAGCCAAACCCTCCTGCTGGCACCAGCCACAAGGGCCTGCGTGAGCTGAACTGGAGGCTGCCATCTCTTGTGGCACTGCCTAGTGCTCTGGGTACGGTGCGTCCCTGATCACAGGCCATGCGGGGAGGGGCAGACGGCTGTAGTAGCAGGGCTGGACCCCGGCAGGGGCAGCTGAACCCTGCGGGATTTGCCTCCACCAATGCTAGAGTAACCCCAAAGATGACCCGAGACGGAATCCCAACCGCCCTGGTCACATCCCCCACTTCCCGCTCAGCTGATTGCTTTAACCCTTTCCCGCCCACCAACAGCGGAGATCTTGGCTCTGAAATACTCTTCCCTGCTGCCCATAGTGCTGTGCCCCAGACGAGGACACGACTCCCCAGGTCTCAGTAAGAAGCCCCTTGTTTACTCCGCTGTCTGTCCCCTCCCACCCACCCCCCGAGTTTGGGGAGCGAGGGCAGAGTCGCACAGGGCTAGAAGTGGCGGCCCTGCTCCTGGGACTCCCTACCGGTGGCAGTGCAGGGCCGTCAGCATCATGTGCGTGGAGTCCAGGGAGTGGATGAAGTTGGGCGGAAAGGCGTTTTTCTGCTTCACCGTGTCTGGTTTCCTGTGGCGGAGCATGGAACAGTCAGACATCCCGGCTGCCCGCCACGGCCAGGGGAGGGGAAAAGCGGGGAGGCACAGAGCCCAGGACCTGCTGTCAGGGTAACGCCAACCAGGGCTGCACGATCGGAGGGAACTGGATCCAGTGGGCTGAGCACAGATGGGGATGGACCCTGGGCTGCATTCCCTGGGATGATGGGAGCTCTAGGGGCTGGCCCCCCACACTGGTCCATGGACACAAGGGAGCAGGTAGGAGATGCTTCCCTCTCCTGGAAACCCATGCCGAGTGCTACGGCCCTGCACCTGCAGCGCTGTCCACAGATGCTGCTGGATTCCCTCTGGACCTTCCTCCCCTGCCACTCCATACTCCTGCTGAGCGCCGCACTGGGCGGCATGAGGTAAGGAAAGCAGGAGTGTGCGAATACCAGCAGCAGCCCTGATCAGTGTCTCTCTCTCCTACTGGGGACTCATCTGCCAAGCTCTGCTGATGGGGGGATTTTGTCTCCAAACCGCCTGGGGCAATGGCTCCCCAGCTCCAGGCTGCACCGGGGGGGAGCGGGGAGGAAATCACTCAGGCTGAGGGGAAGGGAACGTAGAGTCTGCTCCGAGCACTTGCAGTCCGGTACTTACTGGTTGGCGTCAAAGCGCACGTTCAGACTCAGGGTTTGCATGGTGCTGTTCAGCTAGAGAGAGACAGAGATCGGACTCAGCTGCAGAGAGACACAATCACACATTCCTAGGGAGTCCCAGGCACACCACTCTTTTAATGCATCCGATGAAGTGAGCTGTAGCTCACGAAAGCTTATGCTCTAATAAATTTGTTAGTCTCTAAAGTGCCACAAGTACTGCTTTTCTTTTCACTCTTGGAGAGCGGATCATGCCAGCAACAGGCCCCCAGCATGCGCCGTGCATAGTCGAGGACCAGAACTGGCCGGCCAGCTCCCAGAGCAGGGAGCCCATGGCCAGATTAGAACAGCCTACTTCAGATCTTCGGAAATGGGCAGGAGCCTCTGTCCTACCAGCCGGCATGTCTCCCAGGAGGTGCCCAGCGCCCGGCTCACCGGCTCTAAAGGCCTTTATCTCACCAGCAGAACTGGGAAATGCAGCTGAACAAAGCAGCGGCTTGGAGACAGGCAGGCCACCCTGAACTGCCCCGTAACTGCTGGGATGTGGCGTGCCAGCGGCTAGGAGATGGGACAGATTCTGCGTGCAGGTGGGCAAGTAGGAATCTGTTTCCCTGCTGCTATGCCCACATCGGTACCATGTGGGGGGTCTCGACGCTGAGCCTTTGGGGAGCCCTGGTTACTCGCCAGCTCCATTACTCTTAAATACCATCCTGACTTCATCCCACTGACTCACCCTCAGCCCCCTAAGGATGCTGGCTCCGACATTGGCCCTGCCCCAGTGCGGACTCATCCCCGCATGTCAGTGCTCATACAAGCCCCCCTCTGGTCTCTTCCCCTCAGGGATAAACTCCTCCACCCCCAAGAATCTCAGCTGCTGAATTAGCACGAAGCTCCACGGGAGACGGGGGGGGGGGAGGAGGAGGGAGGAGATCAGCGGGGAGGAGTGTGGGAATGGAGCGAGAGTGAGTCACATGAACCCTGGGGGACGACTTCTCATTTCTCATCCTGTTTCCCTGACTCGTGCTGGGCTCACCTCCTGGAGTCCGAAAAGTTAATTACCCCAGTAAGTCAGTGGGGAGGGAGGAAGAGAGAGCAGCCTGACACCATACCCATCCCTCACAAACCCTCCCCACCCACACACCCCCACGAGAGACTTCACTGTACGATGTGCACGTGTAACAAAACCAGATTTGGCACCCCTGCCGGCTGGAGTCTTCACAGCCCGCTGTATTTTGCATGCGCGTATGCAGCAAGGTTCTGCGTAGATCTGCACTGGCTGGAGACATCCCAGCATTGTGCACAAGTACACACGTGTGCACACACATACAAAGCAAGGTTCTACACATGTGCACTGGCTGGAGACTTTGCCGTACTGCCCCTCAATGCCCTCGGCCTAGGGCAGTGGCTGGCTAGATCCCCCATGTTCCAGACTGAGAACCCAGCTCACAAGCTGCCAATACCTCTGCTCCCTTTTGTCTCCGCACCGGGAGGCACTCACCACTGTGGACTTGGCCCGATGGTACGGCTGCACGATGGGCAGGCCCAGTGGGGTGACCCACTCCACCGTGTTCCCGGACTTGGCGATGAGCCGGGCACTCTCCGTCAGCCAAATCTGCAGGGACAGACTGGAGTAAGCAGCTTCCCCAGAGCACGGACTCAGTGGGCCAAGAGCCCCAGTGGCTCCAGAGGTTCTAAGGATTGATTCACCCCATAATGTCCCCGCCCACCACAGGCAGTTCTGAGCCCACCATGGATGGCACAACACCCTCTGGCCCCATTCTCCAGGGGATTCATTCCACCTGAGTGGGGAGCGGGGGTCAGGAATGCTCTTGTGGGGCTTGGATCCCACAGAGTCCTGCTGCTTGAGACGCTGGATCCAGCGGCCCCAATTCACTTCCTGAGCAGGGCTGGCGTTAGAGATTGGGGTGACGGGAGGAGACACGGGATCTCTAGGGGCTGCCCCCCAGCTCCTCTCCTGTTCTCCAGCCTGCTTGTAGCGCTCCCAGGAGCAGATGCCAGGAGCTCTGCAGTGCTGCACTCTTTGGCATACAGGGAAGCCAGAAGAAAAGCAGGAAGGAGAGAGAGAGAGAGAGAAGTAGCAGGGACCTTACCTGGATCTCTCGAGTCCCTGAGAACATCTCCTTGAGGCTGTTGAACACCTGCTGGACGAGGTAATGCGACGCCTCCCAGACGTACTCCTGTGTGGATCAGAGGCAGGGTGGGAGTCCCTGCGATGAAGGCTTGCCTGCCTTCTCACCCAAAGGACCACGGCTGGGATGAGCTGCTGCTGACATGTCTCCCTCCCCTCCAGGGTTACCACCTCGCAGAAGCCTGCCTTCCCACGTGGGCTAGCTGAGATCCAAGATCTTGCTGCAGGTCAGGGGAGCTGGGAATCCGAACCCTGATCTGGCTCCCGAGTGGGCAGAGAGGAAGCTGAGCTCCGGCATTTAACATGACTCTCCTCTCCCACAGGAGGAGGGCCAAGTCACCAGGCACCCTGCTGGCCTCTGCGCTGCATTACTGGCCGTGTAAGTAACAGGGACAGCGCTAGGCTACGAGCCGCTGCGAGGTGCCGAGGGGAACCCTCTGCTCTGCCGGAGGTGCCATTAGCCCAGCCCAGGCACCAGCAAGCTGCCTGGAGGCAGACATCTGGAGGCTCCGGGGGGCCAATATGACCCCCAGAGGGAGCAGCAGCCTCTCAAGCCTTGTATTGTACAAGACACAATTTTACAATAGGTGAGGCCTATTACTGCCAGAGAGGCTGGGCAACAGATGACAATGCTGGAAACCAAAGGGACAGGATACACCTGATTGAAGAATCCAGCCCATCCTGCAAAAGGCCACCACCTATAAGCTGGCTCCCATTCCACCCCACTAGCCGAACCCCTGCCCTGGATCTAGCTTAGCAGCACCCAGAGGACCCAGAGGGCAGGATTGTGCCAGGGGAGGAAGAAAAGGGAAATCTCTCCCCAGGGAAACGGGCACTGCACGAAACTCAGCCAGGAACCAGTGGCAGCAGCCAGACGGGACAGAGGGGAAGCCGGGGCGAATGCCCTACCTGTGGGAAGCCGTCGATCTCCTTGAGCCGCTTCTCGATCTGCAGCCTCCCTCCATACCTGGTGACACCGTACACCACCGTCATCACTGTCTGCTTCACCACCTTGCGGCTGATGTAGCCATCCAGGACCTGGGCGACCTTTATGCCCTCCTGGGCGTCCTCCTTCCGGAATTCTTCTACCTAGGGCAGCGTGGAGAGGAACCAAGGGGGAGATGCCGTGATCCTGCCACTGCTGAATCAGGACCCGCCTACCCTCCCACATAGGAATAGGGTCATCGAGGGAGCCCCAGGGCCAACTGGGCTGCACCCCCTCTACACAGACTGTGGAGAAACCAAGCCAAGACCACCGGTCTGCCCCTTCCCCACACCCACGACAGACACTGTGTTCCATGCTAGCCATCCTGGATAACAGAGGCCACTAGCTAAAGGAACTAGAGAGTTTTTGGACCACAGAGACACTGACTCAGGGCACTGGTATTGCGATATGGAGCCTTTCCCCCCTGTGCTGGCACAGCACCCAATGGCTGTCAGGTGCACTGTGTGTCCGAGTGGATAGAGCACTGGACCAAGCCTTGGGAGACCTGGGTTCTGTTCCCGACTCTGCCAGTGACCCTGTGGGTGAGCCGGTCTCTGTGACTCGGTTTCCCCATCCGAAAATTGGGGATAATGATACTTGACCATGGTGATCCACAGATGAAAAGCTCTAGATTGGAGCTAAGGATAGTTTCTGTGTGTGGAATGAATGTGGCAGGTCTCAGTCCAGTTGCCAGCAGGCTGATTTCATATTGCAAAACTTCAGAGACTGGGGTTTGCTTGGCAAGAGAGGCCGAGGACTGAATGTACCATGGAGGTTAGTTTCCCACGTCGCCCAAAAGAAAGAGAATTCCCCTCCTGTGTGCCAGCCAGGTCCTAGCAACTCAGGCAGAGCATGTGCCTGCTGCTTGGAGACCCCGTCTCACCAACTCCCCATCTGCACACAGGGGAAAACCAGAGAGGAAGCCTCGGAATGGTTCATGGCTTGGTGATTTCTCGGTCCCGGCTCCTTCTCTGTCTACTGTGATCACACCCTCCCCACTTCCAGCAGAATCTCAGCTGGATTTTCATTGGGGCCACCGCAGTGCTTCCCTCTAGAGGAGAGAGGGACAGTCAGGCACTGGATTTCAGTCAGTTGATGTCTACTGAGCCAGCTCGGTGGATAGTGCTGTCTATCTCAGCCTTGCCTCTCCTCTCCCCATGGAGGGCCACAACTGCACTGTCCTGCTCGGGGACACTGACCACCAGCTCCACGGTGGGTCCGAGCAGAGGGGTGAACCGTAGGGACCTGCCAGAGTTACCGGCTCTGTCCCACCTGCTGGGCCACTCCGCTGTACACGTCCTGGGGGATGTCACACGGCATCAGGTTGACCGAGGTGGCGCCGATGACGTCGCGCCCCAGTGCGGCATAGTGCTGCAGCCCATTGCAAGAGCCGTCCTGTGAGCAGGAAGAACAAAGGGTGGGACTGAGAGCCTGGACATTTAAAGGGGCATTGCCTGGTTAAAAACCAAGGCTGGGATTTTCAGTGAAGCCTAAGGGAGTTAGGCACTCAATTCCCACTGACTTTCTCATGCCCTCACCAATGTCGTTAGAAATTGCTCAGGTCAGAAGAATTTTTAATGCTGACTTTGCACCGTTTTGGCTTTTTTACTTTTCCCAGCAGGGACAAAGGACTCATTGGTTTCCCTTTCACTTCCCATCTGTGTCACTGTCCAAGTCTCAGGCACTAGCCCAATGCTGCAATGACCGAGTTGCAAACATGGCATGGGACGTTTATAAAATCAGCCCCTCTCTCTACCCACACAGTAAGTTTTCACTGGAATTTAAAAAAAAAGAAAAGAAAAGAAAAGAATGGAAACATTTTAATTATTATTCTGTATTGTTTGTATTATAGGAGCAACACTGTGCTAGGTGCTGTACGAACATGGTAAGAGGCTGCCCAGAAGAGCTTACAATTGAAGTAGATAAGACACAAAAAGGGTGGGAGGGGAGACCGACCCAGAGAAGGGCAGAGAATTGCCCAAGATCACACAACATGTCAGTGGTAGCGCCTGGGATAGAAACCAGGGTTCCTGACTCCCAGATCAGTGCTCTAGCCACTGTGCCAGGCTGCCTCTCCTCTGTTGCTTGGAAAACCTTCCTGTAACCAAAGAGGCATCTGTGCCAGAGTTTTGCTCCAGATCTCAGCTCTCTCAAAACTCTGGGGTGTTCAGCTCTGAGGGTTTTGGTTGGGCCACACCCTGACCCTTGCCAAACCTAACATTGACCTGTCCTAAGTGTGGCACTGCAGTCTAGACGACCAGATAGGTATCATGCCTCCTTTGCAGATGCTCGCCACTGAGTAATCTCCCACAACAGTCGGATCGACAGCGCCAGGAGACCTAGGCGAGCCTGGGACAACACGGGCAAAAACATGCCTGGCATGAACCAAGCAATGGGAGGTGTGGGGGGTGGTTAAAATGCAACATGGCAGGGTGGGTAAAAATTTATGTTTTTGACAACAAAATCTTTAAAATAGATTTTTTTTAATTTAAATCAGGTTTTTCTTATTTTATTTAAACATTTTCTTTAAAAAAGTAAATCTGTTTAAAATGAAATCTGAATTTAATACAAAATATGTTAAGGCCTAAACTTATTATAATCTCTTAAAACATTTAAATAACAAAAAATATGCTGAATCCATGAGTTTCTTTCAAAAACGTTGCGTTGAAAGAAAGAATCAGAGCAATAAACATCTAACTTCTGAAGTCAAGCTTTATAAACATGGCACAAAAGATCCACCTAAGTAACTTAGGAGACTATCTCATTTTCAAGAGACTTAGGCAAGTAAGAATTTAAGCTCCAGTCACTTTCATTTAGGCTTATTTGAAAATGTTCCCAGGCTGACCTGAAATAATCAGTTTAGTTCACTGACTGCGGTTAATCCCTCTGTTTAATAAACCACTCTGTTGAAAATCTGAAACATGTTTTGATAAGACAAGTTTGTGTGTCCAAAACATTTAAGGGTGTTAATGTTTATGTGTTGTTGTGTGTTTTGTTACATTCCAGTTACCATCCTAAGGCAGCTTGACACAAATCAAGAGAAAAAGTTAATTACCTAGTAACTAAGCAATGTATTATTCCCCATTTTCTAACATATTAAAAATGTTCAAATCTGAAAATGTTAAGCTGTATAATTGCTTAAATAAATGTACATTTTTCTAGCAGTCCCTCCCAGGCAGAAAACAGATGTACCAAATCCAATGGAAAGGCTCTGTTTAGCTGTAAATCAACACATTTTAATGGTTATCTCAACCAGTGAGAAGGCACCTCTTTTTTAGAAAAAGAAAAGTTGATACAAATTGATGGCTTAAATTGAGCCTTTCCACCTGGTAATTTCAATCAATCCACCCTGCAACACACACTTTGAACTGCAAAGGCCTTGATGCTCAATACCTCCCACCATTCCTGCTACCGTGTCTATATTCGGGGGGACTGAAGCCACCAAGAGAAAGGACCACCCCATCCCACCTGGGGCACTTGCAGCCTCGCAGACATGTGAGGTGGGATCCACAGGCCTGTGGCAACCCTGCCCCCACGTTCGAACTGCTTCTGTCAATGGGAGGTTGATGGGTCAGCTGTTAGGTGACTCCCCGCACCTCTGCTTGATCTTTGATTTTCCATTCTGCCCCCATCCCCATCACACCGATGAGATCCGAGTCATTAGGGTTAGTTTCTGACACATGCTCCCCCTGCTCCCATTAGGGTGATCCAGCCTCTAAGGGGAGAAACACAGACCCTCTCGCAGGGAAATGCTAATGACCCAGTATCCTCTGATGTCACAGGCCTTTGACTGGTGCACTCAGGCTGTGGAACGGAGCAGGGCAAAAGGACTGGCCTAAGGTTAATGAGAGCAACAGAGCCTTTCCGCTGCAGCTCCTCTCTGGATGGTAAGGGCAGCCCCCGCTAGCGAGGAGGCAGCGTGAGTAGACCAAGCACAGGGTTATTCTGCTTCCACTGCCCAGTTGGGGCCTGGCCTTGCTGTGAGCACTTGGACTCGTGTCATTTAGCACAGCAGGAACCATCTCTGCCCTCATCCAGAGTCAGGCTTTCATCCTTCCAGCCAGCAGAGCTGCTCTGCTCCAGCCCTCAGAGCAGATGAGGAAGGACGTGGAACAGCTGACGTAAGCCCTCTGGCTACAGAGTAGGAGAGATCCCCCGCCCCAGGGGCATATACCAATATACCATATACCAAGCAGTTGCAGTGCCTTTCAGGGACTGCAGCCGCAATCGCTATCTGCAGCAAGCCTGTCTGATTCAAAGCAACACAGGGTCAGGCTGGATTCAATTCCCAGCTCTGCTACAAACTCGTGGGTGAGTCACTTCAGCTTTGTGACTCAGTTTCCCCATCTGCACAGCATAGTTAGTGATGCTTCCCTACCCCGCAGGAGTGTGAAGTGAGACTGAATCTACAGATCCTTGGGAGAGGTTTAGATACTATGAGGATGGTGGCCATATAAATACACAGATAACAGGCCCGGCAGCTAACGAGGAAAAGACGAGGGATCTGTGCATGCTGATCCTTCCTGTCCATACCCTGGAACAGGAAGCACTTGACAGTGGTCTGGTTCTTTGCCATGGGAGCGAATTAGAGTCTGTTTGTTTACAGATCAAACCCAAGCACCACTGCAGTTCCAACAGCCTTTGTACCCCTGCAACCCAGAGTCTCCCACATCCCTCTGTCCTCTCCCCCCAGAGTTTCTGTTAGCTCCCCAAGCTCTCTGCCCCATGCAGGAGGAATCCAACAGTTACAGTCACGGGGCCCCTTACCTGATGAATGGGGAAGTGCGAGATGTAGGCTGTGGGGTCCGGTGATCTCAAAGCCTTGGCTATCTCCATGCAGCACGCCAAGGCCTGCCAGGGTTCATCGGTGTCCATCCACCACTTTCTGCCCTGGGCGGGGGGACAGGAGGGGAGGAAGAGCATCTCAGCACTAGAGCAGAAGAGTCCCTGGCTACTGAACTGCGTCAGAACCAGGAGCCATGTCTCCTGGCACTGACATGCGGCACAACCTCTGGCAAGTCGCTCCACCCGTCGGCGGGCTAGTCCGCTCTAGAAAAGGTTTGCCGGTACAGCAGTATCGGCAGCGCCTCCTAGCGGAGACGCAGCTTCTAGCGGCAAAAACGGGCTTTGCTGGTAGCGCGTATTCCGGCTCCCCAAATGAAATAGGCAGTACCACCTTTTGCTGCTATAACCGCATTGACACGAAGGCTTTCGCCATTATAAAAATGTTGCAGATCACACCCCTAACTAACACTATTATACCAGCAAAAGTTTCTAGTGTAGACCTGGTCTCAGCCTCAGTATTCCTCTTCAACCCTTCCTATTGCCTGTATTTAGATTGGAAGAGCTTCAGGGCAGTGCCTGTCTCTCACTAGGCCTAGCACAATCTCGACTGGGACCCCAGGGTGCTACTGGAATATTAATAAAGTCACCCAGGATGAGCAGGCACCCACTGGCTGCCACTTTGGACACAGGGCAAGATCCTCTCTCACAGGATCACGGAGGCCACGTCTATACTAGGCGCGCTTTGCCAGCGTAGTGATGCCACATACAATACCAGCAAAGCGTTCCAAGTGCGAACACAGCTTCTACCGGCAAACCTGCACTACTGCCAGCAGAGTTTATTCCAGCCCCACTGAGCGAAACAAGCTACCCCAGTAACAGCACAGATCTGCCGATATAACTGCGTCTACATAGGGGCTTTTGTGGGCACAGCTGGGTTGGTCAAGAAATCACAGCTCTTTGCACCTCTGCCCGACACAACTCGGCCCGCACAAGCTTGTAATGTGGACCTGAGCAGAGAGCAGCCTCAAGAGGTCCTGGATTCCAGGCTACTGCTTTATCGCTTAGCTCCTGATGCCTCTCCCTGAGGGTTAGCAGTGCCAGGCTTGTTCTGGGCTTCCTCTAAAGCCAGAGAGACCATCCCCACTACATACCGTCAGGGGGTTGTCAGCAGAGTCCAGGATCAACTCCATTATCTCGTTGGCGTAGGCCAGCCTTTCCCGCAGAGAGTTCTTCTTCTTCAGCCCCGTCAGGTTAATAAGGTGGATCTTGAGCCAGTCGAGGCCACGCGCCCCCAGTGGCTTTCCCTCCGCGAACAGAAGAATGGCCCGGGTGATGTCGCTGCCCAAGTGGTTGAAGTAGGGTGGGCAGGGGTAGGTCCTGCCCCGGAAGTCCATGTTGTGGGGGAACCAGAACACCTTATCCCGCATGTGGTTGGCTATGGAGAGCTTGTAGAGGGCATCCATCCGCAGGCTGTACATTTCCACCGTCTTCTTCCTGCACTGCGTCAGCTCGCGTTTCAGGGATGACTTGCTCCAGGGAGTGCCAGGCCCCATGTGGAGGGCCACAGATGGCTTGGGGGCCTCCGACATGGGCGGTGGGACGTCCAGCTTCTCACTGCCCTTGGCGTTGAAGATGGAGATGATGATATCCAGCACGGGCTGGTTGATCTTCCAGGGGCAGTTGCCCAGCTGGTTCAAGGCATCCAGGACCGAGTGCAGGTTGCTGCGAGGACACTCCTCCAGCAGGAGCTGGTGCTGGATGGCCCCCTCCACGCAGCGCATCAGCTTGGTGGGGAGCAGGATGTAGGCCCCGAAGTGCGGTGAGGTCCATGGCACCGGGGGGCACAGCATGGGCATGACAAAGGAGTCGAAAGTCAACGTGGTCTCGGCAGCGTTTGATAGGATCTGGGTGAGGATCGGATGGGGCTTTATAAACCCAATCTGGGGGGGGGGGGAAGAATTAAAGAAGGGTGAAGCTCTGCGGGGAGATGGGGGCAAGTTAATTAGCAACACAGGGGGCTACAACTCCCTTCAGACTGGATTCAAAGAGAGTCCAGACAGGCAGCACAATGCAAAGCTATTGTAATGCTGCATTGCGGCTTCACTTCGCTCACTGCTGGGGAAAAGGGCCTCTCACCCCAGCCCCCCCCATTTCGGAGACAGACAAACTGACAGACTCTAGTTCATCCAACATACATGGCTGCCCTAAACTGCTGATCCATTTAACCCACAGCACACGAGCAAGGATCACAGCTACGCGGGAGTGGGGCTGCAGGAACAGAAGCTGCTGAACATCCTGGAGCTGGCGAGGCCAAGACGGGTGTCCCAGCTGGAGCGGGTCTGGGTGTCTGAACCGTCGGGGGCAATTTATGACCCTCTGTCCCTTCTGGGGAGGCTGTGGGGTGTGCTGGGAATTGAATAGGGGGTAGGGAAGGAAGAGGGGGAAGCTTTTTGGTTAGTGGAACGGAGCATGCATGCAAGTCACACAATGGGCACACACACAAGTCAGGGCAGCTGGGAAGAGGAAGGAAAGGAACTAGAACTAAGATGACATGTGCCTGACCATAGCCCTTTGCTGGTATGAGGCATTCCAGACTGAGATGTCACTGGAGGAGGTCTTGGAACAAATTGATAAATTAAAAAGTAATAAATCACCAGGACCAGATGGGATTCACCCAAGAGCCATGAAGGAACTCAAATATGAAATTGCAGAACTACTAACTGCGTTATGTAACTTATCATTTAAATCTGCTTCTGTTCCCAATGACTGGAGGATAGCTAATGTCACGCCAATTGTTTTAAAAGGCTCTAAAGGCGATCCTGGCACTGACAGGCCGGTAAGCCTGACTTCAGGGAAATTGGTTGAAACTATAGTAAAGAACAGAGAAATAGATGAACATGATTTGTTGGGGAAGAGTCAACATGTTTTTTGAAAAGGAAAATCATGCTTCACCAATCTACTAGAATTCTTTGAGGGGGTCAACAAATATGTGGACAAGGATGATCCAGTGGATATAGTGTATTTAAGAGACTTTCAGAGAGTAAGCAGTCATGGGATAAGAGGGAAGGTCCCTCTCATGGATCAGTAACTGGTTAAAAGATGGGAAACAGAGGGTAGGAATAAATGGTCAGTTTCAGAATGGAGAGAGGTAAATAGTGGGGTCCCCCAGGGGTCTGTCCTGGAACCAGTACTATTCAACCTATTCCTAAAAGATCTGGAAAAAGGGGTAAACAGAGAGGTGGTAAAATTACTCAAGATAGTCAAGTCCAAACCCAATTGTGAAGAGTTACAAAGGGATCTCCCAAAACTGTGTGACTGGGTAACAAAATGGCAGATGAAATTCAATATTGATAAATGCAAAGTAATGCATATTGGAAAACATAATCCCAACTACACACACAAAATGATGGGGTTTAAATTAGCTGTGACCACTCAAGAAAGAGATCTAGGAGTCACTGTGGATAGTTCTCTGAAAACGTCTGCTCAGTGTACAGTGGCAGTCAAAAACACTAACAGAACGTTAGGAACCATTAGGAAAGGGATAGAGAACAAGACAGAAAATATAATGCCTCTATATAAATCCATGGTACGCCAACTTCTTGAATACTGTGTGCAGATTTCAAAAAAAGATATATTGGAATTGGAAAAGATACAGAGAAGGGCAACAAAAATGATTAGGGGTATGGAACAGCTTCCGTATGAGAAGAGCTTAAAAAGACGGGGACTTTTCAGCTTGGAAAAGAAACGACTAAGGGGGGATATGATAGAGGTCTATAAAATCTTGACTGATGTGGAGAAAGTGAATAAGGAAACATTATTTACTCCTTCACATAACACAAGAACCAGGGGTCACCCAATGAAATTAATAGGCAGCAGGTTTAAAACAAACAAAAGGAAGTTTTTCTTCACATAACACACAGTCAACCTGTGGAACTCCTTGCCAGAGGATGTTGTGAAGGCCAAAACTAAAACAGGGTTAAAAAAAGAACTAGATAAGTTCATGGAGAAGCCCATCACCAGGTATTAGTAAAGAATGGCAGGGATGTAACACCATGCTCCGAGCATCCCTAGCCACTGTTTGCCAGGAGTGGATGACGGGATGGATCACTTGATGGTTGCCTGTTCATTCCCTCTGAAGCACCTGGCATTGGATACTGGGCTAGATGGACCATTGGTCTGACCCAGTACGGCTGTTATGTTCAGTTTAATAGCGATGCTCCCCCAGAGGGATGGGGGACCATACCTGGCGCTGGCAGAAGGCCAGACCTGATGATCTAGCAGGTTTGTTCTGATGGAGAGTCCAGATGCCTGGTTACAGACCCCTCCCCGCCCCAGAGCCCTTACCTGCCGGCTGCTGCGGAAGGAGTAGACGTGATACAGGACGGGGATGAGTTTCACCTCCAAGCTGGGGTTCAGGATGTTGCTCTGCACCTTGATCACTTGCACAAGGAGCTCCACCATGTGAGCACCCAGCTGCACCATCAGGATGTGAGGCCAGGTGCAGTCCTTACTGAGCAGGCAGAACGCCGAGCTGGCCTCCAACTTCTCCCAGTACTCCCGTGGCAGGTAATTATCCAGCTGAGGAAGTAGGAGGAAAACGGCCCAGCATGAGCAACAATTATTTCTCTCGAGAGATTAATTGGGGCTGACTGAGTTGTCTGGAATTTGGGTCAGATTATCCTCTACGCTGCCTCCAGGGACTGGGGGCCTTCTGGAGAGGGGCAGCCGAGGACACGCACTGTGACTGGGAGCCATGCCGAGGAGCATCCCGTCCCCCGCCCCGTCACACCCACAGGGCAGCCACGCTGTGTGTAAATGTTAACAGGAGGGACAGCTGAGAGCAAAGACACACAGGCATGGTCAGTGCAGGCAGGAAAGGGGCCGCCTTCTTGAAAGCAGCTTCTGCCAGCCCACCTCCAGCAGGACCTGCAACGACCCTCGCCTTTCCAGATCTGCACCTCCCACTCATACACATGGCTCAGAGAGCCAACTTCACCAGCAGCGCTTATGCTGTACAAACCCAGAGTCACTCCTGAGCCAGAACAAGATCTAGCTTGGGCAATCAGTGCCCAAGCGACTCTTCCGACTCTGCCAGCACAGTTCATTCTGGATGGGAAGAGACTGCCAGGCTATTGGTTTCGTCAGCTCTCGTGGCCTCTTCTCCGGAACCTGCAATTCCTGAGATGCCCTCCCAGGATACATGCCCTAGACGTTTGTAGAAGCAGAGTCTGCCCTCCAGACCCACAGTCTCTGGGAGACAGCCTCCAACCTACCAAATCCTAGGACAACGACTCCTCCAGCTCTCAGCTGTCGAGAGTTCTGCAGTGGGGAGCATTAGTGTGACAGCAAACCCCAAAGCCTCTGGAAAATCCCAAACATCTTAGGTATTGTGGGAGCAGCACTCAGGACACCAAAGCCTGACAAGCCTGCATCCTGCAGACAGAGACTCAGCCCTTTGCCCCCACAGGAAGCAATCTGCTGCCCAGACTGCTTCCCCGCAAAGAGCTGCTCGCATTTACTGGGGCAGATCGCCTGGAGAGCCTGAGACAAGGCACTGGGTCCAGGCCATGGAAGCTACATCTGCCCTTGTCTCTATCACACCCAGCCGCCACGGTCCACCAGCCTGGGGAACCCCTCACCCTGGGGCAGGGAGCTAAGACAGGCCTACCTGGGTGTCCTTCGCCAGCAGCTGGATGTACTCGTCATAGATCTTCCGGATCTTCTCCACCAGGCGGCTGTGCGATTTCTTCCGGACGGCATACTTGTTGTAGATCTTGGTGCCCAGCTCTTTAGCTAAAACCAGCAGGGACTCTCCTTGGGGAGGGAGGCTGGAGAGGATCTGAAAAGGGGGAGGCAGCGAGGGTCTTAGGGGAGAAGGGCAAATCAATCAGGGCGTTAAAGGCACCACCCAGGCTCACTACAGCAAAGGGAAAGTGTGACAGACAAAAACCAGCAGGACGCAGCCAAGATCAAGATGAAGGAGCAGCTGGGAGAGATCGTGGGCTTGCTACTCAGCACATGGCGCAAACGTGGCCCTGATCTAAGACCTAGTCCAGGTTCACGGCACAAGATCTGGTTCTGCAGGCCCAGATGCAAATCCCCCCATGACAGTGCCCCACGGCACAGCTGCAAGCCCGATTCATCGGCCACGAGGGCACTCAGTGGCATCGAGACTCTTCCATTCCTGCACAGTGGCCTAATGGGGCTGGGGAAGGCATCTTACCTGCAGCATGATGTCCACATAATCCTCGTCCTCCAGCAAGCACAGGTAGGGATAGAGGCTCATCTGCCAAGACTTCCTGTTCTTCATGTGGATCTTAGACTCCCGCAGGGTCTGGAGGAGGGACTTTCGCCACTTAGAACGCAGCATGGTCAACAGCTCCCGCTGCACACAGGCAAACAAGGCGGTCAGCTGCTCGGCGATCGCACGGTGAAAGCACAGAGGCAGGTGTGGGCTAACAGAGGGCACAGGAGTTTGCCGGTGGGCTTCCCCATTCCCCTGGTCTCTAGAGATCCACACCAGGCTCTCACCCCTTTTCCAAGTATCAAAGCCAGAACTCCGCTGCCACCTCCTCTCACTCACTGCCTGCCTCTGGCTATGTTTTCTCTAATTCTCTTGCCCTACACTGCAACCACCAGCGGCTCCATAGAGTCAGTGAGTTGAGGAAGCGCTTCCCCGAATGCACCAGCAGGGGGCACTCCCCAAGCAAAGGGATCCTCCAGTCTTCAATCTCCGCATTCTCTCAGCTGGGCGTTCTGTTTACACAGTGCGCAGAACAGCTTCTACTCCCCTACCCCTAGGGCATCAGTTATTGCACGCAACACCCACAGATAATCCAGAGCAAGTCATTCACAAACCCAACCTAGTGGAGCAGGGGGTTACACCCAGGGGGATGTAGTCCTCTGCTTGTTTTTAGTGAGGTTCTTTAGCTTCGAATTGTGGGTATTTACTGACTTTCCAATATTGCTGTAAACCCCGGCACGGTTTGGGCTTAAGGCTCCGGCAGCACTTCGCTGGATAGCCAGGGATCTCCAGTCACAAGGCTCACGCTGATCGTCTAGTCTGACCTCCTGCATAACACCCCCAATGATTCCCACATGCAGCTGGCCGAGCCAGAGGCACGTCTTCTACAGAGCAACCCAAACTCCGTTTACAACCCTTGCTCTCAGAGGGGGACAAGGACAATGCCTGCGTTAGCTCCACCAAGCGCCAGGCTTTACCGCTTTGATGGCTTGCTCCGTCAGGGGCTTGGCCGACTCCACAGAGTTGATGGTTACGGTGTTGGAAGCCTCCATCTCCAGCTGCTGCTGGAAGCGTTCCCGCAGCTCATGCACCGAGAAGTCCAGCTTGGGGTAGGAGACTGGCTTTTCCTGTAGGGAGACGGAGGTGATGAGTGCTTGGATTCAGGTACAGGGCTTTCGGGTGCTTCTGTTGCTCAGTGGCTGGATGCTTTCAGGTGTAAATAGTTCCCTCATTTACAGACCTGAGGCACGGAGATCCCTAGTGACTTGTGGCAGAGCAAGACACTAAATCCTGATCCCAGGCTAGCACCCACACAGCCTCCTCGGCACGGCTGACGGTGAGATGAGGGTCATCACTAGCCGCTCCTGTCAATTATGAATCCCAACCGCATGAGCAGAACAAGGGAGCTGCCAGGGGGCTGGCCCCACGCAGCCTCTCCCCTATCCGTACGCTTGGCCGAACTAGAAGAGACGCTGTATGAAAACGCTGCGATTGATTGATGGCTACACAGAGGCTGCAGTCATACGTCACACTTCCATGCCTTTGCCAGCTTTATTTCCAGCAACGAGGTAGCACCCTACACACCTGGCGTAGACACAACTCCCAACTGTTTTGGGCAGTGGATTCCCCCCCCTCCTGAGACATAAGGCCCCATTTTCCATGGCTCTCAACCTAAGCACCTTGGGAGCCAAACCGCCAGCTAACAGGCATGCAGGAGGGACCAAACCCCAGCTCTTAGTATGGCAGAATGGGACTGATCACAGGATTAGGAGCCAGGAACCTGAGAATTCTCATCCCAGCTCTGACACAGGCCTCCCTCTCTGGCCTGGGCCAAGTCACTTATACTCCCAGCTCCTTTCTCCCCATCTCTAAAGCTGGCTCTGCCTCTAGGGGATGCTGGAAGGACTCGTGTGTCTGTGCTCAGTGCTATTCACACTGCTGGTTCACTCAAGGGGCTCGTGGTCCGTGCAACCAGTTCTGTGACAATCACCCCGATAACAAGGGCTCCATGCCCCAAATAGCCTATCCCAAGGAGGGAAAATGTCATTAGCCCTGCAGGATCCCCAGGCACGTGCGCCCAGCAGCCCTCATTTACCTTGGAGTAGAAATCCCAGAGCAAAGGAGAAGTGCAGATTTCTGAGTGGGGCAGAGACAGTGGCTGAAAGTTGGGCTTGATTATCCTGACAGCCTTCAGCACCATCTCCCGCTCGTCCTCCTCGTAGACCATGCCTTTGAAGAGCTCGTCCAGGTGGAAACCATCCTCTTCCAACTGCTGCACACATCTGGAGAGACAGGTATGGATCAGCAGGGGGGGACAGAGGAGAGGGAGGGAATATCTACCCAGGAAGAGGATAAATGTTTAGGTACGGGACAAGGGACGGTGCAAACAGAGAACCAGAGACTAAGCAAGATGCACACCAGAGAGAAAAAGAAAGGAACCGTGTAGATCAGAGCAAGCCCCACCTTGGGGAGCCCCGGTAGAACAGTCCCTCTGGACCAGGTCTGCTGTAGCCTCTCCTCCTCCCAAGCGCAGTCAGGTGTCAGCCAGCACAACGGGAGTCACGCCCGGCTGGAGACGCTGGCCATCGTGAAATGCAGACACCTACCAAGACAGGGCACTGGAGCTGGAACCTCTCTGACACTTGCTACCAGGCTTCCAGCTGCCATGCTGTCCAGACCTACAGACCTGGGGCAGGAGCGGACAGGATTTTGAGGGTACCTACATAGAATGGGTTCGACACACTGCCCTGGCCAGAAGAGGGGGTGGCTTTGCTGACACAGCAATCCCTTGCCCTTCTCTCATGCCACCCCACACAGCTGGCTCTATCCCATGCGCTCCTCTGCCCTTTCCAAACACCTCCGATCTCCCAAGTGGATCAGGAAGCCTCACGCCACAGACACTCCGTCCCAATGATCTGTGCTGCAGTGCCCCAGCCCTGGGCTCTTTGGGGCAGCGCCTCAGCTTGGCTGGCCAGTGCCAGTTCCCCCAGGCAGCGCTGGCATAATCCATGGGGAGCCTTTCAAACAGGATCTGCAAAATGCCTTCAGTTAACAGAGGGAGCGGGAGCCAAAGAGGGTTTGAAATGAACTAGTTTCTATTGTGCAACCCATGGGAAACTGGCCCAGGGGTTCTCAGCTTGGGAGAGGCGGGGTCAGGACCAGGCATTGGGAGGGATCATGACCCCCCTGGTCTTACCCATGCAACTAAATGGGAGAGGGGCAGGTGCTGGCTAAATACCAGCGGGATGACAGACAGGTCTCAGAGTGGATAAGGCTGAGAACCAGTGGATTAGATAGACGGTCAGAGCATTTGACAGGCAGGAAATCAGACCGCGTCCCTGCCAGCAGTAAAGACAACGCCAACCTGAGGGGCAGTTAGCCAGATGGCAGAGCAAGGGGAAAAGGAGAAAGCGCTCAGGACACTTTCCTGGCCTCTGCTTGGGAGCGTGCAAATTGCACACGACTGAATTCACGCAAACACCCACATGTGCACTCTGGGTACATCCGCAGTGCTCCAAATCCCCCTAGCAGCGAGGTTCAGAGCCCGGTTCAACAGATTCGCCTTGTACCGAGAGGCGAAAAATAGCAGCGTAGATGCTGAGGCTCAGGCTGGAGCCCGGGTTCTGAGACCTGCCCCCCCTCACTGAGTTTCAGAGCCCCGGCGGGAACGTCTGCACCGCTATTGGGAGCCCAGCAGCCTGAGTCAGTTGAGCCCAGCTCCGAGACTTGCAGCTGCAGGGTTTTTTGCAGGGTAGACATACCCTTTGGGGGCCAGAGCCCCAGCTGGCCTACAGGGGCACAGTTCCATTGACTTCAACAGAGCTGCCGACTCTCACAGCCGGTCACTGGGCCTACAAACTTGACTGGAACTTGTCCATGTACATCAGCCGGGAATCTGTCTCTCTCTAGCCACGCTGTAACGGGGAAAGGTAGCACAACCAGCAATGCAGGCTGGAGGGAGCGTGGGACAGGAGCCGCCAGCAGAAGATGGACCCCTCAGCCACCCGGGATGGTTAAAACCTTCAACCCAAGTGTCAGCAGAGGCACCGGCCAGCGAGATCCAGTCCCTTGGGAGAGCACAGAGCCCTCTCTGCCCACGTGCTTCATGAGGGCTAGGAGCGGGGAATATAGAAGGCACTGGAACTGAAGTGCTATTTACCAGAACGAAGCCACAAGGTCACCTGCCTTGTGTGACATCCATTACCTTCCCTGCTCTGCATCCACCTTAACCTTCATGTTCCATGTGTGAAGAGCTGAGCAGAGAAACCTAGCTCCTACGGCGAAGCTTCGAGATGCTGCCTGGAAATACGAAGGCCTGATTGCCCTGCGTGGGGCTTCGTCCCTGCAGCAGGACCCACCGTCCTTCCCAAGCACATTCCAGCTCTGCTGTGTCGGTTTACCCAGCACTGTCCACAAGACACTTTGGAAACCTATGAGGGGTCAAACCTTGAGAGGTGCCTCATACCTACAATCCCACTGGCCCAGGATTCAGCCCCACGTAGGTGAAGAGATACATCACCAATTACTGAAATCCAGCTGCTGAGTTGGGGCATGGCAGTTGTTTAATGGCATACAGCAGCCTAGCACAAGAGGTGGACAGTGGATCTGAAGCCAGGCAGAGGCACAGCTCATGTACCCATGTTGGAAATCGACTGGGGCTAACACCTGCTCTGACCATTCAAGATCACACTAGCAGTCAGGTCCTGGGTTTTACGTCCCATCTGACAGGAGACCTTGCCAGCTGCAAAGCCAGGTGCCACTGGCTCCATGGGCAGTGCGTCTCCTAGTGAATTGGCACCACTTCCTGCAGCGATCTGGATTTTTCTCGCAGGATCTCCCAACCAAGTCCTAACCCTGATTAGCTGGAGAGATGCAACAAAGTTGCAGCCTGACCTAGTGGGGTTACAGGGCCAACGGCAAGCTTGGGAGAAGAGAGAACCGAAGCCCAAAAATCTCTAGGTCTCATCACCTCCAAACACATGCATCCACCTGTCATTCTGAATTAGCAGAGGCTGGAAAACAGAGTTAAAGGACCACGGGCATGATCTGAATATGCCCCTTCCTCCCTTGGAGGATCCTCCCCTTACTCTAACATAAAGCAGGCAAATCCCACTGTTATGTTGGAGCCTGCTTCCAACACATGCCTCGTATCCCATCTCCTCAGAGCTCGCTCCCAGCCACGCTGCAGACGGGTGGCATCTGGTAGAGGGCAGAGAACGTGTAACTGAAGGATGGCGGCAGGACAGCTGTCAGCGTGACCGAGGGCCAGGGAATTTCAGCCTATTCCAAACCCGTGAGGTTGGGGTGCAATGGAGTCATGAGATCAAAGGGGAGGGACAAAGGGAAGCTACTTGGATATCCATGTTGCAGCCCTAGGCTCAGCTCCTCCCATGCTGTTATGTCTGACTCCTCCAATGCCTGATAGAAGAGCAGAGGTAAGTGCTTGCATAGAGGGTGCTGAAAGGCAGCCTGCTCTGGGGTGGAGAGCAGCAGCCAACCAGCACAATGGATACTATCCTTTCATAAGCACCATGGGATCTTTGATGCTCATTCAGAGCAGGCAGGACTGAGTTTACCATCGAGCTGTCTGGACAATGGCCTGGGGGTGCTGTGGGCATAACTCAGGCCACCACAATACTAAATAAAAACCAGCTGCTGCATAGACGTAAGGAGGCGAACCCAGCGGCTTGGGTTAGGACCATCTTGATTCCCGTGATGCCATGCCTGGGAATTCTTCTGCAGCCATCCAGAGCCCTGGCATCAGAATCTCTCCCGTACACGGAGCCCTTTGGCTCCCAAGGTTAAACAGTCACTGCTGCTCATAGTAGCTACAATCCTGGGAGTCTGCGAGCCACAATTTAAAGCCACCAAGATTTCTGGGACACCAGCAAGGCAGAGTGCCGACAAAGCTGCATGCTCAGAGTGCCATCTGGTGGCCCCCCAAGCATTACACAGCACGTGACAGGCAGGGAGGTTTGCAGGCAGCTGACCTTGAATGAGGACAGGCAAGCTCATTGCAGAGGCTGATGAATGGTGGATGAATGGTGCTGCTGGGAGAACTGCGGCATGTTCCCTGTCCTAACCTCAACTCTGACTGCGAGAGAAACCAATCACCTGGAAAACCGAGGTCCTGCCTTGTTCTGTGAGAGCAGGAAAGATCCCAAGGCATTTTTACATCAGCATTCTTTGTCAAAACTCCTCCCAGTGCAGCGTGTTCTGCACCTGGCTGCCGCACTCCTCCCCAGAAGTGATTGCATTTCAGTGGTGCTGTTCGTAAAGACTGTAGGCACTTTGGGAGCCTCCATGATGGAAGATTTTACACCAGTGCAAGTCACTGTGACCTCTTTTCTCCAAAGCTGGCCACTAAACACCCTACTACAGCAAGCGATCCACAAAAGGTACACTGGAAATATCTAATTACTACCTGTATTACAGTAGCACCTAGGGTCCTGATCTTGGTTGGGGCTTCTATCACACTAGGCACCCTACAGACCCAGAGTTGAGACAGTCCCTGCCCCAAAGCGCTTACAGTCTAAATAGACAAGAGATGTCAGATGGAACAAGGCCATCCAGCAGCTCAGTGGGAGAGCTGGGAATAGAAGCCACGTCTCCAGTCCATTAAACTCTACCCATTAAACCACACAGTCCTGAATACAGGATGGTCCGGGGAGGAGGAGGACATGCTCAGAGGCAAAGGGACATGCAAATGTTTTTATAGATTTATGCAGGCAAGAAATCAACACAACTGAGCTCTGAACAGGTGACCTGGGACAAGTTAACAAGAGGCGTCTGCCACACGCAAGGTGGCCAAGAACATACAGACTGCCATAAAGTCACTGAGTCACAAGAAGCATGCAAAAAGAACTGCAAGGACTATCAACGGCCCCATTCGGAGGCAGGTGACAGACATCGGGCCACAGAAATTCACCTGGATTCAGACTCTTAATAAACAAACACTATTTATTATTTTTAAGAGCTCTTTCATGCTGCCTTGACTCATATCCAGTGCTTCCCACACACTAGTTTTCAACCACAAATCCTTTTTAAGCCACGCCCATCATCCCGAGGACTGATACCCTGGGGCTAACAACAGCGTCTGGCACCGATCCATAGCAACCAGGAGAAAGAGCACACAAATGCCATTGAGAGATGGTGGAGCAGCAACCGGGGGAGATGGCAGGGTCACCCTCACCTGCCAAGACATGGCTAACAAGAGACTTTAACTAGAGAAAGGCCCTGGAGGAATGGCACCTAGACAGACCCAGCAGAACAGTGGCTCATCCCAGAGGCAGAGGCTCTGAGCGAGTGGAGTCTAAGGAGCTGCCCATGAATGCATGGCGGGTGGGAGATCCAGCTGTTTGCACAGGCTCACTGTTTTCCAACCTCCCATCCCCCAGCAGTTCCAGAGAAACTGTTCCTAGCACGGACCGATGCAGGGGCTTGAGATTTGTGTGCCTGCTCCTCTTGGCTCCCCTCCTGAGCACCTGCGCAGCGTCCCATCCCACTGCCACCGCTTTCTGCTTCCCTTTCAGTGTCGCACTGCGAGATATGGAGCTGCACGTGCCCGGCGGCAGGTTGGGAGGACATGTCCCAGCCTGCCCAGCACAGAAGCTCTGCCCCACCCCGCCCATGCCCACTGGTTCAATGGGAACCCCACAGCGCAGCTCACTACAACCCCCAAATCTGCATTTCCACAGAGAAGGCAGGCGTCTCCCACTCATCCCACGCAGCTCCCCGAGCCGTTAGTGAGCTGGGGGAAGCAGTGGAAAAGGGAGAGGCAGCGTTGTTATTTACATAGCACGCCGGGCACACCCGGCCAGTTACCTTTTGATGACCGTGGCGGGGGCTCGAGCACGGCCCAGGCACTCCAGCGCGGCTGCGTAGCAGCTGAGATTGGGCTTCAGGCCAGCTTCTTCCAGCATGAAGAAGAGCCGGCCAATCTGGTTCAAGGAGCCCTGAGAAGAGAAGGGAGAGGGATCAATTCAAGCTCCAAGCCCCTCCATTTCTCTTCCAGATTAAACCTGATTCGTTCTGAACCCAGCCACTGAATGGTTCCACCATCGAATGGCTCCGAGGGGGCCTGCATGAGCCAGTGTGGTGGGTCTCAGACCAGTCCCAGTGGGCATTACAACTGGCAGCAACCCACAAACCTCCATCCCAAGTGGCCCCATTCTGGGCCCCAGTGGTGACAGACTGAAAGGGCATTGGAGCCCTGGTTCCCCTCTCACCCCTTCCAGTCCAGTCAGAGCTGAGACACATTGAGTGGCTGTTTTCAGAGTAGCAGCCGTGTTAGTCTGTAGTCGCAAAAAGAAAAGTTTCAGAGTAGCAGCCGTGTTAGTCTGTATTCGCAAAAAGAAAAGGAGTACTTGTGGCACCTTAGAGACTAACAAATTTATTAGAGCATAAGCTTTCGTGAGCTACAGCTCACTTCATCGGATGCATTTGGTGGAAAAAACAGAGGAGAGATTTATATACACACACACAGAGAACATGAAACAATGGGTTTATCATACACACTGTAAGGAGAGTGATCACTTAAGATAAGCCATCACCAGCAGCAGGGGAGGGAAAGGAGGAAAACCTTTCATGGTGACAAGCAAGGTAGGCTAATTCCAGCAGTTAACAAGAATATCAGAGGAACAGTGGGGGGGTGGGGTGGGAGGGAGAAATACCATGGGGAAATAGTTTTACTTTGTGTAATGACTCATCCATTCCCAGTCTCTATTCAAGCCTAATAAGCGATGGTCACATAAACACCACCCTATATCGGAAACCTACTGACCGCTATTCCTACCTACATGCCTCTAGCTTTCATCCAGATCATACCACTCGATCCATTGTCTACAGCCAAGCGCTACGATATAACCGCATTTGCTCAAACCCCTCAGACAGAGACAAACACCTACAAGATCTCTATCATGCATTCCTACAACTACAATACCCACCTGCTGAAGTGAAGAAACAGATTGACAGAGCCAGAAGAGTACCCAGAAGTCACCTACTACAGGACAGGCCCAAGAAAGAAAACAACAGAACGCCACTAGCCATCACCTTCAGCCCCCAACTAAAACCTCTCCAACGCATCATCAAGGATCTACAACCTATCCTGAAGGACGACCCATCACTCTCACAGATCTTGGGAGAGAGACCAGTCCTTGCTTACAGACAGCCCCCCAATCTGAAGCAAATACTCACCAGCAACCACACACCACACAACAGAACCACTAACCCAGGAACCTATCCTTGCAACAAAGCCCGTTGCCAACTCTGTCCACATATCTATTCAGGGGATACCATCATAGGGCCTAATCACATCAGCCACACTATCAGAGGCTCGTTCACCTGCGCATCTACCAATGTGATATATGCCATCATGTGCCAGCAATGCCCCTCTGCCATGTACATTGGCCAAACTGGACAGTCTCTACGTAAAAGAATGAATGGACACAAATCAGACGTCAAGAATTATAACATTCAAAAACCAGTTGGAGAACACTTCAATCTCTCTGGTCACTCGATCACAGACCTAAGAGTGGCTATACTTCAACAAAAAAGCTTCAAAAACAGACTCCAACGAGAGACTGCTGAATTGGAATTAATTTGCAAACTGGATACAATTAATTTAGGCTTGAATAGAGACTGGGAATGGATGAGTCATTACACAAAGTAAAACTATTTCCCCATGTTATTTCTCCCACCCCACCTGCCACTGTTCCTCAGATGTTCTTGTTAACTGCTGGAAATAACCTACCTTGCTTGTCACCATGAAAGGTTTTCCTCCTTTCCCCCCCCTGCTGCTGGTGATGGCTTATCTTAAGTGATCACTCTCCTTACAGTGTGTATGATAAACCCATTGTTTCATGTTCTCTGTGTGTGTGTATATAAATCTCTCCTCTGTTTTTTCCACCAAATGCATCCGATGAAGTGAGCTGTAGAAAAAGAAAAGGAGTACTTGTGGCACCTTAGAGACTAACAAATTTATTTGAGCATAAGCTTTCGTGAGCTACAGCTTACTTCATCAGATGCATTTGGTGGAAAATACAGTGGGGAGATTTATATAAACACACAGAGAACATGAAACAATGGGTTTTATCATACACACTGTAAGGAGAGTGATCACTTAGGTCACACTGGAGACTGGGAGCGGCTGGGTCATTACCCCTCCCCCCGCTGGTAATAGCTCACCTTAAGTGATCACTCTCATTATAGTAAAAAGAAAAGGAGTACTTGTGGCACCTTAGAGACTAACAAATTTATTAGAGCATAAGCTTTCGTGAGCTACAGCTCACTTCATCGGATGCATTTGGTGGAAAAAACAGAGTTTTTTCCACCAAATGCATCCGATGAAGTGAGCTGTAGCTCACGAAAGCTTATGCTCTAATAAATTTGTTAGTCTCTAAGGTGCCACAAGTACTCCTTTTCTTTTTGCGAATACAGACTAACACGGCTGCTACTCTGAAACCTCTCATTATAGTGTGTATGGTAACACCCATTGTTTCATGTTTTCTATGTATATAAATCTCCCCATTGTATTTTCCACTGAATGCAGCCGATGAAGTGAGCTGTAGCTCACGAAAGCTTATGCTCCAATAAATTTGTGAGTCTCTAAGGTGCCACAAGTACTCCTGTTCTTTTTGCAGATATAGACTAACACAACTCCTACTCTGAAACCAGCTTGAGTTAATTACTCCCAAGGTTAAAAAAAAAAAAATCTAGTTTTGTCCAATTTAAATTGAATTTTTTTGATTTTACTATTTAAATTAAGGAGTACTTGTGGCACCTTAGAGACTAACAAATTTATTAGAGCATAAGCTTTCGTGAGCTACAGCTCACTTCATCGGATGCTTTGTTTTCTTTTTAAAAATAAACCTGTTTAAAATTAAAACTGAATTTAATACAAAATATGTTAAGGCCTGAATTTACTATAATCTCTTAAAATATTTAAATAGGAAATAAATATGCTAAATCCATGAGCCTCTATCAGAAATTTTGAGTGAAAGGCTGCTTTTCTATATAAAGAAAAAAGTAGGAGGGGAACATCTGACTTTTTTGGTCAAACTTTAAAAATATGGCAAAATAAGTCTATCCTGTATCAAGGGCTTGTTTTATTTAATGAAAATGAATTTGATATGCTGTTGTGTATGTTTAATTAAATTTCAGTTATCATCCTAACGCAGCTTGACACAAATCATGAGCAAAAAGTTGATTATCTAGTAAATAAGCAATGCATCACTTTTCTAACATACTAAAAACATACAATTAATTAATAAGAATCTGAAAATATGTTATATAATTGATTAGATAAACATGTATCATTATAGCGTACCCACCTAGGTAGCAAAAAGATGTACAAAATCTAGTGTCAAGGCTCTATTTTGTTCTCAATTAGAATGTTTTAATGGTTATATCAAGCAATGAGAATGCACCTTTCTTTAGAAGAAAGAAAAGGAGTACTTGTGGCACCTTAGAGACTAACAAATTTATTAGAGCATAAGCTTTCGTGAGCTACAGCTCACTTCATCGGATGCATTCCAATGAAGTGAGCTGTAGCTCACGAAAGCTTATGCTCTAATAAATTTGTTAATCTCTAAGGTGCCACAAGTACTCCTTTTCTTTTTGCGAATACAGACTAACACGGCTGCTACTCTGAAACCTTTCTTTAGAAAATAACTGAAGTACAAACGGAAAAGTTGATTAAAATTGATGATTTAAATCGAGACTTCCCACTTGATGATTTAAATCAATCCCCCCCGATTGCACCATTTCAATAATGAATAAATATGATCAAATGGCTCAGAAAACTCCACCCTGAGAAACACGCCATCCCCTGTTCAAAACAGACGCGTAGGCCTGGCTCAAGGGTGCGAGCTGAAACGAGATGCAATCATGCCTGGGCTGGGCTCCCTGCAGGGATCGAACCTGGGACCTCCAGATATAAAAGCATGCAACTACAGCTTGTGTCATTAGCTCAAACATCTGCGTGTGCTGCGGCTACTGGAGGAGGAGCGCCCCCATCACAGCAGCCGGGGTTACCGGGATAAGGTACCTTTTTAGCCCAGCCGTGCATGAGGATGTCATACATCTTGATGCCCAGCAGCTTCCTCCTGGCATGGGAGCGGTGATAGAACATCAGGCACTGCTGGGCCCTCTCGGGCTGGCGGAGGAAGAGGCAGCTCTCCAGGAAGGACATGATGATGAGCTGAATGCTCCCATACTTGTTGCCCTCCTTGTCTTCCAGTCGCGGCCTGGGTTCCCACTGCACCATCGGCCCTTCTAACTCCCCCATCTCGGGCAATTCCTCCAGTCTGCTGCATTCATATCCCTGCTCAGCACAGGGGCTGGAAGGGGAGCCCAGTTTGGGAGAGCCCCGGGCAGGAGCCACCGCAGCCCTGGGGCTTTCACGGAAGGTCTTGGATTTGCCAGATACCTTTGGATTTGTCCCTCCCTTTGGGGGAACGGCTTTGGCCCGGCCTTGGCTCTCTTTGGCTCCAGCTGCCTTGCCCGGCTCCAAGACTGGCGTGCTAGTTCGTTCTGCACCAGGGAGTGAGGCAGCCGAGGAGAATTTCTGCTCCAGCTTCAACTGTCTCTTATGCTTGATCCATTTCTCCTTTTTCAGCTTTTCAACCCAGCGGCTGGGCTGGGATGGGCCCCCGGAAGAGGAGACGCCCCCCTCCCTGACTTTCGGAGCAGGCTCCTTCCCTGCTGGGCTTGGTGCAGGACGCTGGAAGCTGCTCTTCTGCAGTGGGGCAACGTCCACTCGGTCGACTGTCACCACTGAGACGTTATCAGCCTGGAGCTGCTTGACGCGAGCCTCCAGCACTGCCAGAGAAAACATGCCAGAGGGCGAACAGGGAATTAAAGGGAACATGGTCACTGCAGACAGTCTTCCATCCACGTCTCTCCCACACCAATCAAGCATCTCATCGCTCCCCACACACCCCAGCTTCTTAGCTTGACACTCTTCTTTGACACGAGTAAGTTATCCCTCCCCACCTCAGTGAGGCGAGTGTGATCCCCAGCTCCCATTGAAGGAAAGTGACTTGGCCAGAGTGCCCCAGTGGGCAAAGGCAGATGGCCTTGACCCCCTAGAGCGGTGTTTCCCAGCAATGGGTCCTGCCTTACCAGGGGGTGGCTGGAAGGTTGCCACATCCAGAGCCAGATTAACCCATCACTGGGCCTTGATTTAGGCAAGCCCACCTTGCACTCACCCTGCAGTGGCAGCTCCTGTCCTGTGGGGCTAGGCCAAACCTGAGCGGCACTGCAACCCCCCATGCCAGGTCAGGATGCCTGGAGCAGGGAGCCAGGCCCAGCCCCGCAGCTGCTGCTGTGGGGGAAGCAGAGGGGGAATGAGGGGCAGGTTTGCTCTCCAACCCCCACCCTGGGGGCTCCCCTCCACACCAGGCCAGGATTAGGGTTGCAAGGCTGGGGCTGCATATAAGTAATGGTGGGTCACAAAAAAAAGACCAAATACAGTTGGTGGTTTGCCGTATCAAACATTTGGGAACCACTGCACTACAGGAAGCATTCGCAACCACCCTCCCACTCCTTACGGCTAGATGGGAGGGCTCCCCAACCTTTGCCCCACTGTAACTTGGGGTCAGAGCAGGGAAGAGGCTGAGAACCCCTGCAGCGTAGCGCACCTCAAACCTGACATCACTGTATGGGCTGGCCAGCAGGTGGAATTGGCTGAAGGATCCTTCCCACTGCCACAGGGGCATTTTCCCCCAAGCTACGGGTCTGCACATAAACCCCACTCACCAGGAAACCCAGACAGCTCGGGGGGAGACTCTTATGGGAACAGATGCCTTTGGTTCTCCCCCGCGTTTCCGACTTACCCTCCAGCAGCTCAGCCCTCCCACAGGCGCCTCTCCTCCTGGCCTCCTCCTTTGCGCTGGCTGAGGAGTAATTTCTCATCACAGTCCATCTTTCTGCAGCGAAAAGGGCCAATGAGGGCGAGGTGGAAGAGATGGATGGAGTCACTGCTCTACCCACGAGATGACCTCTGGGGGTCCCTTCCCGGCCAGCATTTCAGGGATTCGCTGTACGCCCCTTCGAACATGGCTGGGTGGAGGCACAGCTCAGACACGCGCACACTGAGGCCCCCCGGTCCATGCACGTGCCTCCCTGGGCATCGAGAAGCCCCAGCAGCACGGGGACAGGACAGCGGCTGCAGCAGCTGAGTGGAGAACCAGCCTCCCGGGCTGCTCCCCAAAGGACCCTGCCGCTTCGGAGGAAGGGGAGCCCCTTCCCCATTATGGGGACTGTGCAAAGGAGACTGAAAACTGCCCGACCCCCGAGGAGCAGCTCGTGCCCCAATCACAGACCCCGTCCCCAGCATGGCTATCAATGAAGGGATGGGATAACGGGGGGGAGAGGGGGTGATCCCCCCAGTGCTGTGCAGGGGCAACGGGGAAAGGGGCAGGGACTCTGTGGCCCCCGTTGTCTTCTATACCTGGGATTTGGAAACACACCTTCACTGCGCTGCTGAGAGGGAGGGGGGGGTCAGCCGCCCCCGGCTCCGTGCCCGTTGGGGGGGGAGGGGACATGGCGGGGCTCATCCCCCTCCCCGGCTCCGTGCCCGTTGGGGGGGGAGGGGACATGGCGGGGCTCATCCCCCTCCCCGGCTCCGTGCCCGTTGGGGGGGAGGGGGCACGGGGGGGCTCATCCCCCTCCCCGGCTCCGGGCCCGTTGGGGGGGGCAAAGGGGGGGCTCCGTGCCCATTGGGGAAGGCGCGGGGGGCTCCGTGCCCGTTGGGGAGGGCGCGGGGGGCTCCGTGCCCTTGGGGGGGAGGGGGCACGGGGGGGTTCATCCCTCTCCCCAGCTCCGTGGCCGTTGAGGGGGGAGGGGGCGCGGGGGGGCTCCGTGCCCATTGGGGAGGGCGCGGGGGGCTCCGTGCCCTTGGGGGGGAGGGGGCACGGGGGGGTTCATCCCTCTCCCCAGCTCCGTGGCCGTTGAGGGGGGAGGGGACGCGGGGGAGGGGGCGTGGGGGGCTCCGTGCCCGTTGAGGGGGGAGGGGCGCGGGGGGGCTCCGTGCCCGTTGGGGGGGGAGGGGGCGCGCTCAGTCTGGACCCGCCGTTACCTGGGCCCCGCAGCCAGCCCGGCCCCCGGCCCAGCAGCGCCGCCCGCAGCCTCAGCACCCGCCACATGCCCCCGGCCACGCTAGGCCCCCATCCCGCCCTCCCTGCGCTCAGCGCCGCCGGCTCCACCGCGCACGCGCCGGCCGCCCCGCCCGGCCCGCCGGGGGCTGTAGTTCGCCGCCCCACGGCACCGCGGAACTCCATCTCCCGGCGTGCACCGCGCCGCGGCAGAGACCCGGCGGGGCAGTCTCCGGCGCTGGAGACTCCAACTCCCAGGATGCAGTGCAGGGTCGGGGCGCCCTTTGGCTCCCTCTGGTGGCCAGAGCTGGCAGCGCAGGGCACTGCCTGTGACCCTCTCCCATGGCAGCTGCTGCTGCCTCCCGTCCTCTGCCCGTGTCCTCCTGGAGCTTTGAGATCCTGGCATGGCTGGTGCTGCTCGCAGGGCAGTCACGGTTCCTGCTTGCTTCCCTGCCCTCTCCCCCTCCGTCGCCCTCCTCCTAGGTCTGGGCTCCTCCTCCTTTGATTCGTTTCGCTCTCACCCTCCAAGGCCGGCCCACGGGAGCGCCGGGCATCCTAGGCAGGTCGCTTCAGTTAAAATCAGGGGTTGTAGTTCCATTAGCTACAAGGGAAGAGGGCAGGCCCCTGGCTTGTAAAATCCTCCACTTCCAGCCCCCTCTGCCCATGTAGCACCAGGCCTCGCCAATATCATTGGTGCAAGAGCCTGCTCCTTGGCAGCCCCTGCTTCTCTCCCATCCCATCCTCTGCTTCACTGGCTCTCTGCCTTGCCAAGGCCTCATATCAAGCTGGTATTTAAATCTAGAGCTGGACGTTTACACCTGTTCCAGCAGAGGGCGCACACACCCTCTCCCTCTGCCCAGGGCCACAGACTCCCATTGGTTTTAATAGGCTTTGGCCCTGAGGATCTCAAAGCACTTTGCAAACCCTAGAGGAGGCAGTGTAGTCCATAGCACACTGGGCTGAAAATCGAGTGCTCTGGGTTTTGTTTTGGGTTCTGCCGCTAACTTGCTGTCTGTCCCTGAGCGAGCTGCTTCCCCTCTTTGGGCCTCAGTTTCCCTGTCTGAAAAATGAGGGACGATGAAGCTGACTCAGCTCTGAGAGCCAAATACTACACTTTCATAACTCCTGGTGATGTAGGTCAGAGCTATCAGAAATTTTACAGAAGTGTCGGAAGTGTGCAAGTGACTGCACCAAGGACAGGGCAACAGGCACGCCCATGATTGGGCACACATGATCCCAAACACACTCACAGTCATGCACATACACACACATACACACGCAGGCACACATGCACAAACATGCACTGACAGACAAATATGCACATGCACACACATGCATGTGCACACATATATGCACACACATAAACTCAGATATGCACACAAACACCCACACAAATGCAAACATGCATACACACACATACATGCACACACAAATGCAAACATGCATACACACACATACATGCACACACATGCAAACACATACACCCGCATGCACACACCCACACAAACGCACACACGCATGTACACACACAAACACAGATATGCACACAAACACACACACAAATGCAAACATGCATATACACACACACATACAGGCACACACATGCAGCCAAACGCATACACCCGCATGCACACACCCACACGAACATGCACACACGCATGTACACACATATGCACACACACGAACACAGATGTGCACACAAACATACACACAAATGCAAACATGCATATACCCACACACATACATGCACACGCATGCAGCCAAACGCATACACCCGCATGCACACACCCACACAAACATGCACACGCATATGTACGCACACATGCACACACACAAATGCAGACAAACATGCACCCCCATTATACGCACACCTACGTGCAGACACATATCTACTCACACACGCGCGCACCCAGAGGTTTAAAGACCTCGCAGATTTATGAATGAGAGGAGCCGCCCCGCCCTCCGCCCGCTGCCATTGGCTGGGACTTCGCCGGGCAGCCCCCCCGGAGAAGCGGCGGCTTTGCCTGTCAATGGCAGGAGGCCCCAGGCCCGGCCGCCCCCGCGTGGCGTCTGCTCCCGCCGCGGCTGAGAGCGAGACGCGGCCGGCGCCCGGGAGTCCCCGCTGCCACCTGCTCTGACCCTGACTCCAGCAGCGGCCGGGCAGGGAGCCAGGGCTGGGGGCACCTGCCCGCTCCTGGCTGCCCCGGCTGGGCTTCCCCAGGGGCTGCTGCCCTCGCACCCCTTCCTGGGGGGGGTCCCCCCGCCCTAGGAGCCCTGCAAGGAAGCTGGCACCGGGGATGCCCCCGGGGAGCTCTCGGCCGGGCTGGTGATGCGCCCCGCGCCTCCCGGAGCCCGGGCATGTGCTGGAACCAGTCGTAGCACATGGTCATCACACCCGTCCCGCCTGCCGCCTGGACCTCCCGCCCCCGGGACTGCCATGGGGCGGAGGGGGCTGGCCCGCCCCTGCTCTCTCTGGCTCTGCCTGGCCCTCTCGCTGCTCGCCGGATCGGCCCACGGGGACCCGTTGGGGAGCAACCGCTCAGGGGCCACCAGCAGGCGCCCCCGGAGCTATAACCATCTGGAGGGCGACGTGCGCTGGAGACGGCTGTACAGCACCACTCACTTCTTCCTGTGCATTGACAGCAGCGGCAAGGTGCAAGGCACACGGTGGAAGGAAAGTCCTAACAGTGAGTATGGAGGACACCAGGATGGGGGAGTCCCCAGGGGACATTAGAGGCCTGTGCACCAGGTATCAGGGGCTAGTGGTTTGAGCACTGGCCTGGGAGCCAGGAACAGGTCCCTTCTCACCCCTGCTCTGCCTCTTGTGCAACCCTGGGTGCATCACTTTGCCTCTTTGTGCCTCAGTTTCCCTGTCTGTGACATGGGAGACAAGACTTGGTGGGGGGGCTTGATTAATGTGCATAAAGGGCTTTGAAGGTGGAAAGCTCTGTTATTAATGGTCCTATCCCCACCCCCCGAGCCCTGATCCTTCCTACCCTGCTGGTGGACCTGGTCTTTTTGTCTGGCTGTTTGGAGCCTGGGTTCCCCTAGGTTCCCATTCCCATCACAAAGGAAAATAACAGCAAGAGAGTCACCATGAGGAGAGGCGCTTGCCCAGCAGGGTCGTTACAAGCGTGTTAAGTCTCAGAGATGTACATAGGCCCTGGGGAGCATCCGTGTATATGGATGCCAGGGTGGAGAGGTGGTGTGCTGGATATGCTGCGGCAGGTATTTTTTCTGAGGAATTTTTCGGGGATTACTTAGTGCTGTTTGGCCCACTGCTGCAGGGAGAGAATGCCATCAAAGGCAGCAGGAGTTTTCATTGCACTGAGACCACCCGATTGGGCACGAACATAACCATAACACACTGAGCACTTCCCATCACTCGATCTCAAATTGCTCCACAAAGGTGTGTAGGTGCCGTTATCCCCATTTTACAGACGGAGAAACTGAGGCCCGAGCGGGGAAGCGACGTACCCAAGGACAGGCAGGATGGACCATGTGTCCCAAAGAGAGCAGGGGTTTTCAAAGACGGGAAGCTCCATTTAAAGCAGAGTTGGGGGAGTTTGGCTCTAGCTGCAGCCATGAAACATGGGGCCGGATCCAGGTTTTTATTCCAGTTCGGATTCAGGCCCATCTCTCACGGAAACTCAAGTAAGGCCCTGACTTTCAGAAGTGATTAGCAACAGCTTGAGCTGCTTCAAAGAAGCCTGATCTTCAGAAGGGACCTGAGCACCTGCTCTCTAAAACTCAGGATTTTAAAGTAGCTTCAAGTTGGGCCCCCAAACTCACTGAGTCACTTTTGAAAATCTTGCTATAAGTATCCTGCAAGGCCACCGGAAATCTCCAATTCCCCCTGCATCCCAGCCCTGAGGGCCAGCCCCTGCAATCAACACCCGGGTCGGGACAGCAGCTTCTTGCCTGATCGCTAATAATTCTCTTTTTAGTTGCACTCGGCACCTGCAGCAATTCTTTGCCCTGTGATTGAGTTGCCTGTCCAGCTCCGTGCAGCGATGAGCTCACACTAGATCACAGGGCCACTTGCCTGCTGCTAATGAGGGTCAGGATGGGCTTGTGACCTGGGACTCAGGGGATCTGGGTTCAGTTGCCAGCTCTGACACTGACACCTTGTGCAGCCTTGGGTGAGGCACTTTAAAGCCCACATCCTCAACGATATTTAGGCATCTAACTCCCATTGGTTTGAATGGGATCTGGGCTATATACCTCTGAGGACCTGGGCTTTAATCTTTCTGGCCCTCAGTTCCCCATCTGTAAAATGGGGATAATAATCCCTTTTCCCTGCCCTTTGGCTACGCTATTGTAAATTCTTGGGCTCTTTTATTCTCTGTATGTTATCAATGGGGGTCTGATCTTGACCTTATTGGAAAACGGAAAATTGGAAAATGTCCAGCGGAGGGCAACAAAAGTGATTAGGGGACTGGAACACATGACTTATGAGGAGCGGCTGAGGGAACTGGGATTGATTAGCCTATGGAAGAGAAGAACGAGGGGGCATTTGATAGCTGCTTTCAACTACCTGAAAGGGGGTTCCAAAGAGGATGGATCTAGACTGTTCTCAGTGGTAGCAGATGACAGAACGAGGAGTAATGGTCTCAAGTTGCAGTGGGGGAGGTTTAGGTAGGATATTAGGAAAAACTTTTTCACTGCATCCCCCAGAGAGGAGGTGTGGGGAGAAGCCTGATGCTAGGAGATGGTAACAACACAAGATTAGGCCTTTCCCTGGGACATGAGGCTGGCTCTTTGCCTCCTCCACCAGCCTCTAATCAGGAGGGCCACACCAGGTTGCTAGCAGGAGGAGGTGGCCAGTGGCCCCTGTACGCTGGAGGGTCTCAGTTCATCAGGGTTCGGCTGTAAATATTTTCACCGTGGAAGCAAAGTCCTGATTCAGTTCCACTCTCTCCATGCTCTGCCGGTCCCCACCCCTCTCCCATCTCCTTGATAACAGCTCTGCAGCTCCTGGTGGGATTTGGCATCCAAGTGCGGCCACAGAGACAGGGATGGGAAGCTGATGGTATCTCAAAGAGAAAAGCCCTGGAGCCGGGAAAGTTGCCTGAGATCTGTGCACAATGTGAGGGGTTGACTCCTGCAGGAGTTGGATCCCGTCCTTGCTTGCACCCAGGGAGTTCCACTGACCCTAACAAGGGTGGAGTCTAGCCTAGCGTGGCTAGGTGATGACTAACATGGCCCAGATCGGCCAGGGTTACCCCTTCCCTGTGAGTTTGGTCAAGTTTATTATTGGTGTGACAGTAGCACCTACAGTCTCCAGATGAAATCTAGACCCCATTATGCTGGGAACCAAACAGACAGAGAGACTCTGCCCCCAAAGAGTTTACAATCATAACAAACAAGACCAACAAAGGATGATCTCTATTGTACAGATAGGGAAACTGAGGCACAGAGCTATGGGCCTGACTCCACACAGGGGCTCAGTGGCAGAGCCATGTCCTTCCTCTAAAGCTGATGGTTGCCAACACCAAAGCCCAAGTTGGAGGATTGCGTCGCCCTTTGCTCCTGCCAAGCTCCCCTAGCCGTAGCCGAAGGCTTGGGAAGGAACAATGAAGGCAGAACAGGGACTCCATATCGGTCCTGGCTAACAGCACGGCCTGGGGTGATGTGGAGGGGCACGGACTTTGTGCAGATGCTGCAGCAACAGAAACATATGCTGTCCCTGGAGCCTCCCACCGGGAACTTGGCCAGATCAGCTCCTCCTGGGAGCTCTGATTGCTGTGCAGCCCCCACTGCTAAGCCTGAGGCTGGCCAAGGTGGGATCTAGCCTTTCACCGGGGTGGCGATTTTATTGGGCTAGGGAACAGAGACACTGTCGGGTTTAGAAAAGGAGTACTTGTGGCACCTTAGAGACTAACAAATTTATTTGAGCATAAGCTTTCGTGAGCTACAGCTCACCAGCTCACGAAAGCTTATGCTCAAATAAATTTATTAGTCTCTAAGGTGCCACAAGTACTCCTTTTCTTTTTGCGAATACAGACTAACACGGCTGCTACTCTGAAAACTGTCGGGTTTGAACTCCCAGGACAGATCCAGCCGGGAGTGAGAGCAGACCAGCTTGTGTTATTTTTAGAGAAGCAAACGTCCTTTGTTATTAACAGCAGCAGCCGTAGAGGATCATTAACCCTGACTGGGGTCACAGCCACCTAATTAGCTTCTCACCACCCAGGACGTTTGCTTGTGGCTTTGCTCAGACCGTGCAAAAGACGACTGGTCGGCTTCACTGGTTTCTAGCCAGCGCCAGGTTCTGGCTCCTGGGTATGAGTGCAACTCTGCGACAGGTGGGTGACAAATGCCACAGAGGGGGAGGTAAATTTCCCTTCCCCCGGGAAAGGATCTGACCCCTCTCGTTTTACACAGAAGCCAACCAATAACCCAGGGGCTTAAGAGAAATTTTCCCATAAGTGCCTGCTGCAGCGTTTCACGCACCTTCCTCTGAAGTAGCTGGTGCTGGGGCCTGTTGGAGATGGGGTGATGGGCTGTTAGTCTGATCTGGCAGTTTCTGTGCTCCCATTGATTCCAGGCTTCGCCAATGCTGGTCTTTGTAAAACACCATCTTCATCCTGACCGTGTCCTTTTAATGGCCACGATGAGCCAAAATTAGAGATCGGGGACGGTGCGCGATATGCAAAACAGGGACACATTGCTTAATGAAGCCCAGTTTTGCTCATGCCAAGAGATGAAGTGGTGTCCAGCCGAGTGTGAAAATCTAAGGGGGATGTTTTCACAAAAGAGAGACGCTGGGGTCTTACTCGGGTGATGCTCCATCCTGGCTCCCCTCCACGCACAAAACTCTAGTGCTGTGGTGCTTTAAACCTGGGTTACCTGGCCCATCCGGTCCTGAGTGCTGGGTTCACGCCAGCTGGTAACCCACCCTCTTTGCGGGGAAGATGTGGGCTAGCACCACTCGAATGCTGCCTGTCCGCCAATGCCTTCCTGCAATCCGCCGAGTGCCTGGAAAGACAGACAAATCCTCCCACAAGTCATTGGGGGGGCAAAAATCAGAGAGCAGCTAGGCTGATTGCAGCACAAAGCAGCATGGGATATGCCCCAGGAGCCCTAGCACCAGCCCACGAGGAGCACTGCGCCAGCGAGGGCCATGGCTTTGCAGCACTGTGACCGCTCACCTCTGGGCTGAGCTAACCCAGACTCAGCCGCTGATCCCCCTGTGTTGCTCCCACTGTCCTGGGAGCTGCCCACTACAGCAAAGCCCGGTGCACGTGCCCCAGTGGCTGGATTTGGAACGGAAAGTCCCACCAGAGGTTTTATTCTCTGCTTCCAGGAGTGCTGGGGGAGAGGAGACGGAGAACAGAATGGGCCTCCTCAATGGGTCCTGGCCCTGCTCCAATGCCGTCAGTGGGAGCCTGTCCACAGGCTGCCATGGGTGCTGGAGCAAGCCCTGTGTCGGCAGTTTGTGGCGACGGGTCCGTTCGCCTGCGGCTATGTCAGGACGCTGTGGCACAAAGCAAAGTAAGGAGCCTGCTGGCTGCTTCCAGAGCAAGAGAGAGAGAGAGAGACTACTCTCTGTCCTTGCCAGCAGGGGGTGCTGCGGGAAACGGTCTGCCCTGATTGCCACGGCCAGAGGATGTGGCCAGAACCCCTTTGGCATATAAATCTATAGCAGCTTCTCCCCGGCTCCAGAAATGAGCCTACCCCGTCTCTCCAACTCCTTTGTAACAGCCGCTGCAGCCACCCCAACTGGGACCATGTTGAATGGTCCTTTCATGTGAAATAACTTGGCCTAAATTGTTATCTGTCCATCCATCCATCTGTGGAGCCCAACATGCATGCATCTGTCTGTCTGCCTCCTACGGGGCCTGAAACCTTCTCCCTTGCTCAAAGTTCCTGCCAGTTTCCCACCCACCTCCTTTACCCTGACCGAGGGCAGCTCCTGCCACCTCTCCCGTCCTCATTTGCTCAGTCGCCCCTGGGAGCTCTTCCCCTCTCCCTGGAGAGTAAGAGCACGTCCTCCGCCTTCCCCCCATGTGAGGCCTGGGGCGATGGGGGAGAATTCTGGCTTGCCAGTGCTGGCCCATCAGAACAACGGGAGATTGATTGCAAATACACCAGTGGACTGAGATGGGGAGGATTGAGTGGGTATCTAGACCCACTCCCCCAAGCCTCTGCAAGGGGTGCAGGATGCCAGGTGCCTTCCAATTCCTGGCCAGCTTCCCCATCCGTGAAGTGCAATCGGAAACAATAAAGAGCCAGGTGACCTTTGATCCTCAGAGGCTGCAAGGCTTCCTCTGAGCTGGCCTCATTAATGAAAGACTTCCTGCCTTGTGATCACGCACAGCCGCCCGCCTGCCCCTTGCCGTCCTGCTCTGGCCCTATTTACGAGGGATGTTTGGGGCATGAACCAGACCAGATTTGGCTGGAAACTCCAGGTCTACGACAGCAGGTCCAGCAGCAGCTGCGAAAATGCACCTGGCTCCCTGACTGAACCCTGGGCTCCCTCTTGGTGTCTTTTAAACCACGGCACGCGTGGCTCCATCCGTGCATCATGGAGTCACAGCAGTCTGCACCTGCCCCTTGCACCTCCCGTGTTTAGACGGCAAACTCTTTGGGGCAGGGCCAGTCGACCAGCGTCTGAGTAGAAGGGTGGACTCGCTGCAGGTGGGCCCCCTCGTGGCGGGGCACGGCCCAGCAGACTTTGTTCAAATGCTCCTGGCGAAGGTTGCTCCAGCCCTGCAGGGGTCAGCTCTTCGGCCAGATCGTAGTTTGTTTCCACCCCTTCCAGGGTAAGAGAAAATCCAACACAGCAAATGTCCAATGTTGTTATGACAGGTTTGCAACCTACGACTCTGGGCCCCGTGGTCCGTACGCACCCATGTCCCGAGGTATTCAGAAGTCCTGATCCCCTTGTCTCTACAGGTTTTTTCCCCACCACCTTCCCTGGTGGCTGGTAGAGGAACCTAGGCCCCTTCTCTCCTCTAGGTTCCAGCCCGGGGAGCCTGTAGGGAACAGCCTGGGTCCATCTATTCAGACTCATCCCTGCTGCCTCCCAGGGGCATCTTCCTACCCTGGGTTGGCAGCAGACCTTTCCCCACAGACCCCTCCTGGGACCACCGGGCAGCTGTATTTCCCTCCGGTGCTCCAAGGTTTCAGCCCTCACCCTTCCTTCAGGGCTGTACGCCCCAGCATTCTTCCCTAGCGCTTGCCCACAAATCTCCAAACCACAGGTACAATCTTAAGCCCCTTCTGCCCTTCTCAGTCTCCTGCACTGCTCTGTGCCTTCTCGCTTCCTCTCTCCTGGGTCTCCCCCCACTGAGGTTCACCTGATTCCTTTCCAGGTGGCCTTGCTTAATTAATCCCCTCCAGGTGCCAACAGGTCGGCTGATTGAGTGCTGAAGCTCCCATGAACCCTCTCAGTGCTGGTGTGGGGGTATATACCCCCTTCCAGCCTGGTGCAATGGGGCTCTGATCCCTAGCTGCTCCTCTGATACAAAGAACAAACGGGATGCTGTGCTGAAAATCCCACCTGCCCCAAAGAAAAGAGGTTTGTCAGTGTCACTGAGTGGATTTCACACTCCCTCCTCCCAGGGCCGCAGTCACTAAGGGGGATGCTTCTGTAGCTGCTGGTAGGAGTGTGTGGGGAGGGGGAATGTCTTTGTCCTCCTCTAGTGGCAAATCCACAAAAGAGGATAAGAGCCTGGGGGAAGCTGCCAGTTAATGGAGTTACTCCTTTTGCTCAAGCATTAGAGGTGGGGTGGTGCTAAGGAGGGCAGGCCTCTAGCATGGTATGTGGGGGAAGGAGACACCCTCCCAGGGAACTACTGCTGTGGAGAATGGACACAGAGAATGGAGATCCCGCCCCACAACTGGGTTTAATAGGAGAGCTGGGATTTCCCAAGAGTGTAGCATAGTAATAGAAGTGGTAGAATGGTCTAGAAGTCTGAGCAATCACCTACAGGCCAGGAGCTCCTGATCTGAGTGCCTGGCTCTGATGCTGACTTGCTGTGTTAGCTTGGGTGACTCGCAGCCCCTTTGTGCCTCAATTTCCCCAGTTGCAAAATGGGACTGAAAATATTTACAAAATGAGACTGAAAATATTTACCTCACTCCCCAGGGTGTTGTGAGAACTAGCCCTCTGCAAAATGCTGCAAGATCCTCGAGCCCAGACAAAGGCACCATGAACTCTCCCCACCTGACTGTGCGAGGAGGTGGTGCTAAGGACCCTGAGTAAGGCTAGCTGAGTAGCACCAGTGATGGCAGTGCAGCTTGCAAGTGCCAGCGTTGGGGGCAAAGGAGTCGGCAGCACATGTGCAGAGCTGTGTCTGTGCAGAGAGTCGGTACCCCCAGGGTCTTGGCTAGAGCAGGAGCTACGGGAATCTGGAGATGGAGTTTCCTGAAACTGTGCTGGGCGTTTCCATTGTAAACCCTGCCTTGTCTGGCCACATACCTTTCGCATTAGTGTCTCTGCTAGGAGATCTGCCAGCCACTCACCCACCTCTGGCCAAGCACAGAGCCAGAGCCCAGGCTCGTTGTGTATTACAACTGCATCCCTTTTCTCCTCATGTACTCCCCTACCCCCACATACTCAGAAACCCGCTAACCATCCCCTGGGCATAAATCCTCCCCCAGCCCTGTCCCCACACAAACACCCCACTCATCCATCTGCATTCCCTCCACTTGCACTCACATCCACCCACATTCCCATGTACACACATCCTCTGCCACCCCCATTCTCACAACACCCCCCACCTTGCACTGAGCCCCCCACCTTCCCTTTCGTGCATACACATCCACACCCCTCTTCTCACAAGTACGCAGGTGTGCACACCCCTCCATACATTCACACAGACATACTGCACCTTTGCCTCCCTGGCTGTGCAATACACAAAATGTGTACAGGTGCAAGCTATGTTCATGGCATGTACATCTCCACTGCATACGTAGCATAATGTGTATAGGTGCAGGGTACATATGTAATACACGTCACATGTTATTGTGTATGGGCAGAGCATCTGTACGGGATTTGTTTATGCAGGTAAGGTGTAGCGTGTATATATGCACAGCACATACCCATGCATGTATACATGCCACAAATACACCCAACCCCTCTTTGCCCAAGGCAGAGTCTTCTCTCTCTCTCTCCCCTTGGAAGGTGGGTCAGCGATTTGCAGGCTGACATGAGGAAGTCAACCTGGGCTGGGCAGGTCACACAGCTAGGACACGGCCGGAGTTTCCTAAGAGGAAGGTAAAAGAAGCCGTTCAGAAAAAAAAACAAAGCCAGAGACACTAGGGAGCAGGGAAGAAGTGCAGTTTTACCACTTTAATCCCTTCAATTCCTCTCACCTTTTTTCCCCCCCTCTGTCACTCAACGAAAGCAGCCAGGAGCCAGGACCAAGCTCTTTGCTCCCCTTTCCCTCTGGCCCCCTTAGCCCACGGGGCCTGTTCTTCACAGACCCCACAGGCACCGGGAGCTGATGAAGGACCCCTGGGAGGGCGCTGAGGTGAAAGAGCCCAGGATGATCTAACAGCGGGGTCTGTGCCTGAAGATGAGGAACCACATTTTGGCTAAAAGTGCACCACAGCTGCCAATTAGGAAGAAATAAATCATGGGTTAGCACCGGTCAAAGACTGACCATTTGTTCCAGCCAAGTGGAGGTTTTGCTTAGATCCCTTGTGCCTGACTCTAGGGAACAGCTGGTCCCAAGGGAGAGGGGAAAATAAATCACACAACAAATCTGGACTTTTCCCCGCATGGAAATCAGTCCCCAACTTTCATCTCCTTGCCAGCGTGAAAGGAGGGCTAATGCAGCCAGGTACAAGCTGGGGTGGTTTTGTTCTTTGCTCTTCCTCGGAAAAGGCAGGCCTGATCTCGCAGCCCGTGGTGCTTGTGATCAAAGCACTGGCCTGTTTTTCAAGCTGGAGATCAGAGAACATAGCAAGGGGACAGAAATCCCAATTCCACAGCCAGCGCCTGAGATGCTTTCCCTTTCATGCAGCACCTTCCATCCCAGGATCTCCCAGCACAAGTTGCTGGGCTGGTGGAGAAGGGGAGGGGAATTCCCTCCCCTCTCAGGACTATTGGGTGCAGTTCTCTGGCTTGTGTCATGCAGGAAGTCAAACGCTGAGCATAAATTATAGGGCCTGAACAGACTGTTAAATCTCATCCCAGGTATTTTTCTTGGCTGACCACATGAGGCACTAAGAACACTATCCGCCCCAGGTCACATGGTGGGAACTGGGAATAGAACCCAGGAGTCCTGACGCCTCTGCACTACCAGACTGCACGCCTTCCTGCACTCACAGCACCTCTTGTGACTCAGTTGTGCTAGGCCTTTGGGAAAGGTCCACCTGAATCTCCGGCTTTCCTAGTCCCTCCTTGGTTTTGCTCATAGCGGTGAGACACTTCCCAGATCCCTATGACAAATGGCAGTTGTGGGTCTCCTGGATTTTGTCCAGGCAGTTCTTGTGCTGGAACATGACGCCTTGATAGTAGCAGACTGGATATTTGAAAAGACCAGCAGCAACTCTGATTGTTTGGTCTTGTAATCCCTGTTCTTCTCATTGTTTGATTCCATTGGACATCAACTAGCTTGGTGTGGGAAGAGCTTAACCACCCTGGAGCACGGCAGAGAGCTAGCACGGAGCTGAACAGCGTATGCGCATTTGCCCCCCAAGTTGAGCCGGGAAGCTTATTTGGGGGCCATTTTTGCTCATAATCTTCTCAGCTATGTGGGTGAGGCATTCTTTTTATGTTAGTATACAAGCTAGGAGTTACTCCTGGATATATGGACTGCGGGTCCCATGGCCGTTGTTTTCCCACTCAGGATGACGTTGGGCTCTCGCGAAGCATTAGCGTGACAGAGATGGAAGTAAGACCACACAGTCTTTGACACCCGGGTCTTAAGATTCCGCTTCTTGCAAGAGCCCGATGCTACCATGCCTTAGTTCAGGTTGTCCCCAATCTTTTGGAAGTCTGTCTCTTGAAGCGAGGCAGATGTCATCTGCATACCTGGATGGCCTTGAGAGTGTGGGGGGGCAGATCATTTATCAATATGTTAGGGCAAGAGCAGATCCCTGGAAGAGTCGGTTCTGGATCCTCCGTGTGCTTAGTTTACTGCCTAACATCACCTGGAATGGTCTGTTTCAAAGCATCCTGTCGGGATTAAGGGGCATCTCGTCCCATCCGCGCCTCTTGAGGGCAACTGGAATTTGTCTCCTTGGTTGCGAGCATTTTAAAGAAAGAAAAGACATTGATACAAACTGTTTTATTGAAGCAATAACATTCTTGTTGAGCTCTGGTCAGTCTCAGATAACTCCAGGATGAAGCAAAGCTGCTCCTGGCACGAGAACCAGGCCAACCCCTAGTCCCCACTGGAAGCCAGGAAAGAGTGGCAAGGTTGGGAGAAACTTCTACCTGACCAGCCAACCCCTAACAGTTTGTACTGAGGACAGTCCGATTCTTTCTAGCCTGTTCTCTCTTCTTTAGAAGTCAAACTGGACTGTAGTCGAACATACTGTTCCCATGTAGAACGCAAAAGGAAAGATCAGCTCCCGCACGGCCATTGATTCAGAAACTAGCAGGATCCTTCTGCAGAGCAGAGTGTTGTACAGACCTCGGCCCTGGCGCTGATGTTCGCTCCAGCAGAATATGGTGGAGCAGGTTAGGGCAGAAGGCAGCATCCGCATCGGTTGATGCGGAACTGAACACAGTGACACGTACCATCTGCAGTTGCCTTCGCCACACATTAATATCTAATTTCTATCTACTGGTGCACAGAGCTCCCCCAAAACGTACACAAAGTGCCACCCTTTTGTAGCAGCCATTCACGTTCATGCCCAGTGCCAATCCCAGATGAACCACGGAATACCAGGGCTGACAACTGTGTCCTCGGAGAGCGGCAGCAACTCTGGGATCAAGAGACCGGGATGCTGATGAATTTCAGAAGCCTTAATTTACCTGCTTGCAACTTGGGATGCAGATCCTAGACTAGGCTCCACAGGCTGCTGACTGCATGGGCCAGAGCAGCTACCACAATGCAGAAAGGTGACTTAGTCCAATCTTCCCCATGGGAGGGCAGGGCAGTGAGGCAGAGAGGGCCACATGGGGGGCAGGAGTGCACATTTAGAAGACGGGGGGGACTGCAACACCTTGGTGCCCTCCATGATGCAGCTGTTAGAGGGCTGGTCAACTTGTGGCACGTATAAAAGAATACGCCACTACTCTGTGCCTCAGTTTCCCCATTTGTACAAGAGGGATAATGATGCAGACCTCCTCTGTAAAGCACTTTGAGATCTACTGACAAAAAAGAGCTCCATATAATCACTAGGTATTAGCAACATAAAAACAAAATCACTCTAAGGGCCCTTGTCTGCATTCGGGAATAGCCAATTCCAGCATCAATTGGCAGCAATCTGAGTAGCTGGCCCCTAAGGGCAAGGGCAAGAACTGTTTGCACTGATTAGCTCAGTCAACATCCACATGTGCTTGTGATCAGGACAGACACCAATTAGTCTGGTGAGCTACATTAGTTTTCTTTGTGCATTCCAGGGCATTCAGTGTTGTCTGAGCTCCTAGGGATAGAGGCTTTGGGACAGATCCGCAGCTGGCATAAAGTCACTGTAGATCTATTGAGGTCAATGGAGTTTTTCTGCTTCACACCAGCTGAGGATCATCTCTTGAGCCGAATCAAAGTGAAAAGTCAAAATTTCCTAATTTATCACACAATGAAAATTCCTAGATTTCATTTCCAAAACATCAAAAACGACCCGATACGGAGATATTTTGACTTTGGTTCATTTTGTGCTATATTAGAAGTCTAAATGTTTGACTTTGGTCTGTATTCTAAATTATACCGTAAAAGTTGAAACAAAGTCAAAACAAAATCGCTTCGATAATTTCCTGTCCAGTGTCGACAACATCAATACGTTTTGCCAATTCCGTCAAGTCCGCATTTCCTGACGAAAAACGGGCATTGGAAAATTTGCAAGCAGTTCTATTGAACACGCAGTCAGCACTCTACAGATAAGGCCGGGCAACCCAAGGAAACTGGATTTCCCTCCCTTAGTGCATATGGTGCAGCTCTGTGCTATGGGCCGGATCAGATTGGAAGGATGAAGGTCCCCAGAGCGGAGCTCTGCAAACCCAGTCTCCCTCTTCAGCTCTGTATCGTGGCAGGAAGGACAAACCTCTCCAGGCTTGGAGGAACTGAAAGATCTCTACTGTGCGCTTTGGGCAGGGATTCTCCTTTTTACACCTAGTGCAGTATGGCCCCAGGCTATCACAAGACAAATAATGAATAATACTAAACAACATATCACACAAGCATCTCGTCAAGCTCTGAAGCAATGTAGGGCTTACCTTGGACTTATTTCTGATCTTACACTGCTGAAAATCGGGAGTCACTCCATTGATCTCCACGGACTGACTCCAGATTTTCACTAGAAGAACCAAGATCAGTGTTTGGCCCAAGAGATCCTCGGTGAAATTGCATCATCTGTCCCCATTGCATTCACCTACAGCCCAAAAATCCCAATGTGGCCAAAGCCTTGGCTTAGATTGAAGCTATTTGGAACACAGGCTCTCTTCACGGTGTGTATGGGCGCCTAGCGGAGTGGCGTGCCGATCTCTGATTGGGGGCTCTTGGTGCTCCTGCAATGCAACCAATAATTGGGAGGCCGTGTTGCCCAGTGCCCAGCACACTGGACTGGGAGTCAGGAGACCCGGGTTCTAGTCTCATCACTGACCTGCTCTGTGACACTGCCAGTCACTGCCTCTCTCTGTGCCTCAGTTTCACCTCCCACCCGTTGTCTATTTAGATGGTAAGCGCTTTGGCCATGCACTGCTGGTTATCCTGGCATCCCTCCTTAAAGCTCTTCTCGGCCAGGGGGTTTCAATGCAGCAAATTTGTAACTCAGTCACTCGCTGGTTCACTTTCCAGCCTCCAGTCGCTCCTCTGTCCAGCGATACATTAACATTCTCAAGCGGCAAGGAAATATCTTTTAACGGACCGACTTCTGTTGCAGAGAGACACGAGCTTCACTGCATAATACAATGCCTTGTTAGTCACGTGACAGCAGCTGTCTCTCAGCTTTCAGGCTGCTGGGGATGATTTGAGTCTTTAACGATGGGAGGCATTCAATTAACTCAAGCCTCCTGGGGACCATTACTGGGAAATCAGAGGTCAGGCAAGCTGGGCTAACGCCTGCATTGTACATGCGGGCAGGGTGCGAAGGGAGCGATAGGAAGATGTTTTGCTACCGGCAGCCTCATTGACAAAGGTCCAGCTAGAACCATCCACACAAGGGTGCCCTCGACAAATTCCAGCCTAGCTGACTGCACTCTGCCTCCCTTGAAAAGTTTGAATTGGATGAAAGGGCTTCTTAGGTATTGAGTAGTATTACTGTAATAAGCTGCTAAACAGCTGCCACCTTCCACCCCAGAGGTGGCTGCATTTCAGTGGCAGGCAATGCAATGGCTTCCATCGGCACTTGTACAAAAATTGTCTCCGGAGTGCTTTGCTGGCTAACGAAATGAAGCACCTGGGCCCTGTGCCATGGCAGTCCAGCTGTTTTCCACACCCGCTTGCGGCATGGTTACACTCTCCCGATTCAGTGCCCTGAATTCTGTCTCCCCACAGGCATCCTGGAGATCCGGTCAGTGCGAGTGGGTGTCGTAGTCATCAAATCCGTGCACACGGGCTTCTACCTGGCCATGAACAAGAAGGGGAAAGTATACGGGTCGGTAGGTAGCAAGCTGTTTCCCCTCCTCCTCGGCCCTCCTTACATGATGCTCTGTGGGGAGTGCAGCTTGTGGCTTCGTTCTGGACCAGGGATCAGACTGGTTGGCTGGAGAATTTGGGATAGAAGCTAGCAGGACCCTGCTTGGCCCAGCCCGACATTCAGGATATTGTACCTGATACTGCCAAGAGAGGGGTTGGTAGTTGCTTAGAGACACGCAGCCTGCTGGAAGGAAGCCCTCACTGCTGGGGGGCCCATAGCACATTGCTAGGAGAAGAATCCAGGAGTCTTGCCTCCTGGCCGCTTGCTCTGTTAGACCCCACTCCCTTCCTGGAGTACGAGCTCCCTAACTCCTAGTCCCCTCCTGCAACCTCTGAACTTCATTCCCGGTCAGGACTGGGGCTATAACTCTGGACTCCTGAGGTACCTTGCTCCAGCCCCCCATCAGAGGACACCCGCCAGCCGCACCGTACTCACAGTCCTGTTTGTCTCCCCAGAAGGAATATAACCCCAACTGCAAGTTCAAAGAGCGCATCGAGGAGAACGGCTACAACACCTACGCCTCGCTACACTGGCACCACGGGGACCGCCACATGTTCCTGGCCCTCAATGGCCAGGGCAGGTCCAGGCAGGGGGGCAAGACGCAGCGCCAGCACCTCTCCACTCACTTCCTGCCCATGCTTGTCTCCTGAGACGCACACAGCTGCCCTATACCAAGTCGGTTGGGGTTTATATGTTTTTTAAAAGGACTTTTTTGTGCTATTTATTATTTTTTGTAATGAAAAAGGAGATTGGCTTTGCCCCTGCCCTCCAGCATGGGGAGCAGCGAAGGATTTTAAACCACTGCTTTGGACCTGCTCTCCAGCAAGCAGTGCCAAACCGGAGCCGGGACGCTGGCTCCCACTTGAATAGAACTGGCTCCCCATGGACCAGGAAGTGGAATCATCCTGCGTGTGTCACCCTGAGTGCTGGCAGCTCCCCCGTCCCCCCGCAGCAGGCCCCAAGATCTCTGGGCATAATGCTCCAACTATCGTTCCCTCAAAAGGAGGGCCACGGATGGAGTGAGGCTGAGCTACCCAAGTGGGAACGGCCAGACACTTTGGGGTCGTTTTTGTTAAACTAGGTATCAATGCACGTGTATACAGTAAAAAAGAAAAAAGGAGTTCTTGTGGCACCTTAGAGACTAACAAATTTATTTGAGCATAATGCATCCGATGAAGTGAGCTACAGCTCACTTCATCGGATGCATTATGCTCAAATAAATTTGTTAGTCTCTAAGGTGCCACAAGAACTCCTTTTCTTTTTTGCAAATACAGACTAACACGGCTGCTACTCTGAAACGTGTATACAGTGTATGTCTATAAGCGCCCAGGCAAATTAAGCACCCAGGGCTGTGTCATTGCTGGAGGGTGAGCGGTAAAATCTCTGTAGTTCTGTTCTTTGGGGTTCTCTGTGCTGCATCCGCTTGGCTTTCCAAAAGCTGAAATCGCTTGTCTACAACTTGTGCCTTTGCGAGACAGAGTGGACGGCGGCAAGGTCTGGAAAATGGCAGCTAGATGGGCCCATTCTTGAAAGGGCACGCACAGCAGTGATTGCCTTCAATATCTTGGTAAAGGTGTCAAATACTGTATGTGTGAAGCATTAGCTAGGTACAACATCAAGACCTGTGATGGAATTTGTCCTGAAGAGCAAAGCTAAGAGGAGAAATGAAACAGGGCGTGGATGGTTTGAAAAGAACCAGCGACTCCTGCTTTTCCAAGTCCTTGTCGTGTGTGTCCCTTTCCCCACCACCAAAGGGCCGAGAGGGCTTTAAAGCAGCAGAGCGGCCTGCCCTGCATTGCTCTTTCACAGCCCCATGAAGGACGCCCCGTGGCCAGCGTAGAGCCTGGCGGGTCAGACTGACAGCCCACAGCTCAAAGAAGGGCACAGGCCCAAATGGGCATGAGCTCACTTTGTCCTAAGACATTGGATCCTGATGCAGCCCAGTAAAGGGATCAAGGCGATGGGACCTTTTTCACCCTCTATAGGGTGGCTTTGACTCACCGCCGAGATCCTCAGGACTCATGACCACCCCTGGGCATCCCCAGTAAGGACCTAACTAGGTCAGCACTGAGCATGGCCAGATTTGGTCCAGGTGATGAGCTGGTCCCAGCCATCAGAGTAGGGTAGAAGGGGAAAGAAGCAGGAGAAACAGATCTGACCTCCAGCTGGTCCCATTAATATGGGTACTCCCTCCCCCATCCTCAGGCAATGAGCCAAGAGAAAGAAAGCCATGGCTCCATTTAAGCTCTTGTCAAAGAGCAGGAGACACCCTCAGGGAAGGGTCCTCAGGAGACTGAAGTAGCCAGAGAGGCTGGGCAGAGAGAAGATAGGGAATGAGTTCGGGGTCACTCACAGCCAAACAAGACCCAGGAGGCCAGGGCAAAGCAGGGCCCCAGATACAAGAGCAGCCCACGTAGCTCATCAATGGTACTCCAGGGGCATCGCACTTCATGGCACTGATAATGCTCCCAGAAGACGCTTGGACTTCATACTCCTCACCGTTTCCTCCACAGACAAGGACAATCAGAGGGAACCAAAGGGCTCCCAGGTGCTGAGAAGACTGTGCTCTTGTCCTGTGTTCACCAGGTTACAGCCCAGCCTGCAATCCCTGCCCTACGCAGTGAATTTCAGGCAGGGGAAGCAAGGCCTGCCACAATGAAAGCAAGACACCCGTGCTTCCTTCTACACCTCACTACGCAATGAGTCACCCTGCTGCTACCATCTGTATTTGGAAGGAAATTCCCTTCTCTGGACATCAGCAGCACGAACTGGGGCAGTGACTGGATTTCCTAACCGTCGCCACCCCACAGACCAAGCTCTGCCAGAAGAGAAACTTCTCACCCAAGGCCTCCATGCCGGAGCAGCAGACGACTCTGCCCATCCGGTTGGGCTGTCTGGTTAGGCCCAGGGGAAGCCAACAAGGTAGATCTGAAGCCAGGTGGAGAGAGGAGACGATGGGTTCTAATTGCTAGGAAGCAGCGGTTCAAAGTCGATCTCTGGGTGCACGCTCCTCGTAACTGCGAACGGCGCGTGGGTACCACCAGTAATGGACGAGCTCAGCTCTGTTACTTCTCTCCAGCAGGAGCCTTCAGCCCTGCGGAGTCCAGCACACTCAAGTTTGTAAGGCCGCCCAATCACTTGGAGTCTCAGCATCTTTAGCACGAGGAAAACACGGGCCTGTTGCTTATGCACCAAGCATTACAGAACTACTTGGAAGGTGGGCTGCGGACCGGTAGACTCCAGCTGTGACTGTGTTGAGGAAAGGAACTGTGATGCAACAGCCCTGTCAGGGATCGTCATTTGTGATACAGGAACATTGACATAGCCAATCTGGGATCAGGACCAGACGGTGCTAGGTGCTGTACATAGAGCGTGAGCTCTTTGGGAAAGGGATGCCAATCTAGAAACAGGACAAAGGAGGGAAAACTGAGGCACAGAGTGAGGAAGTGACTTGCCCAAGGGCACACAGTGGGTCAGTTGCTGAGCCAGGAGTAGAACCCAGATCTCCTGACTCCCAGGTCAGAGCTGTACCCAGTACACCACACTGCTGCTCCAGCCTGACCAAGAAATTCCTATCCTAGGTGTATAGTACACAGCTCCCCTCTGATCTCGGGAGGCACAGGGCCTCTCTCAGATGCAGCAGAGCTACTTGCTCCTTTGTGCTGGTACACAAACTGGCCTAGCTTCTCACACCAGGGCATGGCGCTGTGCCCAGGACATCAAAGGCTCCACTGTGGAATCAAGTAACAGCAGCTGCCTGATCCTAATCACTGCGCTTCCCCTCCTGGAGCAGAAAGACGAGGAGGAAAGTATAAGAGGGAAAACCTCTAGTTATTTAGTAAGAATCCAAGTCAAGCTCCAGGAAGTAGCCCAGTTTCTCAGTAACTAAATGGGGCTAGTGGACTCAACCCACCCCATCAGACAGACAACAGCTTCCCTACTACAGCAGCATCCTCTTACAGAGCAGGAAAGGCCACCTGTGATCCCATGCAGAGCATGGGGCTCCTGATCTCACCCACTAAGAGACAGTTCAGGAGATCTCAGCTGCAGGAGAATCTATTTGCCCCCACCTCCCATCTCAGGAATTAATGCTGGAGCGTGGTTCTGGCCAGAAAAGCACACGCAAGGCTTCCCTCTCCATGAAACCCAGAGCAACACACAGCGGGATGGAAGCTTTAGATTTTATTAGTTCGTTACATCCCCTAGTAATGGGCGTTTATGTTGCCCAGCAGGGACTCCAGCCCCTAACCAAAAACAGTTCCAGGAAGTGCCTCATTTTGCACCTCACCCAGTTCAAGGCATGCAGGCGTGCTGGTTTGAGTTACTTCTATAGCCCCCTTACTGGGCACTCAAGAGTAACCTGACCACATCCACCTAAGGCATCGCCTCCCAACACCCCTCTGAGGTGGGACAGTGCTATTATCTCCAGCTTACAGAGGCTGGGACATTAAGGCCCAGATCCCAAATCTTTAAGGCTCTGAGCCCAAATGACTTGCCCAAGGTGTGTGGCACCACAGGGAATCGAACCCTGGTATCCAGAACCTAAGGCTTGTACTTTATCCAAAGTCATCCTTCATGTGTCTGAAGGCAGCTCGGTCCTTAAAGGGGCACAGGCTACAGCGCTGACTCCAGTTTCCTTTGAAGGAAACAACTGGGTGAATGTAGCGATCTTGACAATGGCTGGAACCAGACATAGCGCAAGCACGGCAGCATCCCACACAGGGCTCTGGCAGTGCACGGTTCTGCAACACCTTTGCTGTGCCAGATTCTGGAGAATCAAAACTGCACGGTCATTTGGTAACATCAGACGTGCATGCTGACTGGAGCAGAAACCACCAGACTTGTTTGCTTTGTCACCAAACCAGATTTAGAACAGGTCTGTGCTCAGGGGAAAAAGCTCATGCATTAACCCCATGGTGCCTTCTGCTAAAGAGAATCAGGTCTCACTCCACCACTGTTAGCCACAAGGGACTGAGGTTCAATAGCTAGCAAGGAAACTCTTGGAAGCCTTCTGGCAGTTTGAGAGACTGTGTTTTACAAGCATGAATGAATTAAGCCACCCTATACCTATGTGGAGTAGATGACATCCCTGTTTTACAAGTGGGAAGAAACAGTAAAGGTGTCCAAGGTCTCAGTCAATGGCAGAGTTGGGTATAGAACCTACCTCTGTCTCCCAGACCTGTGTTTTAATGGAGATAAGGGCTTTCTTCTGTCCATCCTGGGTCTAATCCCACTCATCCTCAGAAGCAAGATCAACGGGCTGAGAGAGTTGGCCCTCAAGCAAGGCAGCCCTGGTGACAAAATTCCTGCCTCACCCTCCAGCTCAGGACGTTCCAAACAAGCCACCGACCCTGATGCAACATCTCGAAGATACCAGCCTTTTGAAAGATCAAAGGAACTTCCCGACACTTGTCCACTTGGTGAGCACGACAGGAGAAACATTCCAGCACTGCTGCTCACTCAAGCTCCCCTGGGCTTTGCTGGATTAGACCCTGCTGTGAATCCCAGACACGCTTTCGGTGGCCACGCGCTGCACTCACAGTTGGGCTTTTTCTCCCAACATTTTAGCAGCTCTATCCTCTAGCAAAATGGTCTAGTTTTCCTTCCGAAACAGTTTAAGAAGAGGTGCTAGACAAACCTCCATCCTCCCTTGGATGGATCTTAAGACACAGACCTGTGCTTAAGGGTTTCCTTAGACTTCCAGCAGCCTCAATAGCATAGCTGAACTAGGATGGACCAATGCCCTGCACATGACAGAGCATAAAGAACTGGAGGGAACAAATACCCTTCTGGACAGATTTTCAGCACTGGTTTTCTTAAGGACTCAGCAGCATCCCCGGAAAACCTCATCCTTAACGGGAAGGGGTTATGCTGCCATGATCTAACTCTCTGGGAGGACGTGGGGTTCCCACTCCCGATTTGAGGCTTTGGGTACTACCACAACCATCACTGCTATGTGTTTAAACAGCCCCTGGGTTTTCATGGCACTGGTCCCTCCTTTGTGTCAGTAACAACCTCAAAGTTGCGCGTTCCCCACAAAGCAGGGCTAGACCATCTTGCCCCAATGCATCTTTAACAAATCTATAAAAGGCAACACATGGTGCACAAGGCAAACCTGCGAGCATCTCAAGAAAGATGCAGTTGAAAGTCGTGGGGGTGTTGGCGTGACCCTCTAAAGAGGATACCCAGAGTACCATACCTCCCTTCCCACCCAGAGCTATCAAGCTAACATGAAACAGGGCAAAAGACTTTCAACAGCACAAGGCAACCAAGAAGCGAGACAAGAGGGTTTGAAGTGTGTGGCAATCCAAGTGACCCAGCTGGCGTGTAACAGCCAGTTTGTTTTATGAAGTGTCACTGAAACAGAAAGTACAGCTGCAGGATTACTCAAGTCATCCTACCAGCCTCTCCCATGGCTCCACTTCACACACTACACTGTCAGCGTGGGCCCAGCAGCCAGTCTATCAGCTCCTCTGACTCTCCACAGCGCAGACTGCTTCCTGGTTGCATTCTCAACCTTTCAGAGCACAGCCGAGCTTCTGCCCTTGAATCCTAAAAACAGGGACTGCCCTAAAAGCCAACCAGCAATGGGGCCTTAGGACAACAAGTCAAGTTAGAGGAGTCACCAGTATCGTAGCCTGGCAACATTAAGCAATGGGGAACCAGTGGGACACAAGGAAACACCAGATGAAGTATGAAGCAGAACATGCCCCAACAGTCTGGGTAGAGGAGCACTGGAGCTAAGCTGGAGAAGTCAGGGAAGGGTCCATAAGTTGATTTTGCCAGGAGATCCAAAGACTCAGAGCCCAGATAGTTAGGTTTTGGTTCTCACTGCTTTTGCCCCAATGGAAATACACTATGGCGGGGATATACGGAAGGCAGTCAGTTTTATATGGATCACCCTAATCACAACGGGGCACACTTTGGCCTTCGTCACTACACATCCTATAGCAATGGTATCAAACATACAGCCACGGGCCAGCACAGTACATTTATGTGGTCCACATGGCTCATCTGGAGTCTAAACTTTCATTTTATAAAAAGGTTTCTAGCCCACCGGTTATGAAGATAACCTTCCAAATGTGCACCAAGTCCAGCTGAGGCAGCAGTCTGTACCTGAGTCTGCAGCGAGCCTGAAACAATGAGATAGGTACGTACTCCCTTGCTTACCATTAACCTTCCTGGGGCTATAACACACATGACCAGCGACACTTTAGATGGCAGGGTGAGCTATTTCTGGTTTTAGCAGACCGAAGGGGGGCAAGGGAAGGGGAGCTGGATCCACCAGTGGGGGACTGGAAGTTACTGCACGGGAGGGAAAAGAGGTGACAGACTGGAGGAGAAATGGAGAAAAGCGGCTGGAAGAGGAAGAAAGGCCACTGATCTTAACCAGGAGCATATTTCCCTTCTTAGCACGATGGCAAGGACTGAAAAAAGAAAAGTTTCATTACGACATAAAGGCCAGATCCTCTCCTTGACCTTTGTGCAAACCTCCCAGTGAGCCCAGTGGTAGCTCCGCTGTGGAGCGAGGGGAGTGCGGAGTCCTAAAATTTACATCCTGAGCCATAGATCTTAACTAAAGGTATAAGCCAGGCCCCTTTGGCCCCCCTGGCCCAGAGTCGGACTAAAAGCCTTCACATGAAAGCTAGGTTAGCGGGGTCAATACATGACCTGGCTGACTGCCACGAGACACCTGAGAAAAGAACAGAAGACAGCTTGCAGTTGTAACATGTAACCCAGAGCACCACTTTAAAGGGGAAGAATGACAAATGGTTTTCCCCCCAATCATCTTTTCAGCTCTCAGGACATTTTAGCTTTGCCATAACCAGATTGACACCTCTGGGCCTGTTGCTCCACCTGCCGGCAACACACAGAACTGCAACTGTGAATTTGCAGGGTATGACAGATTCTTTCTGTTAAAAACCTCACATTACTTGGGGCTAGTCCACACTACAAAAGCTTTGGGCAAAGTCCCCTAGGGAAGATGCAGCTTATACTAGCAAAAGGAGTTCTTCTGCTTGTGTAGTTAAACCATCTCCCTGAATGAGATGAGCTAGACCAGCAAGAGTCCCTTTTGCGGTATAAGATGTGTTTACACAAAAGGTTTTGCTGGCAAAGCCGTGAGTTTGGGGGGGGGGGGGGTGATTCGCCCCCCCACACCCTCCACTCCTGACATAGCTACATTGGTAAAACCGGTCAACCTGGCCTTGGAAATGAGAAAATGCTCTTGCACCTTGCCACACAGTCCCGCCCTGGAGGAAAAAGGATCTCTACAGCAGACTCCTTACCCATCTTCCTCCCCACGTACACTTCTGTGAAGGCCTTCAACACACATAGCCGAGATCCATGGTGGTGAGAGATGCAAAGACTCCAGGATTCCTTCTAAGGCCAGACCACGCCAGTGTGGCCAGCTTTCAAGAAGATTTTTTTTTTTTTTTTTTTTTTGGAGACTCCTCCACTTGACTCCAGAAATAAGTTTCTGCCTCTCACCCTGAAGACACAGACAGCATCTTCTATGGTCCGACAGCTCGACTTCCCACCTAGCTCCCTGCTGACTGTGCAGCCTCAGAGCTCAGTTGGATCCACACCCCCACGGTGCTTCTCTGGGGTCTTCCATGGGATCAGTTGCTTCACTTAATCCTCCAGCTACAGCTTGTGTCACAACCTCCCCTTTACATGGGGCAGGTCCCTCTTTCCAGCAGGCAGGCCTGGAAAACCCTCATCTACACAGGTTCCTACTATAGATGCCTTCAGAATCACACCATCCACCACTGAAGCTGAAGTTTTAAAGTGATCAGAACAGTAAAGGAAATATGTCCTGACCACAACCCATGAAAACGTAACTTTGAGCATACCCGCTCCAACTTCTTCTCTCCAGAGCAAAACAGCTTATTAAAAAACCTCATACCAAATCAAAACTTGCCCCCCCCCCAAACAGTAGGACAAAAGTCCCGTCCCCCCCCCCGCCGCTACCTTCCCCACAGCAAACCAACTCTTGCAAGGAAACCGATTCACAAGCTCCTGGGGATTTTTAAAGCAGCTGTATTTTGAAGTAGCTTTGAAATACATTTTTTTCCCCAAGCATCACTTGCTCTGTATTTTATCTGATCACGATGGCGTTCGGCTGGTCCTCGCTCTGGTACGAATCCAGTCCTGCAGCCAACATTCCGCATCCAGGGTGAGAGAACGGCAGGACTGCGGGGTAGAAATACAAAAATCGAACAAAGATGCTGCAAGTGTCTATCCCACAGCGCTTGATTTGCAGGCTGGCAAGGTACATGGGCGTTGGTCAGCAGGAACCTTGTGCTAAAGAAGTCACAGTGTACCAGCATATACTGGGGAGGGAAGGAGGGCCCAATGATCTCAGTGCAGACTGGCTTGCCACTGAGAAGGTATCGTACAGCACTCAGACAAGCTTACCCTGTATTTATCCACAAATCATGCATAACTTCTTGTTGAGCTGAAACGTCCATTTATTTAACAGCAGTAATAATTTAAAATTATAAAAACCCTTTCTGTGTTGAATATGAGAAGGGTGAAGTTATAAAGAAAACAAAAAGGGACTGTGGCAAGGGAAGGCTGGATAGCTCGGTCTATTCCAAGAGTTCACATTTTCTGTGGCAACTCCCTGACCCTCACTCACCCTCCCCACCTGGAGATCCTCGGCACAAACCGGATTTTGTTACACTGTCATTTTAAAGGTTTAAAACGTCAAAGCATAAGGGATGGAGGAGCGGGGGGTGGGGAGAGAATATAAAGAGCAGAATCTCAAAACCATACAAACCACCTTCCCCCAGTTGGAGTTGCAGACAATAGCTCAGCACCTTGGGTTTCCAATCTGTGAAGCTTAATGGTCTTTCACAACAGTTTTAAGAGTCCACACAGCGACACGATGAATTCAGAGATCTTCCTCCCACTGGAGAGCCGGAGGTGTCTCGTCTCTGATGAACCAGGGGCCTCGTGAGGGAATTTCTGCGTTTTGGTTCCCCCCCTTGCTCCGCTCCGGAAGGCCCTTAGTTGCTTACGTTGGCTAGGGAGGAAGGACTATGGACAGGGCACGCAGGACAGGGGCTGGACTAGGATTCATGAGTTGTTTGATGAGTTTTCATTACTTGGTGAGCTGGAGGAGGAGGAGGAAGACGACGACGAGAAATTCATCCCTGTGAGTCCTGGGGGATTCGTGGCAGTGTTTTGTCCACTTAAACTTTTCCGGCACACGGGACATGTGTCGTGCTTTGGAAATTTAAAAAAGAGTCAGGAGAGAAAGGATTAGACATAGGACATGGGAACAGCGTAAGTAACAGCCGGTCATGCTACTGCCTACCTCCTTCTTCAGAGGCAAAACGCTGCTCATGCTCAGGTATCAGCAGAATATAGAAATATTTACCGATGGGAACAGGATAATGGAACATGTCCAGAGTATAATATTCCCCTTGCATCAAAGGGATCCGCGCACTGGTGTAACTAACCTGTTCCAGCCAGGGGACTATACAGCCATTGTGGAATAGATGATTGCAGGGTAATTGCCGGACATTTTCACCAAGTGTGTAATCCTCTTTACATACAGGACACTCAAGCCCGGAACCTGCAAGGCACAAAACCACAAAGTGAAGAATAAAGAGGGCTGACTGGGTATCATTCATTCACCGCTTGGGAACAGAATGAGCGCTGTCTTTCCCAGCCAGTTCAGAAATTGGTTCAGAGCTGCCCAGCTTTGAAAACTCGCCACGGACATGCTCCAGCTCACCTGACCGAGTCTCTTTATTCCTGACTTAGGTCATCTGGCCTTTCACAGTCTCCCCAGCACTGGGGAGAAAACTACTGCCTCCAGAGCTTCTGCCATTTGGGATAGCTGCCTGTATCTCTCCACCTTATTCCCAAATTCCTCTCCTTCCTTACCTATATTTTCTCCCTTACTCAACATGCTGCTGCCAGTGTATCATGTGTAGGCTAGGAAGGATTCGATTTTTATTTTTAAACGTCAATGTCACTGTACACACAAACCCACAAAAAAATATTTCCATCAATCAAACAATCATCAAAATTGACACACCGGTAAAGAAAGAAAAAGGCAGTTTGAGAACCTATTAGAATTTGAGTTAAGGAACTTCATCTTGTATATTGACAGGTGAGGTCGACAATTTGTATTTTAACAATTATAAAACTAAACTTTGAGTCTCAATGAATACCGTCATTAAAGTACTGACCGATCCCTCCCATCATTCCCCACCATTGTGAAAACTGAAATCAATAAAAACTGAAAAAAAAAAAAAAAGCTTAAAAATAAACACTGATCGTATAAAAAATAAAAATCAAAGTCTGCCAGGCCTAATTCTATATGAACCCTAACAGATTCAAATCTCTCTTCCTGTAAGCCAGTCTGTCCAGCATTTTATTATGCACGGCTATGACAGCCAGCAAACACTATTCGCTGCTCCCAAGAGATTTTTACATGCAGTGGCTGCACCAGCACTGACAGTTTCAGGAGAATTTTACACTGCTGCAGCCCCACCGGGTGCATTTTTACCACTGTGTCATCTAATGCTGCTTATAGCCCATCTAGAAGACACAGTGGCAGAGGCTGGCAACCTGACCAGAATCTGACTTCAGGTGTCAGATCAGGCATGAAAAGAACTTGATGCTCTCAGACTCGGGTTTGGACTCTGAGGGAGCAAGGGAAGGATCTGGTTCCCTGTCCCCAGAGCTCAGTGGAGGTGGCAGCAGCTGGCTGAAGGAGTCGGCAGACAGCTGCGCAGCTCTGCCATAGAAGGAGCACTTCTCCCAAACAGGAAGACAGGCAGCACCAGGATGCAGAGAAGAGGCTTGGAATGCACCAAGAGCCCACGTGCACTGCTGTGCAGGTAGGGGTGGGAGAGACACACAACAGTACAGCAGATGCAGGACAATGGTGGCTTAGCCAGGCAGGTGGGCTGGATTCCATCCCCGTCCTGCCTGCCTGCCAGGAAACCTCATGGCCAAAGGCGCGGGGGGCTGTCTGAAGCCGCTGCCAGACAGCTGCGCTCCCTGCAGGGGCATGCCTCTGACTGGGTTTCCCAGTCCTGTAGGAAGGAGCCCCAGCAGAGTGCGAAGTGTCATGTACCGTTTGCACCCAGCAGTGGCATAGCTAGAACCTCCCGGGCGGTGAGCGGAGCATGGGGGTGGAGACCAGACAGCGTAGTCCGGCACAGCAAAGGTGGGGGCAGCAGTGTGAGTGAGAGCCTTGCTACCTGAAATGAAGCCAATGGGATGCACCCAACTACAAGCATCAGGTTTGGGTCAGGTATGAAAACAACTCAACAGGTTGGGTCTAGGCTTTAAAATGAGGCCTGAGCAGATCTCTAGGCAGTGGGAACCATGCTGCCGGCTGTTCTACACCACCAGTCCTACGCTGCAGTGCCACTGGGTGTGAGATTCCCCTAAAAAGCGACAATGCTCAGGAGATAGTAAAGACCTCTCATTTCCAAGACAGGCTGCAGACTTGGGAGACTGAGACAGTCCGTCAATTTCTGTGCTGGCTCCAATCTTTAGAAGTTAATGTAGCTAGACACATATAAAGATGAGGCAGTTAACGGCCTATTGCAAATGTATCAGCTTTACAGTACTTCTGTTCAGGCAGGAGAAGGAGAGACCTGTGCCTAGTTCTGCCTCTGGAATTCTTTTGCTCTACGACAGATAAGTCGCTAACATGAAAATCCCAAGGGAAAAACCACATGAAAGCTCTTTGTTGGATTCCTCAGTGAAGGAGGCAGGGGACGTACCTACGTGTTCCTCTGTTATCTGAACAGTGGGGAGCGCTTGGATCTTCTCTTTGTCTGCTGGAGGCGGCCCAGTGTTTTCAAATTGATTTAATAACTGAAAGACAAAATGCCATATGGTACAGGACAACGACACTGGCTGGATGGGACATAGGATTTGTTAGGCCAAGGTATTGAGCCATCTAACCGTGTCCTGTCACGTGTATCCGACCTTTACTGCTGGCTAATTCCCGATGCTTCAAATATTAACTCCCCACCATGGAGCTCGGCAACTTTGCAGAGCTGCATCGAGGAGAAAGATTCCACCCCGACCTCTGAATGGACCAGCTGACACCCCTCAGCACAAAATGTAACATGTGTATTGATAACGGGGACCACAAGTCTTGAACCCTGGTCCACAGGGCTCTTAGGAGCTAGTAAGTTCCAACCTGCCACCCAGGGACCTGCTAGCAGTTGCCAGAATAGAAGCCCCTGGCAGAGGACTCCAGTCCTGGAATCCGATTGGTTCACAACTTCTATGCAAATCCAGCACAGGAACAGGGAGTTGTGCCTACAACTGGGATCTCCCTACTTTGGGCTGCTTCCTAGTTCCAGATTCCTGCTCCAACCACTAGGTCTGACCGCCCATGCCCCAGTCATGACAACTGGTCTTAGAACTCTCCAGCCGTGAATTCCATTTGCCAAACATATGCTAAAGGAATTATTTCCTCTTAATTTAATGGATGCCTGTTATCAGACACCGTGAGGAATACCAGGAGCAGAATCAAGCACGGTCCCTCTCTTCTACCTCCCTAAATCACCAACAGCCATAAAACAGGTTGTCAGCTTGCAGCAGACAGGAGGAGAACATGCTTGTCTGCTGGAACCACAGCCAAGCCCTGACTGAAACATGTTTCTGCTCATACTGTTCCCCACTAGGCACAGAGCCTGTATTTTCAAATACTTTGCTTCCTTTAAGAAATCGTTACTGAAAGGATAAGCCACTGCAGGGGAAAGGAAATGCACAAGGAGGAGGGCTCTGTTTAAAGACACGTGAATCATGAAACAAAAGACATTTTCCCTGGCAATGGAGTGCAAACCCCAGTGCCTCATGTAGCTACTTTTACACACATTGACTCAACGCTAGGGTTTGGAGACATACTGGACTGCGAGTCCCTACTAACCAAACCAGATGTCAGTGCTATCCCTCTATGGAAGGGAGATGGGTAGATTCTTAGAGAAAGGGTTCCACCCCAGTACCAACCACTGCACATGAGCATCCCCCAGTGGCAGAGGCATAGATCAGGTGCCAGGTTTACCTGTGTAATAATTGCATCCAAGCCATTGGCACCCCAGGCATAGTCCATTGGATTCGAATGCAAGACTCCCCTTTAAGAATAAAGACAACAGGGTTTTAGTCTCCACTGGGGCTGCACACAACCAGACCTTTAGGTAGAGTAGCCTGTAACTCCAACTCACCAAGGGCCTAGTCCTAGGTTTGGTATTGTCGTAGGTGCAATAATGCCGTTGACCAGCTGCTGTATGATTCTGAAAGACAGCAAAAATCAAGATCAAAGAAGAACTAGGATCCATTAAATCCCACAAATGGCCCTGAAGTCCAGAGTGGGTCAGAAATACTGTGGTATCATCAGAGGGAATGAAAGGTAAGACATAGTATCCGGTTTAAGGTGCAACTGCATCCTAGTGACTACTTATTTCTTGCCACAGGAAGAAGTCGAAGGATTTTATTCAGAGAGGACCATTTTTCTACACAAAGGTGGGAAGTGGACAGTGTCTCTGAGATGCACTTAGAGAAAAGTCAATCCACTCTCTAGCATAGGCCTGGGAGGTAGCATCATTTCCAGCTGCTGACTGTAAGGAGCGGAGAAATTCACCAGCAATCGGACATATCAGCTGGTTTTCATGCTGCTTTGCCCACAAGTGACCATGCTCAAGGAAAAGAATCAGGGCAGACAGATGCTTACTCAGTCTAGGGCATCTTTTAGTTAAAAGCTCCCAGGCATATTCCCTTCTTTGCGGTATGACCTATTGTAGAGTATAGGTAAACCACAGCCAGCAAGTCAGTTTCACTCAAGATACAGGCCAGATAAGGGTTCTATTCCAGCTGAAATGTAATCTCCCAAAAGCAGCTGTTTGCATAGGAAGTAAGGCATCTGTGAAGGAGAATAACTCCATGCAGGAAGTGTTTAACAAGGGACTAGTCCTCGTGAATGGATAACACGAACAAATGTTATGGTTCACAGCTAAACCACCTTAAAAAGAAAAGCAAGCCCTGTGCACTGAGGGAGCACTAGAAAGCACTTCTCACCCTTCTAGCGTAGGGACTCCCTCGTGCCTGCCAGCGGCACGCCGTGCAGTGAGACGGGCTCGGGGCTGCCTTGCACCATATCTGTGCCGAGACTGGTGTTCTCTCTCCCGCCGGTTCTCGGAGTCCCTGTTGTCTTCAGATTGGCCACTGGATCCAAAGGCAGGAAACTCAAAGCTGTCATCAAAAATCCCAAAGGCAAACTGGCCATAGCCCTGTGGCAAGGTGAATAAGTGCTGATCTACGTTCTGTGGTGAAGAGAATTCAAGGCAGGTTGGTCACAAGGAGAGAGCTCGGCTTTTTCTTCTACTAACAAAGGCCTCTGATGAGACAAAGCCAGACTCTGCAGACTGCTCCAGCATCACAGTTGAGGGATCTGTGCTGAGCAGAGGCTCTGCAATGAGCAGACAGCATCAGCTGAAATTAGACTTAGGAAATAACCATTATTTTTCTGAAAGCCTCAGTTGCCACACAGTGTCAACTGCCGACTCTTTAAACGGTGACCCTGGCATGCCCAGATAAACAGTTCAATATACCACAGCATGGCTCCTCTAACAAAAACGGGATATGGGGAAAACTCAGCTGTCCACTGAGAAGAATGCCAGGCTATTTAGAGAGTTCTAGAAGCGGCACTTGGATGATATTTACCTCTAAACTTTGACAGAATCCAGGGGGACAATATAAAATGATCTGCCTGCAGAAAATATTCAGATTCAATGGCAAGGAAAAAAAAAACAAAACCAACAACAATCTAGCAGGGGATGGGGAGCGGCTATTACTCACCTCGAATGGATGCCTGCTCTGATCGCTGGTCGATGTGGAAGAGCTGGAACCATTCTCAGCATTCCTGAGAAGAGCGAACAGCACTGGTTAGCCTCAGGAATGCAGACTCGCAACAGCACAGGGTAGATGGAAAGGCTTTTGCAGCAGAGGGAAGCCAGGGATGGGATCTTGGTAGGGACAGACATCACACCACTTTACGAGTTGTGCAAAACCATTTCACAGGCAACACATTTTCTCATCAGCTGCTGTTTTCCACCACAATTGCTCATGTATTTTTTTTTCCCCTCGCTGTCCCTTACTTCCTTGAATATTCAGACCTTCCTCCCCCCTCAATCACCCACCTCGTACGCATCTCACGAAGTTGCAGAACAGTAACTTTGCTAGGGAAGAACCACCTGTTACATCAGCCAAGCATTCTCTACCCATTCCACCCCTAGGCAACTCAGCTACGTTCTCCGGAGCAACATGAGAGTAAGATTTAGGATGACAACATGACAACGATGCAAACATGCTTAATGCTGCTGTTGGAAACCCACTCATCAGAACCAGTCCTCTTTTTTCCCCCTACTGCAAAATCACATGACCAGTCAGAGAATGAGAGTTAGCAAATGATTACAAGAGAACAATACATAGCGCTATGCTTTCAAAAAGCCATGAGCGTTACTCCTCATGGCCCATGTGCATGCCAAATGTTATCTTGGTTTTACAGCAGAGTAAACTGAAGTTCAGAACACCCGAGTGACTCTGCCTATGTCACAGCAAGTCGCTCTCAAAGCTAGGATTAGCTAGGCACGATTTCTAGCTCCATTTACCAGACAGTGCTGCCTTTCAGGATGGAGCTATGCCTCTTCATGGGTTTAGAAAAACCTACTGCAATCCAAAGAATAACTAATGAACACTTGATACAACTGATGTATGCAGAGACTTGTTTGTTCTTAAACGTATAAGTAAGTGGACTTCTTTAACATCTTGTCACCTAGCATTGTTTAAATCTCAAGGTCACTCTCTCTGCAAGTCAAGACCAAGAATCACACTGCGTGTGACCTGCACTGGCAAACACACCATTACAGCCAAAACAGGTCAGCACGTCCACACATTAAAGCATTTTTTACAAGACAAAAACCACATCCTGTACAACTATGTGTGTATCACTGCTTCCTGCTCTGTGTATGGATAATAGTGGGTGTTTCTTCACAGTGCCCTTTGAGACATCATATGCTCTCTGATTTTGGGGAGGGGGGAGCTACCGCCGATTAACCCACAGCTAGGTGCTACTGTCTACATAGCAGAAAAACTGTTAGAAATCAGCTACTGTCATGCTTACTATTTCATTTAAATTAATATATATATTTTGGTAGTGCTTAAGGACCAACCAAGACCAGGGCACGATTGTGCTAGGCACCCTGCAACACAGAATAGTAGACGGTCCTGCCCTGAAGAGCTTACAAACTAACTAGACAAGACAGATGCAGGGTGGGGGAAGAGGTAGAACATACAAGCAGAGTAAACAATGTGATGGCAGCAAATGGGATTTAAGTTGCACGGTGGGGGTTTTTTTTGGGGGGGGCGGTTAGTTAGCAGGGGATCAGTTAAAAGCAAAGAAAAGGGCAGGGGGATGAAGGGTCAAGGCATGGGAGAAAAGAAGTATGGAGTGAAGCTAAGATAAGAGACTGTGGGGGAAGAGAGGGGTTTGGAGCAAGCAGCCCATCAGCACAGGGCAGAGAAAGTCCAGTCAAAACTGCAGAAAGTTCTCTGAATGGTCCACAGGTCACTAGCCAGGATGTCAGGCTTCCAACCTTCATGGTTGGGAAACATGTTGACTTATTTGTGGACACAGACTGTGCGAGTTAAGTATGTTACAACCTTGGAAAAACCAAGTAGCTGGGCCCCCAACGTTGTCATTGCGAAAAGCCAAATATCATTAGAGGTTGTCCAACTGGTCCCCTTAGTTTGTAATATCTCCCACCCCAGGAAAAACAGAACAGAGAAGATTCCAAGTCAATGTTCACGGTATCCTTCAGGAACAGCACATTACCTGGGCTCCTCAGGAAGTTCTTCAATAAAACCAGATTCACACCTTGGGCAAATATAATCCTATAGAAGAGAAAAACTATATGAGAAACTCAAGTGCTAGAAAAGAGTTACAGATAATATCTTCCATATGGAGAAATGGAGAAAAACCCTGCGTTCCATTCTCCAGGATGGATTTTCCAGCTAGCCAACAGGCATAAGGCACAGAAAACTTGACTCTGTGCACTCAGAATAAACTAAGAGGTGAAGTCAGGCAGTGCGCCACTTCCCAAAGTCCACCATGCTTTAAGTACCAAAGAATTCACTGTTTTGAGTCACTGGCAACAAGCAGGAGCTCTAAGTCCTGGAGAAGGAGGAAGCCACCTTTATGGATTAGATAAGGTAGGACACATAGCACTGCAGTGCTATGTAACACTGAGCTCAAATTATTCATATTTAAGGGGACTAACTAGAAATTGGTCTTAGTTCATGCAGGCCACACCAACTTTCACAATGAGGACCAACATGTAACAATACATGAAGTTAACAATTCCAGAGAAAATTCCAAACTTTACAGCCTCACTCTTACTATCCTTCCCCAGGTACAGCTGGATTAACTACAAATGTAATAGGCAGCCTTTCTACCTCACACTTTCTGGAGCATTCTTTAGTTTCTGATAGCAATTGAGATTTCAGGAATTCTGGCTGAACTTATTCTGTGCCTTTTATGACTAAAGGCTACAAATCCCAGAATTCCATGCTTGTTTCTCACCCTTTTGTAAAAAGAATCTCTACTTAAGAGACTCATGGCTACACCCTTCTTCTGTCTCCACACGGTATTACATGAACCAGTTTTAAATGCTGCATAAAACCATTTCAGGCATAAGTTTCCTTAGTCAGTGTGAACAGGGCAAAATTGTTATCAAATCATGTTTTAAAAGCATTCTATTATGCAGAGATTAGATTATAGACCACAGAAAATCAAGCAGTCTTTATAACAGTTTTAAAACCATTAGCATATGCCTTCACCAATGTTCCCTTTAATTTTTTACATGCATGTATGGAATGAATTTTGATATGTCCACCAATACGGAGGTGTTGTGTGGCGGCAATGGGGCTGAGGTGTTTGGAGTGCGGGAGGGGGCTCAGGGCTGGGGCAGAAGGGTGAAGGCTTCGGCTGGGGGTGTGGGCTCTGGGGTGGGGTCAAGGATGAGGGGTTCAGGGTGTGGGAGGGGGCTCAGGACTGGGGCAGATGGTTGGGGTACAGGGGGTGAGGGCTTCAAGTAGGAGGGTGGCTCTGGGGATGAGGGGTTTGGGGTGCAGGCTACCCCAGGAGGAGCGGGGGAGAGAGGACTCCCCCCAGCCCTCTCTTATCACAGCAGCCCGGGGGAGAGATTCCTCTCCCCGCCTGCGTGGCCGTTGATAGCCTGCCGCACAGCCATGTGGCTACTACACAGCTTAGAGGGAACTTAGCTCTTCATCACACTGGCCAGACAAACTTAAGCCTGAATCTGTTTGGAGCATGGTTTAAAGGTGGTTCAGATAACACTGGTTAACCCCCAGCACAGACAGAACATTAGAAAGATGACAGATTTTGATGTAGTCACAGGCGAAGTGAAAGCAAAACCACTGGATTTCCTGGCAAGGCAGCACGCATACGTGTTGATTTTCAAATGGCTTCTAGAGGACAAACTGTCAGAATGAAAGAGAAACAATGTGGAGTTACTGTTTCTGCCAATTACAAGGTCAGGAAGAACTAAGAGGAAAGCAATACCTAACAAGATCTGGGATTTTTCACCACACAGAGTACTTTACACTGCAATTAGACAACCCAGCTGACTCAGGCATGCGGGGCTGGGGCTGAGAGGCTGTTTAATTGCGGTGTAGACATTGGGTCTCTGGCTGCAGCCCTGTGCTCTGGGACCCTCCCACCTTGCAGGGTGCTAGAGCCTGGGCTTCAATCAGAACCCAGATGTCTACACCGCAATTTAGAAGCCTCACAGCCCCAGCCAGCTGGCATGGGCCCACCATGGGTTTTAATTGCAGTGTAGCTATACCAGTGGAGGCTTCAAGGAGACATAAGGAGGTCATTCTGCAACACAAACACTAAAATAACCTCCCTCACTGCATGCTCATTAGAGAAAGCTCTTTTGGTCTACCTCTATTGCTCCCAATTTAAGATGGGATCGTTTATAATGCTCAGATAGACTGCATGTTCAGAATCAGGAATCCTTCTCAGAGTAACGGATTCCTTCTCTACACACCTGCTTTTCTTGTTTATTCCCAGCTTTAACAAAGCGGCTATGTTTAATGACTATTGATAATTCGACAGCCCCTTTGAGACTGAAGAAACTCAAAGGGCTTAAAATTATACAAAGGAATCATGTGTCAGTAAAATGAGCCCCCACAAATAACTGCACACAACAATGCTATACAATACAGTGCAGCTGAAGAGAGGAAGTTAAGTGTACCATGCCCAATTTGAACTAAACATGACACTTAGGGCAGGCAAAATATAAACGACCAAAGTGGAATTTGCTAATTCCACTGATATTGATAGCTGGCTTACCCGAGTTTATCTTTTTAAAAATGCAGATGCTGCTTCCCCTACCACTTTTACTTTTGGGATTGTCACACTCATTAGAACATAAGGCATGTCTACATTAACCCGCAGCTTGAACTAAGATGGTATGAATAGCAGTGAGTGCTGTGCTATAATTCCCATGTGGACACTGCAGGCATGAATTTAAAGGTGCCAAGTCCAAGAGGACTAAATTAGTGTGAACTCAGGGTCTTTACATTTACACCCAAAGTGCCCACACAGGGGGAGTTACAGCACAGCACTTTGGTGCGCACTGCTATTCACACCCCTTTAGTCCAAACTGTGGGACAGTGTAGTCAAGCTCAAAGATATTCCACCTAGGAGCCGAGCTACCTGATTCCCAAAAGGAACAGGATGCAAATGGCCTATCCCTCCCCAAGCCATGGGGGGGGGGGAACCCAAAACATTGTAAGACCCTAGCTATGCACAGCAACACCCAAAATCCATTTGATGTTGTCTCTATTCAAGAGAATAAGGAATCAGCAAGACATCACCCATCTGTAGGAACTGTCAGTGAATACCACTTAACAGACACAGCTGCCTCCTCTCCCACACTGAACTCTCTTTAGATTTGCAGTCATGTTTCTACAAAATTCCCACAATTTGTATTTCAAATGTGTTCCTACCTCACCAAAATGCCTCCCAGGGAGTTGGTTAACAGCACACAGGGGCAGGAGTCTATAGAAAACTGGATCAGTCTCTCTGACTTTGAAATAAACGTCAGCCAATTTACTCAATTTCCATCAATGCCCCATTCGGATAAGAATTTACAAAACTAATCTATTGCTTTCCACACTCAGCACCATGAGCCTGATCAAGAGAAGCAAGTGATTTGCTCCTCTCAGCTTTCCTATTAGAGGGATATAATTTTGCCAACAGGCAGTTCTGAATACAGCAATCAGCAAATTCTTTTGCAGCTGGAACAGCACAATTGCCAAAATTTACTGCTTTTCAAACTGTTAGACTCTTTCCTTTTGTAACACATGCAGTGCCAGTTCCACTCTGGCAACTTAGTTTGCCATCAATAAGAGCGGCCTTCCTAATTTGGACCTCTGAAACAACCAGCTTCTTGAGCATCAACAACCTGGATTTTCAGCACTGAGCTATGTTAGGAGACAGACAACTTTTGCATTCACCACCAAAAGGATTGCTCCAATAGTTATAGGAAACCCAACTTAGTGTATTACACAAGGCTAGTGACCAATATATCTGGGAGGAAGGATTTTTTGGGGGGGAAGCGGGGGGGGAAGGGAGGGGAGGAACCACCACCAAATTCCCTACCCATCCTCTCAAAGCTCAAGAGTATTTAGCAGGAGCATATCAGCCTTTTAGCTCTTAAACTGTATATAAACAAAATATAAATCCAATTCTTTCATCCCGCTGAAGAACAGATCAGCTATACAAAGGGTTCATTTCACGCACTGCTCAAGTGCGGCTATCCCAGAAGTGAAACAGCAGGTGTTTAAAAGAACACAGCAACATAACATTGCAGGAAGAACTGTAGGTAGGTAGACTAATTAAGCTGGAATCTGGCCAAGAAATCTGTCTTCAGCATGTTTCGAAAAGCACTATGGAATCTCTAATGAGACCAAAGATTAAAGGTCTCAGTTTTATATATTTCAGAAAGAGTACTTCCAGTTGCTGACTCAGAAAGATGAGCGTCACCAGCTGCATCACCACACTGGATTTCCTCAAAGTCTTCCATTCAAGCAACAACCAGCCCTGTCCTTGGTTAGTTTATGAACCAGTGCTTGACACAAGTCTAAGGTGGCGTATCTAGAAAAACCTTGCTATAAACATTCCTTCCTGATTTTAAAACAGTCAGAAAAGTTTTTATCAAACAGCTAGTGAATTGAGGAGTTATCTGGAGAGCTGGATGCTCAGATTAAAGGCTGTGGGCTAAACATGCTTTAACAAAAATGTTAACCTCCCAGTTCAACAGTAGTTTGTCAAAATATCAGCAGAATCCTTGCTGTCACCCGGGAAAGAAAACGACACCCAGTTAATGAGTCTGAAGCTATGGTTAAAAATGTCAGTTATAACATAATCAGACTAGAAAATAAAACGTGGTATTTGATAGTCACACCTAAAAAAAATCTCCTCCATATAAAGAGTTATCCGGGTATATTCAGACACACCACACTTGGAGAATCAAGCATCAGGGTGCACTGGAAGGGTCTAACAGCAGCTGTTTACAACGATCATGTCCTGAAGAACATCCATTATGCTGGTATTTACATTAAAGCTAAACCAGATACAGACTGAAATGGGGGAGTATTTACCAAACAAAAATCAAAAACAACAAAACAAGTATTTTTGCAATTTTAGGGGGGTTAAAAAAAACATCAGGAAAAGGCAGAATCTTTTCACAGTTAGCATCACAGCAGTGCTACAGTAGCAGCTGAACAGCAACTGATTTAAAGGAGACATTTTCATTTATATTTAAAAATAATTTGACAACCTTCTCAGCAGCCTGTTACAATTTCTAGACAATCATTGAACTAATCTAGATCCCCTCAAAACAAAACAAAAATTGTAAGCTTTCCTCTAGTTCATTTAAAGATAAACATACAGTCCTCTGCACAATCTGCTGGCACTAGGTGTAAAGTCTGACACGAAAAGATAGCTTGCCATGGTGTTGTAGCCATGTTGGTCCCAGGATACGAGAGGGACAAGGTGGGCGAGGGAATATCTTTTATGGGACCAGGTTCCATTGGTGGAGGGTACAAGTTTTCAAGCTACACAGAGCTCTTCATCAGGTCTGTGGCAGAAAAAGAGACTTGTGTATCTCAAAGTCTTGTATACATAGCCGTGATGAAGTATACACTAGAGAACTTACAGCAGCGGACTGTACCAATGCAGGTGCACCACTGTAAGATCTCTCATGTAGCTGCTGTCTGAGTATGGGACAGAGCTCTCCTGTCAGTGTAATTAAACCACCCCCAAAGAGAGGCAGGAGAAGCTCTTCGGCCGACATAGCGCTGTCCACACTGGCGCTTCTGATGGTGAAACTTTTGTCACGCAGAAGGGTGGTTTTTTTTCCCCCACACTCCTGAACGACATAAGTTATACTGTACCGACAAATGTGGTAGTATAGATATAGCCTAACAGAAGATAGATTTTTGGTAGGATTCTGCAACTCAGACTTCACAACTGGGAGTTTCAAAGAGACCCAAGGGAGTTAGGCACTCAATTCCCTTTGAACTCCAATAAGAACTGAACACCTAACTTCCTTTTGCTCCTTCCAAAACCCCAGTCAAAGGGTGTGGTAAAAGCTCTCTTTATCACTGTATAAAATGCTATATAGATTTGAACTCTTAGAAGGATGATTTGACAAAGGAGTCCAGCACAACCAACTAACCAGTCACAGGCCTGTGAATTACTCTAGTAAAGGGAACGACTGACAGCAGCACACATTTACAATACACAGTGAAGCTCTGGGTTGATTTTTAAATATGAATTAAACTGGATTATTTGTGCACACGATTTAAAAAGACTTCCCTAGAAGCAATACAACTGTGAGAAGCCTCATGGTCTAGTGGCTAGAGTAGGGAAGTGGGTTCTATTTCCAACCTTGGCACTGATGTTTTTATGACTGTGGGTAAGTTTCTTAATCTGTTTGAGGGCTCAATTTCCCCAGTAATACAGGATTAATATTTAGCACCATGTCTATAGGGACCTGAGATATTCAGCTGCTAAGCGCTCTACTACAATGTCAAGTATTATATCTGGAACTCACCTACTACCAAGTTCATGGCACAACTTGAGTTTTCACTGTACACCGGATCAACAAATGAATTTCACTAAAGTGTATATAAATGTTCTATTGCAAATAGTTTCCTGGCATGATGTTAAGAGTTTCAGAAGAAAAAGACTCAGCATCAAGGAAAAGGCTCATTAACGTCAAAAAAACAAACTTGACGTGCTGATGACATTTGGCAACTCATTAATAGAACACATCTTGAATGGATTTCCTACAAGTCATGGTCAAACATGTTGCTTTATCAAAGTCACTTTCATGCCAATAATCAGCACTTCTTTCTCACCATTATGGGGGGAGGATGTTTCTCTCCTAACAAGTAAAGATGCATGGGCATTTTAGTTGGAGCTCAAAGCACATCGTTAAAGCACTACAGTGAGTGCAAAAAACACTCCTGCACTGGTCAGTGAAATTATTGTGTTTGCCTCACAGTTGCCCATTTCTACATTCCAAAGCATTACTTTCTCTAAGGGTTACACTCAGAGTGTCTTCACTGACTTAACAGGAAATCTTCCTGATAATTGGAAGAACTCTATCGCACATCCTAGGTTTTTTGTTTGGGGTTTTTCTGGTGCACATAGAGTAGAAAGCATGCAGCTTTAATTTGGAAGAACGTCACTTAGAACCTCTCCCTCTACTTAAATGAGGGCAGTGGGGCAAGAACCACCCAGAGGCATGGATAGGTGCCAGGAGACACCTTCTCTGGGTATCTGTTGTAGGCAGTCTTGGGGTGGGGGCATCTTTTGATCAAACATTCTGCAGTATAAGTTACCTTGAAACATTTAAAGTCACCCTCCCAGTCAAGTTGCCCCAGTTTGAAAGCCTGGGGGAAGGGTGTGTGGGAACAGCCACCACCTTGCAGTTTATCAGCAGGATCCCACTCTTCCCCACCACCCCAGAACATGCGGGGGGGGGAGAGAGAAAATCCTCTTCACCCTCCTGCTCCCCACCCAAGAGTCTCCAGTCCCCTTTGCTATCTTCCAACCCAGGTACAGCAAGGGGACGCCCAGCAAGCTAGAACCTCCCCTTTCCCCAACACAGAGCCCATCACCCTCCCAAACGGGCTTCCCCAAACCCCGCCCAGTACAACCCCCCCCTTCCCCTCCAGCCTATGGGATCCTTTTACACCCTTTCCCCGACCCCTCCAATCCCAGCTCCCCTCTTCTTTTAGCCCCCTTCTCTGCCTCCACTTCTCCCCATTGCCCCAGTCTTATCACTCACCCCCCTCACCCGGACCGGCCGCCCCCCCCCCCCCGCGCGCCTCACCGCCCCCCCCCGGCCCGGCCGCCCCCCCGCGCGCCTCACCGCCCCCCCCCGGCCCGGCCGCCCCCCCCCGCCCCCCCGGCCCGGCCGCCCCCCCCCGCGCGCCTCACCGCCCCCCCCCGGCCCGGCCGCCCCCCCCCCGCGCCTCACCGCCCCCCCCCGGCCCGGCCGCCCCCCCCCCCGCGCCTCACCGCCCCCACCCGGCCCGGCCGCCCCCCCCCGCGCGCCTCACCGCCCCCCCCCGGCCCGGCCGCCCCCCCGCGCGCCTCACCGCCCCCCCCCCCGCGCTTCACGGCCCGGCCCGGCCGCCCCCCCATGCCTCATCCCTCACCCGGCCCAGGCTCCCCCCCAGCTCAGGCCGCGGCGCCCTCCTCACCGGCAGGCGCGGAGCGATCTCAGCCGCGCAGCAATGGCAGAAATACCGTCCCGGCTGCGGGGAAGCCTCCGCCATCTTCCCCCCCACGCCACGCCACGCCACGCCCCACCCGGCCGGGGGCGACGCACGGCGCGGCTACGGCGGCCGAGCGGGCACGAAAGGCGCTCGCGGTGGGACGAGGCGGAGCCTCTACGACTCCTGAGGGGGGCGGAGCTGCTGAGAGTCTTGAGGGAGGGGGCCTCTGGGAGCCCACAGGGAGGGGGCGGAGCCTCTTTGCCTGGAGGGGTGGGGCCTTGAGTCGCTTTAGGGGAGACGGTTGAGGTGGGGCGGAGGGAACTACTGGAGGGCATAGCCACGCCCACTGGGGGGGGCTCCCGAGGAAGTGGGAGGGGCTAAAATATTTTGGGAGGAGGAGCTAATTGGTCTTCTGAGGGGAGGGGGAAGAGCAGGAGGGCTTAGGGAACGACTCCCTGCCTAGGGTCTGTGTCCCCTCACTGCACAGGGGTATAGGAGGTAGTGGGGGGGGGGAAGACTGCGCAAGGGTATGGGGCGTAGGGGGCTGCACAGGGGCGTAGGGGACTGCACAGGGGCATGAGGTGTAGGGGGCTGCACAGGGATATGGGGCATAGGGGGCTGCACAGGGGTGTAGGGGACTGCATGGGGGCATGAGGTGTAGGGGGCTGCACAGGGATATGGGGCGTAGGGAGCTGCACAGGGGCATGAGGTGTAGGGGGCTGCACAGGGATATGGGGCATAGGGGGCTGCACAGGGGCGTAGGGGACTGCACAGGGGCATGAGGTGTAGGGGGCTGCACAGGGATATGGGGCGTAGGGAGCTGCACAGGGGCATAGGGGACTGCACAGGGATATGGGGTGTAGGGGGCTGCACAGGGATATGGGGCATAGGGGGCTGCACAGGGGTGTAGGGGACTGCATGGGGGCATGAGGTGTAGGGGGCTGCACAGGGATATGGGGCGTAGGGAGCTGCACAGGGGCATGAGGTGTAGGGGGCTGCACAGGGATATGGGGCGTAGGGAGCTGCACAGGGGCATGAGGTGTAGGGGGCTGCACAGGGATATGGGGTGTAGGGAGCTGCACAGGGGCATAGGGGGCTGCACAGGGGTATGGGGTGTAGGGGGCTGCACAGGGATATGGGGCGTAGGGGGCTGCACAGGGGTGTAGGGGACTGCACAGGGGCATGAGGTGTAGGGGGCTGCACAGGGATATGGGGCGTAGGGAGCTGCACAGGGGCATGAGGTGTAGGGGGCTGCACAGGGATATGGGGCATAGGGGGCTGCACAGGGGTGTAGGGGACTGCACAGGGGCATGAGGTGTAGGGGGCTGCACAGGGATATGGGGTGTAGGGAGCTGCACAGGGGCATGAGGTGTAGGGGGCTGCACAGGGGTATGGGGTGTAGGGGGCTGCACAGGGATATGGGGCGTAGGGGGCTGCACAGGGGCGTAGGGGACTGCACAGGGGCATGAGGTGTAGGGGGCTGCACAGGGATATGGGGCGTAGGGAGCTGCACAGGGGCATGAGGTGTAGGGGGCTGCACAGGGATATGGGGCGTAGGGGGCTGCACAGGGGCATAGGGGACTGCACAGGGGTATGGGGTGTAGGGGGCTGCACAGGGATATGGGGCGTAGGGGGCTGCACAGGGGCATGAGGTGTAGGAGGCTGCACAGGGATATGGGGCATAGGGAGCTGCACAGGGGCGTAGGGGACTGCACAGGGGTATGGGGCGTAGGGGACTGCACAGGGGTATGGGGCATAGGGGACTGCACAGGGGTATGGGGTGAGGGGGCTGCACAGGGATATGGGGTGTAGGGAGCTGCACAGGGGCATAGGGGACTGCATAGGGATATGGGGCGTAGGGAGCTGCACAGGGGCATAGGGGACTGCACAGGGGTATGGGGTGTAGGAGCTGCACAGGGGCGTAGGGGGCTGCACAGGGACATGAGGCGTAGGGGGCTGCACAGGGACAGGGGTATCCCACTATCTGTGCCTACTGGGCTCTGTAGGGTCTGCACAGAGGCCTGTCTACTTGTTGGTCTCAGATACAAAAGAAGTCCCCCATGACAGCGTCTCCCACTACCGCTAGGCCTCAACATCTAGAACAGCCAGGTGCTAACGCACAGCAGTGGGAGTGGCTCCTTTGACTGAACTGCCAGGGCTCTGGCGTCTGGTATGGGGTTCGATTTTTCTGTTGGCAAATGTGATGCTCGTCTCGATGTGGCCACTCAGCACCAGCACCCCTCTCACATCTGTGAGTGAGTTTTTCTCTGTAAATGTATGCTAGCAAGCACAAGAGTGACTTCATCTGCCACTGAAATGCAGCCACCTCTGGGGTGGAGTGCAGCAGCTGACAACCCCACCGCAAAGCTGCATGTTGGTGAGAAACAGGAATTGAAGGCGTATTGGTAACTGGATGGAGTAGTATTTCAACTGCAGTTTACACATTCTGCATAATACCTATTTTATAAACGACACTGTGGAAGGACAATGTTCTGACTGATAGGAGAGCTTACTCATGGAGCTACTACCAGTTTGTGTCCTTGGGCTCACTTCTGCCCACAGAGTTCCATAATTTAGCTAATGTCTGTTCTCTTCGTTAATACAGAGGTATTTCCATGGAGACTACATATCCCGGCATGCTTCTGATCTGAAATCAATAAGAGCATTGCATGCTGGGATCTGCAGTCTTTATCGGCTGCACCTCTGCGTATTCTCAGTCTACCACAATTTTGGTCAATTAGGAGAGGTACCAAGGCACACAGCGGGTTATGAAGGTAGCTCTCAGCTGAGCAAAGTTTGTTAGCCACTGTAGCCAGTACAGCCTCCTCCTTCAAGGGACAGATTTGTGGTGTACTGATGCTGCCACTCCAGCACCTGTGCTGTCAAAGAGTATTTTTTTACTATGGCGTTCAAATTCCAGTGCTGCGTGCTCATGCTCCTAGTACTTCTGGCAGCACTGGGATTCATCTCTCCCTTGTGCCTGGCATGTTAGGTAGCAGAGAAACAGTTAAAGCAAATTCCCCCTTTTTTACCATTTATGTTTCCATGGAAATGCTAGCTGGTGGTCAGGAATAAAACCATCCCTTGCCAATTTCAGCTGTGGCTGGCAGCTGGGACGAGGTAGTGCTGGGAAACAAGTGCAGTGTATTTACTTTGAATGTATATATGAAACAAACAAAATTTCAATTTTTTTTTAAAGAAAAGTTTTTGGAACACCGTTCCCCTTAATATCTAGGGAAGAATTGAAATCTCCTGCAAAACATGTGAGGGCAGGTTTTGGCTTTGAGGACAAACCTCAGGATTTGACCCATTGGATGATTGGTCCTCAGATATAAATTTTTTTTATGAATTAATCTAATCTATCCATGCATAGACAAGAGCCCCATTTCTGGGCCTTAACATTGCTCCAGCACCTTAAAGGGTCTAGAACATTGCCAGATCCACCAGCCAAAAATTCCTCCCCATGCAGGTGGGTTCCTATGTAGCATAAGGCCTTACGTTGCCTCCATTCACAGCCTTTGGCAAAGGGATATAATGTAGGGCAGACCCACGGGCCTGGTAGTGGCAGGAAGGAGCACTCTATGTTCCAACTATTCTGGGTTGCCAGACAACTCCACAGGGTTATCCCCTCTACCCCACATCAGACCAGAATTTGGGAGGCATGAATCTACTTTTGCTTCCTCTGTGTTGGGTCTTCTGATCTGCATCCACTAAGAGGTGCAGCATAGAATCTGGCCCAAGATGTATATAGATCAGGTGGCATTGTGAAAGGAAGTCTCTGACTGATGAGGGCACAGAGAATATATATGAGTCTAAGGCATGGTAATAGGATGCAGCAACCAGTTGTTACAGAATTATAGCACCAATGGCTATTATGATTTATGCTATTGCTCAATGAGATTAGGGCCCCAGTGTTCTGGCGGTACACAAAGAAAAAATCCTATGCATAGATCCACCTTATCTTTACAAAAATAATTTTTTAAAAAACTTTTAGAAGTGAGTGTATTGCTGGTGAAAGGTGCCAGATAGAGGTAGTGGTGCTGAAACAATTTGCAGAGTGGGGGTGCTGAGAGCCATTGAACCAAACTGTAAACCTAGTATCTGATGGAAACCACTTCAAACCAGGGGGTGCAGCAGCACCCCTAGTTCCAGCACCTCTGGATAGAGGCCATGAGGCCCCTGGACTGTCAATGCACAAAACAGGGACAGCTTGGGAACTTGCAGAGCAAGCTTTTCTCCAATTCCACCCAGCCAGAGTGCCTCTACAGGGTCCTGAACTGACCCTGTGTAGGGCAGAGAAGGGAAATCCGTCTCCATTCAGTTCTTGTCCTCTCCAGTGAGTCTTATTACCGCGTGTGCTGGTGGTTCGGTGATGTGCTTATCTGTGGGAGGATGGCACTGTTTTCAAATTGGTGGAGCTAGCTGGTAAATTTTTTTCTCCTTGTGAAAAATGTTGACAAAAATTAGAATCTGGGTTTTTTTCAGTGACTGAAAACTGAAAATTTTCCTCTGAAAATCAAAATTGGGGTGAGAGGTTTGGTTTGCAAAAACTTGGGGGGGGCAGGAATTATTTTTTGGATGGTGTTTCAAGTGTAAATTTCCAACAAAAAACCCCACTGTCAGAATAATTTTTCAGTGGAAAGTTTTCGATCACCTCTGCTAATTTATTTTAACTTCAGATATTGGCACTTTTGAGAGTTAAGGGTGGTTTAAGTAACAGAGAAAAAATAGTTCTTTTGCTCTGTTTCTCCAAGTGCCCTGATAAGCAATAAGCTAAAGCCTCAGAACAGCCTAAAAGCCCCAATCCTGCAAACACTAATGAACTGCTTAATTTTGCACACGAGAGTACCTATATGAGGCAAAGTTAAGTATTCATGTGTGCGCGCAGAATCCTACCTTTATTTTAGAAAGTGCTGGCTATTTTTAACCACAGTGTTAGGGGGAAAAACCACGATGGTGAAAATAGCTCTATGCCAGGCACGTTACTTAGATTGTAAGCTCTGTGGGGCAGGGACTGTCTTTATGTCCTATGTCTGTACAGAGCCTAGTGTAGTGGAGTCCTGATCATGAATGGGGCTTGTAGGTGCTATTGTTATATAAATAATAAGAGGCAAATGCCACAATACCACACATACATTCACCCATCAACATGAGACGCAAAGAACAGATTGTGTATGTAGGTGGTGGTTTGAGAATATTTTTCCTTTCTGCACATGCTGGGTCTAATTCACCCCTGAGATAACTCCACTGAAGCCAACAGTTAACACAACAGAAGAATCTGGTCTCGCACAAAAAGGCGGCTATTGCATAGATGCCTAAGCATCAAATTAATCTGTATACACGAGAGGGCGCCATTGGCTCAGGTTTTTAAGAGGAAGAGATGAAATTCTGGAGGTGTCTTGCTCAGTGAATGTTTGTACTTCTGAAAAGCAGAGCAATAAAACTTTGTGAAATTGTCAGTTTATTTTAAAAAATTAAAAAGCTGAGGGACAGTGGTATAAAATTTTGCCACTGGGTACTAAATTATTGGCTTTCTCTGGAGGAGTTTAGAAATTGTTATAGCAAGTGATTAGTAATTGAGCAGCTATTTCTAGAATTGTTTAGTAATTGCTTAGAAATTCTAACAATTACTTAGCAAATTCTACAGTTAATTAGTAACTGTAGTTAGTTATTGTAGAGTCGTTAGTAATGGTTCTAGTATGTGTTGAGAAATTTTTACAATTCATTGGTAATTGATTCATAATTCTGCTAGCTTTTCCTGTAACTGATGAGTCCCTCCTTTTTATAGGAGACAAGTCTAGACAAAAACATTACATCTGAAATCCCCTGACCCGGATGACCGTTCAGCTCTAAATCTAGAGCCAAACTTGGTAAATTCCCACTAACTATACTAGTCTGAACCCAGATCCTGGATTCTAACACCTCTCAAACTTAAGGAAAGTTCTGACCTGACTTTTTTGACTTGGACCCCTCTCTCCTTTTTTACTCTGTGCCATGGTATGAGAACAGCTGGAGTGAATGGCTGTACATTTATAACAAGCAGGAAATACTCCTTTGCTTTCTGTGTCCCTGTGGAAGTCCCTGACAAAGGAAGGGATGGAGTCAAATATGGCGGCTGTATCATTTTAATAATCATTGATAATATTTTCACATATGCATGTTGAGATAAGGGCAATCAAATCTCAAGTTTCAGGGCATTAGGCACTGATAGCCTGGAGCAAGCAGGAAATAATGATCACACAGTCTCCCTGTCATTATTGTTATTTATTTTATTTGTATTGCAGTAGAGCGTGGGAGTCCTAGTCATGGACCGGGGCCCCATTGTACGAGGTGTTGTACAAACACAGCGCACAGCTGGAGAGGTTTGCACTGTCCCCTGAAGCATCAAGTATTAGCTGTTGTTGGTGATAAGATTCTGGAGGTCAATGGACCAATGCACAAGAACAACTCTATTCTTCAGTGCTGCTGTTTCTCATCTTAGGTGAGAGAAGATGAGTGGACAAAGGAAAGAAAGACCCTTTAGAGGCAATCTGACTGATCTAGAGAGGAAACTACGCGTTTGTGGACAGATTTACAAACCGGGAAAGTTGCAGTCCCAGCAGTCAGCATCTAAATGCCCATGGACAGATGGATAGAGATAGAGAGATGGGTAGTTAGTAGAGGCCAAATCTTGCATTTCTGCAGTGGGATAGTGGCGTGTATTGGCAGCCACTTTGCACAGTCTCTCCCTCCAGAGGCCACATCCTGAATAACAGATGTGGTGAGGGACATTCCAAAGCGGTTGATCTTTAGAAGGCCTCCTGGAGACAAAGGAAGAGATTGTACCAGTTGATACGACAGATGCCCCGCTCTTCCCTCTTGTGGGGCTTAAGCCAAGCAGAGGTTGTCACATGCACTGGCTTCACTTGGGTGAATATTATCCCCTCTGAGTAAACCCAGCCATTTAAGGAGATAATGTGGGAGCTGGGAGAATATTGCCCGACAGGTTTGATGCAAACATCCGATGGTTTAAATGAGCCGGCTTTGCAGAGTGCACGCCTCTGTTCTGCATGATTTCTAGCACACAGGTTCACCAGCAGGAGCATTGGCAGAAACCTCACATTTTAAGCAAATGTCAATGGTCATTGATGGAAAGCGGTTATCACATTCACAGTGATGCATATTTGTACTGGGAAGCTAATTCTAAGAGTTACACTCATTCAGTGGGGGCAGCAAATTCTCAGGTGGTTTATGTGTCCAATGAAAACGGACAAGTGAGCTGCCAGCCACAAACAGTTTATGCTAATGCTCTTGAATAGCAAATGTGAGAAAATTGCAGTCTGTTTGCAGAAGATTGACCAGGAGGCAAAATGTTTTGAATCAGTTATCCTCTGTGAATTAGTTGCTCAGCGCTATGTTGTCCATATACAGCACCTTCCATTCCCAAAATGCTTTTCTAGCAGTTGCTGGAATGCAGCCATTACCATTCAGGGAAGGCAGCAAGGAAAGAGGGAGAATTTTGGCTAAGGGCAGTGGAAAATATCACAAACACTTAAATGTCCACAAGGAAGAGACAGGCCTGAAAGGACACATCTGAGAGGCACACGGAGTAAACTGCAGTGGCTGAATATATCTCCTTTTAGATGAAGGGTTGGAGAACTCACTTGGGATTCTGTCCCTGTGATTACAGAGAGAGTAAATATAGCAAGGCCAATGCTTAGACCTTTAAACTGTCCACACCTGCGGGAAAAGGGGGAATTTAATCCAGGACCAGTGCAAAGCAGTAGAATCTTCTCTGTTCAGCTCATAGCCCCAAGCAAATGATTCTGTCTGGCTCATGCACATGAGATGCAGCATGCCCAGGAAGCCCAGAGGAATTGAGTCAGGGCACCTCTTGTTCCATTCACATGACCCTGCCGCTTGCATTCCATCCAAGAGCCTGTGGGCGTTAACCATGAGATCACGTCCCGAGACGTTACTTCATTCAGACAATGCCACTCTGCCAGGCTGTTGGCAAGGGGTGAGAGGCGTCTCAGACTGTGAGGCTCTACAGTGGACTTCAGCATGCATGTGTGATGTGTGTTCATGGCACACACTTGCTCCCATTTTGTGCTGGGGGAAGCCCAGCTTGCCAGCACTGTGCCAGCTGTGTGGGGTCTAGTTTACATTACGCAAAGGTGGTTAGCAGGCAGAGGAGCCTTTAGCCGAGGCCTTCTCTACCCAGACATGTCCTGCGGACAGTAACAGAGCTGTGGGTAAATCCATCCGACTCCTGGATTTGCTAACATGAGCTTTGCGGTGTTTATATAAATTCCAGACTCTCAGATGTTGTTCCATGTAGATGTCGCATTGCACAGACATGTTCCCAAAGTGTCTCTCCTTCACAGTTCCTTCCCCTGCACACACCAGATCCACATCACGCTGTTGAAGCCAGGGGCTCCAAAGCACTGTATATTTCCTATTCATAAAAGCTGTGAGGTCATCAGCAAGTCTGGGCTTAAAGCTGAGCTGTTGCATACCACCTCCTCCGTCACCCTAAGTCCTGTTTCACAAAACCATACATGCCCTGGGGAGAGCTACTTCTAGAACAACTTCCCCGCCTTAGAACTGGGGTCTTTGTTTTAAATGATAATCAGAGTTGAAATCCCAGTTTTCAACTCTCCCAGACTGCCCCACAATTCAGACCCAAATTCTGCAGTGCAGACCCAGAGCTGGTTAGTTCCAGAATGGCAGACACAATTCTCTCCTGCAAGGCACAGAACCAACCCCAGATTCTGCCTTAGAAAGACCCTTGAAGCCAGGAGAAGCTCAAAGGAGACAAAGCCTAGCTCTGTGTTGTGTTTCTGGGCAAGTGAGAATAAATAGTGTAGCTAGGCTCCTGGCTTTCCCCCACCCAAGATGATATATAATTGCATGTTTTAATTAATAAACTGGAGACCATTCAAAGGAAAGCTGCAAGGTTTGTTACAGATGCTGCAGGGATTGTCAGCACTGAACCAGTCACTCACGTCATGGTGGATTTGAATCGGTTTCCCTTTGAATTAATGTACAGGCAGATCATAAGAATTACATTTCTATCCCCACCTCCACCCAAAGAGCCTTTCACCTCTGGCTCACAGGTTCACATTCAGCCTCAGCTGCAGTGACCAAAGGCTGTTTGGTGGCCTGCATGAAATGAGTTTGAGGGTCTCGATCCACTTTCCACCAAATCATGTGTGCACATCGCCTAATCATCTGTGCACTGGCACACCCTTGTGTGATTCTGGGCAAGTCACAGAGGTCTGGTATGTACCTAAAACTTACGTCTACCTACCTACATCGCTCAGGGCTGAGAAAAGTCTCACACCCTGTGTGACATAGCTAGCTAGACCTGACTCCTGCTATAAACACAGCCAGGATTCTTCTGTCACCCTGGCAACTGCCTCTCCGAGAGATGGATTACCTACACTGATGGAAAATCCCCTTCCATTGCTGTAGTAGGTGTCCACGCTACAGCAGCACAGCTGCAGTGCAGTAGCTTAGCTACAGTAATGTAGACTGACTCTGCGTCTGAGGAGTGTGATCTACCCAACAGGGATAATGGCACTGCCGTTCCCCACTGGAGGCGGTGTGCGGATAAACCCATTAAAGATTGGGAGATTCTCGGATACTGTGGTGTTGGGGGCCAGATACATTCTTGGGACACAAGGTGTGGATTCTATTCCCAGCCCCACCACTGACCTGTTTGTGTGACGTTCAGCAAGCCTCTTTACTTTTCCACTGTTTGTCCTCTTTAGATGATAAGCTCTTTGGGGCAGGGGCTGGCTGTTGGTATGTGTTTTATATAGTGCCCAGCCCAACAGGGCCCCAATCCAGGCGCGGGGCTCCTAAGCATTCCTGGAGTGCCAATAATAAGCAATCATTCATTCATCTCTTTGCCCTGCTGATATTCCCAGCCCTTGCTGGAGGGGTTGATCTATAGAGCAGCTCGTGGTGGGAGATCCCACCTGCCTTTTAGGGTTCATGAAACCTCTAGAACTTATTTTTAAAAAGTTTGGAGTTTCATTAAACTTGTTGGAGTTTCGCTAAAGTTTTCTTTCTTTCTTTCTTTCTTTCTTTCTTTCTTTCTTTCTTTCTTTCTTTCTTTCTTTCTTTCTTTCTTTCTTTCTTTCTTTCTTTTCTCCTTTTTATCCTTAATTTAAACCATTGTTTTTCAAGGGAAATTTAATGTGAAAAACATGTTTTGATTTTATACTAACTGGAAGCCTGTACTATCTATTGCAAGCCATCGAGATTCTTCTCTGAAAGTCATTCTGGCCCCGCTGCTGAGGCCAACAGGGTAAATCTAAGAATGTGACATGCCATGCAGCTGCACAGGACTTGCATTTCACTGAAGCCAGTCAGAAGTGGAGCCTTCAAGCTACCAAGAACCTAGAACACTGCTTTTTCAATAGGTTGTAAGCCTGGCAAAGTTAGATCCCTCCCTCCTGGCTAACAGCTTGCTGAGCCAATGTAACTTTTGCGGTTCTCTGAACAATTCCTCTCTTTCTGGTGCTGAACTATGTAAGTTGTGGTCACATCAGACCTGCAAGGAGGGTATTGATCCAACTTCTGACTAAGGGCCCGTCCTGTGCACCTTCTACCGGGTGCTGACTACCCTCAAACACACTGAAGCCAACGGGAGCAGAGTGTTTTCAGTGCCTCGCAGCATCAAGGCCTCAGATGCCATTTTGCAGCTTTCTTCTCTTCCCTGTGATTCAGTGGGAGCAGGATTGAGTCTTCAGTGGGAAAAGCTGACAATATAAACAGCACTTTCTTACTCAATGTCTCTGCTCCCCACCATGTGTCAAGCTGTGAGTAATAGCTGCTTGTCTTGCTTTCATAAGTATGCTTTAATTTCTCTGGTTAGTGCGGCATTGAGAGGATGGTTCTGCAAGAGTGGGCTGGATTCCATTCGGCCCCATTCATCCTCCTCCATCACACTGTCATCTGAGATCCGGTAGCAGGATCTTTGTCACAGGCGATGACGTGCAAGGGGCAGGACGAATGCAGCTGGCTCTTCAGACCTTCTAGTTGGAAGGCAGGATCTGGAGTCGCATATTGAGCATCTGTGACCCATCATTGAGAGAGAATAGACACAGAGCCCTAGGATGGGCCAGATTGTCCCCTCCTGCCAGAAGACGAGAGGGTTGGGATGGTATACTGTATGAGGGTCACCGTGAGGAGTTAATACCCCATCGTTCCATTGGGGTGAATGGGGGGAGGGTGGATGGTAGAATTTCTCTCCTATTCCTGGCAGAAAGTGCAGAGTCTTTGGTCCCCCAGAACCAACAGACCTTGGGTGATCTGCCAGATGACGGCTATCTGCACAGGCATCCTCTTCTTGTACACCAGCTTTGGGGAACTTCTCTGCCCCCAGCTCTCTGGAAGTTCCCACCAGGCTAACAGGCTCCAGTTAAAATGATATTGCTTGCTTTGGAGCAGATTCCCTGTAAGGATGATTGCAGGATGGGCAGGACAATGCATTAAGCAACCCAGTCCCCTCTTCAACCGCACTATCTGCCAACTCTATCCCCACATGCAGATCCCACATCCTGTAGCGTGCCCTCCTCACAGGATGGGGAGGGTGCGGAGAAGGCAGCACCCACTTCTGCCCGGAAAGGGGAAGATCGCCCCCAGAGGCACACCTGAGCGAGCAGCTCTCAGCAGGATCCTCCAGCCCAACATCCTCGTTCATAGTCACTTTCCTAGCTCTAACCATGTTTTGGGACAAGCTCTGCAGCTGGTGTACATCAACGCAGCTCACTCTTGAATTGATTCTCTGTGCCGCTAACTGCCACTGTCACCTGTTGTTACAGCCTTTGTCACTTTTCCCGCTTACTCATCCCCCGGACAGACTCATGCCCGCAATAACTTATGGCAAGAAATACCAGGGGTTTTGAGAAACTATGTGTTCCGGGTCCATCATGCATGACACAGTTTGCTACGTAACTTACGCAGGCATGTAGTGTAGACAAAGTTATGAGTCAACACAGAAGTAGGCTGTGTGGGTTCCCAGTGCTAATGGTTCCTGTTAGATGTCACGGGCTAAACTGAGCCTTGTTGTATAAAAGGGTGCAACTCTATTAAAGACACCTGGGTTGAGTTTGCTCCAGAGAAGCAGACACAGTGCCACGTAACAGAAGTGTAATCAATGGGGGGTGTTGCAATGCAATATTTCCGTGACTTTTTGGACACATATCTTTGTGCACCATGTTACTGGGTTATATAATTGCACCATCTGTATTTGTGCAGTACCCTTTTGTGTACTGCTCCTGAATTACAATTCTTGGACCAAACAGATCAAAACATCTTGCACCCATTAGAACAGGACATTGATGGCAACATGATTCCTTTGACTTGCATGTCTTGGAAGGGACTTTGGACACGGTGCTGTTTTGCCCATGGCCCAGAACAATCTTGGACACCTCTGGATGTGCTCATCAGGATTCTTCCTGTGCCCCCAGATTGTCTCACCACTACACTGTGTCCACCTGGCTTCACTTAGACTTGGGCAGAGAGTCTGGGTCATTAGAAAAACAAAATCTTTGGTTACAACTAAAATCTTGCCATCCAGCCTTCCCCTTTTCTTATATAGCCTGGCACTTGTGCCCCAGCCCCCATCCTAAAGATCAGAAAATTATGTGCATAACTCGGTCATTTCATAAGGAACCAATTAAGGTAGCTATAAATCTCTGTGCATCCGCTGTAGCTCATGAAAGCTTATGCTCAAATAAATGTGTTAGTCTCTAAGGTGCCACAAGTCCTCCTTTTCTTTCTGCAGCCTGGAGAAATCAAATACAGAGCCCAGGGAATGCCATAGACAAGAGGCATCTGGCCCTTCACTCAGATGGGAAACCAGCTTCATCAATGACTAGCTGCTTCTCTTCAGTAGTAACAACTTGACTTTATCGACTTCTGTACAATTTTCCCATCTCCAAGGTGCAGTCTGTATTTCCCCTCTCCTCTGCTTTCCATAGCTCTACTCCCCTGTCATGTTTCTGATGCCTTTCTTTTCAGGCATTCGGGGCCATAAACTTTAATGTGCTTCAGTACTGACAAAACAATGTGTTTTAAAATCTCCAAGTCAAATTCAGCCTTGGTGTAAGTGGGCACACGTACATTGACTTCATTACATCTGATTTTGCCAAGGATGAATTTGCTCCTCCATGATCAACGGCCCAGACTCTGACATGTTGTAACGAAAGAAAAGGACCTCACTAGAGGTCAGAAGTCAAATCCTGGCACTATTGAAATCATGAGAGTTTTGCCATTGACTACAGTAGGGCTAGATTTCACCCAAGAAATCTTTACTGGGATGCACAAGAGCTACCGGAGGATCTCAAGATCACACATTTTGCTTTGTATCTTCAAAGCATGGTACTAACACCAACTAATTGCAGCAATCCTCCCAATGCTCTTGAAAGATAGATAAGCAAGAATTAGGTCAATGTTTTTCAGATGCATAGGGGTCAAGGCCATGACCGTCTGCGGTATTTAGGGGCCTAACTCCCATTGAACTTAAGAACAGCAATACTGGGTCAGACCAGTGGTCCGTCCAGCCAGTACACTGTTTTCTGACAGTGGCTGATGCCTGGTACTTCAGAGGGAATGAACAGAACAGGTAGTTATCAAGTGATCCATCCCCTGTTTCCCATTCCCAGTTTCTGGCAAACAGACACTAGGGACACCATCCCTGTCCATCCTGGCTAATAGCCATTGATGGACCTATCCTCCATGAACTTATCTAGTTCCTTTTTGAACCCTGTTGAAGTCTTGGTCTTCTCAATATCCTCTGGCAAGGAGTTCCACAGGTTGACTGTGCATTGTGTGAAGAAGTACATTGAAGTCCCTGGGAGTTAGGTACCTAAATATCGTTGAAGATCTAGGCCCAAGTAATTTGTCACAAAATAAGTGGCAGAGCTGGATTAGAACAAAGAAAGTCCAAGGCTCTTAGCCCTTTGCAAGCACTCATAGACCACTCTGCTCTCAAGCCACATGCAGAAGATGAACAATGTTCCTGTTGCAAGGGGTACAGGCTTATTTCTGACCTGTTACTATTTCTATCTGTATTATGGTAGCACTTAGAGGTTCCAAGCAAGATCCTGGCCCCACTGAGCTAGACACTGTAAAGACACATCATAAGAGACAATTCCTATCCCAAAGAGATTACATTCTAAATTGACAAAACAGAGGGAGGATTATTATTCCCATTCAACAGATGGGGAACGACTCCTTCCAGGGCCAGTGAACTAGCCTACCAGCTCATAGTGATTTTGATTGGTGAATTGATAGAGAATAATATAGTCTAGGCCATCTGTGAACCAGATGAAGAGAACAGGATGGCACGCTAGGATTAGAAAGATACCCAGAAGAATGCAAGGAATACTGGGAAACTTTAAGCTCATGTGGGAACCCAGAGCCTGGGTGAAGAATGCAAGGAGAAGAAGCATCCCCAAGAACAAAAGTAGGCTGGAGCAAGCCTACAGTCTGAGTAAGAAACTGAGTCAGGATCTCTGGACTTTGCCCAGCATAACTGAGGAGCAAGAGGCCATAATGCCAGGGAAAAGAAAACCACCAGGAGCAATAAGGAGGCTGATGTGTCTTTGAATGGGGCTGACTCAAATTAAGGAGGTGTTGTCCTGAAAACTGAGAAGGAGAGAACTAGGAAAGAACATTCAGTTGGATGAAGCTTGCAGAGACAAAGCACAAGCGGTTCTGTGGCGCTAAAGATGTCTCTGGGCTGGAATAGCTTTCAGGCCACCTTCAGTGGAGAGAGAGGTCAGGATCAGTGAAACAGCCAGAGTGGGGCCATATCTGGATTCAGTTAGAGTCTTGGATGTGCTGCAGGGTCTATTGCCATGGGATTAAACACACATGAATCAGGTGGCTTAATATAGGGCCAGATTTTCTATCTAGGTTGCTCTGAAAATCTGGGTCTAATTCAACGTCTATTGAAATCAATGGAAAGACTCCCACTAACTTCAGGGGGGCTTTGGATCGGGTCCTTCTAGAGCAAACAGAGGCAAGGAGCATGTTCTGAGATGATAGAAGTGTATGTATGCAGAGTATAGTCAGAGAAGAGATCTGCAGGCACCAAGAGGTTAATGGGACCCTGGGCAATAAACAGCTGGGTTCATAGAGAGCAAACCGTGCCAGACAAACTCAATAGCTTTTCTGATCGAATTACAGACTGAGCTTATGGAGTGGGATGCAGGCAGTGTAATAGATCGGAACTTTAATTAAACATTTGACACAGTGCCTTGTGAAGTCTTACCCAAATAATTAATTCAAATTGCCTGGGATATAAGCACTGCCACATGTGCTGAAATCTGGCAGGAGGATAGTAAACAAATGGCAAAGTATCAAGTTGGAGCAGGGAGTTGGTTTGCTACAGGACTGGGCATCAGGCTGTTTATCATTTAACCCCCTTATTGTTAATAATCTGGAAGATGAGGTAAATGGGGTATCAATTAACTGTGCAGTTGATGTTACAATAGGACATGGTGCAGCCATCAGCTTGGCTGGAGAGGGAAAACGGCAGTCAGGAAAAGCAGTTGCACTGGGATAAAAGACCCAGTAGTGGAACTAGGTATTTATAAGGTGGTATCGTTAGTATCTTGCATTCCCTACAGAGGCTTTAGTTGAAGAAACCAGGGTGAGTATTCAGGGGGAGTCTGAGTTGATCAAGACCAAACATCCAAGGGAGTCAGATTTGGAGGAGTTGGTCTTTGAAAGATTTGAAACCCTCCCTCCCCATTTTGCAGAAATGGAAGTGTGACATGAAAAGATTTGTTGGGTAGGAGAATATAGCTCAGTAATTCTTGGCATTTCTTTGGGGGTTTTCATCTTCAAAGATTTTTTGTGAATATTAATGAATTAATCCTCAGTGACTTCCCCACGAGATACCATAGAATGGAGCAAGAAACATTATCTTTGTTTGACAGATGGGGAAACTGAGGCATGGAGCTGTGAAGCAACTTGCTCCAGGGGAACAGAGGAAGCTAGTCTCAGGGATTAGAACACTGCAGTGCCTGCTGTCCAGCTCTGGGTTCAGACCCATTAGTCAGGAGGCAAATCCACTAATGTTGCATCGCTCTGAATAAAGGGCCAATTGGTTTAAATGGAAGTTGAAGTTGATGGGGCTGCACCAGTTTATACGATCTGAGAATCTGGCCATTTGCCTTAATAATAATCCCTAGCTGTTATTCAGCTCTTTTCATCAGCAGGGTAGTGACTTGCCCAATGTCACCCAACAGGCTAATGACAGAAACAGGGATACAAGCCAGATCTCCTAGTGCTCTGTCCAATAGGCGACACTGCCTTAATACACCATACTGTGCGTGAGTGCTGGAGACATCTCAGAACAATACAAGCTACATGCTGCTGTCCCTGGGCACAAGTGAAGAATGGAGCTTTGCCCTTAACTCTTGGTTCCCTGGCTTTGCTGGGCCTACATTTGGATTGTGTGCCAGATCCTTTGCTGATGTAAACCGAGGCAGCTCCACTGACTTCAGTGTAGCCACACCAGTTTACACTAAGGAAAGACCTGGTCCTTTGAGCCAGATTCTTAACCGTCTGTTCAACAAGTACATGGCAATAATGCACAGTTGTCATTTTTCTATTGTGTGACCTATAAAATGTGCCCCTCTTGTTATTTCTTGTGCAAAACAATATTGACAAAGGTCAGCCTAAAAAATTCCCTGTCCAGAATAAAGCTACCTCTGTATTCTCTGTAATCACCCGCCCTGCTTAGGCAAACGCCTAAGTAAATAGATGGTTCTTATATTACACCCTGAAGGTCAGTGGGTTGGGGCTCTGTTTAATCACAGAGCAAATTCCTACCCCCCACCACCCACTCCTGCTGCCTGGTCTCCCATGTTTATTTGTAGTCATCATCATTCCCAGTTGTATCAGAGCAGCTCATGAGTGTTAGTGGATTACATGCCTCTGGGGTGGGGAGCTGTCAATGCCATTTTACTGGTAGGGAAACTGAGGCAGATAGTGAGATTAAATTATTTGCCCAAGGCCCCACAGTGGCCGGGATGAAAACCCCATTCTCCATCCTGTTGCTCTAGCTGGGGGATCTTTAAGAAGCACTTTGCTCAATGCCACTAATGAATTCAGTGTCTTGTTGCAAATTGGAGCCATAATTTATATAGCAGAGTGTAATTAGCCCAAACAAAGGAGAGAAGCAAGATTCTCTTGAAGGGTCATCTGCGGTTCAGGGATTATGGAATGAGATTGTTTCTTTTTTCTTCTTTAATGTACACATAATTTTAAAATACCACTACAGAGCAAAATACCATTGGAAGCCGCTTGATCCAGAACAATGCCAGCACCCAGACAGCTAACCCGAGTTGTTTCAACAAGGGAACGTAATCAGACAGGGAAGGTCAAGTGCAAGGTTACCATTTATTGTGTCTGTAAAGAATTGCTTTATCCCTGCCCACCAAGCACTGTAACGGCACCAAAGCCTGTTGCAAAAGCCAGCATTACAATGTCTCTCTCTGTGGAGGGCAAATCTAGAAGAAACATTTTGGCCTGGCTTCTGTGTGCCCAGGACAGTAAAGGATAGAGACGTGTTTCGTTTCTTGGGTGGCCAGGCTAAGCTCAGGCACCTATGACCTTTTATCGCTGGACAGAAAACATACTTGGTTTTTGTGGCATGGCTCCTCCCTTTCCCCTTTGGCATGTGCTACTGTTTTGCTTTAGTATCTGCCAGCCATTCTTTTTTGTTTTGCCCTTAGGATGACAATCACAAGTGCACCAGGGAAAATGTGAAAAGGGGAGGAAGGACCATCTGTTGATTACAGCATCGGACTGGTTGCTACATTCTGTTCCTTGCTTGGCTACAGAACTTCCCCCCCCAACATGACCTTAGGCAAGCCACTTCATCTCACTGTGCCTCAGTTTCCCCAGCTGTAAAATGAGATAATGATACTTCCCTGCCTCCAGGGATGCTGAAGTTAAATTCATTAACGTTTAGAAAGGGACAGATCCTTAGCTGGTGTAAAGTGTCATATCTTCATTGTCTACAGTAGCAAAGCTATGACAATTTATATTAGCTGAGTATCCCCCTTCCCCCATGCTTTGCAATCCTTAAAGGGACACTACAGAACTATGTTCTGAGAGGGAGAAAATATGCCATGCTTTGATCTTTTTCTCCCCAGCACAATGCCATAGGGCGTCTGACCAGCAGTTCTGGCAGCCTGCCTCCAGATGTAGCCAATACTTGATGTTGCCGAGAAAGGTAACCTCCTCCCCATAATGCACCTGATCCATTGTGCAATGCCAGGGAAAATCCCATCTTGGCCACTGCAGTGAGCAGCTCATGCCTTGAAGCGGGTGGATTAATGATCCCTCCGTTGTGCTGCATACTTATTCTTGCTGATTTAAAGTCATCCACAGAATCTGACTCTATCACCCCATGACCTGCCGTGGGCAATTGCTCAGAGAGAACACAGCAAACGTCCACGTGTCACAACAGAAAGATACAAGGCAGGCTGGAATGCAGGCAACTAGCCTCTGCCACTGCCCATGCGGCTGCCCCTTTGCTGCTATTTTTACTGAGGTTGTCTTTGCACAAAGGTTTGGAGCATTTTGATTTGGTAGCATTTGACATGTGCTATATATAGGTGCAATGACTGCACAAGGTGCAGGGTAATGGAGAGTCTAGTTCTGTGAATGGCTGGCCTTTCCCGTTTCTTATGATTCTAGCTGTCTGGAGAGAGTTGCTCCCTCCACGTGACATTTAGCCCTGGCTGGATCTGAACTAATCCCCCACCAAACTAGGATTCAAGGATAACTCTGGGATAGCATCATCAGCTCTGAGATGACATGCTCTGAGCGGCAAGATCACTGCTCCATAAGGCAGAATTTAAGAGAGAGGGAATGTGAAGCAAGGGAGGTCCCCTACGTCATCGGGAAGGGGCCTCCCTTCTGAAAGACCCTGGATCAGTTTTGCAGAGTGAGTGACCTCAGCAGAGGCCAGTGTTAAGGGTCTGATGTTCTCCTCAGCTGTGAAGTACAGAGGGACAAAAAATAAAGGTTACATGGGTTAGAAAAGCCCTCCAAAACAGCTGCAGGAAGAGGCAAAGATAATACAGCATACATCTCCGCTCTACCCAACCTCAGGGAGGCTGGGAGCAAGCTTGGGTGGACTGGGGCATGAGCAGAACCCTGTCGCTGTGCAGAATGATATTCACATGGAAGTGATGCTATTCCAGGGTCCCTTAACTTCCACTCCACCCCAGCACTGGGTTTGCACAGACCTGGCCAGATGAGTCAGTGGCCCTGAGGAGTGATGCTAACAGAGGGGAAGGGAGCTAGGCAGAATCACAAAGCAGCTAGAACTTCATTTCCCTATATTTTCTCTGGATCTGCGGGTTTTGGAAGCCGCGCCCCTTCCCCATTCCGGCCCTCCCCCTCCTGTGTAATAGCCTCTGAACGCCTGGCGGCATTTACTTTCCAGACTCTCCTTGGCCTCACAGACATGGCCCCAAGCATAAAAGACTAAGCACGGGGACTGGGAGCCAGGACTTCTAACCCTCCCTCTGACACTGAATTGCTCTATGAGGACTGACAAGGCCTGTGTGTGTCTCAGTTTCCCCCTCTACAAAATGTGGCGAGTGCCCTTCTACAAGAGAGGCTGGGAACTTGAATTAACTAAGCATTACAAAGTGCTCTGAAGATGAAAAAGGCTGCATAGCAGTGAAGTAGTATTAATATTATCTGAAGTTACTGAGCACGCTGGCACCATGATTGAGAGGGTGTTATAAAACCTAGGTCACTAGACAGCTAGCTAGAATTAACCTGAAAGAAAACTCTAGGCCCAAGCATGCCTGAACTTTGGCAAAATTCAAATCAGGGGTCTGGGTTATTCGTTGCCCTACGACCCATGCAGACATTTCCACTAGCGCGGACTCTTTGCAGTCTGGTCCCATCCTTCCCCTGAGGCAAATTATTTGCCCCACTCCACATTAGTTACTTAAGTTACACACACACATACACATACACACATCCCTGAAGTTCCAAGAAAAATCCCTGGAGAATAACACTTGAGCTGACCCTCCCAACAAACCTGCATTGCACCAATGACTTCAACAACAAAAATCCAACAGCCTCATATTAATTCTGCGGTGCTCGGCTTGATTTTTTCCCCTTCTACTTCTTTTTTGAACCAACTGTGATGTATAAACAGCTATAATTATTCCCCACAGCTAAGCAACAAATACAAACTTAAGCAGTTTGCCATCCAGCCTGGACCCATGAGTGATTATTCTAAGCCGGGGCTGGCAGGAGTAAACAGAACTAGGGAGAGATCTACTCCACATACCAGAGACATGTGTTTAAAGGGTCAGGCAGGGAGCATTATTTTGGCGGAAAAGACTAAGGAGTGGAGAAAAGAAAGGAAAAAACCCAGAAGCTGGCAGCCAGCTACACTGGAGAGTTTTCTCCCCATCCCTCCTCCAGTCAACTTGTGTGTACGTTATTGATGAAAGTGGGGGTGAGAGGGGAGTGGGATGATTTGTAACCTCAGACAATCAAGCCTGCAAACATACATTCGTGTCCCCCCCCACACACACACTCTGCTCTTCCCGGCACTTCACTGGCTGCTGCGCGGGCACCGCCCACCCCAGCACCATGATTCAACTCTGAACGAAAAAAAAAATCTTTATATAGCCAGTGTGAAACTGAGATTTGTAACTCAAAAGGCAACAGGTCAGCCCAGGACTAGGCGAAGATACAGGAGGCCCAGCCCAGCCTCGCCTCGCCTCGCCTCGCCCCGTGTCTCGCCCTCGGAGATCTGCGGGAGCTGCACGCCCCTGGGGGGCAAAGGAGAGGACTGGGCGGGGGTGTGAAACTGACTAGCAAACTTTTCAAGTTTGGGGCTGCCCGGCTGGTTTTTGATCGCTTGTCTCGGCTCAACATGAAGCCCTGGCTGGTGCTGCTGCTGGCTGTGTGTCCCATCACTGGAGGGGAAGAGGGCTCCGTTCAGGGTAAGTGATTCTCACAGGCTGCTCCAGGTGCAGCTCTTAACAATAATGCAACAACCCCGGCCAGAAACCAAACACCCCGATGCTTCCTTGAAACAAACTGCCCGGAGTTAGGGAAGGGCAGCCAGCTGCGGACGAGTGGTTGTAGGTGAGCTTTGCAAACCTCGCTGGGCAGAAGTTGGGGGAGGAATTCCCCCTCCAAAATAAAACCCTTTCCCATTTTGAAGTTGAACCTTGCTATTCTGCAGAGCTAAGGTCTCAAGTAGTTCAAAGGCGGTTCTGATCTCAGATCGGACCTTGTCCCGAACGAATCCGGATCCCAGCTTACCACCTTCCCCGATCAGCACCAATGCAAGGTGCACCTTTGGTTTGTGTTTTGGTTTGGATGAACTTCCTAGAAGCGCACGCCTCGTCTGGCCATAACGCGGCCATTCATGTGGGAGCTGCCGCGGAGGGTGGTGCCCCTGAGGGGCAGCAAAAGCTACCTGTGCTCCAGACCCTCTGTCCAGAGCTCTGGCTCAGAGACTTGCAGTTCCTGCTCCGGAGAGCTGGGCTAGTCCCCAGCTGGAGCTCCAGGGAGGCTCTTAAGTGTTTCTTCAGATCGTTTGCACTCGGAGTTTAGTAACTTTTAAAACAAATGGATGGATTGGTTGCAACTTTGGATCTGGGACGTTTGCTGTTGCAAATCGTGTATAGTCCAGACAACTGCTTTCCGGCAGACTGTGGGAGATGCCAAACACCCATCTATTTACCTGCCACATATTTCTTACCTTTCCCCAGCCGGGTTTAGGAAGAAATTGCCTCACTGTGTTAGCTGTAGCTCGCAAAAGCTTATGCTCAAATAAATTGGTTAGTCTCTAAGGTGCCACAAGTCCTCCTTTTCTTTTTGCGAATACAGACTAACACCTCTGCTACTCTGAAACCTCCCTGTGTTGTAATTCAGCAGGTGTCTTCCCCTCAGGGGAGCAATCCCCTAGGAGTCGTCACAAAAGGGTTGGGGGGGGGGAAGGATTTTTGACCATTTTTCCCTTTCTTAGATTGCTAAATGGGAAGGGGTTTCCCAGCTAAACAGGAGAGAGATCCCAGGCTGGCATGGGGGGTCCCAGTACAGGAAAAGTTGAGAACCACTATAAATCTAGCATTATGCTCGTTCACCCCTGGCCACTACTGGAGACTAGCTATTGGCCTCAAGTATCAGAGGGGAGCTGTGTTAGACTGTATCCATAAAAACAATGAGGAGTCCGGTGGCACCTTAAAGACTAGCAGATTTATTTGAGCATAAGCTTTCATGAGTAAAAAAAATCACAAAACAATGCATCTGAAGAAGTGTGTTTTTTACCCACAAAAGCTTATGCCCAAATAAATCTGTTAGTCTTTAAGGTGCCACTGGACTCCTCATTGTTTTTTGTAGCTATTGGTGAGTTTCACAGAGGCATTTCTTCCCTGCTTGTGTTCTGTCTTACCAGGCTTGCTAAGGGCCCAGTCCTCTGTGGTTTTGAGCCTCCTCAGCCCTCCCCCATAGCTTCTCTTCCTGTCCCATTCAGTCCTGTGTGAAGACATAAGGATGAAATCCCACAATCATGATCATGCTGATATAGACTGCAGTGTCATAAGAGCTGTGATTTCATTGTGGAAGGAAGCCCTTTGTTCCGTGGGAGAACACCAGTAGCTATAGTAAAAGCAAAGAGATCACGGGCAAATGTTAACTAAGTCCCATGCTATCTCAGTAGACTGCAGCTAGTCTGTTTCATCAAGTTGGCGTTAGTATAAAAGTTACCCAGTGGGGTCAGTTCCTAAGAGGTGCTGTGTACCCATAACGCCCACTGAAGTCCACAGGTGTTCTCTTCCCATTAGGATCAGTGCCTAAGGATCTCAAAAGCAAGAGATTTGTTAGTCTCTAAGGTGCCTCAAGTACTCATTTTCTAAAAGCAAGAGAATGCATGTGCTTCCTAGAGCAGCCCTAATGCTGAGTTTTATCTGTTGAAAACTAGAAATGGTTTCCAAATGCTAGCTTGAAACATTCCTGAAGCATTGGGCGTTCAGAATCCAAACCTGGGAACCAACTTGAATTTAGCAGCCTCCCATGGGCCTGATTTTTCCATTGCTTCATGCAGTCATTTACCCCCGGGCCAAGGGAGTACTATCTGTTCTATCATTCTGTTCTGGTAGCATTTTACATTCACTTTGCCCCATTGCAAATTGCTGCTGAAGATGAAAGGTAATGGAGAATCAGGCCCCTCGGCTTTATAAAGGGGCCATCCCCAAACCCCAGATCCATCTAACTCAGAACTGGAGCGTTCCAAAACCAGCTGTAGAGGTTGCTGCTTGAGCCCCTTTCTGTTAAGAACATTAAGGTAAAATAACACTAAGCGTGGGGTTTGCCTGTGGAATTTTGGTAATGGGTGTCTACTGGGGAACCTGCCTCAGAGACTCTAGCCAGCCAACAAATCCCTATCTTACGAGAATATTTTAAAGCATCCAAGTTCCCACTGCAGTTTTGCTCAGCCTCAAATTCTGCCAGGCAGCGGATTTTTGCTTCTTCCTTGAGTGATACAGCGAGGTAGATTGGAAATATTTCTGAAGTATGGTCCCCATCACCTTAGCTATGGAATCATCTTAGCATGCTGCAAATACTAATAGATTTTATGCTTGCAGTGTCCTTTGGAGGTAGGATGCCTGTTTTACAGACACCGACTTTAATGTGATTTACCCAAGGGCCACAGGGCAGATCTGGGAATTGGACCTAGATCCCAGCCTCATGCCTTTGCCACAAAACAAATCTGTGACATTGCCTGCACTGTAATGTTTCCACTGATACTCAGTGGACCTCTGAACCTGGTCTAATATGAATATAATTACTACAGTATGAGATACTGTTGCTGACTGGCAATAGGAGCACAGGCAATTCAGACCCTTGCTGAAATCAAAAGAATTGTTACAAATATCAGCCAAGATCCTGTTAAATCATGGGGATTAGGTGCACTAACAGTGCCACATGTGCAGTCCCTGGGTCAAAACACTGACATCCTGAATGAGTTCTTATTCTCATAGAGGAAGGATGATCTGGTGGCTATGCACTATCCTGGGACTTCGGAGACTTGGATTCAATTCCCGTTCCTCTACATCCTCCACATCTGTGCCTGAGTTCTCCCTTTAACAGCACTTTCCCCATCTCGCAGCGGTGCTGTGAGCCCAAATGCATTAAAGCTTGTAAGGAGCTCAGGTACTCCAGCAATGGGGCTAGAGAAGTACCATAGATGGATCCAGTCCTTGCTGAGGCACCAATCAAGGGGTGAAATCCTGGTTCCATTGAAATCAATGGCACAACTCCTATTTCCAGCTTTTCACCCTAGGAGTCAACAGGAACTTTGCCTGAGTAGGAACCTGGGGAATTAACTCCTTCCCAGGGATTGTAAAACCAAGCTTGTGACCACTCCTCCTTGTTAAAGAACCCAGGACAAGTATACAGGTGTTTGCCCTGAGGTCCAGACCAAATTGCAGTTCAGAGAGTTGCGTTCTGTCTCCCTCCAATTCTCCTCTGCAGCATGCAATTGGATATGGGACTCTAATTTGCTCTCTTTCTTCCCTGAACTGCTGTGTAGTGTTGTTGGGCATTGTTAAACAGATTCTGTGCTCCTCCCTAGCTGTATTTCAGCAGTAGCTGAAGTGTAACTTGCATATAAATTCTCCTGACTGTTAAGTTTACACAGTGCTTTGGGGTTTCTTCAAGTTGAAAAGCACTAGATATTGAAGGTTTCAGAGTAGCAGCCATGTTAGTCTGTACTAGATATTGAAGGACCCTAAAGAGTGCCATCGGCATAGTACCTAGGCACTGTTAGAAATGCAAGTGGTTGTTCTATGTAGTAGCAATGGGATTAATGGATGTGTGTGTTTTTGTTTTTTGTTTTTTTTTAAAGTAATGACACAGGGTAAATGTTAATGACAATCTTAAAACACTTGTTTTTTTCTCAAAAGGCTCAGGACAACTGACCCCCTCTTCACTTGAAAATTATTTTGTCAACTAAACTATTCTAAAATAGCCAGATTTCAGAAAATCTTGTTCGGATTATATCCAAATTTAGAAAGTCTCCCCTCCACAGTAGCTGAGCACTTTAGATGATATCAGTGTGTCATCTCTCAGACCGAGCTAAATTTAAATCCTACTGGAAGGATGACCTTGCTTCACTAAGGAGGCTCCTGGCGAGGGGTTTGGCCCACTTCTAATACTTGTGCTTACATTTTTCACTATCGTTTGGGGATGTGTGGTGGGAACGGACATTCGTGGGACTGAGATGCCATGAGATCGGGAGGTCTTCGGGTAATTTTAATTAATTTCCTGGCTCTAACCTAATTTATTTCTAAGCTGCCGGGGGCACTTTAAATACCTATGGCTAGTGGAAATGCTATAGAGAAATTAGTGGGTCAAGATCGAGGTGCATCAGCTGAGCTGTGGGTGGGGGAGCCCAGGACTGGAACAGCAGGAGTGGGGCAGCTGCAGGTTACAATTGAGGAGGAATGACCGAGAGCTGTGTGGGGAGACCAGCACTGGAACGGCTGGCCGAATTGCAGCAGAGCTGTGTGGAATGCCGGGATTGGAATTGATGGAGTTGGGTCTGCTGGGGCCAGGATTGGGGAGGACTGACAGAGCTGTGTGTGGGTTGTCTAGGACTGGAACAGCTGGGCAGGCTGCGAGTCGGGAATGAGGAGGTTTGGCAGAGCCATGAGGGGGGCCAAGGCTCCCCACATTTTGCATCAGAGCTTAGTACCTAGCCAGTTATTGAGACTTCCACTTGGTGAATTGCGTTCGGGAGAAGGCAACACAGTTTCTGCAGCAAGCAATAAGGAATCACACGGGGCTGTGGCGGTGACAAACAGGACTGAAAGAAGAGGTGGCAGAGGCCCAGATCCTCAAAGGTATTTAGGTGGCTGACTCTGATGGGAGTTAGGCACCTAAATACCTTTGGGGATCTGGGCCTCAGTACCTGTCACTCCCATTTACTTCGATGGGAACTTGGCGCTTCTTGGGATCAGGCCCAGAATTAGCATCTGGACTTAGAGATGGGTGAAAAATTGTGGATCCAAACACTTTCCAACTTTTTTTGGAGGGGGGAGGGCAGGGGTGAACCTGGATTTTGCTTCGAGCCCCTTATGTGCTAAACTAAAAAACATGGGCCAGATCCTGAGCTGGCGTACATCATGGTAACTCCATTGAATTCAGTGCAGTGATGTGGATTTACACTGGTTGCCGGCATACTTTAAAAGCAAACGCATTCCTCTCCCTATAATGCCCCAGGTACTTAAAACTGAAAGAACTTTAACAATCTATTTTAGAGGATTCGATCCTGCAAACACTTCAGAACAAGGTCCCTGTCCTCAGGATCAATGGGACTACTCGGGGTAGTAATTACTACACTCAGGAGTAACAGCAGGATCTGGCTTGCGCTTGTTGCACTTTGTTTACCTTTTACATTGCTCTCAACTTGGACAAGGACAACAGGCTGGTCAGTTTCACTGTTTCCAGTCAGTTGCACCAGCAGAATGTTGCAATGTTTGGGTTGCAAATGCTGCAGAGGATGTTTATTTGCTTTAAAACAAAACAAAAAAAAAACCACCATTTTTTACCAAGAGGGGACAAAGATCTGGCTCTTGGCTAACATTGTGACATGCAGAGTACACGAGTGAGGCTTGGTCTATGCTACAAACAGACGTTGGGATAACTATCTTGCTCAGGGGTGTGGAAAAGCGATGTAGCTGTACTGACCTAGGGCTTCTCCAGTCGACATAGCTACTGCCTCTCGGGGAGGTGGAGTTCCTACGCCAACGGGACAAGCTCTTGCAGGTAGCATCTGCATTAAGTACTACAGCCCCAGCAGCGCTCTAAGTGTAGACAAACCATCGGATACTGATTTGACTTACCCCACTTTCACACTGGTATGACTCCAGAATGGATGTCGCTGGGATTTGTACCGGGTAACAGAGCAGAGTCTAGCCCAATTAATATTATTTAACAGATGAATAAGCAATTCAGGGCCAAATTCCAGGCTCATTGACAACCACGTCATCCCAATGTACAGTTCTGAAGGAGGCAGTGTTGTCTAGTGGTTAGATCAAACATTGGGCCTCAGCCTTCTAGTCCTGCCTCTAGGAGAAAGTGTGGTCTGGAGCTTACAGCAGGGGACCAGGAGTCAAGACTCCTGGGTTCTATTTTCTGCTGTGGCATGGCATTGTTATTGACCTTGGGCAAGCTTTATAGTAGGGCTTGTCTACATGGGAAAGTTATACCAGTATAAGCTAAGGTGTGAATTGAAACCAGTTATATGGTGGTTACAGTTCCTTGCATGGACCACTAGGATTCGTCTAGATTTGGAAGTTATTTTGGATAAAGGTGGGATGCAAAGTTAAAGTGGAATAGCCATTTCTGAATAACTCCATGTGTGGATGCTCTATTCTAGAATAAAATGTTCCTGTTTAGCTTAATTCACAAATAGATTAAGCTAAACCAGAACAAGGCACTCTAAAGGAGAATGTCCACATATGGAGTTACTCAAGAATCTTTATTCTGGAATAGCTGCATGTGGAGACAAAGATATAAAGTACCTTTTTTGGGGGGTTAGTTTATTGTGCTAAACTGAAAAAACTACTCATGCTGGAATAAGAATGTCCACAGTGGGCATTATACCCATATAGACAACCCATTAAATCACTCTATGCCTCAGTTTCCCCATCAGGGGCGTGATCCTCACTCATCCCCCAGGGGGCGCTGTGAGGATTAACTCACTAATATGTATGCGATGCTATTTACAAAGAGCCACGTCAGTGTTCAGGGCTGAATCCTGCTCTGGTTTACACCCTTTGTGATGTTTTTAACATGGGTGAGATGAAGAGCAGACTCCAAAGTCCTGGTTTGCATGCAAAGAAACGCTGCTGGCAAGAGCTGTGACAGCCCCTGTCTATGACCAATGGGGGTGGGGAGGTGAGGACTGAGGGGGTATACTCCAAATGTTAGGATGCCCGGGGGTCATCTCTGTGGGTCATCCTTGGCTGCAGCATTGTGAGGTTGGGAGAAAGGGAGTGGGGCCCAGCAGTTAGTCACACAGAATGATCAGAACTCGGTGGGTTTGTTCAGGATTAACCCTGCATGAGGCCAGGGTGGGAGAAACCCTCCTGAATGAGACAGCGGGCTCCCTCTTCCCATTGTCTCTGCTCAGACACCCCACCCGTCTAGACTAGTGACCGGGGGCAAGAAGGGGAGACTAGGAACCTTCTGTTCCTCAGTTAGTGGCCTGGTGTCCTGCGCTTTTAATCAGAGAGGGCCCAGACACAGAGCCTGTTATTATCTTCTCCTCTATAGAACAGAGAAGGCTGGGCTGCAGTGGGAAATCTTCCCTGGGAGCTTCCAATTGCCCAGGGCAAAAAGCTGCTGCAACCCAACCAAAGTCAGGTTAATTGCGGGCTAGGGAATCTCAGACCAGACTCTGACCTCAGCATGCACTGAGGTGACTCCCCAAGTAACTCCACTGATTACAGGGGAGTCACTCCAGATTTACCCCAGCATGTCTGAGGGCAGAAACTGGCCCCCACATCGTTAGCCATTTAACAAACCCCAAGTCAAGCTAATGAGAAAACAAACCAACCAGCATCAGCAGCGGCTGGTTTACAAGGAAGGAAATGGCAAAGGAATCACTCACAAAAGAGAGAGAGAAAAAAGAAACGATTTGCTCATGAGATTAAGAAACAAACAGGCTTTTGACTCAGTGAGATCAGATGCCAGTGGGTTGGCTCTGTCCCAGGGGGCTGTCTCCAGTGCCCAATGGTCAAGACGTGGCTGCATACTAGAAGGATTGATCCTAAGTGCCATACCACTCATGGTCCCACATGTCTGGTCCACCACTACACCTGGTAGTCTTGCTTGAATGTTCTGGGGAAGTAACAAGGGAGGGCTTGGAATCTCCAGAGCCAAATGTCCCTGAACACTTTGAAATCTAATCCCAGATTTAAACCCATTTTTGCAAATCCACTGTTAGGAGTGAATTGCGATTGAATTGCAAGCCTCATGCTGTTCAGTGCCTTTCTTAAAGCCCCAGATCCTGGATTCATGTGAATAAGAGAGAATCTCAACTTTCATTTAAAAAAAAAAATTCTAGCCCTTGTGGTTGCACAGAAAAGCTTGAAAATGTGACCCGCTAGAGGCTACGATACTGGAAAGCAAATTAAAAGCATCCCAAAGTTGGTATTTTTGAAAAGTCTCATGGCTTTTAAGCCATGAATCTGATGGATTTTTGGGTCCCAACTCATGATTTTTGAATGCTTTGAGTTGACAGAACTAAAAATCTTTCAGTTTTGGGGTCTTTGCTGTCCGGAGCCCAGGACTATAGCTTGGGCTCCATCTGTAGAACTAGATTCATGAGTATCTAGCCTAGGGTGACAGCTGTCCCAATTTTTATAGGGACAGTCCCGATTTTGGGGGCTTTCTTATATAGGCACCTATTACCCTTCGCCCCCTGTCCTGATTTTTCACACTTGCCTGCTGGTCACCCTATTCCAGCCCTACAGATGAAAAGGAAGGGGTTTGGGAACTGCCAGTTTAGGTTCTTGATGCTGGTCTCTTTAACAATGACCCTGTGTCTGTTTTCCAGAGCCTAATGCCAGAGATGGGTGAGGGTCAATCAGGTCTGGCTCAGCGAAGGCACTAGAAGGGGGTAAGGGGAGAGAGACCGCCTGTCTCAAACACAGCAATTTGCAGACAGTTTGCCATTTGCAAACCGGCACTTTGCAGACCCTGCTATTCAGCACCCCCACCTCCCACCCCCAATTTCCCAGGCCAGGCACAATGCGTGCACCTGCACAAATAGCTGTGTGCACCTGTGCAAAGCCCTGCATTTGCATGCATATTGGACAACTGCACATGCAAATACAGAAGCGCGGAATGCACATGCCATAGCAGGTTGAGACGCATTTTGCAAATCCAGCCGTAAATATTCACTTATTTCCTCCCTCCTACCCCACCCCTGAGGTTGAGCTCTGTTGTGTCTCTGAAGAGGGGCAACAGCCAGCTTGTGAAGTGCAAGTATCTAGAAGCACCAATAGGTGAGGAACTAATTCTCACACATTATGCACTGTTTTAGTGGTGCAGAGGCTTCCGGCTGACCCTCTGTCCAGGGGGTAGCTTTACCCAGTAAACGCAGTAGCTTCATCTTAAGGACACAGCCTCCCAAGTGTGGTTCTCATGGTCTGCTTTCTCCTGGCAGGTGGGATCTGCTGGCTGCAGCAGGGGAAGGAAGCAAAATGCACCATGATCCTAAAGACCGGCGTGACCTGGGAGGAATGCTGCGGCAATAGCAACGTTGACGTAGCTTGGTCCAACTACACCCAGCCAGGCAACAAGATCAGCCTCTTGGGGTTCCTGGGGCTGGTGACCTGCCATCCTTGCAAAGGTAGATGTGCTTGCTGACGGCTGAAATAATATAGCCACCCTGCTGTCCTTATGTAGGCAAAGTGTCCGAGGAAGCCTGGCCTGCCCAGGGGCTGGAGGCCTGAGGCTATTGTGTTTTATTATAAATACTGCTGAGTGTTATGGGACCATCTAGAGGCCTCAGCTGAGATCAGGGCCCCATTGTGCTGGGTGCTGTACAGACACAGTACGTCTACACTGCAAAAACCACCCTGTGGCAGCAAGTCTCCAAGCCCGGGTTAACTGACTTGGGCTTGTGCTACAGGGCTAAAAATAGCAGTGTAAACATTCCCACCCGGGCCCCGAGACCCTCTCCCCACGCTGGATCCCAGACCCCAGGCTCCAGCCTGAGCAGGAACATCTACACTGCTATTTTTAGCCCTATAGTGTGAGCCCGGGTCAACAGACCTGGGCTCGGAGACTTGCTGCCGTGGGGTTTTTTTTTTTGTTTTTTGCAGTGCGGAGATGCCCACAAAGGCCTGGTCTAGGCTTAAAAATTAGATCAACCCAACTACAAGGCTCAGGGCAGTGAAAAACATCATGCCTTGTGCTGTGTAGTTAGGTCAAGCTAACCCCTAGTGTAGATATAGCTAGGTCGACAGATGAATTCTTCCATCAACCTAGCTACTGCCTCTTGGAGAGATGGATTAATTACGTGGATAGAAAAAACTTCTGTCAACATGGGACATGTCTATGCTGTGGCACTTTAGTTGCAGCAATACCCAGAGTAAGACTGTCCCTGTCCCAAAGATATTTGCTTAAATAGAGAGAGCAGGTAAAGGATGCAAGGTGAAACCTGGGAAGTGATTTGCCCAAAGTCACATGGCAGGTCAGAGGCAGAGCTAGGACAAGAGCACACATGTCCTGAGTCTCAGGGTGTTATCATAGCTACTAGATCACAAACAGCCACTAGGAGCAGAGGTTTGGGTTCACATTTAAAATGGCATCAACTCTGGCATCGCCCGGAGGGATGGGGGGGTGGATTTTGGTCCTACAAAGCAGAAATCTCCAGCCATTGTCTGTTTTTGCAGCATTTCCACCATCGTGGCCTGGTAGCTCAGGAGATGGGCCACAGCGGACCTAGACAAACGGACCCCTTTTTGGGTTGGGGTCTGACATGGAACCAGCAGAGTTGGTTCTGAGCCAAGTCACTGCCGTGTGTGGCGTGCAGTTGTTTACACTAGTGCAAAGGGAGTGTAAACTGATCTTCCATGGAACGGGGCGGGGTTAGGGTTAGGACCGAAGTGTGTGATCTTGTTTCTCCCTGCTCCTGCACGTGGAGGAGGAGCGACCTGGAGGTTCCCACTGTTGTGGCCCATGATTATACGTTATATCAGGAGGTATGGGGGTTTATTCCCTGCCCTGCCATTCCCAGCCAAATCCTAGAGCAACAGGAGCAGAAGTGCTGGTCGGGGTAGCAGGGCACCTTTAGAAAGTCTGTTTCAGAAGCCATTTTCCTTCGAGCAGCAAGATCCCCAACTAGAGGCAAGAGCCCAAGGGGGTGAAGTTGGCGTCATGCCCTCAGGATTCTGGGTGGCACCGAGGACTGGAAGGCCCCTGACATCAATCAGAATAACGCCAGGCGTGTGTTGTTACAGCTGCCTATGGGTTGCCCTGCATTCCCGAGGAGCCTTGGGTGTCCATGATGTGCACTGAGGAGACTCCTTCTTTCGCTACTGGCCCCGCCCCCTGCATAGGGCTTGCAAGGGGGTAGTGTAGGACAATCGACTGCCGCCCCACACTGTGCCTGCTCCAGGGGAATTTTTCCCCCCAGTCCCGTTGGAACACAGGTCCAGCCCTGGACGCCACGGCTGGGGCAGGGAAGAGCAGAGATCAGAGTGCGCTGTCAGCTTGCGGTGGCTCATTCCCGGTGAAATAACAGTTTCCTCTTGCAAGATCCTCTTTCCAGCTGCCCGCTGCAGATTACCCCGAGGGGGGATTTTTATTTATTTATTTAAGGCTCTCCCCTTTCAACATCTCCAAATGTCTTTATAGAATGGGCTAGTTCCAAAAATGGAAACACTCCAGTTTGTGCATTCCAAGCCATCCAGATGTTTCAGAGCGAGCCAGAGGCACGGATCCTCGCGTCACACTTGCACAGCCATGTGAGGACAGGCCAGAAGACCTGCTGACCGCAGTAGTAAGGGAGTGGGTTGGGAAGGTCACATGGTTCACTGAGTCATTTGTTTTACAAAGGCCATTAACAGAACAGCCTCCCCCGCCCATATGCACCCCTCTCCTGCCTGATCACAGATACTGCTGCCTCCTTGCCCTTAACTCAACCCGTGGAGAGGTCCCCAGAAGGGGAACAACATGACAGGTAGTGAGAGAGGCTAGAGGTAAAACTGAAACTGCCCTCCCAGTCCTTGATTCCGTATAGAGACCAGACCCAGGCTGCCAGGTTCAGACTTGAAACTTTCCCCCAATTTAAGGTTCTTGGGATCAGGTCTGCTTCTGATGCCTCCCGTCGCTCGGCTCGCCACTGAGTGGCAGGCAGCACTGGGAGAGAACAGAAGTAGGGGCCCTGATTTAATGGGTGTTGCTGGAAATCTGCACCTTGCAGAATCAGTCTCCAGGTCAATGATTACTGATCACTGAACCTCGGTCTGCACTGCGAGGCTGAGATTGGGACCCCATTGTGCCAGGCATGCTGCTGAGCAAGAGCCAGCCCTTCCCCCAGAGGGCTTACAATTGACATGCACAAGGCAGGCAAAGGAAAGATTATTCTCCCCATTTTGGAGTGGAGGAACTGAGGCACAGAGAGATGTGGGTGCCAGGGGCTTTCGACAGCCTGGCTGCTTCTGAGCCCTTCTGAAAATCCTAAGCAACTTGCTAAAGATCACATGCTGAATCAGTGGCCGAGCCAGAAATTTAAACCCAGCTCTCCTGCGTCACGGCCTGAGGCCTTAGCCATTCATCCCATAAGCATGCTGCAGGAGGAGGCAACCAAGCTCCTTGATCTGCTTGGCTTCTGCTTACGTTTAGCTCTGCTGCTATAGCCAATCACTGATCCGCTGCACGGGGTTTATCAGAGCTCCACAACCCCAAAGACGAGAGGATCCCAGAGCAAGAGGAGGAACAAACTCCCCACACAGCAGAAACCCCCATAAAGTCCAATCTGACCCTGCCCATTCCCCAGTGTGCTGGAAAGGAACCTCCCCCAGAGCTAGCCGATGAGCAGGAGGGATGACATGTATCTGTGATCCAGCTTCTGCCTCTGTGTCTCAGCCCCTAGCCCAACGTCTCCCCCTGCTCTGCAGCCAGGTCAGCTGGAGAGTGATAGAAAGGTGCTGGCAGCACCCCCAGGGCTCCCGAATGGAGGAAGGTGCCAGGGTTCCATGCCAGAGGTAGGTTATGTTCCTCCTGGGGCATTCTGGGTCCATTTAACTGAGCCTCAGTTGGGGGCACTGCAGAGCTAACCTGGGCGAAGGGTCGGGGCTGCTGGGAATGGAGCAGTGGCAAAACCCCGCAGGCTCGTGCTTTCTGTGCCCTCCCCCCTGCAACACCCAGCGCAGAGAGCCCTGCATGTGCTGGAATCGCCCAGCCCGGCTCGCTGAAGGGCGTGGCCTGTTTGGATCGTGGACCATGCCAGGCTAATTCAGCTGAGGCTCGTGCATGTGAAAGAGCTGCTTCCCCACAGGAGCTAGCCCCACATAGCTCATTTACTCAGCCTCGGCAGATCTAGGGACTCTGACTCACAAGACAGGCCCTGTTCCAGGTAGTGGCTACTGCTTGGATATGGACCTCTGGGTACGAACAGGAAAAACAGCTGGTCCCCTGCCAGGGGATTGTCCCTCTGCAAAATAGGGACAAACTCCTGGGGGAATTCCACCTTTCTCCCTATGTGATCTTTCAGGGAAACTGCACCACACCATGTCCCATGGTCAATCCCTTCCCCTAATTGGATGGGGTCACTTCCTCCTCCCCACCATCTCCTGCGGTAACATTCCCTACGCCCCCACCTCAGTGAAGGAATGACTCCACAGGGGAAGGATTCTCTAGGTCCAAAGACTTGCATAATGACAGGTTTCAGAGTAGCAGCCATGTTAGTCTGTATTCACAAAAAGAAAAGGAGTATTTGTGGCACCTGAGAGACTAACAAAATTTATTTGAGCATCAGCTTTCGTGAGCTACAGCTCACTTCATCGGATGCCCATGAAGTGAGCTGTAGCTCACGAAAGCTTATGCTCAAATAAATTTTGTTAGTCTCTCAGGTGCCACAAATACTCCTTTTCTTCTAGGTCCAAAGAGACACATTGCCAATAGTACCTTGGTGGGTGTCCGTGTTCTCCTGATCCAAATGGGGCAGTAAAAATGACCCCGCAGCCGACAGGCTAGAGAAGATAATCGGGAAGGGAGCAGTCCTGCAAAGCAGGGGCAATGGGTCCGAGTCACACTTGTGGAAACATGGTGTAAATGCTCCCACTGGGGCAACCTGATTCCCCCCCGCTGCACACCTCCAACCTCTGGAGACATAACTAGCCACTCTTAGGAGCCGATGTCACCTCCCCCTGGCTAGCGCTGTGCACTCCCCAAATGTCTCCCATGTTCGGGGGAAATTCCGCAGCTTGCCACACACGCACATGAGTTCAACGGCCCCGTTGAACCCGCGCAGACTGTTTTTGCTAGGAGGCGACCCAGTGCCACAATGCAGCCATCTGTTTCTTCCTCCCCTGCCTGTGGGGAAAGAGGCGTCCCAGACAGATTTCCCCCCTCGCTGTTGCCCATTCTCGTTTTCAAGTCACGGAGGCCTGGAGTGAAACAGGGCTGGGTATTGTTTGGGAAAGAGAACTTGTTGATCACACAGACGCTTGCACAGGCTGGGTGTTCTGGAGGGTGTAGTGCACAACAGAGCAGGGTTCTCTGTTGCACGAGAGAAAGAAATGTCTCTTAAAAAAAAATCAGCTGGCAATTGAACATAGGGGCCAGCCCCTCAACTGCTGTAAACCGGTATGACTTCGCTGATGAATGGAGCGACTTTTCCAGCTGCAGATCTGCTCTGTTATTAGGGTTGCCAGGTGTCCGGGTTTTGATCAGAACACCTGGTTGAAAAGGGACCCTGGTGGCTCCGGTCAGCACCGTTGACTGGGCCATTAAAAGTCTGGTCGGTGGGCCTAAGGCAGGTGCCCTGCCTGCTGTGGCTCTGTGCGGCTCCTGGAAGCAGCGGCATGTCCCCCTTCCGGCTCCTACGCATAGAGGCAGCCAGGGGACTCTGCACGCTGCCCCCACCCCAAGTGTCGGCTCTGCAGCTTCCATTGGCCGGGAACCAGACCATTATGGGGCTGGGTGGCTCAGGACTTTGTCTCATCACCCTGTAGTTACACAGGTACAAGCAGGATTGAGGTAATGCAGGGTAAAGCCTGGGCTACTGAGCATGATCTGAAACTGAACGATCAATCAAGGAAGTTCTGCAGCCGGCTGGAGGGCAAGTTGCATTCAAGCTGGATGGAACAACCCCTCATCTAGACAAAGCCCGGGGAGCTCTAAACATCCAATCCCCCAGGGCGGACCCCAGCGAGAACTGGTAGCTGTTACCATCTGTTTGTGTAATGAGTTGGGCAGGTCTGGGGGGTGGGGGTGGTTCCTAGGAGGTGGGCACGCACGTCCCAAAAGCCAGCACGGCGGCGAGCACTCTCAATGGTGGCCCCAGCAGAGTCCAAGGACTGAACAGGCCATGGGGCTGTATCCTCTCTCTCCCCGAGTCTGTGGCCAAGCTGGGGGCTGTGAAGAGCAGCTGACGTATAAAGAGCAGCATTCAAGAAGCCTTTGACAGGGCTCAACAAGAGGCGCCACTGGTCTGATTGAACCCAGGACCAATATTGCATTGTCTTGAGCGCCCTCTACTGGCACCATCACTGGACCCGCTATTAAGATATGCGCAGCCACCTCTCATTGATCGAGCACTCTCATAAGAGGAGATGCTGTGGGGAAGCTTGGGCTGCTTCCTCCTGTCCTGTGATAAAGAAAGGATTTCAGGCCCTGTGGGCGTTAGGGGGTTAATTCTGAGCAAGATTTGAACCACACCTGGTTCTTGGCCTGGTTCTGTGTCTCTGTGTCCCCTGGCAGCATTTGATCTCTCTGCAGAGGGAGAGGACCCGCCCCGGTGCAAAACGAGTGGAGGCTCCCTGGTGCTAACTCCTCTTTCCTTTACCCCCAGAGACCTGTGACGGGGTGGAGTGCGGCCCTGGCAAAGTCTGCAAGATGAAACACGGCCGTCCCCACTGCGCCTGCGCCCCGGATTGCTCCAGCCTGCCCAGGCAGCTGCAAGTGTGCGGCTCGGATGGCTACACTTACCGCGACGAGTGCGAGCTGCTGACTGCTAAGTGCAGAGACCACCCCGACCTGGAAGTGATGTACCAGGGCAAATGCAAAAGTACGTCCCGTCCCCCCCCCTTGCTCTTTCTGCTTCCTGGCCCTCTCCCTGCACGCGACGGGCTGGGCCTAATGACAGCCTGAGTGGAACTGTCCTAAAAATCCCCAAAGCGAGTGTGTTTCGAGTTCCCTTGGTAATTGGAGGAAATGGTGCTCAGTAATTTCAGATTGTCCTTGCGTCTCCGGTGCTGTCAAGCTGGATGTCCTCACGGGTCACCCTTTCCACCAAAGCAGCTGATCCTCACCGAGGGCAGCGTCCCCAGTAGCTGGCACTTGCAGCCCTAGCACATTCAAGGCTTAGTACAGGCATCCCCCCACTCCCTAGCTCTGGCATCTTTGAGGCTGAGTTTTAGACTCTTGCCCCTTGGAGGTGACTTTGCAGCGATTTCCCTACTGAGGTACCTGTGGCGTATCCCTCTGGCATGGGAGATTTCTACGCTGGGCAAGGAGCCTAGGGCCGTTCCCCTGACGGGCCCGCCGTGCTGCCTGCAGCAGAAACGGGAATTCACTGTGGAAGAGCAGGGTCCTGTTTAGAGTCGACTGTTAGTGGGGGGGGAACCCCAATGGAGCCGCATGCATTTACACCTGGTCAGAATCAGCAAGGCAAGAGTGGAGCTGGGAGCTTTCCTCCCCTCCCCCCCCTTGCCTCTGAGCCAGAAGCTTTAGGGTCCGAGAAAGCCCCTTGCCATGACTCATGCTCCAAGCTAAGGCCCGAAAGGGGGTTGCCCTGTTTGAGGCATGGTCTTCCAGCTGAGCTGTTCAGTTGAGGCCCCTCCTGACTATGCTCCGGGGCCATCAAGAGAGAAGTGAATCCATCCCTGAGGATCCCCAAACCCTTTCCAATCTGGAGACATGTGAATCCCTTCGGCCACGCCCAGGCTGAGACATGGCAGCGGGTTCCAGGGCTGAGCAGGCTACACTCAGCAGATCCCTGCTGCTCCGTTTGGAACGGGGAGGGGATCATCCCTGCGCCCCGGCCAGCGTTCACTTTCCATAGCCCAGCTTCCAACGCCAAGGGCTGCGGTGGGAGCACAGGCTCCTGTCTCCTGCAGGGCCTCTGACCTATCCAGCCAATCACTCTAGGGGTGCTCTAGGAGTCTAGGGGCAGAGCTGGGCCAGAGAGGTGGAGTTCAAATCTGGGCTTCTCTAAGGGCTAGGGTGACCAGGCAGCAAGTGTGAAAAATTGGGATGGGGGTGGGGGGTAATAGGCGCCTATATAAGACAAAGCCCCAAATAGCGTGACTGTCCCTATAAAATTGGGACATCTGGTCACCCTACTAAGGGCCAAGGTGGGGCCGATCTATTATCTGGTTTGGGCCTAGCTCCAGTTTTACTGCATGTCTTTTCACTTGTTATTTTAACGTCACAGGGTGCCCGTATGAGAGATCGGTCTTTCTCCCGGCTGTTTCTGTCCCCAGGTGGAGGAAATGCCATGCGGAGAGCAGATGTTGCATTATTTCATCCTCCTAAATAACAATAGCAAGCTCCTATCTAGCACTTTTCTCCAGTAGAGCTTAAGACTCTTTACAAAGGAGGCCAGTGTCATGATAACCCATGGGACAACTGAGGCACAGGACAGTGAAGTGACTTGCTCAAGGTCATCCAGCAGGTCGTTGGTGGAATAGAACCAAGAAATCCTGAATCCCAGTCCAGTGCTGTATTCCCTAGGCAACACTGTCTCCCATGTCCCCCTGAGGCTAGAGCCTTTCACCCTCTATTGGTCTAGCCCCAGTGCAGCACCAGCAATGCCAGCCCTGAGCAGGATGAGACGCCTCACTGTAAAATCCCCAGCACCAGGTCTGCAGTAGTGATCCTGCTTTGGTTGCTTGCCTGGGCAGAGCTGCATTGGTGCCAGGACTTAGGGAGGCCCCATGATCATAATGTGTAGCATTGGCTGGGACTTGAGCCAGAGAGAACCAGGGGATCTGCATGTGTCCAGCAGCTGGGATAAATGTAGCAAATTATGAGTAAGAACCAGAATCTTCTAATACTGCATAGCCCGATTCTGCCACTCTCATTGCATAGCAAGTCCCCGGGGGATTCCTTGCCTAGCAAGGTACCACTTGGCATGGGTACAGGTGGTAGCATCTAATGTTTGAGCTTTTGATGAAGAACCTGTTGAAACTTCGTCCCTGATTCTGATCTCGTTTACACTGGTATAATTCCACTGGCTTCCATGGATTTTCCTCTGATGTATATTGGTGTAAGTGAGATGAGGTTTTAGGCCCCCTGTGTTTAACTCACCCTGCTGCATCTAAGAGTTGTAGGGAGACTCGGGATATGTCGCCACTGCATTGTAAACCTGGATCTGGGAGACCCGGATTTGTGGACTTGGTGTTTCTAAGTCTGCGTTTGAGCATTCCACTGCATTGTAAACCTGGGTTTACGTTTGCTGGACCAGAGACTCACAGCCGTGCTAATGCGACCATACTGCACTGCACAACTTGTGCTGCGTCCACACTGCAAAATGACAGGGATTGGACCTGAGTTGCAGTGGGACTTAGGAGGCTGGGTCAGAGCCCACCAGAGTCCTAGGATCCAGGTCCTGAGTGCTTGCTGACCCGAGTCAGACTGATTTGTGTGTGGACGGAAGTGGGGCTTGGGTTCAAACCTGGGTCAGAGCCTGGGCTTAGTGTGCAGTGTAGACACACCCTCCTCATGTACCAGAGGGCAGATTCTCAGCTGCTGCAAACTGTCATAAACAGAACAATGATCATTTCCACCGGTTGTGGGTGTGGCCCCACAAGGTACTAAGAATAAAAATAAAGCCTTCCATTTAGATAACTTGAACCATCCCAAAGACATTTGCAACCTGATCTACTGCTGTGGGGGTTACTTTATCTCTCACTGAAATGCAGCCACCTCTGGATGACAAGTGGCAGATGTTTAACCATGCACAGCAAAGTATATCCTCGCATTTGCTCCAAATGACCCATTGGAATAGGGACTGTATGACTCTACAGGCTCGATTCTCCATTCCCCTGCACCTTTTGCAATCACACCCACATGAAGTAGGTATAAAATGCTGCCCTTTTCCTTCATAAGGGATCCTCCTTTGGAAATGACCGCACAAGGGGCAGGGTGACGGGCCCAGCCCCAAAGTCTCATTGAGCAATGGGATTTTTAAGCTGCATAAAGCCGTACGTACTCTCTAAAATACGATGCACAGTATTGAAGGCGCTGTATATTCTACACTGGAATAGCATCTTCTGCTGCGTAAACAGCTCTGGATTTAATGGGGGGTTTACATACATCACCGACTAAAGAACAGCAGCCCATAACGTGTCACTTAGACGCATCGAGCTATTGTTTTTAAAAAAAGCAGACCAGAAAAACATCCCAAACCTGCCAAGGTCTGGCAGCTTTATTATTTTTGCCAGCCCCCTCTCTGAAATTCCTTCCTGTCGAAATCATCTTAAAAGCCAAATCTGGGGAGTTGGGAGCTGGGATGCCGAGTCACTGCCTGATCCAGCTTCAAAAAGAGCTGAAGTTTTAAACCCCTGTGAAAAAGTGTTTATAATATACAGTAAGTGATGACGCACGCTTGCCATGGAATGCCCCTGTCTGCTGGCGTGTGTGAGCGTATGTGTGTACACAGCAGAGATGGGACGCAGGCGGGTTGTCAGAGCAGAAATCAGCTGTTGCTCCATGTGTTCTGGCTAGCTTAGCGTGCGGGTTCGCACTCTTGTGACTGCTCAGGGCATTGAGAACCCAGCAATTTGCCAGTTCCATTTGGCTTTGGCTGGGCATTGCCTAGGGATGGTAAAGCTACTATTTGCTTCTTGTTTTAATTTGGAGTGAATTGTAGTACCCAGATCAAGGACCCTGGCATTAGGTATCATGTAGACAGCTCTGTCAATGCACCTTTATTCTGACTTCCAGAACCTTTGCTGGTCTAAACCTGGGCCCCAGTGTTGCTCTGCTCTGCTGTTGCACCTAAATTCTGGCCTGCATATCCCTCTGCCCTCTTCTGAGCACAGACCATCAGTTGGGCAGTGGTGAGAGACCAAATGAAGGGTCCCCGGTTTACATCAGCTGAGGTTTGGTCAAGTGTGCAAGTGTCATGCCGGGGGCAGATGAGGCCATGAGATTCATTGCATGTATGATCCCATTTGCTCCTGTACTCAGATCTACAGAGGGCCAAACAAGTAGTCATCAGATGCACAGCACCATCTAAAATCACATAGACTTCTTCCTTCTGCTGCTGAAGAGAAGCAAATGTTTGCCAGTAGCCAGATATCTGGATTTGTGCTGAATAAAAGAGGGGTAGCACATTTTCCCAGGGAAACTTGTTGCTAAATCCTGCTCCCAGTTACCTCAATGTAGAGCTGGAGAAACCTCACGGAGACCAGTGTGTGGTTATTCTGGAGTTAATCTGGTGAAATTGAGAGCAGTATTTGGTCCACAAAGATCCTTTGAATGCTCCCCCTGTAGAAAAGCAGCTCTAGAACTTCCTGTTGATGGAGCTTGAACCATGCACACACATGCTCCGACCAAGCGGTCGAGCTCACTTTCTGGCTTGTGACTGCTTCCCTTAGAGTCCTGCTCCAGCGTGGTGTGCCCCGGGACTCACACCTGCGTTGTGGACCAGACGGGCAGCGCTCACTGTGTGATGTGCAGGACGGCCCCCTGCCCTGATCCTTCCACCCTGGACCACACTCTCTGCGGCAACAACAACATCACCTACCCGTCTGCCTGCCATCTACGGCGGGCAACCTGCTTCTTGGGCAAATCTATCGGAGTCCGTCACTACGGAAGCTGCTTAGGTATGTTTCACTTCTTGACCTGGAGAACATTCACCTGGGTCCAGTGGATGGGGGCGTGATTCAGAGTTGGCTGGTAGGTCCTTCCACACAATCAGACCTTGCAGAAAGATGTGTTGAGAAACAACACAGGAAACACTTGTAGGGCGCTCTTGAGACTGGATAGCGATTTCCCTAGCCTGATGGCTCTTTCCTGTCAGTCCCGTGCCCTCCAATTTTAGTGCCTCCATTCGCGAGAGTCCAATTTCTGCTTCTGACTGTTATTGTTCAGCTTAAAGAGATGGGACCTGATTTTCAACGTTACCGGGCACTCACTACTCTGGCTGAGGTCAATGGGGGCAGCCTGAGCTCAGCTCTTCTGGAAATTCAGACCCTACTATTTTCAAGGGAGCTCACCTCCCAATTAGGCCTTGGGGGGGAAAAGGGGCTGGATTCTCACACGGGCTCCAGGCGTTGGGTGCTGGGCATTAGGGAAAATCTGTTCCTTGTTTTGGTGTCTGAAAGGGGAGGCGAGCTCTTCTGAAAATCTGGCCCATTTTGTGGATGGTGAGTGCTTGGGAGTCTGACCTGTGGTGGACTGGAAGTGGAACCCCCAGATTCAGGCACCCCAAATTATCCAGGCTACTTTAGCTGAAGTGGTCGCATTGTAAACAACTTGCTCAAGGTCACCTACTGAGCCTGGAGGAGAGCTGGGAATAGAGCCCAGATTCAGAGACCGGCCCGCTGGGGACTGCTCTGAGAGCTGGTCCAAGAGCAGAGATTTGGCTTTTGGCCGCTCTTGCGATGGGCCGCGTTACACCGGCGACCTAGAGATGAAAGGCTCCATGGCCCAGGCCCAGTCCCCTGATTCCTCCAGACTGTGGTGTTTAATATTTCCCTGCTGCTCACTTTCTTCTATGGCTCCATTTACAGCTCTGGCCAAGTTCCCCCTCGATGTGGGCGATGCCGAAGAAAACTATGTGTGAACCTTTCCTTCTCGGCCAAGAGACCGAACCCAGGAGACAGGGGCATTATGTGTATATTGTACAAACCATATACCTGATATTTATTAAGATAAAAGATCCTTATTTATATCTGTTTATGTTATGCAGACGCATAGGGCCCAATTCTCATTACTCCGTTCCTGCATCTGGGGCACGGGAGGGAGATTAGGGTGGCTTTAAACCACCTTTCTGCTCCTCATTGTCCAGGGTGGGTCAGAGCCTGTGTAAGTTAGAGCAGCCTCTGGGCTGTTCTAACTTATGCTTTGCGCCCCATGGGAAGCAGTGAATAGCTGTAGCACAGGGCACTCCAACCATGTCTTCAGTCTGCCCTCTGTTATGTGGACTGGGAGTAGGACCATTGTACAATCTTTACACCAGCTCTACACTGGCTGGGGAGGCCCCCATGTGTAGGATGATTCTCTGGGGGCCATTTCCACCTTTCTTAAGGCCCCTTTATGCTGCCAGAGGGCCTTAGTATCCCTGAGAATTGGGCCCACACTGTATACTAGCCCCGAGATAGCACTCCCGGGTGTATTTTTTTTTTTGTTTGTTTTAATTCTTGGTGCCTCCATTTGCAGAAGTTCCTGGACCTGTCCAGCAGGAATCTGAGGTTGAGCCTTCCCTTGAGGGACTTTCTGTCCTAGGGGTTCAGCTGTGGGGATGGACAGCTCCCGACGGCAGGAAACTCAGTTCAAAGCTGTGGTTGTTGCATCTTTTGTTTTCCTAATCTTGTCCAATCCAGGTTCCCGTGTAATAAGCAACGGCAGTGAGGATGCAGAGGTAACACAACCTCACACGCTACCCTTGAGGGCAGGTTTTACACAATGGACAAGGCTGGGCAAACCTTTGCCATTATAATGCCATGCCCCTGGGTGGGTCATTGGCAGCAGGGATAGAATCTGAGACCTTTGGAGCTAAAAGCATCAGCTCTATTAGCCAGTGCTGTGGCAGGCTCATCGACTTCTAACTGCAGACTGCTCCCCATTAGACAGGGACAATGTGCCATATGAATGGGTTACACCAGCCCAGATCACTGCAACTGTAAAGGGCTCCAGGTACCAAGTTTGGATTCAAAGCCAAATTTATCCAGAGTTCAGTGGTGTTGGTCTCTGGGGTCTTAGTTCAGGCCCATCTCGGTAATGACTCTGGGCTTCATTTTTCATTGGCCTGCACCTTTGCGGAGCCATTGATGGTGGTGCAAAGCAAGTATGCATGGTAGCACTTTGCACTCGTTCGGAGGCTGTGCAAAGGGCAAGGCATCTGAGACTAGTGCCCCAAGGGGATGTGCGTTAAAGAGACTGGCAGGCAGCTTAGGTCCCAACTCTGACCTCTCCTAACGTCATTACAAACCTGATCTCAGCCACATCAGCTTTGCCCCAGCTTTAAGGGAGTTACTTTGATTTACATCAGTGTAAGTTAGAGGAGAACCCGGCCCAGTGCCTTTTGGGTTTTAAATATCATTCTGGAGCTTTCAAATCAGTCCCTCAATAGTTAAACCCCTGGTCGCCATCAGGCCTACGCTGAAAGGCCACAGCTAGCTACGGAACATGCTGCAGGTTGACTGCAAACTCTGTTTCCAGACTGGCCCCCTTCCCCCGGCTGCTGACACTGATCACCAGTCTGGGACCCAAATGGGAGGAATCCCAAAGAGAGTCACTCACTAGACAGCGGGGAGGGCAGTCGGGAAGAGAGGTGATGAGTGCTTGGCAAACAGGGAGGTGTTGTGAGACGAAGATTGGCTGCGTGGTCAAGCCCTGAGGTTCAGGAGATCTGCGTTTAATTCTCAGCCCTGCTACCACTTCTGTATGTGACTTTGGGGACCCTGTGCCTCAGTTCCCCACCTGTAAAAATGGCAGTGGGAGTTCTTCTGTTGTCTGTCTAGTCTAGTTAGCATCTCCTCCAAACTCCTGCCGCTCTCTCTCTCTCCCTATGTGTATTAACAGAGCCCTGCCCATAGGGGTCCTGATGGCAGCAGGAGTCTCTAGTTGCTATTACATTGCATTGGCCTGTGGTGTCCTGGAAGCGGTGCCTGGCTCGTTTGTGACCCACCCAAGCTGCGCCCTCTCCAGCAGGTTGGTTTCTTGAACCTTGGGTCATTACAGCTGTCCCTTATCAAACACATCACAAGAACCTCATGGACACATTCAAAAAAGGGGCAGGGCAGCTGCCCCGTCCCCCTCTGGAGCCTCAGCTCAACTTCCTCTGATCGCATCCCTGGTATTTATTTTTCACATCCCCTGCGACATCGTGTGTGTTGTGACCTGTGTAAATAGTGTATCGTCTCCAACAACCATGTGGCTCAGAAACTATTGCCTTTATATTATTATATATATTAAAAAATCCCCTCTCTTCTATTTTTGTATGGTTGTGTCCCAATCCTTTATGTATGCCATGTAACATGTAAGTTTCCTATTCCATATTGTTTGGGGACATTTTACTGCTATGTTACATTTTGGGTTATAATTAAAAGGAATAAAACCTAGTTCCACGTCGTTGTTTTCTTTTAGTAATTTCTAAAGTGGAGGCCGTGCCCAGATTCATAGAGCTGAAAGCCAGAAGGGGCCAGTCTGATGAACTAGTCTGACTTCTTGCATACCACAGGGCAGAGAATTGCAACCAGGGATTCCTGCAGCAAGACACAGTAATTTGTGGTCGAGCTAGAGTATGTCTTTAGGAAAGAGACATTTAATTTGATTGAAAGATGGCGAATGCTCAACAATTCCAGTGCATCTTTTTTTCCAGTGTGAGAGAGAGCCCTGGAGACAAGAGTCTTCTGTCATCAGGTACATCCTGGGTAGGAACTGCATCAAGTTCCCCAGCATTGTATCTCGGCCCTGACCTTGGCCTCTCCACTGAGATTGACAGCAACGGGGAGCAGTTAGTAGCAATGGAGGTGGTGTTTTTATGGTCTCTTGTCCCAGATCGGGGGTTGATTGAGACCTGCCAAACTCATTTCACATAGGCTGCCAAACAGCCATCATGTGGTAAAGCCATCTGGGCATCACTGACCAGAGCTGTATCCAGCCCTATGGGCCAATTTACACCAGCATGTAACACTAAATAGAGTTCCTCCACTGTAATGGAGACCACTGAAATCAGGGGAAGCCTTTCTATGGCCCTCATTACCATAGTATCAGTCTTTAATGTATTTAGCCTCCCAACACTGCTGGGAGGTGGGGCAGTGCTGTTAGCCCCATTTTACAGATCAGAAACTGAGGCATGGAACAACTGGGTGACTAGCACAAGGGCACCCAGGGCGTCTATAGCAGAACAGGGAATTGGATCCCTGACTATATAGTCCCAGGCTAGCACCCTAACCACTGGACCATCCTTCCTCCCCGTTAATCTCAATAGCTTTGGATCAGTCCCTGGAGAGGAAATGTTTCAGACTCCATTCCCAATCCCCAGTTAATTCAGTCCACTTGTCTTTTTTAGCAGACAGCTTGTTAAAGTTGGTAATGAATCAGGGCATTTTGGAGGAGTCCTTAAGGAAATGATCTTCAGATGAGATCACTGCAGATACACAAGGGCAGGTAGCGTAACTGGTTCAGGGAAATTACACAGGGGTTAATCATGCAAAACGCCTTTGATCAGACTGGGTGAGCCCGTCAGTCCTTTCTTCGGCTACTGCCCCGGGTCATATTTGAAGGTGGCTATTGGTACATCCCAATTTTGAGGCAGTACGGAGTTGCAGACTGGGCACTGGCCTGGGTGCCAGGTCTTGGTTCTGTTTCTGGCTCCGCCAGTGACCTGTTGTGTGACCTTGGGCAAGTCACTTCCTCTTGGTTTCCTTCCCTGTAATACAGGGATAATGAGACTTGCCCAACTTTGTACAGCTCTTTGAGATCTCCAGCGTGATAGCACACTCCAATGGCCCCTTGAACAGCACGCAACTTCCCACTGTGCAGCTCAAATGCCCTTAATGCACTTGTATATATTCAAGCCATATTGCTGCAAAATTGGACCAGAGTCACTTTAGTTCCCCCCCCAAAATGGCTGGGGAATATCATCAATCGCATTCATGATATTTGAGCTGGTCTGTGGAGCTGGGGGTGGCATGTTTACTTTGTCCATGGACGCTTTAGATCCTGTCTCTGGTTTTCTCTCATGCCCCTTGCTGAATTCAATGAGATTGAGAGAAGGGTATGGGGCCAGATCCCAGGGTCACTTACAAGTGAGGATACTTTGAAGAAAGAATAACTGAGCTGCATGAAGTTGTTTCTCAGTTTCTACTTTTTACTGAGGAAACTTCTGCTCCCATAGCTGAGATTGGAGCACAGATTAGCTTAAAACAACAGCACAGAGCACTGGCTAAAAGAGCAGGACAGAAAAGCAAATTCCTAGAGGCTTTGCACAGGCTGAGCCAGAGGGTGTGTTGAGTGTGTGTGAGTGCATGTCCCTGTGTGTGAGTGTACACAAGTTTCTGCAAGTGTATGTATGTCCATGAGAGACTGTGTGTGTACAATGTGTGTCCAAAGTACCTGTGTCTGTGATTATGCATTTGTGGGTCTTTGGGTCCACACATGAGTCTCTATTAAGCGCATGGGTGTGTGCCTGTGTTAGCACGTGCCTGTTTGTACATATGTGCGAGCAGACCCATGCAGTCAGGCCACGCCCACAGCTCTGGGCAGGTGCACGGAAGCCCTGCCTCCACACTTGCTTGGCACAAAGCATTTATAGTATCCGAGACGATCAGCTACATAGACAGAGCCAGATTTAATTCCAGCATTTACCAAGCCTCTGGTTTTGCACCCCCAAAACACATGCAGGTGCAACCAGCTGCTTCCACCAAACATGCCCTTGCAAATAACTGGGAGTGCAAAACTGCACCAGAAAACTCTGTTTGTAAAGAGAGGCTGGTGTTTGAAAGCCTGGCCCACATGGTCGCAAGGCAAAGGCAGGACAGACTGGTAAACCTCTTCCTCCTGTGAATGAGCAATGACCTCCCTGATTAGTGCTTTTTCTTACTATTGTTTGAAATACAATAGCGCTGACTGAGATCCCTGAATGAGACATCGTTCAGGCCTCAGAGAGCAACTTGCCCAACCTCATACAGCAGGGCTGTGGCTGAGCAGATGCCAATGCCAGTTCCCTATCCACTAAGCCACATGGCTTCCCACATGAGCAGATGTTTACCACGGTGAGTAAAGGATTTACAGACAGATTAGCTTGATCAGCAGCATGCCTGGGACATTGGTCTTCTGGGGTAGAACAGTGCCCCTTGTTCCTTTAAAGGAGCTTTCTTCCTTAAGTGAACATACATCCCGACTTGGAATCTGGCCGCCCAGATTTCTCTTATGAATAGGGTTAACAACATCAACACTGCCCCTGCTGCAGACATATCATCATGCGCCCCAGCTGGCCCCGGTGGGCTTGGAGGGGCCCCTTGGGGCTAGCAGGTGAAGAAAGCACTGTGCACGGTTGTGACTGGAACGAGCCAAGCCCACGGCAAGCATCTGTTTCGACTTTGGGTTGGGTTTTTTCCAGCCTGGCCAAGTCTCCTCTCTGTGCAGAAGAAAGAAAGAAAAAAACTCCCTCAAATATGTTCCTAATATCAGCGTGTGCCATAAAGGTTTGGTATTTCACAACACAACTCCGGCAATTGAGTCCCGATGTGTGACTCCTTCGACACCCCCACACAACCTCATCCTTTGCGAAATCGCAGGAGCCGCGGTCTAAGACGGGCTGTGGCGATGGCTGGGGTTCTTCACCACAGTCGCTGTGTGTGTGTTTGGGGTGGGGGGGACACACGAGTCTACTCAAAGAGTTTGCTCTCAAGGGGTCGTAACTGACTCCAGTGCAGAGGCCTAGCACAAGACCTAGGCACAGACCAGACCTAGCACAGACCCCGCCCCTGGGCTGCACAGACCTAGCACAGGCCCCGCCCCCTGGGCTGCACAGACCCAGCACAGGCCCCGCCCCCTGGGCTGCACGGACCCAGCACAGGCCCCGCCCCCTGGGCTGCACAGAACTAGCACAGGCCCCGCCCCCTGGGCTGCAGGGACCTAGCACAGGCCCCGCCCTCTGGGCTGCATAGAACTAGCACAGGCCCCGCCCCCTGGGCTGCAGGGACCCAGCACAGGCCCCGCCCCCTGGGCTGCACAGAACTAGCACAGGCCCCGCCCCCTGGGCTGCAGGGACCTAGCACAGGCCCCGCCCTCTGGGCTGCATAGAACTAGCACAGGCCCCGCCCCCTGGGCGGCAGGGACCCAGCACAGGCCCCGCCCCCTGGGCTGCAGGGACCTAGCACGTGGCCTAGGCACCAGCCATCAGTGCCACTTAAGTCCCACTTTAGCCCTATGGGTGGATGTGGGACCTCAGTAGCGCCCAACTCCCACCATGGTTTGCCACTGGCGGGATTTCAATGGAGCTGGTGTCACTCCCGGCTCATGCAAATTTGAGCCCCGCTGAGTGGGTGGGGGGAAAGGAAGGGGGAAAAGCCCCCTTCTTATTGGCCGTCTGCCTCTCTGCCCGCCTCCTCCAGGGGCAGAGCAACCAATCAGAGCTCTATCTTCCTGTCCTGCCCCCTCCCCTCCTGTGAGCACGGTGTGGGCTCTTCTCCCTGTCCCTGGAGCTGGCCCCCCCGGGCTTGGGAGGGGTGAAGAACCGCAGGGAACGTGGAGGTGAGGTGCTGAAATGGGGGCTGGGGAGCTGCTGCGGCAGAACTGGTGGGGCAGAAGGGGGGTGAGATGGGGACTGGGTGGGGGTGGAGGAGCGGGGGGCAGAACTGTTGGAGGTGGAGGAGCTGGAGGGCAGAACTGGTGGGGGCTGGGTAGGGGTGAGGACAGAATTGGGGTGAGATGGGGCAGGGTGGGGGTGGAGGAGCGGGGAGCAGAACTGGTGGGGGCTGGGTGGGGGGGAAGGGGCTGGGGGCAGAACTGGTGGGGGCTGGGTGGGGCAGAATTGGGGTGAGGTGGGGGAGGGGAAGCTGGGGGGGCAGAACTGGTGGGAGCTGGATGGGTTGGGGCAGAATTGGGGTGAGGTGGGGGCTGGCCTGGTGGAAGGTGAGGACAGAACTGATGGGCGTCTGCGGGGCAGAACTGATTTGGAGACGAGGGGCACAGGGTTGATTTGATCGTTGGGGGACAGAATTTATTGCCGGGGGGTGAAAACTCCTGCAGCAGGGGCCAAAATTCTCTTACCCAATATGTCTGGGAGTATGTGCAGCATTAACACACTTTCTGTCTCAGTCTGGGCAGGGGCAGTTCATCAATTGTTGGGCAGACTGAAAACCCCCCACATAATCTCTTTGTAAATAGACACATGTTTTGGGGGGACAATTTCCTGATTTGTTGGCATCCGACTCATTTATTTTTTGATCTCTTGAGGCTGGCAGTACTCTGTGTGGGACTTAAAGGGGGCTCATGCCTTGTGCTGGGCTCTCTAAACAGGGGTGAATTTCAGATTTCTCTATTCCTAACTCAAACCTGTCCAGGTCCCATGTTCTGCCTTTGCTTATTGATGTTGGGTCAGATTGTGCCCCCACTGAGTATAGACATGAGATGCCACTGAACTGCTACGGTTTGGGAAGGTCGGGAGGCCAAATAGAGGGTATCCACAATCTGCAGTCACGCTCTGTGTCAGCATGAAGAGGGTGGAGATGAGGAGGGGGCGGATGGCTCCAGGAATATGTCAACCTGGTGGATCCATACCCAGCTGTATAGCCCAAAGGCTGCTGCAGTAGTAGCCCTGGTACCCCGCCTCTGTCTGGCTAAGTATTTATGAGGGTCCTCTCAGTGAGGTGTCTGAGTGCAGACATAACTTTCCTGCTTTGTCTGAAGGCTGTCGCATAGAAATGGGTCATATATCTCACTCTGTTGTGGTAGGATCCATGGTCATCACATCCTGTACCCCTCCCTACACCCGGTGGGAAGTAGTAGTAATAATAACAACCTCTAGCTGTTATCATCCAGAGATGTCCAAGTGCTTTACAAAGGAGGACAGGATCCTTATCTCCATTATACAGATGGGGAAACTGAGGTGCAGAGAGGGGGCGTGGCTCCCACATGGTCACCCAGAAGGCCAGTGGCAGAGCTGGGAATAGAACCCAAGTCTCCAAAGTCTCAGTCCAGTGCTTTGTCCACTATGTGTCAATATACCTAATGTACAGATGGGAAACTGAGGCATGGTGAAGTGAAAGTCCTGATCCCATGAGGTGCTGAGCAGTACCCACTGCCCTCAGTGAAGTCAATGGGACATGAGGGCATTCAGCACCATGAGGGATTGGGACCTAAATGCCCAGCCTCATATCATAGAGTCATAGCAGAGCCAGGAGTCCAATAACCCATGGTCACTTGCTGTAACCCTGAGATACCTTTTAAATGTACTAAACTGGGTCTCCTGGTTTCATCACTAGCCTTGTAGCTTCCAAAGGGAACCTGCCGTTTCAAATCCACAGCCAGATTCACCAGTTCACTCCCAGGATGAGCCCAATTTCACTGGCCAGTTCTGCAGGGTTGATTGCATTGCCAGAGCTGTGCAAAGCAGCTGGAACATACCTGTAAGTCTGGTCCCCTCTCATTACCTGATGACTTTAAATGATGCCACTAAAAACTGCCTAGTGCTGCATTTCATGCAGGTATTTGCATGGCCCAGACTGCAGGGCAACTAGATACCAATGTCTTAAAAACGTGTTAAAGTTAAACGGCTGCTGAATTATTGAATCGGCATAAAGCCCCAGGCAATGTGTTTTTAATTATCTGCTGGCTTTCAAGTAACATGTCCCATTAACATCCATGTGAAATACACATCCAAGGCCCTGTGCTCATTGAGAGGAGCCCACGATTTGCCAGGGGCCCGTAACTCCCTCAGGATGATAGCGATTCCCTTCCTATCCTTCCCAAGCTAAGCCTCATAAACTTTTATTCTCTCCCCCCCCCCCCCGTGCCTGTGGCTGCATTCAAAGACTCCTGTCTTGAACGCAGCACCAAGCTGGTTGGGGGCTTGGATACCACCCACATGGTTCTCAGACTATCCTCCTTAGATGGACCGTGGAGCAAGACCAACTGAATTCAAACCTGACCAACTGTTTCTACACGAAACAACCTCCCCGGATATTCTGAGGGCTTCAACCTCCGAGCTGGGATCAGCGTCTCAGCATGGCCTAATGGAGCCTGGGAAACCAAAACCTCATCTGCACTAGAGCTCCTCTCTCATTCTGAAGATGTCCCACCACTGCTGCTCCCCTGGCTTCAGTGGGGGTGGAACTGCACCTCTGGTTAGTCCTGTGGGTTCTCAAAAGGGTTGATCAGTGGGGGGCGGAGGAGGGAAGGGTGTGTGCGAAGGAAGAATGGCCTAGTCCGGTGTCTCACCAACAAGAACTCTGTTCCTGGCTCTTCCATTGACTTGCTGTGTGAACTGTGCAAGTCTCGTCTAGTCTCTTGTGGGCTGTAAGACTTTAGTCTAATTTTAGTCATTGGGTTAGTGTGCAGGTGTGGGTGGCCTGCGATACACAGGAGATCAGATGCGATGCTTGGATAGTCCCTTCTGGCCTTAAACTCTCTGACTGTAGCTCACTCAGTCTCTCTGTGTCTTGGTTCCCTTATCTGGCAGGGACAGGGAACTGTACGAATGCTTAGGGATAGAGCTGGTTGGGAAATTTTTCAGGGGAAAGGGTTGATTTCGACACATTTCCCATTCTGAAAAAATTTGGAAATAAAAAAAAAAGTTTAGAAATTGTCAGAGTCCCATTTTGGACGGTTTTGAAATGAAAAGATCCAATTTCAGTTCAAAACAACTTTTTTCTTTTAAAATTTAAGTTAATGTATAGTCAAAGGTTTTTTAAAATAAAAAATGTTGAAATTGAAATAAGCATTTTGAAATGATCAACTGAAACATTTCAATGGACCCAAACTGACTTTTTTCCAGATTTTCGGTTTGCCAAATTTTTGAGATTTTCCCTTCTCATCCTGATTTGGGACAGGAAAGTTTTTTTGAAATCTTGGCAAATTTTGCCGGACAGGAAATACATTCCCTGCCCAGCTCTTCTTCGCATCAGGGTTCCTGATTTAGAATGCTACCGTAATATAACCATTATTAATATTCCAGTAGGTGCTGTACAAACAGAACAAAAACAGTCCCTACTCCAAAGAGCTTACAATCCAAGTATAAATCACAAGATGTTCCCAAAAGGCAGCTGGCTTCTTAGAGAAGTAGAATCTCTTGGAACTTGCGTCTGGGGCCTGTGGCTTGTTTTGCTATTGTTATTTCTGTTCTCTCTCTGATTAAATCCAAATGCTTTCAGCTCACCAGGGAGGTGCATGTCAGGGCCGGGCTGCATCTAACTTTACCTTGCAGTCTGTATTGTGTGTGGCTAGCTCTTTCCTCCTTTGATTAATCCATCCTGTCTGGCAGCACCTTTGCTCAGGGATTTGGAGCTTTCTCAGTGGTTTTAGAGCAAATCCTCGTTCCTTTAGTAACAATACTGAGAATGAAATCCTGGTGAAAAATACAAGCTTCTCCCCTGGCCTGCTGCTGGCAGCGTAATTAATTCATTTGTAATTAATTAATATGGTGGAAATGCAGTTTGAAAAACAGGTCAGTTCCTGCCCCAAAGATTTAGCAAAGCTAACGTGCGACAAGAGACCATGTGGAACAAATGGACGCCCATGGCAAGGTAAAAGTGTACTGATCGTGGTTAGTAGACTAAGCAGTGGACTTAAACATGCCCATTGCCTTGTGTTCTGTAGGCATCAAGGCAGAAGGGATTCTGAGAGAAGACAACATACGGCCTTTGGACTCCCATACCTGTGGGAATCTGGGCCTTTATTGTTTTTTTTACAGGGAGCTCTTCCCAGGCAGAAATGCCCTTGCTGCTCAGGAATCAGTGTCTCAATCTATTGCAGCCCAGTGTGTTGCCATCAGAAGCACTATTATGATGTGTTTGTGTTCCAGTAGCGCTAGATGCCCATGCCAGAGTCAGTGGCCTGTTGGGCTAGGTGCTATATGCCGCCCCAGAGAGCCGACGGTCTAAGTACACAAGACAGACTCAAGACGGGAGCAGAATATCTACAGACAGGCACCCGAGACAGAGAGATGAAGGGCCAGATTTCCAAAGGTATTTAGGTGCCTAATGATGCAGGTAGGTGCCTAGGAGGATTTTCAAAATGCCTCTGCATGTTAGGTTCCTAACTCCCATTGGTTTCTTGGGATGGGCCTGGACTAGAACCCTGGACCTAGACACTAGATGCACACTCCATACAACCCCATGCCCCACCCCTTCCAAGCATGGAGGATTGGAATCTGGGTCTAAACCTGAATCCTCCAGGGCTTTCATTAATGGCTGTCTAGTGCAGCCCCACGGTAAGGTTGGGAAGTGTTTACCAACACCCTGTGGCAGAGAGGGAGGAGGAGAAATGCTCCAGCCTTTGCCTCCAGGAGTGAGGCACCCTGCTCTACACAAACGATAGGTGGGGGAAGAACAGACTGAAGGGGACTCGGGAGTTTACAGCAGGGCTGTAGAACCAGAGGTTGCCCCATGGGATTTTTTGGGAGGCAGTGTTATCTAATGGCTAGGGCTCTGTACTAGAAGAGCTATTCTTGACTCTGCCACTGATCTGCTGCGTGACCTTGGGGAAGTCACTTCCCCCGCTCTAGAGGGAGGATCATGACCCTGGAAAGTGCTCTGAGATCTACAGCTGAAAGAGCTACCTGTGCTGGCAGTGGAGATTTTCAAAAGTGACTTAGGTGCCTACATGCCATTGTTAGCATTCATGCTCCTCAGTCCCTTAGGTGCTTTGGCTAGCCTGCCCTTGTGTCTTGTCTGCGTAGCATCCTCCCTCTCTGCTCCTGGAAAGCCAGGCCTGCGCAGAGAGCGATGGTGAGACATTGGCTGGCTCAGGGGCAGGACCGAGAGCTCACCCCACGTCCACCTGCGTAAATACAGTATGTCGTTGCAGCGCTCGCCTCGTTGCCAGCCCAGGGATCACTGGCTCTCTCCTCTGTCTGCTGCTGGGGGGTAGGTGCAGGAGCCAGGGGCAGAGGGGCTGTGGTTTCACAAGAGAGGCCTTTGTTCTTTTGCTTGAGGCCCGCTCCAGACTCCCATTCCTTTTCCGGTCAGCCTGCTGGGTGTGAATTTACTGCTGGGTTTTGACAGCCTTGGGAGGCTGGAGGCCTCTGCTAATCCGCAGCACAGATCGTGCCAGTGCAACACCTCTCCTGTAACGGGGCTCTGCTGGCCCCTGGCCTGGGGAAGGAAGGATTGCTTTCCAGTGCCCATTCAGTCTTGGGCCTCGCTCTGTTGCAAGTGCTAATTGTTTTCTCATGCAGCTGTCATGGGGGCCTTGTCTATTGGAAACTTGACTGAGACCTGCCAAACTCATGCCACCTAGAATGGCAAACAGCCACCAGGATGCAACACCTTTGTCATTGACAGCATGGGCTGGGCCCATTAAACCCCTTCCAAGTCATCCATTCTCCCCCAGCTCACTAGCCAGAGACATTTTTATTGTATGTATCACCGTAATACTTAGAGGCCCCAAACAAGGCCCCATAGGTGTGCTACGGTGTAAGAGATAGACCCTGCCCCGAGAAGCTGAGTGTCGATAGACAAAGGAGAGATTATACGCCCCAGTTTATCCCCAGGGAACTGAAGCCCAGAGAGATGAAGTGACTTACCTGAGGTCACTCACTGTGTCGGTGGCGGGGCAGTGAACTCAGTTCTCCTGCCTCCCATCCCAATGCCTTAACCACACAAGACCATCTGCAGGGTCAATAGGCTTGTATGGGGCATTCGCTAGGGCAGAGATTTTCTAAAGTGGCCCCCGATTGTGGGTGTCCAGCTTGAGAGCTGTAGGGCCTGATTCCCAGAGGTGTCGCTTGATGCAATTAACTGGGGCTTCCTAGCGCAGCACATCGGCTGTGCGGCACACGTGGCCGGAGAAGTGCTGTTTACGAGCTGCGAGGTTTAGGGCCCCAGTGGAAGCCGGCTGGCTCCAGTCCTGTTTGGGAGTGGATGACTCAGCTGGGATTCCTGCACACGGGTCACTCGGCTGGGCCAGGCCGCTCTTTGGAGCATGGGGCCGCTGTTCGTCCCCGCCACGGAACCGCCAGCCTGGGGGGGGGTCTACAGTTCGCGCCTCTAGAGGTGGGTGCAGCTGCCTCCCGCTCAGACCCTGCTTCCTGGTTCGATGTGGCCGGGAGGGCGGGAGCAGAGAAATCTCAGTGTATCTGGAATAGGATCACTTGTTCCACAAGGAGGTACGATGGCTTTGCAGGCAAGTGAAAGGCAAACTCCAGCTGAGCTCCAGGCAGTGAGACAACACAGGTGGGCGTGGGCCACTGCAATGATGGGAGGCCTCCCAAACTAGACACCATCTCCCTGATCAGTCTCTGTCCTGAAGAATCACAGCTTCCCTCCAGACTTCAAAAGGCGAAGGCTTCGTTATCTCCAATCTGCGCCGCCTTCTGCCTCTTCTCAGGCCTCTCTAGATCATGACAGTGTTGGCTATCCCCATCCTATAGCTCATGGGCTATTGAGGAGTGTCTGAGCCGTATGCAACGCTGGGCACGGGTCTGTCATTGACCAGGGGGCACCTGGCTGCGTGGTCATTGAATCAGCATTCTGCATTCAGTCTGCACCTATGAGAGGATGATCCGAGGAATGGAAAACTTGTCTTATGAAAGGAGACTTAAGGAGCTTGGCTTGTTTAGCCTAACTAAAAGAAGGTTGAGGGGAGATATGATTGCTCTCTATAAATATATCAGAGGGATAAATATAGGAGAGGGAGAGGAATTATTTCAGCTCAGCACCAATGTGGACACAAGAACAAATGGGTATAAACTGGCCACCAGGAAGTTTAGACTTGAAATCAGACGAAGGTTTTTAACCATCAGAGGAGTGAAGTTTTGGAATAGCCTTCCAAGGGAAGCAGTGGGGGCAAAAGATCTATCTGGTTTTAAGATTCTACTCGATAAGTTTATGGAGGAGATGGTATGATGGGATAATGGGATTTTGGTAAGTAATTGATCTTTAAATATTCAGGGTAAATAGGCCAAATCCCCTGAGATGGGATATTAGATGGATGGGATCTGAGTTACTATAGAAAATTCTTTCCTGGGTATCTGGCTGGTGAATCTTGCCCATATGCTCAGGGTTTAGCTGATTGCCATATTTGGGGTCGGGAAGGAATTTTCCTCCAGGGCAGATTGGAGAGGCCCTGGAGGTTTTTTGCCTTCCTCTGTAGCATGGGGCATGGTTGACTTGAGGGAGGCTTCTCTGCTCCTTGAAGTCTTTGAACCACGATTTAAGGACTTCAATAGCTCAGACATGGGTGAGGTTTTTCATAGGAGTGGGTGGGTGAGATTCTGTGGCCTGCGCTGTGCAGGAGGTCGGACTAGATGATCAGAATGGTCCCTTCTGACCTTAGTATCTATGAGAGGAGCCGTGGGACTGGCAGTCCCGGTCTCAGCGCAAAGCCCAGAGGTAGCCAAGGTTAGAAGCTGTGACTTTAACAGGATGGGCCTCCCGATGCAGATCATACGTAGGCAGTGCGTCGGTGTGGGGTGGCTTGGGAGAGACAGTGTTGACTAGTCGTTGCAGCAAAGGACTGCAGCAAAGGTGTCTTTCCCCAGCTCTTGGGAGGAGGGCTTAGTAGTTACTGCAGCGGACTGGGAGCTAAGAGTCCTGGTTCTATTCCTGAGGCTGCTCTAACTTACACCAAGCACTGGGCAGGCAGCCTCGGACGATGGGGAGCATAAAGATGACTTAGAGCTACCTTTACCTTACCTACTCCATCCCCTCCCCAGGAACAGAGTAAGACAGCTGGGGGTAAAGGGTGCGGGTCTCTGTGTCCATGAGATGCTCTTTGGGATTTTTTTAACATGCCTGGGGCCTATTGCAAGCCAAGCCTGCTTGGGGATGATGCATCCCAACTGGTTAAGAACATAAGAATGGCCAAACTGGGTCAGACCAAAGATCCAGCTAGCCCAGTATCCTGTCTTCCAGTAGTGCCCAATGCCAGGTGCCCCAGAGAGAATGAACAGAACAGGGAATCATCCAGTGGTCCATCCCCTGTTGCCCATTCCCAGCTTCTGGCAAACAGAGTCTAGGGACACCATCCCTGCCCATCCTGGCTAATAGCCATCGATGCCCATGCGCCCATCACCTCCTCTTGCGTGGTCCCCTGGAAGTAGCACTCCCAGCCCAGGTGACTGATCGGCTGCTTGAAGGCGGAGTAAGGCATTCAGCTCTGGTTTCCCTGCATTAGCTTTACAAGTTGGCTGCCTTCCCCCCTCCTCGCCCCCCCTCCCCCAGCTGTTCTGGGGACAAGCTAATAGATATCTAATTCCACCCCTGGGGAAATTGTCAGCTACAGGATCTGGCTGGGGATTGGGGCAGGAGGGCACTGACCCAGCTGGCTGGGGCTCAGGAATGAGCCCCGAGGGCTTTGTTTTGTGTGACTCAAGAACCAGAGACCAGTGGGTAGCCCCCCCACTGGGCAGGTAACATCCCCAGGCTCATCAGCCCAACCACACGTCCAACAGGAAAGCAACATCAGCCCCCAGCAGTGGCTCCCTTTCCACCAGCATTGTGTGTGGCCTGTGCCAATAGCCAGCCAGGTCCCAGAAGGAGTCTCGGCTCGTTTGACCACTGTCGCCAGTTGCGTCATTGCAGGGGGGATTGAGAAATGGAGGGGGAGGGGGAAACAAGCCCCCGGCGGTGCAGCTTGTGCGATGGACGATGCCAAAGTCTGCCCCAGCACACGACACCGCCGGCCACCAAGGTACAACTCCTCCTGGGGGGCTGAAGGCGCCAGCCCGCTTCCCTTCTCTCTGTCTGGGGGGGAGGAGAGGGGCAAATAGCGGAGGCAGGGGCCGCTGGATACGCCGAGGCAAGGATGAAAGGCTTCTGGAGGAGGCATTGGGTCTGATTCTCATTTCGCTCACCCCGGTGTAAATCAGGAGTAGCCCCAGTGTTTGTACCGTGCCTGGTCTATGACCGTAATGACCTGTACATGCAACGGAAAAAAGTGGTGCCACAGAATCAGGGCCAGTCTGCCCAGTGGCAAGAGCACAGTCTTGGGGCCAGGACTCCTGGGTTTTGTTCCCAGCTCTGCACCTGACTCGCTTAGTGATCTTAAGCAAGTCTCTGCCGCAAGCTGTGCCTCAGTTTCCCCATCTGTAAAATGGAGAGGATAATTACTCCTGAGGGCATTCTGCACCAAAAAGTTAAAATTCTGTGCACAATATTTTAAAATTTGGCAAATTTTATTTGTCCAAATAAATGTGGAGACTCCAGCATGGCACTGGGGAGCACAGGCCACTGGCTGCACAGAGGTGGGAGGTCACTGTGCAGCTCCCCTCCCCTCCGCTCCCCCTCGGACATGGACTCAGTGATGAGGCTGCACCCAACCCTGACATAGCCCCGAACTGTCCCAGAAACACCTCAGGGCCCTGCCCCTCCCTGCCAGGCAGGCTCAGCAAGGCAAGATCCAAGTCTGGAGGGGCTTAGTGTGGGGAGATCCAGATTTGGGTTGAGAGGGTTCTGTGTGGGGCAGTCTGGGTGCAGGCGGCTCAATGGGGGATCCCGGTGTGTGTGGAGAATCTGGATGCACAGGGGCTTGTTGTGGGTGCAGGGACAATGGGACTCTGCAGTGGGGTCCAGGTGAAGGTGGTTGGGGCTCAGCAGGGGGGTCTGGGTGTGATGGGCTTAGTGGGGTGTGGACCCAGGTGCAACTGATTGGGGCTCGGTGGGGTGGGGATCTGGGTGTGGGTGGCTTGTTGGGGTGGTCCAGGTGCAGGGTGAGTGGGGCTCATAAGGGGGTTTCTGAGTGTGCTGGGGTGAGGCTTGGCAGGAGGGTCCGGATATGAGGGGATCTGGTTGCACGGGGTTTGGACAGATCGGGGAGCGGCTCCCTGTACAGGGATCCTTCCCCCTGCAGCTGAGGAACGATGGGTGCAGGAAGTGTGTGTGGGGGTGCAAGTTTGCAGAGCTTCCTGCAGCTGGGGGAGAAATCTGGGGGTGGGTCTGACCTGGGCCTGGTTGCCTTGCATGGGAAGAGGAAGTCCTGTCCTCCCTAGCCCAGCCTGGACTAGCAGCTGAGCCTGGCACAAGGTAGGAGCCACCAGCCGGGTCTTCCCCAGTTCCACCTCCTGCCCCACAGTGATTTACCTCTCTACCAGTTGCCCTGGTCACTCAAAACATACTGCTGGGGAGGGTCGCATGACCGTTCTTGTGGCTTCCCTTTGCTTCCTCATCAGAAAGTCATTGTTCTACGGGGAAGCAAATAAATCTGCCGGGGACATAAATTCTGCGCATGCACAGTGGCACAGAACTCCCCCAGGAGTAAATAATCCTTCTGGGAGGCCTAATTTTGTTAGTATCCACAAGGTGCCCATAGAAATGCCCGTAAATAATACGTGGAGTACGATACCTTGCACGGCAGGGGGACTAAGTCTAGGCCTAATGGGACACCAGCCACACCTGCGAGCCACAACCACCCTCCCCAAGGAATGCAGGCCTTTCAGTCCTTGCAGAAAGGCTGTATCCCCTCAGTGCTCTTTATTTCCAAGCATTTTACAGCCATGAGCCCAATAACTTGCACACCCCCACCCTGGAAGAGGTAGGAAATAGTGATCATTTTGTCCACCACTGGGATGCACCCACCTCTGGGGTGGAAGGTGGCAGCTGTTTAACAGTCTTGTCTGAAGACTACCCAACAGTTTAAGTCAAGAAGTGAAGGAGAAAGCAACAGAAACTGCAGAGAGAAGTTGAGAGGGGTGGAACAGAAGGCAAGAATTTGACACACCAAGTTATCCTCCCTGGGCCAAGTATCCTCTCATGTTTGGGTCCTCTGAGGGATAAATAGCTACAGATGTATAGTCTCCAGCTGTTGCTAGTTCTGGGGGAGGCAGTGTGATCTAGTGGTTGCAGCAGGATTTGGTGGGGGCGGGGGCAGGATTGCTGGCTCTATACCTAGCTGTGGAAGGGGGTATGGGCTAGCGGTTAACCTGACACCCTGACTTTTGCCAGAGGTTATTTAATGGTTACAAAGGGACGGGGCGTCAGTCGCCTCTGAAATAGTGTCTCTAGCAGCATAGCGCCCCCTAGCAGCAGCCAGACAAATGTTTCGTTGTCGCATTCACAGGTTATGCCTGTGGTAGTCATTGATGCAGTGAGGCTGTCTCTATCCCGGCCCCTTTCTTTGCAGGGTAGATGTGCGCTGGGGCTCTTTCCGCTGAGTTCTGTGGGTTTTGGATCAGGCTGTAAGTAATGCAGCCAAATTCGGCCCCTGCTGGCAGACCAGAGAGCAGCAGGTCCCTTATTGCGCTACGGGCATACCAATGGGCTCTTACTCTGTCTCCGGAGGTGAGACCTGCCCCCTTGATCCACTGACCCCCTGCCCGGCTCAGGTGCACCCAACCCCCTAACACGGAGTGCAGTTGGAGAGCCACTGCTCCTGAGGATCTGCTCCAAGGCTGGCCCCAGCTACAGGCCCAGCCTGGGTGTCCCAGCTATCCTGGTGCAATGAATCCCTTCCCCTCAATTTCTACCAGTGCAGGGGGCTCACCCCAGGCATGCCAGGGCTGCAAGGACCAAGCATGTGGCTGCTCTTGCACACAGGGCTGGGGAGAGGCTCCTTGTATGTAGCTCCACCCCGCTGCCTTCTTAGGCTGGAAATCTCCAAAGGCAGCAGAGGCAAACAAACAGGGCCCGAGCTCAGGGATCCACTGACCCCTTTTTTGAGGTGCGAGCAGCGATGGCCATTCCAGCTTCTGCCAGCGAAGCGTTTCTGTCCCTGCAGGGTGATGGCTGGAGGGATACTAGACCACAGGGCAGGTGTCAGTGGAGGTAACGGGATGGATCAGCCTCTGCCAGGTTTTCAGGTGCCATCTGAGCGAAGGTCTGTAAGTGGAACGCTCCAGCGTTGTGGGCCCAGAGGCTGTGATACTGATCAGCGTGAGAGTGGGGCCCACGCTGCCTTGGGGTGGCTGTCTGGGACAGCACAGTGAAAAGGATTTAGGTGTAACTCAGGCCAGCAGTGGGGGTCTGTGTCACTGCTAGTGGCTGGGCTACATAGAGGTTGTGAAGTGGACACAGAGGTGGCTTTTCTAGCTCAGTCCATAAAGGGCTGTGTGCTTAGATCCAAAGGTTGCAGGTTCAATCCTAGGTGCAGCTGACCCACCTGGGCTGTTATATTACATCAAGCAGCATACGTGGATTAGGTGATGATCCTCCAGGCAGTCTGGGAAAGGCATGTATCCTTCTGTACACCCATTTCGTGAGGCTGCGTAGGACAGGAAACTGTGGGCCCAGAGAGCTAGGCTCATCCTAAAATATCTCAGGCAACATTATGGGCATCACCTGTCTACCCCTTTCACCTGAGCATCTCCAAGCACTTCACAGATACTAACTCATGAGGTGCCCAACAGCCCTGTGAGGTAGGTACCTTTCTCCCCATGGTACAGATGGGGAAACTGAGGCACAGTGTGAGGAAGGGACTTATCCCAAGAGCGGTCAGTGGGCAAGTGGGAATAAAACACAGAAGCCCTGACTGCTAGTTGCCACTAGACCACATGCCCCTCACAGAGCTGGGAATAGAACACAGGAGTCCTGATGCACATTCCTTCCATCCTAAACACCAGACCCCATAGACTTTATAGTGAAATGCATGTTAACTGCCCAATAGAGAAAGATCCCTCCCTCTTTTTCATAGTCCCAACTGCCCCCTCTTCAGAATGTCTGTCACACAAGGAGCCCCCACAGCTCTCGTCTCCAGTATTAAAAGCGCTTCAGCACATCCTGGACCCAGGAGATATACTTGGAAATCCGAGTGTAGATGTCTGGGTACCTGCGATTCCCACACCTCTGCCCGGAGAAGGAGACTATGCCATGTACTCTGGCCCCACAGACGAGGGGGCCCCCGGAATCACCCTACAATGCAAGAGGAAACCTGTTAGTAAAGGGCAAGACTAGCTAAGTCTGGAGGAAAAGGAAAGTATCGGGAAATCAAAACTAAGCCTGGAGTTGGCCCTGTATCACCCTAGGCAGACGAGAAGGGTCAGGAGTGGACTGCAGTGAATATAAAGGGGATTTTTTATTGAAGGAGGCTGCTGGACGCAGACAGACCCTGGGGTTTTCCCTGGCTTCCTATTCCCCTGACTCCTGGCCTGGCCTCGAAAAACACAGTGCTGTTGCGTGCACTCCAGATAGCAAGCCATCAGTGTGGGGAAAGTTTCTGTGGCAGTAGCCTTACCAGGCATGGATGGGTGTTGTGCTGGATGTGAAAGGCCACACTGCTGGGGTCCTACAGGGCACTACCCCACACCACTGAAGTCTAAAAACCACTTGGGTGACTGGGCCCTGGAAGGAAACTTGAAGTTCTGGCTGGAACTGACCGAACCAGGTGGAGAACTTCAGTGTTGGAATTGGAGTGGGCATGGATCTGGTCCTGCAGGTGTCATGGCTGACACGGACAAGGCACTACGGTGGGGAAGATCACAGCACCAGCTATGGATTGGTGCCGGAAGCAGCTTCAGGCTTCCCTCCAAAGCTGGGTCTGGCAGCGTGGGCTCCGCAGGGGCGCCTGGAGGAGGAGAAAGCACTTACCGAGCAGACCCCCTGGAGGGTGCTGTTGAGGCTGGCCGCACACAGCATGTCCTTGTTGACGTGACCCACCCACAGCGCGTTGCAGATCTTCCTGTCCACGATGGTCGTCTTGGTCTCCCTGAGCTCGGTGGGGATGGTGCCAAAATTGGAGGTGTCGCCCCAGCCCAGCACTCTGCAGATGACCCCAGGAGGGAGGTCGGTGTTGGGTCGGGGGAGCCTGATCCGCTTCACAAACTGGGTAAAGATGGCCGACTTGTTCAGCTGGGGAGACGAGAGCAAACGTGACCCATGTTAATACTCAGGGGGCATCTGTCTCGTGCTCGTGGCTGAATCATGTAAAGAGGTTCATGAGCCTGTAGCTGCCCCACCTAGCCAGGAGCTGGCAGGACAGGCACGGCCCCGGGTTGAATCACTGCTGGGGAGCTGTGATACAAATACAGTCCCATTTCTTGGTTTATCCACACACACACACCCACACACACACACCCACCCAGCTCTGGTTTTGCCTCTTCGAATGCACAGGAGCCTGTCTCAGCATCACACGCTGTTGAAAGCAGCAACCCAGCGGCTCCCATTTACTAAAGTTGCTGACTCGCAAAGTCTCGCAAAGAGAACCTGTCGAATGGGATCGCTGTGGGGTTCGGGTCAAGCCAGCGATGGCGCAGCCATTCATCCTTCAGAGCCTCTGCTCCCTGCCTTCCTCCACACTCCAGGAGCCAAATCCAGCCTGGCTGGAAAGCGGGTGCAACCCCACTAAAGCCCCCAGACTTGCAGAGGGCTGAATTTATTGATTTTTTTCAGAGCTGTACTGTCACCTAGTGGCTGCTTTAGTTATTCCTTTCCGGAGACGTCCACATTCCAGTGCAAAGGTGGCAGTGACTGATTTTTCCATTTCACCCAGGGCTATGTTTCCTGTCCTGTTTCAGAGTAGCAGCCGTGTTAGTCTGTATTCGCAAAAAGAAAAGGAGGACTTGTGGCATCTTTGAGACTAACAAATTTATTAGAGCATAAGCTTTCGTGAGCTACAGCTCACTTCATCGGATGCATTTGGTGGAAAATACAGTGAGGAGATTTATATACACACACAGAGAACACCACACAACAGAACCACTAACCCAGGAACCTATCCTTGCAACAAAGCCCATTGCCAACTCTGTCCACATATCTATTCAGGGGACACCATCATAAGGCCTAATCACATCAGCCACACTATCAGAGGCTCGTTCACCTGCGCATCTACCAATGTGATATATGCCATCATGTGCCAGCAATGCCCCTCTGCCATGTACATTGGTCAAACTGGACAGTCTCTACGTAAAAGAATAAATGGACACAAATCGGACGTCAAGAATTATAACATTCAAAAACCAGTCGGAGAACACTTCAATCTCTCCAGTCACTCGATTACAGACCTGAGGGTGGCTATCCTTCAACAAAAAACTTCAAAAACAGACTCCAACGAGAGACTGCTGAATTGAAATTAATTTGCAAACTGGATACAATTAACTCTAGGCTTGAATAGAGACTGGGAATGGATGAATCATTACACAAAGTAAAACTATTTCCCCATGTTATTTCTCCCCCCACCCCACCCCACCCCCCACTGTTCCTCAGATGTTCTTAAAAAGAAAAGGAGTACTTGTGGCACCTTAGAGACTAACAAATTTATTTGAGCATAAGCTTTCGTGAGTTACAGCTCACTTCATCACGTAGCTCACGAAAGCTTATGCTCTAATAAATTTGTTAGTCTCTAAGGTGCCACAAGTACTCCTTTTCTTTTTGCGAATACAGACTAACACGGCTGCTACTCTGAAACCTGTCAGATGTTCTTGTTAACTGCTGGAAATAGCCTACCTTGCTTGTCACCATGAAAGATTTTCCTCCTTTCCCCGCCCTGCTGCTGGTGATGGCTCATCTTAAGTGATCACTCTCCTTACAGTGTGTATGATAAAACCCATTGTTTCATGTTCTCTGTGTGTGTATATAAATCTCCTCTCTGTATTTTCCACCGAATGCATCCGATGAAGTGAGCTGTAGCTCACGAAAGCTTATGCTCAAATAAATTTGTTAGTCTCTAAGGTGCCACAAGCACTTCTTTTCTTTTTGTTTCCTGTTCTGACCCACATCCCAAGTCCTGTGCCACCTTCAGACAGGAGGTGCTGCTTCTGTCCTGCTGCCGCTGAACTATGTCGGGCTGTCCCACTGCTGCCATCAGCAATGTCCCTTGCTGCGTCCAGGGATACCAGGCCCTGGCCGGGGACAGCCGGGATTGCAACATGACAGTGAAACCTACTTCATTTTTCTCCCTGTATTTCACCTCCTCCCCCACAATCTCACCTAAGGCCAATGCAAACCACTCGCGTTCCTTTGAACCCACCAGCTTTGAGCGGCTCTGATCTGCGCCCCATAGAAATACCTGCTTCCCAGCTCTGTGGGCTGCACTCTTAATGTGAATGTGACATTAACAGATTAGTCATTTAGCCCTCTGGTTGGCGTTTGCTGCAGTGGGTCCAATTCAGCCTGTTGTGACCTCTGCTGGCTTTAGTATGGTCATCAGACCCAGGGGAAACTTGAGCCTGATTTTCCAATGGGGGTGGAGGATGGAAGGGTAAGGAGCAGAAGATGGGAGTTTCATTTCCCCCCCAAAAGAAAATTTTCTCTAAACTCTGTGAATTATGGAGCAGCTGAAGGTTTTCATCAAGGTTGTGAGCTTCTCTGTTTCCCCCCCAGGGATCTAAGGAAAATCCTGTTGAGACCAGGCAACTCACTTCCAGCATGCGGATGTCATTGTGGACCGTCCGGGTGTTGAAGTGCGGGTGCATGATGGATTTCCGGATGCTGAAGATCTGCTGAGAGGCCTCCTGGTGTTTCAGGGAGTGAGCCCCCAGCACGACGCGCAAGGTGGGGGAGTGTCTGAAATGCACAGTGAGAGGGACTGAAATCAGCCCGGGGCTGGCCTGCCTGACACAGGACTGCAGCCAGGAGCAGGCCAGAGAAAATAAGGGGATGGGAGCACAAAATGGGGGGCAGGCCCACCTGAAAGGGGCAGGGACTGAGCTGCCCCTGCTGGGATTTGAACCTGTGTCCCCAGCAAGGGTAGAGATTTCAACTAGGTGCTTAGGCTTTGTTGGGCTGGGCTAAGGGCTCCTGGGAAGGTCCCTGAGCTGAGCAGTGGGGCAGGATCTCCTCCACCCCTTGCAGTGAATGTCAGGGGAGCAGGATTTATTTCACATCCTAGGGGAATGCAGCCATCAGGGCCAAATGGGGTCCCCCAAAACGCTGTAACTTACTTGGGAATCACACAGTGAGCCGCCGTCATCACCCACTTGTGCCAGACCAGGAATCCCCCGCAGACGTGCTGGCCATCCAGCTGGATGGAAGCAATGTAGGGCCGGGAATGGGGCTTGACTTCATTCCCCCCGATAATCCAGCTCCCCAGGGCACCTGTCCCAAACCAAACAGCTGTTGGGGGGGAGGGAGGAAGAATCCACCATCAAAAATGGATGATCTTGGGGGGTGGGGAGAGAAGCAAGGATTCCCAAAGGAGCAGAGAACAATGGGGCTCTGGGAATGGCTGTGTCCGAGCATTGGGGAGATGCACCAGGGGCTGGATTATGCAACCCTGACTCAGACGAGTCGCCCCAGGGGTCAAATCCAACTGGACGCAGCTTCATTCGCTTCCACAGGGGCTGTGCCCACGGGCGGGGAGGTGACATCTCTCCCCCAGCCTGAGGCACAGGCCCTAAGCACACACAAAGTCATGGGGAAGACACTGGGATTAAAGCTCAGCCCTGCCTGGCTCCCAGATGGAGGGCAGTAGATCAGACATCTCTCGAGGTACTTGCGCTCAGGAGCATGGGGGGGAATCCTGGCCCCACTGAAGTCAATGGCCATTGTCAGAACGCTGCTTGACATTTGAAGCATTTCTCTTCACACCTCTCTGGGTGGCAGGGCTATCATCCCTCCCTTTACACAGGGGAAACTGAGGCATAGAACTGAAGCAACTTGCCCAAGGTCACCCAGCACATCTGGGACAGTGCTGGGAATTGAACCCAGCTCTGCCAAGCCCCAGCTTGGCCATACTTACTAACCACTAGGCCATACTTCCTCTTTCTGTATATAGCCACCCACTCCAGCTGTCTCAAGACAGCTATGTCCCGCTGATTCTCAGCATCTACTTGCTCAGCCCAGGAGCGTCTGTGCTCAGACACCCTCGCTGCATGGGTCCTCCCCACCGAGCCCCTACTCCCCTGGAGGGGCATCATAGTCTGTTTTCCTTTACCTGCCGGGATGAGCACAAGGAGCAGCAGGCTGGTGCTCCCCATGATGGCTCTCTTTGCTCCTTCACGCTGGGGGAGGATGGTGAGTGCTGATGCCTGAGGCTCTAGGGGTTAAGTAAGCCCAGAGGGCGTGGGAGGGTCTTGCGATGCCACTATCCCACATAGCTAGGTTGCTGCTAGGCTCTTGGCCTGCCCTGCTGGACTTGGTTCCTCTTGTTTGTGGGCTTGTGCAATCCCTTCTCCCCAGCCCCTGCGGTAACACCTAAATGGAGAAACCTCAGGGTTCATGCAACTTCAGGGGGGCGATTTAGACACACAAAGAGGGCATGGGCTCTGTGCCTTTGCAGGGAGTGGCTGTGTTATCAGGCAGCGCAGAGGCCCCAGCCAAGGGGTCCCGCAGATGTGTTATTTAGGAGCTAGCTGATCACAGGGATCGCGTCTGCACTTCGAATGGCGGAAAAGTCAAGGTCCTGTTGCACCGGGACCTACCCACATGCACAACAAGGACCAGTCCCCACCCCAAAGTGCTTGCAATCGAAACAGACGGGACAGACATAGGATTCTTATCCACATTTTATACATGGGGACTGAGACCCAGAGTGGGACTGTCCCAAGGAGAGCCGGGAGCTGCCAGGAATTGAACCCTGAGCCCAGGCCGGGAGGGCCTCTTTAGGCCCATTTTCTAGAGGACAGCCCCTGAGACAGAGAGAGAGGCCGGGTTGAGTTTCAAGACAACCCTGGTTGTGTGTCAAGTGAGCCTGGCCCAGTGTATGGGGTTGGGTGGAAAACAACTTCTCTAAGCACTCAGAGGGAGGGACTGTCTCTTCCTGCATATCTGTACAGCGCCTAGCACAACAAGGCCCTGAGCTCTCTGGCTGCTGCTGTAATACAAATAAATAATGATTAAAAAGTATGTGACTTTGGGAGGCTGCATTGCCTAGTGGTTAGGGTCCTAGTCTGGGGCACAAGATGCCTGAGTTCTTGTCTGACCTCTGCTATTTACCTGCTGTGTGAGCTTTGCCAAGTCATTTCCTTTCTCTATGCCTCAGTTTCCCTATCTGTAAAATTAAGATCATAGGCCTGGTGCCTCAAAGATATTTAGGCACCTAACTCCCATTGGGAGTTAGGTGCCTAAATACTTCTCAGGATCTAGGCCCTGGCACTTATGCCCCTCTGAGATTCTGGAACAGGTAGAATAGACCTCTTAAGACTTTCCATAGCACTGCAGTACCACAGCTCAACAATACTGTGCGTTCCCCCCCCCACCCCAACCCAGGTGAGACTTGGTGTGTTTGGCTGAGTTTTACTTTAAAAAAAAAATTCCAAACAAAATGTAGGGGCTGGGATAAAAATGGGGAATAAGACCACAGGGAGACAAGATTGCCATGGACCCCAGCCAGTCACACCCATGGACCTTCCAAGAGATCTAGTCAGTGGGTGACTTCTGCACGTGTCAGCTGGAAGCGGACAGTCATCCTGCCAGCTTCACCTCCACGGCACCAAAGCTTCTGCAGTCAGAAATTGGCTGCAAGCGTGATGCAGGACAGAATCTGGCTCGCTCTGCTAGAGCTGCACACACGCTGCAAGCTAAGGGGAGGAGCCCTATATTTGCACACATGAAAAAGTGTGCATCTGGGAATCGGGGACCTCAGAGAGCAGGTGGGAGGTGTACAAAGAGGCCGGTTTTACACAGATGCTCTCCTGGCTCTTACAGTGGAAGAATTTTATATGTTTGGCCCACAGGACAAACCTGAGATCCAAATTTCAAATCCTCCCCAAGAAGTTCAGACCCAGAATTTTATTTCCATGAGAGAGAGCAGGGGCTGGTGTGAATTTAGATTCCCTGTTCAAATGCACCTGCAGATCTGACAGCTTGGTTCAACTCATTAGAGAGATAAGGGCCAGCTGTGAAATTTGGCTCCCGATTCCAACCCCATCCATTGATGTAAGAGTTTGGTCCAGCCCATTCTAGTGATAAGAGTCAGCTGTGAAATTTGGATCCTGATTCTAAACTCACATGCAGATCCAGGTGTTTGGGTCAGCCCACTATAGAGACAGGAAAAGTGTGCAAAGGATTTTCCTGCCAGTGTTTAGGAAGGGGTTTGTTATTTGGAGCGCTGATCCTATCTCTGCTAATTGGATTCAAATTCATCAAGTGTTCTTAGGTCTGTAAAAGTGGAGTAATTCAGGCTCCTGCTCTGGACTTAAGGCTTGAATCTTTCACCATATGGATTTCCCAACCCTAGTAGTGGTTTTACATTCACCATCTTTGCTTCCTGAGTCAGTTTTTTAAAGGAAACCGTTGTGTTGAGGGGGGAAAAAAAAGCGGAGACTTTCCTGGCACCCAAAATTTCTCTCTTCTCCCACGGCCGCCACTTCTCCTGGGTTCACACAGTATCCAGCCAGCAAGGTCATAAACTAGATTCAAGCGCTCCGTAGAGCATCTTGGCTCAGCTTCCCGCTGGCAGAGACACCACTGTTTAGTACGCGCTCAGCCAAAGCTGTTTAGATACTATAAACGCACCCACAGCCAAGTCGAATTGCAGTTTGCTGGGCCACCTTGGTGCCGGTGGAGACAGAACTCAGGTCTGCCGGTTTTTGCAGGCCGCTCAGCAGTTCTGATTCCCTCCAGTAGAGACCAGGGGTGCCACATACAAACGCACCCTCCATTCCTCAAACCTTAAATGGTTTCAGTTCCCAAGGAGCCACCGGCACCTGCTAAGAGCTGTCCTCTGGGGGAGGAAACTAAAGCGCCCTCAAGCAGCCCTGGGGAGACGGGTGGCTACTGGGGGACGGGAGAGCTCTCACAGTGGTGGAGGGGCGGGGGGGACGGACCTTAGCATTGCAAGCTAAGGTGGGGCTGTGATGTGTAGCTGGGCACGATTGTAGGTGCAGTCTTCAATGCGGGAGAGAGCGGACATCCAGTAGCCTTATAATGCTTATGTCACAGGAGCAGCTGGATGCCCCTACTGAGGTTAGGGCCCCACTGTGCTTGGTGCTCTGTATAACCCTAGCGAGTACAGTCCCTGTCCCAGAGGGCTTGCAGTCTAAATTGACAGGAGTGGGAGAGGAAATAAAGGCCTTGCCTTGCCCCAGGGCACTTGGCAGGCGAAGGGTAGAGGGGTAAACACCCTGTCAGCACAGGGGAGGGTCCAGCAGAAAAACTTGGAAGAGTCTGTCTACTGCCAGGCTGCCAGCTGAGCCCCAGTGCTGGCTAGTAATCACCTGAGAGCCATCGGCACCTGACTTACCCTTGGCCATTGTCTCTTCATGGCCATCGTCCCTCCAGGAGGAAGAGAAGCAGCCAAAGCAGGGACTGCTACCTTTGGGAGGTCAAATGGGGCCCAGCTGGGATCACCCAGAGCATTAGCGACCCACCCCTGTTGTAGGGGCACTAGGATCTCCAGGTGGTGCCTCCCTTCTCCACCATGTAGCTTTGGGGGGAGGAAAACGGAGAGGATGGAGCCAGGGACTCCAGACAGCTGGAGCAGAAGCAGACCTAGCAGGGGCCCATCGACCGTTTGGAGAACTTGCTGCAGTTTTGATCAGACTTCATGTGCTCTCTGCTGATTACTACTAAAATGCCAATGTTTTCCGGGTGAAACTTGCCTTATTTCAGCACCTCTTTGGGCGCGCCAGTTTGGGGCCCCAACTCTCTGTTTGTGGCTGAACTTGCCTCTCTCGGGGCAGTCCCACCGGTAGAAGGCCCTGGTGGATGCAGCGTTACCTGTTGTGGCAAAAGCAACCCTCCAGGAGCAGTGGCACAATGCTCCATCCCTCTGACAATGACTGCTCGGGTCCCAGGGAGCAGAAGTTAAAATTGCCTGCGTGTTTTTGAAAGGCCTTTCTCTCTGCTAGCCCATGGGTTGGCGTAAAGCTACAGCTGCCTGGCCCAGGAAAGAAATTGTGGCCCTCCTTAGCCTTTGGGGGGAAGGGGCAGTGCAAACAGCGGTGTAATAAACACAGGACGAAAGACATAAAGTCAGACGCTGCAGAGGGCATGCAGCAGCCGGTGCACGACCGGAATGAGCAGCAATGCCTGGTGCAAGGGAAGGAACTTGGGCAGTCCTCCCAGAAAGCAAGGGAGGGCCCCCAAAACCCCTGAGACCTTACCCTCCAGCCTTGCTGCTCCTGTGTGGAGCTTGCGGTTGCACTTTCTGGGGACCCCCCCTACGTCCACGCGAGTGACAGCAGCTGCCTCATGAGGCCCAGAGGAATGGATCCCGGCAGCTGCCAGCGACAAAACTCGCTGAGGAGGAGTGCGTGGAGGATGCAGACCCTCTTTGAGAGCCAGCCAGCCCCAGCCCAGAGGAGGAACCCACTGAGGAAGGACAAGGGAGCTCAGGGAGCTATTTTCTTTCCTGGCTTTTTAAAATAAAAAACAGCAAAAATGTTCTTTATGGGCCCCGAACATTAATCTCCCCTCTTATCCCTCTTGCCCTCCTCCAAATGGTGGCCAAAAGTGGAAACAAGGAATAGCCTTTCGAACTGGCCAGTTTATTTGAATGAGATGCACTGGCAGGCAGGCCAAAAAAAAATCCAACCCAAGAGAGAGCCAGGGTTGTAAGAAAGCCGGAAGCCATTCTGAAGTGCCCCTCGCCCAGCTTGTCCTAGAATTTAAGGCCAGAAGGGAGCACCAGATCATCTAGCAGAATCTCCTGGGTATCACAGGCCACCAGCATCCACCCAGCACCTGCCCACACACTAAACCCAACAACAGGAGTTAGACCAAAGTATTATGGCCCACCAGAGACTAGACTATTCCGTGCCCCAGGAAGAGTGACAGGCACCAATGCCCAAGGTCCCTGCGATAGCAGGGAATTGGTTAAGGGAGATGTACCCAGGTAATCCCAGCAAGTGACCTTCCACTCCGCTCCACGGAGGAAGGTGGAAAAAAAACCCCAGATCGCTGCTAATCTGGCCTGGGTGAAAATTCTTTCCCGACCCCACATATGGTGATCAGTTAGATCCTGAGCATGTGAGCAAGACCCAGCCAGCATTGCACAGGGGAGAGAGAATGCTTGGTTCCACCTCAGAGCTCTGGCCCTCCCTATCTAGTGTCCCACCTCCAGCCGTGTCCATCCCTGATGCTTCAGAGGAAGGAGACCAACCCCCACCCCTATACACTGGGGCAGGGGAATTCCCTTCCTGACCCCCTGCAAGTGGCCAACCAAAGCCCTGAAGCATGAGCCTTAGGAACCCAAGTCATAAACCAGAAGGGACCCCCCAGGGCTGCTGAGCCCTACCCTCCACCATCTCAAGCAAATCCATTATACAATCACACTCACCAATGTATCCAGCTCTCTCTCAGAGCTGATTAAGTTGTTTGCCCACACAACTCCCACTGGGAAGTTGTTCCAGAACCTCCCTTCTCCGATGGTTGGAAAACCTGAATTTGTTCGTGGCCCATTTATACCCATTTGTTCTTGTGCCACCATTGTCCTGTGGCTGCAATAGCTCTTCACTGGCCCTGGTATTTACCTCCCTGATGTATTTATAGAGTGATCACATCCCCTTTCAGCCTTCAATTTGCTGTGCTAAACATGCCAAACTCTTTCAGGCTCCTCTCGTAAGATAGGACCCGTTTCCCCCCTCCCCCTGCGTCCCTGATCATGCTAGTAGCTTGTCTCCACATCTGTTTCAGTTTGAATTCATCTTTCTTGAACATGGATGACGAGAACTGTGCACAGTATTTCAAACAAGGTCTTATCTGGGCCTTGTACAATGGCATTAATACTTCTCCATCTCTACTGGAAATGCCTTGCCTGATACATCCTAGGATCGCATCTACCTTTTTCACAGCCACATCTCATTTGCTAGCTCATGGTTGTCCTGTGATCAATTCACCCACCCAGGTCTCTCTCCTCTTCTGTTGCTTCCAACCGATGAGCCCCAGTTTGTAGCAGAAATTCTTCTTATTAGACCATAAATCTATTAGACCTTGCACTTGGTATTGCTGAATTTCATACCATTGCCTCTCCAGTCTTCAGGGTCATCCAGATCTTCCTGTATAATATTCCGATCCTCCCCTGTATTGACAATGCCTCCCAGCTTTGTATTGGCAATACATTTCAGTAGCACACATCTACTTTTTATGCCGATGTAAATAAAAATATTGAATAGAATTGGTCCCAAGACCGATCCTGGAGGAACTCCTCTAGTCTGACAATTCATCTTTCAGAGCAACTTGTTACCTTCTCCTCTTTAGCCAGTTTCTTATGAAGTTTACAGTTCTGATATTAATCCCCCTCTTCTCCACTTTGACTAAAAATTTCCCAATTGGTTTCAAGTCAAATGCTTTACTAAAGGCCAAGTATATTAGATCTACTGCCTTTCCCTTATCTAAAAAATCAGCTTTTTTCCCAAAGAAGGGAATCAGGTCAGACTAACAGGTTTGTAATTGCCTTAATTATTTTTTTCCCCCTTTCTTAAATATAGGTCTGATATTAGCAATTCTCCAGTCATGTGGTACTACCTCCAAATAGGTAGATTTATTAAGAATCCTTACTACTGGACAAGCAATCTCGTGTGCCAGTTCTGTCAGTATTCTGGGAAGGAAATGATCTGCCCTGCCCTGATTGGAGTTAATTAAGTGCTTTAAGTTTTTCTTTCACCTCAGGAGGTCATTTCAATTTTTGTACACTCATTTCCATAACCTGTTCTGCCTTCATTCCTGTGTTCCATGTTATCATCCTTTTTGAAAACCAAGGCAAAGTATTCATTTTAGTGTTGAGGCCATACCTAGATTATCTTTAATCTCCTTCCTATCCACACTGTGTAGGGCCCAACCTCAGCCTTCCTTATTCTCTTTATATTTCTATAACTAAAAAAACCTCTTCTTATTTATATTCATTTCATTGGCAAGCACTAATTCAGCTTGGCTTCTAGCAATTCACACTTCATCCCTACATTTTCTAACTCCAAAATGTCACTTTCTTTGCTGATCAATCCTTTCTTCCACTCCCTACAGGCTCTCTGCTTACTCCTAATAACCTTTTTATCTTCATCCAGCTGGGTCTGGAGAATTTCCCTACGATTTTTGCCCCTTGTGTGGGATGCAAATTTCAGATCCTTTTTATATAGTTGAAGAAATTCCAAAGCCTGCTCTACATTTCAGCCCTTGAGGTCTTCAGTAGCAGAGCAGGGAATAAACCCTCCGTTTCTTGAGTCCCAGCCCAGTGTTCTGTCCACTAGGCTACACTGCTTCCCTTACTCATTGCAAGTGGCTTTATGTTCTAAGCACTTTTTTTCAGTTGCCCATGGTTCACATCCCAACAGGGTCGACTCCTCCCTCCTGTGGAATGGTTTTTTGGATGATTATTGGTATAATAGCTGCGCCTAGAGACCCAAACAGAGATCAGAGCCACGTTGTGCTAGGCTCTGATTATTATCCCTGGGTTCCACACAGAGAAGCTGAGGCCCAAAAAAGGGAAGAGCCTTCCTCAAGGCCATGCAGGGAAAGTAGCAAGGTCAGAAATGCAGCCCAGCTCTTCTGAGCCCAGGCTAGAGCTCAGCAGTGAAGAATATAACGTTCTTATGGTGATTTGTGGGAGAGCTGAGTTTTGCCCTATTTGCTTAACCAAAATTTCCCCTTACCCGCCCCCTCTGTTGTGCATGGTTTTGGCTACCTCCCTGCCACCCCAGAGGTGGCTGCATTTCTGACTTTGTACAGATATGGTGCAACGCGCTGGGTTCCTTCTCAGCTCCTGTTTCTCCACCCCAGAGCTGGCTGCATTTCTAACACTGTCCGGATAGAGCTGGTAAAGCACGCTAGGGATACAAGGAGCTCTGTACTTTCATTTCAGAACAACACCACCACATTTCCCAGGTGAGCTCAGAACGGTGGCTGCGGTCATTGTAAAGAAATCGAAATGCCCCAGTCCCTCCTTCATCCCCTCTCCCTGCAGCGGGTACGACCAAGGCTGTTTTTGCACCATGCTTAGTCAAGGCCGGACCTGCAGGCTGTCAAGTGAAGCTTGCTTAGGAATTTGGAGACACACAGATGTTAAGTAAACGGGATCCGGGGGCGGGGGGGCGGGAAATATGTCCTACTAGCTCAGTGAGTCCATCCCTGCCCCGGCTGGTTGCCAGGAGCCAGGTCTGGGTTGGTGCTCACAAGCTGTCAGGCACTTGGAAGGGATGCAGCCTCCTTATTGACCATGTCCAGGCGCTGCTCAAGGTCTCCACTGAGCCTTATGGTCCTGGAGACTCTCCAAGCAGCGGCAGTGACAGGCGATGCCCAGCAGAAGGTGCTATTAGGATGCTGGAGAAGGGGAAGGGGAGGGAAAAAAAAAATCCCTTCACATCCCCAGCTCAGCCATCCGCCGCCAGCCAGCCGCACTCAGGACAATAACACAGCTGGGGATGCTGAACAGCCACCAGCCGCTCGCCACCTCTCCCACTGCCTGCTGCCTGTGAGCGGAGAGACAGCAAGGGGGGCACTCGCCCAGGGCTGGCGTTTGCCTTTCCCTCCAGAGCTTCCCTGGATCCGCACAGGGCTGCGAGCCAGAGGGTGAGGCAGCCGGGGGATTGCAGAGGCTGGGAAAATGGAGTAAGTACCGCTTTTCCTCCTGCTCCGGCCCTGGGCATGTGTTGGAGGCTATGGGGAGACCGGGTGCATCCAGCCATCTGTCTGTCTGTCTAGGTACATATATAGCCTTCTGCACCATAGCATCTCCCCTCCCCATTAAGCCAACCACCCTGTTCCCCTCCATCCATCCATCAAAGCCGGCTGAGGTTGGATTCAGGGCTCATCTGCTGCTGACAATGCCCCGGCCTCTTCTCAGGATCTGGCCTATTGGGGCTGGCTTCCCCCTCCACCTGGATACAACCCCCCTGCCGGCCCCTGCTGGTCCTGCCGGCCAAGGTGACAGCTTGGGGCTTCACCAGGCCAGGGAGCCCAGGGGCTGCATGCTGGGGGAGATGGGGAGCGTGGCGGGGTCTTCCTCTCTAACCATGGCCCTGGGCATTTGCGGGTTGGGGAGAAGGAGCGGGAAGGCCTGTCTGACGTGTTGCCACCGGTCGGTGTGATCACGGGTGGGTGGGGGTTGGTGCATGTGAGGGTGCAGATGCCCCCCCCCCGCCTGGATATTTTTGCGGTGACTCAGAAATCCGAGTGTGCTGTGCCTCTCCATAGACCAGGTCTCTGTGGTGTAGCGATGCTGACCTTATTGTTTGCGTATGGATGCAGGGCCTGGAGAACCAGGATCAGGGCCGTGCTGAGTCGGGGGCTGAGTCGGAGGCTGGGCAATCCCATAGGGAGATGTGGGTGCCTGCTGCAAAGAGCTTCGTGTTTAGAAAGACAACAGGTGGAGGGAGGGGGGAGAAGCAGCGAATGGGCGTGGGAATTGTGTTTGCCCCGCAGGACTCCAGCAGCATCGTCCCCTCGGAGCCGCTGGCTCCAGGCATAATCACCTGGGAGGGGACACAGCGGGCTTGCCGCGGCTCGGTGCGCTCCGGGTAACTGGCCGGAGTGGCTGTTGCTGGTGTGTCTGTTCTAAGTAGCACCCCCCTCCCCTGCCTCAGCTGCTCAGGTCTCAGCCCTGGGCAGGATGAGCAACAGGGTTTCCTGTGGCAGTGGAGGATCAATGCCCGTTCTGCCCCCTTCTGCCGGGGTTCACCGTCAGGCGCTGGCAGCCCTTGGCAAGCAGCGTCCAGCTCACCGGTGGAATTCTGCTGGGCTCCTGGCTCCTCCGGGGCGGCCCCTGCCTCAGCACTGGTGACTGACCATCTGGGAGCCAGATGCCAGGTGCTCAACAGGTCCCAGCCGTCTGCTTGCCATTCAGGTGGCTCCCGCCGGGCCTGCAGCAAGAGGGGGTGTCCCGGGGCTTCAGCCTTTGATTCTTGCCTTGGAGCTATCAAAGGAACCGGGAGGCGGCTCATCTGGGTCAGTGGCTGGTGGCCTGGGGGAAAGCTGGATCCTGGGGAGGCATTTGAGATGAATCTCTGAGGCCTGAACACAGATTCTCTGCAGGGGGTGGAGGCAGGAGAGCTGGCTGCATGGGGAGTCCCCAGCTACTCCATTCCCAGCCTCTCCCAACAGGAGGCGCTGTGTGGCATGGGGCAGGAGCTCCCAGATTCTCCACTCTCAGCCTCTGTAGTAGGAGGCACTGTCAGGAGCAGGACAGGTTAATTAGCTGCCGGAGGTGCTCCAAGCTACCCCAGTCTTGACACCTTCTACCAGGAGGCACCACATGCAGTGGGGCAGGAGCACTCGCTATGGGGAGTTGGCAACATCTGCAGGGCCGCGGAGGTTCACTGCAAGGAGTGGGGTCCGAGCGCTGGATGGCAGGAGTTGATGGTGATTTTAGTCCCAGCCTCCTGGAGCGGGAGTTGCTGCTGGAAATGGCTGGAAGCCAGGCTGGGCTGCAGGGAGTGTGTGGACAGACTGTAAATTCTGAAACCCATGGATTCCTCAGATCCCGGCTGAGAATGTCCTGGGAGCATTTCCACGGCCCAAGATCTTGGCGCCAGGCCATAAGCACCTGCAGCTCTTGTTGGCTTTAATGCCTGTTAACGTAAGAGCCCCCTGTTCCAGCTGGCAGAGGAGCATCAGCCCTCTGAGTAGCCAATGGGCTAGAAGCCCCTGTTTTCGAGGGTTGCTGTGGGCTGGATACCTGGCCATAGGAGGCCTCGACAAATCCAAGCTTGATGCTTTGGGAAACTCCTTGGCGTGTCTAAAGTGGTTTCTCTTTCAGCAAGAAAAACTAGCACGTAGGCTGCAAAAACCCCCATTGCAGACTGCACCCATGGTAGGAGGGAGCATTGTCTAGTGGGCTGGATAGCAGGCGAGGAACCAGGATTCCTGGGTTCGATTCCCAGCTTGGGCCGGGGAGTGGGGTCTAGTGATTAGAGCAAGGGGCCTGAAATTAGGACTCCTGGGTTCTATTTACAGCTTGGGAAGGGCTGTAGGGTCCAGTAGTTAGAACAGGAGACTGGGAACCAACCAGGGCTTCTGGGGCTAACTTTCTGCCTCAGTTTCCCCACCTGTAAAATGAGGCTAATACAGTCCAGCCTTGTGGCACAGCTATGTGGATTAAGTCAGTAATATTTGTAAAGGGCTGTGAGATCCTGTGATGCTAGAGAAGGATGACAGGAATTAGAATCATAGAACTGGAAGGGACCTCGAGAGGTCATCTAGTCCGGTCCCCTGCACTCAAGGCAGGACTAAGTATTATCTAGACCATCCCTGACAGGTGTTTATCCAACCTGCTCTTAAAAATCTCCAGTGATGGAGATTGTACAACCTCCGTAGGCAATTTATTCCAGTGCTTAACCAACCTGACAGGAAGTTTTTCCTAATGTCCAACCTAAACCTCCCTTGCTGCAAATTAAGCCCATTGCTCCTTGTCCTATCCTCAGAGGAACAATTTTTCTCCCTCCTCCTTGTAACAACCTTTTATGTACTTGAAAGCTGTTATCATATCCCCTTTGAGTCCTATCTTTTCCAGACTAAACAAACACAATCTTTTTCAATCTTCCTTCATAGGTCATGTTCTAGACCTTTAATCATTTGTGTTGCTCTTCTCTGGACTTTCTCCAATTTGTCCACATCTTTCCTGAAACATGGCACCCTGAACTGGACACAATACTCCAGTTGAGGTCCAATCAGCGCGGAGTAGAGCGGAAGAATTACTTCTCGTGTCTTGCTTACAGCACTCCTGCTAATAAAGCTCAGAATGATATTTACTTTTTTTTGCAAGTGTTACACTATTGACTCATATTTAGCTTATGAGTCCACTATAACCCCCAGATCTCTTTCTGCAGTACTCCTTCCTAGGCAGTCATTTCCCATTTTGTATGTGTGCAACTGATTGTTCCTTCCTAAGTGGAGTCCTTTGGAGTACTTTCCTTCCTACGTGGAGTACTTTGCATTATTCAGATTAAATTATTATTAAAGCCAACCAGGCTGACTTAATTGGGTTTTGAGAGTCAACTCGTGCATGATACAGCTGGGTGTATGGAGGACGCTCCTCCAGGCATTATCTGCACACACAGGTGTTGATACATGCCTACACTCAGAGAGACCGGGCCTGACCTCACACCACTGTAACTGTGTCATTGACAGGGGAGTTGCTCCTGGTTTGCATTGCTGTGTGTGAGAGGGGAATCGGGCCTGCGGCAGGAAGGGAGAAATTGCCCTGCTTTTCCTGAGGCAGGAAGGATGGTGGAGTGATTAGTTCCCTGGCTGGGGATATGGGAGAGCTGAGCTCATTCCCCAGCTCTGCCACAGACATATTGGGTGACCGTGGGCAAGTCTCTTAGCCTCTCTGTGACTCAGTTCCCCAGCTGTACAACTGGGGCAGTAGCTTCGCTCAACCTACCGGTGGTGCTGTGAGCATAAATACACTGTGGATTGTGAGGGGCTCAGATACTCTGATGACAGGGGTCATGCAAGTGTGTTGATAGATGTTTCCACCTGGGGATGGCTGCCTCTGCAGGTAGATTATAAATGTACCAGCTTCTAGTATCTGAGAGGGAAAGTTACAAGTGGCTGCCTGGAGCTTAGTCTGGCCTTCCTGGAAGCAGGAAAGAGCAGTGGTAACTCCCACCACCCGGTTATCAGCAGGGCTTGAACCTAGAACCCAGAGCCCAGACCTCTACCACATGAGCTAAACATTAACCTCTCTCTTGGCTGGTAGCAATAGCAGGCTATTATCCTCTGTGTAGGGGATGCATACAGGCATTCGGCTGCTCTCTCTGTTTCTGCCGTTATCCCCAGCGCCCTCCTCTGACAACAGATGCTAGCAGGCTTGAGCCTACTGGAAGTCAGGGGCAAAGCTCCCATTGAAGCTAAGAGGAGCACAATCAGCACAGCAATGAGACCTATGTTAGGATGCTCCTGCTTCCTCTCTTGCCCCGTGCCAAGTGCCAGCAGGATTCACATCCGATGCCATGTCTTCCCCATCACTTGGTCTCTAATGGGATCTATTTTGCTTTTCATATTGTGGGGGGCAAAGGACTGCCCTGGCCCATCGGGTACCTGATGTGCCTTCTAAAAACCTGCACAAACTTTAGGCCAAATCTGGAAGTTCTCAACTTTGCAAAACTGCCACTGACTCCAAAGGGAGCCGGGACTTGTATAGAAATGGAGTCAGCGCTCCCGAACTGACCCACTGCAATGAAAATAGCCTGGTTGGGGTCATTTAAATTCCTAGTCAGTTTCGCTCTCTGGCTGTCCTACCCTAGTACAGAACTACAATGTGTGAGCTACAGAGCATATGGGGGATGTGTTTGGGGGCGTTGTTTGTCACTTATGGTCTCTGGATTTATTTATTTTTAATTTCATGGGAATGTTTTCTGGTCTTTTGAAAAAGCAAAACCAAACCTTAATTTGAGGTGACGCAGTTTCCCCTTCCCCGCCAGGCACACACTCGAAAGGGCATGGAGATGCCCATTTCGAAGTATTGTGCCACTTTACAGGTGGATTCACTGAAAAGCAAAGTTCCACAAAGCACAGTGGTTTGAGGCGAGCTTTTGGGCAAAGCCTTTTTTTGGCTCAGAGCCACATGAGATTTGAGCCCCGCTTCAGCCTGCGGTTCATTCTGAGTTTGAGTAAACCCCAAAACTTGCAGGCAGATTCCCTTGATGCCTCCATGTTCCATCTGGCTTTGCCACAGACCCAGGCACCCCACTGTTCCTCACAATCAGGCCCCGTCTTGTTTCTCAAACCGTGGAGCACTTGGTCTTGGAGCCCCAACGCAAGGAAGCACTTAAGCATTGAAGTCAGTGACATTTAGAATCGTCAAATGTTGGGCTGGAAGGGACTTTCCCATGTGGATCATCAAGAGGTCACCAAGGCCAGTCCCCTGTGCTGAATCAGGAGCAGGTAAAGCTAGACAATCCCTGACCGTGGTTCCTCCAACCTGTTCTTAAAAGCCTCCAATGACGGGGATTTCAGCCTCCTTTGGAAGCCTGGTCCAGAGCTTAGCTATCCTCAAAGTTAGAAAGGTTTTCCTACTATCAATCCTAAATCTCCCTTGTTGCAGACTAAGCCCATTACTTCTCCGTCCTACCTTCAGTGGATATGGAGAACAATTGACCCCTGCCCTCTTTAGAACAGCCCCTGAGATATTGGAAGACTGTTCTCAGGTCCCTACTCAGTCTTCTTTTCTCAAGACTAAACACGCCCGGTTTTGTTAACTTTCCAGCAGAAGCCTAAAATTAAGCATGTCCTTAAGGGCTTTTTCCTGAATTTGGGGTCTGGATTTGTAGCTGGGGCTATTCTGGGGACTTTTAGAATGAAGGTTTCATGCCAGTTTTGTAAAGCCATGGCAGTTGTTCAGGATTTGGGTCCTAGTTTATTTGAACCACAGGGAGGGGCTGGTTAAAATTTTCCATCAATCACTCAAAGGCCTGGAGAGCACTTCTCAATGCTGTATTTTCTTTCCTCCTCATGGCACCATTTGTGCTGTTAAGTAAATGGAGATTTTATTTTCCCCCTCTAACTGCTCTGATTTGTCCCCTGCTCTGCCTTTCTGACCTCATCTGCACCGATGCATCTCGTTAGGATCATATTCCCTGCGCCGTCTCCACTGGTGACTCCAGAGCAGAGAGTCATTTTTAATATGGGGGAGAGGGGTGCGATTTTTGACGTCAAAGGCTTGGAAACTATGCGGGGAGGTTGCAGTTTTGCAAAGGAGCCTAGAGTCTCCTGCATTCGTATCGTCCATTGGATCCACATGGACAAGCCTTTACTGAAATCAGGGGAGCAATGAACCTCTGGAGAGGTTGTGACCTCTAGCGGGGTCCCCATTTCATGACCCAGTCCTGCTGAGACACAGACAGACAGATGTAGGAGTTATGTCGAGGACGGATGTGACAACTGGATGGATGGCTTCCCCACCTGGCACACAAGTGGTGGATGGAGGAGGAACTGTGAGAGCTGGATGGGGATCCAGAGCCCAGGCAGAGCAGCAGGAGATGGGCCAGCCATGAATTGTGTTCAGAGGGAGGGGGCCCAGCAGGCAGGTCAGCACCTCCTGGCACAGCCCCTGCCTCCCACTGAACAGAGCAGGTGGCGTATTTTGCATTTCACTCATTTTCAGCCTGTTTTTATTTGAATGTCACATTTGGCAGGTTATTTATTTAATTCATTAACCCAGGTTTTAAGAAGCTGAGTGAAACTGATACTGTCCATCTGATGTGGAGAGGGACTGATCCCACAGTGGGTCCCAGAGTCTGAGGATTTGATTTCTCGGGGAGTGGGGGAGAGGGGGAGGGTTGATCCTATCTCTTAACCGGAAATCTTGATCAAGCTAAAGGCTCAGCGCTGGGGGTTGTTGTGTTTGAATTACAGTAACACCTAGACCTCACCCCCCAAATGAGACCAGGGCCTTTGTCATGCCAGGCATTGTACATACAGTGGGAGACAGTCCCTGCCCCCAAGGGTTTACAGGACTCAACCGACAAAGGGTGGGAGGAGAAAGGCAGGCAGAGGAGCTAGGGTGTCTCACTCCAGGTCACATAGCAGCAGGGGCACATTTAGGAATAGAACCTGGTTCTCCTGATTCCCAACCCGGTGCTCTGGCCCTTAGACCACACAGCCTCTCCAGGTGCTAGATTTGGATAACTGGGTAGGAGTTTGGACCCAAGCTGCTTCCAGGGGAAACTGTAAAGCCTCCGCCACGGACAAGTCCCCGTCCCTCCAGATGGACGTTTCTCCCTCGCCCTGGGAAGTGTGTGGTTGTGGCTCAAGGCATCAGACGGCTCACAGAAGGTTCAGAGTTCATATGCTCACTCGGGAGACAGGATGTTTCTCTGAAGCGGAGCAGCCCAAACCTCAAAGAGCTCGAAGGAGCGCAGGCCCTCTTGGGAAAAGGCTGGCACTGCCCCTTCTGGGCCTGGCGGGGAGTAGCCATCTGGGGAATGGATCTGTGTGGTCGAGCTCACTGGATCTAAACTTCGTCAGGGAGTCCTGAGCTGGGCGGTTTTGATCTGGCTCCATCTCTGTTGGCTGCAGGGCCAGCCAGAAGCAAGAGCTGCCGTGGGTGCAGGGATCTGAGCTTTCTGGAACCCGGGGTTTTGTCTGAGCTAGAGCAACCACCCCAGACCAAGAAGTGAAGCAATGCTAGGGAAAGGAACTGCAGGCAAACAGCCCATCGTGGCCTCCGGTTGTGTGGGAGGGGTTCATTTTCAGAGTTTATCCTAGTTAGAGCTAGCATAAAAATTGGAAGACATATGAAACCTCATGCTTCAGGGCATAAGCCAATCTCTAAATACTAGGGATCAGGAAGTTTCTTGCTCCTTCCTCTGTAGCAGTGGGCACTGGCCCCTGTAGGGACTGGACGGGCCATGGTTCTGATCCAGTCTGGCCATCCCCATGTTCAGAAGAGCTGAAATTCCAGTGGAAGTCACGAGGAGCTCATCACGTCTAATCACACCCAGGTGTCTGGTTGGGCTCCCCAACAATAAGACGCTCTGCCAAAAATCAGCACCCATGTTGGTCTTAAACTCAGCCAGGGCTACCTCACTCCAAGGATCCACTGCCATGCCAGGGTGGGATTGCACCATGCGTAGACATACCCAAGCTTGCGTTAATCTAGTTAGCTCCGGTGCCAGACCAGCGAAGCCACGGCAGCACAGACTGTGCGAGCCCACCCAGATCCCTTCCTGATTACTTCCCTGGCTAGTCCATACTGCCTCGGCTTCACTGCTCCAGTACGCATGTTAGCGAGATTAAAGCTGGCTCAGGGGTGTATACATGAGTGCACTCACACTCTGTGCTACCCCAAAGTACTCACCTCACTCCCATTACCACAGCACCAAAGCTCCTCTCCTGGGAGGTGAGGCAGGGAAATTATCCCCATTGTACAGATGGGAAACTGAGGCATGGAGCAGCTAAGTGACTTGTCTGAGGTCTCACGAACTGGGCCAGAGCAGGGATCTGAACTCAGGTCTCCTGTCTCCGAGGCGAGCACCCTACATTGGGCCCTCCTTAATCTCCAGGTCTGGAGTTCTTGAATGAGGTGGTGACAGGGTTAAGAGCTCGCAGCTGCAGTTCGTCTCATCCATAAACACTGTGGGTGTTTATAGGCAGGGCCTCGCCTGAGCAGGGCTTCTCTTACCAGAGAGGAGCTGGAAACCGTTGTGTCTCAAGGCCCCTGAAACCATTTGGAAATAGCTGTAATTTCCCAATCAAACTGGCTCCCAGAGCTCTGGCATCAAATATTCAAGTACTCCATTTTCTCCTGGCACGCCCAGCCCATGTCTGAGCTGGAGAATCAATCAGGCAACTCTGCTCTACTCTAATGCATCCTGCACTTTCAGGATCCTGGGGCTGTCTCCTCTCCCCCCCCACCCCTCCTTAAAGGCAGGTGCTTGGGGATCAGGGATGCTGAGCCCTTCTAGGTTGTGGAAAAGGGAAGGGAAAGCAGTGAACCAGTGAATACAGGGAGCAGCTGACAGGAGAGGAAGGAGGGAGGAAACCTGCATTTCAGAAGCATTCTTCATCCCCAAGTGTCTATATAAATAATTGCCATTGAGATGCAGCCACCTCTGGGGCAGAGGGCAGACAGCACAAAATGCACCCCATTTCACACAGAGTTCAAACGGCTTTGGTATCAGGCTCATTAGTGTCCATGCAGAGTGGACCGAGTGGTGGTTTCTCACTGTCAGGACCCAGCTCAGGAGGAGCTGAGTTGATCCTGCTGGGATTTGAACCCCCGGAGTCTCGCTGCAGAGCTGATGGTGTGAGCACTAAGGGCCACATTTCCTGGGTGGTCAGCTTGCCAGACTTTCGGAAGAGCTCAACTCCCAGTTAGGCCCAGCTTTGGGATTTTCAAAGGACCCAAGGGAGTTAGGCACTCCCCTCCCACCACCCTGGGTGAACTGCACTGAGATTTGGGTGCCTCGTTCCCTGAAGTTCCACTGAAAATCTGATCCTGGATTTTCCAAAGAGCTCAGCACCGGGCTAGCCCCCCCACTCGTGAATGTCTGGCGCGGAGGTGTGTGAGCAGCAGAGGCAGGGAACAGAGGAGGGAAAGCAGCAAACAGATCAGAGGAGTCCCCCTATTGCCAACGCAGGGTCTCACAGAGCGGGGGGGGATTATTGATTAGATGTTTCCGCTATGGGAATTTGTCCAGACTCCAGCAAGAGGAGCCGTTCTGGGCCCTGTCGGCAGCAGCGCTGGATTCTGCATGCATAAGCCCCCTGCCTTCCCGTTTAGCTACTTATATGGTCACCATCACCGTAGTATGTGAGCCCCTTGCAGTTGTTACCAGATTGATGTTCATAGCGCCCCCGTCGGGTAAAGTGGTCCAATTGTCCCCAGTGTACAGATGGGGAGTGTGGGCCCAGAGAGGACCCATGGTCAGACAGAGAGCGGGTAAGTGTCTCCCATGGTGTAGGCTAGTGCCCCAAACAACTGGCCCATCCACTTGCTCCAGCCCCAATGGGTTGGCCGAACGCCAGACTGGTCCGTCTCTTATCCTGCAGCAGGTTTGACCCTCGGGGAGTCATTTCGCTGCATGCCATAAAATGATGCTGGGTTTCCGAATGTGACGGGACAGGAGTGATCACCGGATATTGCGAGATCTTGGGCACAGGCCACGTGACAGGGCCAGGGGGATGGGGCTGGATACGGTGCGATGCTGGGTACACGTGACAGGGCCACGGGGTTGGGGTGGACGTGGGATATGGTGCAATGCTGGGCACAGGCCACATGACAGGGCCACGGGGACGGGGTGGGTGCAGGATACGGTGTGATGCTGGGCACACGTGACAGGGCCAGGGGGACGGGAGAAGTTTGAGAATCTCTGCATGGGGCCTGCGCATTGGGGTGGGACAATCCTTTATTTTGACTGTGACAAACTGGGCAGCGCTAACTCTCCCAGCGCCCCGGGCATGCTTAGCCCAGTGTTACAGCGCCAGAGACTGGGGTGACCAGTTCCTCTCTGCAGGACTGTTGGTAGATGACAAACGGGGCCTATAAATGAGAGACGGGACACCAAGTATTGGGGCAGGGAGGTGTCGGAGCTGGGGCTTCAGCTCATCACCATGATACGGCGCCTGTCGTGACATCGCGCTGGGGATCTGAGCTGTCGCCAGCCTCGGGGAGGGGGCAGGGCGTTGGTCAGGGCCCGCTGCGGGGGCAGCATCTCTGGGATGTGTCACCTCTGTGTCCCAGTGGCTTTTTCATCTGCTGCCTGTCCCAGAGTTTCATCGCAACCAGCTGCCCCTGCCCCTGCTTAGCTCTTCCAGGGCTCTGGCTGGCGGAGACCCAGTGGGGGCAATGCAGCTTCAAGCCACATTAACTCCCAGTGGGACTTCTGCATGGAGTCCATCCACGGCCAGTGGTGCCCTAGAGAGAGGTGCATGGTTGGGAACGCTTCTGAGGCCCACAAAAGGAGCTTCTACGGGGCGCCAGGGTGGGGACAGTGCTGAGGATCTGATTCCATCCCCCCCCGAGATAGATCCATGCCACCTGAGTCCCATCTGTCTGCTGGAGCAGAGGGAGCGATGCTGTCCACTGTTCCCCCCGCGATTCATTCTTCCGGGGCCCAGCACACTCCTGGGAACTAGTCCGGCTCCCCTCTTCATTTCTTCAGGATTTTAACCCCCCTGCCATCCTGGAGACCTGTCTGTTCCATGGCCCCCATCACTGCTGCAGGCAGCCCCCAGTGGAGCAAAGGAAGCTGTGGAAAACCTTGGCTCCAGGCCCCATGTTATCTGCACTCTTGGGAGTTGGGGTTTGGGAGGAACTGATCCTCTCTTGACCCCTCTCCGCGCTGCTGCGCCTTCCCGTGAACTGGGACCTCTCCTCTCGCCTGGCCCTGCTGATTGTTGATTTGTTTGCTTTTGTTGTTGATTATTGTCAATTACTCACCTCTCCCCCCCCGCCTCCTGGCTCCCCCCCGCCCAGCTGTGGATCAAAGGCACTGAATCGAAGCAGTGCTGATCACCAGCTCGTCAAGATGGATTTTATAGACTGCTCTGTAGACAGACCCATTATGGTGTTGAAAAGCAACTGCAGTTCGCTTCACCCCAGCAGCAAAAATGGGTTTAGCTCTCGGCAGAGTTAGATGACATAGGGCCAGGTCCTGAGCTGGTGAAAGTCGGGGTAGCTGTATCCCCTTCCATTTTGCTATACTGATTTACCCTAGCTGAGGATCTGGTCTATTGCATTTAAACCATCAGCTGCTGCCAGGGGCCACCTACACTAGGGCTTGCAATCTTGCAAATACCCATGGAGCCAAACCGGTGTTCGCAAGAATGGGGGCTTTTGGCAAAGTTTCCCTTTGTGGGACCACAACTGGCCACCAGCCCCTTCCTGCCTGCCCCTGGGTACAGAGAGCAATTGGCTGGGGCAGGGCTGGAATGTGGGGAAAGGGAGCTGGACAAGAAACCTGAAACAGCTCTTTGCACATTTGGACGCTATAAAGGGAAAAACCAGAGGAAGGCAAATAAACATTATTGTTCCATGTCACGGGGAACGAGACAAAAGGTCATCGATTTTCCTTCTGAGCGTGGAAAAAAGGCAGGGTCAGCATGGGTGAGAACGCCGGGCCAGTGCACTCTGTGTGTGTGTGTGTGTTTGTGTGAGAAAGGAAAGCCTGTGGCCTGTGTGTCTGTGTCTGCACATGCAGCAGGAGACTGACTGCGGGGGTGTGAAAGAAGGGGGATGGAATGATGTGGGCTGGAGAGGCAGGTGAAACTTGGGGGGTTGGAGGGGGCGGGTCACCGGGTGAGATTGTGGGGCTGAGGCTGCATGGATGGGTGTGGATGAGACTGGGTGTGTGGGGTTTCCAGCGGTGAGCCCCTGTGTGTACCAGGTGCGGTGGGGAGACAGAGGGGTGGGTGACACTGTGGGGTGTGAGTGTAGGAGCTGGGGGGGACGTATGGTGTACACACGCCCTGTCCCCTGTAGCACAGCCCAGCAGTTCCCGGGCAGGTGGCTGGGTGGAGCTGTGCCCTGGGCACCTCTGGGTATATTTGTTTCCGTAGCAGATCCATCGCTCAGCCACAGATCCACCTGCCTCCCCTTCTGCGCATCAGCCGGGTCCCTTGGTGCCTGGTTAAGCTCCGTTACCATGACGATGTTGCCAGGGCACCCGCCTCCCAGTGGTGTAAGCTATAAATCACCAATAAGTGGCTTCCTAATGGGGAGAGCCAAAACCACGGAGGCCCCCCCACAATCTGCTTCAATGAGGATGGGGGACCAATACCAGCCCTGGCCCAGATTCCAGGCCTATCAGAGGGGCTGAGATGTGGGGGGAGAAAGCCCGGTCCCGGAGCCCAAAGGTGATTAGTGATTTGCGCAATCGTTTCCCTCCTCTCTTCCCCCAGCTCCGATTTGCCATGAATAAAACGTCAGGAATCCCTGCAGGGGAGCGATGGCAGGGGAGTGGGGGGGCAGCACAGGGACTGGCTGCCGAGACAGACCCACGCTCCCCCATGCACCTGAGCCAGCTCCAGATGGCGCCTCCTGTTGTCCTCCTCTTCCCCAGCTACCTCCCCCCCGCTCAGATGCCTCTCTCCTTCCTAGACTCCCCACACCCTTCCCTTCTCCTTATCCAGCACCCCCTCTCCCTCACCTCCTTCCCAGACTCTTCCCCCATCCACTGCTTCCCCACCTGCCCTCTCCTCTCTTCCAGCATCCTGCCCCATCCCCCCTTCTCCTGCTACTTCTGCCCCAAGATAGAAAATTGCCCCAGGAATCGCATCAAACAGTGTGTCTGTCCATGGGGGACGCCCTTAGCTACAGACATGTCGTCCCCATCGCCACCCCACCCTGCTGGGGACGGGCTGGGGAGCTGGCAGCCAAGAACATGTCACTGGGTGACTCTGTTTCTCCCCATCTCAGCAGGCTGGGTGGGTTTCCTGCCAGGCTGCAGGGAGATTGATGGGAAGCAGAGGCCAGGTACCACCCCTGCCCTGACAAAGCACTTCCAGTAACCCGCCTCTCTTATAATAAAACCTTAATTAACTTAACCAGCCAGCAGCTGGCTGGAGAACAGAGCAAAGCCTCCCTGCTTGGCTAATTGCTTCTCCTTCACCAGGCTCTCCCAGCCCTTCAGCTTCTGGTCCTCCTCCTCCAGGTCATGTCCACATGGGGCCGGCAACGTCCATAGGGAGGATGTTGATGGATTTGCCTGGGGCTGGATGCCCAGCCTACGAAACAGCTGATATGGAGACAGAGGGGTTGTCCCCTCTGTGGAGTGGTTTTGTTCGGAAGGGTGTTGGCTGGCTTTACTGTCAAACATGGCAGCTTTGGTCCATGGGGTGTGTATGTGTGTGTCTGGGATCCTTCTTCCTGTTTTGCTTCACGTTCCATGGTACTTGCTTCTCAGCCTCCCACGACACCCGGCCACGCTTGCTGCATGATGAGAATTGAGAGGATCCTAAGTGCAGGCTGCAGATGCCAGCAGACGTAGAGGTGCCAACCCTCCGTTCATCTCTGCCAGCCACAGATCCGATCCAGCCGCTCCAGCGAGCGGAAGGGAAGGGAATATCTTGGCAAGGTTTCTCATAGCGGTGGATTCTATTTTGACTGAATACATTTCGATCCAAATTAAAAACCCAGCAACTGTGAAGTTGGGGGTTGATAGCTGCCATCTTGACAGACCAGTGGGGGACTGAACTGGGAACCTTCAGAGCTAAAAGCATGAGCGGTTACAGCTTGAGCTAAAATCCGAACTAGTGCTGGCACAGAGGCGCCCTGAAATACATATTCACCCAGGGGTTTCATTAGCACCTTTCCTGAGCAGTAGAAAAGTTCCCAGATTCTCATTAATTTTAATTAACAAAGTTCCAACATAAAACAGCACAAAGAGGTTGTTGTACCCTAGGGCTTCGCAACTGTCACTATCCTGCTCCCATGTTGCAGGCTCCTACTTGGCTGAACGAAAGGGGAATCTCCCTGAGGTGTTAGCAGTACAGGACCTATGACACACAGCTAAGCAGTTCTGATTACATCTCCTAGAGCAGTGATTCTCAACCAGGAGTCCGGGGCCCCTTGGGGGACCACGAGCAGGTTTCGGGGGGGTTGCCAAGTGTGGCCGGCATTAGATATGCTGGGGCCCAGGGCAGAAAGCTGAAGCCCCACCGCATGGGGCTGAAGCCCGGGGACCTGAGCCCTGCCACATGGGGCTGAAGCCTGAGCAACTTAGCTTTGCGGGGGGCCCTGTGGCGTGGGGCGCCGGGCAATTGCCCTGCTTGCTACCCCCTAAAGCTGGCCCTGGCTTTTGTATGCAGAAACCAGTTATTGTGGCACGGGTGGGGGGGGGCTGTGAAGTTTTTATAGCAAGTTGGGGGAAGGGGGGGCTTTCTGGGGGAGAGAAAAAGGTTGAGAACCCCTGTCCTAGAGGACAGCGGTACGCGCACATAGTAGCTTGTTCCATTTTATATTGCCTGGATCTGATTATTAAAGTCTTGGGTGTAAAAAAGCTGAAATGGCTGAGAACTTAATTATTGGATGGGAACAGATGGCAAATCCCAGTGATGATTGGACCCAGTGGGATTCTAAACCAAAAGCCCTTAACCGTGCTGTTTTTCATCACCTCACACTGACTCAACAGGTATTCTAGGCTTCGGCTGGCACACAGAGTGACGTTACTGGAATTGTATCTAGACCAGTGGCTCTCAACCTTTCCAGACAACTGTACTCTTTCAGGAGTCTGAATTGTCTTGCGTACCCCAAGTTTCACCTCACTTAAAAACTACTTGCTTACAAAACCAGGCATAAAAGCGGCACCGCACACTGTTACAGAAAACCTGCTGACTTTCTTATTTCTACCATATAGTTATAAAATAAATCAGTTGGAATATACATATTGCACTTACATTTCAGTGTATAGTACATTAAGCAGTATAACCAAGCCATTGGCTGTACGAAATTGTAGTTTGTCCTGACTTCGCTAGTGCTTTTTTATGTAGCCTGTTGTAAAACTAGGCAACTGTCTAGATGAGTTGATGTCCCCCCGGAAGATCTCTGTGAACCCCTGGTTGAGAACCACTGATGTTGAGAGCACCTTTCTTCTTGAAAGATGCCCATCATTTCACAATCGCCCCACTTCACATACCACTAAAATATCGCTGCCTCTGGGGTGGAGCATGGCAGGTGTATAATGATGCCGCTGCCAAATTCAGGACAGGAAAGGCACAAGAATACTGTATCCTGGGGAGCTGTTTGGTTAGGGGGTGGGAGGTAGAAAGAAATTACCCAATTGCCCAAGACTTCTGAAAGTGCTGTGGGCTCTTTAACGGCGAGAAGCAGGTCAGCCCTTGGTTATACATCTCAACCAGAAAGCAGCAATGGACTCTGCTCTCCATCCCCACCCCCCTGCCCCCAGAGATGTGGGGTGGGCGCTTGCAGAATTGCCCAAGGTTTGACAATGTACATAGCAAGCTCTTCATGCTTAACAGATGTGATTCTCAAGGAGCTTTTATGCTGCTCAGACCCTATAAAAAACCCTGAAAGTGGGTGGAAATGGCCCCCTGGGAATCCTCTCCTGCCTCCCCACGCAGGGGGTCTCCCCAGCTGGTATCTGGCTGATGTAAGGGCTCTGCAGTGGCCTTGCTCTCAGACCTCCATGTATGGGGTGGACTGTGGGCATGGCCCAAATGCCCCGCAGTGATCTGAACTTGGCATGTGCGTCCCTTGCTGTAAAGGGTTTGAAGCAAAATTCTGGATCCAAATGCCCCGGAGCTCTGGGGAAGTTTGGCCCCAAACCCTGCAGCTCCGACCGAGTGCTGGTTCTGGGAAGGGGGCCGTGGGGAAGTTATCCTTTTCCACCCAGCATTTCAGTTTTACTTGTCGCTTTTCTATATTCGCCACTTTGTAAATGTTCTTTCTAAATAACAGCATCTTCTTTTCTGCCTGGGCCGGCCCTGCACAGAGACCTTGTTGAGCAAACCCAGAACAGAAAGATGATCCCTGCCCCAAAGAGCTGACAATCTGAGGCAAGAGAGTACAGGGAGACAAGCCATGAGGGCCTGCAGCTGTCCCTGCCCAGCTGTCAGGCATCCAACGAGCGCAGCTGGGCCACAGCAGAATCACCGGACTAAGGAGATCCGCAGCTGCCTCTTAAGCCCAGCAGCTGCAGGGGATCAGGGAGGCTCAATGTGTGTGCTTGTGGGTTCTTTGCCAGTCCTGTACTCCCCTTACTCTGAGCCCTGCTCCCAGCCTTGATCCAGCTTAGACCTTGCCCTGCTCCTGCCTTCCCTGACTCCAGGTAATCCAGTTCTGACCTTGGGCCCTGGTTCTGACTCTGTCTCGATCCTGGGCTCTGCCTTTTGGACTCTGATGTTAGTTCTAAAAGTAGGCTCTGAGCCCCGGCTCTGACTCTGCCTTTATCCTGGGATCTGGCATTTGGGCTCTGACCACTAGGCCTGACTCCTGCTGCGACCCTGTGTCCTGACCGCCTAAGACCTGTTCTCCTGACAGACAGGCGGTGCTGTCACTCAGACTCTAGTGCAAGAGGGAGGCTTCCAAATAAAGTGTGGAGAGAGATTTCCTAGCATCCCATTTGAATCCCGGGCAGCCATATCTTTCCTACAGGGCGGGTGGATACTTCACAAGTGGCCTTAACTTGAATCCTGAATTAGGGAGATTCCCTCTCAATTGGAGAGACTTGGCAGGATCACATCTGTCCCCGAGACTGCTGTATGGGAAGGGAAAGAGGGTCTGAGCTTAAAGGTGACCTGCAAAAGAGCCAAAAATAATTGGTGGCTCCTTTCTGCAGAAAAAAGATCCTGAAAAATGTTTGTTTTTATGGTTTTTCCTGCTTGTGATTTTTGTTTTTGGTTTTGTTGTGTTTTTTTGTTGGTTTTTTTTTTTTTTTTTTTAATACATTCTCTTACCTTAGCTTGTACCCTCTTTTGGGAAGTAACTTTTTTGTTTTGTCTGTACAACGCCTAGCAGTGGGGTCCTGGGCCACGACTTGGGCTCCTAAGTGCGACCACAATACACACCATAATAATCAGCAATGCCATAAATGGACCCGCATCGTATGATTTGTGAATAAATCTGTAACAGCACGGTAAACCCAGCCAATGCTACGTGGAGCTGACTCATTGCATCTTGTCCTGCGTCAGCTACAATCTGCCGAGTCTGATTTTACACTGCTGGTCATCGGTTTCGGCTCGTCACCTACCCAGCTGCTAGTAGCTACAAGGTTTTCTTTGCTGACGCCATGGCAGAGATCAGTTTGAAGAGGGGAAAAAGTGCTGGCTAAGTGGATTGTGATGGGGAGCCAGGGAGCAAAGCTGGAAGGTGCACGTGGGTGAAGCAGTGTAGCCTAGCAGGCGGCTGGCAGGAGCCCACGCAGCGAAGTATAACCTTACTGCTCTACCTCTGTAAAATGTATGCTGATCTCAGGATGGAAAGCCCAGTATAAAGGTAATATAGTAAAACCCATGAGCTGTACCAGCCCCTGATTCTGGATTTCAGAGGTGTCAGTTCTCGAGTCTTGCAATATCGGGTGTCTTTTCTGAAAGCCCCAGCTCCTGGAGTCTTGTGGTGATGTGGGGCGGAAAGTTCACTTTTCTTTCGGTTGAAACAAAAGCTGAGTTTCTCTCCCTACTGGTGGTGGAGAAACCTGTGCACCAATAAGTGTCTACACTGCGCACACTTCAGCCTGGGTGTGTGGGATCTGGGCTGGCTGACTTGGTATTTCCAAGCCTATGCTCAAGCCTCAACACTGCATCGTAAACCTGGATTTAAAATTGCTGGAACTGGGTCTCACGTCTGTGCTTAACGCGTCCACGCTGCGCTACGCCGACCTTCTGACGCGTCCACACTGCAGAATGACAGGGCTTGGAGCCAAGTTGCAGTGGGACATGGGCTCTGACCCACCTCCGGAACCGGTTGCTAGGACCCAGCTCCTGAGTGGTGGCTGACCCTGTGTCAGACTGATTTGTGTGTGGGGAGAAGGGGGGTTGGGTTCAAACATGGGTGGCCAGCCAGGCCTAGTGTGCAGTGTAGACACACCCTTAAGGCTCAGACACCAGAAGGCAAATACAAAGAACCCAACATTTACTCTAGTTTGGGGGCGGGGGGGGATCACATGATTTTTGTAGGGGGTAACAATAGTAGGATTTTTTTTGCCTTGGATTGCAGGAAATTTTCTCTCCTAGGCTGTTGCAATTACTGGCTAAGATTGCTGCGCTGACCTTTCTCCCTGCTTTGTGCCAGACAACAGCTCCTATCCAAAGGAAGCGTTTGTAAGGTTGCATCAGGATTTATGTATGTTCAGACACCGTAAGCTGTACTGCAAGTTGCATAGAAGACAAGGGAGAGGGATGTAATCCAGAAAGTCCCCAAGGGGGGTGGGGGTAGGGATCAGCTGTTCTCCACCCCTGTTATTTATGTTCTGTAGCTTCTGCTCCTCTACACAAACACTGGCCTTGGCTCAGTAAGCCCCAATACTTGGACACCGCTCCCTCCCATGATCTCAACTAGCCAGAGTTCAGCAAGAAACAATAGGGAAAGGGAAAGGTTCTGTCCGGGCCTCGGACCTGGGGATGTGTGGGGTTTTTTTTGTTTTGTTTTTGTTTTGTTTTGTTTGTATTTAAAATGATTGAATTTTGAAGTTACTCATGTAGCAGCCTTGGAACAGAAGGCAGGTTGCCAAGCATGCTGAACGGGATAGGCTGGCTAGAGATGGGGTGGCGGGGTGTGTGTGTGTGTGTGTGTGTGTGTGTGTGTGTGTGTGTGTGTGTGTGTGTGTGTACACACTTCCCTAACACAATCACAGCATTCCTTCAAGTCTCAAACAATTAAACGATACAAAAATTAAACCTTCTATAATTTTTTTTGTTTGTTTTGTGCTGATTTCACGCCCTTTAAGCATCCCTAAGTAGGGAGAGATTAAAGAGGGGTTTTTTTGTTTTGTTTTGTTTTTTTAACAACTCCTTCTTTTTCCCAGTTGCTGAGTCTGGTGACTTCACTGCAAAGCTCCCCCACTGCATACGCATCCCTTTTACACGCGCGTCCCCCCCCCCACAGACAAACCTCTCTCTCTCTTACTCTCTCTCTCTTTCACCCTCACGCCCTTCCCTCCTACAGTAGATTTGTCATTCTTTTCCTCCCACGGGGATGTGTGTGTATGCATGTGTGTAAAAATGTATTTGCAAAACACACACACACACACATTCTTTAATGAGACTTCTTCCCATTCCCCACCTCCCCTCGCAAAACCATCAGTTTAGAGCATAACCTGAATTCTCTAGCTAGCCAGCTGAAAGAATGGAAAAGAAGTGGGGTGGGGGAGAGTGGCAGCAGGAGAACCAAGGACAGAGCAACAGCAGTGGACCCCTGGAAGTTCCCCTCTCAAGGCCATGGGATCAGAGCCAAGTTGTATGGGCTGGGGCTGGAGGCTACGGTGATGGGCATGTGGCAAATACAAAAGAGAGCAAGTTGTCCAGCAAGATCCTGAGCTCTTTTGGGATGAGGCTGGGGAGGTGAACACTCCTTGCGAATGGGGGGAAGAAGGAGGGGAGGAACTGAGATGCGGGGATGGGACAAGCAGCCAGCTACAGGCTAGGAAGGAGGGTCCCAGGTGTTCCTACCTGCTTCCAGGCCTATTCCAGCCTCTCTGGATCCCGCTCTCTGCTCAATCCTGGATGCGCCAACCCCAGCCCCGCTGGGTCCAACTTTCCCTTCCAACCCACCTCAGCATGTATGAGTTTAAGGGGGGTGTGTGTGGAGGCGCTCCCCCCATCCTCCCAGTTCCATCATCTCTGGGTGATGCCCAGTAGGAGCTGAGGGTGCTCAGCACAGGATTGGGCTCCCAGGAGCCCTTCCTTTGAGGTGCTCCCCATCAGGAGCTGAGAATGGTCCAAGCTGTCCAGGATTGGGCCCTTAGCTGAGTGGAGAGGAAGCTGATATTTTCAGTCTCTGCGCCCAAAGTAACAGCAATGTCTAGGTTGCCCAGAAACGGGATGGAGTTTCCCACCATCTGCTGAGAGGCCACGAACAATAGTCCCAGCTAAATCCCTAGCACTGGGACAGGGCTTTTCATCTGAGAAGGGCTTAATTAATGGATCCACCCCGCTCGCCTCACTTGACCCTTCTCTGTGTCGTTCCTCCGGCCCCTGGCCTTGTAACAGTGATTGCAAGCTCTTCTGGCCGGGGACTCTCCCGGGAGGTGTGGGTCATCTACAGAAGTAGGGGGGGGGATCCTTCTCTTGTCTGCATCACCGTTTGGCAAACTGCTGCCTCCGCAAAGGTGGCAAGGTGTTGCAGGTGTAACGCCGACAGACCCCAGTCCTCGGGATCGAACCGGGGAGCTTAGTGCAGGACTCTCTGCTGCAGGAGCTAGAAGCCAGCTGGCTCCTAGCTAAGACTGCAGAGCAGACTCCATCTCTCTCTGTAAGTGGTCTCGGTGCTGCTACATGGGGCAGAACACCACACCCAGGAGGTGTGTGGGTTACAAAGGCCTCCCCCTCCAGTCTTCTAACTGTGGGCTCCCCCAGCACATCTTTCACCATCTGCATCGCTGCCCTGCAGCAGTCACGCTGCGAAGATTGGACTGAGCCAAATTTCTGCCTTGAGGCAACTGCTCTGGCCGTTCTAGCCAACAGCCAGTTAACCCTAGCTCAGCTCTGCATCCTGGCTTGCAAACAGGTGGTTGTAAGTTGGGGCTTCTGAAATTCATCAGCCTGCCTGTCTCTATCCCCCAGTAGCCTAATTCTGGCCCAGATTGACCCTCTTCCTTTGCCCGCCGTGGGAAAGTTATAATCTAGCAGCTCGGGCCTGTCTGTATAATGGGTCAGACCACAATCACACACTCACTATGAACACACACATGTGAGTCTTCAGAGACTTCTCCCTTGACTACCCGGCTGCGAGTCTGGGCCCAGGAAGACGTTGGCAGAGACACAGCGACTGTATCACATTTGATGCCAAGATGTGCCTTGTAAATATGAATAGCATGGAGTTGGCGTCTCCCTGTGCAAGCGTGGCTGAGCTGGGATCCAGAAACCGGAGGCACGATTAGCTGTAGAAAGACCCTCACGGGCAGGTAGTGCCTTGCAGACGTTGGAGGGCATCAGCCAGCAAACACACGAGGCTTGGCAGTGGGGTCGCAGATATAGCCAAGTCATTGCATTGCAGGCTGTTTAATGTTTGATGCCAATGTAGTGGAAGAAAGAGACGCATTTTATTTGATTAGAGAAAGAGCAGGGAAATCTTTACGCTCCCGAGACCTGGCTGCTTTATCCACTCTGCGCTGCCTCAGCTCTGCGTATCACTGATGTCTGGGGGGACGTTAAGGGCCACGCAGGCCTGGCCATTCCCATTGCCAGCGGAGGCCGTGATCCGTCTACAAGGGGTTTCTCAGTCCTGAAGCAGATCACGCCGTTGCCAAAAGCATGCTACTGGGGGGAGAGGGTCATCATATATTTTTCACCTCTAAGGACCAGATAAGGGGGTTAGCAATTTGGCTGGGGGTTCTGTGGGGAGCCACTGCTGGAAATACAGGCTGGGAGCTGGCTAGATTTGTAACTGACAAGGGAGGAGAAGTGATTGTGCAACTAATATGATCTCGGTGTGCTGAAGGCATCAAGTTAGTTTGTAATGACATCAGGAACTGGAATCCTTTCAGACAGCACCTGTAATATGGGCCCCTCGTATTAATCTGGATGATTATGATAGCACATAGCGATCAACCAAGATCAGGGTCCTGTTGTGCAAGGTGCTGTACAAACATGGCATGGTAGCAGTCCATGTCCCAAAGAGCTGACAGTTTAAATGGACAAGGGGAAAGGGATTTAACACACAAGCAGAGGGCTTGCAGCATAGGTGCTGGAACTAGGGGTACTGCTACACCCCCTGGCTTGAAGTGGTTTCCATCATATACAGGGTTTACAGTTTAGTTCAGTGGCTTTCAGCACCCCTGGCTTGCAGTTTGCACAGCCATGCAAACTAATTACAGGGAATTTGATCCCAGTCATGCAATACCAAAGCACAGCAAAAAGTGGCCTAGGGCCTGTATAAAACTACAGCTGAGTCAGGGGATCAGGTTGCACGTGGTAAAAGGGTATGTAGATGGGCAGTAACTGTGGTAAGGCCTTGGACCATCCAGGGTTTTCACTGGAGCTGGTTGGAAAATAACTATTTTTTCATGAAAAATTTCAAAAGAAGCAGGAAAAAAACGATTTGCAATCTTGGCAAATCTTCCTGTTTAGTCTTTTCAACGAAGAAATGTTCAATTTTTCTGACAAATGTTTCCCAAAGCCAAACAATTTTGCATATTCAGTGCTGGGAAAGTGCAATAATTTTTTTTGTTTCCAAGCTTTCACTAAAAACCAGGCAAATGTCGTAGGCAATGAAAATGTTCATTGAGTTGCCTAAACAAGTATCAAGGGACAGTTTTCACCCGCCTCTGGTTTTAACTGTATTCTGGGATGATGGTTCCGTCCTGTCTATATTACAGCTTTGAACCAGAACGTAACTGAATCATGCTGACTTGATGAATAGATTAATCGAATTTAAGGCCAGAAGGGACCGTTATGATCGTGGTCTGATCCCTGACACTGTCCAGAAGATCAGATGAAGCAAACTTGAGTTTGTGGGACATATGAGTGAGACGAGCGGAGGAAAATTGCCGAAGCAAGTTTTTTTGCAGGGAGTGGTGCTGGGGTTAGGGGGTGCCTGCGGCGAGCATGGTTCGGGGATGTGGCTGGGATGCGGGATGGTGCCCTTCTCAGGGCTGTGAGAAGACTGGAAAATGTGGAGGAAGATTGGCGGCCAGTGGTTCCCATGTGTTGTGGTCACTGTTCGTTGTGATGTGACTCTGTGACGCTTTGCACTTTGAGGAGCAGGCCAGAGAATTTCATCCAGTTACTCCTCTACTGAGCCCAATGACTTGTGTTTTGATTGAAGTATCTTCCAGCCGTGCTTGCTGTTGTATGAAGCATAGTTGGGGTGGCAGCTCAAGGCGTCACAGACTAGACACCGGGGATCAGTAACCCTTCTAGGAACTGGGCTGCTGGCTTTATAAGCTGAACTCTGCAAGAGGGAGCCGGCTGGCTGCACGATTCTCTTCCCCTGGAACCATATTAGGGTGAGGTAGGGTGTGGGTCACTGTTTTCCGTAGTTCACTTCCCTGTAATGAGTTTTCCTTCTGTATCTAATAATGGGGATAGGAGAATAAATGCTCATTGTATTCCCCACCCTCTCCCCTGGGATCAGTTCAGCCCCCAGGCCTATTAAACATATAACTATGCTCCACTGCTGGGTAGTTTTATTACTTATTAGCAATACAGCAGCACCTGGTGGTTTCATCCTGCCAGGCGCTCCCTAGGCACAGTGAATGTGCCTGCCCCAAAGAGCTCACCACAAAGGAAGGATTATTACCCCACAATTTACAGAAGGGAAACTGAGGCACAGAGCAACCTTCTCCAAAGGTGGCGAGAGCAGGGCTGGGAAAGGAACCCCCATCTCCAGGCTCCCACCACAGCACCATCCTTTCTCTCCACCCGGGAACACCTAATCTGGGAGTAGAGTTTTTCGGTAAGAACAGGTGCAGCACAGACAATGGCTGCAGAGGCTCTCTTCACCTCTTAGCTGGTGGGGTCCCCTCTGTAGGGGATTGAGTGAGCCGCCTGGAGCCCTAGATCAGAGGTGAGGAAGATGGTTACAAGGGAAAGAGGCCTGGTAACCTAACGGGCAGGTGTGTGGCGGTGGTGGTGGGCAGGAGGGATGGGCGTTATCCGAGCAGCCAGAAAATCCCCCTCTTCTCCCAATGTATTTTTGAAGCCCGGCTGCAGTAAGTCTTAGCCCCTAGACCTTACAGGCCACTGGTCTCCTTCTCCCCTCGGGGGTGCCAGGAGCAACACTAGCGCCTCTTGCAGGCTGGTGCCATCTACAGCAGCAGCCTGTTCTTCCAGCAAGCCTTGCTGGGTGCATTTCTCCTTCCCCTGTGGTCCATGGGGAATAACTGTGCATGGCCATTTTGATTAAACCTTAAAAGCCAGCCAGTCTCTCCCAGCCCTAGTGGGGTCAGAGCCAGGCAGCTGCTCCTGAGTCACTCTGGAAGGTGAACGGTGGGTGGATGTCACACGATCCCTTGTCCTTCAGCTGGCCTGGCGCCAGGGCTCATGTCCAGGGCAGGAGCTCCTGGGATGCACGTTAATGTATTTGCCCTTCACCAGTGGCATAAATTAAGACGACAGAAGCTCCCCCCCACCACCACCCACCGACACACACATGTGGTCTCCCTCCCTCTGCCTGATCCGGAACTAGCTGGGCCCTGGGGCATCCACCAGCTGATAAATATGCAAGGCCGTGATTTCAAAACAGGTCCTGTGAGCTAGCTTTGGGGGTGGGGAGGGCACGCTGCACAAGAACCAGAGGTCCCTTTCCCTGCCGCTTCCTTTATCACCCCCCAGTGGGGTGGGTGCCAATGTTCCCCACAGCCACAAGTTCTGGTTCTGGGCCAGAACATCCCTCCTGCCAGGGCCCTGGGATGACAGGACCCCACAGCTGCAGCAGTGCAAGTGAGGCAGGAGGACAGCTGGAGCCCTTGGAAGATGTGGGTGCAATTCTCCGCTCCGCCACCGACTCCCTGTTTGACCTTGAGCAAGTCACTTCATTGCTCTGGTTTTCCCTGTCTGTACAAAAAAATCTTTCTTTCACCTATCTTTTCTGTTTCAAGAGTGAGCTTGTTGGGGAGAGACTCTCTCTTACTCAGCGCAGTGCAGTCCTGAGCTCAGTGTGGGGGGATCACAGTCATATAAAGTGGAAGCGTGTTAAATTCTGGGATTTGGGGAACTTCCTCCTCCTCACCCCATCTCTATGAAAGTTCCCAGCCCTATGTACTCTGTGTGGCACTAAAGAGCTGGGGGCACTGCCCATAATTGCGCCACTTAACCATGAGTCTGCCTCCCCTGCTGGTAATGTGAATGGCCCTGGGCCTTTGGCAAACCCCCCCTCCAGGTCAGGGGGGTGTTTCCTGATTCAGAGGCGCTTTGGAAACCTCGCTGAGCTTTCCAGGTGTGTCTGAAAGTCAGACTCTCGCCCTCCCTCCCACAGGGAGTCATAAACCATCGGGGCCTCGGCCACCTCAGCCGGCTCCACCATTGTTAAAGATGCAGCAGCTGCTCCCGTGGGCACAGAGTCCTGGCTCCCCTGCTTCAGGCACAGAGCCTCTGGTGGCTGCCCCCAGCATGGGGCACCCGCCCACACGCCTCCCCTAGCCCCAAAGTGCAATCTGCAGCCCCACCCATGACGGCTAAGTCCAGGACCGAGTGTGACCCCGTGTGGTGACAAGAGGCAGTACAGGCTGGAACTCGAGGGCCAGAGGGTGTGTCTACACTGTCGCTGCGAGTGAACCTCCCAGCCCAAGTCCAGGGGCTTGTGGGAGCGGGCTAAAAAAAAAAAAATCTGTGTAAACATTGCTTTGAGGTTAGGCTTGAGCCCCTGAACGGCAACCTCCACGCTGCTATTTTCAGTGCGCTAGGGAGCCGGCCTAGGAGATCTCACTGTCAGATGAAGTGTAGCCATAACGTGAGAGAACCACAGGGTCTGTCCGTGTCCAGCAGCCTCAATAAAGAATCCCCTTTGTATTCCCTAGAGCTGAGCCCTGTCTCTTCTCTGCACCTTTTGCCATAGCCAAAGAACTCGTTTTTGGGGTCACTGGCCAGACCAAAACCATAAAAACAGTCACTTTGGGTCAACCTCAGATGGAAAGTTTGTTTTGGCAAACAGAGAAATTAAAAAACGGAGGGGAAACAAAACCTTTCACGTTTGAGCTTTTTTTTTTTTTAAATTGAAGTGAATTTCTTGACCAAGTCACTTTGAGTTTAAAAAAAAAAAAAAAACACCCCCCCCCCCAACATTTTTCATTTTTAAGTCTATTTATTTTTAGGGTTTCCCTTCCCTCCCCTAACCACCACAATTCAGCAAACTCAAAGTTTCTTGACGTAAATCTGCATTTTTTGGGGGGAGGGCCAAAAAAAAAAATTCCAACCCAGAAAAGTCTGCCAGCTGCTGTCCCAGCTTTTACGGGAGCACAAGTGGGGCAATTGTAAGTTCCTGTCAGTGACCAACCAACGGGAGAAGCTGCAACAGAAAGTCCTGGGGTCTGTGTGTCGTCACCTTCTCCTGGACCTAGTAGTATTCGCCGGGGCTATATATAGATGGAACAGGACACACCTTTCATTTGCTGTTGAACTGTTTGGGCTGGGGCATGTTTATGGAGGGGTGGGGGCCAGCTGGCTTCCTGCAGGTGCAACGCCCATCTGACTTTAGCAGCAGAGTGAGCCCAGGGAGGCTGGCTAAGTGGTGTGTTACTGGAGTGCTTATGAGAAGGGCCCTGAGCCTTATGCAAATCACAGTCCCAGCGAGGCGACGGGGAGCTTAAGGTGGGTCAGAGCAGCAATTTCAAGCTGTTTGACGCCGATTTCTGAGTCCTCACTAGAAAGGCTGCCCTGCCCCCCGCAGAGCCTGCAGCTGCTCTGCTCCCAGGCCGTGACACTGTCCCAGCACACGGCTGGGCAGGAGTGGGCTCGCTCCTCGGATGGGCGACTTCGAACCACAAAGGGGCACGTTCCACCATGCCAGATCCCGTTGCTGTGTGTATGACAGTGGGGGTTTGAGATCCCAGCTGAGATCTGTGCAGCACCTAGCACAATGGGGCCCAGACACACAGCAAGATAGGGCCACTGCATGCTCCTCCATACCCCACAACTTGCAAGCTGAATAGACGAGAGGGCTTTCCCCATCCTGGAACTGAGCCCCATTGGGCTTCCCATGTCAGGGCAGGAAATTAAACCAAGATCTCCTGCCTCCCACTCCAGGGCCTTAGCCACAAAAGCAACCATTCTCTAGGGAGTGTTCGGATTTGGTTCTGACCCGAAACCCCGGGCTGTGTGTGCTGGGCCTGTCTCTGTCTTGAGACCCGGCCCCTGGCAGAACCCCAAGGCCAGCCACGGGGGTCTCTCAGCCCGCAGCATCGCTTATTCTGGAGCTGTGGCAAATGCAGGCCGCAGCCACCTGCCTGGTGTCCTCTCTGCCTGCCCTTGGTTGTCCTTGTTCGGAGACAGCGACAGGTCTGCTCCTAGCACTCGGCGAGAGAAACGCTCGGATCCTTCCCTAAGCACAGTGGCTCAGGGCCACACTCAGCAGAGAGGGCAGCAGGAGGAATGAATTGTCCAGGGGGAGTGACGGTCCCAGTTCTGGGTCTGGGGTCTTTATACACCCGAGAGTCTCTTCTTGATTCCAGACTAACACACACATCCCCACCCCACCCCACCCCGGGGAAAACTCTGTAGGTCTGAAGTTTAGGTTCTTCTGGATCACATCTGCCCAGAGGCTGTTTGAGCTGCCACCGACCTCCAGAGTGCTGGGAAGCTCCCAGGGGCCGCTTTGCAAGTGTTATGTTGGCACTTCTAGCTTCAGGAAGTGAATGGAAACCGTCCCCACAACAGGCCCTTCTGCAGCCCACCCCCTGCCCATATTACCATTGTATCTGAATGCCTCACAATCCTACTCAATGTATCCTCACAAACCCCCGAAGGGGACAGTGCTCGGTCCCCATTGCAGCACCAGGGAACAGGGGCCAAGAGAGACTAAGGAATGCAGGAAGCCCATGGCAGAACAGGCAGACAGGGGTTCCATTCCCAAGTTCCCTGCCACTGCCCTAAGCATTAGGCCTCCTTCCCCTCCTTTAACTTGAGCTACACAGTTTGGCCCTAATATGACAGCAAGAGCCACGGGAACAGGCCCTGCAGTAACAGTTAATGGGCTCCATACACATGAGGCTTAGCTGTTGCCAAATTATTTGCCGGGATCAAGGCTCATCTGTACCATTTTTAACTAGATCAGTTGGAACCTGGTATAGTTAAATTGGTGCAAACCCCTCGAGTGGTCAGTTACACTACTCCAAAGGTGCTTACACCCATATAGCTTAGTCCTGGGTAATGCAGGGAAATTTTTTTTTTTTTTTTTGGTCTAACCTAAGGTGTGAATAAATCCATCTAGCTGTACCAGTATAATCTCCCAGGTGGACTCCTGCCCCCAGGATAAATATGACCTTTTTTCAGGTGAGTTTATGTTGCTTGGGAAGGGGTTTAAGCTAAACTGAAAAAAGAAGCCACTGTTCTACAAGAATAAGCCCAGATCTACACGACAAATGTTTGCCAACACAGCTCTGTGTCTGTGTCTGTGTGTGGAGGTGCAGAGGTGTGATCTTCAGCCAACAGACAAATGTGGGTGGGAAAACAGAGACACAGAGAAGCTAAGTCAAGCTGGGTGAAGTTTTCAGATGAATAACTGATTTGCCAAAAAATGCATTTTGAATACGCTGGAACGTTCTGCAAATTCGGGTCAAATCTGGCAAATAGTTTTGACTGAGAAAATGTTTTTATTTTAATTTTTTTTTGAAAGTCAAACTGTTTCCACTTTTTGTTTCACGCCGAGGTTTTCGTTTAGAAGTTTAGTTAGTTCGTTCCTTTCAAAAGAAGGGTAAAATAAACACCCAAGCGCTAAATTTAACAAGCAAAAAAATCCCAATCATTTGGAGTCAAATGAAATGTTTTGTTTGACCCTCCCTCCTCCTCCCCAAAAAAAATTGTTCTCAAATTTTTCCATTTGGCCACCAAATTGAAAAATCAGTTCTTCATCCTGCTCTGAGGCCATGTCTACACTACCACTTCGGTTGATAAGCTTATGTCACTCAGGGGTGTGAATAAACCACCCCCCCCCGAGCAACATCACTCACACCGACATAAGCCCTGGTGTGGACAGCGCTATGTCCAGCCGATATAGCTATTGCTGCTTGTTGGAAGTGGATTAGTTATGCCAGCGGGAGAGCTCTCTCCCATCCGCATAGAGCGGCTATATGAGAGATTTTACAACCATGTAGCTGCATTGGTACAGGTGTGCCACTGTAAGCGCGCTAGTGTAGACACAGCTGTAGGCTAAGTGACATGCCCATGGTCACGTGGCTGAGCAAGGACTAGGACTGAAGTTCCAAACCTCTAGAGTATGCTGCCTTTTAATTAGGATGCAGTGATTTGGGGAGTGCAGCAGGTTTCTATTTTCCTAACTGGATCTTCTCCCTCCCTGTTGATTTCACACCCAAACCTTCCCACCTCCCTACCCTAGCTCCTCTGACTTTCACTGGAGCAGCACCTTGGCAGTTGGGAGGATTCCTCGCCTTCGGACAGCTCCTCTCACAGCTGGAGTGAGGGTGTCTGCCGTACTCTGGAGCAGGCAGGGAGTTAGCTTGTCCACAAAACTCCATTTGTCTGGTTCGAGTCCAGCTCGGGGACACTGAGCCTGCAGTGACAGTGAAATCCAAAAGGTCGCATGGGATCCAGTGGAGGTGCTGGGAGACCCCCATTCACAGGCTGCCGGGCCAAGGAGTATTCTGTTTTAGCAACAAGTGCACAGACAGGATACACAAAGGGACAAAGGGAGGGCTGCAAAGGAAGGGGAAAGTTCAGCCATTGTCTGTGTGCTGTGTCCGGTTTGGTGCGGGCCACAATGATTCTATTCATGGACACGCACCCACAGCATGCGAGAGTCTCCCCTTCCCCAGCTCGTCTCTTCTCCTGTGCTCTGACACTCCCTGCGTTCGTTTGCTCTCGTTGCAGGATCACGGAGGCTGGCGCCATTCAGCAGGAGAGGCTGCAGGCCATAGCGGTAAGTGGTTCCGTCCTATCTCCTTCCGTTTTCAATATCGTACAACAAATACACTGGGCCTCGAGCAGCGGGTCTGGCTGCAAGTAGCATTTCATGGCAACGTGGCTGGCCCCCCTCCAGGCTAGGGGGTGGTAATGTCAATATGCCAAGGCCCAGACCTGGGATGCAGGGCATCACACTTGGCTGGAATGAGGGATAAATAGAACGTATTCGTGCAGCACCTTATAATGCCAGTGGGACCCCTTTCTTCAGGGTGAGTAGCTCTCTCTGTGACCCCAGGGCAATGGTCCGTTAGTTTTGATCTAAGTACGCTGTCGGAGGCCATGGGAACTGGAGCGTACATTAGAGTAACCCCAAGGCTGCTCTCCTAGGAGGCCAGACAGAGCCCTGAACTGGCTCAGAATAGAGGGAGTGCAAAGGTCAACTTAATCCTCCTCTTCCTCCCCACTGTCTCTGCCTTGCATACAGGAGCAGCAGGCTCCCAGTCTTTCCGATCGCTGCCCCTCGTCATGGGTCTAGTTATTTCCCCATTTCTTCACACTGGCATTGCTGTTTGATAGCCAAGCACAGCCATCCCAGAGACGAGCGCTCTGGAGGGAAGAGAAGGTGTAGACCCCAGTGGACCGTGGACAGAGAGAAGACAAAGAGACTCAGAAGATTAATCCTGACAATCCATTCCCCTTGACCCTTCCAAAAAAGGTATCCTTGAGACTACAGGGAAATTGTGGATAACTAATGCAAAGAAAAATAATACAAACCGCCAGGAGCTGGTGTCACAGTTACCTGTTCTGGAACGATGCTGGGCTAGTTTTTGGAGCAGAGGAATGGGAGTCAGGATTCCTGGGCTCTTTTCCAGGTTCTGCCACTGCTTCCGCATGAGTGTGGGGAAATCGCCAGGCCTTGGTATCCCCAAGCGATAGCTACTTGTCTGGGCAGCGGTGGAGCTTAATGGCTGAATTAACGAACGGCCTCCGAGAGGCTGGGGTGAAAGGCAAACGAATGTCTGATTATTCGTTGCTATTACTAGTTCTCCAGCCAGGGCAATGGAAAGACACCCAGGGCCAGATCCTCAAAGGTATTGAAGTCCCTAACTTCTGGGGTCTGGGGCCTTTTGGATCAGGCCCCACAGGAGGGCGATTTCTTGCTTGCAAACAAGATCCCCGTGCCCGCTCAGTGGATGGAGGTTTTGGCAGGGGCTGACTCACTCACCGTCTAGGACCCAGAAAAACGCCGGCTGAGTAAGCCGTAACCGGGCTCCTCCTGTGGGTCTGAATCCAAGCAGCTGATTTCCAGGGCGCTCGCATCTGGTGCCCGCCGGGCTGTGGGTGAGGCGAGATTCCCCTGCCTGTTGGCCAATGAGGGCGGATGGGGCTTGCTGGCTAGCTGACTCCTTCCCAGCTGCCTGGAGATCTGACGGGTGGTGGAGTCCGTTTCTATGGGGCTTTCGCAAGTGTGCAGAGGCATCCGGTCAGGGCCATGGTTTATTGGTGGGGGCCTGACTTCTAAAGTCCAGGGAGAAACAGGCTGTGTAAGAGAACAGAAAGGGGTATTATTGTCAAGAGAACAGGAAGCATCATCCAGCAAGGAGCTGAGCGTCCCCTGCAAGACGCCAAGCGCCCTCCACTCCCAAAGGATCAGGCCCACAGACATAAGGTGGCTTGTAACGGGAGCTCCCCAGCTCTGGGTGGATGAGGATGCAGATGTGGAGAGCCAGCCCGGAGGCGTGTAACTGCTGGACGGTGCAGTCTCTGCCTGGTCCTCCTTTGAGACGGAGCCAAGCGGGGTCCTCTCCCCGCGGCAGCATGTTGGCTCCCAGCCTGCACATTTGTGTGGCCGCCTTGCCGCCAGCTTTCCAGGCCCCACTTGTGATCGGGCCAGTCGCTGCCACACAAAGGGCAAATTGTTCTGGGCCGGGGAAGAAAATGTGTGACGCTTCCCAGGATCGGGACATGGCTGAACTGACTCGGATGAAATTAATCAGGACCGATCCCAACAATGGTGCAGGGACTGGAGGTGGCTCGGATCTTCTCCGAGGGCTGGGGAAATCCAGTTCTCGTCTTGTTTCCAGGTGGGGGCTTTTGGAAAAAGCAAGGTCCAGCCTATGAGGCAGTGAGGACTAGTGGACAGAGGCACTAGATTAGCACCCAGGAGATTGGGTTTCTATTCCAGGCCCTCCCACTGATGTGCTGCGTAACCTCAAGCAAGTTACTTCAGCTCCCCATCTGTGGACTGGGAGTAATCACCCTTGTGGGAGATCATTCTGACTGGTCTAGCCCTCTGTGTCCCAGTGTTGATGGGTTATAGCAACCCTCTAGCAGGAAGAGCACTCTTGGGGGTTAAAGACTTGGGAATCATTAAGAAAGGGATAGATAATAAGACAGAAAATATCATATTGCCTCTATGTAAATCCATGGTATGCCTACATCTTGAAAACTGCATGCAGATGTGGTCGCCCCATCTCAAAAAAGATGTATTGGAATTGGGAAAGGTACAGAAAAGGCAACACAAATGATTAGGGGTATAGAATGGCTTCTGTATGAGGAGAGATTAATAAGATTGGGACTTTTTGGAAAAGAGACGACTAAGGAGGGATATGAGAGAGGCCTATAAAATCATGACTGGTGTGGAGAAAGTAAACAAGGAAGTGTTATTTACTCCTTCTCATAACACAAGAACTAGGGGTCACCAAATGAAATTAGTAGGCAGCAGGTTTAAAACAAACAAAAGGAAGTATTTCTTCACACACTGTACAGTCAACTTGTGGAACTCCTTGCCAGAGGATGTTGTGAAGGCCAAGACTATAACAAGGTTCAAAAAGAAGTAGATAAGTTCATAGAGGATAGGTCCATCAATGGCTATTAGCCAGGATGGGCAGGGATGGTGTCCCTAGTCTCTGTGTGCCAGAAGCTGGGAATGGGTGACAGGGGATGGATCACTTGTTGATTCCTTGTTCTGTTCATTCCCTCTGGGGCACCTGTCATTGGCCACTGTCAGAAGACAGGATACTGGGCTAGATGGCCCTTTGGTCTGACCCAGTATGGCCGCTCTTATGTTCTTAAAGACCCAGAACTGGGAGTCGAGGTGACTGGGTTCTTTTTCCAGCTGTGGAGAGAGTAAGATCTAGTGGTTAGAGCAGGGAATTATGAGTCAGGACTTCTGAGATCCATTTTCAGCTCTGCCGCTGCCTCATTGTGTATGCTTGGCCAAGTCCCTTCCCCCGTCTGGGCCTCAGTTCCCCGTAGCTGTAAAAGGAGGATAATGAGATTTTTCCTGTCTCTCTGTGCAGTTTAGGAGGCTTGATTCATTTGTGGTAGTAAGGGGCTTGAAGAAGACATGATAGAAATGCAGTGTGATGTAGTGGATAGGCACCAGATTGGGAGTCAGGAGCCCTGGGATCTATTTTCCACTCTGCCACTCACCTGCTGGGTGAGTCACGTCCCCTGTCTGTGCCTCAGTTTCCCCTCCCACCCTTTGTCTGTCTCTGTTTCATGTATAAGCTCTTTGGAACAGGGACCGTCTCTCAGCGTGGCTCTGTGCAGCGCCAGGCACAATGGGGCCCTGATCTCAGCTGGGCTTCTTGGCTTTATTGCAGTAGAAATAGTTCATCGTAATAATATTTGAGGTCCAAGTTCGCTTTGGCTCTGGGAAAACAAGAATTCTGGGCATGTATGTGAATGTTGTTCCCTTCAAATCAGGGCAGGCATCAATTGCAAACAAGAGACGTTATTGTCTGAGTAGCACAGGCTCCCATTTAGTCTGAAATACACGTGCTTCAGCCAGTATAATTAAATTAAAATTCTCCTGGGAGAACATGGGGGTAAGTGAAGGGCAAATATATTTCATGAAAACCCGATATATAACACAAATACATTGCAGATGTCCGATGAAACCCGGGGCTGCAGCATGTTTGCCCACCCATCTTGGCCCTTCCAGCGGGGACTCCAAGTGACTGTAAAGCTAATACTACAACAGCAATTTATAGAGAGCCTCGTTGAAACCAAGGCTGTTGTGCCTGGTGCTGTACATGCACATAGTGTGAGACAGTCCCCTCCCCAAAGAGCTCACAATCTGAATAGACAAAGGATTATTCTCCCCATTTTACAGATGGGCGAACTGAGGCACAAAGCAATGAAGCAACTTGTCTAAGGGCAGGGGAAGTCTGTGGCAGAGCCCAGCTTTCCCGAGTCCCTCTCTAGACCATCCCCTTTTTTCCCCGCTAGGGCCCAAACTGGGACAGCTGAGAACTGATTTTCAGAGCTGCTGAGGGCAGTCTCCGGGCTGTTCTACTTTATACGAGCTGCTAGCAGCTGGTCACTAACTGTGGATCAGCAGGGCCTAGTGAAGCCCCAGGTGGGCCTGTCGCAGCGGGAGCGAGTCCAAACACATGGCAGGTGCGTGGGTGAGCTGAGGGGAATGGGGAATTCCAATCACAGCTGGAGGGCTTGGGCCTTGATATTTCTTCTTTTGTTGTCGTCCTCCTTAATCTGAAAGGGAAAACCTCGAGCCAGGGAAAGCGGTATGTTTGGTCTCAGTGCATGGAGTAGACACAATAGCTGCCTTGATATCAGCTGTTAGAATGTACCTGGCTCCTGCCCAGCTCTCTCTCCTCTGGCCAGGGTCTCCAGATCAGTCGCTGTTGCTCAAAGGCTAAGTACAGCGAATTGATCTAGGCACAAACGCCAATCCCAGATAGTGGGGCTGTGCTGCTTGGAAATCCAGGCCGTCGAGTACGGCAGCAATTCCCCTTTCTCCAGGCATCAACTATGGGATTTTAGGATGCATTCTATGTGCCACGGTCACACGTTGTGCAGCTGTGAGGCATTGGCTGTGTAGCTGCCGGGCATTGGTGGTGCAGCGGTTTATTGTAAATGTAGCTGTTGTGCGTTGGTGGTCCAGTGCGTGGCATAGCTGCTGTGCAAGGTTTGTTTAGCTGTCGTGCATTCTTTGCGTAATTGTGTGTTGTACAGGTCGCCGTTGAGCATTGTTTGTGTAGTTGTAAATGGGGCAGTGGTCAAGCATTGCTTGTTAGTGTAGTTGTGCATTGTGGCGGTGGTGAACATGGGGAGTGTTTGCATAGCTGTCCAGGCCCGTGTAGTTGTGAAGCATTGTTTTTGTAGGTGTGTAGTGTGTGTGTACCTGTTTTGCATTGTTTGTGTATTTGTCTTGTATTGTGTAGCTACAATTTCTGGGTAAGATAAAAATGAGGAAAAGTGTGTGTGTGTGTGTGGCGGGGGAAATGGAAGGAACAAACCCTAAAGGAGAGAAAGCAAAGGAGAAGAATGTTGGGGGGGGAACCCTCTCTGGCCTGCCCCATCCACGCCTCCTGCATACCACAGTGATGGAGCAGCAGCAAGGGCTGAGACTGGAGAAATCTCAGCTGTTGAGTTGACTAACTTGGGGGCAGGAGGGAGCAATTTCCTGAGTCAGTGAGAAAGGTCAATCTAGTTAAAATTGACTCTGAAAACATCAGGCCAGATCCCCAGCGGGTGTAGATCAGCCTCGCTCCCACTGGCGTAGATGGGGCTGTACTGATCTACACCTGCTAAGGACCCAGCCCGACACCTGCCCACTGGGTAAGGGAAACCAGTCCCACCTGCGACTCCCCATTAGTCTGGAGCTCGGCAACTTTGCAGATTCTGGGAGGGGCTGACTGAATCACTGACCCACGGGGGAAATGGCTGGAGACCTGCCCCAGGACCTGTGTTTAAGCGCACGCCTGGCTTTAAATGGGTGAGTCAGCCCCCCTGAAGTCAATGGGACGCCCCACCTTCTTAAAGCTACATCCTGGCACGGCTGTCCTAACAAACATGGATGAATTCATGATTAATCTTTTCTTTCCCCCTTCTTCTCCTTCTCCTCCTTCGACTCTCAGGAGAAGAGGAAACGTCAGATCGAGATAGAAAATAAAAGGCGGCAGCTCGAGGACGACAGGCGCCAGTTACAGCATCTAAAGGTAGCGACGCGGCTTTGGGCCCCTGAGTGGGACCCGAGCCAACCCCAAAGCATGCCCAGAACCTCAGCCCAGTGTTGCTGAGAAAGAGGGTTTAGGGGTTTGCTTGGGGCTTACGAGACGCGGGGTCAGTTCCCAGCTCCGTCACATCCCTGTCCAGCCTTGGGCAAATCACTTAGCACCAGATTGGTCAAGGTATTTGGGTGCCTAACTCCTCATTTCAGGGGTTAGGCACCGAAATATATTTACCAATCTGGCCTGGAGTTTCTCTAGGTCTCTGGTGCTATCTGTGAAGTGAGATGATGCTACTGCCCTACCTCCCAGGCTGTTGGAGGGTGAATAAAGACTGTGAGATGCTCAGTAGAGCACAGTGATGGACCCTTTTCACATGGTTAATGGGGTGGGGGAACCATTCCCCCCCGATCTGTGCGACCCTTCAAATGTGCTTTATTCTTTCTCCACCTTCCCCTCTGCACCCAGGTATTCAGTTCAGTGTTTCATTGCATGGTCACCTCCCAGGGGCAGGTATGATGGACTCGAGTAGCATTTCTCAAACTGGGCACCCTGAGGGTATTCCAGGGGGTCCGTGGGTCCCGCTGATCAACTCCTCCCCGTCCCTTCCAGCACCTCCTTCACCCCGGAAAACAACAGTTCCCCGACATGAAGGAGGGAGGGGGAGGAATGGGGAACTCTGGGTCCATGCCACTCCTGGAAGCGGCCAGCATGTCCCTGCGTCCCAGAGCAGGAGCAGGGGGTTTCCGTGTGCTGCCCTCAGCCCAAGCACCAACTCCTTAGCTCCTATTGGCTGGGAACTGTAGCCAATAGGAGCTGTGGGGGTGGTGCCTGCAGGCAGGGGCAGCACGTGGAGACCCCCTGGGCCCCAGTCTAGGAGCCCCTGCGAGAGGGATGTGCTGGTGGCTTTCGGGAGCCGCCCAAGGTAAATGCTGCCCCCCTCACCCCTCCCATACCCCAACCCCCTGCCCCAGCCCAGAAGCTGCACCCAAACTCCTTCCCAGAGCCCTCACCCGCTCCTGCACCTCACCCTCCTGTTCTAGCCCTGAGCCTCCTCCAGCACCCAAACTCCTTCCCACACCCAAACTCCCAGCCCAGAGCCTTCACCCCCTCCTGCACCCCCAGCCCCTGCCCCAGCCTGGTGAAAGTGAGTGAGGAGACGGGGCAAGGGCTGAGTGGGGTGGCTTGGGGGGTCCCCAAAAATTTTTAAAACAAAATGGGGGTCCTCGGTTTGCTAAAGTTTTGAGACTCGCCAGACTGGAGGGTGAGCGATTAATATTACCACATCTGGGAAGAGGCCATGAGAAGCTGCGTTGCTGGAGCTTTACAGATCGGGGGTAGCAGGGAAAGATCCAGGATGCGGATGTGCCGCTTTGAAGGGCTTCCTCTGAAAAGTTTCTGTAGCGGAACGAGCAGCTTGGAGAGCAGCCATCCCCCGCTCACTTGAGCCAGGTGGCAAAGTCTGGGGGCTGACCCTAATGACTCACTTGCCCTCAGAAACGTGCGATGGCACGAGACATCCCACTTGCTAGAAACAGCTGCAATCACCTAGAGACGAACCCACTGGGCTTTGGGTTTCCCCGAAGGCCTGATCTGAACAGCATGGCTAGGCCAGGGTTTGGCTCTGAGTATGTCTCTGGAGAGAGGAAAGCAGCATTTCCCTAGCATAAAGAACATCCCTTGCTCCTCACCGGGACTGCTAGGTTGTGCCTGAGGACCTCTGACATGGGCTGGGAGGGCTAATCGCTTTTCTGATGAGCCCCAGACTGCACGAGGTTTGAAACCACACCAGCGTAGCAGGCCATGGCTGTATACAGAGATAGCATGGTCACAGGTGGGGCTTGAACCTACAACCACGAGGACCCAAAGCTTATGCTGCTACTGCTTGAGCTAAAGGAGCGACTCCTTCATCCCTAGCAAAGTGCTTTTGGATGAAAAAGTGTTAGCCAGCTCGAGTGGGTGGCTTGGTTTTCCTAGGTAGGAGGGAAGGAGCTAATGGAGCCAGATCCTGAATGAAGCATCCACCGGGAGTTTGACCCAAGGGAGAGGGAAGTGGTGAATTCGCCATCTCTGGATGTCTTCAGATCAAGATTAGATGTCTTCTTGGAAGTGGCTTTAGCCAACATGATTGGGCTCGATACAGGAGTGACTGGGTGAAATTCTCTGGCCTGCGGGATACAGGAGGTCAGACTAGCTGTTCTAATGGTCCCTTCTGGCCTTAAGCTCGATGAAGACACCTGAGGATTCACGCTCAGATGCGACAATGTTGGACAGCAGTATAGATAGATAGATAGATTCAGCCCCATGATGCAGAGTGATGTCCTTGCTGACTCATGTTCTGCAGGGCCATCATCCCCTTGCTAATGTGTGTTTCTGGGAACACCACCCGCATCCAGCAGCTCCTCTGATAGGAGGTGTCATGGTACCGCTCCAGGAGGCCCATTAGGGGAGACCCCAATGCTCAGCCTCCTCCCTGTTATGTTGGTGGCGCAGCATTGTACCCCAGGTGCTCACACCAGTGTCCCTAGTGCAGAGGATGAGGTGGGAGGAAAGTAACCGGTCTCTCTGTATTCCCCTCCCAATCCTACCTAGTCCAAGGCTCTGAGGGAGAGGTGGCTACTGGAAGGAGCCCCGTCGTCCACCTCCGAGGAAGACGAGGCCATGAAGAAACAGATGCAGGAAGACGAAGTGAAGACCAAGGAGCTGGAAGAAACCATCCAGAGGTAATGGCGAAGGAGTATATGGAGGGAGGGAGGGCACGTCCCAGAGGTGAGCGGAGCGGGAGGCCACTGGTGGGTGCAGAAAAGAGCGCACAGGGTAGGTGGGAACTGGTCCCGAGAAGAAAGTAGCAGGATGCCAACAGTCACACCGAGAGGTTGGAGGCAAATGAAGGTGCTCGTTGGCTTTGTACTAACAACTCCCTTCCCTACACCCTTCACCCCACCCCGGTCTCCCTATGTGCCCCTTCCCTGGCCCGTCTCTGGGATGTCACGGACATTTGTAGCCCCACTTGTGAGTGCCATGCAGATCAGCTGGAAGAAGCGATGTTCTTCAGGGCTGATGGGACGATCACGCACAGGAGACCCAGTTCCCTTTGCACGTGGACTAGCTGGCTCCTGCTCGGAGAAATGGCCCCCTGGAAAGGGACCCCAGGTTCACGGCACAGGGCCTCAGACCACACAGAACACACGATTCTGGAGCGTTCATCTGGGGTCTGAGGTAGCATGGTTTGAGCAGGTGCCTTTGAGTCCGGATGCTGGAGTGCTAGGCCTGATTTGGGGAGGCAGTGTGATCTAGCAGTTAAAGTGGGGGTGAGGCACCAGGACTCCTGGACTCTATTCTTGGCCCTGCCACTGATTTTACTTGTGTGACCTCGGGCAAGTCATCTAATCTCCCTGTTTCTCCGTCTGTGAAATGGAGAACTGGTCCATCCCTACCTCACTGTGAGGTTTGTACGTATGAGATTCTCTCATAAGAGTTGGTAAATATAAGATATTCTTATAAGTGGGGCTAAATCCCGAGCTCGACTCAGATCTTTGTCAAGCAAAGCCCCTATGGCAATCACTGGGCATGTTGCCTGAACAAGGACTGCCGGATTCGTACTCCTGCTAGCAGCGAGTTCATGTTGAAGCCCTGAAGACACCTCATGCTATTTTGGCATCCGATGAAGTGAGCTGTAGCTCACGAAAGCTTATGCTTTAATAAATTTGTTAGTCTCTAAGGTGCCACAAGTACTCCTTTTCTTTTTGCGAATACAGACTAACATGGCTGCTACTCTGAGTCCTGGAGTGTCTCCCGCTCTGCTGTACCTGGGGCCGGGTGTCAGGGGGAGAGCTGTGCATAGTGGTGGGGGATTTGGCGGGGAATAGGGTGGAGGGGAGCTGAAGGATTATGTAGGAGGGGCAGCTCAACTTCTTCAGGTGCATCCAGCCGGCTGGGTGTTGCCAGGAAATACAAGGGGCTCGAGCTCCCCGTTCCCACACAGGAGAGCGTCTGACACACGCAGCTGAGCATTCCAAGCTCCCTCCGTCCAGGAGCTGCTGACAGAGGCACTTTTCCTGTCCTCTCCCCAAGCAGTGTAGAGTGAAGTCACTGTCTGTGCATCCGGAGCAGAGCCACAGCTCCATAGCTGGGCTGCAGAGCAGGGCATTGAGGACTCTGTTGGGTCTGCATCCCTGTCAAAGTCCTGAGGTTTTTTTTTTTCCAGAACCGTCCTCCTCCTCTGTCACTTTAAAGCCTCCCGCAACCCCGTCCAGCAGCCTTGACTTTTTGACTATGGTGTGCTGGCAGCTAAGGCCGGTGGGAAATTTTCCATCTAATCTGTTTTTGGCTGGAAATCAGGGAGTTCAAGTAAATGGGATTTTGCGCAAAAAGTTTCTGCAGGAAATTTCAAAATGCTGCCCCGGTGCCTCGGAGGAGTTGCAGTTTGGGCTCCCATTCGGGTATGTGGGAAACTCATTCAAACTTCCCTGCCCCTGAGGCATCGTGGATGTATGACTCCCTCCCCCCACCAAAATGAGCTGGGGTTTGGAATAGCAGCTGGTGACGGGTTGGGATCATGGAGGGGCATCGGCAGAGCTGAATGTAGAGCGCCTGGGGTTGGAAGAGCTGGGGGCAATGGGTCAGGACTGAGCTGCAGTGGAGACAGTTGTATGACATCTGGCCTTGCTAGCACTGGCCATCTCCAGCCAGTACTGTTAATTCATCCCCTCCGTTTCTTAAGTGCTAAATTCCCTCCTGGTTCAAAGGCCAAGCAGTTTGGTTTTCCCCCTGTAATTTTTTCCTCCTGCAGAGGGGATTTCAGAACGCACTTGCTTTGTCCTTGTGGGAGGAGGCTGATAGCCATGCGCCCAGAACCCTCAAGCATCCATCAACAGCAATTAGGAGACGACATTATTTAAAGTGAAAATCCAATAGAGATTGGGAGGGGGAAAGGAGGGAAATTGAATTCATCAGGAACCTGTGACACTATAAAGCTGCCCCCGGGGAGGTATGCCTGAACACAGATGGATTCGCTCCCCCAGCTCTCTCCCTAATGGCATTTGTGCTTTTCACGTTGCTGGAGGCTGCAGAAAGCTTCCCAGCTAGACACACAAACTCAGGGCTGAGGGGAAGGATCACTTGGTGCCATGGACAAAGCTCCGTGACGATATACAGTGGAGGGATGATCCTAACATTGTCTGGCGGGGCGTACGTTAGCTGGGCCTTTCCCATCTCTAGCTCGTAGCTCCTATGAGTCTGTGTGTCGCATCCGTCTAGACCCATTTTGCTTTCTCAGTGTCGGGGCAAAGTGGGTTTATACCATCTCAGCTGTTCTGTGTTCCTGAAATTGATCAGAGCCGAATGCCTGCCTTCTCACCACCTGGGCTCTGCCTTTCCCTTCCCCTCCACAGATGACAAAGGGGACACCCCCAAGGAGGCCAGTCACAGTTGCTTCTTGCATGGCTGCACCACCATCCACAGACAAATTGGACTCTGCATTTCACACCGAGCACCAATCCACCCTGCAGTTTCAATGGGATGTGACCGAGAGGAGAACTGAACCCAGTCTGTGCATTGTTACATACATGCTCAAGGTCCTCGTTAGAAGTAGTGGGAAGTCTCGCCTATTTCAAAAAGTGCAACTGTTTCCCCTTTGCAATTCGGAGATTAAGCGGGGACATGAGCGCGGTCTTCAAATAGTTGAAAGGCTGCCATAAAAAAGATGGAGAAAAGTTGCTCTCTCTCACCAAAGAGGGCAGGGCAAGAGGCCATGGGTTCAAACGACAGCACAGCAGATTTAGATTAAATCTCAGGAAAAACTTCCTGGCTGTAAGAACAGTAGGATGATGGAACTGACGCCTCGGGAGGCTGTGAAAGCTCCTCCACTGGAGGCTTTCTAAAGGAGGCTGGACAGCCATCTGCCTTGGATGGGTTAGACACAACAAATCCTACATTTTGGCAGGGGGCTCAGACTAGATGACCCTTTAAGAGGTCTCGGGGATGGGGCGGTCACTTTCAGACTCGTTAGAACTGTGTCGCCAATCGGAGTACACTTAAGCATGTATGTGATGTGATTGGCTAATGGCCTGGATAGCACTGATTTCTGGGGAGGAAGGTATGGATTCCCTCACATGGCTGTTTTCAGACAGTTGTGATCTGGGATTTGTCTCCTGTACATAGCAGTGCGCAAGTGGTATCAGATATTTATTGTTGTTTGGTAGGTGGCATTGGCTGGCTAGTCAGGAAGGAGTCGGACTGCTATTTAGCTTTCCAGTGGATATTGAACATGGCAGCAACCCGATCTGGAGTGCTGGCTTTGCAGTCATATATCTTAAACTCCAATGAGTTAGAAGGAAAAGCGAGAAACTTTTACCCTCTCCCAGTAACCTCCTTCTTGTTCATTCAGCTGCCAAAGAGCAGAAAGAAAAAACCAGCAGCAAAGAAGCCTTGCTAGGAGAGGTATCCCAGCAGCCAGAATGCAGTAAATTACTCCCTCTCTGTCATGCTGGCCATTAATTACAGAGAATCAGTGCAGATATAGGTCAGATCCAAAGAGGCCATTGTGCCTGTTTAATGGCACAATGGATTTTTCAGAGACTAGAGAGGGGAAGGACGCTTTACAAACAGGAGACCAAAATAAAAATCTGCTGAAGGGGACACTGTCAAAATAAAAATTGTACATGTCCAGGCCGGATGGTGATCTCAGCTATAAGTACAAATCTGGAGGAAGTTCACTGACACCCTGGGTTCTATACCAGCAGAAGTGAGGTCAGAACGAGGCCTCTTTGTTTAAAAATTCCCTGCCTGAATTGCTAATAACCACAACTAGTTGGGAAATGGGGACAAGTTTTTATGAGAAATTGTGAAGCTTTTGGGGGCAAAAAGCTCAGCAAAATTTGAAATATTTCATTCACCTAATAACATAACAAATATTTCAGCTGACTAATAACACCGGAAATCCAAGGAGCGTGATTTTAGTCTGATCCAAAGCCTGTGGATGTCAATGAGAGTCTTTTTATTCATTTTGATTGTTTTGGGATCGAAATCTTGCACCATGTTGGTTTCAGTGAGACTGCTCAGTTGTAACAAGGATAACATTTGCCCCACGTCCACTTTGCCAACTCTCATGATTTAATTTTAATTTAATTTTATTGCGAATCTCATGATGTTTGGAGCTTTTCTTAAATTGCCAGCTCCTGGAGTCATGTGAATATAGAAAAATCTTGGCTTTTATTTTTAAAAAGTTTCTGTCCTTCATGGTTGCAGAGAAAAGTTTGAAAGCATGAACGTAAGAATGGCCATACTGGGTGAGACTAAAGGTCCATCCAGCCCAGTATCCTGTCTGCTGACAGTGGCCAATGCCAGGTGCCTCAGAGGGTGTGAACCTAACAGGTAATGATCAAGTGATCTCTCTCCTGCCATCCTTCTCCACCCTCTGACAAACAGAGGCTAGCGACATCATTCCTAACCCATCCTGGCTAATAGCCATTAATGACCTGTGTGTGACCTAAAGGCTCCAAAACCAGAAAGCAAATACCCAAGCTATATTATTATTATTATCTCATGATTTTAAGCCCATATTATGATTTTTATGGGGCTGGGCTCCTGATTCTTGAATGCTTGAGCATAGCAATACTGCAGTTTTAAAAATCTGATTTCATTCTCACTACTGATACTGTTTGTTTATGTAGGATTTTTTTTGTTTTTGTTTTTTTGCATTTCACTCAGGTAGCAAAACTAGTCTTGTTGGTTTCACTTCCTAGTTTTCACCACACTGATGCTTTTGTGATCAGGAGACAGTTGCTGCAGGCTGGGATGTTCCAAGCCTCCGCCAGAGGCTGTTTGCAAAACTGATGCTTGTTTTAAACATTTTCATGTCAGGCTCAGTTCTTTGCAAAGGTAGGGGAGTCCCAGAGCGGTTCAGTTTCATCACATTTACACCAGGTATATTTTCATCTGTGAATAAGGGGAGGGAAAGCACTGGACAGGGACTCAGTAGATCTGGGTTAATTCTCAACTCTGCCACCAACTCAGTGTGTGACCCTGGCCAAGTCCCTTAGGGTATGTCTATATTGTAATGTAAGCCCAGGGTTAGTAGAACTCGAATGAGCAGATCCCAGCTTTGTTAACCAAGGGCTTGGTGTTTACACTCATTTATAATCACAGGTTAGGAATTATTAAACCCCAGGATCCAGCCTCTACGCTGCCTTATGCAGGCCCAAATCCAACCACCCATATCCCAGACTTCCTAGTGCCCTCCCAAAATGTGGCCATTCTAGCACTTTGTTCATGGTGCAGTGTTGGAAAACATTATTATCCACCAAATTTGACTGTCCAGAAAACTGAGAATGTCGACCAATGGGATTGTTGGATACTTCTGGCAGATTCCCAGAGTACCAGTCCAATGCGGCTGCGTCTACACTGCAAGGCAATAGGCCTTGAACCCTGGGTTCTGGCTTGACTGAGGCGCTCAGACCCTCCACCCCATGGGAGCCTGGATTTGAGCCCTGGGTTAGCACAATTTGTGTATAGATAGAAGGGGGGTTGGCATGAGTCTGAGTTTGAACCCTGGGCTTGCAGGTGCATCTACACTGCAATGAAATACCCATGGCTGGCTCACATCAGCTGACTCAAGCTCACGGGGCTTGAGCTGCAGGGCTGTAAAATTATGGTGTAGATGTTTGGATGTGGGCTGGAGTCTGAGCACTGGGACCCTGCGAGAGGGGAGGGACGCAAGTATGTATCCAGAGTTCTGGATGGGCTTGTACAGCCCATGCTGCCCCATCTTCACCGCTAGTCACATGGGCATGCTGACCAGCCAATGGCTGTGTAGACAAAACCCTACCGTTCTTGCCCTTGTGACCCTGGCAAGGTTCAAAAGTGAACAAGGCAAACAAAACAATCCTGGGGCGTTTTTAAAAACCTCCTCATTTTTAAGCCAGTCTCCTGAGTTTCTGGGACTTAACTCAGGAGTTCTGAACATTTGGGGTTAGCTGTGTTGGTTTCTCCCTCTGTAAAATGTGGCTAATAAAACTCCCTTTCTCCCACCCTTTGCCTGTTCAGACTGTAAGCTCGCAGTGCAGGGATTTTCTCTTAGGAGGTGTGGGCCCATCACTGCAGAGTTAACTTGAGCTATAGCCTCACTCAAGTGAGAGCATCCACACTGCAAAATTACACTAGCTCCACAGAGTGGTCCTGTTAGTGGCGGATGAGTTATGCTTACGCCAGCTATCGCCTATATCCCCTGGCAGGCCAGCCAACTTGAGCTAGACGCGCCCCCAACCTCAAGTTAAGGGGCTTTGCGTGTGGACAGGATCGAACTGGGGCAATACTTGAGTTAATTCTGCCGGGTTTAACTTCAAGTTCAAACAGGATTTAGCCCAGGGACGTTCTCTGGCCAGTGCTCTGCAGAGGTTCAGGCTGTATGACCGGAGAGGTCCCTTCTAGCCTTATGATCTATGAGTGTATGCTGCCTTGTTTGTACAGCGCCTGGCCCGATGGTGTCCTGGTCTGGCTGTGGCCTCCATGTGCTGTTTTATACAGATAACAAGAACAGTTATCTGTGATCTATTGAGTTATCCTGGCAGAAGTGGCGTAACAGAGAGGTGAGCCAAGCTCGGGAGTTATAAAATCCTCAACTCAATCGATGATCCAGTGGTCAGGTCATTAGCCTAGACTTGAGACCTGTGTTCAACTTCCTCTGTGACTTAGGGCAAGACACTTGGCCTCTGTGTGCCTTATTCCCCATCTGTCCAGTAGGGATTAAAGCCCTGCCCTGCCTTACAGGGGTGCTGTGAGGAGGAATACATTAAAGATGGTCAAATGCTTGGAGATCTCCTGAAAAGCGCTTTATAAGAGCTAGGTATTTATTTCTATTGCAGGAATACCTAGGAGCTGCCATCATGGACCCAGGGTGCTAGGTGCTGTACAAACATAGTCCCTGCCCCAATGATTTTACACTCTTTAAAGTTCCAGTGAATGATTTTTGTCCAAGGCTACAGTTTCTTCTACCCTGTGCAGCCCTCATACCGTGACCAGCATTGATCAGATTCTGTAGCTGCCAAATTTCAGCCTTTTAAAGTAGATGAATGATCTTCCCGCAATAAATGGTTTTTTGTCATCAGTCCAGCTCTGTAAATGGCTGCCTTATTTTCCTGATTATGATTCAACCATCTGTAGAGATGGGAGGGGAAAATGGGGTTTGCCACTAAGTTGTTTGGTGATAAAAAGGCAAAACTGAGGCAAACACTTGGGAATCCTCTGACCGCAGGTGCTTAGGGAGAGACCGAGTGCGAGCACTGGTTAACGCTACCCAGTGTAATTCCACTGTTTTGGTATTTTCCGTTGAAAAATGAAACTCTCAGTAATGTGAACACTTCATCTTTCCCTAAACACCTATGGTCAGAGGGTGGCCAAGGGCTTTGCAGCGAATGGATTAGTGCACAGCTCCCCTGTGCGGTAGGTATCTCTAGTTACTGGTAGGTAAACTGAGGTACAGAGCAGTGACGTGACTTGTCCAAGGCCACGTAAGGAGCCAGGAATCCTCGCTGTATATCCTGACTCCCAGTTGCCTGCTCGGCTCACTTGACCACACTCCCCCTCCCAGAGTTAAGACTAGAACCCAGGTGTCTTGACTCCTGTTCCTCTACTCTGACCATTAGACCGCACTCCGCTTCCCAAGATGGGGCTAGAACCCAGGAGTCTGACCCTCACTCCTATGCTGTAAGCCCCAGCAAACAGTCACCTTGCACAAAAAAATTGCAGCAGGGATTGTCCTGGTGCTGACATATCACCCTCTGCCTATCCTGCCCCTTCCCCTTTCTCCCACCAGCTCCATAGCTTCCCTCCTTCTGCACGCTCTTGATCCCACTGAGATCCCGCAGCCAGATATCGCTGAGCAGCCCAGACTAGGGTGGCCTTTTTCCAAACCGGGATGGTATTTTTGTCCTTTTTTTTTTTTTTTTTTATAAGCAGCAGGAGATACTGTTGTCCCGGTGGCAGCGCTGTGTGAATGGTAAGTATGGTGAGGTGCAAAGCCTTGAAATAATGGCCCACAGGATGCGGTGACCGAGGGCCCTGATGCCGCAAAGGCATCCATGCAGACAGATCCATCCGCAGTGGGTCAGCAGACAGAAGGGTCCGCCTGCCTGGGATCCCTTTGGCAGATTGTAGCTTAAGTTCAGCATTGTACACAATCCACTCCCAAATGTATGCATCTCTGCTCCAACATGCTCCACCCCAGGGCATGAGATGAGAGATTCCAAAGTCTCTAGCCTGATCTTCAGAAAGAGCCAAGCCCCTGAGCCGCTCTGAAAATCCCGGTCATTGAAGGTGCTTCGGCTGGGCCTCCAGAAATGGAAACGCCCCAAATAACTAGCCACTTAAAAAACAATCTTGTGCTGCCAGCCCAATGGACTAGAGAGTGCACTCTCAGAGCCCTGGGTATTGGCAGAGAGCGTGTGGCATGTGGACAGGAAATCTGCAGCTCCGTTTGCCTTCTTCCATCCATAGCCAACGTCCTGCCTTGGAAAGGGTTGTGTATTGTTGGCTCATTAGTTCAAGGCTTTGCACAGGTAGTTCTGATTTGTCAGTGGCCGTTGTCCTCCCCTAGCTGTTATAAACATTCGGTGGAGGGAGTGAAAAGCTCGTGGACCTGGTGAAATCCTGAAGGGAAACAAGTGCAATCAACAGCCGTGCCGCTGTCTCTTGCCGTTCAGGACTGGTGAGCGTCAGCAACTGCTGCTGAAGTCAATGGAAATTAGGGCGGATTCGGCTCCTCTGAAAGTCAGGCCCTCCGATCCTCGCCACTGGATACTTAAATTGCTGTTGTAACCCACTGGCTGATGTGTGTGTCACTGTCCTCTCTGTGCCTGATCCACAGGCGTGATATGGGTCTGTCACGGCTCTTAGAACCGAGCTTTTTAGCTCAAGCGGCAGAATTCGTGCGTTGAGCTCTGGAGACCCCCCAGTTCAGACCCTGATGTTGGCCAAGATGGCCACAGCTGCACCATAAAATGAACGTGGGGGTAAAGCAATTCTCATTGGTTGTCACATAAGGGCCCTGATTCAGCCAGGCCTTCAGCACGTGCTTAGATCCCATCGGTTTCAAGGGGCATGGGTGAACTTGGAGGGCCGGCGAAAAGGGGTAGGCACCACAGAAGCCCTCAAAATAGAACTTAAATGGCACCTAGGCCTTGTGCTTGCTCCTTTATTGATTCACTTCCTGCGGGCAATGTAGCAGGAACAGATCCTGGGGAAGAATCTGAATAAGGACGGAGAGGGGTGGCTTGGCGGTCCAGAGCTAGGAGGGTACTCCGTGCCGTGGGAGTGATGGGGAAGAAGTCGTGGAGGTAGTTGTAGGAGAAATGGAACATCGTGGCTGGGTGGAGGGGGCAGGAGATGATGCCCCCCTTCGAGGATTTAAGGAGTTGGATGAGAGTCTCTCCCTTGGGGAATTTGCTTTGCAAACTGACACCATGGAGAGCCATATCCTCAAGTGGTGTAAATCAGCATGGGTCCATTGACTTCAGTGGAGCTAGTTATACCAAGTGAGTATTTGGGTTATACCAGTTGAGTATCTGGCCCATGAAACATCTATCCGATGGTCTCCGTACAATCCCGTCTGCCTGTCTGTCGGTCTCCTTACACTCCCATCTGTCTGTCTAGCTCCTTCAGCCATGTCTGGGTTCTACCAGTTAAAAGCAGGCGATGGGGTCTTTTCCAACCCCTCTCTCTCCCACACCCACAGCCCCATTTGAATTTTAGGGCGTTATAAATAATAATCTGCCCATTGGAAGAGATCACCAGCTCTAGATCACACCTGCAGCTTTTAGGCCTTCCTGTTTTGCGGGGGGTTGTGTCATACTGATTGGCCCTGTTCCATGCACCGGGGGTTTAGCAAGGCATGCTTAATGCAATGGTGAAAACAGGCTCTTGCGCGAAGCCAAGGAAATTAGCAACAACAAAACCCGAGTGGGTCGGTTTAAATCCGCAGGTGGAGGCAGGTTTGGGGTTGGCTGAGCTCCGGCTCGCTAGATGGGCAAGATTGGTGCGCTCTGCTTCATATTCTAAGCCTGATTCTCCTTGCATTTCCACTAGTGTCCGTCCTTTGGCTTCTATGTATTACAGCTGGTTTGCAACAGAGTAAGGGCCCCATTGAAAACCAATGAAAGGGCTCCCCTTGGCTTCAATAAGCTTTGTCTCAGGCCATGTATGAGATCAGAATCAGGTCTCGGTGGGAGGGGGGTATAGTGACAGGGCATTGTGGGCACTTGAGGGAAAAGCAAGGGTGCCGTAGGTCAAGATCGAAGTGTATGTTGGGAGCTCTGAGAAGGCAGTGGGATCTAGTAAGTAGAGCAGAGGGGGCTGGGAGCCAGAACTCCTGGCTTCTATCCCCAGTGCTGGGAGCAGGGTGGGGTGGGGGGAAGTGCGGTCTAGTGGGTGGAGCAGAGGGGCTGGGAGCCAGAACTCATGGCTTCTATCCCCAGTGCTGGATGGGCAGAGTGGGGTCTAATGGGTGCAGCACGGGGGGCTGGGAGGCAGAACTCCTGGCTTCTATCCCCAGTGCTGGGTGGGAGTGGGGAGTGGGGTCTAGTGGGTGGAGCAGAGGGGACTGGGAGTCGGGAGGTTTAATTGTGAACTCTTTGGTTCTGTCCTTCCACCTCCCTTTGCTCCCAGGTCAAGCTCGTGGGGCGGGACCTTGGGGGGGGGGCTGATCTTGGCCTGGATAACATAACCAAGCATTTCACTCTCAGGTTCCCCGGGGGTCTCTCTTGTACTTGGTTTCTCTGTGACTAGTTGGGTGGACACTGGGGGGGGGGCGGGGGAGGGAAAGCACCTGCTGCCCCCTCCCATCCCACGCTGCTCAGCAGCCTCACTCTGTCTTCCAGGTTAGAGAAGGAGCTGGAGATTCTGGAGAACGGGGACTCGGCGCCTTCCACCAAGGAGAAGCTGGGGAAGGAGGAAGCCGTGACTGCAAGGGAGGAGAAAGCAGCAAACGCACAGAAGGTCAGGAGGAGGGGGAGAAGGGGAAGCTTAGCCCTGGCTGGCCTCAAAACCTTCCCTTAAGGAGATCAATGCCATTAACCGCCTAGAGTACCGCGGAGCCCAGAATCGCCACGGTGCCTCCGTGCACAGGTTGTCATGGAGGGGCTGGGGGGGGGGTTTAAAGAGATGCCCTGCGAAAGCATCTCTGTCTATTCCCTTGAGACAGAACCAGCTGCCTCCGTTTACCCTCAGCCACCCTTGCCCACGTCAGGGGTTCCGGTGCTGTAATGAACCAAATCGCCTCGAGTCCAGGCGTTTGGGGAAACGGGTCTGAAACCGGTTCCTCTGCCGTCGCATGGCGCGTGCGTGTCACGGCGGGTGCCCGAGCTGCTGTCAGAAATGTCTGCACCCCGCACACGAGGCCCCGGGTGCCCGGCTGCCTTGCGCTGGCGGGTGCTGCCTGCGGGTAAAATGCCGCCAGATCGGAGGGGCAGCGTTGGGTGCCCGCTCGGCGCAGGGGTCGGGGGCGGTTCCGCTCGGGAGTATTTTGCACCGTGCACCGGTGCAAGGCGTGACACAGAAGCGAGGCAGGGGTGACTCGGGCGTAGAGCATACAATGCTGCGTGGCTTTATTAACAGGCGACAGCCAGCGCCTCTTCCCCTGACAATAAAGCCCCTGCCGTCCCCAGGGCACAGCTTTGCCGCCAGCCCACATCCGCCCCCCCCCCCGAGAAAATCCTCAGCCACTGCGCTCGGGCCAGCCCCACAGCTCTGCCCGGTGCGCCCCCGCCTTGCTATCGCAGAGCTGCCCGTTTGCGCGCTTAATCAGCCGCATGGCTCAGTCTGGCGGGGGAACACACGGTTGTTTGCCGGGGCAGCTGTGGTCAGCGGCTCTGCTCAGCCACGCCCCCTGCTGGATCAGAGGGGACGCTCGGAGCCCTCCGCACGCCCCGCCCGGTGTAGGGGGCTGTCGGGCTACGCGGGGAATTAAAAGGCGATGATTGGCTGGTGTTTGTCACTGGGTGGAAATAATTGTGCTGATGAAGACCGAGAGTGCTGGAAAGAAGCTGGAATCCGCCTGGCTGAGTTCTGCAAACCCATTTGCATTCCTTCACCGCCTGGCTGGGAAGCTTGACTCCCAGGTGAAGGACAAGGATTCAGTCTAAAGGGGACTCGCTGCTGTTAGCCCTAAAGGGTCTATGACACAGCAGCTGAACGGCCCTGATCCCATCCGTGCATGTACACGCTGGCCAGTTCCGCACCGTATTCCCCATTCGAAGTGCACCGATTCTGGGCGCTCCGTTGTCTCTGCTTGCACAGATCCCACGTACTGTGATTTGAGCTAAGGAGTCTCAAGCCACATGTTTAGAATGAGACGTACCCGATGCTCCTCGCTGGCAGGCAAACCTGCAGCAGCAACCAGTGGAGCAGGGGAGCCGTTTGCTGTTCTCCGGGTTGGATTAGTTAATGCGTGCTCAGCTGTGTGGAGGCCTCAGGTACCATAGGAGGGCTCGGAGTTAGCAGTGCTACCTGTAACCTCTCTGTGTTCTGTCTTGCAGACTCCGCTGGGCACAGCTAAAGGTGGGTTCTCTCCTGTCTCATCCATGGGATCAAATTTTCCTTCTCTCGTGGGCACAACCCATGCTCCCCTCACCTAAGAGCGAGCTCCCTGGCGCTCCTGCTCGGAGTGGTGACCTCCTAGGCAGGAGAAGCAGAATGAGATGCCTTCTGCCAGGCCGTGCCCTGGCCTCGCAGTCCATGGTCATGCTGCACGGCTGGGCAGCACTCGGACAGGCTTGGCCGCTGGATGCCAGTCAGTGCTGAGCTCCCAGTCGCCTCGCTCTGCAGGGAGTGGATCCCCAGGAGCAGGAGTGGCTCCTCCAGTCAGTAGATTCCCCTTTGCTTGGGTGCCATCCAGTGCCATCCCGGCCCTGGAAATGCCCCCAGCCCTACAGCTCGGGGTGGGTTGCTGAAATCACCCACCTTACCAACCCCTTCCTTTTCTCCAGCATCCCCTTTCATAACCCCCTTCTCCTCTCTCCATTAAACCCAGGGGCAACAGCTATCAGCCTTCTCCGACTGCACCCACTTTCTGCAGGGTGAACTAGGAGCTAACCTAAGGCACGAAAGCCCATTTGCAGGGGGCAGCAGCCTCCCAGGTGGTGGGAAGGGCCTCCCCCCAGCTCCCCGGGGCGCGGGGTCGAAGAGGCGAGTTGGATGATCGTTGCTGTTGCAAGGCCAGGGCATGCCACTTCAGCGGTCGCTATGAGCATCCGTGGAACAGTCCTGGCATGTCCCCTGTTGTGGTGGACGTCATGGGGCATGGCCGGGAGCAGGGCATGGTGGGAACAGGGTGTGTCCCCTGCTAGGGCAGGTCACCTGGATAGAGAGGTTTCCAGCTTGGGAAGTCATTGCTTTTCCTCTTCTTCCCCAAAGCGGAGCAGAAGATCTCCAACAGCCCCATGAAGTTGGTGGAGGCCACTGACATGATGAAGGCAGGTATGTACATTGCCTCTTGTCCCAGGGAGGATGCTCGAGTCCTGCTGCCTCATGGTACTTAACGCTGGGTGGGGGCAGGATGCCGTGGGGCTTCACCAGGGTTGTGTTGTCTTGGAAGAGAAAATCGCAGCAAAGCTGTAGTTCTCAGACCAGGGCTGCAGGTGTTTATCAGCGTGAGTTGGGGACAGGGGTGTACGGCACGGGGGTCAGGAATAGGGTTCGGTTTAGGAATGTGCGGGGGGGGGGTCGGAGTTTTCAGCCAGGTGGGTTGAGGTTATTGGTATCCATCACCTGGGGTTAGAATTGCAGATATCCATTAATTTGATGGTCCTTCAATACAAGTCGTACGCTCTGCACATGGAACCGTTCCCCGGGGGAACGGCATGCGAAGGCCTCTGGTACCAGACACATCCTATTAGGGGCAGGCTGAAATCCGCCTTGTACCAGGAAGTCAGCACTTGGATCTTCCCGAGCTGGGTACCCAGCGTCTGGCGCATCCAAAGGGCTGTGCCCCAGGGAAACGCGAGTCACGCACATCTAACATGAGACACGGGGTCGCCCGATGCAGTGCTGAGTGCGTGGCCCCATGCGTTAAGGATGTGCTGGAGGAGTTTCCCTCTTAGGCCGTTTCCTGGCTCTGTATCTGGTGTGACACTTGAGTTGCCAGGGAGAGTTACCTTCCACGCATGCCCTCACCAATCAAAGCCAGTTGGCTGGCTGAATCTTTATTTGATTCAGTCCCTCTTGTTGTGGCTTCTTGAGTTTTATACGAGATCTAGTGTAGCTGCCAATCCAGCCTCTTGTATCCAATCCTGCAGGGACCAATCTGTGGGGACAAATACACACACCCTGTGCATTGCACCTTTGGCCTCTGCCTTTGCATGGCTATAGACTAGGTGATCATGGGCCCCGGCCCATGACGTGCTGGCTCCCTTTGAAGTCAACAGAGGCTGAGGGGACTCCACCCCAGGGGTGTCATTTCAGAAAAATTCAGGAGGGTCAAGGGGCAAAACTGTGTCGGCATATAGGCCATTATCTGTGATTGTCATTCTGGGAGGGGGAGTGGAAGACAGAATGGATTCTCAAAAAGAAAAGGAGTACTTGTGGCACCTTAGAGACTAACTTGTTAGTCTCTAAGGTGCCACAAGTACTCCTTTTCTTTTTGCGAATACAGACTAACACGGCTGCTACTCTGAAACCTGTCAGAATGGATTCTATAGATCTATGAAAAGTTGGGGGAGGGACAAACCAAGGTCTCGCAAATTGCCCCCCCTTGCCCAATAGTACATGATGCTCCTGCTCAGCACCTTGCAGGATTGTGGCCCTATTAGGGCATTTCAGTCTCTTAGGACTGTGCTGCTCAAAACCCATAGCAGGCTCTGCCTCAGTTTCCCCTCCCTCCAGGCCCACAGATCTTTATGAGGGCTTTGCCTTGCTGGGGCCCCTTATCCAGCAGGCTCCTGCTCCCTGCAGGGCTCTCTTTGAGGCCTCCTGCCTGGGACCTCTGGAGAGCTGTCACCTGCCCTCGTCCCAGCTGGCTCCCTCCCCAGGCCCTCTCCCCGGTAGCTCATCCGACCCTCCAGTTCCTTTGGGCCTCTCCTTGGACTCCCCCCTCCCCCCCATACTCAGGCTGCCACTTAGAAGTAGGTCTGCTGGAAGATCCCCTGCTCCCATCACCTGACCCCTGCCCCCGTTCCTGTCACCTGGGAATGGTGGTTACACCTGGCGGAGGCCAGGCTGAGCCCCGACCTTTTAAATGGCCAGCTCACCCTGTCCCACTCTCCTAAAGCAGACCCCAGACTTTTCCAAGCTGTGCTGTATTGTCATGTAGCAAAGGTGAGCTCCGCAGGTGGGTCTGTCCCAACCAAACCAAGCCCAATGGAACAGCGTGAGCAGGTTCTGTGGCCCAGACCCTCAAAGGTGCGGAGGTGCCGAACTTCCATTGAAATCAATGGGAGTTTGGTGTCACAAGACCTGTGCGGATCTGAGCCGGTAGTCTTGTTCTGTTTTCTAGTGGAGGTGGATCTGTGATGTCCCCTTGGGAAGATGGTTGACTCAGGAAATGAAGACACAGTTTCACACACAGAAAATTCAAAGTGTTGGAGCTGTTTCCATTTTGCAGGGCTTGAAAGGGATCCATTTGCCACCAAAATCTTTGGTGCTTTTTCACCGAAATTCAAAACGGTCACCCGAATATTTTGTTTATCAAAAAAACTTGGTGGCTTTTCTTTTTTAACTGAAAACCAGGTTTTGGGTAAATGAAAAATGTCAATCATGGTCAGGCTTAAAAATATCCATTAAAAACACCCCCAGAGAATTTTGTGCAAGACAGAGAGTTTTGATTTTTTTTTTTTTTTTTTTTTTTGCAAAAATTTCAGTTTAAAAAAAAATGCCATTTTTCAATGAAAAAAATGGAGGGGCAAAAAATGTCAGCCACCCTATGAGAGAGGAAAGGGGCTTTCCCAGCCCTCCCGTTGCCTTGCAGTGCATGCGTGTACTAGAGACGCAGCAAATGATGCTGCTCACCGAGTTCTCTTTACCGGTAATTAGCAACTGGCTCAAATCGGAAACCCTTCAGCCTTTGGGAACGCAGGCGCTGGATAGAACTGGGTGACATTTTTCATGTGAATAGTTTTGCTCCTTCCCCCCCCCCCCCAAAATTGGAAATGTCAAAAGGCTTCTCTTTTTTGCTTCAGAGAGATGTTTCCTTTCAGAATTTACCTAAACGTATTTTTAAGAAAATTACAAACTTTTCCAAAAACCCCAAAAGCAAAACAAAAAACTTGGTTTGTTCCACCTGAAATGGGTTGTTTGTTTTTCTGTTGCATCAAGAAAAACTGAATTTTTTTCATTTTGGTTCAATCCGAAGCAATTGTTAAATCAAGCTTGGCTGGTTTTTCTGAAAGCTCCACTCTAGGAATTGTTTGGGGGCCGGTCTTGGGCCTGGTCAGACTACATAATCACAATGCTCCCTTCTGGCCTTGCAATCTAGGAACAATTATTTGGGGAGATTACTCAGTTCAGCCACCAAACCGAAAAATCAGTTATTTGCCCAGTCCTAACTGTGAATCCAGACTTTGAGCCCATCTCTAATAACTATGAGAAGTCCTACCCACAGTTCCTTCCCTGAAGGATTGGCTCATGCTTTCAGTTGTATGTCTCTACCATATGGCAGTTACCTGCCCAGGGCGCCGGGAAGGTGGAACTAAGAACTTCAGCGAGTTTGTATCTCCAAGAGGCAGGTGGACAGGCACCTGCCCATGTGATGGGCAAAGGACAGGCCACACCAAGGCTCACGCTGAGCTAACTGTGCCGTAGCTCCAAAAGCATTGCTGTGAATTTTGATTCCCGATACTGACCAGACATAAAGACGACACGGCTGTTTCTGAACTGCATCCAGTGGGGCCATTTCACACTGAGTGGGCACCGACCACGTGTAACTACTGGCCCAACCCCAGCCCTGTTTTGCCAGAGCTGCGCAGCGAACTGTTGCGTGAATGAGCTACGCCTTGAGTCCTACAACACAGTGAGGTCGAGCTAATGCCAAGAACAATCCAAGCTACAGCCGCAGAACCTCGGCCTTCCGAAGTGGAGATACTCATTAACTACACGCTTGTTACATACATGTAAACCCACTTAATGCCAAGTGCGATCCATACAGCTCAATTGGTTCCCAAGCCCCCGGCAGAAATGTTGTTGTTTATATAATCTTAGATGCTGTTTCTGGCCTTACCCTTTTACCCTCTTATTATTTGAAATCATGCTGCAGCTTCACTCGTTTGGGTTGCCTGTTGATAGAAACCACCTTACTTTCCCTTGGGTTGATTTCTTTCTTTCTTTGCCTCCTGCTCCTTGTGGCTTGCTGGCTTAGAGGGAAGGACACGTAGACTCCTAGCATGGCTCATCTAACCCCCCAACACAGCACTGCAGCCTGGCTGCTTAGATAAAGCCAGCTGGCTAAACTAAAGGCCGCTTGCAAGCCAGCCCAGCTCAGCTAGGAGTGCTTGGCAGTACAGATCTCAGTAGGTACATGCAGCCATTCTGCTGGAGCTCTGGTGTTTGCAGGTGAAGTGCAACGGGGCTTAGCAATGTTGCATGACAGTGGTGAGGCTGTGAGACTGCAGGGAAGCTACATTCCTGTGGCAAATGATTTGCTTTAGCCAGGTGAGTACGGATCAAGCCTCAGCTACATTCGAGTCCACAGCTCCATCGAGGAGCTACCAAGCCCAGGGGACATAGCAGGCCTCCGGGTCCAGGTGTAACATACTAGAGCGGGGTCCGAGGTGTTCCCAGCGACGGGGATCCAGTGGTCAAAGCGCCAGAGGAGATCAGATGAGCCCAAAGCCAGGAAGCGCTGCACCGATGCCAGCAGAGCTACGCCATTTGACGCCAGCTGAGAATCTGTCCCCGGGCCTGATTCTCCACCGCCCTGCCCCTTGCGTTGTCACGGGCCCCTGCGCAAAGCAGGGGGGACACGCCCCAGCCGCAGGAGTGGGGAATTCCAGCTGTGGAAGTGTTTTGCACCCACTTTGCACAGGGGGAGCAATGCCACATAGCACAGGACAGAGGGCAGTTGGGCTCGTGGGGCTAGCTGTTCACTGGAGAAGCCAAGCCCGATGTGTCTTTGATTCATATTGGCTCAGTGGATTGACGGAAACAAATCCTAGATCTCTTCTACCTCCTGCATCCAGCTGAGAGAATCAGAGAGCAGGTGCTTTCCTGCCGTTCTTACTACAATTAAATTTGAAAATTGGGGTTTTTTACTAAATGTACAAAACCAGAGTGAGGGTCAGATCCCTGCTCAGAGTCCTCAACGGGGCCTGATCCTGCTGGCCAACTGCTCAGTGGAGGGGGGCAAGCTAGACCCATCCCTCAGCTCTCTGGACAGATAGGTGACAATGGAAGCAGTTCTCTGCCCACAACATCACATCAGCTACCAAGAGGGGAGCCCGAACAGCCCCAGAGGTAAGGGAGCTCACGGCAGCACTGGGATGGGCTGGGTGCTAAGGATGCTGGAAGGTAATGTACATCCTGCTGGGAAGGCAGTGCTTGGGACATAGGGACTGCCTGCCACTCACTCCTTGCTGGAGCGCACACTGCCGCCTCTCCCCACCTAACAGCTCTGAGCTCTCCCACTGGCACCCGCGCCTCTCCATCTTGCGCCCCCTTCCCCCTCCCCCACGTGCTAGCTGCCTGCTTCTGAGCGCTGAAGTCTCATAGCGGGGTGGGAGCCGGGGACTGGTTTAACTCTCACTGTCCTGTTTGTATCCCAGCCATGTACTCAGTGGAGATCACAGTGGAGAAGGACAGAGTAACTGGCGAGACCAAAGTCCTATCCAGCACCACCCTGCTCCCCAAGAATCATTGCCTGCAGGGGGTCAAGGTGTACGAGGATGAGATGAAAGGTACGGGCCCAAAGAGCGTCCCTCCCTCCCCAGGCATCCTGGAGGCCAAGAGGGAGGTGAAGGGAGAAGGTGGCTGTAGACACTGCCAGAGGAGCATCACTGTCAGTGGCAGGGCCAGTGACCGGTCACTGCCGTCTACCGCTCTCCGGCTTTCCTGGGGACTGGCAGACGGGCCCCTGCCCTGGCTGAGGTGGATCATTGGCACCAACTACTCAGGGTTAGCAGCAAACAGCAACCACACCCTGAGTCCCCGCCCCATACCCAGCGTGATATTGCTTTCACCGAACCAGGAGAACCTGGAGAACAGTAGTGTTCTAAGGAACAGCCAGCGTGGATTTGTCAAGAACAAATCATGCCACACCAAGGTGAGTGCACAAGTGCTTGCAAACCTGTGCTCAAAGAGTCATGCTCAATGGTTTGCTGTCCAACTGGGAGGGCATCTCTAGTGGCATCCTGCGGGGGCCAGATCTGGGTCCGGCATTAGGCAATATTTTCATTCATGCCTCGGGTAAGGGAGCGGAGGGCCTGCTGATGAAATTTGCAGATGACACCAAGCTGGGAGGGGTTGCAAGCACTTTGGAGGCCAGGATTAGAATTCGAAATGACCTTGAGAAATAGGAGAGTTGCTCTGAATTCAACAGGATGAAATTCAGCAAAGACAAGTGCAAAGTGCTTCACTTTGGAAGGAAAAATCAAATGCACACCTACAAAATGGGGAAGGCAATAGTACTGCTGAAAGGGATCTAGGGGGCCTAGTGGATCACACATTGAATATGAGTCAACAATGTGATGCTACTGTGAAAAAGGCGGTTATCATTCTGGGTGTGTTAACCGGAGTGTCGGATGTAGGACGCGGGAGGTGATTGTCCTGCTCCCCTTGGCCCTGGTGAGGCTTCATTTAGAATTCTGTGTCCAATTCTCAGTATCCCATTTTAGGAAAGTTGTGGACAAATTGGAGAGAGTCCAGAGGAGAGTAACAAAAATGATGAAAGGTTCAGAAAACCTGCCCTATGGGTAAAGTTCATGAAACTGGGCATGTTTAGTCTTGAGAAAAGACGACAGAGAGAGGATCTGATAACGGTCTTCAAATATGTAAAGGGCTGGTATACAGAGGATGGTGATCAGTTCTTTTCCATGTCCCCTGAAGATAGGACAAGAAGCAATGGGCTTAATCGTCGGCAATGGAGATTTAGGTTCGGTATTAGGAAAAGCTTTTGAGCTCTAAGGGGAGTTAAGCTCTGGAACAGGCTTCCAAGGGAGACTCAAATCACTGTCATTGGAGGTTTTTAAGAACAGGTTGGAGGAACCCCTGTACAGCTTTACTTGGTCCTGCCTCAGCACAAAGGGCCTGACTTGATGACCTCTCGAGATCCCTTCCAGCCCTGCATTGCTCTGATTCTCTCTCTCGTTGGAGGATGTTCGATAAGCTCTTTCATGTCCCAGGGTGGCCCCAGGAAATGGAGGAAAGATGCACAGGGTGCATGACCTAATCTAGAGTTGATGCATAGATGTGTGTGGGAGGTAACGTTGTTTAGGTCGAGGCTGTGTGGTGCCATGACTTGGATGCTGGACTCTGGGTCTGGTTCAGTCCCTGGCTCTGCTACTTAATTTGTGTGATCTTGAGCAAGTTGCTTTCCCTGCCCTGTGCCTCGATTTCCCTAGTGTGTGAAATGGGGGATAAGACCTGACTTCCTAAAACGCTTTGGGGTCTGTGTTACCTTGCGCTCTCGTTAAGAGCTTTGATGACTGCAGCTGTCTTTTGCCTTTTGTGTTGGGCCACCACATCAGCTGACAGCCACTTCCTGTGACCGTGAGCAACAGCTGTGGGGAGCGGATAGCAAAGGGGGGGGTACTAACTATCTGAACTCTGTAATGATTTGCTGCAACCTTCCCCTCACCCCTTCCCAAAGCAACAATCCGTACCGGCTGCTGGGACACGTGCCCCAGCATGGCAGAAGCTGCATGCATTGCTGGACATGGCAGCTGAGGTGCGATGGGAGGGATCCAAGTGAGTTCAGACTCTTTCGGGCAAGTGCAGCTGTGGTCTTGTTTGTCACTTGGCGGGTGCAGGGAGGTGTTGGGGCTGCAACAAATGAAGGCACTTTAAAAGTTGCGTCACCCCTTGTAGCGTTCTGCAGATGTTGGGGGGATCGCTTTGCAAACAAGGGACAAACACAATCCCCGTTTTCAGGGAACATCAGTCCCCGTGAATGGCTCTTATCGAGGGTGGGCTGCAACCTTCCCCGTTCCATCGGTAACCGACGCTGGCCCACAGCTGCTCCACACATTGGGCTTGGATGTGTGTTCTGCTTAGGTTTGTAACAGCATGTCCACGGGGTGCCGACAGGAGCTCTGAGCTTGGGGCTCCCCTGGTATGTAGGCTGCTAAGTTTGCTCTGGTCAGGTGCTTTGGGTTTCTCTCCTGGCCTATCCCATGATCTGTGTGGGGGTTGCACTATTCCACTGCCTCGCGGAACAGGACAGCAGTTTGCTACGTAGAAAAAGATGCACCGAACTAACCACATAATGAACAGCAGAGCCACCTTCCATAGGGATAACATGTCATCACCATCATGGGGAAATCAAACCCAAATGCCTTCGTCTGGAGCATGAGAGCCACCTAGCGGCTGCGTATGCTAATCTCAGGGGTGGGGATTCTTTCTTACAGATGTCCCAGGTCGTCATCCCTGTACTGAGAATGATCTAGATTATGCCTGTGGATGTATCCTAGCAGACCAATTCTAGGACTGGTTTCCTATTTAAAGGGTTTTTTCCTTTGTGGGCACCCAGTGTGATCCATCCCAAGCACTGCTTTAGAAGCGATTGGTTCTCTTCACCTGGCTGTAGATGGGGGTTTACTGTGGATCGCCCAAGGAATAATTCCCTGGGCAGTAGCAAGTGCTGATCTGGGAGTGTCGCCTGATGACAACCGCTTTTTCTGGTGATTGAGTCGAGGGTCCAGCAAACAACGGAGTCTGGGGTGTGTCTGCCTCTTTGAAGAGCTCAAAAGCTGCCTGACCCAGAAAGGGAGTTCTGGGTTTGGGTCAGATCCTAAACCAAGATATATCCAGCGCCAGATGGGAGCGATAATGTGAGATTAGCTCTGTAGATTCCTGCTGTCTGAATCCTAAACCCCCAGACCTGGCTTGGTTCCAAGCCTTTGTCTCACCCTATCCCAGATCCAGGCACCACCTCTCATCTCTAGACCCAGCCTGGCACATGCCCCCTTGGCCTTCCTCTGAGCCCTCACTGTCTTCTCTGTCTCTCCCACAGTGGTGCACGCGGTCCACATGGAGGATGGAGCCATCGAGAATGGGGTCCACCCGCTCAGCTCCTCTGAGGTGGACGAGCTGATCCACAAGGCAGATGAGGTGAACCTGGGCGAGGTCTCCCAGAGGGACTCCAAGACCAAGGAGCGTGAAGAGGCCAAGAAGGAGGGTCCCGAGAGCAACCTGCCAAGCCAGAAGACCACGCCCCGGAAGGAGATCACTGGGGTGCAAGCCAAGCCAGTGGACAGCCCGAGAATCCTGGCCTCCTGCGAAGGGGCAGAGCCTAGCAAAGAGCAGCCAGTCACCATGATCTTCATGGGCTACCAGAATGTGGAGGACGAGAACGAGACCAAAAAGGTCCTGGGTCTGGGGGGCACCATCAAGGCCGAGCTGGTGGTGATTGACGATGCCGATACCAAGCCAGCAACAGCCGGAGCGGCAGACTGCACGGGCAAGGACCACGCCCCACCCAACGGCAGCACCGTGGAGCCCGTGGCCGCCCTGCCGCAGAAGGAAGACAGCCAGGTCGGGGAGAAGCCAGGGGCCAACGACACGGATCCCAAGGGAGCCGATCAGGACCTAGACATGAAGAAACACCGTTGCAAATGCTGCACGGTGATGTGAAACATCCGCCAGCTCCTTCTGACCTCCCGTCATTGTACAGCCAAAAAGGACTGCCCCCCACCTTCTGTTACCCCGTCCCTCTTAGTTCCCTAGGTTCCACAAACTCCAAGTGACACCGTATTTTATTTACTTACCAGACACAACTTCTTTTTCTTAAGAGACTGGGGAATCAAATGCAGTGTTTGTAAAGTGTATAATAGGCAGCACCATCTCCCGGCCGCGACATCGCTCATCTGACGTCCGCTTCCATGCAATATGCCACTGGCGCTGAATATTATATTTATTATACACGCTTATTTTCCCCCCCTGCCTTTGTCTCTCCCCCCTGCTCCCCCGTGCCATGGTAGGGTCTCTCAGAGATCCTCAGCCCACCAGGGATGGCCATCATGGAACTCTCCCGCCTGTAGGGCTCCTGTTTTTTTTTTTATTTTACTGATGGCTTTTCCCCTCGTTAAATGACACCCTCTGCTGTTATCCGAAGGATGCTGGAGCTGATCTCACTGATGTGGGGGGAGGGGCTCAGCAGAGGGTCATCGGACTAGGAAGCCTTCTTAGATGGTTCTTCAAAAACTGGCTGCTGTTAGGACTTTCTTTCTGGCCTCATGGAAGGGGAAGGAGGGAGGCCACCCATGTCCCAGCTCTTTCTCCACACGCCCTGGCGTCAATGGGCCACGGTTTAGAAACACCCAGGCCACCTGCTCCAGCAAGACAGAAGCTACTGTGTTGTCTTGATGAGGCCACAGCCCAGCCGTCAGAGCCTGCCTGTCCAGCGGCAGCTTGACTATCCCCCGCACCCTGGGTTCGTTCCGACGGCGGGTCTCGGGAAACCCAACGAGTCACAGACCCAGCGCCCCAAACCACAGCTCCACAAGAAGTTTGAAGCAGAGGTGTCGGCCGGCATGTGAGCTGCTGGCCGAATTTAAATTTGGCCTGATCTTGTTGCTTAGAGTTTTTAAGCACTGACCTGAGCCTTCAAACCAGCTGCAAGATGGACTGTTTCCACGGCAAAAGGAAAAGGACACTCCCTGGAGATGAGACCTCTGCAAGTGCGTGTGACGTTCCAACACAGCTTGGCCAAGGTCCGTGGGGGTGGTCTGTGAGATGGACCTGTTGTTTCAACACCTAAAGTTGATCGTTCCAGGTGCAACATGCAGCTCCAGAAAAATGTAGCAGTGTAAAAAATAAACAGGACTCTGCTGGATTTCCAGGCAGCAGAATCAGTCACTCTGGAGTCACTCCTTCTCTGAAGGAACTTCAGTCTGGCACTTACAGTAGTGACCACAAGCCTTAAGGTACTTTATTGACCCCGCTGGTTTGAATGCCGGAACCAGGGCCTATCAGCTCCCACACCCCTGTGATTTCATGTTCTCTGCTGGTTTCGACAGAAGAGCGGCTTCTTCATTTCTTAGCTGGCTTTTCTCTGCTGGAATGACAAGGCTGTGAGGGGGCGAGGCGGTTGGAAGGAGGTTGACTGCATCCCCGCTTGCGTTAACTTTTCCCTTGCAGATGCCACACCAGTAAGGACATCGGCCACTGAGCTGATGACTGGAGATGCTCCCAGTTCTGGACGGTGGGTGAAATTGGAGGAGGTTGGCCCAAGTCATGGCCAGCGGGAGAAGGGACTGCTCGTCGGGAGTTCTGGAGGGTTGTTCTGAACATGCTTGTGGTCATTAAACTGTGGAGCCCTGGTTAGCCACAGGTAGGACCCTCGTCCCTTGTCAGCACCTCCACCCACTCAGCACTGGCAGCCCCTTGGCATCAATGCTGTCACCTTCTCAGTCCAGGGCAGCCCTCCCACGCAACATGCTTGTGTGGACAAAGTCTGAGCCCTCCAATCCCTTGGCATGTCCTCTCTCGAGCGTGCCCTGCCAGATGCCTTATTGCTGTGTGGGTGGGGGGATTATGATTTGCCTTTGGCATCACCTAGTGGCATTGATGAGTCCCCTCGAGCCAGTTGCTCGTTCAGCACATTTGGCCCTGGCAAAGCAAAACGGTTTTCACTTTGTGGCCAAGGAGCCCAGCAAGTGGCTTTGAAGTGGTGCATAGTTGGGCAGCTGCCACAATTGCTTGGAGACGCCCCTAAACCAGGCCCCAATCCTACCCTCCTTGATACCTGTGCAGGCCTGCTGACACTAATGAGGTTGTACCAGCTGCACCTGAAAGCAGAACCACTCCCACGTAAAGAGATGGGGCCGGATTCTACTTTTGGCTACCCGCTGACTGCTGTGGGTCTGCCCCAGAGCTTGGGGACTCCTCTGGGGGTCACTCACAGAGGTTCCCTCCCTCAGAATATGTTTATTCTTTAACGCTGTTATGCTGAAGGAGGGTACCTGGTTTTTAAAGCAGCTAAGTGAGTGGCAATGCTTTGCTTGGCTCAGAGCAGGGGAAACTTTAGTTCTTTTGCTGCTCCTGGTTCGAGTTTGTAGCTAGCCGCTGGGCCCCAGCCACCTCCAGGGAGCCTCCAGTTCTTCTCCAGGCTGATGTCCGTTCTCGGGAACACCTCGTGGGAGCTCTTCAGAACAGATGCCACCCTGATCCCCAATCGCTTTCCTTGCACCCACTCTCCCCGCAGCGCAGAGCTGTGGACGTGACAAGATCAGACACTCACTCCCCTGACCATGCCCGATGAATTGCAGACCAGATCCCAGCTGGTGTAAATTGCCGGAGCGCCATCAACTTCAGTGGAGCGACGCCAGCTCACTGACACCCGCTGAGGATCTACCCCAGGTTCTGCAGCAGAGCATGACTTGGGAGGCAGTTCTGCTCTGCAACAGCCAGATTGGCAAGGATGCTGCAGGTCCCCCAAAGGCAGCTTGTTGGCTGGCTGCCTTTGGGATCGCATCTAAGTGGGCAGCCCTTTCCCGCAGAGTGAGTTCCATAGGGGAGGCAATGGGAGTTCAGGATAAACCCCATCCAGCAGAACAAATCAAGCAATGGGCCACAACCCAGTGGTGCCAGTAGAATGCAGGCTCGGAGCTAGTGGTGAGACCACATGGATCGTGTCCTAGGGCTACTGCATGCGGGTCTCGGGTCTCCTTTGCTGTGACAGGGGCTGAAATAGGACACGCTGTAGGGTTAGTGGTCGATCTAGAGATTGGAGCTTGTGTAGTGCTCATTGCGCAAGGAGAAGCTAGCGCTCACTTCGTATTTGGTTCGGGATGGCAGAGTCAGGGATGCATTGGAACTGGGTCATTCATCAGCAGTGAATCATTTATCGATACGACTTTAGACCTTTTTCCCACTCCACAGACAGACTTTGATGCTGATTACAAATTTGCTCGTTACTGGAAACAGTTCGACGAACGCTCAGTGAAAACGAGCTTCCGCCAGCGAGATGTTGGCAGACCACTCGCTCCGGGAACTTGACATTAAGCGGGAATCAGGTTGCGGGCCTGAGTCGTTGGTATCGCCTCTGCTTTCCAGCTGGAGTGTTGAAATTTGTTCCGAGCAGGGATGAGGGAAGAGATTTGAGGAGGTGCCCCTGGGAACGCTTCCTGCACGGAGCACATGTTTGCACACGTGTGAGCAAGCTGTGAGTTTCCCAGGAACTTTCTTTCAGACAAAGGAACACAAAAGCTTCTGGGCATGTTGGCGGCAATCACGCCTAATGCCCTCAAGGTCAATCTGGGCGCCAGATCCCCAGCTGGGGTGACTCGACTTGGTTCCATTGGAGTCACTGGCTCAGATCCCCATCTTGTGTAAGACAGCCCAGTTCCATTGACTCCAATGGATTTACACCTTCGGAGGGCCTGGCCCTGGGAGTGGATGAATGCTTTTTATTTGTTGAAAATGTTCGCCTGGCACTAGAGGCTATGGGGCCAGATCCTCACCTGGTGTAAATGGGAAGCCCAATGGCGTTATGCCAGTTAATGCCAGCTGTGTGGTGCATTGGTGCCATCACCGCCATCTTTCTGCCAGGATGTAGGAACGTGGGTTCCAGGTTGGCCAGTTAATGGGTAGGTGATACGTGTGGGGAGGTGGCGCCACGCAACTTTGGTTTTCACCCTGTTCTCTCACGTCATCCTTAGAGATTGAGCTCACACAGGTGTGTTGCCCACTGACAACTGCATCGTCTACCCAGGCATGCTGGTCCTGAAGGGGGACGTCATCCTTGCTTCTCTGTTATGTGAAAATTACCTCTGGGCAAGATTAACAGCATGTGCCCTGTGGGCTTAACTGGACTCAGTTGATGCCAAGGCTACTTGCTGTTTCTCTGCAGAGGGGTAAATTTCAGCCTAATGTGATGTCTCAAGGATTAACCAAAGATCAGGCCCCTGACTGCACATAATGGTCTCCCTCCTTCTCCCTCCCCTTGCAATTTGTGTAGCATTCGCTGTTAGAGCATTTCCCCTGCTGTGCAGCTTGAAAGGTTCCTGTGCTCGGTGTTGCCCCTGTGGCTACTCCCTGCCACACCCAGCTACGGTTTTCGCACCCTTCCACTCCGTGCCGGTGGTTCTCATCCCTGGCGTTAGTCCTTGTTTGGTCAGTCATCCTGAGAGGAATCAGGATCGTGGCAAAGCTTCTGGACTACAACATACGTAGCCACCTGCGTGCCCATGGAAATAACCCACCCAGGGCCAGACCCATTCTTCCTCCTCACTCCACTGACTTTGAGAGGGGCCCAATAGGAGGCAGGAGTGAAGTTGGCACCCAAATACTTTTTAATCTCTTGGTTTCTATGTGCCCACATGCGTGCACACAGAGAGAGACCTCACGACCTGAAGTCTTGATCAACAGGGAATACATTTTACAATCAAATTGTTATTGCCACTTTTAGCTCCGATCCAGCAAAGCACTAAAGCCCGTGTGTAACTCTGAGCGTGTTCTTTGCTGGACCAGGGATCCCCTGCCTGTTTGTACCCGGTTCCATTTCCAGTCTCCTCAAGTTCCCATTCAAAGATTCTCGTAGCAGTAGGAGGGCCAGGCCCAAAGAAGCAGATCCTGGTTAGTCACTTGTATTTTTTCCACTAGGCTGGCCAGTTCTCTTCGGGCTGTGACAATCATTTCCCCAGGGGCCGACGGAGGCCGACGCTTTCCTCTCAGTGCTCAGCCTCCAACCCTTGGCCTTCGAACACAGCAGCATCTCAGATGCTTCTCCCCTGGGATAGGGGTGTAGACCAGCTTCCCCTTGTGGCCCCTGGAAGAGGCACCTGATTCCCCAGCACTGGGTTTGGCGCAATCCAGGATGGACACTGGCAAAGCTTCGACCAGAGCTGATTCCACACCCCTCAATTATTTCATTTAACTGATGGTCTTCGCCCACATGGCTGAGAACTTTGCCAAAGAATAACGTTAAGGACTCTGGGGCTTTATCTGTAATCATGGCTATGAAACAGGATGGGGGTGGGAGGGCCGTAGTGGGAGGCCACAACTGGCTCGCTGGCTGTGAGGTTCTCAAGGGGATGAAGAGGGGTGTGGCGGGGTGGTGGGAGAGTGACCTGGCTGTACAAAGAATGACGTTGGCTGCCCTTGCCAGGTGGACACTGTCTTCCCATAGCCCCTTCCTTGGTCCCGTGCCAACCTGGGGTGGGGCCGGGCTGTGTCCTCTCCTCCACGGCCGGTGGCTGCCGAGAATCAGCCAGCTTCATGTCACCTGCTGGTCAGGGATCTGGCTTCTAGGGTTCCACGGATCTGGCCTTAGTCCAGCCCCGGGAGCTCTTGCTGTTCTGGGGGCAGCCCCATCCCCCAGTCCATGCATGGGTCATATGGGGAGTTACGCTATGGGGCAGACCTCCCCCAGGTTCCAGTTTAGCTCTGGACCCAAGTGGGGCTTAAACCAGGCACCAGCCTAGCCACATAGGGCCCGAGTCTGCTCCTGATGAGCTTTCCACTGCCGCTGCTGTTAATGGACTCAGGATTGGGCCCTTGATCCCTCAACCGGATCTGGGTGGGGGTGGCTTGAGGGGGAGAAAGCAGGAGCCCAGCACATTCTGAACAGGAGACTGGTGTGTGGCCCCCTCCTATAGCCCCTTTTTCCCCTCATCTGCCTGGCCCCTTACCAGCCAGTGTATGTACAGGGCGGTCCCTCTGTGAGCCCACCCCCACCACCCTGCCATTCCTCCCTGCCCCCCCGCTGCGTGACTCGGCTGAAGTGCACTTCCCGCGCTCCTGTGCTTTTTAATTGTGACGAGCCATTTGACGTTACAGCCCCCATTGTTTGTAATACACCCGAACTAAGCCAATAAACTGTGTGACTAATCAGATGGATGCCTCTGCCCTCTGCTTTGGGGCCAGCCCCACAGGCCCATGTGGGGAGATGGGGCGTCACCCCCGGCTCCTCTGCGCAGCATCTGGATTTTTCGCCACCCTGGTCTGTGCATGGACGCATGCGATGGCTCGATCTCGGGATTTGCATCAAAGGCTGAGAGGGGCACAGATGCTGCAGTAAAGGGGGGCCATATAAATATTCTAGATCTAGGGGCACGTATGGGGATGGATGGATTGATAGATGGGTGTGATTAGGAGCTTTTCCCTTCCCCCTGATTCTTGTCACGCAGACAGGAAGCAGAAGACCAGAAGTCCAAGTGCAGGCAATGCGATGTTCATTGGGGTTAGTTTCAAGCAAGCATACGCATAAGTCTGACAACAACACAGGGCCTCTTCCCCAGGGTCACAGTTCCCCCCTCCTTAGCAGGCATAACTACACCTGTAGTGCTCGCCCTTGGTCCTACCCCTTATCATTTATGATCCTGTGCCGTTTTGGAGCGTCGTGAGTCTGGGGGCTTCGTGCCACCTCTTTTGGATCCCATGGGAGGGGTAAAGAGTGATGTTGTGCTTCGGTCAGGAACAGGCCTTTCTTTGGCCCTTTAGCGTTTCTTATACCTCCCCCCCCCCCCCGCCCGACTGGCTGCTTGACCTTATCTCGGGAGAGGAGTTTGAGGCAGGACTGTCCTTCAAGAGTATGATCATGTATTACACTCCCATGCTCCCGAGGAACACTTTAGCTCTGCCTCTTATCTCTGTTCCCCTCATCTTCTTGTGGGTAAATGTAACACGTCTGCCCAGTGTCCTGGTTCACACACATTAGTAAGACTATAAAAATATCAAAAGTCAAATGGGCAAACAAGACCCAAAATACTCTCTGGCAAATATAGAGGCCTGAATACTAACACTCTGAACAGGTGTGTATGGGGATGGATAGCTAGATGAGTAATATATGGGGATGGAGGGATGGATGGGGTGTGTGTGAGGATGGATGGATGGATAGAGGGGTGTGTGTGGGGATGGATAGAGGGGTGCATGTGGGGATGGATGGATGGATAGATGGGGCTTGTATGGGGATGGATGGATAGATGGGTAATGTATTGGGATGGATGGGTGGATTGATAGAGGGGTGTGTATGGGGATGGATGGATGGATAGATAGATAGAGGCATGTGTATGGAGATAGATTAGATAAAGGGGTATGTATGGGGGGGATTTCAAACCATGCCCCCTCCTTTGGATCAGGATTTTGGTGCAGGCCATTACACACCTCACCCCATCCTGAGCCACAAAGAGGATAATGACCTACTACTGCTAACAGCCAAGGGGGTAACTCTTGTAGCTCAGCTGGCAGAGGGGCATACTGAAGCGCCTGGGTTCAAATCCCGTGGGAGTGGGAGGTTCATGCCATGGATCAGACCCTTTCCCAAGCTAACGTCCCCTCCTCAGATCATTGAGGTGGAAATGGCCTGTTAGTTCCCCTCCTCTGTCTCCTGGAGGGTCTCCGCATGATGGTCTCCTGCTAAGGACCGTGTCTAGTCTCACATGGAGCACTGGGCCTTCCACAGCACCTTCATGAGAGGCCTGAGCTAGCCCAGCCTGGAGATCCCCAACCTGAGCTAGCCCTGTGATTGTGCCAAAGCCTCCAACAAGGGAGAGCCAGGGAAGTGAACATCAGGAGGGGAAGGATAATACAGACCTTAATCTCCTGTCTGTGCAGATAACGATCTAGGCACAGGAGAAGGGGAACTGCACTGACCAGCCAGGAAGCCATTATCGCTGGAGAATGTGGCTGCTGGCAGCAACAGCCGCCCCACACCCCATTAGCGCTGAGGGCAGTTCTGCTGGAGCGATGCTGGTATTTCCAGCCGCTTGTGCACGGTCTCTGGTAAAAATGAAGGGAGGGGGACAGTCTGCGCTCTTCTGAAATGGAGAGCAGAATAAACTGGGAGCTCAGGACATAGGAGGATAAGCATCTGCATAGATCCCGCAGGCCCTTAGCATGTTCTGTGGGGAGCTTTCTTGGCAGGGTGGGGTTTGCTGGCTTGGACCCTGGGGGGGTTTGTCTTGGCTGAGCAGCAGGCTTTGGGTAGAGTAAGAGAAGTGTTTCCCCACCACATCGCTAGCTGCTCCCTTACCTGTGCTGAGCTGTTCAACAGCCGCTGCACTCCACCCCCGAGGTGGCTGCATGTCAGAGGTTGGTGAAGTTAACCCCATCCGTTGCTTCATGAGGATGGCCATGATAGGGACTGTGAGGCTTCACTGGTATAGTCTATAGCGTGACCATGACTTGAGCTCCATGGCTGGAGGGTGCTAAAAAGATGCTAAGCATGGTGACAAGTCCATGGGCTCCCAGGTTCTCACTACGCTGTGTGTCACAGTGGGGCTTGAACGTGGCTCCTTCTCTTATGAAGGCACTAGGCCCCCACCAGTTTGAGCTCAAGGAGAATCCCTAATTTCTGCTAACAGTATAGGGCGTATGACACACACCAAGAGTTAAGCAGCCCTGATTCTGTCCAGTAGAGGGCAATGGTGCCACCTACATGCTAGCCACTTCATGACACACATTATTATCATTTCCCTTGGGTGATCTAGGCTGGGGCATCCTGTCCAGCTTCTCCTGCTCTTCCCTGCCCTTGGGGGTAAAGGAGGAGGCGCCGGGCTCTGGCTCTTCCTGCCCTGATGCAGAACTTTCCTGTGTCCCTTTTTATCCTGATGATTTTGTTTGTTCCAGCTGGGGGAGGGGCGGGGGGAGGCGGGAGGTTGTTGTCAGGGCTAAAGCCCTTCCTTTGATCAGCAACATTCCCATGGTCTCACTGTCAGCACCCCTCTGCCCCATTGTCTGCCCTTCCCTACAGCACCCGGGCTGGCATTTCCACTGTCAGCTCCTGGGTCTCTGCCCAGCCATCAGCCATTGTTGCCTGCAAATCCCGGTAAAGCCCGGCTTTAGCCAACAGATGCTCCAGAACCTCAGGCCTGCCGAGTCCTGCAGCTGCGGACTGAGGGCCACAGGGCTGTGATCCTGGAGGCACCCGCCCCCCGTGGGAATCTCCAGAGATGCACCCACAGCAGGTGAGTGACTATCCGGTGCAGCAGGGCGGGGCAGGGGAGCTATCGCTTCTCTGAAATGTTTAAGATCCGGTGTGTCCATCCTCCTGGGCTGGGCTGCTCCTGGGTCGCAGGGGTGGGGATGGCAGGCAGAAGTATGTGAGTAGCTCTTCCATTTGGCTTCTGCCACCTCCCAGCCCAGGAGACCTGGCTCCTGTCTTCATTGCAGGGCATTGCCAGAGCCCCTCTGCCCCAGCATGGAAGGAGACGCCTCCATCCTTGGCTAGTTCCGCCGGGTTCCTGCATCGTCCGGCAAGAGCTGGAGTTCCCCAGATGCACCAGGGACTGCAGAAGGCAGCTGTCCATGGAGCCTGATCCCGCAGGGGGCTGGGCACTAACGGGGCACTCAGCACCCTCACAGGATTGAGCTGCGCTGTCGGGAAGGGCAGCTCAGGGAGCTCGCCCGCCTCTTCGCACAGGCTGATCCCTGCCAGCAGGAGACACTGCCAGGACTGAACGAGGAGCCCTACTGGCAAGGGAGCTGCTCTAGCCTGGCTGGGCTAAGCAGGGAGGTGCCTGGAGCGAAAGCCAGACCAGCCCCTCACCCCAAACTCTGGGGGTGTGCAACACCTCAACGCTGACTTTCCCAATGGCCCTAATCCAAACCCAGGTTTGGGGGAGGAGATTGAACCCCAAATCCAGTTCCACCTTTTGCAAATGGCCCCTTGTCTTCAGAAGCCAAACCCAATTCTGAAAACATCAGGGGGGTTCAAAGGCCGGAGCTGGCTCCTGCCCCCATTGGAGCCTAAGAGGGCCTCTGGCTAGCCAGAAAGCAACGTGGTTGGTGGCATGGGCCAGCTGTGATATCGGTGATCCCAGAGCAGTCACCAGAGCATAGTAAGCCCCAGCAGCCTATAGGGTGGGCACAGCGCTGTCAATCCACTGCACTTCTGCCGGGTAACCTTGGACATGCGCTGCCCCGCTCTGTGCCTTGGTTTCCCCAGTTACAGGACGGGCTAATGCAACTGCCCCTCTGCAGCACATTGAGGCCAGGGGAAGGTGTACTGAACCAGGAGCTTATTCAGCACCCACACCCACCAGTGTCTATTCATTAGGCTCTAACGGGAGGCCAGGCAGCTGACCAAGGGTGTCAATGAACCAAAGCAGGGCTACGGCTGAATACAAACTGACAGGTAAGAGCAGATGCAGTTTGGACTGTGCCCTGGGCTTGAAGCACGTGGGGAAGCTGGCTGGGCCCTGTCACATGATGTAACCCCACTACAGGCTGGGACCTGCTGGAAGAATACAATAAAACACGATGGAGGGGAAGGAGAGCAGGGGTGTGGGTGGTGAGGCCGGAAAAGCCCCTCCGGCGACCACACTGTGACAGGGATGACAGACGAGGCCTCCTCATTGTTACTGAATCTGGGTTTATCATCAGGGGAAAAAACAGCTCAAATAAACCCCGGCCCGTTTCTAGGTGCTGGGCTGCAGCCGCAATAGGAGTCCCGTGTGAACAGCCCGGGAGAGCGATCGGCTGGATTCTAGACCCAGACTTTGCCACGCTCCATTCAGTTCTATTCCCTTCTCGCCCTGGACGGCTGGTCTACCAGTGACCCCCCCGGACCCCAGAGGCCCAGCGCTGCTCGCCAGCACTTTCAGGTTTGCTTTGCCACCCCTTTCCAGAGGCCTTTGCATTCCCCATAACTCGACACATCCAGAGTAAAGGTCAGAGGTGCAATCTCTGGGTTTCGCTCGGCACCAGCAAGGCTGAAAACAGCCAAGGGTCCAGCAAGTACCTTGTACTGAGCCAGCTCGACCTGCTGTCCGGCCCCTGACCCCAGAGTAAAGGCCCCTCTCAGCTAGGGTCAGACACTCCCTAGAGCTCCCTCAATCCTCCTGACATTCAAGCCCCTTCCCACCCCCACCCCAACATTGTCCTGGGCTCCTCATGTCCTGCTCTGCCAACGCACCTTGATCCTGACCACTAGGCCCCCTTGCCATTCCAGCCCTGGACTTCGGAGCCAGACGCTCTTGACTCTGCTGTGGCTTTATGGTGTCGACAGACGTCCACTGGCTTGAGGATCAGAAAGTCCCAGCTGCTCCTACCCTCTTCTTTCACCGTTCGTCCGATTGTTTCCAGCCAGGCGAAATCACATCACGGCAAAGCATGACCCCGCGTCCGGTTGTTTCTTGCTGCTGCATGATCCAAGTGCCGTCTGCCTGCTGGGCCATCTAGAGAAGGCCGCGGGGTGTAACCAAGCCTTTAAGGGTCTCATGATCCTTTGCTCCCCGACAGAGCGACTCTGCTCCCATTCAGAGCTTTCCCATCCTGTCTACCCACTGGTTTCCATGCCAAGCTCAACTGATTGACCAAACCCAAAGAGCAAAGCCACTGGAGATGCTGGCTACTGCTTTACTCCAAGACGTCATCTGCAATCCATCAGTGGTATCTCCCTTCATTTCAACCTTGCACTTCAGCACCATCTCTTCTTACAAGTGTGGCCATGGGGCAGAGGAGTCTCGGGTGTTAGTGGGGTGGGGAGCAGGTGTCCCATAGCAGACAAGCACGAGCCTAAGGAGAAAGGCCATCAGCCTTCCGGAGGAGTCAGAGGGGATATCCCCTCAGCTAAGCTAACTTCAACCACAACCAGGATGCAGGAGCAACGTGTGGGCGCCTGTGTGTTCCAAGGCTTGCCCTTGCTTTTTTTCTTGTGCATGTCAGACAAAGGAAGAAAGAAGAGACTCCTCCATGTACCTAAGGTGGCGAGAGCAAATCCATCACTCAGGGCAACCGTCCAAGATTGTTTCATTCTCCCAACACCAGGAAATAACTTCTCCCTGGCCCTGGCAAACAAGACCTGATCAAGCGCCACATTCTGTGCCATAGGGCGTGGCTAGGGCAGGATAGGACGGGGCTGGGGCCAGGCTGGGAAACAAGGAAAGGGACATTGAGCCACTAGGGGAGGCTCCATTCCTTGCAGGGGCGGGGAAAGGAGCTGATTTCCAGGGCTGAATGAATGAAAGGGATTTTCCAAAGGGTTAATTTCCGGATGCCACTGGACCTCTCTACTGTTGAGGAAGCAACATTATGGTAAATTAGATCTGATCAGTAGGAATATCAGACAGTCCAGGCCTCCCGGCCACCATGTGTTTCAGATCATTGGATCCCAGTGGCCCCGGAATTCTGCGGCTTTCTTGTCAATTTCTATCCCTGAACCTGGGGCCAGCTCCAGCTCTGTGTGTCGTAGGGACACACAAGACGCAGACACGTGCAGGAGGCAGGGAAAGCCGTGTAATCAGACAACCTCAGCTTGTCTCTCACACACTCAGGCATCATACATGTTCACAGACGCGCGCCAAGCACATGTATGCGTGTGGCTCATAAGATCACAGCGATGATGGGAGTGACCTGTTAGTCTATCCCTGTACAGGGGACGTATCAGAAACTGTGCCCAGCCTTTGCCAAAAAGCTAGCTGGGTGTTCTTCTGCATAGACACCCTGTTAAAGCACGAGACTAAACCCTTGCCAGGATTTAGGTGTGTGAGAGCCAGCCAGCTCCCTGTTATACACAGCCGCATGGGAACTCACCTGCCTGCCCATCCCTCAAGGGACCTGGGGGCTCACATTGAACATGGCTGGTCCCAGAACCATGCACAAGAAACAGGTGTAAGTGACGCCTCCTTCAGGGCTGATGCCTGGAAACTGTTGTCCCCTGACCCCGGGGCACGCAGATGAGGCAGGCCCAGCCCTTCCCTCTGTTTCCCTGTCCCGCCCGCCCCTTTCCCACCCACCCCCTACAGCCAGTTCACCTCTCCCAGGGACACTCGCTCCTTTCTGATCATCCCAGGCTCATTCTGGGGATAGGTGGGATGCTGTGGTGTTAATCACAGGTTTCAGAGTAGCAGCCGTGTTAGTCTGTATTCGCAAAAAGAAAAGGAGTACTTGTGGCACCTTAGAGACTAACAAATTTATTAGAGCATAAGCTTTCGTGAGCTACAGCTCACTTCATCGGATGCATCCGATGAAGTGAGCTGTAGCTCACGAAAGCTTATGCTCTAATAAATTTGTTAGTCTCTAAGGTGCCACAAGTACTCTTTTTCTTTTTGTGGTGTTAATGTTGCCCGGCTGCTGCCTTTGGAGATGACAATCTGGGGTCCAGGTTTCCCAGGGAGTTTGTGTGTGTGTGTGTGTGTGTGTGTGTGTGTGTGAGAGAGAGAGACACACACACACACACACAGACACACACACAACCTAAAGCAGACAAAGTTGTGGGGACCCCCAACCAGGACAGCAGAGGCTCCGAGGGTTGGCTAGGAGCTCAGAAGCACAAGGGAAGAGAGCAGCGATGAGGTTCACCTGGCTTTTCCTCTCCCCCCCCCCCGTGACCCACACCTGCAGGGTCCTTGGCTGGGCTGTCTTCCCCATTCCTGCTGCGTGTCGTGTGGCTCTTGCTTAAGAGGGTGCAGCCAGCTCCCTGCAGCACCCAGAGAGGAAGTGGAAGGAGGAGTGCTCGCCAGCTGGGATTGGCTCCAGAATAACTGGTCGCTCCCATGCCAGGTGTAAACAGACTAAATCCCCTTTCTCTTTCTGCTCCAATCAGTCCTACGCACTGATGGATTGTGGTAACCTGCAGAGGCTAGGAGCCTCATCACAGACAGACTGACGGACGCGGGTCTGCCCTGGATTGCTGCTCTTTCGCCTAGGACCCAGCATTGTGTGCTGCAGGGCAGCCTTCCTGGCACAAGCTGTGATTCCAGGGGCCGAGAGAAGATGTTTAAATACACCCCGCCGTGGCAGGTCCTCTGTGCCTCCCTGGAGCCCAGGGCACAGGTAAGAGCAATGGTGACACATTCTTAGGCTGTTTCTTCATGTGACTCTTCACCCCGGCGCTAAGAGGAGGCTGTGTGACCTAGTGATTAGAGCAGCGGGGAGATGGACTTGTGAGCCAGGACTCCTGGGTCCTACAGCCTTTCCATCCCTGGGCTGGAGTGTGCCCTAGCGTTTGGAAGTAGGGATAGCTCAGTGGTTTGAGCATTGGCCCCCTAAACACAGGGTTATGAGTTCAATCTTTGAGGGGGCCATTTAGGGATCTGGGGCAAAAATTGGGGATTGGTCCTGCTTTGAGCAGGGGGTTGGACTAGATGACCTCCTGAGGTCCCTTCCAACCCTGATAGTCTATGAAAGTTAGGTTGGGGATCCGGACTCCTGGGTTCTATTCCAGGGTTTGGTTTGGGGTATGGTCCAATGGTTAGCGTAGATGAGTCTGGGAGCTAGGACCCCTGGGTTCTATTCTTGGGGCGAGTTCTCTAGCAGGCTAAGCAGGGGACTGGGAATCAGGATTTCGGTGCTTGGCTACATTCCACATCAGCTGTTGTTACCTCCAAGTGACCCTGGCTGTCACCGGACAGACTGGTTAGTTCACCGCTCCCCTGGAAGCTGCTGGCTTTTTAACAGCTGCCTGGCACTCACCAGTGTAAGAGGAGAGCTCCGTGCAGGGAGCCCTCCTGGGATCAGGACTATGTGAACATCAGCATCCCCTTCACATCAGGGGGAAGTGAGAGCCTAAATCACCTACCTGGAGCACTGCAGTGAAATGGGAGCGTCCTTCCTGGACTTACCTGCTGCAGGTGTGTTCTACCCAGACGCAGCTGGTCCACTCACCAGCGCGGCAGGGACCTGCTATATTCAGCCACACACCAGGTACCTTCTGAGAAACCCTCAGCAGCTGGGAGGTGTCCTCTGCCTGCACTCACCTGCTGCGTTAAGTAGCTGCGCTCCACTTAAAGCTGCCTGAAATGTCCATGTTCTGTGACACACCCCAGGGCTCTGAGACCCAGAGCTCGAGCATCGGTGACACCTGCCAAGGGGCACCAGAAATCCCAGCTCCAGATTTTGAACTGGACCCACCCTCGTCCTCAGCGTGGGGAATCTTTCTTACCCACGTTAACAGACAGTGGACTTAGTTTCAGATCCATGGGGAACTAAACCCCGTGCTCCCTGCCCAGAACACATCTGCCTTTGCACAGCTGGGCAGTGAAAAACAAGAGGGACATTCACAAAAAAAACCCTGCCCGAGCTGGGTGAGGCACCAGGAGAGCGACTGAAAGGCCAGGCTGGGGAGTGTTTTTTCACTGGGGTCACAGCAGAGCAAGTCAATCAGGGGGCATGAGCTTACCTAGAACACCTGGATTTTCAACTACAGCTTAGTAAACAAATCCCGATCTAGGGTTTCAGTATTTCCTTCTCCCAGGCAAAATGCTTTCAAATGAAAAGGAGAGGCTGGATTCTGCTGTGAGCAGGGATCCTAGCTGGGAGCGATGCCTAAATCTGACGCCAGCATCAGGGCCGGGCGCTCTGGGCGCGTTGTCGGAAGTCCGAGTGATGGGGGCTTGGCTGGGAGGGGTGGGGGCATTGCTGTGTCGCTCTCTCGGTCTCTCTCTCGCTCTCAGTCTCTCTCATTTACACACACTCAGAAGCGCTTTGGCCCTGTCCCTCTGCTGAGACACCACGTTGATGCTGGGGGAGAGGCCAGGGCCCGGCAGAGGGTTAGGTGGGTCGGGCATGGTCTGAACTTGCTGTTTTCCCTTTCCTCTGCCATGCCCCCATGGGGAGCGGGTTTTCCCCTCTCTTGTTCAGCTTCCAAATGGGGCAGGAAGTCAAAACAGGGATGGGATTTTTGTTCCATGTTTGTGCAGCACCTGGTACCTGGGCTCTGACTGGGGCTCCTAGGTGCCAGAGTAATACAAATACTAAGTAATAATAACAATTATAAAACAACGGAAGAGGCCATGGAACCACCATGGATCAGCTGCTAAGAAACACCAAGCCACCCGGACACCCCTTGGCCCTCAAGGGATTGGAACGTGGGGCTTCTCTGGAGGCCTCTCTGGCCTGGGAGAAGCACAGGGGTGGGACTGGCCTTAAAGGGGGTCGAAGCAGCGTGCCGTTGTCAGGAGGGGGCCATGGACGGCACTATCAGGAGGCAGCGCTATGTATGGGGGGGCGCTATTGTCTGGTGCCATTGTCTATTGGCAGGTGGTATGGGGTGCTGCCGTTTACCTGTTGCTCACACTAGGTGGCACTTCCAGAAGGTGGTGCTGTGAGTGTCATCAGGCTTTCCCCCAACCGGTGAACTCAAAGGATGCCAGAGAACACCCCCTCTCCTGCCCCCGCTGCTGGCTTGTTCGATGGAGGATGCACAGGGATCCTCTGCAGAGAACGAGCAGAGAGGCATTGATTGCCTCAGCATGCCCACGGAAAGGGCAGGCCTCTCTCTTTAGTCTGACTTCCCCTTTCCCCTTGTTGGTCTTGCCTCCAGGAGATGTGATTTGTTGCTGAGATTTTAGTAAGAGCAGCCCAGAAGCACCTCCCGCCAACTGGTCCTTGGCACAGTAGGGTGAGGTGACGGTACCAGTCCTCGGGGGAGGCTTCCAAGTTAGCGCAACATCCTTCGGGGAGGCAAGAGAGGCCAGAGCTTGGTTCCCAAGATCCCCAGGCTGGCATGGGCTGGGAGCACCAGGGCAGCCAATGAAAGACTCCCGAGGAATAAGCCCTCTCCCAGGAAGCTTTGCAGCTGCAGAGCTGAGCGTTCAGGGGCTAGGGTACCAGGAGGCTGGCGAGAGCTCCCATCCCAGCTATGCAAGAGCAAACACTCGGGTTATCAGACATCATACACAGCTAGGACAGGAGGAATCCTGGCTGGGGAGAGGCGCCCATAATGTAAACAGGACCATGCGTATGCCTGAACCCACTTCCTCCTCCTGAAGTGTTTGCTGAGTGAGGCCTGCTTGGTACCCTGCAAGGGCTCTTGGGCATTTTCCTGCCCTTTCCAGGAATTTGCTTCCTCCTTGGCAGTAAGCCACAGGCAAAGAGCTCTGATTACCATGCTCAGGTATTGGGGCTTTGTTCTAGTATATCTACTTGACAGTCACTAATCCAGTGTCTCCCACGCACTGGCTGATGTTGCAACGAGCTGTATAATCTCCCGAGCCCTTGGACAATTTATATTACATGGGTGACAGTTACAAAGATGCAGGTGGCAAATTCCAGATCCAGCTTTGGATCCAGACAACCATCGTCCTTCGGTGCCGTGTGTCAGAGAAGCTCCAAGCATTTTACATGGGCAAGCACTTTACATAGAATGTAGTGCTTGGCTGGGCAGAGGCCCCAGGGGCTGCTGGGTAATAGAGAATGTGGCGCTTTGTTTGGGCAATGCGCTGCTCTGCACTGATGAACTCACCGTCACAACCCTACTCGTGCGATGGGTCATCATCATCCCTTTTATACAGATGGGGAAACTGAGGCCCGGAGAGGGGAGGTGACAAGCCCAAAGTCATAAGGCAAACCTGTGGCAGAGGTAGGAAAAATATTTTAGCCACAAGATTTCCCTCAAATTTCAGGATGGTTCAGATCTAGGGCTTCACTAGTGTTGGTATCTAAGAGAGTCTAGTTTGATGCTGACAGAGAAGGTGATGGATGGTAAGGGATGGCGTAAAATGTATTAAATCATGGAGCCCGTGTCTCTGCTGGGGCAGTGAGTAGTGTCCCAGCAGATGTCTCAGGGCATTCCGGCCTGCAGGACAAAGGATCAAAAGCCACCTCTCGATGCAGTCAATGCTAGGCCTGCCAGGGAAGGGCCAGGTCTGTTGCCCTGGCTCTCTTCCGCTGAGGCCTGCGGGTGGTGCTGGATAGTTCCAGGGTACTGCAAAGGGCAGGTCATCATGATGAGGTGCACGCTGGGGGAGGGAGCAGGGAACCAGACTCAGGTTCAACAACTGTTGACCTCCAACAGCGAGCCCAGGCGAATTCTTGGAATTCCTCCACTGACTTGGGGCCAAGAGCTTATCAGGGCAATGCAGCCCGTGGTCTCCTGGCTGCTCCGGCAGCGTCACCCCTCCCTGCCCCCAGGCCGTCACTTGCATAGCTCAAAAACACGCTCGCTCACCAACACCAGCCCAGCCGAATGCCCCCTAAGGGGTCTCCATGGCCATGGGGAACCAGAACGCCCGCGCTGGAGGGGCCCTTTGACAGTACGTGCTTTGTGCTCTGGGTGGGGCGGGAGGCCTGGATCAGGGGTGGGGGCCTCGTTAGCTTTTGCTGCTCCTGTATAACTTTCTACTGCTACTAATAATAAGCCTAGCTCTTCTATAGTGCGTGTAGCCAGGACTCTCAAACGCTTACTCTGCACTGGATGCGTTGGCTGTACACCAGTCCTGCAAGTGTGAACATGCTCACGTGTGTGAATGGGTCTGCGTGTGTGTGTGTGCACCTGTGGGAGTGTCTGCGTATGGATGCCTGTGGGTGCTCGGTGTGTATGTTTTGGTCAGGATTCAAGCATAAAAGGAGCAAGAACCAAGCCCGTTGTGTTTGAGTAGAGTATGTGGTGTCAAGTCTGGGCAGGGACCGGGGGCTGCTGGGTAATAGAGGATGTGGTGCTTGGTCTGGGGAAAGCCCCAGGGGCTTCTGGGTAATAGAGGAGGCGATGTTGGGTCTAGGCAAAGGCCCCAGGGGCTGCTGGGTACTAGCGTGTGCGGCACTTGCTCTGGGCAATGGCCCCAGGGACTTCGGTGCCCTTTTTAAGATTCGCAGTGCAGACCCTGAGCAGTCCATGAATGCTACAGAAATGCCAGCGCCCTGGCGGGTCGCTCCCTGCTCATCCTCTCACAGTAACGAGGTGATGGGGCTACTTCTGGCCTCTCTTTGCAGGCATGCTACCGGCCAGGAACTGGAGGGCAGGGGGAAGTAAGGAGCAGGGTCTGGGGAGGGTTGGTGTGTTGCCCCATTGCTTCCTTGGCTTCTCTCCCAGAAGGCCCTTTAAATATGAGAAGCCCCAATCTATAATGCTCATAAACGTCCCATGATTCACAGCTACACCCACCTCTGCCCATCCTGCTGTGGCCCAGCACTGCTCCAGAGCTACAAGTGGGGAGTCACTGGGCATGCAGCAGTGGGGGGGTCTGGATCCAACTGCACTGGTATTGACAACCTGTTTTCGCCCAGCACCCTTGCAGGGTACGTGTTACTCTGCCCTGGCCAGGGCGTGGGCAGCAGATGAGTTTCCTCAACAGCAGGATCACAGCAAGGCAGGGATTCCCTCCCTCTTGGCTGTACCAAATTCTCCGAACTGGGGGAGGGGTAGTAGGATTTGGTCTCTGGGCTCCTGTCCATGGTCTCTCATCCCCTCCCTCCTCCACTCCTAGGCCGCCAGTTCTCTGCTCATTCTCACCCCCAAACTCCAGGGCAGTGAACCCCACAACTAGCAGAGGCTTGCCCCAAACCTTCCCTTTCCCGGCCACCTGCTTTACTGCTCCCCATAGAGAATCTTCTTCCAGCTCTGTTTGGAGACACAATGCTACGCATAATGACAGGTTTCAGAGTAGCAGCCGTGTTAGTCTCTATTCGCAAAAAGAAAAGGAGTACTTGTGGCACCTTAGAGACTAACAAATTTATTAGAGCATAAGCTTTCGTGAGCTACAGCTCACTTCAGGATGATGAAGTGAGCTGTAGCTCACGAAAGCTTATGCTCTAATAAATTTGTTAGTCTCTAAGGTGCCACAAGTACTCCTTTTCTTTTTACAATGCTACGCAGTGACCACTACGGGAATCCCCAGGGTGGGGGACCTTCCTTGGGGAATCCCACCATCCGCTGAATCACTCAGCATCACCAAACTCTCCTTCACATTTACACACGCCCCATTTGCTGTCTATCCCCTTTCCCCCCACCCCTTTTCTCAGAGGAAGAGCCAAGAATAGAACCCAGGAGTCCTGGTGCCACTGTCCCTTACTGTCAGCACTAACCCATATCCCTCCCTCAGCCCCCTCCCCCCCGATCCTCTGCTTGATCAGCTCCCCTCACAATGTTCCTCCCTCTGTAATTGAGAAATCTGGCATGAAATTGACTAGTAAAGAGCCCTGTCACTTCCAAAGACAATGGAAGTGGGTGTGGGCCTTACTCAGATGTAGGTACTGGATTATGGACATCCATCCAAGAGTTAGGGCTTCTTTTCACGCTCCACTTCCCAGGCTCCCTGGGAGTGGGGCAGGGAGTTTAGGAGTAGAGGGTGCAGGTCAGGAATATGGTTGTGACATTGTCCCCTCTCAAAGCACAGAGCGCTGCATATGTGGATCCCGTGCACGTGTGACGTACAGGGAGTTGTGCGTGCATCATGGGTGGGGGATTATCCAGGGACATATTTCCTGCCTGCCGCCCTACTGCACAAAAGCCAGAAGCAGGGAGCCAGAAGCAGCATAAGACTCTCATGCTCTTTGTTGAGGCTTCCCTTTGTAGACTTCACAGCACTTTGGAAAGGTGGGTAAGTATCATTATCCCCAATGTACAGATGGGGAGACTGAGGCACTGAGCTGGGACGTCACTTGTGCACTGCCAGCAGGTCTGTGGTAGAACTGGGCAGAACGTATTTCCTACCTGCCCCTCCCTTGTCTCACCCACTTGGCCAAGATTTCCAAAAGTGATTCTGGTCTCCGGGTGCCCAGCTTCTGATACCTTACAGGGGCCTGATCTGCTGAGTGCTGTCTGACAATCGGGCTCCTTTAACATGTCTCATGCTGAGCACCCCAAAAATGGAGTCAACCCAAATCACTAGTCCCTAAGATCCTTTCCCATCCGATACTACATTGCAACAGTGCAGGGGTTAGCGTCACAGACATAGGGGAATGTTTTCAAAGGCCCACTTTGGAGTCCAAGTCTGTTGACTTTCAACAGAACTTTACCCCGGAAGTACAGATCCTCAAAAGGATTGATGTGCCTGACTCCACCGCACTTCCCATTCAAGCTCTGGGCTTTGGAAAACGTTTCCACTCCAATCCAGTGCCAGGAGCCTGCTCCAGCTGGCGGCTCACTCCGTGGCAGAGCCATGGGAGTAACGTGGAGGGCACATTGGGGCACACTGACGTGTGCAGTGCTCACCACTTGCTGGCACCCACCCACATTCCACAACGGCAAAGCTACTCCCAGCAGGGACTTTTGACCCCGGACAGGAGATAAGCTACAGGAGGATGATACATTTCCAATCTCTGTGTAGTCAGGAGCTATAAAGGAAGGATAATTACCCACCAGTATGAAATGAGAGTCATAAGAATTCAGCTGAGTATAAACCCTTGGGAACTGCAGCTGCACTGGATTTCAGTTGTCAGTGTGCAATGGGCCCAATCCATCCCTGGAATCAAGCGCCTTACACCTGCTGACCCAGTGACTCTCTCTAAGCAGGTCAGTGTCTGTGCAGTGAAAAGCCTATGGGAGCCATTCAGACATGCTATGAGCAGAGATGGCTTCAGTGCCAGTGGCATTGCACCTGCTGTCTCCAGGTGTGAATTTGACCCTTTCAGCTGGGGGCAGTGGCTGCCCAAAAGGTCTGCAGAACTGGCTTCCGAACAAGTCTGAAATAGCTCCAGGGGACTCTTCTGCTTGGAGCAGATGTTCTGCACCAGTCACTCAGTAGGAAGGGCTGTAGATACCATTGCCAGAGAGGAGGTGTTGTAGTTAGAGTAGGGGATGGGGAGTCAGGACTCCCGGGTTCTCATTCAGGAAAGGGAATGGCGGGTAGTGATTAGGAGCGGGACTCGGGACTCCTGGCCTCTACTCTCAGAAGCGAGTTCCATTCTACACCCTAGTCTCTTGCGCTAATCTGTCAATCCATTTCCCCCACTGTAAAATGGGGTGTCATAATATTTACCTAATTTCCAGCTGGGAGGCTGAATTAACTGTATGTGCAAAGGAGGAACAGCTGTGCAAAGTTCTCTAGTGGCTGGCAGAGCTGTCCCTCAGATAACTCAAACATGGGGCTTGTCCCTTCTTCATGCCTGACGCATTTAAACTCCATGTAATGTCTAGCCTTAGCAGGTGACACCAGGTTACTGACCGCAGCAACGTCACAGCTGGGAGAGATGCAGCTGCATCAGAGCGGCCCTTTCATTGAGCTGTACAAGGCATTACAAGATCCAATGGTTGGCAGCTGAAGCTGCAGACTAGAAATAAGGTGCAAATATTTAAAAGTGAGGGGCATTAATCATTGAAACAACTGACCTAGGGTGCTGGGGGATCCTCAAGCGCTTGACATCTTTACATCGAGACTGGGTATCTTTGTAAATGATCTCCTCAAAGCAGAAGCTATGGGCTTGATCCAGGAATTGTGGGTGAGTTTCTCTGTCTTGAGTTATACAGCTGGTCAGACTAGATGATCGTAAGGTCGTCAAGAGCCTGATGGCGTCAAGAGCCTATGAACCTATAGTCAAGGTTGTGAAGAGATGTTGTGAAGGCCAAGACTATAACGGGGTTCAAAAAAGAACTAAGTAAGTTCATGGAGGATAGGTCCATCAATGGCTATTAGCCAGGCTGGGCAGGGATGGTGTCCCTAGTCTCTGTTTGCCAGAAGCTGGGAATGAGCAATGGGATGGATCACTTGATGATTACCTGTTCTGTTCATTCTCTCTGGGGCACCCGGCATTGGGCACTGCTGGAAGACAGAATACTGGGCTAAATGGACCTTTGGTCTGACCCAGTGTGGCCGCTCTTATGTTCAAGGTGCAATATACTTACTTTGAGCCTTATGCAAAACCTCCTGAAGCTATTTCTATTAACTTCATTGGGCTTTGGATCAGGCTCTTACTTGTTACGTGTAATCAAGTCTCCTTCTAGTGTCCCCAGCTACTATAACAGGTGGCTACTTATGACCCCTGGATGGTGCGTCCCCTTTAGCTCAAACAGAGAACTCTGGTTTTGGTGCTGAAAGGTTAGATTCCTGCTGACATGTGTGGAACGGATTATTACATAGGTACATTGGCATCCCATCCACACCCCAATACATAAATGAATCCACTGCGTAGATCTTTGTGGAGCACCCCATCCCTGAGAATTGTGTGCTCCACTGATCGACCCAGGATGCAATATAGCTCCTGAAAAAAAACACAGGAAGTAACTGGTTTATAGTCAGAGGATTAGCATAGCTCCTCCTGCTGCCGTCACCACCCTCAGCAGATTTCATAATGAACAATTGGCATGAGAAGGCATAAAAGCCAAGGTCAAGGGCTGGAATTTATTTCAGTTTTGCACGATACTTGGGTTAAAGTTTGCTGCAGTTTATGAGCCATGGAACTATGTTTATGATCCGCACCCTTTCGATCATTTCAAATATATGTCTTAGTTGCTGGCACTTATCTTTCCCCAGCTTGAGAAGGGGAAATCTGCAAGGGCTACAAAATGTGACTGCTAAGTGACATTCTTTTTCCAGCCACAGTTTCATTCCCCTTTTCTGTCTGAGCTTGGTTGTCTTTCCCTGCCTAGGCCTTCTCTAAATATGATCCCACTCCCTTCATTTCTGAACATCCTGTGTCCATAACGCACCCATGGGCTAACATAATCATTGTGCTCAGCACCACAGCCTTATAGCTTGTGGCAGAGCTCCAACCTTGTACCCATGGGTCCCGCACTTCCAGGCAGTTTATGCTAGCTTCAGAGGCTCGCTGCAACCCTCCACATAGCCCTTCTCTCTCTAGGGCCAGGGATACAGTCTTCTGAGCCCTTTTCATCATAAGCCAGCAATGGAGGTTGGTGAGAGAACTCCCATAGTCTCTGTTGCTCCTACTGCCTCATGCCAAAACAGTTTAGCCTCCTGTCCTGACAGGGGCCTGTTTTCCCCTCCCAGGAGGTGTTTCTGTAGCAGTGGGTTGTGAGGAACCTGGGCCCACCCTCTACTCCGGGTCCAGGCCCAGGGACCCTGATGGTAGCAGCTGTTGGCAGCCAACCTTTTACTGCCAGAGTTGCTACATTTCCCTGGGCCATTTCCCCACAGCTCTCCTGCTTCTCCCTTACCTTAAGGCTCCCTTACCAATGACTTGAGGGTATCTTCATTGACCAGCCCTTCAGCCACACTTCCACTCCTCTCTGCCTGACTGGAGTGAGCCCTTTTATATTATCAGAGGGGCCTTAATTAGAGTCAGGTAGTCACATTAGATTAATGACCTCACCTGACTCTGCAGATTAATTGGAGTCAGGTGTTCTCATTAGCCTGGAGCAGCCGCTGCTCTGGTCAGTCAGGGAACAAAAACCTGTTCATCCAGTAGCCAGTATATCTGCCTTCTGCTCCTCTGCTGTACCCAACTGGCCTGGGTCTATCACAAGCCTTATACCACTTATAGCAGAAGAACTCAGATCCTCCTGCTCCAGGCACAGAGGTGTGTAGCACTGAGCTAAAGGAGAATCCCTTGTGCCAGCAATATAAGGCCTTTGACACACAGTTGAGCAATCCAGATTCTCTCCAGTAGAAGGCAGTGATGTTACATACACAGCAGCCACTTCCTCAATATGTTTCATCATATGCTGCCCCAAAATGTGTACACACCCCAGGTGTGGTGCCACTCACAGCTTCCACAGCATTATGTGGGTTATGGCAGCTGTCACCACGTGGCGCTGTTCCAAGTTCTGAGTGTGTGAGCAAGTTTTGATTCTTAAGAAGACATGCAGTGTTGTTGTTAGTTTTGGCTTATGCAAGGTTTTTGTATAGGGGCCGCTTCAGGAGAGAAGGGGCCGTGAGAGCAGCATGAGAATTTGCTGCCTGCCATGGACTCTGATTTGAGGCAATTCTTGATGCAGAGTTTCTCCCGGGGAAGCAGACATTAGTGTTGGGCTGAGATTCCTGGAGGGTTTCCCAGCATGCTCTTTGACCACCTCTGCTCCAGAACTGGTATATATGTGTAAATAAAACAAGTTACACTTAGAATATAGCCATATTCTGCATCACTGAATTTTCCTTCACTAGGAAGCTGCCCTGTAGGGCCCTGGACATTAGCTACTGATCAGCAGAGGGTCAGAATGAAACACTGGGGTCAGGAGAATGAGCAGCATTCTCAGACTCATTTGTGACTTATGCTTCTTGTGTTTCTCTCTAACATGTGACTTCTCTCCCCCTTTAGGGACAGCAAAACATCTTTCATGCAGAAGGCCTTCAGGTGTACGAGGAACCTGCGATTAACCCCACAGCTGAACAGCAACTCAGAGTCCAGGAAGACGCTTCTGAAGAGCTGCCTGAGGAATCGCCCCAGGAAATGGACAGAGTCACCAGAAACCTGATCTTCCATCTTCCTCACACGACTCCTAAATACAACACTCACCAAGGCAGCTTGTCTGCAGAATTGAGAGCTGAGAGCAGCAATGATGAGTTTGCTCCCTACAGCCAGGGCAAATGGAAGGCTGAAAATGGCCACGACTGGAGACCCAGTTATCTGCCAGAAGACAGATCTGAACTTGCAACAAACTCCCTGGATGCTGGAAGGGATCTCTGGACTCCACCTCCAGACAGAGAGTCCAAGCTAGAGCTCGTGACGTCAGGGATGTTGTATGATGTCAGGGCTTATAAAGAGGAGAGGAAGCCATCCAAGCTATACTCTGATGATGAGGAAGAGCCGAATTACCCGCTCACCAGTTTGGACATCTCGCCCGAGAAAGCAAAAGAGCTTGAAGAGGAGAGGAAAGAGGTAATCCAAAGCCAGGTGGTGAGGAGAAGCTCCACCATGGCTGAGAAGTGGAACTCCATAGAGGAGCTGGATTCTCTAAACACAGGCTCAGCCAGTAGAAGTGAGGCGAAGCAGGGAGGAGGCTATGCCACCAGCTTTGCCCTTTGCTTTTATAGCCGTTCCCCAGAGCAAGTGAGGACACCCGTCGACCCTGAAAACATAGACAGGGAGCAGATCAACTTTGCTGCTGCCCGGCAACAGTTCCTCATGCTGGAAAAGACTAACCCAAGCTCACTCTTCAGCCCAAGGCAGAAAGTTATGTCTCCAAAGCCAGAACCAGCTCAGAACACCTCTGAGGGAGAGTGGCACTGCGCTGAGGGCGTGGTGAAGATGTTTATGGGCTATGACAATGCCGATGCACCCAGCCAGAGAGAGATCAATGGGTATGATATGGCGTACGAGACACCCATGGCGGAGGAGCTGTATGCTCCCAAAAAGACTGCTATAGAAAGGGAAGATCCCAATGGGAGAACGGCCAGCTTGACCAAAGCATCTTTCAGAGATGACGTGGACTCCGGCTTGGGTGAAATGTCCAATGAGTCCAGCGTGGGTTACATTAGCGATGGAAGCATGTCCAATGAGGTCTTCGACACTCAGCTGGATTTGAAGGCCGGCAACCAGGATCCTGCCAAAGAGCTGAAGGCCAGGGATGAGACGCCCATTGAACGGGAAATCCGCTTGGCAATGGAGAGGGAGGAAAGCCTACGGAAAGAGAGAGGGATCCAGAGACTGAGCAGCAGCAATGAGCTGGTGGAAATCCAGACCAAGCCCCTCCTCTCCACTTCTTTCTCTTTATCTTCCTCCAGGAAAGCGAAAGACAAAGGCCATGTTTCCTTTTACGTCCAGAGGGAGATCGAGCAGGAAACCAAGCGGGAAGAAGATCTGAAGAAGGAAGGGAGGCTACTGGGGATATATGACAAGGGGACACAACAGGAACTGGGTGAGCGCAAGAAAGTATTTGAGCAGGAGGATGCCTTCCCGACCCCACACAAACCAGCGTTTGCAAAGAAATCAGAGGACCTAAGGGGGACCCTGAACAGCAAATTTCCACTAGAGCAAGCCGTGGATGGCAGCTTCAGTCCCACGGAGAGCACCACAGATGGAAAGAGAGTCCGTAACCACAACGTGAATCTAATAAGCTTCCAGGCTTATCAGCCATATTCCACGCTAAACACTAGTAAGAGAAGCACGGTGGATGAGCTGCTGTCATGCAGTCAGCCCTCCGGCAGTTGCAGCAAATTGGTGGATGAGGATTCCTTTGGGGCAAGGTGCCCGAACCCTACAGAAAAGACAGATTCCACAGCAAGTCCGGAGGAGAGGGTCAGGGTGCATAAGGAATACTTCGCCACTCCGTTCTGGAAACCCAAGATCTCCTTTGTGAGTGACCAGGGGACGCAGGGCCTGTTCGGAAAGGAAAAGATGCTGGAGCCAGTCGGCACCCAGGAGGACCAGTACACCCTAAAGAAGTGCAAGCCCCAGACATCTTGGCTGATCGAGGAGGAGATCCGGAGTAATCTGCAGAGGGAACAGGAGCTGCAGGAGGAGTGGAGGCACAGGCTGCTGAGAGACAGCTTCTCTCCAGCCAGCGATGACAGCTCTGCCCGGGAGAAGGGCTTCCGGTCTCAGCTTTCATCTCAGAGTTCAGGTGAGGAGAGAGAGACAGAACTATGGGGCTTCACTCCCTTGGGGTGACATTCAGCCCCCTGCAGAGGGCCAGCATGAGTCCTATGCATCACCAATGTCCTTATGCCCCGGGATTCTTGGTGACAGCAGGGCCCCTTTTATCTGCCCTGGTTGCATAAAGGGACCTTAGAGTGAGTGGAAACAGCCCCGGGACAATGTTTGCCCCCCTCTCCCCCGAACCCACTCAGGCAGCCTCCTGGGCTGGTCCAGTTCCCAGTATAGCAGGTGGGTTGGAGCCATGGCCAAGAGCTATTCTGTGCTTCCAAAGGTCCCTAGGGGACCATGGGAACCATTGGGCAGGTCCCTGCACAGGCCCAGAATTGGAGGAGCACAACCAGCCTACCTTCCCTTCCCTCCATCCTTGTCCTAAGCCCAGGAATGGAATAATTGAGAACCAGGCCTTTAGGCTTTAGTTGGTGCACAGAGTTGGTGCTGGTCCTCTGAGCAGAGAGGAGTTTAGTCTTCAATGGATATCCAAGGAGCCTGCAGCCTAAGAGAAGGGCTCACAAGTGATTAAGCGCTGGGCCAAAACTGGGACCCCAAATCCATGCTCCCCTACTCCACCCCACCGCTTCCCACGTTTGAATTCAAATCCAGATCCAGAGTTCATGGCTCAAGCCCCATCTCCAGCGAACAAGCATCTCCTCAAGGAGCGCCTCCCGGTCTGACTCAGGCAGATGCTATGCCAGGGCACCTTCCCGTTTGCTCATACCTCTCTGGTGTCAGCCTCCCACACCCCTTGGAATCCAGTCACGTCTTGCAAACTGCCCAGCTGCAATCAAACAGAGTAAAGGTTAAAAATGCCACATCCCCTCCACACCTCTGGGGTAAACATCCCTGAAGGCAGAACTGGGTGCAGGTGCGGGGGCAAAGAAACTCCTCCCTGCAAGGATTTACTCAGCTCTCCAGTAGGATACCTGTATCCTGTTAGCAAATAATGCCTGGTGTCTCTACTACACTTAATCCTCCTTAGGCAGGGATTCCATTACTGGAGCACAGAGCGGCTCGATCCAGAGCCCACTGACGTCCCTGGGAGTCTTTCCATCAATTTCACTGGGCTTTGGATCCAGCCCAGATTGCCTGGGTGGAGGCAGTATTGGGGTGGAGAAAGCACAGAGGACGGTCTTAATAGAATTAGAGATGGGTCAGAACAGGGACAGCAGACCCAAGACACCTCTGGATTCTGGGGGTGCTCAGCTGTGGGTCAGAACTCTGGGCCCAGGCCAAAGGAAAACTCCTGAGACCTTGCACCTGTTTTTATATCCTATGGGCCCAATGACCTGTGAAAACACATCCCTGGTACTTGCTCCCTTTGCACGTGTATCTTTCTCTTTAAGCCGCCTCGGGCACCGCTGACAGCTACTGGGTGACCGAATCACCCGTCTTTGCTCCTGCCTCGCACCAGTCAGGGACGCTGGGGTCAGCCCCTCCATCTAATGTGCCCAGTCCCTATCAGGGCTACACAGGCAGACACGCCTCTGAAACAGCCCCTGACGGTCCCACGGGGCTCCCGTGGGATGAGAAGAAGAGGAAGCTGAAGGAAGACAGGAAGGTGAGTGCTCCAGTCTGGCAGCCTCGGGGCTGGCCTGGATCACAGTCACTTTCTAGCAGCAGGCTGGGGTGTGGGAAGCATGACCGTGCAGTTGCTCGGGTATAAAAGGCAATGAAATGTTGTCGATGTAGTGGGTGATGCTGGCTGTGAGAGGAGAGGCTGAGCCTCCCATGCTGCCCTGTGTCATTTGGAAGCCCTGTCACTTGGATGGTTGGCAAAGCTGGAGGTTAAGGCACCAAGCCAGGGCTTAGGCAATCTGGGGTCTATTCCGGGCTCTGCCGCAGATTCCCCGGGTGTGACTCAGCTCAGGTTCCTGCCTGTGAAACCTGCCTATTTCCAGGGCCTGTGGGAAGGATACATTCATCAGTGGGTGCCCAGATCCTGCAGGGAGGGAGGCTGGCGAGACGGTGCAGCAGCTGCACTGACTGAGGGTCTGTCTGTGCCGCAGAGGGGCAACTGCACATGTAGCTCTACCCAAACAAGCCTGGATTTTGCTAGCAATAGCAGTGAAGCTGTGGCAGCACGGGCAGCCGCTTGTATACGTCCCCAACGGGCTGGGTGGGCTTGGACCCATGCTGCCACATCACTGCTATTGTTCTGGGAGCTAGGTAGATCAGTGCTAGTTTGGCCACAGCCACGCATGCTGCCGTCACGCCTCTGATGGCAGTGTTGACATACCCTTAGCCACTGAGGAGGTGTGGGTTCCCCTCTGCATCCAGCGAGTTCTGCAGCGGGAGCTATGCCTGGGCCCTATTCCTACCCACCCACTCTGGGACGGCTGGCAGTGTGTGGGGTCTGTGCTCCACAGCCCAATTGTGCCTCGCCTCCTTGAACCCTCCCCTCCACACACACTTTATGCAGACCCAGCACAATCTGTCTCTGTAGGGGGTTTGCCCCTCGTGCCTGGCTTCTCTTGATCACCCTCCCTGTTTCTCTGCCAGGTTCCTTTCATCTGACCTTTTATTTCCCCCTCTTACAGTATGCAAGCATTGAAGCAAGCGATGAAGTCAACGCAGAGGTAAAGTACATCAGACGCTTCAGCGCTGCCTCTGGACTTCCTCTGTCTTCTCTGACCCGCCTCCCTCCCTGCAAATACCCACAGGGTTCAGACCACATCTGCATTTCTCTGGCACCCATTTTCATGGCCCCTTCTAGCCAGGAAGATTTCAATCACTGAGCAGGGCTCTGAATGTCAAGTCCCACGCCAACAGGCACTTCTTGAAAGAGAACTGTGAGGGCACCTGTATGTGTGGCTGTGGAACGCACAGGGTGTGGTGGTTGGCAGGGAGAGCGATAACAAGCCTATCCTTAAACAGTGAAGCTGCTTTGTCTGGCTTTGCATGGAGGAAGTTATTCCATTGTGAGAGGAATAAAATAGAAGCTTTTTTTCTAGACAGTCTCTCGCTCCAAGGTCAGACTGTGCTAGGAGCCAGCCCCAGCTGGGGTGAAGGGAAACTCCAGTGGGTTAACACTAGTAGCGAGTTCATTAGGAATGGGCCTGATCCAAACACCCTCCAGCATTGGGGAAGATCAGATGGGAATCCAGCTTCTGGAGGCTGAGACACTTCTTGGCTGAGCCTGGGTCTCAGAACAACTTTGGGAAGTCCTGATTTGAGTCTCAATCCAACTCTACGTTTAGTTTTGTGAGCTCAGGCTTTGGGGAGCCTTCATTTATTCGTCCTCTTGGACACACATCCCAAATGCACTATGTTAAATTCCTAAAGTTTCAAGTCATCTGATGGAAAAGGAATGTTACTAAAATATACCCGAAACGGACAGGGTCTTGACTCTCTGCTACTCTGCACCTTGTGTTGTCGTTGACATCTGTGCCAAATAGGGTGACCAGATGTCCCGATTTTATATGGGCAGTCCTGATATTTGGGGCTTTGTCTTATACACGCACCTATTGCCCCCCACCCCATCCCGATTTTTCACACTTGCTGTCTGGTCACCCTAGTGCCAAAGGGATGTAAAAGGCTACTCAGCCGGAATGGTAGCAGATTACACCCATCTGGCACAGATGGCATAAGGTGATGGGCAGCAGTGAACCAGGCCTGTAGTGTTCAGTGCCCGTCCACGCAGTGGCTTAGGCCTGGCATACGCTGGAACATTGCAGAGAGCTGGTCTCTGCTGGGGATAGAAAATTCTTCTCCGAACTTCATGTATTAATAAAGAGCATCTTCAGTGCCAAACAGCTGAATTGGGCTGACTAAACACAGCACTTAGGCAACAAAAATTTCTCCAAGCATGAGAGCGGGGCCTCATGGAAGGGAGGAGTGGGCTGCCAGAGACATCTCCAAGAGTGAACGCTCCTGGAAAAGAAGAGGAAGGACAGTCTGGTGGTTAGTAGCCTACAACCTGGGAGTCATGGAGTTTAAAGCCAGAGGGTACCACTAGATCAACTGGTCTGAACTCCTGTATATCACAGGGCAACACCACCCAGCACTCGCTCACTAACCCAGCAATTGAAATGAGAACAAAGTATTAGAGCTTACAGGAGATTAGACTGTTATGTGCCACAGACAGAGAAGGAGGAGCTTGAGGCCCTCACAATGGCACGGAAATAATTAAGTAAGACTCAGGTTCAATTTCCTTCTCCACTACAGGCTTCCTGCATGACCTTGGACAAGTCACTTACTCTTTCTTTGCCTCAGATCCACATCTGTAAAATAGGGATAATAGCACTGCCCTGTCTCATGGGGGTGTTGGGATGATAAATACGTTAAAAAGTGTGAAAACCTTAGACATTACAGTAATGGGAGCCATGTAAGTATACTAGATAGATCCTGCTTTCTCATTCTGCACAGGGGGGGCAGGATTTAGCTGAACAGGTGTATCAGCAGCCCGGCCCTACTCAGTGCTTGTTTAAGGCATTTTCCCTGCAACATCTGTCTCTGATCAGTGGAACTTCCTGTGTCCAGAGGTTTATAGATATGGTCACAATGATTCTGATTTCACTTGCTTGCTGTCAGTCCGTCTGTCCTGTGCAGTGACAGTTAACAGCAGGGTGGAAAATTATTGGGATTAACCCTGTGCATGTAGAAATGTGTAACTAGTGGGTCAGTCTGGCAGATGTACCTGGTTCAAAAGAAAAACTCCCACCGATTTCAATGGGAGCAGGCCTGGTGCCTTATCACCACCTCCCTCTGTAAGGGCCTGATTTTTAAGAAGTGACCTCCAACTTAATTCTCAGGTGCCCAACTTGAATCACCACGAGTCACATTTTCCATGAGCTGTGGGTGGTCAATTTTCTGAAATCAAGACAGAAACATGTCAAATTGGGCACACAGAATTTAAGACAATTCAGATCAGTGGCTGCTGCTGAAAATTTTAGGCCTAAGATTTAGGGGGAGCGTGGGGATGGTGGGAGGAAGGGAAGGTCAGGGAACAAACACAATCTTGTAAAAATAAAAAGCCAGTGCATAGGAATCTGTCTATAATTTTGTGTTTAATTTTAGATTTTAGAAAGCACCCGAGTGACTCGCCACAAGAATGCCATGGCCGAACGCTGGGAATCAGGGCAGTTCTTCAACAAAGATAATGCCTGACGAAGCTCTAGCAGCCAAGGAAAGAGCGGTGATCCTACCAGACTTTGCTTTGTATTTACATTTACTCTGCTTTGGATTCAATCTACGCTAAGTATAAATCATCCAATTGTTTCTCCACACGATGATTGTAAGAATCACAGACTTTGCAAATTGCATATGTTTAAATCTCAAAAGGCGACTGTTTAAAAATTTTAGCTTGTGCTTGTACCCCCACCCGCCAAAGGAATATTTTTAAGGTGCAAAAATGGATCACTTTATTTTAATCTTCTCTGCAAGTAGATGGCTAGATAAAATGAAACGCGAACTGTAATTTAACTCCGAGCTGTGTCCCTATAGCTGGCAAAAGGAGTTATTTCTGAAGCTGTCTTAGGTGCTTACCTACCACACCATTAGAATCCCTTGATAGACAGATGTCTCTGGATCTTCACAAGCATCGAAATGGGAAACAGAGGAGAAGTCGATATGATCTGCAGAGATGCAGTGGTATATAAAATATATGTATATTAATGCTGTTGTTTATTTTGCTAATAATTTATGAAAGAGTCATACCTCCTCCCCTCATTCATTCCAGCCTGTCTTGTCAGTAGAGATGTTCAGGTGAAGTTGTGTTGGGGATTTGAAAGTGTGCGTGTTTAGGGAGAATGGCGGGAGGAGAGGGAAAAGTAGGGGAAAGAACCCTTGAACTGCAGAGACAAGCTTTCCTGGAGGAAGGGGAAAATAGAAATTCCCAGGAGGTCTTTTTATGTCTGGCCCCAGGCATTCAAAAAGTGGAGGTGCTACCCTAATCGCAGGAGCGGGAAAATATAAGCAAATTTCAGGGTACTAACTAGGGCTGTCAAGCGATTAAAAAAATTAATTGCGCAATTAATCGCGCTACTAAACAATAATATTTTTGGGTGTTTTCTACATTTTCAAATGTATTGATTTCAATTACAACACAGAATACAAAGTGTAAGTGCTCACTTTATACTTACTTTTGACTATGTTAAAGAGATTGCACTACAGTACTTGTATGAGGTGAATTGAAAAATACTGTTTCTTTTGTTGATCATTTTTACAGTGCAAATATTTGTACTCAAAAATAATAATATTATACGCTTTGTATTCTGTGTAGTATTAGAAATCGATATATTTCAAAATGCAGAAAAACGTCCATAAATATTTAATACATTTAAAGTGGTAGTCTATTGTTTAACAGTGCGAATAATTGTGATTAATTTTTTTGCGTTAATTGCATGAGTAAACCGTGATTAATTGACAGCCCTAATACTAACATAACCGCCCGGCACATCCATCTTCCAGAAGAAGGATCCGAGTCTGGTGGCCCAGACTGTGTTATGAACATGCCACTAGGGCGCTCCAGAGAGCAGCAAAAGCAGGATTTTCAGGCAGGTAGATACATTTCTTGAAGCAACCACAATAGGGAACTGAAGGGCAATAGTCAAAAGTACCCTTACTTAGGTTGAAATTCACCTCTGTGGAGAGGGCCCAGTGGCAGACTCAATCTCTCACTTGGAGCTGATGTAAAGACTACATAAGGCTTAGAGTAATGGAAAATGGGACCAGTGGAACTTCCGCCAAATTGTCTCACCAGGGAAGGGAGAGGGTGGAACAGGCAGGAGAATTCAAGAGAACTCCTACTGAAGCACTGGCTTGTTGCCACTAGAGATCTACATCCAAATTCTGACTGGGGTAACAGTTTCAAAAGCATCTGTTTGATTTAGGAGCCTAAATCCCATTGGTTTTCAATGAGATTTAGGCTCCTAGGGCCCGGATCCTCAAAGGTATTTGTTTCAGAGTAGCAGCCGGGTTAGTCTGTATTCGCAAAAAAGAAAAGGAGGACTTGTGGCACCTTAGAGACTAACAAATTTATTTGAGCATAAGCTTTCATGAGCGACAGCTCACTTCATCGGATGCATTCGGTGGAAAATACAGTGGGGAGATTTATATACACACACACAGAGAACATGAAACAATAGGTTTTATCATACACACTGTAAGGAGAGTGATCACTTAAGATGAGCTATTGCCAGCAGGAAGGGGGGGGCAGGGAAGGAGGAAAACCTTTTGTGGTGATAATCAAGGTGGGCCATTTCCAGCTGTTAACAAGAACATCTGAGGAACAGTGGGGGGTGGGGGGAGAAATAACATGGGGAAATAGTTTTACTTTATGTAATGACTCATCCACTCCCAGTCTCTATTCAAGCCTAAGTTAATTGTATCCAGTTTGCAAATTAATTCCAATTCAGCAGTCTCTCCTTGGAGTCTGTTTTTGAAGTTTTTTTGTTGAAGGATAGCCACCCTCAGGTCTGTAATCATGTGACCGGAGAGACTGAAGTGGCGCCAACTCCCACTGAAGTCAATGGGACGTCGCTGCCTAATACCCTCTAAGAGCCTATGCAGCTTTTGAACATGGGACTTAGGCTCATCTTACCGTACATCACAAGTGAAATGAGCATGAAGTTCTCATTCAAATCAATGTTGCTCCATTCTCTCAAACCCACCATGCAGCACGACGCTGTCTCTATTTAAGAAAAGCCCAGGCTCTGGATGGAGCTGCTTGGAGGTCAACAGTAGAAACTAATGGGGGGGACGCTAGCACACCATCTGCTTGGACGAGCCCTGGTCTAAGCCAGCGCTGTCAACCTCATCTCTGAAGTCAAGCAGAAATGTGACAGGGAAGAACAGACTCATGTAGCTGGGTTACTTTGTGTAACCACTGAGGGCAAACATTCTCTTCTTTCATTTCCTCTTCTGCTTCTCAAGTCTTAAAAGTGGTGCTACGGAGGCATTGTTTTATTAAAAGCTGCACACAGAAAAAGAGGAAGGGAAGCTGAGTTTTGCCTGAACTTCTAGGTGTTCTGCTGCAAAGAGTGAAACTGCTGTCTCCATTCTGCCAATGTTAAACTCAGCAGGGCTCGCCTCTCCTCTGAGCCAGGAATGTGACCAGCAGGGGGTATCGAGCCCTGTTTATATCTTGCGGCACCACCTACTGTTCTCCACACAGGCGCTAGGAAAGCACTGGGTGAGTCCTGTTCTGCCATGTCTGCAGGAGGCTATGTGACACAGATCTTTTCTCCATCAAATTCTTGAGTCATGTGATTGGGAGGGACCACAGTCCAGTGGCTAGGGAACTAGCTGGGGAATCACAAGACTTGGGTTCTCGTTCTAGGTCTACTACTGACATGCTGTGACCTTGGGCAAGTCACTTCCCCTCTCTGTGCCTCAGTTTCCACAGTTGTAAAATGGGGAGAATGACATTGACTGTGCTTTGAGATCTCCGTATGACAAAGCATCCATATAAAGCTAATTTACTGTAAACATTCCCAATTTCCTTTACAGTCCAATATTATAACACTTGTTTCCTTTTTGGATATGTGATTATTCAGACCAGAAGTACTGACAATTACTCAGAACCGTGTATCACTACAAATCTCTAATCTTCTCTGTTTAGTATGTGGGCAGCTAACAGGTGCAGCTTGTCTGTCTGTAAGCCTATCAGTTCATGTGGGATCACAGTGTATCCTGAGAGAAAAATGACTAGATCCCAGCCTTCCAGTATATGGATGACTGGCTCATTTGCAGATCAGAGGTGGAAATATTAGAAAGCGGCCACACAACAAAGGTTTTCTTTGGCGCTATTAGTAGGACGGACCACTATTTATATTTAGGGAGTCAGTGCCCTAAAAATATTTTTTTGAGACATTTGTAATTCAGCCACTTTAATTTGCAACTGGGTACAACTTGGCATGCAAGCAGTATTGCCTTTTTTAATTTAGGTGAGAGCATTTCAGTGATTTTTGTTTTGTTTCTTTAAACAAACATGAACTAGAGGCAATTACATAGACTTTTTAAATGAAAATAAGGAAGGTAAATTTAATTCTGGGCCTCATAATCCCGTGTGAGTCCCTTTAAACCTGCATCCTCATTGTTCCCCTCAAAAAGATGAACTTTCATCCGCCAATGAAACAGAAAAAAAAATCCCCTGTAATAAATTAAATTTCCTCCTGGAATTCCTCTAGCAATCCTGTTAGTGGATCACAAGGATACCCAAATCACCTGTTATCCAAGTATTCTGATTCTTGCAATGAGGACAGCTCTTCCCACATATTTTATATAGCTCAGAGGCTACCTCTCCTGACTGCCTGGTGTCTGATACTTCCCCCCTCCCCTCAAAAGCTTCAGGAAACCAATATGGGGACAACTGATGTTACTTTTCAACGCAGGTAACCATTTGTATACGTTCTATCTTGTGTACACAGAAATCCCATTGATGTCAATAGACTAAGGGTAGAATATCATGCCCTAAAGAGTAGTGTGGTAGAAAGTCTGGAGGTAAGAGATGGTTTGAACAGCCTAATGGTTTCTTAGGTATGAGATACAGTATCTGACTTGATTTACTCTGGATAGAGTAATAGAGAACATCTGTGCAACAATCTACAAAGGAATGATGTTATTTTGGTCCCTCTGTGTATTCAGAATTGGATGTATTTACATAGACAAATGTATTCCTTTTGCTTAACTTCTTACTCCCTTGAGCCTGCAGAGCCAAAACAGCTAGAAGGGTGACTTAGAATTCATTATCAGAGGGGCAGCCGTATTAGTCTGTATCCACAAAAACAAAGAGGAGTCTGGTGGCACCTTAAAGACTAACAGATTTATTTGGGCATAAGCTTTTGTGGGTAAAAAACCCACTTCAGATGACTCCATGCATCTGAATAAGTGGGTTTTTTAAATCTATATACAACTGCTAGCATATGGAATTAGAAGAAATAAGAGTTGTTAAATGAACCACTGCCTCTTTCACAACCCTAGCTCCTTTTTGCTACTTCTAGGGCTCTCTTTAGGCTGTTTCCTGCACAAATTTTCTTGCAGATAAAGTATACATTATGAAATTCCCATAGAAGTTCCTATACTGCTCCCATCACTGCTGTATCTGAGTTCTGTCCAGCCATGCATTAAGTGACATGACTGACATCTGCCATATATGGTTTGTTCTTTCTTTCATCCCATCCCCAAGGGGAGGTTTGTGTGTGCAGTGTTTTCAGGTTTTTTATATGAACTTGCTGCTCTGTGTTTATACCGGAGAAGGTAAGGTCAAAGTGCATCTTGCTCTTGGAGCAGAAGTTTGTGCTTGTCCTCCAAAAAAAATGAATGATCTTTACTTTCTAGAGCCTTACTCTAAATTACCTGTACAGGCTGGCAGTGTTTTGACTTGTAACAGCCTACATTGTTAAGTATTGATTTGGTTGAGAAAGGGTTAAGTGGGTTCTGATGACTCATTGCCCCACCTGAATATAATGGAGGTAGGAGTGGCTCTAGTCTCCAGGGTGTGGCTATGGAGCCTGGAGAAAAGTTTTGAGATGCTCTTTATCTTGTTGTTGGCTTTACTTTATTAATAAAGCCAAATCTCCCTGGAAAATGGGGGAGTTAGGCTTTCACACTGTGATTGCAGAGCAGTTTGGCAAAGGTCCCTGGTCATGCTGTCACTTCTATAGAATATAAACACTTATGTCAATGAGATACTAAAAATGCTTCACACTCTTTTTTTCAAAATTAAAGGGGTGGAGATTCTGCCATAATGACTTTCCCATCAACACTGCAGGCTAAGCACTATAGTGTAGGAAAGTCAGGAAACATGGGATATACCCCCAAGCTCTGCCACTAGTTAGTTATGTACCTTTGGGCAAGTTGGTTCAGTCCTCTCTTTCAACCCCTTTAGAAAGGGAAGAAAAATTCTTATGCCACTTTGTAAACTACTTTGAGATCTATATGGATTAAAAGCTGCTATGTACAGGACTGGATCCTACAATGGGATCCACCTACAAGGATCCTCATGCCTGTGTGGAATCCAACTGCGGTCAGATGAACTTCATGTGGCTACATTCCTTAGCAGCATCCGCTCCAGAGTATAAATAATTGTTAGTCACTTGAAGAAAAGTCAATATCTGATTATACTATTATATAGTGATAGTATAATCATAGTATATCATAGCGATTTGAATATTAGAAATGAAATGATACTAGTTCTGGGTTACTGGTTTCACCTTCTTGGAACAGACTGACAGTAATGAAGTAAAATTTTGTTTATTATGAAATGTCAACGATTACGACTGGACATTGAGAAAATACATCTGTTAAACAACTTTTGAACTGAATTACAGAATTTGACTACTGACTCTAATCTGCTACAGACTATGGTTATCGCACAGAGGAAAATAGCTGCTATAAAATTTTTCAGTGCTATTAACTGCATTTGGGGGGTTGGTAACTTACTAAAACACATTCAGAACTTCTTAAATGTAAGAATTTCTTCCTCATTTAGAAAAATTAAGAATTGATCTAAACACTTATGTATAAAACATTCTGATTAGCTATAGATTAGTAGCTGGCAACTACTGGTGATCTTTCATCATTCTTCTTTATTCCCAAAGCCAGCTACACCTGTTTCTCTCTTTACAATAAAAAGATACAGATTAGACCACAAGCTTGGTTTACAACAAGATCAATTTCTCCCTTCCCCACACCCACTGAACATACCTGTAAGTCTCAGCCAGGGTATTCAAAAACAAGTCCTTTCAACATTAACATTACTGAGCTAATTCAATAGAACATTAACAATGTTTTAAATCCAGGATTTAGATTTAATTCAGTAAACAGAATGTCAGAATGAATTCTATCCTTGGTCTTTTTATTGTCCTCCATGTTGAAAATGAAGGTGGTAGTCAATTTAACAACAAAATTGTGTAAGTACTTCGGGCAATCTGCTGAGAAGAGGGGTTCCCTTGCTACCTATACTAACTGCTGTCATTTTAAACAACTCCAAAACTGATTTAAAATCCTACTTGTACCAAAATAGGCACAGCAGAAACCAATCTGGTAACTCTTATTTCATGGACCTTTTTTCAGATCCTTTAACTTGCTGGACAATGACTTTCATCATTTTCTCCATTTTGGTTTTTGTCAGTGATTTTCTACAGTACCATATTTGGTCCCATATGCAGCACAAAGGTTTAGGAGATAAGTAAAATGGATCGCGGTCATGATGCATATCCAATGGCCTTCTCTTAGCATACTCCTTATAGTCCCTGACTGGACAGTTGCCTGGATTATCAGGTTTGGCATAAATACATAGAATTGACTTTTCTGTGCTTGCCTTTGTGTTCAGATCGTCTTTCCACTCCAAGTACTCTAATCCCTCCTCATTCTCTTTTAACACAATCTGCCCCCACCACAGATTTGGAGTCTGACTGTGTGTGTTTGTCCCAAAGCCTCGGATGATGTTTACAAGCATTAGGTGCAGAAATCCTTCGGGATGCATTCGACTCAGTATGCCCTTTTTACGAAGATCCTCTACATCTTTATCTGTCAGGTTTTCCAAAATATTCCAATCTCTCTCCCTCTCCTTCTGTGCTAGATGCTGGCATTTTACTTTTAAAGCTTCCTGAGATGCTGTGAACTCAGACCCTTTAATCACACTATACTCATACTTGTGTTCCTTGAGGTATCTGTCTATGCTGCTCTGAAAGAAGAATAAAGAGTTGGCGGAAAACTCTGTGCCATTCTGCTTCCTCACTCTAGTATAGAAGGTGGCTAGGTAATTATCAAGGTCTGCAGGTGGCAGTGTGAAGATCTCACGCGTTTCAGAAGGATAATGTGAAGCCAACCAGTCTCTGAACATTTTTATATCACCAATATTACGAATTCTCTTACTCTCCGACTTCTTCAATGTCTCTAAAAGATAAGAGACAACTCTGTGGATAGAAAGAACTACAGAGGCTATCAAAGGCATGTAAGGCTATGCAAAACCATGTTCACCTTCCTTTTTAAAGCATTCAAACATTCTGGGACTACTATAATCCTGCTCCCTTTGTTTTTTGTTTTGCTTTTGTGATCACATTCTCCCAGTCATCCACTGTTTTTCTACCTTTGCATCCTGTCTGACACCTCAACTATAAGTTCTCTGGTGCAGGGAACTGTCATCTTTGTTATTTTTCTGTGCAGTGCCTAGCACAATGGGGTCCTAATCTTAATTGGCATTCCTAGGTGATAACATATCAAATATTTAAAAGCTCATAATTCAAGGGGAGCAGGCTTAGGCGTTAATGAAATTTTATACCACTCACTGAAATTCATCCCTATACAGAGTGACATCTTAAGTTATATGCCACACTTAAGACCTCAAAATAGGGCTTAAGGTGGGACTTTAACTTGTGTGTTGGGAAGGGGGTGAATTTCACCCTGTATGATCTAAAAATTTAGATCTAAGGCCACAATCTGCAGGTCTTACTTATGGAACTAGTCAAGTCACTAAGGATTGCATGATTGGACCTGATATGTGGACTCTGAAACTTGAGCAATCCAAAAAGGGATAGTGCATATAAAAATTCCTCAGATTGCAACTATGGTCATGTGTATATTTTATAGTTAAATAAGGCACAGTAGTGAGTCAAATTTTGTTCTGTTATGCTCAGGCAGTCCCTGGGAAATCAACGGGAGCTGGCCTGTGTGCAGATCTCAGGATGGGGCCCAATATTAAGCTGCATTTATTTTACATGTTTGATGTGCTGCACAAGCCATTAAACAGAATATACTTTAAAGTGGTCTCCAGCACTGAAGCTTCTTTATTAAAAAGGAGTGCTCTAGACATGAAACACAAATGTCAGCTGAAAGTTTGCTCTAGGGGCTGAAAATCAGGAAAAGCCCACCTGTTTAAAATGGAAAAAGTAAAAATATCTCTTAAAAAGGAGTGCCAGGATTCCAGCGGGGTTTATTTCTCAGATTGTTATAGAGTTGTCACATCTATATAGTTCCATGTAGCCTAGGAAGAAAATCACTTATGGTGAAATTCATCCCTATGCAAAGGGGCATCCCAAGGTCTGTGCATTGCCTAACCCAGGGGGTCATGAGGTTATTACATGAGGGGGAGTTACGAGCGGTCACCCTCCACCCCAACCCTGCTTTGCCTCCAGCATTTATAATGGTGTTATAAATTAAAAACACTTCATATTTAAGGGGGGGGTCACACTCAGTCTTGCTATGTGAAAGGGGTCATCAGTACAAAAGTTTGAGAACCACTGGCCTAACCCCTCAAGGTGGGATGTAAAGGGCTTGAAGAGTAGGGAGAGAGAATGCCTGCCATCAGTTACAAAGGCATAAATCCTAGGGGGCTTATTGGAATTCCGCTGTGCTGGATCCCTAGGTAGCACTTGGCAAGGAGGTCTTTTCTTTCAGATACGGACCTCACTACAGTCATCCTCACCTTTGCTACCTTTAAACTGGATTACTGTAATGTGCTCCGAGGATGACACCTTGTTTAAGACCATTTGGGAACAGCAGCTAGTGCAGAATGTAGCTGCCCAACTACTGAGTGGGATTTCTCATAAGTAGCACACTACACCTCAGCCCCATTGACTACACTGGCTACAGTGGTTTCCAGATGAAGTTTAAGGTGGATTTTCAAACCTGGGCAGCCTTAAATGGTTTGTGCTCCCTCGCACCTTTCTCTCTCCTCCTATGACTTCACTTCCCACAGGCCATGTTTGATTGCCTTCAGGATATGCTGCAAAGATCCATGTGCTCTCCTGTGGGTTTTTTCCAGGTGTGAAGAGGTGGGTGCTGAGTGGGGTTCTGGAGCTGATGGCTGTGAATGTCTCTTGTTGGCATTGAGTCATTTGGTACGTGATTTCTAGTTTAATTACTATTGTTTCTGCACAGAGAGTATGGATCTACAAACCTAAATGTTGCTGCTCCTTTTTTATGAAAACTATGCATGGTCTACTTGAAGAAAGAAAGTGTTTGTAAATCAATAAACACTGCGACTGCAAGTGAAGGCTGAGATTAAGATAAAATGGCTTATGACTTATTGTTCAGCAAAAACAATTCTTGCATAAATGTCCCCAGGTGAATTCACAGTGGCTGTTGATGAGATACACTGACAAGTCAATTTCAAAAGTACTCTAACAATGTATTCACCAAGTGTAGTCATGCTGCAGATTTTTAGTTGTGTAAGGGCTTGTCTGAACAAACACCCGACCTTAATCCAAATTCACTCTCAAGAGTAGACAAGCCTTAAAACACTATTCCAGTACTCTGTTCAATCAAGGAAGAATTGTATCCAATCTTCTGCATCACAGAATCTAACAGCAGGTTTTTTCTGTCTTTGATGTACTAGCTAATCTAGCAGTATGGACATCTACCCTCTACTGGATGAACTGAGAATCATTCAGACATGTCATAAGCCCTAACAATGGCAGAGCTAAAGACTATATTTCTTTTAGCTCAGGTGGCTGGGGATCTGTAACTCAAGAACTATCCAAGTTCTATCATGGCTTGCTGTCACTGTGATATCTCAACAGTCACAATGTGTAGTTTACCGGCAACCGTGAAATCCTAAGGGGCTCTGGATCTGCCACAAAATCTAGATATATATTTAGTAAGCACCACCCTGAATTTTCACGTCTCTGGATAGCTATCAGTCAGATAGGATTCATCGCACCAAACAATTGTGGAAAATTAATTAAACCTACAATCCCAAGTTTTGGGACTGTTTGCTTGAACTTTCAAAAGATGGCTCTATATTTGCACCTGCATTTTTGCATGCATAAAAATCTTTTGCATACGGATCAGGTAGACATCCAGCTGCCTGATATTTATGTGAATTACCGCTTGCAAGCAAACAAAAATCAGATGCAAATGTATTTGCTCTACTGAATCCTCTTTTAAAACTTGGCCCTTTGCTGCTTATTTGATGGCTTTTAATCACTAAATTAAATCAGTATGTATGTAACTGGCACTAAAAATCCATTAGCCACACCTATGCTAAAATCACAATTGTGCTCCAGATCACTTCTAAAATGAAGCCTATCCATTCACTCACTAATGGTTCCCAATATTTGGCAAGAAGGATAGTTTAACAGTTAGTGCATACAAGAAGAAAATGAATGATGTATCGTGCACAAGGCAGGAACTGTTTTAAAAGCTACTATAATCACATGCCACCATTTTAGTTATTCATCAAAGAGTATATTCTAATGAGGAATCTTATGACATTCTCAGGTAAAAATGTGCTCTATGCTGACACATGGCAAGAAGTGAATTTATTTTACAAATAAAAGTCTGTCTATTTTTAGTTACCAAAAATTTTTAAGATCCCAAATCATAACAAGATACATAAGACATAAACTTTTTTAACAAATTGCTTTAATATCTTTAGCGCTTTTAAGAAAAGGGGTGAAATTTTGGGCTCATTGAAGTCAATGGGAATTTTGCTACTTACTTCAATGGAACCAGAATTCCCCTGCAGTTACTGCACTAAATTGTTTTAAAGATCAGTTCCTCTTTCTCCTTCCTGGGGAGACCTGAGTTCATAATCCTGGTTACAGTTTATTGCCGGGACAACATATTAAGAGGTACAGTGTGTGGTGCTATTGTGGTAAAATCAAAGTCTAAAATGTTCCAATTTAGGTAGTTAGCTTTAGCCACCCAAATGTATATTATAGGGCACCTAAATAAGTGGCTTGATCTTCTGAAGCGCTGATTGCTTAAGGCTCCTATTATGTCAGTGGGAGATTAGGGTGTTCAGGGTCTCTAGCAATCAGGTGCTTTTATTTAGGTGCTCAGGTATGGATTTAGGTGGCTAAATGGAGCCACCCAAATTGTAATATTCTGGATAAAAGAGACACATACTTAAAAAAAAAAAAACACCCAGGAATAAAACTCCAGAAATCCTTACTTTTGTTTGAAGACACAGGCAGATTGTCCTCAGAGTTTTCATTCTCCAGAGTAGGCAGGGCTAAAGAAATTGCAGCATTCAGTGGTCCTGGCTGTTTGCTCTCCTCAGTAGGTATTTCAGCACAGTTCCCAGCTAGTCCCATTCCTGATGTGGCACACACAGATGGGCACAGCTGGAGCTGCCGATGGACAGCTCCAGCGAGTGCAGTGTCATAGAAAGCCAGGAATGAGGGTGGCTCCAACTGGGCCTTTGTTTCCATGTTGGAGGCAGGAAATGGCTTTAACTGCTCTTTGGATGCTGTTGATTCACAGGAATTCCCTGTTTTAGAGGTTTTGCTTTTGGACTTTGTAGGATGAAGAGCTGTTAACTTCAAGCAGTTGCTTTCCAGGCTCCTATGATGGCTGTCTTCTAAAGTCTCCTGTAAACAGGGAATTACTGCAGCCTTTTCTTTAAAGACAGAAACTGATGTCTGGTTGGCTGCTCCTTTGCTAATGACCTTACTATCTCCGTGCATTTGCAGTTCTTCCTCAGCAGATACTACTTTATTCTGGAATACTCTTTCAGAATCACAATTACTTCTGCATATTTGGTCTCCTGTATCTGTTTCAAATTCTTCTTCATCAGAGATGTCTTGCAGGTCCTCCCTACTTTCTGGCTCTTCATTACCATGGTCAGTTTTGGCATGATAGTCAGTAGATGGAAGACTCGGCTCTGCAGCAAAGCATGACCTCATGGAGTAGCTGTCTTTCTGAAGAACTACTCCACTCTGCTTTTCTTTTGTCATTGTTATATCAGACATTACACAAAATGTGTCCTCTTTCTTCTGCATTATTTCTGGGGATCTGCTACATGATCCCATATTAATTGAGTCAGCCTTCTTTTTTTCAAAAGGCGAGGCTACCCTGTACCTCTTTTCACTTAAATTATGTTCCACTGACCAGGAGTCATAGCTTCTGGACCTCTTTTTCCGTTCTGCAGCTTCCTCCCTTTCCTCCTGGCTTCTGAAGTATAATGCCCCACAGGGCCAGTGATATGCATGTCCAGATTCACATATCCACAAAACAGAATTGTGCCTGGTGGGATGTCCCATATTCTGTATAATTTCCAAGCTTGGGATTTGACTGCATATAGTTCCATGAGTATGTGCCCAAGTCACTAAATTAGATAGATCCATGGCAACTGAGCTGACATTGTTGTACATGTCATCACAAATGTTCTCGTTCTGCAAAAGGGTTAGAATTATCTTAAGACATGTAAGAAAAACAGGATGATTTTAGCAACAGTTAGTGGGAGCTGTTCTCAATCCCATCTATTTAAATTTTTAAATATTAGAATAATTAGCTTGACAAAACTTGTGAAACTTTTTTCAAATGATTTGTTTGAACAGTTTCTTTGCTCAGCTATGAGAGATGGAAGGGAATTTGTGGAGGTATTTATTAACTTATCTGATGAATTTCACAATAGACACAACATACAACTTGCATGTGTATCCTATGATCTGAGCAAGCTTACAGCTGAGGGTATCTTATGAATGGAAGACTGTGTTTCTGAACATGCATGTATTGGGTGAAACCATTCAGGATAGCATTCAGCCAATTTGCCATCCTGAAAATAATTATACCCATTCAAAACTAAAAAATAACTTAATTTATAAATCATCCCCCAGGCACCAAGGTGTTCAGTGGCCCTGTACAATAACTTCATAATTGTTTTATATAATATGTATCTAATAAACAAAAAAATCCTTTGCCCGTTTTCTTGCGTAAAAATTCCCTGCTGTTTATCCTTGAGTAGTTTTGAGTTCATTTTGCATTCACATAAATATATATTTAAGCAAACACAGTTGAATGTCCAATTATCTATGATGGAATTTAAAGTGTACTCACCATGCTGCTATTTTTATTTGAAATATGCTTTCATTGGGGGTTCAAGGGATAAATGTCTCCTTATATTTAAGTAGTCCTTTCTTTCACAGAACCTAAAATAAGTAGCATATAGATTTTTACTTTTTTTATTTTTGGAGGCAAGTTCCATTCCACTAAACTTTTCAATATTCACTGAGCACAAACTAAATGGTCCCAGGCTGCAAATACTTCACTTATGTGAGCAGTACCATTGAGCTTAATGGGACTACACACAGGAGGAGTTATTCATGCCAGTTTAAAGGGAAACAAAATATTAATTATGAAAACAGAATTTTTAAAATTTAAATGTTCTTCTGTACTACTGGAAACCTGAACACAATAGCACTGTGATGGGTCTTGTTTAATTCTTCAAGCTGAGGAAAAAGCAGAAAAAGAAATAAACAGTGAAAAGCAAATTATTAAAAGTTAAATAATTAACATTTAAAGTTGCTAGCTACACAAGTGAGCAATTTTCTGTGTAATTCCTATTTATCCCAATAGACTTAGGTGCAAATTTTAAAAGATTCTTCTGTCTATACATAGGCTCTTTAGAAAATCCTAGCCTTAATTAATTAACACCTGCGTGGTGGGATGGAGAAGAGAATCAGTCAGTTACTGTTGGTATGTATCAAAAAGAAATGCAGTACTTGTGGCACCTTAGAGACTAACAAATTTATTAGAGCATAAGCTTTCATGAGCTACAGCTCACTTCATAGCTCACGAAAGCTTATGCTCTAATAAATTTGTTAGTCTCTAAGGTGCCACAAGTGCTGCTTTTCTTTTTGCGAATACAGACTAACCCGGCTGCTACTCTGAAACCTGTTAGTATGTATGTGGTTGTAGAGTCAAGAGCAGTGGTTCTCATACTCAGGACCACAAAGTGGGTCGTGACCCCGTTTTAAAGGGGTCGCCAGGGCAGGTGTTAGACTTGCCTGGGCCTGGGGCTAAAGCCAAAGTCCTGGCCTCACTGCTCAGAGCCAAAGCTGAAAACTGAGCCCTACCACAACAGACACAACATACATACAAAGGCTTCAGCCCTGGGCAGCGGGGCTCAGGCTATAGGCCCCCCACTTGGGGCTGACGTCGATGGGCTTCGGCCCCTCCCAGCCCCGGGGCGGTGAGGCTCAGGCATCACTCCCTCCTCCTGGAGTCATGTAGTAATTTTTGTTGTCAGAAAGGGGTTGCGGTGCAATGAAGTTTGAGAACCCCTAGTCAAGAGGGTTTATTCAGGAACAGCCTATCTTCATGTACTCTTTCTTGCCTACAATGGCTCTCCCAGACCTGAAGAAGAGCTCTATGTAAACTTGTCTGTCTCACCAACATAAGTTGGTCCAATAAACAATATTGCCTTACCCACTTTGTCTCTACAATGGCTTCAGACAGCCACCCATCTACCAACGCTTGGGGGGAAAACGAGCCATTTGCTTTCATGTTCCATCTCTGGCCCCTTGCTGAACTCACTGGCCTGATTTTGGGCAGCAGAGAAAACAGAGCTGGACAATTGACACCAAGGAGTGTTGGCTGGATAAAGGTCACACCCTCTCTAGGGTGTTTTGGGGGCTGTTCAGGGGAACACACCGGCACAGACACACACCCGCTGGAGGGCTGAAGAGGGTAAGCTGTCCTACGTTCACCTTGGGGGGTGGAGATGGTAAGTCAGCTCTGTGTATAGACTATTTTACAAAGCCTCATTCTCTGATGCTTGGTTCCTCCTGTGAAGATTAAACAATACTTTGGGGTAAGAATGTGGCGGGGTCACTGTATTCCTCAGTACTCACAGACTCCTGAAGGGGTACCAAACCCAGTTGGACTTGCTGGGTAAGCATGGTTGAGGTGCAGAGTACAGTAGCCCAGGGCCCACTTTGAGAGCGGTAGAATTGCATGATTCCACCGCACGCAAGCGAAAGGCGTGAAGCCTGACAGCTGTGGGTGTGCCCTCTGAGAGGGTTCAGAGGTGCAGCTAGCCCTGCAGTTGTGACATCCTGAACCCATAAAGAGCAGGTAGTGGGAGGGGGCTGGGAGAGCCAGGGCCTCTGTGGGGAGGGGTTGGCAGAGACAGACAGAGGAGCTGGGGACAGAGGGACAACTGGAGGGAGTCTGGGGCATCTGCGGGAGGGTTACTGGGAGAGTCCCCCTGGATGGGGGGGAGATCCTGCTCCCCCTTTTCACCCTGTTCCCTCCCCCACTCGCTGCCTGGCCCCCGCCTCCTCCCCTCTGCCCCTCACCTCCCTCACGGGGCACATGCTGCCCTGCCAGCCTCCTGCAGCTCCATGCTGGCTTGGCTGGCCCCCGCCCAGGGAAGCGGTGGGAGAGGAGGCCAGTTCAGACGCTTGCGATTCCTGTCACAGCAGCCCCTGGCAGGCAGGAGGAGGAACTGCGGGGGAGCTCACTGAGCCTGGCACCAAGCCATTGGAGCTGCCACATGGGATGGATGTCATGCTGTCAGCCTGAGATTTGGCGCAGAGTGGGAACAGGTCCAGCATGAGTGACAGCAATGCAGGCTTCCCCACACAATACCCTGCAAATGTCCCTCAAGCATGACCTGAAGGGAGCCCATGGAAGATGAGGATCTAGCTCCATCTTATTCAGTCGTTGGCCTGTCCTTGGGACTGCCCAGCAAGGGGCTTTAGTGCTGGCAAGGATGAGCGTTCTGTGATATATGGGCACCTGCCCCCTGGGAACTCGACTGAGATCTACCAAACTCCTAAACAATTTTTTTTTTTTAATTGCTGCCCAAATTCTATGGGGCCAAGCACCTCAAAAGAGTGAGTAATAGATACACACTTTACCAATGTACAACTTCCAAATAACTCTGTTTCAATGCTCTCTCAGTCTAAGGCTCTGAACTAGCAAGGCACTGAAGTGCACATTAAAGTTAAGCATGTGCTTAAGTCCCAGTGACTCAAAAATTAAGCATGTGCTTTGCTGAATTCAGGGCCTAAATGAGGGAGAGGTCAAAAACAGTGAGAGAAATTTTAACTATACTCTGCCGAAAGCCCATCATAACAAGGGGGAAAGCGGCTTTAAAAATGGCCTAGAACAATTAATCAAAAATAATGAGGGAGATCTTGTTCCAGATGATGGGAACTAGGGTTAATAACCAAATGACAAATACCTGAGAGGAACATTGAATGAATTTGCAGCAGCTCACCAAGGTAATCACAGTTCTAACAGGAAGGAAAACAAAAGGACCACTTGTGCCTGTCTGCACCTCCCCAGCACTCAGGTCACATAACAGGGTGCCCATTTAAAGAGACAGAGCCGGGTAAATTCTCTCTTGCCAAATTTATTTTACCACCTAACAGGGAATAGGTAATAGTCAGGAGAACTCTTCCTGCTTAGGTGTGAAAAGTCCTGTATGTTAGCAATGCTATATCATTGCCCACTGGGTCCCCTTGTAAAGCTCTTTTGCACAAATGTATCTCACTAGTGTGTCTCCCCAGCTTTTCCTGTTTATGGCTTTCCAATGATGATCGGGATAGCTTTAGCCTGGAATGCTGTTTCTCACTATGCTGGGCATTTGAACCACATGTAAGGCTAAGATTTTCAAAGGTGCTTGAGGGAGTTTAAGTGCCCATTCCCACTAAAATTCATTGGCTTCTTTTAAAAGTACTGCCTAAAACATTTTAGCTGAAACTATGTTTAAACTGAGTCTTATACCACTTCAGCCAATGTACTTTGAACCCAGGGCCTGTCTTAATTTATGGCAGGCATTACACTGAGCCAACCATGATCCTTGTCCCATTCTTGCCTATGGGTCTGTTCCTGCTCCCATGGATGTCAGTAGGAGTTATGACACTGACTTTAGTGAGTAGTTTCCCCACAAAGGGCTGCACTATCTGGACAGAGCAAAAGTATTCCACGTCAATACTTTGGCATTTACAATTACTGTGGAGCCAGGGTAATGGAAACAGAAGCTTTGCCTGGTCATAAAGCATGGAATTATAACTTGGCAGCTGAACTTCTTGATTGCTATCATGGCCTTCTTGAAATTGGCCCTTTTGATCTCCCTCTATCTGTAAGCATGTCTTCCCTTTCCTGTTCTCTCCTAAAAAGTCCTTTTCTTTTGATACTTAGCTCCTAATGAAACTCCAGTGACCAGCTATACTACCTTCAGAGTCCAGTTCTGCTCTGATGTTGGTGTCAATCTGAAGTAACTCCATAGAAGTCAATGGGGTTACTCTGGATTTACACCAGTGTAACTGAGAAAAGAACTTTGCCTTTACAGTTAAATATTTACTAAATGAGTCAGATCTTCACCTGGTATAAATCAGCATAGCTTCACCAAAGCCAATAGAGTCACCCCAATGTACCTCAGATCTGGCCCAATGCCTTTTTTTTTTTTTTTTAAATCTTTATAAATAGCAGTTGCTGCTTCAGTATCTCTGTAAGTGTGAATACTGGGGCATTTTAATGATATTCCAGCAAGCACTTCCATTTGATAATGGACTTGAGTGTGAACAGGATATTCCAAAGTTTCAAGGTAAATGCTCTCTTCAGATGAAATGAGTTAAAACTACAATTAAATAAACCCCACCCTCACCAAGAAATGAATTTACATAAATAAAAAGAATGAACCTTCTTACGGCTATAAGATTCTGCTTTCTTACAATCCTGCTCTGAATAATTGAACAGTCAAGATGTCAGTTTCTTATCTGATAACTTTTTCCACTCGGTATTAAATATGGCTGAGTGTCCCTAGCCTCTGTTTGCCAGCAGCTGGGAGTGGATGACATGGATCACTTGATGATTCCGTCTGAAGCACCTGACATTGGTCTGACCCAGTATGACTGTTCTTATGTAAGATAATTTAGGCTTGGCATTTTCTAAGTGGCCTAAAAGGAGTTCTGCAGAAAAGGACTTGGGGATTACAGTGGATGAGAAGCTGGATATGAGTCAGCAGTGTGCCCTTGTTGCCAAGAAGGCCAACAGCATATTGGACTGTATTAGTAGGAGCATTGCCAGCAGATCGAGGGAAGTGAATATTCCCCTCTATTCGGCACTGGTGAGGCCACACTTGGAGTATTGCATCCAGTTTTGGCCCTCCCACTATAGAAGGGGTGTGGACAAATTGGAGAGAGTCCAGCGGAGGGCAACGAAAATGATTAGGGGCTGGGGCACATGACTTATGAGGAGAGGCTGAGGGAACTGGGGTTATTTAGTCTGCAGAAGAGAAGAGTGAGTGGGGATTTGATAGCAGCCTTCAACTACCTGAAGGGGGGGTCCAAAGAGGAGGGAGCTCAGCTGTTCTCAGTGGTGGCAGATGACAGAACAAGGAGCGATGGTCTCAAGTTGCAGTGGGGGAGGTCTAGGTTGGATATTAGGAAACACTCTTTCACTAGGAAGTGGTGAAGCACTAGAATGGGTTACCTAGGGAGGTGGTGGAATATCCATCCTTAGCGGTTTTTAAGGCCCGATTTGACAAAGCCTTGGCCGGGATGAATTAGTTGGTGTTGGTCCTGCTTTGAGCAGGTGATTGGACTGGATGACCTCCTGAGGTCTCTTCCAGCCCTAATATTCTATGATTCTAAATGAGTTAGGCACCCAGCCTCTGTTGAATTTCAATAGGGTTAGGGTACCAGTTTTGAAAATCTCACCCTTAAACATTTCTTGGTCTAAATTTTCAAAAATGGTTAGTGATTTTGTGTACACGTGCATGTGTGACCAACTCAACACATTTCAAAGGGGCCTGAATTTCACAGGGTGGGTGCTCAGTGCTTTCTGAAAATCTGTCTCCTGCAAGGCACCTCAAAAACTGAGGCACCCAAAATCATCAATCACTTTTGAAAATGTGAAACTATGTGATTTATTCCACTTTCATAATTAGATGGCAAAGTCATAATGGTTCATAATACATCCTTGAAATCTCCTATAACAGAGACTTGTACTTTCTTTATTTGGTTATGCTTCTTGCATTTGTACAGATCTTAGAAACCGCCTTAAGTGACATTTTGTTTTGGTTTTAGTTCCTTTTTCCCCTCCTTTCCTAATAGTCTGGGTTCTGTTTCTCTTTGGTCTTTGCATCTGATTAAGTGAGCTGTAGCTCACGAAAGCTTATGCTCTAATAAATTTGTTAGTCTCTAAGGTGCCACAAGTACTCCTTTTCTCTTTGGTCTTTTATTGTCTATTTCACAGGTTTAGTTCAAGAGGCAGGAATAAGGTAAGCAAATATACAGACTGTGAGCAGTTCCACCTCCTGACAGGACCCAACAGGAAACTGGAACAATCAGAGTAAGAAAAAACAGTATTTAGAGCACTGTCCACTTAGTCCTATGAGGGACAACAGGTTCTCACTGCATGTGCCAGCTGTGGGAGACACTCTGCTGGTAAGTGCTACTCCACAGAAACCTCATTATGTGACTTCATGTATCACATCTTCACAGAATCGGCACTATTTTGTTTTTACTTCCTTTAGATCCAAGATCATCTTCCCCACAGTTGCTCTGAATTACATCCCCTCTCTCGAGTGTCTGTTACAGAGCCACTATTCTTGCAGCTCCCTGAGGCAATTATTATTTTTTATTATTACCTTATTTTATTTTTTAAGTATGGCAGAGTAGTGCCTGGATCCAACAAAATGTAAGCAGACACTAAAAACAGATATATCGGGGGGGGGGGGGGGAATTAATGACAAAATATCCAGTTATATAAACAGAGTCTCATATTTTATCACACAGAGAAGAGCATGAGGCAAACAGAAGTTAATGGGAAACAAATTATGGAGCAGCTCGTCAAAGACTTTTACTAAAAACTCTCAAATGTAGAAAATAACTTCAAAGTCCTGATCCTGCAAACACTTACACAGTGAGTAACTCCATGGATATGAGTAGTTGTACAAGGGAACAACTTGTGTTATGCAAGTTTGCAGAACTGGGGCCTTTTTTTTTTTTTTTTTTTTTTTTTTTTTTTTGCATAAGATTTTCTCTGGGCATCACTCTTGGAGTGTTAAGCTCCAATCCTGTACTGTACATGAGTGTGCCCCCGTAGAGCTCATTGCAGGATCAGGGCCTTATGTTGTTCTTCAGACCCATATATGCAAATAGAATCATAGAACTGGAAGGGACCTTGAGAGGTCATATAGTCCAGTCCCCTGCACTCAAGGCAGGACTAAGTATTGTCTAGACCAGTGGTTCTCAAAGCCGGTCCGCCGCTTGTTCAGGGAAAGCCCCTGGCGGGCCGGACCGGTTTGTTTACCTGCCGCGTCCGCAGGTTCGGCCGATCTTGGCTCCCACTGGCTGCGGTTCGTCGCTCCAGGCCAACGGGGGCTGCAGGTGCTGCTCCCGCAGCCCCCATTGGCCTGGAGCGGCGAACCGCAGCCAGTGGGAGCCAAGATCGGCCGAACCTGCGGACGCGGCAGGTAAACAAATTGGTCCGGCCCGCCAGGGGCTTTCCCTGAACAAGCAGCGGACCGGCTTTGAGAACCACTGGTTTAGACCATCCCTGACAGGTGTTTGTCCAACCTGCTCTTAAAAATTCCAAATGGTGGAGATTCCACAACCGCTCTAGGCAATTTATTCCAGTGTTTAACCACTCTGACAGTTAGGAAGCTTTTCCTAATGTCCAACCTAAACCACCCTTGCTGCAATTTAAGCCCATTGCTTCTTGTCCTATCCTCAGAGGTTAAGAAGAACAATTTTTCTCCCTCCTCCTTATAACAGCCTTTTAACAACCTTTTATGTACTTGAAATAATCCATCTTCCATCACCTGAAGAACTGGAAGAGGAATGCTGGATGTCACAGTGCATTTCTCAAAGACATTAAAGAAGTATTGTCAACTCTCTCAAAATTTTCAAAAATCTCATGATATTTGATATTCCTTAAAGCACCAGCTTCTGGAGTAGTGTCCTCAGCTTTAATTTATTTTAAATAAATTTCAGTCCTTATGGTTGCAGAAAAACGCTTGAGCTCAAAAGGCAACACACAAACAAACCCCAAAATCACGATTTTAAAAAAAGTATGCATTTTGGGGGCTTGACTCATTCTTGAATGCTGCGGTTGGCAATCCTGCAATAGTAATTTGTTTTCTGACTTAAATTTAACTTAAAGGTGTGTTTTGTATTTAACAATTTAGGTGGCAAAGTCTTGCTGAAATTTACAGCTGAAGAAACCTGTGAATTAACAGATCTCCACCAGAGGCTGCTACATTGTTAATAAAAATAGTGAAACCTGGCTAGGAAGAGCCAATTGATTTCAGTCCTATTTTAGTCTCACTCAATCCAGAGAGAAAGCATTCCCTTTGTGCAGGGTAGGCTGACTTAAAAGAGTGTTTACACATCTCTCTTTGGTGTAGGCCTAACAAGGAAAGCAATGTCCTGATTCTGATTCAGAGAAAATCTTACTACTAATCCATGGTCTACTCTTCCGCTAAACGTAATTTTGCAAGGGTGAAAATACCCTCCTAAAATACTGTTCTCCGTAGCTGCAAAAAAACCACCCAACTACATACATGAAATACCAAACACACCAAAAATAGCATTAATTAATATAAAGTCCTAGACTTAGCTTTCCTGGCTGCTCAGCAATGCTGACTTTTAGCATTGATTGCAAGCTTCTTGCAATCTTAATGCTAAAACTACAGTGCAATTCTAGGTTGACTAATAGTGTTGTTTTAGCTGAATACAGAAACATCTCCATTTATAATCTTGTATGTGATGGATTTGTATCTTAGTTCTTTTGAATCTGGCTGAAACTTGGCATGAAACTTCCTCAGTCTAAGACTGCAGATTTTGTCCCTTTAAAAAATCCCTTCTGAATTGAGATAGTATGTGTGTGTATATATAATTCTCTCTCTCTCTCTCTCTCTCTCTCTCTCTCTCTCTAATCTATATAGAATTCCAGGCATTGCTAAGCAATTTTTTTTTTTTTTTTCAAAAATTCATCTAAAAATAGTGAAGTAACACAGGCCACTTCCCTACTAATCTATTAACAAAAAAATTAAACAGTGCTCTCTATTGGAGAGAGCACATTCCCGTGGTTAGGGGACTAAAGTTGGAGCCATTGGGCAAAGTTACTTTTCTCCACCCCACTCTGTGCTTCACTTTCCCTATATGCAATTTGTGGGTGATACCTTACCATTTTAAAAAAAGAAAAGGAATACTTGTGGCACCTTAGAGACTAACAAATTTATTTGAGCATAAGCTTCATCGGATGTAGCTCATGAAAGCTTATGCTCAAATAAATCTGTTAGTCTCTAAGGTGCCACAAGTAGTCCTTTTCTTTTTTGCAAGTACAGACTAACACGGCTGCTACTCTGAAACTTACCATTTTAAGATGCTTTGAATAAAGAGTGTTCTGTTAGTTTATTTAGTGGGGAAGATGTGCCTTGTAACAAACCTCTGTTTTTTCAGTGAGACTTTGCCACCTAAATTGTAAAATACAAAACACATCTTTCAGAGTAGCAGCCTTGTTAGTGTGTATCCACAAAAAGAACAGGAGCACTTGTGAAACCTTAGACTATCAAATGTATTTGAATGTAAGCTTTCGTGGGCTACAGCCCACTTCATCAGATGCATAGAATGGAACATATAGGAAGAAGATATATACACATAAAGAGAACATGAAAAGGTGGAAGTTGCTATACCAACTCTAAGAGGCTAATTAATTAATATGAGCTATTATCAGCGGGGGGGGGGGAGAACAACACTTTTGTAGTGATAATCAAGATGGCCCATTTCAGACAGTTCACAAGGTGTGAGGATACTTAACAGGGAAATAGATTCAATTTGTGTAATGACCCAGCCACTCCCAGTCTCTATTCAAGCCCAAGTCAATGGTATCTAGTTTTCAAATTAATTCCAGTTCAGCAGTTTCTGGTTGGAGTCTGTTTTTGAAGCTTTTTTGTTGCAAAATTGCCACCTTTAAATTGGTTACTGAGTGACTAGAGAGGTTGAAGTGTTCTCCTACTGGTTTTTGACTGTTATGATTCCTGATGTCAGATTTGTGTCCATTTATTCTTTTGTGTAGAGACTGTCCGGTTTGGCCAATGTACATGGCAGAGGGGCATTGCTCCAAGATCACCAAGACGCTTCAGGAATCCTCTCACAGGGCAACCATAGCCTTTGGGGAACAGTACAATGGCCTCATAACACATGGAGTGATAGGAAAGCCTTGGAATAAATAGGGAAGGGGGGGGTTGGTCACTGTCCTTTAAAAATGACACAGCAGCTTTCCCATGTGCTGCTCGCACAATGCAGGAGTGAAATGGGAAGCAGAAAAGGAGGCAGCTTTTCCAAACTCTGGCCAACATTCTCAAAAGTGTGAGGGGAGTTGCCGTAACAGGAATTTTTAGTTATTAAAATTTAGTTAAACTTTTTAGTGCCAAAACTGCCTGAGTACATAATGCTGGATGCTGTTTTCAAAAGTACCCTGAGAAATTCCATGCTTGGGGCATTTCTATTCAAACCAAAGGTGCATATTCACTTATGTAACTAATCACTTTACATATGCCAATTAGGCCTAGATCTTCAGTGGTGAGCAAGGCTCCTGAAGATCTTTCTATCTTCCCCCTTCAGCTCGCCACAGATGTGCTGGTGGATGGCTTCACGTGTGAGCCTATGCATCCGTATGACCCATGCCTCAGTGAGGGTGAAGAATGTCCTATGAAACTGAAAGACCCTCTTAGGAGGGTACAAACTCCTCTACCTCTGATCCTTTGCTTGCCATCTACTTTCCCTGAGATGTCTCATGATACTCAGCCCCAGTGTGGTTAGACACTGTCCCTCCTACCCCTTGCCTCTTCTAGCTCTATCTGAATCTCAGCTCTGCCTCTCGTTCCCTGAGCTCATCTACAATTTCCTCAGTAAATCCAGTCTATCTGTCTTTGTCCATTCACGTATGTCCCTCTCTTGTGTGGGTGTGGTGGCAAAGGAGAGGGTCCTCTCACTGTGATGTCTGTTTTCAGCTTTGCACAGACTGCAGAGTAGCTAATGAGTGACTATTGCTCAAGAACCGTAACCTGCATTTCCTGATTTAGAGCTTGTCTGCAGAAGAGTTGCACTAGTTTAATCATGAGATGAATTTAAACTAATGGAGTTAAATCAGTGCAAACTCCTGTGTGGGCACTCTTATTTTGGTTTTAATGTTTTGGGAGGGTTTTGGTTTTTTTCAGTTTAGCTTAAGATGATTGGGAGCAGGTTTAAGTAAACTTGAAAACACTTAAATTAATGTCCATACAGGGATTTGCACCACTTTAATTAAATCACTTTTTGAAACTCTGATTTAAGCTAAACAGGTACAATCTTCCAATGTAGACAAAGCCTTAGTTGTGTCTCTGTCGTGACTGCTTTTGAGCACCTGCACCAGCCCTTCAGTGTCCCAGACCCTTCTGAAAATACAGTTTGGCCACTCATTCTTCTGCCCACAAACCCACCCAAACCTCCACTTGGACTGCTTCAGCCAACAGGCTCACTGATAACAATGGCACAACTAACAACCAATTTCAAAAATCACCCGGGCACTCTGCTCAAAAAGCTATTTGCTTTTAGAAACACAGGCCTTACTTGTTAGAGGGGCTGGGTTGTAATCAGAGGGATGCTCTCCCTGTTTATGTAAAAACCTTTTTGTTTCTTTTATGACCACTTGTGAACTTAAGTCCTCATGTATGATGCCTAGAGAGAATCTTGCTGACTGACTTTTTATTGTTGCTGAAGTATCTGACCAGCTTACAAGTACAGAAGTAAATGTAGTGCTATTATAAAATGTAGCACTATTTAAATATAACTCTTATGGTCTGATTTTAAAGTCATTAAAGAAAGGAAATTCAATTAAACTACATTTAAAATAAACTAAAATTAAATTAATTCATCCTCCTGGAGAAATATTGTAGCATTGGCAAGGGCATCGTTTTCTGAGAAACCTGCAATACATGGGTAATATGAAGTCAAAGTCAGATATACACTGTATTAAAGATACCATTTTGGTTTTTGGTTTAAATTGTTAGTTATGATTTCAAAGTTTAATCTTACTGATCTATGCTGTGCCTGTAGAATATGAACAAGCATGTAATGGTGTATGCAAACTAGGAAGCTGATCTTACAAATGACAATTGTGCATACACGTACCCAGATTTAGTGACGCAATTACCTAGTTTTGTGAACATGGATTAAGCCCTTATGATTGACATTTCAGGCCGAGGGCTATCTGTCTTTATGTTCACATTATACTCATTGCCATAGTATCTGAGCATCTTAAACATTTGAAAGAATATTATGTTGTTTGTCATTCCTTTGGCTGTTTGAAGTCTGAATGCCCGCAGTTCCCATTGACTTTAGCATATTGCAGGATCAGTCCTTTTGTCCTCAATATTCTTTTAATGCTCTAAATGCTTTTAATAGGCAGCAGAATTGGAAATATGTACTATACTAACTTCAGATGAGTTGAAAATTCAACATAAACTAAATAACAGCAATGATTCCTAGCATGAGGCAAGCAGCAGCATTCACTTTCAGAGACTAGCTGGAAATGTGAAAATAATTTAATGTGAATATTTGGTCAGCATCTCTTGCATGAGACCCATTGTTTAATTTATTTATGACACAAGCCATTTCTCTTAAGGCACCTCCATCTAGATAGTTCAAGTAAGAGTAATGATAGTTTAATTATCAGACCAAAATTGGAACATTAGTTCTCAACATTTTTCAGCTGAAACATAAGCAAATCCTCATAGCACAACAGAAAAATCGCATAGCTTTGGGAACGAAGCACCACTGTATTTTTCCATGACATTACATCTTTCACGAACATATGGGCCAGCAAATAGAAGACTCCAGCTGCATAATTATGGCACTGACAAACCAATTGAACCTCATCAGCTGCCACTCAGGAGGTTTAATTCATTCCTGGTATTCTTGCCTTTTAAACTTAAGTGGCACTAGAACAAACACATCTTTGATGCAAGTAGGAAATCACTTGGAGCTTGATGTTTAACAGAGCTTAAGATCTGGGAAAATGATGTCTTTATTAGCCTGTGTGACAATGCAGGACTCATGGCAGGCATGGTATACACAAGGGCTTGATGTCTGAACTCTATTACTCTTTTGGACAGACTTGAGTATATATGTTACTGTCAATACAGAGATGATTACAATAATACGCTGTGTTTCATTAGCACATGCACTGAGCATCCCTGACTCTGCAGGGAAGCTTAAAGGAGCTATACAACTTTCACAACAGTGCCAACTGACTGCTTCCAAACAGGGCGAAGACCTCTTTGTAGCCTGGACAATAGAAAGAAGGGAGCTGGCATAGATCACCCCACCCACAACTCTCTGGGGGACCACTTAATTTTTCCTTTTATTTCCCATGGCAGCTCCACAGGGGTTACTACAGCCTCAGGCTTAGAGCAGCCTCCATAGGACTTGTACAAGGAAGAGAGAGGGCACCAGGGTCCCAGTCATCAGGTGGGCCTGGGAGATCACTGGCATGAGCTCCCCACTTCATCCAGGAATTTATGGGTCTACTCCATGCCATTTCTATGCTTGCCTAGTCATCCTCAGGATTACTCAGGGCAGTAGAGAGCTGCAGTGTGGGGGGTACAGAGCACCCCTGCCATTTACTCTAGCAAAAGATGCTGTCAGTATTTATCCCTAAGAGAAAGGTGATCCAACTTCATTTTGATGGAGTGTAGTTTTTGTACACAACATAAGGATGATTCAGTGTGTTGCATTACATAATTCAGTAACTTATGAGGGAGCTTAGATACTATGGTGATGAGAGAGCATATAAGTACCTTAGATAAATGGGAGACCTCCTTTGATGGAACTGAAGTGTCTGATTGTAATTTTGTTGATATAATTTCATGGCAAATATTAAATAGCCATATGAGAACTCTTCACATAGCTGTGTAACTATGTAGTGTGTGCTCCAGGATGTGCATTATAACTTGCAAGCTTAGAACTAAATCCTACCCAGAATGAATCTTGTGGAGGGGGGGTAGTAGTGAATTGCCAGCTGCACGTTCAGCATGAAGTTGTTCTGCCCCACCAGGGCAGGATGTCTCCGAACACATGTTGTTGCTGATGGCAGCATATGATATATTAAGTCAGAACCTAGCCTACCCCTTTTCCTGCATACCACACCCCTGCAGACCACAGTACACAGCCTTGCGTGTTATGGGTGAGTTATGATAAAAATGTAATTAGGATAAGGAAGGACAGGATTTAGCCCTAATACCACAGCAATGGAATGTGCATTTGCAAGCCTTGCAACAGTGTAGTTATTGAAAATCTAATAAATCACAGCCATAAAAAGACCAATAATGATTCAGTGAATATAGTCAGAGAAAACTTATCCTCAGAGTTCATTCATTAGAACAGTTCATCAGTCTCTGGTTGTGAAACATTAAGAAAGGTTTCAGTACTCTCCTTCTGAAAAAACAGTATCAAGCATGTATTTTTAAAAATAAATTTCACTTACCTCTTGTGTTTTAACAATATTCCGCCTACATATTTGAGACATCATTTTAAAAAAATCCTAAATACATAATGTTTTCAAAGGCTGCTTCAGAAATGCTGATAAGAAAGTTCCCAATCAAGCCATGATTGATCAAATTCATTGGAGGATTTAAATTTAAAAGACATGGAACCAAGTTCTGCTCTTAATTAGTTCAACTAAGAGCAGAATTTGGCTCATGCTCAGGGCAAATTTTGACATCTTTAGACAAGATAGTGAGTAGCTTGCAGATATAGTTGTCTATAAAGGCACAAAATAAAGAAATTCTCTGCACAGGGCCCCAGTTTCATTTACATATGCTGCATTCAGATCTTGAAATTAGCCTGTTGTAGTCATCTAGCATCTGTGTAATCCCCAATTAAACAGATGCAATGGGTGCTGACCTGCTGCCACAAGCACACAGGTGATGAGCTAGCATTTCGGTGAATGATACTGCCATCTGACAGGTGAGAGATAGAGAACCTAAAGAGACAATGTCTGAGCTTTAACTCTGAGTTGTGTTATCCTTCTCAGTGGTGGCCAGATGCTGTTTCATCTACCACTCTGATCACTTTCACACTGTCAGCTTGTGCATTCAAGTGTTGAAATAATTAATACACTTCCATGGCCTGCTAAGAGGTTTGGGGAAAACTGGGTTCTCAGAATAACTGAGAACAAACAAGCCTAGGGTTCTGGGGCTTGAGTTTCTGCAAGATACACAGAGACACTGGGATCCTAACCTGCACCAAGATTTTTTTCTTTTCTTTTTTTTTTGAAATAAAGGAAACTGGCACCATCATTAGAGGGTACTAAAACTATAATGGGTGTAGAGAAATGGAGCAGAATGCTCTTTCATTTTTAACAGATTTGCAGCCATGGGGAAGTGACTGAACTGTGCTAATCTTTAATTGAAGAATTGCCTCCTGATAAAATGTTTAGCAATGCAGCTATGCAAAGGAGAACAGAAAGAAAAATGATGTTTATTGCTCTGCCTTAGGATAGTACACTGAGATGTGCTTGCAAGGATGGATGTTTGTATAAATAAATGTTCATTCTTGACTGTGGAATGCAAACTATGCTGCAGGGTTGGAAACAAACCACTTTGTAAAGCTGAGGCCAGGGTAAGGGAAAGACACAGGGATTGCAGGGAAGACATTCACATTCATTTTTAACAACTTAGAACGGTTTCTCAAGCATTTTTGACATTTTTAAATTATGCTGTGGAGTCTATTCCAAGAACAAAAGTCTTTCAGGGGACTAAAGGGTAAACAATTAAGAAACTTAATGCAAATCAACCTAACGGTGGTTGTACTGGTTGTGGGATCGGAAACCTAGCTTCAGCACAACTTCATATCTCGAGCTTCGTGGACAAATGGACTTCAGATGCGTTGTCTAAATCATGTGCAAGGGATAGTGGATTCCTAGGGAGTTAGGGCCCAATCCTGCAAACACTTTCTACTGGGATAAAGAAAAGGAGTACTTGTGGCACCTTAGAGACTAACAAATTTATTAGAGCATAAGCTTTCGTGAGCTACAGCTCACTTCATCGGATGCATTTTAGTAACTACTACTAAGAGTAGTCCAATTGCACTGAACAAGGCAAGGAATGGATGAGTTCATGCTGTTGCTATTTGATCAGAGAATTTCCTGCAAGGCTGGGAAGCAACACACTGTTGTGTTTATATTGGCCAAGTTAGGACCTGTTACTCTGGAAGGGAAAAAGGCAGAAACTAAAATTTCTTTTTTTTTTTTTTAGACAAAATATTTAATTCTGCTGAAAGGCATTTCCACAATTTAAAAATCACAGAAGCCACAGGTTTTTTTTATGTTCATGATTTTCTACTAACTTTGCTAGCGCACCTTTCATAGTTATACCATTGAAAAGGACGTGATGAAATACCCACCCACCTTCCTTCCTGAAGAAAGACCAGGAACTAGAATATAGTGTATATAATATAAAAATATTATAGTTCCTTCTATCTGGCCTGACTTTGGTTAGGTCTGGCATTGGAGCAGAATGTGCTCCCATTCATGGCTAAGTACAAATATTACTAAATAGTAAAGGAGCGGTTTTGCGCACACACACCTGCTCTAAGTAGCTGAAGTATGTTTGATAGATACCACATTTTGAGTGCTAATGAACAGAAGACAAGGGCTGCTGTGGGTACTTGTACAATATATTCTATTACAGTTAATGGAAAAAAGAAAAGGAGTACTTGTGGCACCTTAGAGACTAACAAATTTATTTGAGCATAAGCTTTCGTGAGCTACAGCTCATGAAAGCTTATGCTCAAATAAATTTGTTAGTCTCTAAGGTGGCACAAGTACTCCTTTTCTTTTTGTGAATACAGACTAACACGGCTGCTACTCTGAAACCTGAGTTAATGGAAAGTCACAGAGGAGGTATCCAGCTCTTGTGCAAGAATCAATCATTAAGGGTATGAATTATTCAGTGATAATCCACACAGCATGTGCTATATGCAAACTCAAAAGGGGCAGTATCTCTAACCCAACAATTCTATTGTTTAATTTCCTTCAGCACATAACAGATATATGACAGGCAAGTAAACAGGACTATTCAAACAAAATCATGGGAGAAGACTTTAATAGGAGCAAATTGCTTTGTAGCAACAAGGCATTTTTTGAAAGAGTTGAGACGCTGCAGGCTGGGGAGAACACTACTGTATATTGGGTTACCATAGCAAGGCCAGCCTCTAGAATAAGACATTTTTTTGGCCAAGGTAGCTTTCCACAACATAGTTACAGGGTTCCACTAAGATGAAAAGCTGGGAAATAGTTTTGCAGGAAATTAAGGGTGTGGGGATGGAGATGAGTTAAAATTATGAAAATAAAAAAAAAAGAACAATGTCAAACAGAAGAGTTATACTGGTCCATATCTAATACGAAAACCAATATCTCTATGATCTGGACTCGTCAATAACAAAATTAATTCTTGTGCACATAACCTTGCTGCCATTTATTAAAATAATCAAAAAGTCATTGGGCCAGATACCTCCTGTAATTTCATTTTCTTCAATGCAATTATCCTGTGGATGAATTTGGCATATCATATCTTTTTAAATATCCTATTTGCATGCATTGAAAATTATTGGATGAAATTAAGAAAAGGTTTTGGTTCTAGTGCACTAAAGAATAGTACCATTAAATTTGGATCTATGGATTTATTTTAATTTCAACACACAAAAAAGGATAATGAAACCCAGACTGTAGAGGGCATACTAATGATCCCAAAGCAACATTGTGACAGTCTGGCAATATTACCCTTTCATAACATTGAAATCAACATTCACAGTTCCAACCTAACTTGGAGGGGGTCTGACCAAACAATAGATCAACCCACTCAGAAACTTAGAGCTGAGTGGTAGAAGAAGTTCCTGAATTCAATAACCAGGAAATGGCTGGTTCATTCTGCAAAGGAAATGAGTCACCCAAATGCATCCAAGAGGAGCAATGAAGATAGGAAAGAGCTGAAACAACATGAACTGATAAAGACTAGAATAGCATAGACCAGTGGTTTTCAACCTTTTTTCATTTGCGGACCCCTAAAATATTTTGTATCAATGTACGGACCCCTTTGAAAATCATAGACAAAGTCTGCGAACACCACAGGTTGAAAACCACTGTTCTGTGGTAATGACAGCCTTTCATAGCCATCTTAGATGTGGTCTGCAGACCCCTAGGGGTCTGCAGACTACAGGTTAAAAACTACTGGCTTAGACAGATAGCACTTTTTCATAATAGATTAAAAAGAGGGAAAGAGAAATAATCATTAGATTCTGTAGTTAAACATGGAATTTTCATTCGTTTAGTTTTATGCATACAAATTATATCTAGGTTTGACTTGACACAGTTATCACATTAAAATCCAAAACCCAAAATTTATAATGGAACAACTGACAGACATTTCAAGACTAGTGCTTGGGTAGTACAATACTTAATGCCCAATTTGAATTGTGAGATGATTGTCAAAAAATTACAGCTGAGTTGTGGACAAACCTTGGAAAATTGGAGAAAAGTAATAATGGACCTTATTATTTGGGGGTAATAAAGTCTATTATTACTTTTCTATGATTTACTACTGTCGGCCGCTTGGGGCTGAGAGCCAGGGATCCCGCTGTTGGCTGCCCAGGGCTCAGATTGGGCGGCCAGGGCTGAGTGGGGACTTCTGCTGTCAGCCACCTGGGGCTAAGAGTGGGGGCTTGGGGTTGATAACAGGGGCTCCTGCTTTCAGACTCCGGGTGGACAGGGCTCCCACTGTCAGCCGACAGGGGCTCCTGCTGTCAAAACTGCAGTGGAAGCCTAATATTGCGGAATCCACAATTTCTATAATATTGCAAGTTAAATTGGGCTTTAGCAATGCTATTATTAACTGATCCCTAAGGGGAAAGACAAGTAGCAGGAAGTACCAGCATTTGGCTGTGCCAACAAAGCAATTCCATTATAAAAGTCTATTTTAGGGAGTTCTTAACCTGGTTATAAAAAATTCACTCCTCATTGAAACTTAATATCAATTTAAAGATCTCAATTCCAAACCCAATTTATTTAGTAATACATTGTTGCTACTTGTAAGATACAGTTACAGAATGCAAGCCCACTAATTGAATTTATTTTCATTTTTAATGCTTCTGTATCCCCAAACTGTTTGAACCAATGGGGAAAATCCTCCAGTTTCTAACTACCTAGGTTGCTTCTGAATCCGTATCTGAGAAATATGTTAAAAAAAAAAATCTAACACAAGGGGAATTTTAGCAGGACTGACAGCAATACAAAGATACTTATACAACAGGGACTGCTCTCTCCACTAGGTCTATCTAGCCTAAGGATTTCCAGAGCTGCGTGTGACATCATGAACAATGCACAAGAGAATGTTCTGGCATCTTAAGTTGCTGCAAAAGTTGCAAATTTTGTTTAAAACAAAACACCATGTTAATTGCAGGTCACTTTTAAAAAATAAGGGGACTACGTTTTGCCATTTGGCAGAAGGACAGAAGTGCCTTGGGGATGATTTTAAAAAAAGTCGAAGGCCTCATTCCTTCAAACGCTTGCAAACATGTATCCGCACTAGTGCACACTCTCCTACCTCCATTTACTACTGTGACTAGTTCCATTGATTTCAATGAGACTAGTCACAGCAGTAAAGTTATACAAATACATGTTTGCAGGATCAGGACCCAAGAAACTATTATAAACAAGGAAAAATAGAAAGTGACTGTTTTTTCAATAAAAAAATTATTTAGCATATTATTATCATTGTGTACAGTATATCTGAACACAGACAACCTTCTTGGAGAGAGAATTGTTTGTTTTCATTTATCTTGAAAAGCAGAGCCGCTGTCAGGAAAGCAAGGTCATGAGGGCTGCTGGTTTTCACAGAAAATAACTGCATGGAAAAATTACCTGCACAAAGCATTTTCAGCTTGAAAACTGTTTTAAAAAATACACACAGAGAGAGGCAGGGAAAGTTTCTCCGATGAAGTGAGCTATAGCTCACGAAAGCTTATGCTCAAATAAGTTTGTTGGTCTCTAAGGTGCCACAAGTCCTCCTTTTCTTTTTGCGGATACAGACTAACGTGGCTGCTACTCTGAAACCTGTGCAGAATGTGTTAAACTCAACAGAAGATAACACATACAGTAAAGGTTTTAAAAGGGGAAAAAAAACCTGGATGTGTCTCCCAAAGAACCTTCAACTGAGACATGAACAACCACAGGGCTGGGGGTCAGGGAGAGGCTCTGTAAATCAGGCAGGGCTCCCTGCTGGCTTGCACAAAAGAGGCTGAATCATGCTGGAATTTAGCCCATTTTCAGTTGGGTGGCTGTTTTTTGTTTTTGGTGGAAGGAAGGTGAGGCAAGTCCTTTTTCCATTGTTTCCAAGGGAATGGATTTTTTTTTAAATGCATCATGTTGGCTCCAAAGAAAAATTGTATATTACCAGATGGTATATTTACTAAATGCACTAATTTTCTCTGTCAAAAGAAAAATACATGATAAAAAAAGAATTTTTAAAAATTAACTGAGTAACTTTATTACCTGAGCAACACCCTTACCAGTGCACACAGGACTGAACAAATGAGTAGCTGAGTAATCTAGAACACTTCAAAATCAGACTTCCTTTTATGTTGTCCACAATCAAGCGCTGTAGGAAGAAATCTGGTAAAATATTGCTCAATCTGAAAATCTGTTTATCTGATATATTTATGGGAAATCTGAAGAGGCGTGCATGACATTAAATAATAAGTTTCAGTTACATTTCATTCATTCTTTCTGTCTTTTATAAACCACATCATGACCATACGAAAGATGGCTTGCACAAGCAATAGTTCCTTGATGTTGAGTGCCTATTTTTATTCAAAATAAGTGGGATATCTGCATATACTATAAATTGATTTGTTAATTTTAATAGTTGTCAGTAAATTGGGTTTATTTTTTATAATTAATCAGTGGATTTAGTGCTAATTAAATTTCACTTGCTAATTTGTTGCTTCCACATCTTTCCATATTGTGAAATGGAGATGATAATACTTTCTTTCCCCCCATCCTTTGGATATGTCTACGCTACAAGCACTACAGTGGCACAGCTGCAGTGTTGGAGTCTAGACACTACAGAGATAGAAGGGGTTTTTCTGTCACTGTAATAAATCCACCACCCTAGAGAGGTGGAAGCTGGAAGAATACTTCCATCAACGTAGGTAGCTGTATCTACAGTGGGGGTTAGGTTGACCTAACTACATTGCATAGGGTGTGAAATTTTTCACAGCTCTGAAAAAAAGAAAAGGAGTACTTGTGGCACCTTAGAGACTAACAAATTTATTTGAGCATAAGCTTTCGTGAGCTACAGCTCACTTCATCGGATGCATTCGGTGGAAAATACAGCTCTGAGTGAAGTAACCTAGATTGACCTACATTTTAAATGTAGATCAGGCCTTTGTCATGTTAGATTGTAAACTCTCTGGAGCACAGTCCGTGCTTCTTATTTTTAGCACCTAGCATAACAGGACTTTGATTTTGGTTGAGGCCATTAGGCACTATTTTATACAAATAAGTATGAACAGGTAAGAAATTACCTTTTCCCCACCTCAAGAGCAGCAATCAACACGGTGATCCATGTGTGAGGAAAAGTGATGGTATGTTCCAACACTTTCACAACTTTTTTTTACCTTTCTTTCAATCTGGCAGCAGTAAAGCCTTAGCCTAAGAAATGCACTTATGGTATACCTGATCAAGTTGCCTGAAGCTACATGGAATCAGCAGCCTGAACGATTTGCCTCCAAGTCTATGCTAGACTATTATTTTTATATATCTATATCTATATATCTTCTGTCATTACAGATCCACCATTGGTAACAATGACGGGATGGCTAATGTAGACAGAGTTTAGGTGTTTCTACCACTGTGTCACTGGCACTCTTTTACCGAGGTGCTTCCAATTTGCTATTACCAGTGGAGCTATGCTGATGGAAGTGCAAAGGTGGTCAGTTTTAAAGAAAAATTTCTATGGTGGGCCCAGGAAGAGAAGGAAACATGTCATACTAAAGGTCCTGTCTACCCGGTGATCAGAAACATGTAAGTTACAACAACCTTTCAAACACAGTTGTAACCAGTGCAGCTCTGATCCCAGGGTGGATGAAGCATTTCATTCAGTGCTGCAAAAGGGGTTTTCAGTGAGCTCTGAGCCTTTACTGAAGGATGTGGCAGTGGTTAAGAGATGGGATTATTACAAATAAGAACAATGAAAGTGAATTGCTGCTAGAATTCCAGATGAACAGACCTTATCCACATTTAAGCAGAAAATTATCATTGTGTCTAAGGAAGCATACTGCTGTACAGCAAAACAAGCTAGAGAAAGGAAACCAAATAACTATGGTGCACCATAAACAGGTTAGTAGGGGGGAAGAGGAGTTATTATTATTTGAATTACAGTAAGCACTAGAGGACCTGATTAGAGTCCCCTTTGAGCTGCATAGGGGCAAAGTAAAAATACAATGCCTGTCCTAGAAATCTTACAGTGGGACTCCATTTGGGAACAGCAGCTATCTGCATGAATCTCTATGAAGGAGTGGGGCCTAAATACACACAGGATGACTGAAAGACAGCTACCTCTGGAGTGGAAAGCATCAACTAATTCAAGGGTTCACAAACTTCATTGCACCACGACCCCCTTCTGACAAAAAAAAAAAAAATTACTAAACAACCCCAGGAGGGGAACTGAGCCTTAGCCCATCCGAGCCCCGCTGCCCCAGGCAGGGGGGCCTAAGCCAGAGCCTGATTCCTACCATTCCAAGCGGGGGCACCAAAGGCGAAGCCCAACGGCTTCAGCCCCAGATGCGGGACCTGTAATCTGAGCCCCACCACCCAGGACTGAAGCCCTTGGCCTTCAACCCTGCACGGTGAGGTTTGGGATTCAGCTTTAGCCCCAGGTCCCAGCAAGTCTAACACCAGCCTGGGTGACCCCATTAAAACAGGATTGCAACCCACTTTGGGATCCTGACTCACAGTCTGAGAACCACTGAACTAATCCATGCAACCCATGATGGATAGGTGGGTGGGGGTAACAATAGGGGAAATTTTGGTCAAGAAAGCTGGTGCAATCCTGACTCTTATGAAGAGAATCCTAATGTCTGGACAGAGCAGATAGAGTTCTTTATCTCTTTCATTAAATATTATGGAAGGATAGCTCAGTGGTTTGAGCATTGGCCTACTAAACCCAGGGTTGTGAGTTCAAACCTTGAGGGGGCCATTTAGGGATCTAGGCCAAAAATTGGGGATTGGCCCTGCTCTGAGCAGGGGGTTGGACTAGATGACCTCATGAGGTCCCTTCCAACTCTGATATTCTATGATTCTATTAAATATTATTGTGCTCTCACAGACACACAGAATAATTTTCTCCCCAAACCACCAACTCCAGTTAAAATAAGGTTGATTTTATTATATAATTTTTAAAAAGCAAAACAATTTCATGTATTCGTAAATGTTAATTAACTGCATTAAAAAAAAAAATCCCCAAATGACAAAATGTGCTAAATATTTAAGTAGTTACAACGTACTTTTATAACAAGCACATGCACCTTTTAGCTTCCTGTTCACACTCAGGATGGTTGTCCAGGGAGTGAGGCCTTTTGGGGCCTCCTTGCCCACATTCACTATGGCTGCTTAGCGCGGTCTTTGGACTGGTTCCCCATATTTAAGATGGCTACCCACTGCATGCGCACCCATATTTAATATGACAACCCAACAGGCGCGTTGGAGATCTTGCCCATATTCAAGATGGCTACCCAGTGTGATTATTCCGTTCTTTGCCCCTATTAAAGATGGCTACTCAGTGTGGCCATTGAGCTTCCTACCCGCTCTCAAAATGGCTTCCCTTCACAGTGCCGGCCGTACATCCAATCCCGCCGCGCACCCACTCTTCATCCCGCCCCCTGCCTCCCTTGCAGCCAATAGACTTCGCGGCAGCCGCCCCAAGCCCCGCCCCCGGAGGCGAGTGATCCCCGCCTGTGTCGTCAGGCCGACAACGGCGGCAGCCAATGGCGTGTTGGCGCGGGTGAGGCGGGCCGGACGGCGCCGCCATTTTGTGAGTCTATAACACGGAGCCGTTGGGTTCGTTCCTGCTATTCCGGCGCCTCCACTCCGTTCCCTGCGGGTCTCCTCTGTGTGCAATGGACGGGTGAGTCCCCGCTGGGCCGGGCCCCGCTACGGGCGGAGACAGGAGGGGAGTTGTTTGAGCCCTCACTGGGCCGTGGGGGAACTCGGGACCTCCTAAGGGGGCTCGGGCGTTACCTGCGGGGGCGGCGGCGGCGAGCGTGTGGGGGGGGAGGGTTACCTGAGAGGGGTCCGTTGTGGCCTGGGGGTTTGCCCGGCTGGATCCCCCTCCGCCGCCTCCTACTTCCGCCCCGGGCCCCTGTGTCGCCGTGTGGGGCCGCAGTAACGGGGTGGGGCGGTCTCTCTCTCCCCCCCCCCCGCCGCCTCCGCTCCGAAAGTGAGGCGAGGCCGGGGGGAGCGCGCGGTGCCTCGTGCGGCCACTCCGGCGTTCGGAGCTGCGCGCGCTCGGAACTTCGCTGCTGCTCCCGCTCTTCCCTCCTCCTCCCCCCCCCCCCCGGTGTCTCCAGCCGCCTCGTGCTCAGCTGCCCGGGCGTGATCTCCCCCCCCCCCCACCCCACCGTGTGTCCGAACACACAGGCGCACGATACTGGCTTCCTCGTCTGCGCGTGGCTGGGCCCTGCCCTGGTCCGTGCACCTGGGGCGCGGGCACGCGCGTTCACCCCTTGTGGAACCCCCTTTCCGTGCCCCTAGGGAAGGGGGGGTGGCTCTTCTCTTCTCCCCCCCCTTCCCCAAAAGAATCCAGACTCCCCCGTGCGGTCGCGGAGTGGGAGGAGGTTTGCCATGTTTCCTGTAAATTGCCTGGGTGTGGGCCGTAGCGTCTGCTTGGGGAGGTGCCTGGGAAGCGCTGCAACATGCACCCACTCACTGTAGGAGTAGCAATCGCTCAAGATTGTACCGGGCGGGGACTCTCGCAGGCGGCAAGATTGTGGCTTTTGGCGCACCCAGAGCTGCCTCAGTAATGGGTTACACGTACTGCCATTGTCCTGGCCTTTCACAGACGCGTTTTGAAGTGTAATTTGGCGTATACACGCTCACGCTAGGCTTTGAGGAGCTTGCATGTTTTCGGGCATAGTTAGGGCATTTCGGGGAAGTGTGGTTCCCCCTTGCCCTGTTACCTGGGCATCTCAGATTAAGCTGTAACAACACAACAAGCCTTGTGGTAGTGTTTCCTTGCCCTTCTGTTGTTTAACTATCGACCTTTTCCCAGATAAAACTTGCCTTGTTAATGATGTGGCTCCTCTAGTTTTGCTGGATTCAGCAAAACTTTTGAATGCCAAGTAATGTTGCTTCTCTCTAGTGAACACTCCCATCTATTTTAGAAAAAAGAAAAGGAGGACTTGTGGAACCTTAGAGACTAACAAATTTATTTGAGCATAAGCTGTAGCTTACAAAAGCTTATGCTCAAATTTGTTGGTCTCTAAGGTGCCACAAGTACTCCTTTTCTTTTTGTGAATACAGACTAACACGGCTGCTACTCTGAAATCTATTTTAGAGGCACTTCAAAATGTGGTTCTTATTGAAGACATGACTTAACAGAAATGAGACCTTCTTATTTACCTTGTCTGGAAGAGTAACTACAGCAGTGTGAAAAGAAAAGGAGTACTTGTGGCACCTTAGAGACTAACAAATTTATTAGAGCATAAGCTTTCGTGAGCTACAGCTCACATCCGATGAAGTGAGCTGTAGCTCACGAAAGCTTATGCTCTAATAAATTTTAGTCTCTAAGGTGCCACAAGTCCTCCTTTTCTTTTTGCGAATACAGACTAACACGGCTGCTACTCTGAAACCTGTCATTACAGCAGTGTGCTGACTTTTTAAAGAGAAGAACGTTGTCAGTCAACCCAAAATATTTGGCACTTCCAAAGAGACAGTATTTAAGTATCCCAAAACCTTAAATTAGAGAGCATAAATTAATGACTGGCTTCATAAAAAGTTTCATTCACAACTCTGTATCTGAAAGGCATCACAGTCTAGTTCCTTATATGAAGACTACCTTAGTTTGCTCAGGAACTTCAGTTCAGCTTGTTACACTTTTAACAGATAACTGCTCAACATGTTGAGTTGAGATAAAACTTTTTCTATAACTTTAATAATTTACAGCTGTAACTAATTTGAAAAATGCTATTGTTTTTGTGGGTTTCAGAGTAGCAGCTGTGTTAGTCTGTATTCGCAAAAAAGAAAAGGAGTACTTGTGGCACCTTAGAGACTAACAAATTTATTTGAGCATAAGCTTTCGTGAGCTACAGCTCACTTCATCGGATGCATTCGGTGTAAAATACATTGAGTCTTCTTTCTGCTAATCAGGGTACATTATAGCAAAGCTGCTTTGGTTATGTAAATTAGAATATTTATGCAGACAGTTGTAGCTTTTCATCCTATGCAGTGGAAATGGCAATATGAGCTGAAGCCTAACATTTTAATTATTCCACGTTGGTTAAAGATCCCAGGACATGGTTCACTTTCCTTTCTGAGCCTAGCTGCTGTTTGCTGGGCTTGTGATGAGATGTGGGGAGTTTTTCTCCTGGAAATTGTTCCACTTCTGCATAGCTAACTGTCCATGACCTTTCATCAGTTTTTCTCATGCTTACAATCCTGCTTAGTTGCATTCTTTTTCTTAAATTTTTTGGTATAAATTGTCTTGTTAAATATGCAAGGGAGCTTGATATGGCAAAGATTGCATATTAGAAAATGGCCCAAAAGAATGTCATCCCAGATCACTACTTTCAGTTTTCTGTCCATCATTCCAAAGGAAGTGTTAATCTTTCTATGTGAAATTAAATTTTGCTGGAATTGGTGGCCTGTACTGTTAAAAATTAGGAGAAAACTTGGTAACTTAGGCTTGGTTGCCAGGACCAGTGAAAATTGCTTGAGAAATGGCTGTTTAAGAGTGTATTCAAACTGAAAATTGACTACTTTTATTTAAAAAAAAAGTCTAAAAGCTGTTACGTTGTGTGCTATTCATGTGACCTTAGTTATCAGATTTACAAAAATATTCCAGAACGGAACAGTTTCTGGCAAATAAAAAAGCTGCTCTTGCTGGATAATTTTAAATACCATTCCCTGTAAAGGCTACTTTATGTAAAACATTTCCTGTGTGTGAGGCCCTCAAGAGGAACAGGAAGCAAAAGCAATTGCTCAAGGATAACTTTGAGAGGTTTGGAAACTTTAGATGTTCCTCACTATTTTTCTGCCTCTCTGGGTGTTTTTTCTTTGATTCAGGTGTGCAAGAAGCACTCTAAATGAATGGCAGAAATGGTATTTTTTTAATCTGAAGAAATACCAGTATGTTAAATAACTTTGGAGTGGTTATGTGCAGCAGCATTCAGTTGGATTTTCCACGGATGTACAGATGGGTTTAATTACACCACTAAAGCTCTCCCCCTCAAGATAAAACAAAACCTGTCTGTCTTCATTGGTGACTCTGAACACCAGTGGGATTGTAAAATCCTGCAGTCTCATACAGAGCTTTTTTTTAATAGCAGTCTGAGCTAGAGAAACCATAGTGTAGTTTCCTGGCATCAGCCATTGGAGTAGATTGTGACTCCAGCTTTAAATTGCTGGGTTATGATGACATGGCAGGCTGCTTCTGAGGAAGAAGTATGAGAAGTTGAGCTGGCTTATGCTAGTACTGGGGATTGTTTAAATTGGTGACACCTGAATGATTTTGTAATAAGTGTGAACACTGTTAATTACCTGACAAATTATTAACATGCAAGGGAAAATGTAGCAAATGTAGGTTGTGGTAGAATTAAATCCTTTTGAGTGGTAAAATGTTTCTTAATGCAATTATGGTTACTTTTTTCATATTGCTGTGCAGGACTTAGTAGAACCCAACTTTTAGCTGTGTTCTGTGATTCAGTAGTAGGTTATTGCAGACCTATTGGCTTGTACCTGTAGGATCCTCTATCATTCCAAGTATTTGTACAATGTACCCAGTACTGGGGAAGGCTGACATAAGAATTCAAGGTTCGTGGCATGTTGTGTACCCTGAAGGGCTGCAGCAGTGGTTTCCAAACTAGGGGTGCTGCTTGTTCAGGGAAAGCCTCTGGAGGGCTGGGCCAGTTTGTTTACCTGCTGTGTATGCAGATTCGGCCGATTGCAGCTCCCAGTGGCCGTGGTTTACTGCTCCAGGCCAATGGGGGCCACAAGAAGTGGTGGCCAGTATGTTCCTCTGCTTGGGCTGCTTCCTGCAGCTCCCAGTGGCCAAGCATGGCGAACTGTGGCCACTGGGAGCTGCAATTGGCTGAACCTGCGGACACAGCAGCTAAACAAACCAGCCCGGCCCACCAGGGGCTTTCCCTGAACAAGCAGCAATCCTAGTTTGGGAACCATGGGGCTACAGAGTGAATGGGCATGTGCCATCCAACTTTACATCACTACTTTACCATATTTTGGACTTCCTACAGCTCAGTACCTTAGTTACTCTAGAGCAGCGGTTCTCAAACTGTCGGGATCCCAAAGTGCATCGCTACCCCATTTTAATGGGGTCGCCAAGGCTGGTGTTAGATTTGCTGGGGCCTGGGGCCAAAGCCCCAGGGTTTCAGCCCTGTGTGGCAGGTCTCAGTTACAGGCCCTGCAATGCAGGGCTTGGGCTTTGGTCCCCCTTCCGGGGGTCGTGTACTAATTTTTGTTGTCAGAAGGGGGTCGCAATGCAATGAAGTTTGAAAATCCCTGTGCTAGAGAACCTCAAACATACTGAAAGAACTCTCCCTCCATCTTGAGTCATTTTACAAAAAAGGTGTAATGTTGGTAATACGAGTATCTCATTACCTTGAACTGCATTATCTGTTTGGCAGACTAGTGACTCTCAATCTTAGGAGTTGCTATACAAGATCTGATCAGTGGTCCGTCTAGTCCAATATCCTGTCTCTGATAGTGGCCAGTACCATATGCTTTGTAGGAAGGTGTAAAAACCCTGCAGTAGGCAGATGTGGAATAATGTGTACCCACCACTAGGTGTCATCCAGGTCTCTAACATTAGTCTACACAGGCAAACCCTGTGGCTAGCCAGGGCCAGCTGACTTGGGCTTTCAGGGCTCTGGCTCTGGGGCTGAAAAATTGCTGTGTAGCTGTTTGGGCTGGGTCTGGAGTCCAAGCTTTGGGACCCAGCCTGAGTCAAAACATTTACATAGTGGTTTTTAGCCCCACCAGCCTGAGTCAGGTGACCTGGGCTAGCTGAGGCCGTGCCAGGAGTCTTTTATTCCTGTGTAGACGTACCCCAACAGATTGACGTATGCCCTGGTGCATGAAGTTTAATGTTCCTTACAAAATTTAAGCTGTCTACGCTGCCACTTTCAGTGCTAAAACTTCAGTCGTGCTGCCATGCTGTAATGTGGGCTGTGTAGACATACTCTCAAATATAATCACACTCAATATTCTTGATATCCATATAACCCTGAGAAATCACCTTTGTTGGTTTTTGTTTGCTGGGTGGAAGTTATTGTAGGAAATGTATCCTGTTTTGGATGTATGTGGGGGGTCACCAAGGTTTTGTTTTTACTAAGCACTTTTAACTATCGTCCTGCTATTAGTCTAATTGCTGTCACCAGTGGAGCTGCACTGTGGTGGAAGTGCTACTGTAAACCATGCATAGGCTATTTTATTCAGGTTTAGATGAGGCAGTGGTATAAAAGCCTGTCTAGTCTATATGCAAGCAGTTCCACAGTTGCTTGCACCATTAGTATTACACCATTCTTGGGTGAATTCTGGAAGCATTACTAAACCCATCTTTGTAGAGGTAGCTCCCTGAGGGTCAGTTCCCTTGAATTATTCTGCTGAATATTTGTGCCAGCTTGATAGTCTAAGTATAAAGTTTTGTTTTAAGAATGCTCTAGATATGGATTGTATGGACTATACAGGTGAATACTAGTGACTGTAGGAGATTAATTTTGACACTTCACTCTTGCTGTAACTTGGCTCTTGGTCGTACGCTGTTTGTCTTCCGTTCCTGTGAAGAATATTGGCTTTGGTACCTGCATACTCCTTTCTGTGGTTCACTGGCAAAAAGGGGAAAGTTCCACTGTTAGAACTAACACTTTGGGGTGTTGGGTCTTGTATGAACTGTCTTTGGCTCACTTGTGAAGATGGGTGCATTTTGACTAGCTTTTTTCTTACTGCTGGATATTTGTGGCAAACCTATAACTTAATCCTCTTTCTTTTTTCTACAGCATTGTCCAAGATATAACAGTTGGTACAAAGGTAGGCACTTCTTGCTTTTTCTCTTTTTGCACTTGCTCAGTATTTGACCTAGTTTAGTGTTAGTTGTAAACTTATCTAAGTTAACTCTTCAATTTTAAAAGGTCTGTTTCTTATACTACATCTCAATTGTTTTTTAACCAGAAGGCTTATTTAATTTTCATATGTATTTAATACTCAAGTCAAGGCCTTATTTTTACTCTGCTGTTGGAGGGCAGAAAGACTGTTGTAATTGTCAGATGTTTAAAAACAGAAAACACAAATGCTGATGTTCAGAAAAACTTGTGTTGTATCCATATAATGAGTAATACATCTTGAAAGAGAAACTGGCAGCTCATTGGATTGAGAACGCTCAACTTCATGTTTTTGTGGCTCTCCTGTTCAGTTGGATGTTGCAATAATCTTTGTACTGCTAAAGTAAAAAGCATTTTACCCATTGATTCTTATCTCTTGGGAGTACAGTAAATATGACCTTTAGCCTGCTAGTGTCTGGTTTTGAAAGTGCAGCCCTAACCCTGAGACTCAAAGTGCTGACAGGAGGAACTTCCTTATCAATGGAGTATGGTAATAGGCTGCTGCTCAAGGAGGAAACTTCGTTCCTGAGAATGCTAAACTGGAATGTTCAGGATAAACTAGAACGCCTCATCTTAGTTCATTGCCAGTATCTTAATTGTTTAAAGAGTTGAACTGGAAGGATTCATCAGATGTGGCAAATGAAAAGTTGAACTGTTGGTGAAATGATTCAGTTTGGGACAGGACTAAGAATTTAAACTGAACTAAAGATCCATGGTGAGACAGGTAGCTTGTTACTTCATTATCTATTTTATATATTGTCTTAAGCACAGGGCCATTTTTGCTACATAAAATCTAAAAGCACTACAGGGAAGCTATTAAAGCGTAATGTCTTTTGTATTCAGAGAACAGAACCAAACACTAGTAATGCCATAACTGTGGGCAAGTCTGTTAAAGTTCTGTGTGGTTCCAGTGAGCAGCAGACAGGTGGAGAAGAGATCGGTTTAACATCTATAGGGGAGAGGATACTACTTGTGCTACAGTATTTAAAACTTTATTATTAAAAAGTATGAAAATGGCATAGTGTCTAGTTTCTGCTGTGACCAAATTTATCCTGGCTTTCAGTCTATCTGTTACATGGAGGAGTTCATATTTTGAATAGGTTGCCATGCTGCTTTATGGGGAAGGGAGAAAAAACTCAGTTTTGACATTAACAAGATAGGTTTATAATTAGATTAATAGAATCATATAGGTTAGACTTCCTGGAATCAGTCAATTACCTTACCCCTGGAGGATCTTTCCATGTAGTAGAACTTTTAGTGATGTCACCATAATTCTACTGTAGTGCTAAAATGTATTTAAGATCTTCCAGCCAAAGGAAGCTCTCTAGTTATGCAAGGGAAAGCTTTTGCCCAGAAGGGTTATGAAATGTTAATTTTTGATCTTCAAGCTCCAGTGATGGCAAGAACTTCAGGATGTGTTGTTACATTTTCAGCATGCAGTTCTTATCTGTTGCATGATTTTAATTCCTTAAGGAGGGGAGGGTATGGTTTGTCATCTAAATGGGGATTGGAAGAAGTCGCACGTCAGCACTTCCACTTCTAGCACAAGACAGAACTACCGTCGCTTTTATGCTGCAAATGCCAGGGGGCATGAGAGATGGACGAGAACATGAGGAAAATGTATACACCAGAAATAGTACCTCTTGTCAGTCAGGCACCCCACTTTTAGAAAGCCAGTTCAGGTTTTAGAAGATGACAGGAGGAGAGGATTAAATCACATGAACTAGGGTAAGAAGTTGTCTGCTCATAAATTTTTGGAAATTCCCCTCTGGATAAGTTTAGTGTCATGCCTAAAGTTGTGTTTGAAGGGTACCTTCCACAGTAAATAATGCAATACATTCTGTAGTATTACACCAAAATATGCCTTTGACTTTAGAATAAGTGCTTGGTTATTTACTGTTAAATTTAATTTCTGAAGTCTCTTATTTTTAGAGCAATGGAATGCTTTTCTTCTGTGGCTAATGCCCCTCTTGCCCTTCCTTGCCCCAGTTTTATTATAGGTAATCTTCTAATTCCACACTAGCATGTCCAAAGTAATAGGAGTCCTTTCATTAAATATCAAAAATCATATAACCTTGTATGTGAATAGTTTAAGTTGAAAATAAGTTCACATTTATCGTTAAAAGAACTGACAACAGCATTTGCAATTGCTCTTACTACTGTCCTCACTTCATTCTAACTTCTGAGTTTTTTTGAGTAATTGGGTTACTGAGTATTATGCAGAGGAAACTTTCTATACAGTCGAAGTATTTCAGCAGGATTTCTGTCAAAATACTCTTTGAATGCTTAAGCTCTGTTCATTGCTGCAGCTGTTAAGTGTGATTCTTAGGGCATCCATTGTTAGCAATCACTTTATTAACATCATTTTCTTCCTCCTTTCAAAAATAGATGTTCTTTATTACTGCAAGTTACTGGATAATTATAAAATTGAACAGCAGTTAAGACATTTACCACTATTGAATCTGTAAAAGATTAAAATAGGAATAAGATTCACTTGGGAATGAAAGAAGCTACACCACTAGCATCTATTCCTGAAAACTGTTCTGTGAGATTAAGTTTGCTGGCTTTGCTCTTAAATTGGCATGGGTATTAGAGTTAGATACATATGTTTCTTTTCAATCAGAAGTGTTAAATGATTTCAATCCCCATCATCCCAAAGTATGTTAAGGGTATGCGTGAGCAGAGATGGCAGAAACTGTATGCCTTTCCGTTCATTATAAGCTTGAAAAATCATAGATTTGTAGTGACTTTTTTTCCAGACAGTCTTAGTCCTTTTAAGCAGCACTGTACAGAGAATGGTAAACATCTCTTGAACTATACTGTTAGTCAATATACTGGAAAAAAATGAAGACAAACCCAGCAGACTAATGTGGAAGGAGGGGAAAACAATAGGGGAATTAAATGTTGCAAGTTATTTTCTTGATGTCTCCTTTTAGGTTTCAGTGGTAGCTGTGTTAGTCTGTAGCAGCAAAAAAAAAAAAAAAAAAGTCCTTGTGACACCTTAGAAACTAACAAATTTATTTGGGCATGAAAGCTTATGCCCAAATAAATGTTAGACTCTAAGGTGCCACAAGGACTCCTTTTAGGTTGTCAGTCCTAAAGTTTTAGAAGTTTACATGCAGCTCTTCTGTAGTGTTCACACTTCATGTTCTTTAAATCAAGTGCTTTGATTAGACTGGTGTGCTGTGCTTCCTCCAGCCCAGCAGGCACACAGTAATTGAATAAGCATCTTCACCCTTAATCTGTTTTAGGTACTTGTGTGGGCTCTTTTTTCATTATTCTGAAGTCTTTGAATTATTGTACTTAGTAATTTTGCTGTTGAGAACACTAAGCAGTATTTCAGTCTTCAGAATAATAATCCTGTAATCTAATTTTATTGTGATTTAGTGTGATGCTGGATAAGCTTGAGTATTTTCTGGATCATAGTCCAAGTTAGCCAGTCCAGAGGTTTAAAATATGCACATCACATGTCCTAACTCTGGGTTTCTTCATATCTTAATATGCAGATACAGCTAGTTTAGGAAATTTATTACTGTTCTGTTGCTCACAAAGCCCTGCAGTTATTGGAGACCCTGCTGGAAATAGTGCTGCAGCCATAAACATGTGATCTGCTTAAGACTTCCTTTCTTTCCAGATAGCAAATCAGTTAGGTGAGAGAGGAAGAGGATGGCATTGTGGTTGAGACATTAGATTTGGACTGCAAGCTGGGTTATTTTTCTGGCCATGTTAAAGGCTCCCTGTTTGATGTTGGGTGAATCACTTAATCTCTTCATGCTTCAGTTCTCCATCTGTGAAATGGGGGTAATATAGTCTCTTTGTTTTGTCTGTTTAGATTGTTTTATTAAGTGTACGCAGTGGGACTTCGATCTCAGTTGCCATTTCTAGACCTTACAGTAATACAGATAATTAATGATGGCGATTTAATATTTTGTGCCAATGCACCATTCTTTGGGAAGAGAACAAATGATATTGTATTTCATAACAATGAATTGCTTTAAAAATATCTACCTATTGGATAATCCTAAGCGTAAAGCTCCATAGTGGATAGGCCTAAACACAAAACTCCATAGTACCAGACCCTGAGGCCATGTCTGCACTACCATTTGTTGCTCAGGGGTGTGAGAAAACACCTCTCTGAGCAGCGTAAATTTCGCTGGCATAAGTGCTTATGTGCATAGTTCTGTGTCAGCAGGAGAGCTTCTCCTGCCGATATACTTACTGCCAGTCGTTGAGGTGGTTTTATTAAGTCTCTGGGTCCTGTTGGCATAGAGTGGCTGGCTACATGAGCGATCATAGTGGTGGAGCTGCATCTGTACAGCTATGTCACTGTAAGTTCCCTGGTGTAGACACGTGGCCTTAGAAATAAATATACAGTTCGAAAACAGAAAAGTGGCATCTGCAAAGTTAACTCTTAGAATATTTTAGAACAAATTTTGTTAGAGTATGATACAGGCTGACTGCATAGAAGTGGTTTTGTGGTCAAGCCAGGCTCTTTGCCATGGGAACAAGTAATTATGGCTTCAGGCAGTAGGCCAAGAATGTGGTGAGGAAATTCCAGTCCCCTCATATGGCTCTAGTTCAAAGGCTGCAACAAGCTGGCTCTTGTGGATTTGCTGTTACAGGCATGATCACACATGTAAGCCACATGTGTTTAATATGGACACAGGAAAAGCAGTATCCCAATGGCATGGTGATCAGAAATTGAGGGGAAATAGCTGTATGTAACAGGAATGGTAACATGTTTTGTGGGAGGAACATAAGGAATCGAATGTCATCTGATATGATTTTTATGTACAGCTACTTCAATTTATGGATAGATTATTCATCTTTATGAGCAAATGGAAAACTCCCTCTAATGGAGTATAGGAACTCAAACATGGTTGCTTTATTTGCAACAATGAATTGCGCACATTCCTTCAACCTGCATTATGGGTTGTAAGCGAGAGATTCCGGGTAGCACATATTCATCTGCCAGTGAATCATTGTGAAGTGCCTTGAATCACATCTAAACCTTAGTTTACACTCAGTTACTCATTCATTCTTATGTAGAAATTAATTAGAATGACTTGATTCATAGCTTGCTTAAGCTCCTGCTCTGGTTCCTATTATAACTTTATTTTTCCATCAGGGGATTCTTAAGAAAACCTCGTGTGATGAAATGGTGAAATGAAAAGATTTCTCTCCAGTTCTGAAACTTGAATTTTATTTTGTAGAATAGCTATTATAGTTAAAAATACTTGAGATAGTATTTCACAGATATTGAGTAATTCTCCTCATTCCTGTGATTTATCATTTCCATTAATACATAGGGAAACAGAAGAGGAGATATTCAGTGACTCACCAAAGGCTACAAAAGGAGTCAGTGTCTGTGGTAGAATGAGAAGTAATGAGTTTTCCTGGCTCCTAGTCCTGTGATCAGTGTACTTAAACCAGGATAAAGGGGCTTTATCTAATTCTAAGTTAACAGATGCCCAAAGTGATCAGTTGCTTTTCCAGCTTCATAATCACAATCTGATTTGAAGTTGGACTTCATCTCTAACATAACAATGTTTTGTTTATAGAAATTCTGACCTAAAGGTTGCCTAGTATTTACCAAAGCATGTTTTTGACACATCTTCTCACTATTGTGTAACTGCACTTTTTAAGTTAGTCTTTGATCTAAACTGTGTAGGCATTCCTTAAACTGTATGTACACGGTGACATTTTATAGAGTAATTCATGTAGTCACAAGATTTTAAAGCTCTCCCAAGTGATCCATTATTTTGCTAACCAAGGTGAGTCATTCAGTTAACAATTATTTTCTGGCATGTAGAAAAGCACTAATTGTACTAAGCTTTTACTATTAATGCTATATAAAATATAACCTTTTGGTTTTAAGCGCACTCAAATAATCTTTAAACATCTTGTTGGTCACAAAGTGGTTAAATTAGGTAGGAGGTCTGGAACATGATATAAATGCTGAAGGCTATTAGCTGGGGTGTGTACTACCCTATTGAGCAAGAAATGACTACCTTAGATTGCTACTTTTAGCACAGGAATTTTGGCCCATTTAAAATGGCCACACCTTTTATTTGCTCAGAGGGCAGATTTGTTTTACAGGGTGTCTCCATGGTAGGTGTCAAGACTATTTTTTGTGAGAATAAAGGTTAGGGAGAGGCAGACTAGATGAAAGGGTTGAGGAGCAGGGACTTCCTGTTAGCTCAGTGATAAGCTAAATGACAGGTTTCAGAGTAGCAGCTGTGTTGGTCTGTATTCGCAAAAAGAAAAGGAGTACTTGTGGCACCTTAGAGACTAACAAATTTATTAGAGCATAAGCTTTCGTGAGCTACAGCTCACTTCATCGGATGTGAGCTGTAGCTCACGAAAGCTTATGCTCGAATAAATTTGTTAGTCTCTAAGGTGCCACAAGTACTCCTTTTCTTTATGATAAGCTACAGACTTTCTGCACTGAGACAGGAATAGAATAGGGGTTTAAATTTTAAAAGGGGGCAGAAGCAGCAAGTAGCCATGGTACCACTGTAAAGAGCATGACAAAAGGTATACTTTAATACTACCAAAAAAACCCCACCCCTAATAGCTGTACAAGTTGCTATGTGTACTTAATCTTGTAACAGTTTTTAAGCAGAAACCCTTTAAAGCTTTGGTTTATTTGTTAACTATATACTGTTTTGCATTCAGGACCTCAGGTCAGCTTGTTTGAGCAATTGCAAAATGTAACCTGAAGTAATTTTTTAAAAGTGACTAATGTAGAAACTCAGGAAACTCTAAGACCTTCACTAGAGAAATTTGATGCGCTAACCACCGTAGCAGTGCCTAAACTAGGAAATAGGTATTTTTAAAATTGCTAGCTAAATATATTTGAAACACCTCCTAAAACCTAATATAGGTGCAGTTTAATATCTTCAAAATTGGGCTAGCCTGATCAGAGAGGAGCTAGAGTTAGACTCCATTTTTAATGTTAAGCTGTATCTACAGTAGAGGTTTCTCTAGACAGATTTTAGTCTTAAAAATGTGCTAGTTTTAGCTACAATTTTTTAGAAAAAAAAACCAGCCTTTTATCTTAGTCTACATATGCCTTACCGTAGTATTAAGTATTGTTTCAAATAGGACTAGTGAGCATTGTTTTAAATCTTTTTTGCCTAAAAGAATAAGGTCCATGTGGTACCACTTGTATACCAATAACATCTGTCATGAGTGCAGCCAGCAGTGAAGAGGCATTACAACCACCATTGGTTTAGGCTTGCTTTGAGTTATGATACACACTTGATTATGGATGAATTTGAAGATCACTGGAGCATCTACAGAGAGGCCAAGCACTTGTTTTGAGTTCAGTTGGTCAGAAAAGCTTCCAGAAACGTTTAAGCTGAAGTTTAGATGTTTGGCTGTTTGAAGACTGACACGTGCTTTGCAATCATGGCAGCAAACCAGTTTTAAAACTACTGGTTTAAAGTTTTAAATAGACAATAGATAACTTTCATGTACAGGTTGAACCTCTCTAGTCCTGCACCCTTGGGACCTGACCAGTGCCGAACCAGAGATTGTGCCAAACCACAGGAGGTCAATGCAGAGTGCCAGCAGGTCTCCATAGGCATGGGGAGTAGGGGTGCAGGCTTTGTGTGCAGCGTGGCCCACCACCCAGAAGCCCTGCTATCAACCAGGATCCTGGCCATTGTCCTTCACCCAGGGTTCCAACTACTGGCCCCAGTTCCTCCTCCTCCCTCTTGAAGCTTGAATGCCGTGTTTGCTGTGTTTGCGGTGCTCCGGAAGCAATGGGAGGGAGGAGGAGGAGTTGGTAAGCAGCGAGGCTGCTGATGCACAAGAGGTGATGGGGGAGCATCCACAGAGTCAGCACCTACGCTGGATCAGGGAGTGCCGGATTAGAGGTGTTCAATCTGTACTATCATCACAGTTCATTTGTAAAATCTGATGCCACACTGATAGGTGAACTCATCCAACATTGAGATTCCAATCTTTAGACTTGGCGCAAAATCATCTTGCACCATTTTGTCAGAAGCTGGGACTGTCCAACAGGGTTGATCACTCAATAGTTGCCCTGTTTTGACCATTCTCTCTGAAGCATCTGGCCACTGGAAGATTGGATACTGGGCTGGGTGGACTGTTAGTCTGACCCAGTGTGGCCATTCTGATGTTCTTAATGTTAAGGTCTGCTTCTCTTTCAATTTTGAGCTCAGGGAGGAAGTAATTCTATATTCCATTTTTTCTTCTGGTGCATTTTCACATAAATCAGTTAACATTGCTGCTTCAATGTGACCCAGACTGTTGTGATTTCCTGGGACATTGATCAACCTGCCTGTAGATTAGTGGGAGGTAGGAGGGAAAGACTATGGGAATAGGAGCCAGTCCCTTACTAGAGGCAATCTCCTGTATAAAATGAGGAAAATAGACATGAAATTTGCCCTAATAATTCAGATACTTCCTTTTTCTGGGTGAACTCGCTCTTGAATCTAACTCCACAAAGAGTATTGGCATATAACAGCATCATAATTCAAGTTCATGGCATTAAGAATTCATTTGTCCTGTCATCTTCCATTCTAATATATCTGATATGTGAAATCAAGTCTCAGATGCACATTTGGTTGAATTGTCTATTGAAAAAACTCTAGCAGTGACCTTTTTCTGGGTTCAGTGTGGGGGTTTTTAGGGGGAAAGAGGAGGGGGTGAATTTTCCCTGTTGAAAGAAAAATGTTGAGCTAGCTGAGACAACCCTTGAATTGTCCTTCCTACCTCATAAAGAAGCTTCTAAAAATACTCATTAAACAGCATGTATATCCAGCAAGTGTTTCAACATTTGTTCTTGGTAGATCACTTCGAAAGTTCCCATAGTGATAAACAGTTTTGAAGAGCTCACTGTTTTGTGTGCTATATACTAGATCACCTGAAGCTATGGGAGCTATTACAGTTTAAATGTAGTGTCTCATTTTACTGACATGGATCCCTCTTATATCTTGAAAGTCTAATTTAACCCTTCAAAAACCAGATTAATCAGTTAATTTCACAGTGCCTATAGACAAAATTCCTGTCTGTGCAAGGAAAATGGCCTGTTGACAATGGCTGTCAGCTACAGTCTCCCCAGGGACCCTGTCAATTAGTGTTGAAAGCTGTTTAGCTAGCATAGATACCCAGTGTGCTACAGAATGTGATAGATGGTGGAGCATGGTGTCTGTCATGGTTTTTGTAACATTGTTTCAGCCTGCGCTATCAGCTCAAACTTTTTATGTTGGGCAGAGGACATCTGATTTTTTTAAACTATTTTTGTTTGTACTACCTTAGTGCACAGGACCCTAGTCATGGACCAGAACTCCATTGTGCTAAGTGCTGTAGAGAACAAAAGGATGGCCCCAGAAAGCTTACAATCTAAGTATGATTCATTTTAGTGTATATGTGACATATGAGGAAGCTGTTGCAGGGACATTGACTTAATTAGTCTGTCTCCCTCGTTCTCACAACAATAATTCTGGATCTCAGTACCACAGTTGAATGGAATTTTCATTGCAAGCCTTGCAGCAGGTCTGCACTTAAAAAGCTGGTGCAGCTATGCAAAGATGCTACTATGCCAATGGGATAGTTTCCTGTTGGTGTCGTAAATCCACCTCTGTGTGAGGTGGTACTATGTCAATGTCTACAGGAGGGCTTCTCCCATGTGCTGTCTACCCTTTGGGGGTGGGGGGGAAGAAGGGAGTTGATCAGTATAACTGTTCACTCGGGGAGAGGATTTTTCACACCCCTGAGCGATGTAATTATGCTGATGTAAATTTATAGTGTAGACATGGCCTTGATGTCTCTCTCAATTCAGGAGTTTTGGGGTAACTTTCATATGAAGGTAAAGCATTGTGGTGCAGCAGCAAACCTTCTTACTGTGCCCTTTTAAATTGGTGTCAGTACTGTCTCTCATTGGCATAAACAACATAGGGGTTGAAAGCTTTATACCTGTACAAAAGGACACATTCTTCATGTTGTGTACAACTTTGACTTCAGACATTTATGGAGGGAAATGGAGTATGGAAATATCCAAGTTGTGGTTGGTCACAGTGGTAAAGGACAAAAGCTTTAATCAGGGATTTTCTTGTCTGATTAAGTTTTACTGGGTCAAACATGTTGACTTTACCAGCTGACAGTTTCCTCTGTTGGGGGAGGTGGGAGGAGGGTGTTCAGAGGTGCAAATGAGTTAGGTGCCCAACTCCCATTGAAAGTCAATAGGAATTAAGCACTTACCTGCCTTTTTGTGCCTTTGAACATTTTCCCCCTGGGATCCTAAAGAGAGGCAGGTTAACAAATGCTGTTCCTTCCATCTTCACATGCAATTGATGAGCAGTGTGAGGCACTTCATGTCCAAGGGCTGGGTGTATGGCTGCTTTACGGCATTTACCACTGTTTGACCCAGAGTTAAATTGAATTTGTATATCTGTATTTTATACTGCCAGTAAACCAGCAAAGTAGCCTTTTTCTAATTCTTGTCATAGCTTAAACGTTACCTCTGCCCCCACTGACAGGCCGTGTAATGCAGTATTCTGGAAGTACATTTTTAATTCTATGTAATAACTTGAAAATGTGGAGGAGTCCCACAATTTCATGTCCTGTCTAAATGCTTGCTAAAGCTTATTAGTTTTCTCTCATTAGTAGCTTTGATGCAGAGCACATTGGAATTCAGGTTTTCAATTAGCTGCCACCATGTAACATCACTAGGTTTAGTCTTTAAATTATTCATAACAAAACAGTCTCTAGCTTGGATCGCTTTCTAGCCCTTTGCTCAGACAGAATGCAACTAATTTATTTTTTATGGGTGACTAGTTTTTAAGTAGATGAAGGATTATACAGATCAACTGAAAATTTATGGAGTTCCATAGGTGTGTTTTGAGACGCATAACAAGTCCCTACCCTAAGATGTTTGTATTCATGCAAGCACTCTCTTTGCTCAGAAACTCAAGTTAGCTGATTGGAAGTAAAATTCTAATGAAGACAAGGCAGTTTGTAATTTTCACATGAGTTAGTGGGTTGAATTAAATTGGGTTTCCCCCTTAGTGTTTAACTTGACCCACTAACTTGTGTGGAAAAATACCAACTGCCTTGTCTTTTACCTTGAGTTAACACCACTTTTTTCTTAGTGAAGACAAGGCTTTGTCTTTATTTTACAAGAGGGGAAAATGGTCGCTGGCATTTGAGAATTCAAAACTATAATTTAATTTAGAAAATGAGTGTGAATGTTTTATATATTTTATCCCACAGCAACTTCCACTTTTGGGAGTATAAACCTTCCTTTCGGAACATTTTGAAGAAGGAATTATTTGTAGTTAATATTGTACAGCTAGACTAGATGGTGTATAGGTGCATTTTATTAGATTTAAGCTGCTAGAGCAACAAACCAGTAGTGCTGTGTGTGGTAGACAAAAGCAGGCTGCTGCCATAGAAACACCCACTGTCAGTATTTAACCTGTTAATATTTTATGATGTAGCTAATAGTGATCTTTTTTTTGGACTACAAAGACAAGGTATACAGCTATGCTGAACAAGACTTGTCAACATATTTAAATGCACTTGCTATGCTTTGTTTTCTGCAAACAACAAGAAAAGTAATATTTCGGTAGCTATAATAGAAAATACAAATTAATAGGGTTCTTACACTAACATTAACACCATTCCTCATATTGGCAGTTTGGTTACTCTTTTCTGAAATAGCAGGTGGGTAAGGGAGATGGCTTTCAGAAATTGCACTGCAAGATGAGTAATGTGGTGTTACCTGTCATAAATGTTAATTTCGGTATCTGAAGAGCTATATGTGCAGAGCCTTTGGGACAGTAGTCTGGGAACAAAATTGCAATATTTTTGTAAAAAGTGATGATGCAGCAATTAGAAGGGGAAGAATGCACTATGGTGTAAGATGTACAGGAAGTAGGGTTGTTGCTCAATCACAGTTAACTTACGCAATTAACTGAAATTAATCATGATTAATTGCACTGTTAAACAATAGAATACCATTTGAAATTTATTAAATATTTTTGGATGTTTTTCTGTACTGGGCTCACTTTATATTTTTTATTACAAATATTTGCACTGTAAAAATGAGTATTTTTCAGTTCACCTACAAGTACTGTAGTGCAATATCTTTATCATGAAAGTGCAACTTACAAGTGTATATTTTTGTTACATAACTGCACTCAAAAACAAAATAATGTAAAACTGCAAGTCCACTATGTCCTACTTCTTGTTCAACAAGTCGCTAAGAGAAACAAGTTTGTTTACATTTACAGGACATGATGCTGCCCACTTAATTACAATGTCACCTGAAAGTGAGAACAGGCTTTCCTATGACACTGTTGTAGCTGGCACCGCAAGATATTTACCTACCAGATGTGCTAAAGATTCATATGCCTCTTCATGCTTCAGCCATCATTCTAGAGGACATGCTTCCATGCTGATGATGCTCCTTTAAAAAAATGTTAATTAAATTTGTGACTGAACTCGTTGGGGGAGAATCGTATGTCTCCTGCTCTGTTTTACCTGTATTGCCATATATTTAATGTTTATAGCAGTCTCGGATGATCCAGCATGTTGTTCGTTTTAAGAACACTTTCACTGCAGATTTGACAAAACACATAAGGTACCAATGTGAGATTTCTAGAGATAGCTACAGCACTCAATCCAAGATTTAAGAATCTTACATGCCTTCTGAAATCTGAGAGGGATGAGGTGTGACACATGCTTTCAGAAGTCTTAGAAGAGCAACACTTTGATGTGGAAACTAGAGAACCCAAACCACCAAAAAAGAAAATCAACCTTCTGCTGGTGGCATCTGACTCAGATGACGAAAATGAACATGAGTCGGTTCACACTGCTTTGGATTGTTGTTGAGCAGAACCAGTCATCAGCATGGACGCATGTCCTCTGAAATGGTGGCTGAAGCATGAAGGGACATCTAAATCTTTAGCACATCTTAATATCTTGCGATGTGGCTGCAACAGTGCCATGCAAACACCTTTTCTCACTTTCATGTGACGTAAACAAGAAGCAGTCAGCATTACTTTCTGCAAGTGTAAACAAACTTGTTTGTCTGAGTGATTGACTGAACAAGAAGTAGGACTGATTGGACTTGTAGGCTCTAAAGTTGTACATTGTTTTATTTTTGATTGCAGTTTTTTGTACATAATTCTATATTTGTAAGTTCACCTTCAATGATAGAGATTGCACTGTGGTACTTGTATGAGGTGAATTGAAGAAAAATATTCTTTTTTACAGTGCAAATATTTGTAATATAAAATGAGCACTGTACACTTGGTATTCTGTGTCATTGAAATAAATATATTTGAAAATGTAGAAAAGATCCAAAAATATTTAAATAAATGGTATTCTATTGTTTAACAGCGTGAAAAAATTAATTGCACGATTAATTGTAATTTTTTAATCTCTTGACACCCCTAACAGGAAGTAAAAGGGGAATCAGTTTACTAAGTTTTTTAATTATTTTGTTTTTTAAAACACATGTAGACTTCTTAGTCTTCAGACATCCAGCACTGAGTAATTCTTAATAATTGCTCTTTTTAAATATACACAGCATTCCTTGGTCCCAAAACTTAAGAAATGGGTGAACCTTTCCTTCTGTCTTTTGATGGCAGGAGACTTTAAAGAGCACCAAATTTGGTTGTCCAGCTTCCTGAAGTTGCTTTTTGTGGAATAAAATTACTAGTATAACTTGAAGTTTATGCTAGTATAGTTTGTGCTAAACTGAAAAAGGCCACTATTATCCTGAACGAGTGTATATACAGTTATACTTGTACAGTAATTCTGTAAATTCCCCATGTAGGCAAGATGGTGTAATTGTAGTTTTCCAGTCCCTTCAATTCTCCCTCTTCATTAGCTCACATTTCCAGCTGGGAAGCTTACAAATAGACTGCTGCTGCTTTCTGTGTAAAACAGTCTTCCCCCTCTACTTTCTGGCTCTTGTCACAGCAGGCATTTAGAATGTCTTGAAGATAAGAGGGGTGTGGATTTGTGAAGTTACACTTCGATTAAAGAATCCCTGAAGTGTCGAATACTAGCAGCAGTAAGCATTTCTTGCTTATATACACTTGACATATTTTTAAGTGCAAGAAGAAAATGGTGTAACTCTTCAAAGTACTACAAAAGCATCATTCAAGCTGGCAGATTTGGAGGAGCCAAATTCTTTCTGACATAGAACGAATGTTTTTCCAGTCAATAGTTTCCTAACCTTACCTCCCACAGAGGGCAAATACATGGCTTATTCTTCTAGTGTTTCTATAGATATATCATGAGGACTTACTGTGTGAGCAGAACCAGTCTCCGCATGCTATCAGATTGATACTGGAGACTTCTGATTCCATAAAACCTTGCCTGGTGTTTAAATAGAAAATTTACTAATCATGGTGATTTTCTTTTAAAGATACTTGGGTTAAAAGCTGGGATTTGCGAGAGCATCTCAGGGAGTGAGGCAGTCAACCTCCCTTAAAGATTTTGAAAATCTCAACCAAAATTCTTTATTCTTATTAAATAAATAAATCTTATGAATGCCATAGTAGATGGACACTTAAACAGTGAAATGTGAATCAAGATTGTGCTGCTTTAGCTTGTATTTCACTGTTTGAACAATGAAGAGACTAATTAGGTGCACTTGTTAATAACCAGTTGCAATTTGACTCCTAGTTTCTCATGCACTAGCAATGTTGAGGTGTTTAGGTATGGCAGAGGAATGTTCCTGAGAACAGATTTATTGGGATTTTTACATTTCATGGAACAACTTTGTCTTAAGTTTTACAAAAGCTTATTTTCATTCTTTTTAAAAGAAACCTCTAAAATGGTGTAATACTTCAGTTCCAATTGCTGTAGTTCAGGGGTTCACAAACTTTCGCAAGATGGATTGCATCTTTAATAGTGAAGTTCTTAATGCAGTTTATTGGTTGGAAACAAGGAGAGAACATTGTGTGCCCAGTCCACTCTCTGCAGACCCCAGCAAATGTTTTGCAGATGACCAGTGATCCACAAACTAGATCAGGTTCCCAAGTTATCTTGTGGTGTGCACCAAAGTGTTGCATTTGGCTTTGGAAAGTAGTTAGCAAGTCATCCAACAGGATATTCAAGATGCAAATAGATAAAATGTGTTTAGAATATAACTCCAGTTCATTTTGAGCTGCTTGTATGACCTACTTTTTTACCCTGCTCATAGATGCAGTGAAAAGAGTGCTTTTGTCTTTACAGATACTGTTACTCCTTAAGTGGTCACTAGATAGTGTTTCCAGTAATTGGAGTGTGTGATGATAGAGTATGGTTTCATCAAGATGTTGGAAAACAGAACAACTTCCCATTTGATTGAGGCAGAGACTATAGAAGTAGATAAACCAAGTTCTCAGTTACCAGGGGAAGTCTTTGTTGTGCCGTAATTTCATGTGTGGATCAAGATAAAACTATAATTGACCTACAGCTTTAAAAAATGCCCTTTTTGGTAATACCCAACTTACTTATTCTGAGTTTTCAAATCTTCGTAACTTAGACTTCAGCATTGACTGTTTTGCTATGTAGCACTAACTTAAATTAAAATTAGGGAGATGATTAGCTTGTTCTAAAACTTCATACACCAATATGAATATAAGCAACGCTGATGAATTTGAGGTTGTATGCAGTTTTTCTTAGTAAAAAGTGTGAGCAGCTAATGCTGTTTAAATAAGATTGGCCTTGTTCAATAGAACTAAACTAGGTGGTTGAATCAGTTAGATACTTACAACAGTCACTGCCAACTGTGTCGCCAATCTGTCTGGTTTCTCTTGTGATGTTCTTTTGACTGGATTGCAGGGTATTGGGAGATGAAGTACCAGATTATTCAGTATGTAATTGCATTAGAGTCAAGGGTCAGAATTGTCAGTTTTGATACGTGAAAAGTGTGGAATTTTTAACCGTCTCTTAAATTTACAGTAGTAATCAGAAGTTTGTCTGTAGTCTCACTGATAGAAACACAATTTCTTTTAATGAAAGCAACAACAATTTGTATCCAAACTGGTTTTAAAAATCTGCTACAGAAAAAAATTTCTGTTTGTCCCATATAGAAATGTAACTTTACAATGAGTTACTCAGAGACTGCAGATTGTGCTACCTTTGTGTTCATTGGATAGTTACTTGCTCAACAAGTAGCCCTGCTGATTTCAGTGGGAATGCTCATGGCATAAGGTACTGTGCAAAGTGATGGTATCACAGTCTGGCCCAGTGCTTTGGTAATAAATATTGTCTGTATTTCAGAATAGTTTAGTCTGTTCATTTTTATTAAAATAAACTTGTACATTATCCAACAGTTTGATTTTTAGTTCTCCAAGGCACTTATTTTATATGGAAATTAGGCTGCTCTTGGTTACTCTCTAGACTCTAGCTCCTAAGATGCAAATTAAAGAACTTAAAAGTAAGATGACAGACAAATGGCCACAATACTTTTTGCTGGATGTGTACACTTGGACTCAGATTTGTGGAGATACTTTAATAAAATAATGTGGAACACCCCTTAGGCTTATAATAGGACAATATCAAATAATTGGCAAAAGCTATCTGGGGAAAGACTTGTAGCGTTGCATTTTCAGTTCTTGATCTGTCTGTGTAACCGGTCTTCTCCTTGCCACTGAAAAACATGCATCCTACGTCTTGTTTAGCAGCACCTCACATAGTGTGTGACTTAATGTCATACAATAACGTTTTTAGATGGCGTGGTTTTAGACCTTATAAGCAAGAGCTTAACTAGCAGTAGCATTTAGAGCTTTTTGACTTGTTCTTTGTAACCTAAGGCAAATATTCGGAAGGGTGGGTTAGTTTAATGTTGCTGCCAGAGTGACTGGAGTATTGGGTTTTTTTGTTGTTGTTTTTTTTTAAATTAAAGAATGGATGAAAATCTTGTCTGGTATAGGTAATTCTGCCACTAGATTTTCGGTGCCTGTTATCCTAATAGTTCAGGAGGGTATGCAGTCCAGAGGTTTTTGTTCCTGATGATCTTCACACTTTACTCCCCCCCGCCAAATTTATGTAGCTCTACACATTTGCCTGATTTAAAATTACATACAGATGAATGAAAGGCCAAGTAGATCTACTGTCAAAGTATTTTTCCTTACACACTTCTGCTCAGTTTCTCTACCATCTTAATTTCTGAATTGTCCTCCTGTTCTCAAAGTACCTGAACAGAATTTAGAAAAATGCTGTCAACTTACCCTTTCCCATCTTTTTCTCTTCCAGCGGGGATCTGACGAGCTTTTCTCTACTTGTGTTACTAACGGACCCTTTATCATGAGCAGCAACTCTGCTTCTGCAGGTAAAATTGCTAGCAAAAAAGTATAGCAACCCATGATGAGTGTTGAAGGTACAATTAGCAGGGCTACTTTATTTCACTTGCTCTTGGTTTAAAATCTCTGCTTTCATTCTCACTACTTGTTCTGGTTAGGGTTTGTGTAAGAGCATACAAAATATCTGACTAGCTGCTGTCCTACATCCTAAAAAGGCCTAGGAGTTTGAACAAAATTGGTACCACAGGACTACTACTAAAATGGCCCTTTAAGAGATTAGACCCCACAGTTCATACTATAAACCTCTGCAGTTGTGCATAAATTGATCCTTAGGTTGATTTCGGAAATATGTAGTCACCATGATGGGTATTATTGAAACAGTCTTATGCAGTATGGAGGTGAGTTCATAATCCTGCTCTAGATAAACTCATTAGTATTTGAGTGCAGAATGTTGCATTTCATGGTTTGCTTTATTTGCCTCAAATTCTGCAGCTTTGAGCTAACACAATCCTCCAGTTATCTTATGTTCTCCTTAACTTCTGGCCTTTCTGCTAAGCTATATCATCTAGTATATGTTAGTATACTGCCAACAATGTATGGCTAGCAATCGGATGATGCAGAATCCAGCTGAGCTAAGATGAAGTCTAGAGTTGCCATGTTTTCTGTTTGATATTAACTATTTAAGGTGTGAGCCCCCTCAAAAAGCAGCTTCACCACCAATAATACTAGTCAAAGTGAAAAGGAAAAGGCAGACTAAAAATGTCTCAAACCTTAGAGTATAAATATGGGCTGTGACATACTGTAAACATAAATGGTAAAATGGCCACTTGAGAGTTAACTTGTGATTCCATTGCTCCTATGTCACTCAGCTCACTTATATAATTTGAAAAAATGAGTAGAACCATGTGTCTTATTTGGGTTGCCTTAGAGCATGAAATTTCTCTATAATTTGGTGAGTTGGAAACTGAATGTGGGAGGCAAAATGCAAGACAAAGTGGTAACCTGATGCCCTGTCTCAATCAATTGGAACTGTAACAACCAACAATGCTTGTTCGTTCTTTTCAGCTAATGGAAATGACAGCAAAAAATTCAAAGGTGACAGCAGAAGTGCGGGGGTTCCTTCACGAGTAATCCACGTCCGTAAACTCCCCAGTGACGTCACGGAGGCAGAAGTCATTTCTTTGGGATTACCTTTTGGCAAAGTCACCAATCTTCTAATGCTAAAAGGAAAAAATCAGGTACTGTCCCAACAATTGAAAGTGGGGATTTTATGGGACACTTGATTGAAACCATTGTCATGGCATCAGCAAATAAGATGTATATTGCTAACATAACTTTCACAACTGCCATATAGTAGTTACTAACTTCCAGATACATTTTTTGTTGTTCAAGATGATTTTAAGAGCTATTCAAAAACGCCCTCTTTTCTGACTTCAGGAGCTTCAAACACTGCTTGCATGCAGTCACTTTTCTATTAAAATTGATTGTAAACTACAAAGCAGGAGAGTATTTTACAGAAGACTGAGCCAGCTCTTAATCATGCTGGCCCAGTAGCCTCTTTGGTCTTCTAAGTTTTGAAGTTAAAGGATGTCTAAAAATTTAACAAGTAATCAAAGCCAAAACCCAGTTGGACAATATAGTAGGTTAGCACGAATTCATGGTGACCAGGAAATCCATTGTGTATTATAAATTGGGAAGCAGAGTTTTACAGTTACTGCATCACATAAAATATTTTATTTTGATTTTTGCAAGTATAAAAGTGTGGCTCTTTTGATCTGATATTTCATAGTATATAAATTGCATTTATGCTGTGTATCCTAAAAGTAATGACTCACTGCAGCACATTTGCATCTTTGTTAGAAGTAGTATGAGATCATAAGAATAAGCAGATTTGAAGATTAGCAGAGAATTAGTGAGGTTCTACATTACATGTGTTAATACATAGTTCATGTGGTTTCATGCACTCAATTATTGTTTGCAGTTTTTTACAATGCTATTGTAAAAAAGTGGGAGATTTTAGCTAGTAAATTTAAAATATTCAAGATTAGGGCCTGATTTATATCTACAAAAGGTGAAAGTAGGCTGAAATCTGGGGTAATGCTTCAGTCTGCACTAGTGTCACTGTCACTTTTGGCACTGTCAGAATTCATGGTCTCTTCAGTCTGATTACGGAAATTCTTTTGCAAACTGTTTTTATAACGGATCTGTTGCCAAAAATTGTGATCTGAAGTCCTAAAAATGAGACCCAAGTTAATAAACCTGGTATTTTTAACTGCACAGTGAAAACTCTCACTTGTTTTCAATATGGTTAGTCTCTTCTAAAAACAAGACTTAGTTGAAAACTTCTTGCAATTCTGTCTGTTGTACAAGCAAATGTTCTTGAAAGCTTGCATGTAAACATGTTTCAGAGTAGCAGCCGTGTTAGTCTGTATTCGCAAAAAGAAAAGGAGTACTTGTGGCGCCTTAAAGACTAAACAATTTGAGCATAAGCTTTCGTGAGCTACAGCTCACTTCATCGGATGCATTCAGTGGACTACTGCTCACTTAATCAGATGCATCCGATGAAGCGAGCTGTAGCTTACGAAAGCTTATGCTCAAATAAATTTGTTAGCCGCTAAGGTGCCACAAGTACTCCTTTTCTTTTTGCATGTAAACTCTCGGAACACACCACTGCTGTACATCTTGCTAAATCTCACTTAATATCCTGTACAGAAGACCTACCATCATTCACATCATGGTACCATACAACATTCAAATTGCCACCTTAATGTAAGCGGTTCTGGTAATAACCAGAACATGTTGCATTTGTGATCTTATGCAGGCTTTCATAGAAATGAACACTGAGGAAGCAGCAAACACCATGGTAAGTTACTACACCACAGTCACTCCAGTCCTTCGAAGCCAGCCCATCTACATTCAGTTCTCAAACCACAAGGAACTCAAAACAGACAACTCTCCAAACCAAGCAGTGAGTAGTAATTCTTTACATTGTCCTTCAATAACTGCCTAGCACTTCACTGAGTACCCTTAAACCTCCAATTGCCAGAAGCTGGTCTGGATGACAAGACAAATCATTCAAAATTGCCTTAATCTTTGAGTAGTGTCCCTATGGGTGCTCCACCCCATGTGCCTTTGATTGGAGATTTTCATTAGTATTGTTTGTCCATTCTGCACATGTGCCGTTAATATCTGTATGTCTTGCACTGAGGGTATATCAGGCTGTGCAAGTGAACTGCCCTCAATTCCTTTTCAGCCACCTTCACCTGAAGTGGAGCTTGGCGTGTTTGCCTTTGCTTTGGCAGTGCTTGTTTATCCCAACTTAGCTAGCCTAGTTAGTTCTTAGTTTGTAATCATAGCTTGTAGTTTCTTGCGGGGAGGTGAGGAGTTTCTTTTCCTCTGGGGAAATCCTACCTGTGTGGGGCATGACCAGTTTACTGGGATTTAAATGTTACACCTAATATAGAGGGAAGCTATCCTGATCAGTGCTCCCTGGGAGAGTCACGTGTTCCTGCAAGTGTAGCTTCTGGTTAGCCCTCTAATGTAGGGTTTGGAAGAATTCAGAAAGGAGGCTGTGACTACTGATGGGGGAGTGTTCCCTTCACCCTGATTTGGAACCAGGTCAGGAGAACTCCCATGTACATCACTCCCTGGGGACCTCTAGCGCCCCTTCATCTTTGACACAGCACTCTTCTAGAAAGGGGAGATCCTCAGAGTCCTCTTCGAAACATCCGAAGAAGAGGAGCACTAATTCCCTCCCAAAGAACCCTCCTCAGATTTCATTCCCTCACCAGTCGATGGTCTCGGAGACTATGTCCTTGAGGCTCAGTACTGTGGAGGCAAAAATACCCTCCTGTGCTGATAACTAGGAAATCAGGTTTAAGTCCAGTCATGGTTCTCTGAAGGCCCTGGTACTATCTACTGGAGATGCACACACACCAAACACAGAGGAACAGTACTGGTGGACTTAACTCCTTTCCCCATTCCCCTATGGAGTTCTTCAGTACCTTGTAAGCCTCTAGCCACATCAGCATTCTAAGCAATCGGTACTGACTAGCAAGGACAAGCGTACTCCTCTATTTATGCTGTAGCAACATTCAGAGCTGCAAGATTTTTAGATACACAAAGGACTTATCAGTGACTGCTGAACCAGAGTCCTCATTGCTGGTGGTTAGAGTGCCTTTTGGTACTGAGTCACTCAGGCTTCAGACATTTCCAGTACTTTCACCCCCTTTTCAGTTGAATATCTAACAATAAAAGAAGAGGATGATGATTTCCCTTCAGCATATGGACCTCCTTTCTCAGAGGGGTAGGAGCGGTACTCAAGGATTTCACAACTCCTGTGGGAGCAACCCTGCGTGCCACCTCTTCCCCTATTCTTCCCCTCAGTGGTGGTGATGGAATCCTGGCGCATTTTATCAGTTTTCCAGGCTCCCAGCCCTCTCCATCAGAATGAAAGGGAGACTCAAGCTTCTTCTCTCCAGCAAGAGGAAGAAACATATGAATCCCAAGAAACTAGGGCAGATGAAGCCAATCCTTAAGCTACCACTTTGTAGTTTTATACCATCCTCACCAGATGAATCTGTAATGCCTCCTCCATCTATGGTGAATAGCTTTTGGCAGTTCCAGAATCTTGTTAGGTGGGTGACAGAATCCTTAGATACCTTGTTGAGGAGGTCAGAGAATCCAAACTCAAGCTGCTGGATATTCTGCACTTTGCAACACATCCAGAGTTGCCCTTCTTCTCCACAAGGCTCTTCTGGAACCTTCTAAAACCATTTGGCAAACTCGGGCTACAGTAATGCCTACATGTCAAAGGACTCGGATGTCTTATTCTCCCACCCTCCACCTAACGCTTGGTGGTTGATGCAGTTAATGAACGGGGCAAGCAACATTGTAAGTCCTCCCCATATGATAGAGACCAGAAGTGCCTGGCCCTGCTGGGCAGAGAATCCTATTCATCAGCAACCCTACAGATCCATATCCCAAATTACTGGGTACTGATGGTAAAATACAAATACATGTATAGGTTATTGAACTAACCAAAGGAAACAATTGCAGGCTGTTGCTGACAGACAATTACTGGCCAGGACATCTCTTCAGGCAGCTCTGGGTGCTGCAGATACTGTAGCCCACTTCAGCTCTGTGGCAGTGGTGGTGCACCAGGCTTCATGCTTACAGCTTCCCCAGAGAAGTCTAGAATATGGTGGTGGACCTTCCATTTGATGGACTGAAGTTGTTTGCAGAAAGTACTGTTGAGTTTTTGCATACCCTTACAGATTCCAGGGCCACATTACACTTGTTAGGTATCTACACTCCTACAAACAAAAGGAAGTTTAGATCACAAATGGCTCAAAGTTCCTGCGATACAATTCTTTCCGTTTCAGGGGCTGAGGGAACCTCTTGAAAGACACAGGTTAGATCTTTCTCTCTGATCTATCTGATGCATCTGTGCAGCAGTCTTTTTCACCAAAGCATCCATTTTGACCGGGTGGTTGAGGGTTCAAACCTCTGACTTCCATTTGCTTGTCAACTTCTGTGTTTTCTCCATTTTCCCCCCTTTGGAGATGCTCACACTCCTAGGCTTGTTGAAAATGGGAATCACCTCAGACAAATGGATGATGGACGTAATATCGGGCAGCACCACACATTTTACCTCCGTCCCGCTGCCTCGTTCCCCTTTCCTTTCCTTCATGGACCCCTCTCACAAATTACTATTAGGACAGGAAATAAATTCTCTCCTTTGTTTAGGGGTGATAGTCAGGGCCCTGCTCAGCACAGGGGGAAAGGCTTCTATTGATGGTATTTCCTTGAACCAAAGAAAAACAGAGGATGGAGACCCATCTTAAATCTAAGGCTCAAAGAAATTTATGAAACCTAAAAAGTTCAGGATGGTGACTCAGGGAGCTATAATTCCTTCTTTAAATTCAGGGGTATGATTTTCAGCCATTGATCTTCAAGATACATAATTCCATATTGTAATATACCTGTCTCACAGAAGGTTCCTTCACCTTGTCGTAGGCCAGGTTCATATTTGGTATCAGATGCTCCCGCTCAATCTCTCCTTAGCTCCATTGGTGTTTTGAAAAGTTCCCTTTGTGGTGGCTGCCTACCTGCATCATCAGGTGGTCATAGTATTTGTGCCTTGATGACTAGCTGTGCAAGGGATTGGTCATACCAAGAGGTGTCATCTGCCATAGCAAAAACACTTTTCTTGTTCTTAGACTTGGGTCTTCAGTTGAATGTGGAAAAATCCACACTGACACCCCTTCAGAACATACAATTTATAGGGATATTCGTGGATTCTTTAACAGACTGGGCCTTCCTTCCCATGGATAGGCTTGTGACATTATCTGACCTTGTCAGAATTATTCAAGGGAGTCCCCAGACTTCAGTCATGTGGTAGTTTATACCATTGAGACAGAACAGGCGAGGTTACACCTTTTGCTGTTTCCAGGGGTGGCTTGGATCAATTTATTCGCCAAATACAGCCTACAGAAACAGGTGTCAGTTTCCCAGCTGGTGAAGCGTTCCCTAGACTGGTGGATGGTTCTTCACAGTGTAGGGGCAGAGGTTCCTTTTCTTAAACTAGATTTCCTAATGGCTATTACCTTCACCCCATAGATTCAGAAAGATTGGGGCCTTCATGGCAGACCCTCCTTTCACAATTTTCTACATGGCTAGTGTCTGCATCCCGGGGACCTTCCTAAAGTGTCTTCTGAGTTTCATCTGAATCAGATCATTTACCTGCCATTTTTCTTTCCAAAAACTTCACAAATCCAACATGGAGACAGTGCTCCATACTCTAGATATCAGAAGACCATTATCTTTCTGTATATATAGGACTAAACCATTTAGTAAATCCCATAGGCTTTGTTTTGTTTTCAGACAGATCAAAAGGCTGTTGTTTCTACCCAGAGGGTAGCAAAATGGATTTCAGGGCGTATTACATAGTTAGTGTTGCCGGCATTCCACACTCTGGAATCTCGTCAGATCACTCACCAAAATCACAATCTACATCTGTGGCTCTACTTAAATGTCCTGGTTACTGAGACCTTGAGAGCTGCTATGTGATATTTGGTACAAACCTTCTCCTGACTCTGTGTGTGTGTTGCCTCCAGATCTGATGCAGAAGTTGACAGTGTGGTGGTTTCCTCGGTAATGGACTTGACTCCAAAGCATCCTCTTCCTGATGGGATACTGCTCGGGAGTCACCTCAAGTGGAGCACCCATAGTGACACTACTTGAAGAGAGGTTACTCGCCCTCTGCAGTAACTGTAGTTCTTTGAGATGTGTCCCTGTGGATGCTCCACTACTTACCCTCCTTCCCGTTTGCTCCTGAGACTCTGCATTGGAGAAGGAACCCAGGGGGTGGTTCACCTGAACAGCCTGATAAAGCTTTGATGCGGGGTACAAGGATGTCAATGGTGCATCCATTGGCTGAACAGACACTAAATGAAAATCTCCAGTCAAAGGCGCACGGGGCACATGCGCATCTGAAATGGAGCACCAATAGGTGGACACATCTTGAACTACAGTTGTGCACAGGATGGGTAACCTCTTCGTGTTCATTCCCTCTAAAGCAGTGGTCACCAACCGGTCAATCATGATCGACTGGTTGATCCTAGAGACTCTCCCAGTTGATTGCGATCTCTGGTGGTGTAGCGGGGCTGCTAAAGCAGGCTCCCTGCCTGCCACAGCCCCATGCCGCTCCCAGAAGTGGCTAGCATGGCCCTATTGGGGAAGGTGGTGGTGTGGCATGTTGCTCCTGCCTGCAAGCAGCGATCCCGCAGCTCCCATTGGTTGGGAATGGGGAACTGTGGCTAATGGGAGCTGCAGGGGCAGTGCCTGCAGAGAGGGCCACTGCTCAGAGCCACAAGCCGTCCTACCCGCCACAAGGGCACATGGGCCCCTTCTGGGAGCGGCATGGGGCAGGCAGGAAGCCTGCATTAGCCTGCCCATGCTAAGTGCCACCTGGTGGGGGGCCACACCCCTGCCTGGAGCCAGCACCCCAAGCCCCCTCCTGCACCCCACACCCCCAAGCCCCAGTCCAGAGCCCCAAAGTGCATCCCAACACCTTGCCCAGGCTCTGCCCAGAACCCCTGCCCACACCCCGGCCACAGCCCAAAGTGAGTGAGGGTGGGGGAGAGTGATCGACTGAGAGAGGGAGGATGGATTGAGTGGGGCTTTGGGGAAGGGGCAGGGTAGATGCTGGTTTGTCCTTAAATTCAAAGTGATCTTGGACCTAAAAAAGGTTGGAGACCACTGTTCTAAATCAGGCATTGGCCACTGTCAGAGACCGGGTAAAAAGCTAGATGGACCATTGGTGTGACCCACTATGGCCATTCTTAACTATCCATTTGGTTTCATTGTTGGTCCTGATGTGCCGCTAATGCTGTGGCTCAAGGATCTGCAAGGGCTAAATTTATGAATTTTATACTGTGTATTATTTAAGCACTATTGTATGGGATAGAGATTGAAAATTATGCTTGTCTGAGGCTCAGGCTGGATAAATTTAGTCCTGGATTAATGCTAAAGCACTGCCAGACCTTCGCTACTAACATGCTGTCCCACCTTTATATCCTGCTGTGGACAAGACCCTTGACTGAGGCTGACAAGACGGCCTCCAAGGCATGATAACTTGAATAAACAGGACACGTCTCTAGTAGTCTTACGTAATCACTTCTAGTCCTGGTAGATTTTGCAAGAAATTGGACCTTAGAATCACATGTTTCTGATTGCCCTCTTGCTTTTTCCTCCGCTTTCTGATTTTCTGTGGCTAACTTAAACCGGTAAAACTAGAAATTAACAACTTTTGCAATCTAGAAAGCTTGGTCGTGCAGCTCTCAGGTAGCTAATGCTGTTTTTCATTTCTGCATTCTCTGGGAGATGAACTGCTAAAATTATCAGTTGAAATGATAGGGGGTGAAGAACATGGTAGCATTTTCTGAAATGCTTCCCATTCCACATTCTGGGCCAGTTAGACAAGCAGAACTTCAGGGCCTCAATGCATAGATGAGATGATGCTAAAATGAGAGATTCAGGTTTATTAGCAACTGGGGAACTTTGGGGAAAGGAGGTGCCTTTACAGCAAAGCTAAACCAAAACAGAATCAGATTGTTCTAATTTTACGTGCCACCAATCATAGAGGAGACTTTAAACTAAGGGCTCAGGGAAACAGACAGGTGTGGTGGTGCACACAGTTCAGACAGACATCCCTTAGATGAGGATTTATTAAAGGGGACAGTCTGTATCCTAGTAAAGAGAAGACAATAGAAGTTGATAGAGTACAGGTAGGAACTGAAGAGAAACAGTCAAATGAGTCCTATTCATTATCACATAAAGAAAGATGCCTAAATACTGACAAATTTAAGTGCTTGTGTACAAATGCCAGAAGTCTAAATACTAAGATGGGTGAGCTTGAGTACCTTATATTGAATGAGGATATTGATATGATGGACATCACAAAAACTTGGAACAATGATAATCATCATGACCTGGTAATACCAGGGTACAAAATATAGGAATGACAGAGTAGGTCCTGCTGGTGGGGGAGTGGAAATATAGTAAAAATCTTAAATGAATCAAACTGTACCATAGACTCTCTGGATACAAATTCTATGCTTGATTTAATTTGAGTATAGCAATAGGAGTAGAGGACCAACCACCTGACCAGGATGATGATGGTGATTGTGAAATGCTCAAGGGTATTAGAGAGGCTACAAAAAGAGAAAAAGCAGTAGGGGGGTTCAGCTATCCCCATATTGACTGGGTACATGACACACAATTTCTAGACCAAATTAACATCTACTTCTTGGAGCAGCTAATCCTGGAACCCACAAGCGGGGAGGTAATTCTTGGTTTAGTCCTAAGTGGCACACAGGATCTGGCCCAAGATATGAATATAGCTGAACTGCTCAGTAATTGCAACCATAATGTAATTAAATTTAAACTTCCCGGTAGAGAGGAAAATATCAAAGAAGCTTTTAACTTCAAAAAAGGGGAACTACACACAAATGAGGAAAAGTTAGTTAAATGGAAGTTAAAAGGAACAGTCACAAATGAAATGCCTGTAAGCTGCATGGAAACTTTTTAAGAACCATTATAAAAGCTTAAACTAAATATATAACCCCTAAATAAAAAAGCAAGAGGACCAAATAAATGCCACCATGGCTAAGCAATAGAGTAAAAGCAGAGGTTAGAGAGACAGTCTTCCTTTAAAAAATTGGAAGTCAGATCCTACTGAGGAATATAGAAAAGAACATAAACTCCAGCAAATCAAGGGTAAACCTATAATTAGGTCTGCCAAAAAAGAATTTGAAGACCATTTAGCAAAAGACACAAACTAACAGGAATTTTTTTTAAGAACATCAGAAGCAGGAAGCCTGCCAAACAATCAGTGGGGCCACTGGGTGATTGAGGTCTAAAGGAGCACTCGAGGAAGACAAGACTCTTGAGGAGAAGCCAAATGAATTATTTGCATTGAACTTCACTGCAGAGAATGTGAGGGAGGGAGATTCCATGCCTAGCCATTATTTTTAGGAGACGGGTCTGAGGAAGTGTCCTAGACAGGTGTCGGAGGTTTTGGAAAAAAATGGCAAATTAAACAGTCACCAGGACCGGATGGTATTCACCCAAGAGTTCTGAAGGAACTCAAATATGAAATAGCAGAACTAACAACTGTGGTATGTAATGTTGCTTAAATCAGCCTCTGTACCAGATGACTAGAGGATAGCCATTGTAACATGGATTTTTTAAAAAAAAAAAGTTTCAGAGGCAGTCATGGCAATTACAGGCTGGTAAGCCTATTTTCTGTACCAGGAAATTGGTTGAAACGGAAGTAAAGAATTATCATACATAGATGAACACAATGTTAGTCAATACTGCTTTCTTTGGTGAGGCATGATTATCCTTTAAACTATTACAGTTCTTTGAGGCTATTGTCAGGCACGTGGAGAAGAGTGATCCCATGAATATAGTGTACTTGGATTTGTCAAATTCCTCACCAAAGGTTTTTAAGCAGTCATGGAGTGAGAGGGAAGTTCCTCTCATGGATCAGTAGCTGGTTAAAAGACAGGAAACAAAAAGGAGGAATAAGTGATCTGTTTTCACAATGGAGAGAGGTAAATAGTAGGGTCCTTCAAGAATCTGTACTGGAACCAGGGCTGTTCAACGTGATCTGGAAAAAGGGGTAAACTGAGATGGCAAAGCTTACAGATACAAAATTTCTCAAGATAGTTAAATCCAAAGCTGCTTATGAAGAGTTACAAAGGGATCTCACAAAACTGGATGACTGGTAACAGAATGGCAGATGAAATTCCGCATTGATAAATGCAGAGTAATGCACACTGGAAAATATAATCCCAATTTTACATACTAAAGGATGGAGTCTGTTAGCTGTTATCACTCAAAGATCTTGAAGTCTTGGATAGTTCTCAACCCATCTGCTCAGGCTGCAGCTGCAGTCAAAATAACGAACAATGTTAAGAATGGTTAGGAAAGGGATAGATAAGGCAATAAGCATCATAATGTCACTCTATAAATCCACAGTATGGCCGCACCCTGAATACTGCATGCAGTTCTAGTCTAGTATTCTCAAAAAAAAAAAAAAAAAAAAAAATTGGAAAAAGCACAGAAGTGCAACAAAAATGATTTAGGGTGAGGAACAGGTTCCATTTGAGGAAAGATTAAGAGAGTAGGACTGTTCAGCATGGAAAAGACATTATCAGTGGAGATATGAGAGAGGTCTATAAAATCGTGACTGGGGTGGAGAAAGTGAATAAGGAAGTGCTATTTAACCTCTTACGTAATGCAAGAACCAGAGGTCACCCATGACAGTAATAGACTGCAGGCTTAAAACAAACATAAGGAAATATTCCTTTGCACAATGTGAATCTCGTTGCCAGGGGATGTTGTGAAGGCCAAAATGATCACATAATTCAAAAAAATTAGATAAATTCCTGGAGGATAAGTCCATCAATGGTTATTAGCCAAAATGGTCAGAGATGTAATCCAATTTCTAGGTGTCCCTAAATCTCTGATTGCCAGAAGCTGGGACTGGATGACAGGGAATAGACCATTTGAAATTGCCCTGTTCTGGTCATTCCCTCTGAAGCATCTAGCATGGAAGCCATTATCTGTCAGAAGCCAGGATATTGGGCTAGATGCACCATTGATCTGACTCAGTATGGCTATTATGTTCTTAAGTAAAATGAACATAGATATGATTCTGAGAGCCCAGGTATCTGATAAATAGTAATGTTGGTGCATTTTCCAATTTCCAGTGTGTTCTATAAACAGGCTCAGAACAGGAACCTCACAAAGGGAGACTCCATTTTATAAAAATATATTTTTCAAGTTTGTTTTAACTTCACTGTCCTTAAAACAAGGATTTGTAAACTTGTTTAAAATTCCTAAATAGTTTTTTAAAAAGTTGCTCATTAATCATTGTTTTGTAAATTTCTAACAAATTTATTTGAGCATAAGCTTTCCTGAGCTACAGCTCACTTTATCAGATGCATTCAGTGGAAAATAGACTGTATTTTCCATTGAATGCATCCAATGAAGTGAGCTGTAGCTCACGAAAGCTTATGCTCTAATAAATTTTAGTCTCTAAGGTGCCACAAGTACTCCTTTTCTTTTTGCGAATACAGACTAACACGGCTGCTACTCTAAAACTTGTCAGTTTCTGTGGCTTGTCAGAAGTTCAGCTCTGACTTGCCCGTTGTAGCATTACTTTACAGCAGAAGACACTTGCAAGCACCATAATTAAAGAGCCTTAATTCTAGTTTTAATTCTCAGTCCTGGGGATGAGGGAGTATTCTTTGCACATTTAGAAGGGTGAAACCCCAGTATGTTGTGGTGGTACTTTTAGGATAGTACTGTCTCCATGCCGTTTGTTTTCCTCACTCCTGTTCCATGTGTTTCTAGCATGACCCTAATAACAGTTATAAAGTGAAATGTGTAATTTTACTAGTGCTGCCTGTTTGGCATGGATCCAAGTAATCATACTAGTAATCCAGACCCTTCATCTAGGGTGTGGGCATGCTCTGCCTGAAGTTTATTATGGAATAACACAGACCTTGCATCAACAAATGTTGAACAAGATCACTCAATCTAGGCTTTTGGGAGGGTGGGTGGAGGGGAATCAATCACTAGTAACTGGATCATAGCATGTATGAACTCTAGCTGTCTTTTCCTGTAAGCAATTAATGCGCGTGAACTTCTAGTTCGCATTTTCATGTTGCAATGCTCTTGTTGGCTCTGAAGTGTACAACCACTGCCTGAAATGTACTGTTATGTGAACAGCCTCTTAGTTGTAAATTTCCTTATACAGACTCCTGATCTCCAATGGTGGTGATCAGTGTTGTGTTCTTCACACAGTTTCCAAGTAGGGAAACTTGCAACAAAAAAAATTAAACTTGAGTACTTCTACCTGCAGTATTATTAACCTGACAGGATGTTTCTTTCCACAGCGGGCCCAGGCAGCTCTGCAAGCCGTGAATTCTGTTCAATCTGGAAACCTGGCACTGTCGGCCTCTGCTGCTGCAGTGGATGCAGGAATGGCAATGGCTGGTCAGAGCCCTGTCTTGAGGATCATTGTGGAAAATCTCTTCTATCCTGTCACTCTGGATGTCCTGCATCAGGTGAGACCATGCTCAAATTGCCTCGTGCAGATCAATATGGAAAAAATGGCATCAACAGTTTGCATGGAGCAGTGTTGCTTTATCCAACACCACCTTCATGTGATCATCCCTTCAATGTTTTTCTCCTTTGTCTTAGGTTAAGTCCTTGCATCTAGGAATGTTTACGACTGTAAATGTACATGGTGCTTTACAGTGATACATAAATGTGTTTTAGCAACGTAAAACACAGAAGCATCTCAGAGAATCCATATAAACTGTTGGCTTGCACATCAAAATTTTCACACTGACTATTTAGCTTTAAAAACAGCTGGCAATGAAGAAGTATTTGGCAGATATTAAATATAGAGGCATTTCAGTTAATAACACTTCCTGTAGTATCTCCTCATTTTTAATTGCCAAGTCACATTCACAGTATTGGACTGCATTGCATTCATTTGCTAGTGTTCAGTCCCCACCTGAAATCTAGTTCTGTGAAGCCTATTGCAGTGATAGGCGTTCAAGATGTGTGGCAGTGAAGCAAAAAATGACTACAGAATAGGTAGAAAATTCTGTCTAGGAAAATTTTGAAGTGTAGGCAGCAATAAGGCAGACTATACTGGGCAAAACTGAGACTACTGGTAAAGTTAGGGAGTTTGTGTCAATTAAATAGTGTCATGGCTTAAACCAGGAAACTTTAGTTGATGGGCATTATATATAATGCTAGTAAAATGTGCCACATTTAAATTTAGATGCTGTCAATCATTACAAAAAAAACTAGTTTAGCACAAGTGCAATGAGCATACATTTAAAAATAGAAACTTTAATTTTTACTTTTGTGAAACTAAACCAGGCTAATTTCTTTAATTGCAAAGGGCACCAGGGACAATAATTTTGCTCTGATCAGTGTCTCTTCAATTTAAAATGCAGTTTGGTTTTTGTAGCTCTTCCTTCAAACCCTAATTTCAAAATACACTAAGTGCAAATACTACAACACATGCTTTAACAGTACAAGTTATCCAGCTAGAAGTTGAGTTTAAAGTAATTTTGAGAAGCGCCATCAGATGTGCACACTTCAAAATAGTAGTGGGTCATCTTTCAGATGGAAAGGGAAAGGACCTAATTGTATCTTTTTTTTTTAACAGGTAGCTAGTTATGCATGCATTATATTTTTCTCATGCTGGTAAGCGTGTGTGCAGTGGCACCCATGAAAGCTTATGCCCAAATAAATTTTAGTCTCTAAGGTGCCACAAGGACTCCTTGTTAAAACTGCCATTGATGTTTCTATTCATTTTAGGAAACATTCAGGTCTCTTTTATGAAGAATCCATATTAAACTGTCTGTCATACATGGTATTAGTCACCTTGACTGCAAGACAAAGATGCAAATTAAAAAGTTACCAGTTTTTTAATCTGACAAAACAGGGAAGTGCCTTTGCTTAAATATCTTTAACTCCAGTGGAAGTAAGTAACTCTTCAGGGAAACTACTAAAGTATTTCTCAGCAGGGTTTCAGCATTGTCATACTAAAGTTTTTTACACAGGAGAGCTAAATTCATGCATAATACAGCTTTGGAAATTCAAATTCAGTAAGCCTTTGCAGAGATCCACAAGCCATTCATTAAACATAATCAGAACATAGTTGAGAAATACGTTACAACACCCTATTTCCTATGTTACTTTTCCATTCTGATCTTTAATTTTAGATATTGTGTGAGCACTACAAAAAAAGTGCCTCTAATACTGTTTATAAACTCAGTTAAGTTTAAAGTTAGAAAAGGAAAATGATTGAAATTTAGTCCTTATAATTATTCTATGAAATTAAGATGAAAGTGGCTTTATTTGCAGTTTCTTACTGTGAAAAGTGGAAATACAAAGAGAAACTATTAGAAACATAAGATGACATGGTATGCAAACTTTATCTTGCAGATTTTTTCCAAGTTTGGCACAGTGCTGAAAATAATTACATTCACCAAGAACAACCAGTTCCAGGCCCTGTTACAATATGCTGACCCTATGAGTGCTCAGCATGCCAAACTGGTGAGTACACTGGCAGCTTCACACACCTGAACTTAAGGGACGACTTGCAAAGAAAGGGTTTTAACAGATCTAGGAACAGCTAGGTGTCTTGCTTCTGTCACGCTGGAAATGTTTATAATAGTACAGGGTCAAATCCTGCCCTCAGTTACACATGTATGACTGTTTCACTGAGGTTTCTGTGTGTAATGGGGAGAATTTCACCAATAAAAGTGCATTGAAAGTGAAATTTTAACACAGTCTGTCAGGATATTATTAAATTTTATAGCATGTTATCTAAGCAAACTATTTGCACTTATTCTCAGCTTTAAGATGACAGAATAACTTTCCAGGTTAGTCAGATTTGATCTTTAGCATAAAGGTACCTTTGAGAAGGTAAAAGAGCTCTGGTTTGTTTTTCTGCAGTCTTTAGATGGGCAGAATATCTACAATGCCTGTTGCACATTGCGCATCGACTTCTCCAAACTCACAAGCCTCAATGTTAAATACAACAATGATAAGAGCAGAGATTACACACGGCCAGATTTACCTTCTGGGGATAGCCAGCCCTCTCTTGATCAAACTATGGCAGCTGCTTTTGGTAAGAAAGCCCATCTAAGAATATATTGAATTCTTACTAAAAGCCTGTATATTGTGGGCTTCAACATTCAGAACTTGAGTCAAGTAGTGAAGAAATCTGAGTGTTAACACCTCACAGACCATAATTGCTCATTGCACTGTTGATTCAGACCACTTTCTGTACAGAATGAGATGTTTTGTTGTTCCCTGAACAATACTAAGTATCAGTTTTTAGTGGAGTACATCTGGTTCCTCCTTTTCAATTCATAATGACCCCCTCTATAGTGCAATTAACTGTTAGCTCTGAAACTGCATTTTGCAAAGCGGAATGTTGGCATTAACCCATTAATGCATTTTTAGCAACAGCTCCTTACTTCCATTCAGAAGTTACCCCCATAGATAGTATTTGAGTGTCTTTTCTGCCGGTTTGATTTGCGCAGTAACCAAGACCTCTTGTATCCAAAGTTGGATTTACTGCTTAACCAACAGATTATGCTGCATTGGATCAGTCAGTTTAATCTCCATTTAGTCTCTTTGGTGGCATATAAGGCTTAAGCTAATAACATGGAACACTAATATGTTTGTACAAAAAAAAATTAACATTCATCTTTGATAAGCCATCTCGCTTCCCTTTACCAAGAACCCTTGCAGATACTTGTCTATTTGCTGTGCTATTAGTGCCACCTGCTGTTCTGTCAGTGATATGGAGTGGCTGGAGTTACTAGTTATATCCCTGGCTCTTTGAGAATGGTGTTATACTGAAACTGATATGACAGAAAAAAGTAGCAGGCTTTTCAAAAGTGCAAAGTAGATAAAACAGTTTTTAATTGCTGCTTCAAAGCAGGAAAGTGTCTTCAAAGCTAAACTTGGAATAGGAAACTGGTTCTTGGCATTCAGTGGTGACATTTTCAAAAGAAACTTAGTAGCTTTATTGGGTTTGAGACTGTTCTAACGTTGTGATAGGTCTAGGAGCTTAGTCTATATCCTTTCTGTCCTCAGTTGCATGCATTTCAAGACGTGACGAGACAAACTGGCTGAAGTGCGGTTGTCTTGTCTATTGGAATCAGATTCATAGACATACTGTCTTACTCTTTCTTTCACAGGAGCTCCAGGAATAATTTCTGCCTCTCCATATGCAGGAGCTGGCTTCCCTCCTGCCTTTGCAATTCCTCAAGCAGGTACTGTATTTCAAACATTAAACTTGAATTCCTTAGGTTGCCTTCCAGTTGTTGGCCCTTACTAGAGCAGTGCTTTTTTAAATGTTTCGTCACTGGACAGCCACTTCAACCCAAGTTGTCTTAAAATCATTAGGTTAGAAAAATATTTATTCCTTCTGAACTGTTAAGTCTGTGTGCTGACTACAGGGTATAGAATGAGATGGTTCTGTAATAAGTAGACAAATGAGGAAATGGAAGATACTGAAGTCCTTGAAGCCATCTTCACGGACAAGTGTGACTGTAGTAAATGAAGTAATCAACATAGTGGGAGGGGAAAGAAGGCAAGACACAAATAATAATCATGAGTAGTATTTTGAAAATAAAGAATTGCATCTGTTTCTGAACTCTTGACCAAGCATAGCAAATTTGGTATGTTAGTGGCACTGGAATTTTAACTTTATAGCACTTATGGAAGCTTCTTCTGAAACTGGAAACCACTTTCCATTCTGTTTTAATGCTTCTTAATTGAATAAAGTTAATATTTAAACTTAAGTGTGGTAAATAGCCTTATGAACTTCAGGGCTCATTGCAGATATCAAAATAATGCATATATGACTGAAGTGCCAATTTTAATAAATGTCATTCTCAAACCCTTAATTTTTGGGTAGTAAATACTTGTATTGAACTTCAAATAGTAGGTTAAGTACTAGGCTGGCTCCTTTTTACTATAGTAAACTTTGGAATAAGTTATCAATAAACTGTCGAAACAGCTTAGCTAAGTGGAATTTGAGATGTCTATGGGATAATTTAGTCATGAGCCAGGTGGTCTGTCTGACCATCAATTCCTCTTTAATGTCACATCCCTCTAAGGAGGTTATACATATGCCCCTTGAATGTTGTGAATCATTTATGAAAGAAATCAACCAGTAGCTCTATCAGTACTTGAAGATTGAAAGCTCTAAATTGAAAGGTGTCTATGCTGCAAAAAAAAAAACACCTTGACAGAGTCTCAGAGCCTGGGTCAGCTGTCGTTGGCTCCAAAATCTGGTGTGGGGGTGTCTCTCAGAGCTCAGGCTCCAGCCTGAGGGAGAACCTCTGCTATTTTTAGCTTTGTAGCACAAGCCCAAGTCAGTCGACCCAGACACTGAGACTTGCTCCTACACAGGTTTTTTCAGTATAGATGTACCTTTAGAGACTGTCATGTATGTTTGATATTGTGAGCATCGCGTACCTACAATGAGCCCCATAGAAATGCCTGTAGAGACTACTAATCCTTTCTCAGATTTAGTAGTGAATAACTGGTAGGAGTGTATAATTTGTTTTCATTACATGCATGGTAACAGAATGAAGCACTTGTAGCATGCATTGTTTGGAATAATGTTACAAATGCACTGCTTGTAGTACCCTTCCTGAACCCACAGAATTGAGGCTTTGCACTCATACAATTCTGCAGCCTGTGGAACATGTAAAATATTAAAACCAGCCAGATCACATCCAGAAACCTCTGTCATGCAGTCGGCACCACAAGAGAGCGAAATACACTGTTAGAAGAACCGATGACTATTTCCTTTTTAGTAGTATCAGAATTGGAGGCACTTGTCATTATTAGAGTAAATGCTTTTGGACTGTGATTGGTGGGGTTTGAAGCGCTCCATTCTAGTGCAGCAGACACATTAGAGTACATGCTGTTAATTTCTTTACTGGCTAATATTCTTTAATTTCCAGGCTTGTCAGTTCCAAATGTTCATGGAGCACTTGCTCCTTTGGCTATCCCATCAGCAGCAGCTGCAGCGGCTGCAGCAGGACGGATGGGCATTCCCGGCCTCACTGGGGCAGGGAACTCAGTTCTGCTGGTTAGCAATCTGAACCCTGAGGTTAGTGGAGTTGTAATTTCACTTTTTTCTCCTTCCAGTTACCTCTACTTTCACTTTCTGAACACTAAGATTGTGGTGGAACTTACTGAAAGTGAAATCTTACTGTGTCCTAATGGAAACGGCAAAACTAGAAAAGCAGATGAAATGTGCTGTGCCAGTCTAAATCTCAAAGCAGATCAATACTCTAGCCACTAAAGGGAAATGGGAAGGTCTATCTTTTTTAAATTGAAATCTTTGCTCTTCCTTGGTTGATAGCCAAGGGTGTTGCCTGTCTGCTCTCATCCCATAAAGCTACAGTGTGTCCCTCCCTTGTGTTTTTTATTTATTTATTTTACAATCTCCCACCCACTCCCCTGGATCTCATGTGATTTGGGTCACAGAATAGCAAAGTCCCTCCCTTCCTTCCTTGGCATGTTCTAATTTTATACATTAATTCAGAACTACAGAGTTCATTCTGCCCTCTACTCTTTCTGTTTAATGTCTTGACCCCCGCCAGCTTGGCTTCATTGTACCTGTGCAGTGTTTCCTCTGCCATGTGCTCACACATGTTTTTTTCCTTTCCAAGATTCCCTGAAGTTTTTCTTTATTTATGCTTTTAACTCTCAAATTTACATTTTCAATTCCATTTAACTTTTCTCAGAGTTGAAAATACTTGTGTTTCTTTTTAAATGAAGGCAAGTAAAATTGGAATAATCCTTCCTAGTAAAAAAGGATGAAATATAAAAGCATTTGATAAGAATTAAATGTATTTCTATTAAGTCAACTTTTGGCTGTGTTTTGGATTGAAAGTGTAGACTATTTCAGTTTGTGTGCATTAGAAGATAAGTCTATACTGCCTGAAAAATAATGCTTTACTATATCTGGTAAGACTGCCCATAAAACTTAATTCCTACTACGTGTAATTATAAAAACTTTTATCAGACATGTCAAAGTACCCGTAAAACCTCTTTTGCTTCAAAAGGGAAGCCTGGATGAGATAAGGAATAATTAACAAATTTAATCTATGAATTAAATATTTTGATCTATCAAATTTCAAACTATTCTATTCACCTGACTATCATTACTGTTTTCTTCAAGGCATGAGATAATGCCAGTGGCACAGTCAGGATGCTGTGATTACAGGCTAGATCTTGTCCCTAGAATGGAAATTCTTATGATATTTCAGGAGTTAACAGTGACTTCCTAAACAAAACAAATGGAGAGCCCCTTAACTGGCAAAGGGCTGGCATTATCATATTCAGATCAATATTGTGAAATTAGGTGGCCGTTTGATTCCAGATGTTATGTGCTATGCCCAGGTGTCAATGACAGGCACAGCATAATCCATTTTTCTGTGTAGTCATTTAAACTTTAGAATTCTGATTAATTTTTTGTAAACTGACTAGGCTTCTAAAGAACCATTTCTGAACAGTGTGAACAAATGTTTTTGCCTGAATGTAGGAATTAAGCAATTACATCATGCCTTGCATTTTTTGATGACTTCTTCACTATCCATCCAGCTTGTCTTTGGGTTAGAGAGACTTTGATACCTATAGTGAACTAACAGTCTTAAACTTTTTTCACTGCTTGTATAATCAGTATTTTAGAAACTTACCTATTCAACAATTAGACAGTTAAGAGACTGTATTTCCCTGGAGTGACTCTCTCCCTCTAGTAATATGTGAAATTTCTTTCTAAATCCTAAGAGCTAATGTGGGATTGGTAGGGAGAAGTCCAGATTTCTTCCATTTGCATTGTTTTTCCATGTTTATTGTAGACTGTGTGCTGGTGTTTGCCTGCATGTTGAATTATCATTGTGCCCTTGGAGGACAGGCTCTTCCTGCTTACTACCCTTGCTGATTAGTATTGGCACGCTGACCTCTGCAGTAAGATACTTGCTTCATTAATGTGTTGAGTATGTGGAAATCTCAGTTCCCCTCCAGTGCCTGTGGTAGTGTCCCCTTACAACAGACACTTCTCCTTTAGCAATTCACTCTGATATATAGTTAGCAGTGGTTCAGAAGCTATTCTAGTTAATCTTTGGCTTTGAAAGCCGTGGTTCATGTTGAGACTGCACTCCTTTAGTTCAGTTGCAGTGAAGTGTGCAACACAAATCATCTCCACTAAACATTCCTGTGTTTAAGCAGATACTTCAGAGTGTCATGTCACTGTTTTTAGTTTGACCATTAGTACAGGTTTCAGCCTCTTTTAGAGGCCAAAAAAGTCTTGAACCATTGCTTTGAGAAGGACAGTTGGGATATTAATGTTATCGCTCTAGAAGTCACTCCGCAGTGATATTGTCTCTTACCTTCTATGTATATCTTAAGTAAAAATGCTTTTCTTTATCATTGTGTTCCACTAGGTAAAACCTATTAACTATTCTTGTAAAACAAGTATTGTATGTAGAAATCTGTAAATCTGACTGATGGAACACTACATATTCCTTATGTATTTACTGACCTGTGTTTTTTGCTACTTTTTCTTTTCTCCCCATCCCTGAATTTTTTTTTTCTTCCCCTGATCCGGAATTTCTTTGCCAACTGACTGCACGGTACTTCTGCTTCCTGTTGTTGCTTGAAACAAAAAATAAAATAAAAAAAAATCCCCCCTCCAAAAAACCCTGCTCTTCGGAAACCAACCTGCCCTTCAATATTAACCATCTTGAAAACTTCATCATCCATCAACCAATTTCGCCATTTCCTGCGGGGACTCTGCCCTTCCTCGTTGTGGACGATTTGTGCAACCTCGCTCTCCCCTTCGATTCCTTACCTCTTCCCTGTCCCTCCGCTGCCTTGCTCTGCTGTTCTCTAAAGAGAGTTACACCCCAATGCCTCTTTATTCTTTTCGGTATGTTATTATTCACACTTTTTATTACTTTGTTTTTCATTTATTTGAGATTACTTTTTTGATACTTCAAAAATGTACAGTTTGCAGTTTGCCATTTTTGAATGCATAATTTCATTTTTTTACATTGTTACATAGTTTGCTGTTTAGTTTAGTTTGCCTTTATTTTTATGTTCAGTTATGCATGATTTATTGCTTTGCATGTCTTTTTATAAGAGTTTAAAATTTGTGGTAGCATGCTATATTGTCCAGTTCAATCCTTTGGCAGTTAGATTTTTTTCTTTTTGCTGAAACCCGGTATCTGTTTTCTTTAATGTATTGTTCCATTATTATTCTGCTGCATATAAGTTTCTCCCTCTAAGTAGAGCAGAATAAGTAAACTTGGTTGGAATGAGATCAATCTGGTTGTGGATGATTTTGGTGTTGAATTGATTTGTTATAGAGTTGGATGAGACTTTTCTTTTCCTGCCTAAAGACTTTTTTCCTTGTCTCCTCACTTTCTGAAGGAGTCTATGGTGATGTGCAAAGGGTGAAGATCTTATTTAATAAGAAGGAGAATGCCTTAGTTCAAATGGCTGATGGAAACCAGGCCCAGCTTGGTAAGCATGCTCTGTTGCATCACTGGTAGCATAGCAGTCTTTCATAGCACTGCTGCTTGTTTAAAGGTTTAACATCCAACTAAGGATCCTATTGTTATGGCAGTCAAGTTAGCAATAAATTCCTCCTCCATGGAAGAGTGATAGTCAATACTAATGTTGCTCTTCAAAAAGCGCAGAATAAGTGTTCATGCACTGAATTGCTTGCCTCCATAGTAGGCCGGGGTTTGGTGTTACACTCAAGTAGATATTCTTATGTTGGACAGTATGCTAATTTAAAATGAGAGAGGGCAAAGAATATAAAAAGGTGCAGGATAATAAACAGTAATACTGATAGGTGTCTTGGTGTTTGGACAGTCTGTATAGGGAAGTGGATTTTATTGGAATTCTAGGTTTGGGTTAAACATCCGCCTTAACTAGTCTTTCAACTTCTGTTCCCTTACGCTATTTTTTAATTGCAGCAATGAGTCACTTAAATGGTCAGAAGCTTCATGGGAAACCCATCCGTATCACTCTGTCCAAGCATCAGACAGTACAGCTTCCCCGTGAGGGACAGGAAGACCAAGGATTGACTAAAGACTATGGAAACTCTCCTCTACATCGTTTCAAGAAACCAGGCTCCAAAAACTTCCAGAATATCTTCCCACCTTCTGCTACCCTTCACCTCTCCAATATCCCGTAAGTACCCATGTAAGGAATGTACATATGCTCTGAAAAAGAGACACTTTGCAAGTGGAGAGCATGTCGTGTGTCAGGTTCTGTGGAGCATTAATTTAAGATCTTCATTCTCTAGGTGTAGCTGAGTTTGGCCGCATTCATCTTAAAATGAGGGCTCTCAGTGCACATGCAAGAGCTAACTTGCATTATGTCAACTCATCTAGATTTCCCCACAGCAGTTCTAGTTCTAAGGTCCATTTCTTCCAGAAACCTGAAGACACTAGCTGTCTAAGTTGGTCCCATTCATCATCAGTCCTTGAGTAGGTTTGTGCTTCTATGGTTGTTCACTTAGAAAATAATTTGATATGGGTGGCACTTCTTCGAGGGATTTGCACATGTCCATTCTACTTCAGGTGTGTCTGCGTCCAATGAACTTGAGTCAATTTTTCCCCTAGTAGTACCCTTGGAGTGGCACATGCGCCTGCTTCTGCCTTGAATTGCTGCTTGGTGATATAAAAGGCAGAACTGCGCCCTACACCCTTTCAGTTCCTTCTTACCACATGGGACAGTTGGAGCATTCTACCTTGCTTCTGTTTCCCTCTTTTAGCATTTCTGTTTTGTATATTGGTACTTGTTAATAGTTGATAGTTTATAGTCATACTGTAGTTCTACACTAGTTGGTTTCCTTTTTGTACTAGTGTACTTAGTGTACACTCCTGGTTCTTGCCCGTTCGAGGTACCAATAAACGTGCCATGGTATGCTTTGGTCCCCAGGCTTCAAATCTTGAAAGATGCAAGAGGCTGAAGCCTGAAGTGTTTAGGAGAAGCACCTATCAAGGCAGGTGCCACAACTGCATGTTATACTTCCTTTCCCTTTGGGGTGGGCATCGAATGCCTCTGTTTCAGTTTGGAGTATTCCTCCAATCATGGCAGAGTCTCGGTGCCAGTCTCCTTCTCCAGTACTGAAAAATGAGGACTGGAAGATTGCACCCTGGTATTCAGCATCCAGGAAATCAAGGTCCCCAGCACCAGAGTGCAGTGAACAAGCAGGAAAGGAGGGTAGTGTGTGCATGGTGCTTATCAGTGCACCTCCGGCAGGGTCTTCAGCTCCAGCATGAGTACTGATGCCATGGAGACCAGTCTCTAAGGGAGCACCTTCCTGTTGAGCGGTGCTATAGTCTGTCTCTTCGCTGCTGCAGCAGCAAGAGAATCTCCCAGTGCCATCAATGTCTGAGACATATACTATGGCACCCAGTCTGTCTCTTGGTGCTGGCTTTGCCAGTGGTTCAAGAATCCTCTTGCGTGGTGCCAACAGATACTTGTGGATCTGCCAGCCCCTTGGGTTAAGTGCCAAGTACTGTGAGCACCTCTGGCCACTCTGGTACCTCTTGTACAGTGCTGTTGAATGGCAATCCACCTTTGATTTCCTTAATGCCATCCTCTCCGGACTGTCAGCACAACTCCTTGCTCAGATGACTCCAGTTCATAGTTCAAGTTGGAAGTTGAATCTTGTGTGTCAGCTGCATTGCATAAGCCATCACTCTCCCAAGGGTTTTCACCCCTGGTATCCAGCAGAACCTCTCCATTAGTCTGCTTGTAGGGAGCCATGGTTGGGAAGAAATTGGGCTTTGACACCATATTAGTGGCCAAATTGGAACCCATGGGAGTTTCCTCATGCCTCCAGATCCTCTGCACATCCTCCAGTAGACATCACGAAGTTCTGCAGCAAGAGCTGCAGGAAGCCACTCCCAAGCTTGGTACCAAACATGGGCAATCTGCTTTAGTGAATCCTTCTTTGGAGCTCCACCTCAGCCATTCTTGGGTTCTGCCTCATCTGTCTGAGACAATAGCAAGTAGTGTTTTCTCTTTCCCCCTTCTCCCTCCCCCACTGTTACAGGGCTCACCAGTACCTCTTAAAGAGGATGACTTCCTCCCTAGATGTACAGCTGAAAGTAGTTCAGGAGGGCTCAGATTAGTTCATGTCTTTGGATCTGTGGAGCCTTCTCAGGTGGCACTCCCCATAAATGAGATTATTTAGGTGCCCAAGTAGCAAATGCCATGTTCCTGCCTCCTACAGCTAAAAGGACTGAGTGGAGGTATATCAGGGTGCAGCTTGCTGCTAGCTCTGCTTTATAACCTCTTGGTAGTCACTTACTTTTCTCCAAACCCATGTCACTAAGGTTTTTGAAGTCTGGACTGATTATATCCCCAACTAAAAGAACGAGGAGGACTTGTGGCACCTTCGAGACTACCAAATTTATTTGAGCATAAGCTTTTGTGGGCTAAAACCCACTTCATCGGATGCATGCAGTGGAAAATACAGTGATCAGTTAAGATGAGCTATCAGCAGGAGAGGAAAAAAAACCTTTTGTAGTGATGATCAGGATGGCCCATTTCCAACAATTACTCACGAGGTTTTTTTTTCTCCTGCTGATAATAGCCTACCTTAACTGATCACTCTCCTTATAGTGGGTATGGCAACACCCATTTTTTTCATTGTGTGTCTCTTCTGTGACAAAGCTCCGTCCTTACCTCCCTTGGGTCCCGCGTTTCCTGGCGGATTTCACTAGCCTCAGAGGATCACTGTGCCTCTCCACGTAACCCTTCTCTCTAGAGACAAGGGTCACAGTCTACTGAGCCATTTTCATCATAAGCCAGCGAGGGAGGTGAGGAGAAGTTATCCTTCCTTGCACAGTCTCTGTCTCCCAGTCTCAGTGATTAATCAGGGGACAAAGGGGGGGCGGGGAGCCCGGGCCCACCCTCTATTCCGGGTTCCAGCCCAGGGACCCTAATCGTATCAGCTATGGTAGCTGATCTTTTAGAAACATGACATGTACAATTCCCTGGGCTACTTCCCCCCACAGCAGCCTTCCTCAAGCTCCACTTCACCCTTACCTCAGGGCCTCCTTCCTTGTGCCTGATATGGTGTGTATTGCTCAATTTCTCCAACAGTGCAACTTCCTCCCACAACTCCTGACATGCCCACCCACATGACTGACTGGGAGGCTTTTAACTAGTTTCAGCCAGCCCCTGATTGGCTTCATGTGTCCCAATCAACCTAGCATTCTCCCTGCCTTCTGGAAAGTTCTTAATTGGCCCCAGGTGTCTTAATTGACCTGGAGCAGCTGCCATTTCACTTATCCTGGTACCAGGGATTTGTTGAGCCTGAAGCTAATATATTTCTCCCACTACTTTTCTATAGCCACCTGACCTTGCCCTGTCACACTTCCTACTGTATTTTCCACCGCATGCATCCGATAAGTGATTTTTAGCCCACGAAAGCTTATGCTCAAATACATTTGTTAGTCTCTAAGGTGCCACAAGTACTCCTAGTTCTTTTTGCTGATACAGACTAACACGGCTACCACTCTGAAACCTATCCCCAACGAGACAGCCCTGTTCCCCCTGGAGACTTAAACCTGGTGTTAAAGCCAATGGGTTCGCCCTTTGAACCTCTGGCTACCTGTTCTCATCTGTCAGTGAAGGCAGCCTTTTTGGTAGCAATTACCTCTCCATGGAGAGTTGGAGAATTGAGAACCCTAGTATCTGACCCACAACTATATCTAACAATGAAGCACTGGCCATGCACATAATTGAAGTGGAATGGACATGGGCAACACATCTCAAAGAACAGTTACAGAACAAGTTAGAAACTTTTTTATTTTTTTAAAAAAAGCGAGTTACAGTTAAATCCCAGTGCTCCTGTGAACTGTTTAGTGATGGCAGTAAAGCAAATTATAGTAACCTAGAGATCAGTTTATTTCTGAAAATCTGGGGGGAGAATCCTACATAAGTCATGTTTTTTGGATCTGAGACTGCTTGTCTGCTTTATTTTGGGGGTGTTTTTCTGCCCATGGCAAACCCTAGTGGCTCACTTCTGTGATTCAGAATGTTGGAGCATTTCAGGGGAAATATTTCCAGAGGGAGGGAAAATGTGTAATGGCAAGGCAGGAGTACATAGTCACTCTGAAAAGGCTGCATATGGAAGACCAGCATCAAAATTTGCAATTCTAAATTCCAGTAATGTTACCAGAATGCTTCTCATAGTACAAAGTAATAACTCACTCATCAGGAGTAAGGGAATTGCCATCTTCCATGTGTAGCAAGAAGAAATGCTTATCCATCATTCTACAGTCTGATATCTTGGATGCCAGTGCAAGAACAACAGTAGAAAAGAGTTTAGAAAAGGAACTTGTAAAATGTATAGTTAAGGCATAAATTCCTAGTTCATGCCAGCTGACTAGAAAACTAATTTCTTGATTTTTTTAGACCTTCAATAACTGAAGAAGACCTTAAGATGCTGTTCTCAAGCAATGGTGGGATGGTGAAGGGATTCAAATTCTTCCAGTAAGTCTGATTTTAAAACTGTCCTCTTGGGAGAAAACCGGTAAAGCTAAATGAAATCTACCAGTGAATTCTCCACGAATTTGAAGATGCTAAAGGCGCTGGGTAGTGACTGTCTCAGACCAGAAATTTAGCTTGGCTGAATTATTGGTTGTATGGAACGGTCATTCCTTGATATCTCTGGGTTAGGGAATAGGGGCAAGGATAATAAGTGCACATAGAGTGCTGGAGATGAAATTTAGTCTAAGATGACTGCGTTGGTGGCTTGGATGCATGTTTTTATCAGAGACTACTCGGTCATGTGGGAGGAAAAGAATAAACCTTTTAATGAGCAGTTTTGCCCACTGAGATATCTGTTTGGCCTTCAGCATCAGACAAGAAAACTTCTGTTGAGTCAGCAAGAGCGAGGCTACACAGAGACAGTACCAAAGGTGTCCTAAAACTAACTAACTGACTTGTCTTCGCAGGAAGGACCGTAAAATGGCTCTAATCCAGATGGGCTCTGTGGAAGAAGCCATTCAGTCACTCATCGAGCTCCATAATCATGACCTTGGTGAGAATCACCACCTGCGTGTGTCCTTCTCAAAGTCTACCATTTAAAGCTTTGGAAGGCATGAGACAGAATGGACCTGATTAAAACCTCATGGGTTCAGCCCTGACCTTAAAGGGCTGAATGCTAGGAGACAACTTCCATCATTCCAGAAAAAAAAGCCACTTTAAAAATGCAGCTGAAGTGACCTTAAAGACCAGAGATTTTATTTTTTTAAAGAGAAATCAGTTTACCGGTTTTTAAAAAAATTAAATCTAATTCATATTGCTAACCTTGCGGTGATGGGATAACAATCTTGATGGCTGTTCAAACAAAAAAAATCACAAGTTAAAGTTTACACTTTGGAAACTGCTCTGGGAATTTTCCTCTTCCTCCCTCTGTCTCCCCCCCCCCTCCACCCCCCCCCCCCAAGTAAAAACAAAAACAAATGGATCCTAACAAGCTTATCAGGTTTCACACTGATGCCTTTTTTATTTTCTTTACCCATGCAAGCCTTGGAAGACCTAGAAACCACTGTGTGAATTCACATTAGCGCCTTTGAGTCAGGATCTTGCAAAGTACATGGTGTGCAGGAGATCCTAACCCACCCAGTGCAAAGGGTTTTAGGGTAATGTTTTCTAAGCATCTGCTATCCTGTGCCTTATATTCTGTTTGTTGGGGAAAGAACATCATCTGAACTGTAAGGATTAGATTGGGGGAGTTGAGAAGAACAAGTGAGTTCTGGTTGTTGAATCAACTCGTAATGAAGGACAAGTAAAACTGGCAGAGTGGATAAAGAGAGAAAATATTTGGCTTTAATTCCTTAGGCAATTGATTGTCCCACTGTCCATGAACTGTCTTAATAATCTGCATAGTATCATGTATCTTCTTGCTACTTTTCTAGTCCGCATGTGGTTTTATCTCCGTCTGTATACTCTTCTAGGTGGGAGTTAATTAAAATGCTTGGTTTATTTCATTCAAACTAAGCAGAAAGGTCTGCATGGGGAAACATTCCTATGGCCTCATTATATTCCATTGTTGGTAGCAAGCTGACAGGCTCCCTCTTCACAAGAGCCTTGATCAAGCTATAAAATTAACCACTGTTGGACACTTGTGAAGAAAACAAATTAGTATGAGCTTGTCTGAATTGTACATAAATCTAAACACTTGACTAGGATTTGGAGAATTATTGGATATCCCATGGTTAGAAAGGTGTTCATCTGAGTCACCTTCATGCCCCTAATTTGGCAATTAACAAGACCATTGTAGCTCCGCCATCATTCTTGTAGCATGTCTTCAGCGTTTGAGCTTTTGTTTTAATCCTTGTATTATACTTTTTGATGCAGTTGCTGTCATCTGTGCCTAGCAATATTTCCAGTTGACCAAATATTCTAATCTCTTTATATGCAAAAGAAATAGTTTAAGTAACTTTTTTATAGATCAATAAGATGATATAAACGTAATCTAAATTTACTCCTTTTGTTGGTATTACCCTTGTATACTGTACTTATTTTATTATTTTTTTGTAATTGAAACTGTAGGGCAGGAATTTAGTTTCAGGCTGAGGTCATGACTGAGGATGAGTAATGTAATGAAAGCGATAAAACATGTTAAGCTAAGCAGAGCTTTTTTTAAAAAGCAAAAGGTGTTCAAAGTAGTGAACACCAGTGACTTCTGATTTCGATTGAGTAAATGGACCAGGCTAAAGTTTTTACTTTTTTTTTAACCTATAAGCCCAGATCTTTTTAAGTTATAGGAAGGAAATTTGTTAAAAGTAGAAGAATGCGGCAAGTTGGGTTTTTTTCCCAATGATAAAACCACTGTTAAATTGAAACACCATTCCTCTGGCTTACAACTCTTTCCCGTGCTGTTCTGCCTTCTATTTTGTATAATCTAATGTTGCCTTACATTTCCCTTTAACATGCAACCTGTTTGGATGCAAAAATAACAATAATCTTATACTTTTTCAGGGTTTTTCTGCAAATAGTGGACCAAAGTTTGTTTTTTTTAATTCTCTTTGTGTAGCAAGTTGTTTTCCTTGCCTAGCATGGAAGCTCTTGACTTGCCTGTCACTGAGGGGTTGGCAAAGTCTTAACCTTTCTTAGTTCCTCTCTGAGCTCTTGTGGTTGTGAACTATGCTGGAGAAGTGTGTGATGTCTGAGTGAGAGTTCAGCTTGGGTTGCTGTCATGAGCTTGGTAGTACTGGCCTGCCTTATCTTCATCTTCTCCTTGCTTGTGGCTGAAAGGAGTTAGAAGCCATCTTAAATGAAACAATAGTGTTGCCCACAGTTTTGAGCTGAAAAAAGGGCTCACTAATAAGTAGATGCTGGCTCCAATTACCATAGATCCTTATAAGCTTGTTACAGAAAAGTCTTATGATCTCCTTATCTGAAAAGCTCCAGATTTCCTTGGCCAGCATCTTGCACTCAATAGAGCAAATTAACTGTCATTCTTGTAATTGCTATCAACCAGAGTTAATTTGCTTAATCTCCCTTCCCTCAAATCAAAAACAGTAAAACAATTTCCCTTGTAGCTAGGGGACACTGGCTATTGAATGCGTACCCTTGAACATGCCACAAGCAGCATTCTGCCATGAAGAGAGATCCATGCGCAACCCAAGTGGAACAGCTGCAGTTTAATTTTTAAATGCATTCAATCAACCTCACCCAAGAAGCTGGGGAGAGGGTTATTGGAATTAAACCTGTTTGCTGGCTGCTCACATGGATCGGTCAGCAAACAGACTATATATTTTGTAAGATGCAAGCAAATGAATTGAGGTGACCCCAGAACCCAGACAACTGTGGGTTTGTCCTTTGCATCCCTATGTTTGCATGTAAAGAATGAGTAACAAAAGGGTGTAAATATTTATAATTTTTTTATACCTGTTGTAAGACATGAGGGGGCAGCAAAACCCAGTTTTTTATGGTGAACAGATGTATTGTATATTTTGATAACAGCTATTACAGGTTCAGTATTGTGGGAGGGTGACCACACATAACATCAAAATTCCATTGCCTCTTTCAAAGAATGTTTGTAATGCAAAAAGAATTGAAATTAAAACTATTTTATAACAAACTTTGTACCTTTCTGTAGATCTATTATTTACTGTTCAGATTGTAGAAAGCAGTTATTGGCCAGTCTGTACTTGTGCTTTCAATAAATTTCTTCTGTATTCTTTGCTTCTGATTTTCCTATCTTTTTATTGTGCTTTTTTATTTTTGCTTCTGATTTTTCCTTCTAATGTAATTTCAGCTGCCTCATTTTATATAACTTTGACTTTCGCATACCTCTGGGCTGGTGGAGTGTTAACATTAGCATCTTTGATTAAACTGAGTCAAGGGTGATGAGAGCCAGATTAAGAGTCAGAAAGGGAAAATATAGCACATTTAAGTAATCCACTCCAAACTCTTCACACTCCAGTCCTTCCATGTTTGATTGGGTGAAGTTCAGAGGTATGAGGTTACAGGGTCCTTAACTGATGCTCTGCCTTTGTCACATTCCAACACTTTTTACTTCATGTTCCTAAACTTTCCATATACTCTAGCTAATATCCATGGTATAACCTAACCTTCAAGTTAAACATAATAGTCGTTGCAGTATTCTGCTCTAGAGACATCTGTAAACTTTTTAGCTTGATATTAAAGTGAGTGATTCACTGCTTATGTTCTTGTCTCTAACCAAGCGAGACTCCTGTTCCAGTCACACCAGTATAGGACATTTCAGAGGTAATATGAGAGATGCTCTTGATTGTTGCATGTGATTTCAGTGTGCACCTGCACAGACAGACAAAATTCTGGGTCTGAGTTGGTGATTGACAATGACAGATAAGAATTTGTTTTTTGAACAACTCAGTGAATTAACAGTTCTGGCTTACTAAAGGTAAACATTAACCAATTCATCTGGAGGCTTAAGGATGTAAAGTGTAAATCCAACAAAAGATGTTTTTCATCTCATTAAAATGTTAGTGAATTTCCCAAGGGAAGCTGTGGTAATCTAAACACTTAAAACTAGACTGTACCTCAACAAAGCTGTGTTGATATATCATGGGCAAAATGGGTATTCTCATTTCTGTGAAAGTGTGAAGGATGGCTGCTCCGTTAATACATCTTGCCTAAGTTCTTTGACAAACTTTCATCCACGGACTTTCAGTACAGTGACTGAGAAATGCTTGAGAAAAACAGGTTTCAGAGTAGCAGCCGTGTTAGTCTGTATTCGCAAAAAGAAAAGGAGAACTTGTTGCACCTTAGAGACTAACAAATTTATTAGAGCATAAGCTTTCGTGAGCTAAGCTGTAGCTCACGAAAGCTTATGCTCTAATAAATTTGTTAGTCTCTAAGGTGCCACAAGTACTCCTTTTCTTTTTGAGAAAAACATGCACTGTCATTTTTATTCATAGGCTGTGCTGTAAACAGCCAGACTTGTCACTGCAGTAGTTTGTCCATAACAGGAAGGCAGGTTTGGTGCAGCCCAATGGGTTGCATTGTTGTGCACTGAACCCTAGTAAGTGATGATTGAAAACACGGTTGCTTTTGACTAAAGGTTCCCCAGGGGCAGGAAGCATGGTGGTAGAAAAGCTCATTGAACTAGGTTCAAAATATGTATTTGGGTCTCTGCAGTTTAACCTTTTTTAGTGGAGGGTTAATGCACATTTGCATCACTCCTGCCTGTCTGCTCTGTAGACAGATCAGTAAGACCAGCCTCCACCGTTGCCAAGCTGACATTTTTTCTAATAAAAGGAAAAGATTATTTTTCCACCCCTAAGGTGTCATGAGATTTGCAGTAGCCTCTTTTCCCCCACCTGTGCTCATGCTGAATTGGAAATGTCATGCAAGCCATAAGCAGCATCACCCACAAGAGCCACTGAGCTAATCATTATTCATGGAAGTAGTGTGCAAGAGAAGCTCCTTTTGATGAGGGGGTTATCAGGGCTGTAGCCCAGTGCCAAATGTCAAAAGATTTAGTTACTAAAAAGGATAGTTTTGTCTGTCTCTAGGCAGAATAGATCCTCTATCCTTGCCATCCAGTTTCCAGATGGTAAAACTCCTGTCTCCGTTAATTACTGTCAGGAAGTCCTTTATGACCTGACCTTCGCTGTAGAAGAGGAAAGTGCTCCTGAATAGCTAATGCTGCACAGCAACTGTCCAGGTAATTCCCATATGATCCTGACCCATGCTGAATAAACTGCATTTTTGTGGTACAAAGACATACGTTTGGCCCTTGGACAACACCTGTGCTGCCTTACTGGGATCCTGGAAGTGGGCAGGCAGCCTAAGAGGGGGGGATCCACAGGACCTAGAAAACCAAATAATTACGGGGGACAGCTAATGAACAGGGACTGGAGTGTGGTCAAACGAAGGGAACCAGACAGGGATGCCGAGCAGAGAACCCCGGACAGCGCCCACTGCTCCTCGAAGGTGTCAAGGGAGTCAGTGGACGCTGCCCAGAGGAACTCTGCCCAGAGGTGTGAACTGATGGAGGATCAGAAATAGGCCTCTCAGTCACAGACTCCATCGGCCAACCTCTTCACCCTGGTTTTATAGATGGCCACTTTAGCCAGGGCCAGAAGGAGGTTGACCAGGAGGTCCTGTGACTTAGTGGGGCCATGGATAGGGAGTGCATAGATAAGGAGGTGAGGGGGAAAGGTGCAATCAATATCTTAACAAAATATTTGTGAGGAGCTGGAATAGGGGCTGTAGCCTGGTGCACTCCAGGTATACATGTGCCAGGGTTTCCCTCATGCCGGTAAAGGGGCAGGTGTCCAGGATTGGGGTGAACCGCATCAAGTACATGCCTGTGCTCACAGCCCCATGAAGGAGCCACCAACTAATATCCCTGGCAGGGCTTCGAGGCCAGGGTGGAATATAGGCCAGCCCACTGGGGCTCCTCACCCTCTAGAGATGGCAGGAGGTCCCGCCACTTTGTGTTGGGGCGGGACACAAGGGTGAGGATGTGAAGGGTGTGGAGCGTGAGTGTGTATAGATGGTTCCTTGGTGCGGTCCAGAAACAGACCGGCTGCAGCTCATGTAGCTGGCTCACGGTGAAGGGGCGGGGGGGTCGGTCAGGTCCACAGGGCAGGGGGATGAAAAGGTCTGGAAGGCTGTGGGCGGGGCATGCCCTCTTTTAGGACCCAGTTGAGGTAAACCCCAGCAGCAGGGCGGCAAAGCGGCCCTCCTGAAGTACGCGCAGGGGAGTACGAGGTCTGGAGAGCCCCATGCACAAAGCAAGCATCAGGGGATCCAGCCAGTCTCCCCGGTCATAATCCAGAAGGTCTCAGACTCTGGTGACTTCTGCCAGGACCAATCTCTGGTGCAGCAGGCAGATATAAACCCCACGGGGTCCTGCTGTGTCTTGAAAAGTTGTTTCCTTTCCACTTTAGTTCTTCCTTCCAGTTAGAGAAGTTGGTCAGTATTCCTGGAGGGCTCTTCTGCTGTGCTGTAATCCCACCAGCCACATTATCATAGAATATCAGGGTTGGAAAGGATCTCAGGAGGTATCTAGTCCAACCCCCTGCTCAAAGCAGGGCTAATCCCCAGTTTTTGCCCCAGATCCCTAAATGGCCCCCTCAAGGATTGAACTCACAACCCTGGGTTTAGCAGGCTAATGCTCAAACCACTGAGCTAGCTTGGTCTGAGGTCTGTGGTATTAGGGGATCTCCCCCCTTCAGAAAAGGTGTCTGAAAGGGAAATATTGAGCTTCCTAGAGCAGACTGAGATTGCCTAGGAGGGGAGGTTTCAGAGTAGCAGCCGTGTTAGTCTGTTTTCGCAAAAAGAAAAGGAGTACTTGTGGCACCTTAGAGACTAACAAATCCTAGGAGGGGAGGAATCAGGGCTTGTCCTGCATTCCTGTCCCTCTCAGCCTTGGACAGTAATGAATTGCTAATTATCAGCTGTCTGGTGCAGTAATTATGCCTTCCCAGATCTGCCACTCTGGGCAAAGCAAATATCGATTGAAGGGACAGACAGGAGCATACAGTTGGGACCATATCTCCATGGAGACGGCTGCGGCTGTCCCAATGCATGGCTCCTGAGCTCCCCTCAGCTATTCCATCCCTTCCCATCCCCACACTCACTTCCTGTCTCTCCCTGCACGTGCAGCTAAGCAGCCTGGCTCATTGCCATGGAAACTCCTTGGCTGGGGCCCAGGGCATGCACAGCTTCACAATGCAGAGAGCTGGGTGAGGAGGATTCTTTAAAGGGGCCTTGGCTGATGTTTATCTAGCTTGTAGCTGTTAACACCCCTCGAGCTGGTGCCAGGTATCTTCAAACTAGCTTGCTGAGGCATGCTGATCTGGTGGAGGGTAGGAGAGACCAAGGGGACAATGCAGTTGTTTGAGAACAGATGTGCATTCTGGTCTGGGCATAAACCCATGTGTATATATGATGGAAGTTTCTATTCCAGGTTTGTGTCTAAGCCCTAGAATTAGCTCTCTTTCCTATTCACGTGCTCTTAATTGGACAGTCACGCCCTCTGTACCAATGTGCAATAAGTTCCACTAGTCTCTTGCAACTTTTAGATTGCTCAGAGTCGAACGCTAAGACCCCTGCACCTGCTAATTGAGACTCCAACACAAATACGCTGCCCAGGTGAAGTATAAGACCAGGTGTGACTCAGGCTGAGAGAGATGAGGGAAAGTGTGTAAGAGCTGTCGTACACATGTGGTTTGTGCTAAAGCTTTGATCTAACCAGTTGCGCAATCTAAGAGATGCAATCTGCTCTGACCTTGTGGTGGGCATCTCTCTCCCTGCAGTCTGAATAAACTTCACAATCAAGCACTACTGTGAGAAACTCAGCTTCCCAAAGCGTCTCTGTATGTCTAGCCTATGGTAAGGAAACTGCAAACTTCAACCAATCAACAGGGCTGTAATTTGTGTCCTCGGCCTCCTTCGAGCAGGTCTACCTGATCCAATGTTTGAAACATTGGCACCTATTCTATATTAGCACTTCCAATGTTGCTAATGCCAGTGCAGTTGAACCTATATTTGCAAAGACAAAATGCCCCACAGTCAGCTTGTCGCCAAGGCCTTGCTTGTTAAACTCTTTGAAGCTGGAAAAGTGGTATGTATCGTCGTCTTACACTCCACGTCGGTGCGGTAACGGCTGTGGAGGCACATAGGCGGCTGCTAGTGCAGCCTCTGACAGCAAGATTTCTTCCCACCAGCATCTATTGCAGACTGCGATATTGACAAAAGGATAAACCTGTCTGCATCCATAACTTTCGTGAGGCACTGAGCTCTGTCTTTAGAAGCGGTTAAATGCAGATGTGCCTAAAGCACTGCCGTATGGTTTACAAGCCCCTTGACCCAGGAATGAGTGTGTTTCTCAGCAGGATCTCTCTGCTGTTCACAAAACTCTTCGCAGTACCAGCGAGAAGAAACTTTTCCTTTCTGCCATAGTGCCCCGGGTGGACTTGGAAAGGCCTGAACAACATGCTGTGCTGAGGTTACACTATCTTACCGCATTTCATCCTCCTAAGAAATCCACAAGGTGACTTCAATGATTTCTAAATGCGTAGAAGTGGCGCTGGATTATCTGTTACTGTTAGTCTTCCACCTCTGCCTTTCCTGCCACAAGCTCCTTATCTCTTGGTTCAGTCTTTGATTGGGTTGTCTTGTTTGGCCCTGTAGTCTCTCTTCCTGCTGGTTTTAAAGAACTAAGGATGCTAATTGATAGCATAGGCTAGATTTCCAGTGTTAACCTTTCAGTACAGGCTTATTACTGTGCAGCCTATAAAAATCTTCTGATAGTGAGGTCAGAAAACTTTTTACAAATTATTATATTCCAGTGCATTTGCCAGATTAGTTCAAAAATGATACTTTCCTCCATGACCCTTCCAACAGTCTTATTGAATTCTATACCAGGAGTTGAACTGGATCAGTAAATCTCTTCCATCTCAATGTCTATGAATTTAGGATGCAGGATTCTAAACAGCTGGATTGTTTTTAATCCACCGTTCTTTTTGAGACCTTAAAAAAAAAAAATAATCCACGTCTTAGGTACACCAGGGATCTTTAAGAAACTGCTTTTAAAAAAAGACCTGCTCCTGCCTGGCTCGACAGGAGCAATTGAACGTTTCTGGGTTGACAACTGTGAAGCTGGGCCCCTGAGGAAGGGAGTTAACAAAAACACATGTTGATTTCAAATCTCGGAAATGGAGGAGAGGAATGTGTGTGTGTGTGTGTGTGTGTGTGTGTGTGTGTGTGTGGGGCGTAGAACGGGCTGGCATAGTCGTTCTATGTAGTGATGTGTTGAGTGCTAGGGGCTGTGCAGGTGGGTGCTGTTCTCTCAGCTGGGTAGTGTTCTGCTAGGTGTTTGTACTGAGCTGTGCAACTCAAACTGGGTGGGGGGCAATAGGAACTGACAGCCCCACAATAGGAACCTTGCAATATGTCCACTGTACCTATGGAGCATGTAAGATGGGGTAGACGGGACCCCTCAGCTGGAGGAGTGGGGGTGCTGGGAGGAGGAGGCTGGAGCTGGGCGGGGTGGAGCCATGTAACCAGGAATGGAGGGAGGACTGTTTCACTTATAGAGCAGTGGCTGCTGCTTGGGCTCCTCAGTGCACTTTCCCAGCCCCAACCCTGTCACCCTGTTCAAGGTGAGCTGCCAGCGCCTTGTCACTGAGGCTGGCTTCTAAGTTGCATAGCGCGTCACCTGAGTACCAAGGCACATGTGTTCAGGGCTAGTTCAGAGTGGCTGTAAAACCTGCAGCTGCAGGGAGCCCTGAAATACAGCGCGCACAGCTACACCCATGTAGGAAGTTGCTGCAGAGCAGGAGCTCCCCCTCCGCTCCCTTTCCTGCAGAGGCTGAAGCCTGGCCTTTGCAAGATTGGGAGCCAGGAGGGAAGTGGGGAATTCCCTCCTGTCTCTGTTGGGGAGTAGGTTTGCTGTATTGCCAACCTGGAGCATTCAAAAATCAGGAATCAGGCCCCCAAAAAATCATGATTATCATTATTGGTTATTAATCATGAGATTGTTAAATTTGGGTTTTTTCTTTGGTTTCTGAGCCTTTCATGTGCCCTAATTCACGTTTTCAAGCTTTTTCTGTAATCCTGAGGGTTAGAAACACACTTCCTTAATGAAAGCTGAGATCCTCCTGCAAATTGCTTGATTCCAGGAGCTGGGCCTTTAAGAAACGCACCAAAATTCACAAGATTCATGACTGTTGGCAATGCTGGAGTGGCCAGTTGGCAATTCTGGATAAAAGTCTGCCTACAAACTAAGGAAATCTCACTTGCTGGAATTTAAACCCCTTTCCAGCTGGGTCAGCCCCATGTGGTTTGCCCAGCACTGGAGGGCCAGTATCCAAGGATCTAGAGCTATTGAAGGAGCAAGAGGGCTCATGGATCTGAAGCTGCCGGCTGTCCAGGTAAAGTCTTCCCCCTTCTAGCCAAGATCCTGGCTCATGTTCAGCAATAAGCGAGGTACAATTAGCAGCAATGCTGAATTTAAATTGAATAAGGTGAAAAGTCAAGCCATTGACATAGTTCAGCCACACCCACTGAAATGTATTGACATCATTTATGGCACACTCAAATTACAAGAAACAATTATGTACAATAAAAGACCTAAGTAGTAACAATGGCTATTTCATTGTTCCTTTTACAAGAAACCGGAGATGCTCAAAATCAAACATTTTAGGCTTTCTTAAGCAACTGTCATAAAGGGAAGGGTAAACACCTTTAAATCCCTCCTGGCCAGAGGAAAAACCCTTTCACCTGTAAAGGGTTAAGAAGCTAGGATAACCTCGCTGGTACCTGACCAAAATGACCAATGAGGAGACAAGATTCTCCCCCCTCCAGCTTTGAAAGTAACAAAGGTTCTCTCTGTCTGTGTGTTGGTTTTGCCAGGACCAGAGCAGGAATGCAGGTCAGAACTCCTGTAAAGGTCTAATAAGCAATTTAGTTATGTGTTAGATTCTGTTTTGTTTAAATGGCTGATGCATTCTATTCAGCATAATTTAATTTATATTCCTATTTTTGTCTTTTTGTAACTTAAGGTTTTGCCTAGAGGGATTCTCTGTTTGAATCTGATTACCCTGTAAGGTATCCATCCTGATACTTTACAGAGGTGATTCTTTTACTTTTTCTTCAATTAAAATTCTTCTTTTAAGAACCTGATTGCTTTTTCATTGTTCTTAAGATCCAAGGTTTTGGGTCTCTATTCACCTATGCAAATTGGTGAGGATTTTTATCAAGTCTTCCCCAGGAAAGGGGGTGTAGGGTTTGGGAGGATTCTGGGGGGGAAAGACGTTTCCAAGCGGGCTCTTTCCTGTTATATATTTGTTAGATGCTTGGTGGTGGCAGCAATAAAGTCCAGGGGCAAAAGGTAAAATAGTTTGTACTTTGGGGAAGTTTTAACCTAAGCTGGTAAAAATAAGCTTAGGGGGGTTTCATGCAGGTCCCCACATCTGTACCCTAGAGTTCAGAGTGGGGAAGGAACCTTGACAGCAACTATTTTACAATAATCTGGAAATGCTTAAGGTAAGCCTATTAAGGCTCAAAATAATTGGGTACTAAAAGAAATTTGCAAATGGGACTTCAAACATCAATTTTTGAAGAAGGTGTAGACCAATGATGCTTGAGAATTACTGGACTGTATGTGCAATAGCCTTGACTCTGTGCGGGAAAACAAAACCCTTTAAAAGTTCTCTCAAGGAACAAAGAAAAGGAGTACTTGTGGCACCTTAGACAAATTTATTTGAGCATAAGCTTTCGTGAGCTACAGCTCGCTTCATTGGATGCATTCAGTGGCTGGATGCATCTGATGAAGTGAGCTGTAGCTCACGAAAGCTTATGCTCAAATAAATTTTAGTCTCCAAGGTGTCAAGTTCTCCAGGAACAGTCACCATGATTTGAGAAAGGAATTAATAGGGCCTTTCTACTGTAGAATCTTAAAGGCAGGGGGACAGGAAGGGGGTTGGAGAAAGCTGTGGGAGTTCCAGATGCCTCTCTTTTCACCCCTTCCAGTGGAATGCTGTAAATGTAGCTATGGGCTGTCTGGATTTTGAGTTTTAGCACTGGAGAGAGAGAGACATGCGAGGGGGTGGGCCTTATCCCTTGGGCTCCTTTGAAAATCGCAGCTGGCAACAGTAGGGTCCGACAGTAGGATTCAGGTGACAGGAACTTCCCTGGTGAACTTCTGAACAGACCCAATAGCAGAGCAACTGCAGCCACTGTGTATATGGAAGAATGCACCCAGCTGGATTTGGAGTACTGCACTGGGAGCAGGGACCTCAGTTTTGTTCCTGGCTCTGTCACTGACCTGCTGTTACCTTGGGGAAATCACCTCGCTCTGTGCCTCTTTCCCCAGCCATCCTTGATCTGTCTTTAGATTGTTAGCATTTCACGGCTGTGACCGTCACTATGGGTATGTTGGCTGTGCAATCAGAGGGGTGAATGCAGCACTTATGGACGAAGGCAAGCCAGCTTTTGATCTAGCGACTTCAAACAACTAACAATAGGACCAAAGCCATGGCACAGGCTAGCTGCTCCAGGGCCATGGACAGGGTTGTACAATTGCAGCTTTGCTGCTATTATTCATACTAGCTAGATCAAAGCAATTGTGTGTGTGTGTGTGTGTATGCTTCAGTCATACCTCTGATTGAAGTGTAGACATACCCTTTGGATATGTACAACTCATAGCACAGCAGTGGCCTGATTTCTGCTGGATGCTACCATATTACCAATAGAAGCCCGGGGAGACCTATTTTCCTTTCTAGTACAGACAGGGCCCTTTTTTCTTTTTAAAACAGGCTGAAAAACAACCCCCAACCACAAGCAAGCTTCAACTAGTTTATACCTTGTTAATTTTGCTGACCTCAGTAGATGGATTTTCTTGCTTTAAACTAAATCAACAGAAGTGAGGTTTAAACCAATTGAAGCTCATCTGCAGTGGGAGTTTGCAACCATGTTACTTTTCTGGTATAGACCAGCCACTACCTACATAAGAGCGGTCAGACTGGGTGAGATCAAAGGTCCATCTAGCCCAGTAGCCTGTCTTCTGATAGTGGCCAGTGCCAGGTGCTTCAGGGGGAATGAACAGAACAAGGAATCGGCAAGTGATCCATCCCCTGTTGCTAGGTGATTCACCCCCTACCTGAAAGGTAGCCTGGATAATCCACGCTCTATGCTGCTAAGGGCTTCCTTTCGGTCACAACATGGTTTGTTGACACAGAGCTGGATTTTCCATTGTCCTACACCTTGTAATCATTTCACCAAGGTACAGTGGGTGTAAATGCTGCTGCTATCCTGTGCTGGTTGTATTTTATACCCACCTTGCCCTGCTCTAAGTGGGTGCATGAGGGTCAGGTTAAAGGAGAATTGGGACCTTTTGTTTTACTTTTCCCTGTTCTCCACCCCAGCCCTGGCAGACGCTCCACCTGTTGTGTTGAAGTATAGCCAGAGTCTAGATTGAGCTCTCCGGTGCAGGGGCTCTATTCCGCTTGCACCGACAGTATCTGTCACAAAGGGGTCTGGCTCATGGGCCTCTAGCCACTAACCACAAGAATAAACTAGTGCAACATGTAACAACCCAGTTAGGCTGCAACAGCCTATGAAGTGCTTTAGGAAGCCACAGGGCAGGTGTGATTTGTCTGCAGTGTTCACAAAAATTTTGCGTCTACAAGAACAAATCAATTTGTTTGTTGACTTGAGTCCTACCGGTGGGGCGGGGGGGGCCTGTTAAAATATACTGGTTGCTTCCTGAAGAGAGATCCTCCTGTGAGGAATTTGTGGTCTTACTGCAGATGTGTCCTAGCCAGCAAATGGAGCTGAGGGGAAAAGGTCATTACATCAGCAGTGGCACGTGGTTAGGGGTGGGTTTATGGGCCCTTTTTGATCATTTATTTGTACGATCATAGAATATCAGGGTTGGAAGGGACCTCAGGAGGTCATCTAGTCCCACCCTCTGCTCAAAGCAGGACCAATCCCCAACTAAATAAGACTTAGACAAGGCAAGAAGATGGCCCCAGTGTGTATATTCAGAGGGAGAGATGGTCCTTGTTGGGTTGATTGTAGAATCTGTGGGGTCAAGACAGCTAAACGGGGGGAGGGGACACAGAAGCACAATGGGTTGACACAGGGACTAGGAATAGAGCCCAGAGGTCTCCCTCATCCCAGTCCAGCCAGCAACAGCTGTTCTAAAATGTTTGCCCCTATCCAGTCCATGGTGCTGATGGGGTCAAAAGCCGGTGGATTACACAGGTGCCAAAGCTCAGGTGTGATTCCTATCATTGTCATGTGGGGAAGTCTGAGGGCCTGTCTTTCCTGTGGCTTTGCTCTTAGCGATTACATCTGGGCAAAGTGGATACGAAATGCTCCCAGCTCAGACTTCCCTACCTACATAAGCAGGAACACTGGACATGCCACTTCACTCAGGGCCCAGGCCCCAAAGAATCTGGCCCCTTCCATCCTTTTACCCCCTCATTGTGGTCTCCTTCAATCCGTTCTCGCTCTGTGATGCTCTTAAAGGGCTCTTGGCATTTCAGTCAAAACCATTTACTGAGCACAGAGCAAGTCCCTCGTGCCAGCTCCTCCACTCGGCTCTTTCCAGCCCCGTCCGCTCCAACCCGCCTGGCAGCCGGAGCAGCACTCCTCCGCTCGGGGTCAATAAGAACATCCAGGTTGATCAATGCCCCAAGGAGGTTGTCTTCATTACCTTCCTTGCCTCAGCCAAAGGGGGCTCTCTCCCCTGGCTCCTGCAGCTATTTATGGCTAAAGAGAGGGGGAAGTGTCCCATGTTCACAAGCGAACTCTTCTTTGAATAAATGGAGATAGATCCACGCCCCTCGCAGAGTGGAGCTCCTTGCAAGGGACCGTGTGTGTCTCCCAGCTGACGCTTTGTTTCACCCTAACTAACCAGGGGAGCTGGTGCCCTGTGGGTATGTCTGCAGTGCAAGTGAAGGTGTGACTGTAGCATCGCTGTGCTCTCTCTAATTTAGCTCACCCGGTAATAATAGCAGTGTCAGTGAGGTGGCAGGGCCATCAGCATGCGCTAGAAACTAGAGGACAAGCTCACCGGGGACCTGATGCTGCAGCACGTATGCTGTGGCTATTATCTGCACTACATTAAAGCTAGCCCAGGCAGGTTAAATCACATATTTGCTTGCAGTGTAGTGCCCTGAGCTTCATGCATCCCCAGGCCAGAACTGCCCACTGAGATCTTGTCTCACCTCCTGTAGACCACAGGGCAAATCATGTCCTTAAAATAATTCCTGGGGTGTGGGGGGGAGATCTCTGGTCTTCAGCTCTGGCTGGAGCAGCAACAGCAGGGAGCTCGGGCCGGGGGAAGAGTTGGTGGTTTATTGCATGACCTGCCCCTTCCCCTCAGCCAGGGGAAGGAGTTGGCTGTAGGTGGGACTGAGGGCAGAAGTTACGTGTCCCCCAAGGACAAAGGGTAATGAGAATGTCGTGTATGATTCCCCAGCATGGGTTGTATGCTCGGAGTGCTACATGGGTGTGATCTGGTGGTTGGAGCAGGGACTGGGCATCAGGACTCCAGGTTCTATTCCCAGCTCTGGGAGGGGAGTGGTGTCTAATGGTTAAAGCAAGGGGGAGGGGACTCCTGGTTCTCTTCCCAGCTCTGGGAGCAGAGTGGGGTCAGAGCAGGGGACTGGATGTCTGGACTCCTGGATCTATTTCCAGGGCTGGTGGCAGTGTGGCATTTGTAGCTAGAGCAAGGAGCTGGGTGTCAGGATTCCTCCCTTTGACTCCTTGCTCTGCCCGTCACCTCCCTGGGTCTCAGTTTCCACATCTGTAAAATGGGGATGTGAAGAATAGGCACCTGCCCCGTGGTGGGTGGGTTGCCTCGCTAAGAGATCTCTGCAGAAGGGGGATTACTGTCACCCTGACCCCCAAGGCTATGCGGAGCATGACACTGACCTCGGCGCCCTGAGCAGCCCAGGGTCTGGGGGGAGCCAGGAGGATACATGCAGCACGCTGAGGAGGAGGGGAGAGGAATTAAAGCAGAGGATGACTGTTGCTATGGAAACTGCCAGGTCGGAGAAGCATGAAGCAATGTGTGAAACCATTAATCAGTTTAATGAGGGGTGAGAACTGTTCTGTGGAGGGGGAGGGAAGCAGCATCCCATCCCCCTCCACCTACCCCACACACCCGGAGTCCATTCAAAACAAATAGCCTCTGTGTGTGTCTCACTCTTCCCATCAGGAGGGATCCGGGGGGTTGGGGGATTGTGCCACAAACGCTCTGTGTAGCTGGAAGCTCCCAGCCCTCTGTGGTACCCCCCAAAGCACCCCCACCCACTCCCCCACCCCAGCCCCCAGGCTTAGCACAGGGCCTCCCCATCCCCAGGCGCTATTGTCAGTTTCACATGCTGCAGTGGGGCAGCTGCGGTGTGGGAGTCAGAACCTCTCCCTGTTCCAGGATGTTCACGGGCGGCTGCGTGACCTGGCCAGTTCGCTTAGGAAATGTTTCTTTTTCCATCGCCTTGGTCCTGACCTTTGACCAGGTGAAAGATGAAGACGTGGGGGTGGGGGGTTACTCCCCTCTTGTCCAGAGTTGCACCCGGAGTAGCCGGGGGATGGTAGTATCGGGGTCGGGTTGGCAGTCGGGTGATCTGAGCTGTTGTATGATCGGAGACACCAGGGGCCTGATATTTCTGAAGCGGGGAGCCCCTCCCCCAGAGCTTCCATTGGCTTCCCTGGGCCTTGCGCTGCTGAAAATCAGGCTGAGGCAGCACCCAGTGTAGATGCACCTTTGGGTGCCTGTGTGGCTGAGGCACGGCTGTGAGACATAGCTCTGCTCAGTGTTGCAAAGCCAAGCCCCATTTTCTGCAGTGATTTAGGCACTGAGTTCCATTGTAAGTCAGTGTCTAAATCACTTAGGCCTTGCAGTGCTGACCAAAATGATGTCTAAATACCTCTTAACAATCAGGGGGTGAGCTTCTTGCATCTACTAGTCTCAGGGCTCTTAAATTAGGCACCCAGATTCAGTGACTGCTTTTGAAATGTTCAACCTACATATCTATAGGCCAGAGAGCTTCCTGGCCCCCTTGATATCTGATGTATTAACTACACCTCTTCTCATCAGCAATTAAGGGACAAAGCCAAGAACTTGCTCTCCACCATCTAATCAAACAAGTCCACCAAGCAGCCACCTGCTATCCCAGCCATCCAGTCAATTCAGCCACCAGCTGAAGCATCGCATAACTATGCACCCCACTCCCTCGCCAAAAAACTCACCTGGCAACCAGCCAGCCGGCTCATGCAGCAGACAAGATCAAAACCATGCGAGCTGGTGCCTACCCACATCATCAGGCACCGCCCGCAGGCCTTGCGTGGCTTCTTCAGTGCGGAGAGTCAGGGCTGTGATGGTTAATCCATGTGTTTGCAAGCCTGAAGCTTTGGGATATTTCTTGCTAAGCCAATTGGCAAGAGCAGTTTAGTATGATATTAATTTAGTCCCTACCAGGCTGGGGTTTGTCTCAGGAGAAATGTCTCCCATTGCCTCCAGTCGATCTCCTAGGTTTTATGTATTTTGGCTCACAGCCCATCTGCGTTTTTGGCCCCGATTCACAGTTGCATCATCCCTACATTTGGGGCAGCAACAGCTGGAGTGTGAAATGGGCTTTGAGCTGCCTCTGTGCTCCTATGTTCTGGGGCTGTGTAGGTGCCTGCCTGGCCCCTAGTGTAAATTAGAGCAGCCTCAAGTCTGCTCTGACTTATGCTATGGGCCCTGGGAAGCAGAGAATAGACCAGGTGTAGGGCACTTTATCTGTGCCTCCAATCCAATCCCCACTGATCCAGGACCTGGGAGGAGAGGCCTTATCCCACTTCTGCCACAGTCAGTGTGGATGCTCAGGGCACCATTCCCACCCCTGTAAGGTCCTTTTACACTGCCAGAGTGGCATAAAGGGGCTTAGTATAACTGAGACTAAAGCCCTGCACACATCCTACAATGCTGAGCAATAGTTGGGGCTCGATACCCAGTAATAATCTTCCCCCATGCTCACCCCACCTCATTCAGCCATCACGCGGCTCGGGGGCTGGCCCTAGGTGGGACGTGAATGCAAACTTGCGTCCCACAGTCAGACTGGGTCATTGGTGCCCATCCAGGGTAGGGGACTTGATGGAAACTGGCACTGCAGGGGTGCAACACCCTGGTCCCAGAGTGGGGCCTGGCCCATCAGGGGCTGACATTGGAGGCCAGAGGGCTCATGTTATAAGTGGAGAGAACACTGGGCCAAGGGCAGCCCTGGGGAGCTCACCCCAGATGGAATTGAAGCTAGTTTTATTTTTATCGCCACTCCCCCTCTCCCGCATGCACCAAGGCACTTGGGCAGCTATGCCAGGGAGGAGGCGGCTGCTGTGCTCATGGATTGACTAGGATTAAAAAAATTCACATGTGCCAATAACTCCAGAACGATTGGAATTCCCTTTGATCTCTGGGTTTGTCATCTCATTTTGGTACCCATCCAGGCCACATTGGCTGAGGACAAAAATCTATCCTGTATGTTATCACTGTCTTACTATACACCCCCATCTGTCTCTCTATCCCCATATATACACACACATACCCTCTATACATCCCCATATACACCCATCCAGCTGTCACTCCTGTCTCACTCTCTGATAGCCAAGCGCTAGGCTGGTTAGACATATGGCTACATTAATGCTAGCCCAGAATTGTGATCTGATCAGATCTGGCTTCACACCCTGGGAGGGACCGAGAATAAATTACAACCAGGCTCTACTCCCCAGTGTCATGGGCTGGTTTTCCATTCCCTTTGTTTCCTGGCTTGTCTCATTCCCTGTTTGCAAAGCCCCAAGGATGGCGCTGGATATTGTGCGGAACAGCCAGTGCCCCCGGGCGGAATTACAAGCCATGGGAGCAGATGCTCCAGTGTGTCAGGGCCAGGGTCTGATTCAGTTTTTCTGCCCCGATCTCGAGAGGCGCTTTGGGGAAATGGAGGTAGGCTGAGCAGAATTCAAATTCATCTCTGGGAAATTCTTCTGCTGAGTCCAGCCTGTGGGACACTGAATGGAAACGGCTGGGGTGGAGGGTTGTGGGCCCAGGAGAAGGAGCAGCAGAGAGTAACCACAGCAGCTGGCAAGGCAGACTTGACCACTGCATGCAGCCACAGCTCTACTGTGCCAAAGGCTGGTCTTGTAGCTAAGGCACTGGTCTGACTCAACAGCTTGCAGCTCAATTACCTGCCCTGCACTGCGCACCGCGTGGGGTGGACAAGTCATTTAGACTCTTGCTCAGTTCTTCATTCATACAATGGAGGCACTGATACTTCCTTGCTGTTGCCTAGTTAGATGGCTACGGTCTGTGTCTTACACTTTGTGCAGTGCCTAGCACAATGGGGCCCTCATCTCAGCTGGGGTCTCTAGGTGCTGTTATAATACAAATAAATATAGGCCACATGCACCTGTTTGTTCCCGTATGGATTGTGTGCCTACCAGTGTGTTACTATCCTGCTGTTTCTGTGTACATGTCTGCAGGATGGGGGGAGTGTGGCTGTTGTGTCATCATTAAGCTTCAGAGTTAACACCCACGAATGCAGACACTTCACACCTCTCTCAGAACCACTGCCATGGTTTCTATGGCCCAGATCCACAAAGGTATGTAGGCTCCTAACTTTCATTGATTTAAATGGAAGTTAGGAACTAAAATGCCTTTGAGGAGCACGGCCTCTGGGCCTGCAGACTGCCAGACAGCGCAGCATCAGATCACCTTGGGAGAGTTTGCTGCCCTCTGTGACCTTGTATTTCCAGCATTTCTTTCATCCTCAGGTGCTTTACAAACTCCTAGTGCTATGAGCGTCTTGGCGTCTTGGCTCACTGCTGAAATGCAGCCACCTCTGGGGTAAAACACAGCAGCTGTTTAGCAGTGTCCAGCAGCGCTATACAAGTTTAAACAGATAGAGAAGAATACTTTGGCCTGTCAGACAGCAGAGGGGACTTCATATGTATATGCCTTTTGTGAACATATGGAATGGTTGTGTGTGTGTGAGAGAGACACAGAGAGAGAAATCATCACTTGCACTTATATAATACCTACCATAGAAGCTGCGACCACATTCATGGATTAAGCATTGCAGCAGGCCTTGGGAAGTAGGTGAATATTGTTATCATTAGAGAGGAAGACTAGTCCAGTGGATAGGACACTAGCCAGGGATCCAGGTTCACTTCCCTGCTTGGCCACAGACTTCCTGTCTGACCTTGGGCTATACATGTGCTGCTTCTGCCTAGATGGTGTTCTGTCTGACCCATTTCCTATCACTAATGGTATAAAGCAGGACTGCAGAACTGGTCCACCCTCGTATAATCTCTTCTATCTAGTCTTGAGCAGCAATGCTCGAGGATGCTCCAAGAGGCCTGAATGCTGGTGTCAGGACATGTTTCTGATCCTCTGGGAAATGATTTAAATTGAGCAGGCTGCTCTCTTCCACGAAGGTCTTTGAAGCCAGTGTTCATGAGCTGCTGTATGCTGATACCTGCACGCTACAGTCACTTACTCCAGAAGAGAGACAATTGATTATGGACAGATTTGCAGGGTCTGCAGAAAAGTACGGGCTGACAATCTGAAAAAGACAGAGGTCATGTATCAACCAGCTCCAAGGACACCCTAAACAAAACCGAACGTCGTAATCAGCAACACCCAGCACAATGCTGGTACAGACTTCTGCTGCCTTTGTGGTATATTGTCAAAGGAACTCACCCTAGACAAGGAGCTGACAAGTCGTATCAACGAAGCCAGTTCATCATTTGGCCACCTAGCAGGCAGACCTTGGCAGCGAGGTGGTGTTAAGCTTCAAACCAAGCTAAAAACCTGTAAAGTAGGTTGTGCTGCCCAACTGGTTGTATGGGTGTGAGACCTGGACCTGCTACAGGCATCCTGTTAAGCTTCTGGATACATTCCATTTGCGAGATCTGCGTGCCATACTCTGCATCAGATGGCAGGAAAAAGTTACCACTAACGAGGTTCTGGACCATAGTCACTCCACGGGGACTGAAACCAGGCTTAGCACATCACAGTTACATGGGGCAGGTCATGTACTGAGGATGGATGACGCTGGAACGCCATTTGGCTAGAGATGGCCAAGTGAAAGCGGGCAAGAATAACTGGAAAGGAGCAGCCAGAAGCGGGGTTACCCATTGCGAGATCAATCCCCATCTGGATCTTGAGGCACAGCGACTGAGTTGTAAACCGCAGCAGGCTCAGCGGAGGCAGGCTGTAATCCCTTCCTCCGGAGCTAGCGAGCGACGCGCGTCAGGCAGAAAGGACAGGCTCGCACGCGTCAGCCTTTTTAGCCACAGCCGTACTCACAAGACGTAAAACCATCGGCAATATCGAAAGGACAACACCATACATGTGCTCTCTGTCCGCCTCTAGTGGCTAGTCTGCAGAGGTTTGAATCTCTTGTTGTTTCCCCCTATAGGACTTCTTAGTCCCAGATCCACAAAGGATTTTCAGCTCCTAACTGTCCTAGGTCCAGCTGTTGGCTGTGTAGGTGCATGCTCTGGTATCAAACCAAGGAGACCATGCTGGCATGAACAAACAGAACGCTCTCAAACTGGTCCAGAGTGAGGGTGATTGCAGCCAAGTCACCTCTCCGCTTTGGGAGTCTGTCTGTCAATGCTCCTCAGTCATCTTTCCCCTCAGGGCCCAGGCTCTGCACTCTGCTCTTCCCCCTGCTGAGCAGCTGGCCTATGGCAGGATCGCAGCAGCCGGTGTCCCCGCTGGAGACAGGGAGGGCATGGCATCAGATTCATCCACCATACACTAATGCCGGGAGATCTTTTTGCTACTATTTGCTGCTGATCTTGTTCTTGGAAACATGATCCTGTCACCCCCAGCAGTGAGGAGAGGATCCTGGGTTTGTCCTTCCTCTCTCCAGTCAGGCATCGGGCACGGAAGGGTGGCTGACTCACTATCAGCAGGAAATGTGGTGCTGTCAATAGCGATTCCCTTGAATTTCCCAGGACTAGGAGAGCATCTGTGTGAATCGATCCTGAGTCGAAGGTTTGGGCTGCCTGATCCAAATGAAAAAGGTGGTCATGGGCTTTGGATCAGGCCTTCGGGAATGGCCACGACATAGACGCTGTGGGGCAGTCTTCTCTCTGGCCAGAATGCTGGAAGGTTCCTTCACGTGCTCATGTTCCAGTGGCAATATACCCCATTAGAGGAACAACGTGGGGCACCTTTTGCCTCATGCCCATGGTCATTTAGGCAGCACCCAAGTAGTGAAGAGAGACAGAATGGCTAGCCCCTTTAAGGCAGCATTGGGGTGATCTCCCCGCCACCAATTGCACTGATATCTCAGACATAGGTGAAAGGTTTTTCGCAGGAGTGGGGGGGTGAGATTCCGTGGCCTGCGTTGTGCAGGAGGTCAGACTAGATGATCATAATGGTCCCTTCTGACCTTAGTATCTATGAATCTATGAACTGGTGGCAGTAATGGGATCACGAGCATTTTTTACCACTCTGTTGCCTAACCCCGGGCAGCCCTGCACAACCCAGTGGTAAAAACACCTGAGCCCACTCTGAGAGCAATGGTGGCAAAGGAATTGGAGGGCTTTTGTGCCATCGCCAACTGCTGGGGAGGGCTATGCCTGCACTAAGGGGATTTGGGTGGTACTCCTGACGGTAGGCTCTTGCTGCTCGCCCAGATGGGACTCAGTGCCGCCACTCCCTGCGGAGACATTGCATGGGGTGGTGGAGATTGGGCAATAGATGCTGAGTGCAGCAAAACGTCCTGCCATGCGAGCGATCAATGTCTGCCCGGAGGGAGGGCGCGAAGTCTGCCATTTCACCAGCCCCCCCCCCCCCGAAATACAATACTCCAGGAGCTAAGCTCCAGCCCACAGCTCCCTGCTGTTGTCATGGCAACATGGCAAGAAACAAGCCAAAATCCCCACGGTGCCGCAAGCTGGTCCCTCCACGACTGCTGGATCCAGGCCCCGGTATAAGAAGGTCCCACGTGATGACACAAGGAAGCCCGGCTGAGAGCTAGAGAACCCCGGAGAACCACAGGGTCAGGCTGTGCCCAGGAGCCCTGCTGGTAAATCCCCCTTTTATCGGCATTTCAGCCTAGTCCTGCCTTTTCCAGGCACTGTAACATGTGAGACCCTGGAGTGGTGGTTGGGTGGATGGGGGTGTGTGTGTGTGTCCTCCACACTCCCTCCAGCCCGCTGTGAATTACAGGGCAGTAAAGGAGGGATTACACTTTGCGAGCAGTATGAGGCAGCCACTCTCCTGTCTGCTCTGTCCCCCTGCAACCTAACCAGCTCTGCCCGGGGCTTCGGGCTCGCTCTGCGCTGAGCACGTGGCATCGCAGGGCTTGGGCCAGCCCCATTTCATAGCTGGGGCCCTTCGCACAGCATGGGAGGGGCTACAGCAATGAGAGATCTTGCACTGCCAGCAGCCGCTACCCCTCAGAGGTTCATGGCCATTCCTACCCCACCACCCCTGTCCAGTAGCAACCAGGCACTACTGGCCCCATTCCTCTCAAGCTGGACGAGCAGCCCCTGTGCCCCTTTGCAAATACCCGACACACCCCAAACAGCAGGACCTAAAACATAGGACCTGCAACCCTGGCGCCATCTTGGTGCAGAGGGAGGCAGTGTGGTCGGGGGCTAGAAGTGGGAACTGGGAGGCAGGACTCCTGGGTTCTGCCTCTGACTGTGTTGTTCCTGCTCTGTGCCTCAGTTTCCCCATCTGTAAAACGGAAACGATGACACTGACCCACTCGTCCGCTGAGATCGCCGGCACCGGCCACAGTTGGAGACAGTAGACAGGGCTAGACAGACTCCAGTCTGGCAGCGCCTGTGTTCCTAAAGTGCTTTGGGAATCTGAATAAAAACTGCTAAGGATAAAGCCTCAATCTGCTGCTGCTAATGCATTGAGCGCCACGCTCCCCTCCCCACCCCCACGATGTGCCAGGTGCAGGGCTCCTTCAGCTGGGTTAAAAATAAACAATGTGCCAGATGGAGCAAATGAGTAAAATCTCCCCTCTAGCAACCAAAAAACTATAGCTAATAAGAATAGACCCAGCTCCCCCCCCCAGCCCCTGAGAACTCCCCCACCGCCAGCGCCTCCCCTTCCAGCCCAGAGCACGCGTTCTGCTTGGGTGGGGTTATCTGGCAACTCCTTATAGGACAGGAGTGCAAAGGTGGCTGTTGCAAATGAGCCCAGTCCATGGGTAAGGTGGCCCTGTTTGAGCAGCACCCCTGGGGAAGGGCTTGGTTCACGTGTAGCACATGTGCTCTCAGCAGCTGGTAGCTGGGCCCCTACATGGCATGCGGGGGTATGCCGGTGCAATGCCCCCTCCGCCTCCTGAGAGCCAAGGTCTGGGCTAAGGGCTTGAGAGGCTGCATAGCCCCGTCAGGATTGCTTTTCGCTCACATACTATGGGAGCAACTACATTATCTTTGCCTATCTCCTTGCAAGTCTGTCTGTCCAACAGCTCCATATCTGGCCACCTGTTAGAAATTGGCTAACAGGAGCTCTGTATCTAATTCCTATATAAAAATAGAGGATTTAATACCTATTAGACCCACTCAATTCTAATACTAACATATTCTCACATCTTGTGTCAAGTCAATTAGGGAACACTGGTTAGGTTTAAAATTGTAATGTATATTCTTTGTGACTAACTCTTGAATACAACAATTGAAACAATTGTAGAAAAAGCTAGATGACTTTCTATCACTTTTTTGCGGGTCATCAAGCTTGGAATAGATCATTTAACTTTGGAAACATCCTACCAGGGCAAGGCCCCGTGAGTTTATATGGCACCTGCCTGGGGCTTGAGGGGTGTTACCTCACTACAAATAACAGTCTAGAAACTGACCTTCAACAGGAGTGAAACTGATACTTTCAAGTCACTGTCCCAGTATTGCCAGTCCCAAATGTTCAAAAAATCATGAATCAGGCTCACCAAAAATCATGAGATTAGCTTTAAAATCATAAGATTATGTAAAAATGATGGATTTGGGGATCTTTTTATTTACCTTCTGCTTTTTGAGCCTTTAAGATGCACTGGGGTCCCATTTTGAAGCTTTCTCCACAGCCACGAGGACTAGAAACGTAATTTTTCTTTAAGAATGAAGGCTGAAATCATCACAGATCCACCTGACTCCAGGAGCTGGGGCTTTATAGAAACAATAATCATGAGACTCATGACAAAATGATGAGAGTTGGCAACACGGCTTTTACTTCTGTTGAAAGGCTAGTTACTTTCCAGAAGGTTCTTAAACACAACACTCCAGCGACTGAGTTGCAGTTCTCACAGGAGAATATTTAAATCAAACACCAAGAAAATTCTATATTTTAAAATTGAGAAAAAAACAGAGATGACTGAAGTATCTCAGAGGCAGGAAAGGAAAATAAACAGGCACAGGAGCTCTGGGCAGCTCTTCCTTGAGAAAGAAAGTTGAAGGGTCAAATCTTCTAGTCCTTAATCAACTAAACTTTCTATTGCCATCAGTGCCTCCACTGATAGCTATAAAAATCACAGTGACCATGTGATAACATGTGTGGTCAATAACTATACACTTCATACTTAAATATATGAGCCGTCTTCTCCAGACTTACACAGTTTATATGCCTTGGCTCAGGGACTGGCTTTTCTGGCATATTCTAAACAGTGCTGAGCACACAGATGGTGCCCAGTGAATAATGCAAATCATGATAATAATTGTCGACTTTATGGACCCTGTGGATGTAGTTTCTGTTCTTTGTTCTGGAATTGGCCTGAATGCAGCTGAAACCTTAAGAATGTCAGGCGTACACACATTGGATACTCATACAGCACTTTCGCCTTCCTTCCTTTTCTCAAACTCAGAACAGCAAATGACTGAACAAAACAGTTTTCAGTTAAAATGTAAAATTGCCCAGCAGCCATTGCTCTACAACCCAGCCTGGGGCAGAACCTGCCACCCCTTGGGAGTTAAGTCAGCTCTTCACATCTGACTCTCATTCTCCAGCCTTCCTGATCTCTGTGCTGCTTTTCATGCTGTCAGCCATGGCCTTCATCCTGGGACCGTTTGCTGGCGTCTCAGAGAACTGGCTGCCTTGTTTTTGCTCCCATCTATCAGAATCCCCCTTTTTTTTTTAGCAGCATGCAGAGAGAGGCAAGTCTGCTGGGTTGGGAGCAAGACCTGGGTTCTCCTCCCCTCATGGATTTCCTCGTTGACCCCAGGCCAGTGCTTTAAGGACATATTTTCAAAGGTTTTTAGGCACCCAAAGCTGCAGTGCGGCATCTAATGGGGTTTACAAAGCACCGAACCTTCTAAGTACATTTGAAAAAAAAATCTCATGAGGTGCCTAAATACCTTTGAAAATCTGGCCTTTAGTCTGTGTGTGCCTCAGTGCCCCATCTGTACAATGGGGATAAAACCGCTGCTCGACCTCACCGAGGGGCAACATAGGCTCAGTGCCTGTCTGTATATTTTCTGAGGCCCGCCCCCGTGTTCACTCTAAAACAACCCCTCGTCCTGTTCCCCCGCATCCACAGAGGGATTCCTCTAAACGTCCAGATCCTGAATCTAATCACCAGCCATCACTTAGCGTCATCATCCTGCCTCTGTTCGTAAACAAAATACTGATCCCCCCCCCCGCCCCAGGGGCACCGCTCCTCTGCAGAACGTACATGTCACACTAATGCTGGGCTCTAGTTAACAGCGCCTCCTGGGCGCTTGCACCTCCTGTATGAAACTCAGGGTGGGGGGGCTCCCCCCCGCCCATTGGCGCCCTTGCTCTCTGCACCCAGGAATTCCATGCCCCCCCCCCGCCCTGCAGCTCCCAGCCAGCGAGCCAGGCACGTGGGCGGGTGAGGCTGCTCGGGGCTTTTCCAGCGCGCGGGAATGTCGCTACACGGTTCTGCACATTGCCGGCTGCACCCCGGCAAAGCCGCACGCCTCCGTCCGGGCGCCTGAGTGGGCAGGAGAGCCAGGCCAGGCCACGCAGCAAGGTCAGGAAGGTGACTGCTGTTGGCACCCGCCCTCGGCCCCAGCTCTGGGCTCAGTAAATCCCCGCCACAGCTGTTTACATTAAACATACACATTGAGCCGCTTGCTCTTGTAAGTGCTGGGGGTGGGATGTGAGGGCTTCCTCCCCCCCCCCCGCCCCATAAATCCCTGCACCATTCTCCCCCACCCCCCCCACGTTTACTTCAACCCTGCATGTGCGTCAGGCCCTGCTGGGGGCATGCAGCACCTGCCTGGCCTTGCAAAGACACATGCACTCACCCCCATCCACACCACAGCTCCACCCACGCAGCTCTGGCCCATAAACATCTGAGCAGCTGGCTCTGGGTTTAGGGTGGTTTAGCTGGTTCATAAGACCTACTCTCCTGCCCCCTCCCCTGCTGTGTGTGTGTGTGTGGGGGGACCCTAGAAGGCCCAGGAGCAAAGCATCAGCTCACACAAGGCAGCCCACTTCATCAATTCGTAGTGTCAATGAGTCAGGCATTGGTCTCTCTCTCTCTCTCTCTAGGGGTTAACGCAGGAGCCTGGCAGGCAGGACTCCTGGGTTCTTAGATCCCTGAGGCTCAGGAGACATGCAGGTTTCTAGTGGGTTAGAGCTGGAAGGGGCATCGGGGTCTACCCCTGACTCTGAGAGGGTTGGGGGCTAGTGGTTAGAGCAGGTGACAAAACCAGGATTCCTGGGTTCTATGCCCAGCTCTGGGAGGGGAGTGGTGCCTACTGGTCGGGGAGGGAGAACAGACCCGGCAGTCAAGCCACCGTGGTTTCTAGTCTTTATTTGGCCTTTGGGGAAGTCACATCATGTCTCTGTGCCTCAGTTTCTCCAGATGCTAAGACTGCTCCGGCTTTGACAAGCACTTGCACACGCCTCTGCTGAAAGCTGCTAAGAGGAACCATAACAGCGCTGACGTGTAAATTACATGTGCGACACCAGGGGAGGGGGTTGGTGACAGACGTGCTAGGAGTTAAAATTCGGACCAAAAAAGCTAAAAGAGCAACTGATAATTACAGGGGGGGGTGGGAGGGAACAGGGCAGGCCTCCTAAAGGAAGAGCGAGTGAAGACATGTGCGGTGGGAGAGGGAGGCACTGAAGTCTGGCCCAGCCGCAGCTGCAGGCCACCTGCCTGCTAACGGAGCCCATCTCCCCTTCTGCGGAGGTGGAATTAGTTCTTCGTGGGGCTGTTGAGCGAAGATGCCCACGCTGGGAAAGGGGAGCATTTAGCAGCAGCTACGAAAGGCTGGGTGGCTCTGAGGGAGCGTAACTCAGGCTCCAGCCGCCCCGACCCGCAGCAGCAGGGTGAGCGATCACCTAGCGCAACGTGCAATGAACCGCAGGGCGGATGCCACCAGCTTTGGTTGGGACGAAATGGAACCGGGGAGAAGACAGGGGGATGGGGGCCCAGGGCTTGCCTAGGGGAGGCTGCTAGAGACATCAGTGTGATCAGGCTATTGGGGGCCAGGGGGGTCCTACCCGACGCTGTGTCCAGCAGCTGGCTCGAGCATTGGCCAGAATTGATTTTTAACAGGATTCAAAGCAATGGCAGGTTGGACTGAAGAGCCTGATGGCGCTGGGAGAACTGTAGGCCTGGCAGCCCACGCGCTGGGAATCCTGCATAGGCACCCAGCCCCCAGCCTACCCCCGAGCTGCTGGCAAACCAGTAATGCTCATGGGGCAGCCCCAGTCAGAAAGGGGCGTTCCTGCCAGATAGGGGCAGTGGATGCTTTCTCAAGGACTGGGGGGGGCATGGGAATCAGGGCTCCAGGGCTCCTCCCAGCTGTAGAAAGAAAGTGCGGGAGGGGGCTAATGGGGTTAAAGAAAAGGGGAGGGGGCATCAAGACACTTGGGGCCTATTTGCAGCTCTGCGGGGGGAGTGGCTCGTGCTGAAAGTAGGGCTGGGGACTCAGGGCTCCTGGGTTCTTTTCCTCCTTGTGCCACTCACAGATTCTCTCCGTGCCAGTGGAATTTCCTGCGGGCCAGTTTGCCCAGCTTTCTAGTTGCTTTGCGCCATGGGAGCTGGCATAATAATGCCACAGCAGTGCCCAGAATGATGCCCATTGAGTATGTAGCCAGCCCAGCCCAGCGTGGCGGCCTAGATGGTGAGGTGAGGCCAGGTGAGATGGGGGGACTCATGCAGGGGTTGCCTCTCTTATGAAAACACAGGTCGTAGGGCACAGTCGGTTCTGATTCCCGGTGCAAAAATGTCTCTGTTGAGAAGCATTTTCATGCGAACCAGGGGCAAGTCACGATTTTGCACAAGGGCAAGGAGCAGCAGGCAGAGCGATGGGGGGCAGGAGACGACTCCATCACAGGCAGGAAATTCCCACACTGGGGCAAGGGAATTTTAACAAGGTTTCCAGTCACTGATCTGCCAGACAACAGACTCTGCCCTCCCGCCCCAGGCAGGCTGATGTGGAGAGAGAAACAAGTTCATTCATTTATTTCCTTACAAACACAGCAGGTTCAGACATCGCCTGACAGATGCATTTACAGTTTGGGGATTGGTTTAGTGTCGGGTTGTTCCCTCCCCCTCCAACCTGATCTAGCCCTCCTGGAGCCCCGGTGCTCACACCCTTGCAGAACGGGATATGGAACAGCACAGGCTACATCTCTGGATCAGTTTCCTACCAGGATGCCAGTAACTCCCCGCCCCAAGCTCCAGCAGCCACGAAGCTCCCTCAAAGTGGGGAGGGACACGTCCTGTCTCACCCACTGCTGGGGGACCAGGCAGGGGTCCCTCCTCACCGCTCTCCCTAGAAGTTCCCCCGCGAGCCAGAAATGTGGCTGCCCATGAGAAATGGAAGAGGGCTGCAGGATCAGAGGAACCCTTCTAATTGCACCCCCTGCAAGCGATTGGCGAGGGACGAAGGAGTGCCTGGGCTGAAGGGACCTACACGTGCCCTGTTTTGATGAGCTTGGCTGATAGCACCGGTAGCATTTGGCAATGTAAGGGATCTAGGCCTGTTATGCCCCAGTGTAATTCCCCTCCCCCGACCCCCCAGCGTTAGCTCCCCGCACCCTCCTCCCCAGTGGCACAGATCCCAGCTAGGACCCCCCCATCTCTCTAGAGCGTATTTATCCCCTTATGCAAACACCCACCCTCCACCCCTGTACGCATGCCTCCCGTTCACCCACCGGCCTTCCAGCTCACAGCTCTCCCACCGCTTCTGACCAGTTAGCCGTTGTGGCTACAGAGACAGATGCCTGGAGGCTAAGCCAAGGCCACGGGGTCTCACACAGCTGCTGGCTAGAGCCGGGGGGGACACGACATCCATTTCCTGTCCCTCCGCCATCCCATTCCACACAGGGGCCCTGCTGCAAAGCCCACTGAAGCCAATGGCTGGAAGATGTCACTAGGCTTGGTATCAGGCCCACACGGCAACTAAGGGGCGGCCAGCTTAGCTGTGGATTGGGTTCGGTGGGGAACCAGGGGAAACAGCGGCCGTTTTTCGTGGGGGGGGGGCAAATGACGACGACAAAAGCATCACGAAGACGCCATCAAACTTTCCCGCGCTATTTAAAAAATAAATAAATAAAAATCCCACCAGCTCAAATCACAAGGCTGGTGTGCAAGCTTCCCCCTCCCCCCCCGGCGTTGGCAGCTCTGGTCGCTGTCTCGCCCCAGGGACGGCGAGATGAGAGAGACAATTCAATCAGCGCAATCAGGTTGCCCCCATCCCAAGCCTGGGTGCCGTCTGTTAATTGAACAGGGCTGCTCTTCCAAAACCAGGATCCCACCTGGGACGCCTATGCCCTGTACCACGCTTGTGCCAGGAGGGGGCGGTAAAGTGGCAGCAGGATTGAGCCGCCTGGTAGCCGCAGCAAAGCACGGAGGGTTATTTATCCAGGTGTCCTTGGCTGATGGGCGGCTAAGCCAAGTGCCCCCCTGGAAAGCTTGGTCCGTCAGCCTCCTCTGACCGCCCATAGGGAGTACAAGGGGTGAGGGTCAATTGTCCCTCGGCATCTCTGTGCGGCTCAGCATAGAGGGCAAGGAGTGGACTGGCTGGCACTGACACCTGAACAAAAGGCCCCTGAAAAATCTCCGGGCAGCCAGTGAAAAGCCTCTGAGCCCTGGCTAATACCCCTTCCTCACCACGTTCGCAGCCAGGGAGCTATTTACAGAGTCTGACAGCGGCCAGAAGTTCAGTCGGTGGCCGGACATGCCCCCCTGCAAATAAAATAGACGGAGGAGGATGTGACACAGGACGCCGTCCAGGTAGCCACTGGCGACTGGATCTGTTGGCTACCAGCTCCCAATGAGCGAGGCAAACAAATCCACATGCAAGGCTGGAGACTGTTGCCTCAATTGGTAGCCCAGGACTCCTGGTGTCCTGACTTTCAAGGTCATTCATTCTCTCCCACCCCACCATCGCAACATCCGAATAAAGTAAAACCCTCCCAGGACCCGTCAGCACCTGGTTAACAAATAAACAAACACGGAAAATTCTTCTCCTGGCTGGACATTTGGAGTCCCATAGGGGGCTTGTTTTAACGCCCTGGAGAAGAATTCTGCAGTCCCTGCATCTTCTAGTCCACCCCTCCCACCCGGTGCTCGCAACATCTTCTCCATGTGCTGCTCCGCTTTGAGGCTGCTGTATATAAATCCCCGGAGGCATCCCAAAGACGGGATGCTGGCACCACCCCAGTCCTGGCCTTGTCCCAAAGCAGCAGCAAACGGAGTGCACAGATTGTGTAGTTCAGCAGTGGAGACACCCACGGAGGCAGGTACTGCACTCTGGACAGCTGCCCTGGGTTGGGGCAGGTGGGGTGGAAACTGGGGAGGGAATTACTCCTTAAATCTCCGGTTGCCTTGGATTTTCTTGTAGTAGTTTTCTGCCTCGTTGTCTGTGTGCCCGTCCTTCTCACTGACTGTGAGGCTGGTGGGCTTCCTCCGCAGGGTGGACTCTCGGCTGGTGGGGCCTAGCACATTCTCCGGCATGCCCTCGCCCCGCTCCGCTGCCCCACCCCCTCCCGTCGCCACGTTGATGGTGGCCACACTGCCGTAGCGCGGCTCATCTTGCTCGATGTCGCTGACGGAGGAGCCCGGGGAGACGCCAGCGCTCCTGGTGGGCCGGAAGCCCCGGTAATCCTTGCCCATCTCGTTCAGCTCGTAGGCGTCCTGCCCATCCGAGCTTTTCTGGGCCACCTTCCACTCCCAGGGCCCGTTGCCGGAGGAGAGGTGCACCACGGGGTGGTGTGGGGCGTGGGCGTCGATGGTGACGATGCTGGAGCTGTCCCGCTCTGACGGCGAGCGGTACTGGGAGGAGTCGGAGCTGGTGGAGGACGAGGAGGTCTCCGAGTGCTTGGGGGTGACCGACACCAGGCCCTGCTGCTTGGACATGGCGATGACCTGCATGAGCCGAGGCGGGTTGGCTACCCGCTGGCCCGCCCCTTTCTCCGCCATCATCATCCACTTGGCCCGCACAGCCGAGCTGCTGGTGGGTGAGATGTTGGCGGTGCCTTGGCTCTCCTCGGGGATGTGAACCAGCTGGGACGCCCCCGGCCGAGGCTGGATGAGAACCCGTGGCCCCATGGCAGCCCGCTCGGCCGTGCGGGCCTGCACTGTCGGGTAGAGTGAGGAGGGGACATGCTCTTCTTCATCCACACCCACCGAGTCTGAGCCAGCCCTCGCGTGCCCGCTGGCCTCCTCGGCTAGCGTCATGCTCCGGCCCTCCAGGGATTTCTGCTTCCACTCGGTGATGAGCTGCTTGGAGCGGCAGGCGTCCACGGGCACGTGGATGGTCATGTGGCGCCGGGCGGGGTCATCCATGGAGGGGGTGTTGACCCGCGGCAGGGTGTTGCTGAAGGTGACCATGTTCTCCTTGCCCATGGGGCTGCGGGGGGCCAGCAGGTCCACATCCACGCTGGCCCGTTTCAGGCTGCCCAGGGAGTTCTTCTCCCGCTGGACCTGGCGGTTCACCCCGTCCAGCCGGGTCTGGGGGTTGAGCTCGTCAGTGCTGACCGACTTATTCTGATGGTACACCGAGTCGTGGCCGCGCTGGGTCAGGGCACGCAAGGCGTCCTTGGTGGGGGGGTTGGCCAGGGCTCTCTCGGTCAGCGCTTGGAAGTTGCCCACTGCATGGTATGCCTGAGGGGGCGAGAAAGCCCAGGGGTCAGGGGTCAGACCTCACAGCAGCCATCCAATCACAGTTCGGGTGCCCGCGGGCTCCCCACTTTTAGGGCGCTTCCATCGCTTCTAATGCCAGTGACTGACACCAACCCCTGGAGGGAGACGCAAAGGCCCTTCCTCTCAGCAGGGGCTCTAAGCTCAGCGCCCGGAGCCTGGCTCCCGCCCCCCGGGGGCATGAACTCACCAGGTAGGCGGCGATCCCCGAGCCGATGAGGAAGCCCACATACACGTCGATAGGGTGGCTGCGGTACTGGGTGATCTGGGTCAAGCCGCAGACGCCGGCAGCGATGGCAAAGGCGAAGACCAGGATGGGCTTCAGGAGCTTGGTGCTGTCCGAGATGATGGAGTTGAAATACATCTGGCCAGAGGAGGGGAGAGCGGGGGCTTGTCAGAGCCACGGGTTGAGCGCTGGCCCAGCAAATGCATGGGGCTGGCTGGGCAGCCAAGGATGCGACCTCCTGTGTTGGTGGGTGACCCCTCCTCCCTGCATGGACTGCCCCGGCCTTTCTGGTTCACAGGGGCACCTCGGCTAGTCTCAGGCGGGTGAGAGTTATGTTAGCTGTATGCTGTTTTGCGTGTGTGTGTGTGTGAGAGAGCAAAGCATTCTGTGTGTTTGCACACATGGGTGAGTGTTGAGGGGGCATTTGATTGTGTCGGGGGGCACCGTAGGTGTGTTTGCATTTGCATAAGGCAGGGCACTGTGTGCATGTATCCATGCATGTGAGGGGGTGCACCAAAAGGTGTTTCCATGTGTGTGGAGCAGCACATGTGTGTTGGGGGGGTTGTGAAGTGAGGGGCTTGCCTGGGGAAGGCGCTCTACAGGGGCATGGTGAGGGACCGAACTGTAAGCATGGAGGCAGGCGCGTGTCTGTGGGCTTCACATACTTGCTTGCATCAGCCTATGGTTGCAAGTCAGGGAGATAAGGAGAGAGGCGGGTGAACTCACCGACACGTAGACAGCGGCAAAAGCTGAGAGCGTGGCATGCTGGGACGGGAAAGTCTTCCTGCAAAAGGGAAGCAAAGATGTCGAGCAGCCCGGGCTAATGCTGGCAGGGACCTGACTGCATCACGGTGGGCGGCCAGATCCCAGCATGGTACATGCAGCGGGGCCCGGCGGGGTGTGGGTGAGAAGAGACAGCCTTGTACTCCCTTCCTTTGGGGCCATCGAGGGCAGGGGTCCTTTGGCTCTGGATTGCACGGGACGTACCTGGCAGAGAGAATCGCATTCTGGTCCTGGCCCGAGCAGATGTCCTGGGTGATGTAAGGGTTGGAGTCACAGGAGATCCCCAGCAGCGTGTAGTTGGGCTTGCAGACCGTCAGGAAAAAGGGGGCGTGGTAGCCGGTGGCCAGCTGGATCACGTCAGTCACCAGGGCGGTGGCACAGAGTCCGAACACATGGACCCCTGGGGAAACCATGAGCGGGTCACGGATTAGAGCCTCAGCCACCGGGAAGTCACCGACGTTCCTCTGCCCCCTCCCACTTGCCTCTCCCCCCAGACCCTCTGTCCATCTCCCCAATCCCCCTCCCACCTGCCTCACCCCTCCGAGGTCTGGGCCAAGGTCAGGTGTGGAAGCACCACAGGGCAATAAACATTTTCCATTTCCACAGCACTTTCCCTCCCCAAGCGCGGCGCAGACTCAAACCCCAGTGAAACGCAGCCACCTCTGGGGTGATGGCCACAGAGCCTACAGCACGAGGGCAGTGGAGCGGGCCCATGACAGGGAGAGAGGCCAAGGGCATCCACGCGGCAGGGGCAGCCAGAGGGACACTAACGCAGAGGAGGACGAAGAACGTGGGCTTTGGAGCCCGCACTGATCTCCATGCTGCTGTATGTCGTGCTCCAAGCTGCACATGCTTCCCACGCAGGCTCCTCCATGGCCACCCCATCTTCATCCAAGCCCCAGGCAGCTTCAGAAGGAGGATCCCCCACACAGATACAAAGAACTGAAAGGCGCCAGGACTGCGGCAAAACCTACCCACAAACCTTACAGTCCTGCGCAGGAAGGAGTTGAAGTTGCAACCGCCGGCGTTGATGCTCCCCTCCGACCCGCTGCGCCCCTTCAGCTTGGACTGCAGGCAGTAGATGATGCCTTCCCCGACCATGATCTGGGGAGAAGAGCAGAACCCAGCGTGGGCCACACAGGCTTGTAGGCAGGAGGGTGTGTTGGCAAGTCAGAGTGAGGGGTATAAATGTAGAGGTTTTGGCACAGGGGCAGGTCCTACCCTCTCCCAGCAGGGGACACTGTAAGGAGTGGGGCAGGAGCGCTGGCAGTGAAGGGAGCTCCCAGCTACTCCATTCCCAACACAACACACATCCCCTTCCCGCACACTCTACCACTGCCCTATCGTACCAGGTGGCTGGTGCGCAGGGGCCCCGAAACCTGGCCCAGCTTTGCATTGTTTCTGCAAGAGCCCCAGGTGCTGGGGCTGGGGGCATTGGGGTGGAGGGGCCTATGAAGAAGGGGCGCAAGTTTGGGCTGCCGTAGCCTGTGCCTGGAGCTGTACGGCCCCTGCGGTCTCTGAAGAAGGGAGGTGAATTCAAGGCCAGACGGAATCTGCCCACCCCCCGCTCCAGAAGGTCCCTCCAGGGATTTCCCTTCCCTCGCCCCCTTGTCTCAGCCCTCCTGGCCCAGGCGGAAAGAGAAGCCCCCCCGGGCTTGGCCCCAGCTACGTACTGAGGCAGCAGGAGCAGCAAAGGCCAGGCTGAGAAGCATCAGCAGAGGGATCATCTCCTCATTGGTCTCCACGTACGGCATGGACAGGGCCCGGTCGTAGCACTGGAACCCCACCTTGGCTGGCTTGAAGAGGTCGGTCAACTCCAGGAAATACAGCGTCACGATGGACGAAGCCACGATCGGGAGCTGGGCGAAGGGCAGGAAGGAAGCAAAGAGGTGGGTCAGGAGCATGGTCCAGTGGGCTCAGTTTCATCCCCTGCAACCCTACAGACCTGCCTTCATGGGCCTCAAGGCTCCCAGACACTCCCACAACCACACTCCCTCCTCTAGTGGGAATAGAACCCAGGAGTCCTGACTCCCAGTCACACCTGCTCTAACCACCGGACAGTCTCTTTCCTATGTGTCTGTACAGCACCTGTCACAACCAGGCTCCAGTCTCTAGCGGCTGCTGCCTCGTTAATTCCTCCCCCGAGGCCTAGCGTCTCTGCCCATCCACACCACGGGTTGAGCAGACCCATCCACAGCCTCAAAGTAAAGGAAGGACAAAGGCAGATTAAAGCCACCTTAACACTCCTCCATCCGGGCCCAATGCACAGGAAAGGAGTAGCTGAGAATCAGCCCCAGAAATAAAATCATCTCCCATTCATTCCCCCGTCCTCAGCCCCTGCAGGGCTCAGCTGGCTTCTGAGAGAGCATCTCACACTCCCCCCCCCACGCTTGGCTTCTGCCTCGCTGCAGGGATGGGGCTCGAAAGGCAGCACCCACCCCCTTCCTGCTGTGCTCTGGGCCCCCTTGAAAAGCCTCTACTCACCTCCACAAAATAGAAGCATGGAAGGAGCGTCATGCTATCCTTGGGGGCCTTGGACTTCTCTTTTGGGGAGATCATGGTGTCAGCTCAGGGGGCAAGCGACGGGGGCTCGCCTGGGTCAGCCTAGGCAATGAGACACACGGCAAGCGTTAGTTTAGTGGCACTCAGGGGGAAGTGGGTGGGGCAGGAGTGCTGTCCGTGGGGGAAGATCATAGTTACTCAAGGACAAACCCAGCACTGAAGCGAGGAGGGCAGGAGCGCTGACTGCAGCGGGGGGCGGGAATCCCAGGAACTCCAGTCCCAGCCTCTCCCAGCAGGAGGCACTGTAGGGAATGGTGCATGAATGCTGGCTGTATGGCAGGATCCAGCCACCTCACCTGCATTGCTCTGGGGAGGCTGGAAAAGGAGGATGGCGGTGGGAGGGGTAAAAAGCAGGGCGGCACGCGGGCAGGGAGAGGCGATTACTAGAGAGAAGGGCAAACCAAGGGGCGCCTTGAATCCATCATCCCGGCCCGAAGAGAACGTGTGGCACCTGTTTGCAGGGTGTCCCGCTTCGCCCATTCTCCGGATCCCTGCAAGACACTGACGCTGTAGCAGGTTGCAGCTTGGCCAGGCTGTTGTATTCAAAATGCCAGCAGGTGGGGCGAAGGGGGGTGGTTACAGGTGGGGTTTGAGTCCCCTCCCTTTGCTTCCCAACCCTGCCAGAGCCCCGCCGGGGCAGGGCTGAGGCTCCTAGCTGCAGCCCGTGGAAGGGTCCCCGCTTGTATTGCAGCCCGCGGGCTATACGCGGGAGGGGCGCCCCCTAGCGGCCCCCCCGTCGTGCCAGTCCCAGCCTCGGATGCCAAGCCACAAAACGCCCAGCTGCCGCGGCGGGGGATCGCGACAGGGGCCAGGCTCCGTGGGGCGTGCGGGGGGGCATTTCCCCCCCCCATGCGGCTGACAGGCTCAGAGAATCGGGCTGCCCCTTCGCATCGGAGCCAGCGGCGTGTGTGTGTGGGGGGGGGGGTTGACCCTGCCAAGCTGCCCCCCCCCAGCGATCCACGCCCCCGGAAACTTTCCCCAAGTCCTGCCCGAGGGAAGCGGACCCGGTGCTGGGACCGCCGGAGCCCACCCGTGGGGCTGGGCAGGGGGGCGCCCCCCCGGCTCTGGGGGGGGGTTGGGGAGGGTCAGGCCAGCCCAGCCCCACCCGGGCGCCCAGGGATCTGAGCCGTGGGACCCGCTGGCCTGGGAATGGGGGGGGGGCTGTGCCACTCGGACTCCCCCCCCGCCGGGCTCCAGCCCTTTGTCCGGCCGCTGGGCCGGGGAAGAGCCCGGTGCTCGCAGGTGCCCGCCCCGCCCCCGACCCCGGCCCCGGCCCCGGCCCCTCACCTCGCCGGCCCCCGCCCGGACAAAGGGGAGCCGCGGGGCTCGGGGCTGCTTCGGCCCCAGCGCGTCCCTCCGGCGGCGGCCGCCGCGATCCCCCGGGGCCGCTGGAGCCGCTCGGGCGCCCGGGCAGGCGGCTGCCGACCCTGCTGCGGCTGCGAGCGCGCACAAAGCCTGGGGCTGCGGGGGGAGGCCCGGGCTGAATTGGGGCGGGGGGAGCGTGTGCGCGCGGCTCGGTCCCCTCCCGGTTTCCATGGCGAGCCCGGGGCAGCGAAACAAAGGGACGGGGGGGGGCGCCCAGGAATAGGAGCTGGGGAGGGGGGGTTGTAATCAGCGCCCCCTCGGATACAGCTTTTTTTTGGGGGGGGGCTGGTACCTGCCCCCCCTTAAGGGGAGAGGAGGCGCAGGGGCGGCTCAGCCCCCTCCCAGCACCTGCTTGCCGGGCGGGGCCGATCGTGCCCCCCCTTTCTCTCCCCCCCCCCGCCTCTGGCAGCTGGAGATAGGGGGACTCGGGCGCAGCCCGCTCCTGGCCGGGGGTGGTGGGGGGAAGCCATGCGGGGGGCTTGCAGCAGGCTTTGCGGGCTGCCTGGCACGCATCGGCCTCCCCTGCCTGCCCCCCACCCCCGGTTGGAAATCCCAGCCCTGCGGAGACAGAGGGACAGTCACACCCACAGCTGGCCCCAGGAAGCAACCAGCAGAGCTGGCTTCGCGGCACTAGTTCCCCAGCTGCCAGGACCCACTCCTGGGCCACTGGATCTTTGTCCCTCTGCCTGCAGAGGGTGTCAGGGCCCAGGGCCGGCTGGGCACGTGTGGAGACCCACCGCCAAACTCACTCCACATAAGAACCCCTGGATGGCCCTCAGCTGGGATCAGCCCTGGGCCAGGGTTGTGTCTTTACACAACAAGGATAGTATGGAGAAACCAGACGGGCAGAGCTTTGCCCAGGTCGCCGCATTCACTGGACACAAGCATGCCTGGCCTCGTGGCATGCACACTCGGATATAGAAGATGGTGGGCACCACTTGAGGGTTCACAAGCTATTTAAAGGCAGGCTGTACCATGCCTATACAGTCACTGTCCCCACCTGGGCTGGAGCCGAAGGTTTCAGAGGCCACCGTCCCCAGCTCTCACGTGGAAACAAGAACCGCGGGCCAGCACGGTCTCTTCGTGACCACAGACACCAGCCAGATTGCCGTTTCCATGTCAAATCCCAGCTCAGAACCCCCACCGAGGAGTCTGCCCCTGGAGTGAGCTTGTCCATTCTCAGCTGGCTCCAGGTCCACTCATCTATCAGCCCATCCCACGCCCAGCTTCTCTATCTGCGGCATTTCAGCCCCCCTGCTGTCCCCTCCAACAAGGCCCAGCAGCGCCATGTTTACTGGGTACCGTTAGTTCCCAGACAGGGGCCCCGGAATCCTTGGCACTGGCTGCTATGGTGCCACCTTCAAAGCACCTCCTGGTGCAGATGACTGCAGGGTTGCTCAGGAAGCCGCTCACGATGCAGGACCTCTGAAGGTAGCAGGGGCACAAGCAGGGCACCTGGTGGGAGCGGCGCAATGGTGAGCCAAAGCCTGTTCTTGCCCCAATCCACCCACCGCTGGCCCCCTCCCCCCGGGGACCCTCCCCACAGATCAGCAGCACCCAGCAAGGAAGATGCCAGGTCTGGGTCTGAGCCCCTCCTCACACCACTCCGGGCTCTGACCCGGCAGGCCCCAAACTGGGACTCCCTCTTGGTGGCCGGCCCTGGTACCTGCCTGACCATCCCGGAGGAGAGCGCTGAACGAGGAGACCCCTTTGCAGGAAGCGCCGCGGCCCTGAGGGGGGGGTGGGAACTTCAGCAACGTGACTGGCATCGCAAAACCCTCTGGCCCTGTTACCTAGCAACACGGAGGCTGCCTGAGCTGGTGTCTGGGGATGCTCCCCTTGCTGGGCGGGGCGAAACTGCAGCTTCCCTAGGACCTGTTCAGCCTGGCAGAGAGACTGTGGGGCAGGCACGCCTCCATCCCAGCCCCTCTTCCTTACTGCAGCTCAGCGGGGCCTCCGCAGCCTGCGGGACGGGCATCTAGGAAGGGACCGGAGTTAGGATCTGGATCCAGATCCAGAACGTCACGAAGTTCAGGGGTGCTGGGGTTGAAGGCCTGGTTCTGACCCTGTTCTCTCTAAAATCTCAGGCCCCATATTCGGAGCCTCCCTTGAGCTGCGAAGAACTCGGTTATGGGAACTCTACTAAGGATCATCGCCTGCCCACAGAGATTGGTGGGCTGGTGCCGAACCCAGCTGTGCCTTCCCGAGACTGAAGGCAGGATTTCTCCCTCTTTTTTATTAACACTTTGCCCTTCTAGAGCATCTTTCATCCAGGGATCTCAAAGAGCTTTATAAATATTGGCTTTTTTGGCCTTGCAAGCCACCCGTGTGGTGGGTTGGTATTATCATCCCTATTTTATAGATGGGGAAACTGAGGCACAGAGCATGAAGTGATCCACACACAAGGTCACACACAGTGAGTCAGTGATGAAATAGAATCCAGGAGTCCTGTTGCCCAGCTTCCTAGCCCAACCAGTAGATCAAAGGCTCCTCCTTGTGAAAGTGTAGTAGTCATTTTGTACTAGGCAAGAGCCCTGCAGAAGACAGGCTAACCTTATTGTTAATAGCATGATATTTGTAGAAGCGGGGCTTGTGCTAGGCAGTTGGGAAAATTATCTGAGATGCTGTTTTTTGACCTTGCTTTGATAAAATTGGAATGTAGACTGTTGCAGAATTTGTTGAGAAAAATAAGATAGCAGGTAGGAATATGTATAAACAAACTGCAGCTGTGATCATTATTGCCTGTAGCAAAAAGGTATAAAGGCTTGCCTCAATTGTTTATCTATGGAGCCCTACCTGGAGTGAGGGAGATTCCCTGCCCGGGTGTGTAGTTCCCCTCTTTCAATTGCTTGAGAATAAACTGTCTCTGATTTGTTACAACCAACCTAAGAGTGAAGACTGTTTTCTTCCAAGGATCTCAAAGAGCTTTATAAATATTGGCTTTTTTGGCCTTGCAAGCTACCTGTGTGGTGAGTTGGTATTATCATCCCTATTTTATAGATGGGGAAACTGAGGCACAGAGCAATAAAGTGATCCACACACAAGGCCACACAGTGAGTCAGTGATAGAATAGAATCCACAAGTCCTGTTGCCCAGCTTCCTAGCCCAACCAGTAGATCAAAGGCTCCTCCCAAGTTGGGAACAGAACCAAGGTATCATGAATCCCAATCCCCTCTCTAAGTACTGGGGACCAAGAAGTGGAAACCCCATAACTCTGAGGTTCATAAAGTTCCCATCCCAGCATGGAATGGGGAGATTTCAGCTCTGAGACCGTGCCTCAAGGGCAGCCCCAGGTGGTAAGGCTGCACCAAGGATAACCCACTCTGGTCCTAGGGTTGACCTGCCACACCTCTACCTGGAGCCAACTGGCACACTTTAGCTGCCCCTCCATGCGGTTATCACAGGGAACAATCCGGCACTGGTCTCCGAGGAAGGCTGGTTTTCCCTTGCTAGCAGCTGCCTCTCCCGGGCCCTGGCCTTTCACCACCAGAAACTGTGTGTGATTTGAACACTGCACCCCTCTTGCTTTCTTCGCTGATCTGATGGGTTTAGTTCCTAATCTCCCCTCCTCCCTCCTTCCATCGCTGCAGGCTCTTTGCCTGTCATGTAACCAAGCTGCAAATCTCCCCTGCTCCCCCTGGAGCAATTACTCTCACTGTGCTCAGGCAGCTCCTAGCCTCCTGGATTCCCTTCCTTATCTGCCAGCAGTTGTACTGGGGAAGCACTGACAGGCCCGTAGGTACTTATCCAGACAAAACATGTCTCAGCTGGAACCCGGGAAAAGGGTCTGAACAAAAGGATCCTGCCAAGTCAGCCTAAGATTCACTTTACACCGCTCTGCCAGCCCGTGGATGGATGCTGTTTGAATGCAGCTCAGTTTAGGCCCAGGGGTGGGTTTCAGAACCTAGACTCCAACCCGAGCCACCTCAGGGTTAGATTCAGTGGCACCAAGACCTCATCAGCCGTCTTCATTCCATTTCCGGCTCCATTTTTTTTTTTAAAACTGAAATCCCATTAGATTCCTGTTAGAACCCAATTAACTGAAACCTCATTAGCATTTTTGACAGAAATCAGCCATTCTCACAAGCCATTGCAGAACCAGAAACGTACAGCCCACCTTCTAGCTTTGTCTCCATCCCAGGGGCAGGATTCATAAGAATGGCCATACTGGGTCAGACCAAGAGTCCACCTAGCCCAGTGTCCTGTCTTCTGATAATGGCCAATGCCAGGTGCCCCAGAGGGAATGAACAGAACAGGGAATCATCCAGTGATCCAGCTCCTGTCGTCCATTCCCAGCTTCTGGCAAAAGGGATTCTGGATTCAAAAGGGATCAGGCTTGAGGTGGTAGATTCCCTGCCTCTAGCTCTGTGGAATGTCTCTGAGCCTTTTCAACCCTCCAGCCGCACATCAACTCCTTCTTTATAAGATGTCCTTGGATCAGCTCCCCACATACTGCCAGGAACAGATGGAGACGGAGGTGGCTATGGTTTGGGTATGTCACCGTTTGAGCTGCAAGTGGATGAGAAAAGCTCACTGACCTGGAGTTCTATATTATAGATTTTTGTTTTAAATTGTCTCTTTACACACCAGCATGTCAGTACTTGCTGCGAGGACACCTTGCTCCAAAATCTGAATGTGTCCCATCTGCCGGTGCCCCGGCATGGAGTGAAGGGTGCATTGCCCTGTTCTTCAACACCTTCCTACGCTAATGTGCTTTCTGTGCTAGTCACTGCTGCTCCCACAATGCTGCTTAGAAAGAATGGAGAAAAGTCCCCACGACCCTAGACAACCAGTGCCCTCTCCTGCCATTGCATGGTGGTGGAAGATTCCCTATAGAGCTGGTTGGAAATTGGGGTGTTTTTCCATGACAAATTTGGTGGTTTTGGCAAAAAATAAAAAACCTCTTAAGTATTTTGTTTCTGCAATGCCCCTGCAGTGCCTTATGGGAGTTGTAGTTCAGGTGCCGCATGCTCCCAGTCTTCTCTATAGGCTAGGCTCCTCATCCAGACTTCATCTCCCATGATGCACCATGGTCTCCTCTCTTGGAAGCAGTGCATGATGGGAGTCCATGACTGCAGTGCATCATGGAAGATGAAGTTCAGCTGGGCCGGCTTGCTGTGTTTCCGGCTGCTTTTGGCCTATCCACTCTGTAGGATCTGACTGGATCAGTGACAGACACACTGCATCCCCCCTCCCCCCCCGACACACACACACTCAGTTTGATACTATGGGAGGAGAAAGGAGTCTGTTAGGCCGGCCACTCTGCTCTGCTGATGGTCTCCTGCCCTCGCTGGAGGCCGCTCTGCTCCATTGCTCCTGCTGACAATTGCAGCAGAACAGATGTGGGCTTGCCTGTGCCTGAAGCCCATAGCCCGATCAGCACTTCTCCTTGCTGCCTTGCCCCCGCTCTCCCAAGCAAGGGTGCAGCTGGCAGGAGATGCCTTGCCTTCTGGATGGTGATTCCCTGGGAGATATGGTTCGTCCCCTATGATGGGGCAAAACAGTGAGAATCCCAAAAGTACCGCCCCAGAAACACGGTGACGACCCCTTTGCCCCATCACCCCTGATGGGTACTTGGGGATTGGGGGTGGGAGGGAATCAATTGTGCTAAGAGCACCACAAAAGGAACCAGGAACCTTGGAGGATGCTCCAGTCCCACTCCACTAGGGTGAGCTCCGTGGGAAGTAAGAGGTGACCCCAACCATTTCTCCACCTGTACTGGTTCTCCTCTCCACTGCTGCAGACATCTCCCCCGATAGCCTCATGGCTGGGGATGCAGCTGCAGGTCCCCTGGATATTCCAGGCCCTGAGTGACTAAGGGAGAGAAGAGAATTTCGGCTCCCAGTTTTTCAGTCCTGGTGTCCCCAGTCCTGGGCCTGATTCTCCTTTTTTCTGGCCAAACTCTATCAGGTTAAAGGGACTCACTCCTGCTTTACACTGCTGGGAATGAAAGGAGATCCAGGCCCCGTCATGTGCAGTGGCAGTCCCTCCTGTGGAGAACAGCACTCGATCCTCACAGACATGAGCTCTGGGTGTTCCCTTAAGCTGCCCATGAAGGCCCCCCACTGCCTGCACTCTAGGGGTACACTTTCTTTGCCTCCCCATCCTGTAACCATGTCCTTCCTGCACATAAATGCATCATGCACTAAGCACACACACTCGTATGCTCTGCACAAACGCCCACATGGCTTGCACGCAACCTGAATGCTTCTGTATGCACACAGGGGCATAACAATCCTGGGTGTAACTCCAGAACGTCACTAGAGTTATTCTCAGGCTGAATTTGGCCCACATGCTGGTATTTTGAGTCACACTTCTCTGTCATGTACACACACACAGTCTCAGGTGTGTCTGAGCTGTGCACAGTGCAAGAAGGGAGGAGGAGATAAAAGTGTGAACCTGACAACAACGGGTGGAAATCTAGCAACCAGACTATAAATATCAAAGAATATTCAGGGAGAAAGCCAATGCTAGCAGCTAACAGTTCTTCTCAGATTTTGTTCAGCATGAGTTGAGGACTGACAACTCAGTACTTTAGTGAGCAGCAGAATTAACCCTAGCTCAGAGACAGGAATCTCTGTACCACAGGGGAGTTATTTACGGCATCTGAGGATTTCTAACAGTTCCTGTGGAGTCCAAGAACTGAATCTAGAGGGGGAAATACATGCAGCCAGTATCTGAGACCCAGGCATGAGGTGGGGGGGGGGAGACACCAGATCAAGCCAGACTAGAGAAGCATCCTATGTCTCCAGGCACCCTTGGACAGCTGTCGTGTTTAGTGAAGATGCCACTAGGAGAGCTTCTCCAGACAGAATAACTGTTAATAGGGGCAATGGAAATCGGGGGGGGGAGGGGAAGCTAAGTGCCTGGCCATGGAAATACTGTAGGAGTTGATCTATGGTTCTGCCTCTGTGCCTTGTTCCACTGCCCTTGCTGGGAACCAATGTGTCCTGTAAACTGGGCGCACACACTGGGGGAGATGAAAGTGGGTCGTAGAGGGGCGGGATTGACCGCTGCGACACCCAGGATTAGGCTGGGCAGCAGGTAGGAACCGGGGTGGGTCAGGCCAGATCCTGGAACAGCTATCCCTAGCGGCTGGCAAGGGACCCGCAAGCTGCTGACCTCCACCCCCAATCCCTTTTCCGCCTGAAGACAGCTCCCTGCTCCTCACCATGTCTCAGTAGCTCCCCATGCGGAGCACCCCCCTTCTATCCCTTTGCCCCGTCTCTGATTGTTGAGCAACTTTTAAGCGTGAGCAGCTGACTTGAGTGATGCAATAAGAACCTTTGCCAAAGCTGAGTCTGTTGTTTCTGTAACTGACAAAGAGCGGGATGTGACGTGCTTTGTAATCGGAACATTGGTGGGCTGGGCCAAGCTACAGGCTTGCAGTGGGTTAGAGCCTGACCTGGCACCGTCTGGATTTCATGTGTTGTAAAACTAGAATTTAGCTTGTTACATGGGGAGTGAGCAAGAGGGGAGAGGAGTCCTGACTCTTTTGCCTTGGGATATATTATTGTTATTCTTTGGCTTCCCAAAGCACCTGTGAGCCCCAGTCGTGGACCATGGCCCCATTGTGCTAAGTGCTGTACAGACACAGAACTACATTTGCTGCTAGACAATGTGTGAGCTAGTTCGGTAGGAAAGATCACGCTTCTCATCAAATGTTTCAGACTTAGTCACTTGGGAGCCAAGTTAAACAAACAGGCTGGACTGGGACTCAAGAGACCTGGTTCTGTTCCTGGCTCTGCCACTCGCTGGCCTTAGGCAAATGACTGCCATGCTCTGTGCCTCAGTTTCCCCATCCATAAAATGGGGATAATGATACTGGCCTTCTTTGTAAAATGCTTTGAGATCTACAGATGAGAAAAGCTAGGATTAATTACTATTATTATTAAGCTCTTTCCCTTGATCCAGCATTGGCATCACAGCCTCCACCCTAGGGAAATTAGCACAATACTCACCCAAGTAAACCAGGCAAACCAGAGAGGCTTTCTGTATATAGGGAGGGTTTCTAAAGAACACTGCTGTCACCTCCGCTTATGTAAGGAACAAACCCAGCACTCCACCCTCAGCTTTATCAAGGGATAGCAAACAGACAGGCCTAGATCCTCAAAGCTAATCCGAGCCACAGTCTCTCTCCCACCCCCAGTCTTTTGGCCAGGCTGAGCTGTACACAACTCAAAGGTGGATGGGTAAAGGCGGCTTTAAGCCAGCTTTGAGCTCCCTGATTTGGGGCCTGTCTAACTGCCAGCATATATTAAAGCAAGTTCAGAGCTGCTCCAATTTACACTCATAACCTCAAGGGGCTGTTCTGGCTGCATAGGGATTGCCCCAGCCATGCCCCCTGTCTCCTGGGAAATCCTCAGGAGGCCAGATCCCACAGCTTCACAGCTACTTTATACTACCAGGATCTGGCTCATAACCTTTATAGGAACATCAGTGCACAGAGCAGGTGTGATCCTAAACTCGCACTGAAACTGACTTCAGCAGATTTCCTGCTGTATTACACAACCATCAATGAGCAAAGGGCCAGGTTCCCTTTATATTCACCCTTGGGGAACAATAGAACAACTCCATCCTTCCTCTTTGAACAGCCCAGTTCTGGGAATCTCTCTCTCACACAGATCCACATCAGAGCTGGTGGGAGGCTTTTATTAAAGTCCCATAGCTCTGTTTCATCCTCAGTCTCTGGGAGTGAAACTTACTGTACGTCCGCCTCACCTTCCCACGTGCACTTTATTTGAACGAGAAGGTCAACGCGGGTGGCGGCTGTGGAAGGAGAGGAAATGTGATACATTTCCTAATGAATCCCTATGTCAAAAATGTGCACTGAATTACCCCCATGAAATCTACAAAGGGCTCTCATCAAGTGAAGTACTAGTGAGAGCAGCAGGCTCAGGTTTGGCCACTCGTTTGTCTCCAGGGCTTTAAATAGTCTCATAAGAGGAACAACGTCTGTCCTTGGCTTAAATTGGCTGTTCAGGAGCTCCTGACCTCACTATAAAGGCTCTGATGTCTTATTTAAAAAGGCTAGAGGGAGGTTGTCTAAAATTGATCCGAGATCAGAACCACGTCTGGTACTATATCTAGATACCAAGAAGGTGGACAGTTTACAAGCATCTGCCAAACTCTTCATAGAAGGCAGACGGACAGGAAGATAAGGTGCTGGCTGGACTGCAAGTCAAGACGCCTGAGTTCTCTTCTCTTCCTGTCTCTGCCTTTCACTTGCTGTGTGATGTTGGGCAAGGTACTTCATTCACCTCTCCCTACCTCAGTGTCCCTCCCTATAAAAAAGGTAATAATAACACTCATCCTCCTCTGCAGAGTACTTTGAAATCCTTACATGAAAGGTGCTCTAGAAATGTAATATAGTAACGAGAGTGTCTTACATCCAAGTGTGAAGCAGGTTTCACTGGTCTGCACTCAGGTGAGGCCAGGCTGAGACGGAAGCCGACCCAGCTCCAATATTTGGGTTGCAAGCTCTTCCTGTTCATTTACAAACAATTGTTTCAACTGGACTGTGTTTGAATTAATTTTCTTGTCACTGAAACCACCGGGCTGGTGGTTTCTCTCTCTCTCTCTCCAAGCTCATCCGGGCAAAGTCTAAAACGTGGGGCTGTTGGTCTCTTTGACAGGATTCTGGCACAACCCCCGGAATTTCAGAACTGTGGCCAAGTCGCCAGCCGTCCCTCCCCCCAGGATAAAGGGGATGAAAACACAGCAGGGCTGCACGGAATGTGTCCTCCCTTTGGGGAGTGACTCTGCGCCCCTTCTGAAGCATTAGTCAAACCTAGTTGTGGGGGGAAGGATAGCTCAGTGGTTTGAGCATTGGCCTGCTAAACCCAGGGTTGTGAGTTCAAGCCTTGAGGGGGCCATTTAGGGATGTGGGGCAAAAATTGGGGATTGGTCCTGCTTTGAGCAGGGGGTTGGACTAGATACCTCCTGAGGGCCCTTCCAACCCTGAGATTCTATGAATCAAGCCTGGCATGAGAACCGAGGCGTTAGCCCCACCTAGTGGTACAGATGAGAATGGCCGGAGAATAAGATTCCCCTAACCCAGCCTCATTTCTTTACCACGCTCTCTGCTCCTCCGCACACTCTCTTCCATGCTTCAAGTGGATCTCATGGGCTTGCCATGTACCATGGATCCCTGACTCCTTGATAAACATAGCCCCCCCCAAATCATCACAGTCCTGGGCACCGCACAGCAACCGGCCTGGAGAGAGGAGGAGAGAAGACACACCAGGTGACAGGCGTTTGTCACATTGCTTAATGCACCACTGGAAGGCGCTCCGATACTACGGGGTCATGGGCATGGTATAAAACCCTATGGAACAGACTAGGCTCCCTCCCTTTCCCCTCTCTCTAGAGCAGTGGTTCTCAACCAGGGGTGCGGCAGGGCCTCTTGGGGGGCCGCGAGCAGGTTTCGGGGGGGGGCGCCAAGCAGGGCCAGCTTTAGACTCCCTGGGGCCCAGGGTAGAAAGCTGAAGCCCACTGCATGGGGCTGAAACCCAGGGCCCTGAGCCCCACCACCCAGGGCTGAAGCCAAAGTCTGAGCAGTGTAGCTTCATGTGGGGGAGGTTTGGCATGGGGCACGAGGCAATTGCCCTGCTTGCTACCCCCTAACGCCAGCCCTGGCTTTTATATGCAGAAAACCAGTTACTGTGGCACAGGGGGGCCGTGGAGTTTTTATAGCGGGGGGGCTCAGAAAGAAAAAGGTTGAGACCCCCTGCTCTGGAGTATTTCTCCGGCCCTCACAACATCTTTGTGTGGTAGAGCAGGGCTAGCCTCCCATGGTTTATATTTGGGGAACTGTGGCACAGAAAGACTAAGTGACTTGCCCAAGGTCACCTAGGAAGTCTGAGGACAGAGATGGGACTTGCCCCTGTGTCTTTCCAGTCCCAGACGAGCCCCCTACCCACTGGGGTGGACTGACCAGCTCTAAGCTCTTCTTGGCTGACTTGGTCCTTGTGGTTCCACTTCATCTGAACTCTCGGACCCATGCAGCTGCAGAGGGGCTGCAGTTTGCACCAGCGGAGGCCTCTTGAGCAAGGAGTGCTGGACCCCGAACTTGGATGAGCTGACATGGGAGGCTGTGCCACACCCCTCTGCAGTCTGCGTGGCAAACACTGACTCATTCCGCTGATCACTCCAGCAGGCAGGGGCTCGGTCTTCCACTCTCTGGCTTAGCGCCTCTGCATTTCCCTCGCAGGATATTTCATTCTTTGTTATCTCTGCCAGACACATCAGATTCCTCTCTGCTGGCCATCCTTCTACAGTGAGACACGCCAATACTGCAAGGGTCACTTGCCTTGTGATAAAAATCATCTGGTCCAAGGTCCTTTCGGGTGCTGCAGTCCAGCTCCCTAGGAAACTGAGGCTCCATTACAGCAACCGCTGATGCCTCTCTGTTGACAGCACCCACTGCCCCTGGGCCGGGACCCTTTAAATTGCTCCGTTTGCTTCTAAATCTATTGCTCCAAGGGCAGTTTTATCTTCAGATTTTAATTTTAGAGCTGAGTACCCCCAAGTCGTGAGAGTTTGGGTCCCACTCACGTACGGACTCGGCCCTGGGGAATATTGACGGAGGCAACCATGAGGGACACGTAAAGGCCAGATTTACCAAGGTATTTAAGTGCCTAAAGATGCAGATAGGTGCCTAGTGGGGTTTACAGTGGGGCAGGTGCCTAACTCCAATTGGAAGTTACTAGAGCCCAGATTGTCAAAGGTATTTAGGTGCCTAATTTCCATTGAAATCAGTGGGTGCTAGGGGACCAAGCACCTGTGAGGATGCAGGCCTGGTCACCTAGCTTCATTTTAGGCTCCTAAATCCCTTTGGGGATCTGGCCCTAAATCATGACATTCTCCAAAATACGATGTCAATGTCTATATTTGTTAGTCTCTAAGGTGCCACAAGTACTCCTTTTCTTTTTGTATTGTTACAAACATTCTGAACACACACACACTTTCTCCCTTTCACTCACATTAGATCTTTACCTTTCTTTCTGGCCAGTTACATTCCAGATTATTCACCAGTGTCACTTGGCCACTAACCCTACTAGCCACAGGGCGGCTTCTCCCTGAGATCTCAGACAATGCCTCCCCTAAACCCCCTTCCCTTGGCCAAAGTTCAGTCTCCCGGCCTTGCCCCATGTCTAGGGCTATCAGAGGGGTGCAATAACCCCACCACTGAATTTAACAGGGGCAAAACAAGTGCTGGCTTGCAGCCCTGGAGACCAAAGTCCTGGCTTCCTGCCCAGCACAGGTGGCAGAGAGAGGAATCAGGTTGCAGCAGTTCCTCCAATGACTTGGCTTATCCTGGAGGGAGCTTTGCTAAGGAGGAAGTTCACTCAATGGCCCATTCAGTTTTACAGAAACAGGGCAGGCAGGGAAGGGGATTTTTGCATTGTTTGTTCTTCAAACATGAGCACTTGGGGAATGAACTATGCCTGCCCTTTTGTGTTTGCAGAGCAAACAAACAATGCAGAAATCCCCTTCCAGGGAGGCCAGGTTCAGCAGCTGGGATGGGCTGCGTCCTCCCTGGGCTGTTTGTGTTGAGAAATCATGAGATTCTCCCTAGCCCTTGGCACTGCTACAACCAAAAGGCCATTCCAGGCTGAGCGCTCAACAGCTGTTGCAAATTTCCTCCCAGCTCTCTCTTTCCTGGAAATCTCCTTTTTTCCCCTTCATCCCCCACCCCCAAAGCTCTGTTATAAAAGGGAGGTCTTTGCTCTCACTCCCAGCAGAGCTGCCTCTATTGGGACAAGACTCATCCCCTGAATTAGAGACAGATCGGCCTGTGTCTTTGTAGTCAGCATGGGTCACCTTTCGTCCTTCCTAGCTCTGGTTGTTTTGCTGGGCATCTCGGTGTGTGGTGAGTGCATCTGTTCTCTGATCCTTCCCATACTCCCTGTTCTCTTTCCTGACTCATCCATGCATAGCAGAGACGTGGGACTGCATGTGAGGTGGATACCGCAGGGCATGCCTAGCTAAGAACTGACACAATAAGTGAAGTAGTTGGATATCTGTGCTTCCTTGCCACATAAAGGGGCTTTAACTTTATAGCTTCAGCAGCAGACTTAGGGGAACCTAGTACATTTCACTGCTTTCTCTAGCCCTTTCCAGCTGAGGATCTCAAAGCACTTTACTAACCCTCTATCTAATCTTATCTATATACAATTCTGCTTCACGACCCCCATCATGACAGGGAAACTGAGGCATAGAGAGGTGGAATGCTTTGGCCTAGCTCACACAGCGAATCCGGGTCAAAAGCTGGACTAGAACCCTGTCTCAAACCTATAGACAGACTGATAAAGCTGCATTATCTCCCAAACGCCTAAACCCATAAGCTAGGGCGGCTTCTCAGGACACAACTCGCAGAGGCCCCCAGCTGCAGCTAGTTTTTTCAGGCCAAAAGAAATCATCTGACCTCCTGCATAGCACAGGCCAGAGATACTCAGCCAGGGAGTCCTGCACTGAGCAGAGGGTGGAGAGGGGAGGCAGTTTGAGACAATGCAGGTAAACTGAGGGAGGCCTAGAACAAAACATATTTCTGCTGGCGCAAAACTGTGAGTGGGTGGGGGAAGGAGGGTTAAATAACCTGCCCATCTGGGGAGAGATAACAGAAAAGTTTGGGTGTGAAATCAACTCGCTTGCCCTGATTTTTTTGCTGCAATAGAACCTGATTTCCTGGAAACCAAAAAGCATCTTGGGGTATAAGTAGGATGATGCTAATAACAATAATCCAAAATGCTTTTCATCTGTGGACTTCCTTTGGAAAGCGCTTGGAAGTGTCACAACCACCATTTTACATAGGGGGAAACTGAGGCACAGAGAAGGGAAGTGACTTATCCATAGTCACCCAGCAGATCAGTGGCAGAACTCGTGTCTCCTGAGTCCCAGCCCATTGCGCTAGCCGTTAGTCAACATGGCCTCCCCTTGGATTAGGATACCATGGTGACTGTTGCTGGATGGATCTACAGCCGAGGTTTCCTCCATACCAGGGACTGAGATGTGGCGGACTGGGGGGGACTATTCAGCTTCTTCTAGGTCGCTGAGTTGGGATCATGTACTAGAATCAGGTGCGGATCTTTCCCATGGCGGATTCCCTGCAATTGCAGGTACTGGTCATTGGTGAATACTGACTAAGGCCTCCTGCTATTCTCCCAAGCATGCAGTTGATCCACTGCTGCAGAACATTTGGAAAAATCTTCATCCGAAACACCTGGAAGCCTCTCACGTTTTGTACGTGGGGCTCTCTTTTTAGTTTCTTCTTCCTCTTCAAGTTGCTGAAGGGAAGAGAGATTTTCTAAGGTCCAGGAGAAAAAAAAATCTACGATTGTCCAACCAGCCAGCTGAGTTCTGCAGACACAATCCAATTGGCTGCACCGTGAGGCCAGGCAAAATTATTTGCACAGGCACTCTGAAGCCAGGGGGCAGGTGATAGAAACCGGCTGACACATCATGGACCAACTTCAGCCCGTTGCAAGCAAGACTCACATGTGACTATACAGATGCGTTACATCCGAGCACTTGCTGAAGGTCCAGCCTGCCTGCCCTGCAGTTCCCCCTCCTTGTGTTTGAAGGCAAACGCACCCTTGGAACTGAATCAGGCAGAGGAGGGTCTCAAACCCATCTCTCTCCCACCCCAGGGGAGTGCCCCAACCAGCTAACTGCTCTAGGGTGGGCCTCTAAAGGTCTCACTGGAGAACACAAACCGTCCACGAAACAGAATTCTTGTTTCTCGTCCATCGGAAGAGAAGGTGCTCAAGACCCCCTTGGGGACGAGGGGCCCGATACGTCCCTTAGCTAGATGCCCTGCTCTGGATGTGCTCACCCAGCTCCCGTTAACACTCAGGGGAGACTCTCCACAGGAAAGGAAGGCTGCGCTGAGCAGGTTCAGTGGCTAATGTCCTATTTCTCCTCCCATCAGTGGGTCGCCCCAGGGGCCGTATTCTTGGGGGCTACGAAGCTCCTCCCCACCTGAAACCCTACATGGCTTCCCTGCAGGTGGATGGGAAGCATGTGTGTGGCGGGTTCCTGATCGCCGAGCAGTGGGTGCTGAGTGCGGCTCACTGCCTGGAAGACAAGTGAGTACCGGCCTTCGCATCTGACTGGGTGGGAGCGCGGGGCAGGAGAAGAGCGGGGCATGGAGGCTGGGGCCAGCTGGTTCTACCACAGACCCCAGTAGTTATTTGAGGGGATACAGGAGTCTCTGGAGTGATGAGCACGGCCCAGATCTTGCTCCCATTGCAGTCAGTGGAGGTTTGTCGTTGATTTCAATGTCTCCAGCCCCAGGTTAGGGTCGTTTGAGGATCACTATGAAGGGAAAGCCCAGGGCCCAACCGCACCGAGGCTGGATTCCCCTGTCACCCAAGGAGCACATGTTCCTTCCTAGGTGGGGCTGGGCCCACAAACAGGATATTCTGGGCTGACTCCCCATGGCTGGGGAAAGGCAGAGGTTGACTACTGGCGATCGCTGTCCATTGGGGTGAACTGTACAGCCGGGAGGGAGCGGAAAGGTCTTGCAGCTCAGTGCTGTGGGTGAGCAGAGCGCCTCCTGCTACTGTATCCATCTTGACTGCAGGTACGGCAAGCCGTTCCAGGTCCTCCTGGGAGCCCACTCTCTCTCGCAGCCAGAACCGCACAAGCGCCTTTATGGGGTGCGTGCGGAGATCGGCCACCCCGGCAGCAGCAGGGACACCTACGATGATGACCTCCTTCTCCTCCAGGTGTGCATGACCCACACTGGCGCCATCCCCCGCTGTAGGCACGGCGCCTCCCAGACCCCACTGGAGTCAGTGGGGGGGAAACAAACTCCTACTGACTCCTGTGGGCTTCAGGCCAGGCCCAGCTCCTCAAAGGCACCGAACTCCTGTTGATTTCACAGCTGAGTCTTGCTTGACTGGGCTGAGATCCAACAGGCTTGATACCCCATGGAGCACTGGCTGGGGTCACCCCGATTCACCCCATGGCAAGGGAAAGGAGGATGAAGCCCAAGGCACCGGCACGGATAGGGCCCATTCTCCCCACCAGTGGAGGGAGAACCCTCCCCACAAAGCAGCTGCGATCACACGGCTGCAGCAGGGACTCCAGTCACATTGGCATCGACTCCGTGGGTGCTCTGGGACTGGAGCCCCCACGGCGGGGGGAAATAGTGGGTGCTCAGCACCCATTAGCCACCTGCCAAGGTGCTGGGGGGAGGGGGCAGAGCGGGGGCAGGAAGAGGTGGAGCAAGGGCGGGGCCTCAGGTGGGGATGGAGTGGGGGTGTGGCCTCGGGGCAGAGCGGGGGTGGAGCACCCACCTGGAAAAATGAAAATCGGTGCCTGTGTCCCGTCACCCCTAGTTGAGGTATTTCCCAGGTGATCGCCCCGTAACCTGTGCTAATGCAGCGCAGCTCTGTCCCCCTCTAGTGGCCACGCCCAGTACAGGCGTGAGTCCCTTCCTGGTCCTTTTAACTCAAGCTGTAGAGAGACTCCTGCTGGAAGATCCAGAGGTCCTAGGTTTTATCCCCACAGAGAGCCCAGCCAGGGGCAGTGTTACATATACAGTCTGTCTCTCTCACCCCGACTGACCCTTGCCTCTTTGCCTCCCAAATCAGCTAGAGGAGAAAGCGCTCCTCAACGAGCATGTGAAGATCCTGCCCTTCCAGAGACAAGACAGGGATGTCCCGGCTGACACCAAGTGCGAGGTGGCCGGCTGGGGTGAAATGAGCCACAGCGGGAAGCTGCCTGACAAATTGCGGCAGGTGGAGCGTCCGGTGATCAGCCGGGAGAAATGCAACCTAAGGATCCACCACGACAACACCATCACGGAGAAGATGATGTGCACTGACTCCAAGAAGAAGGACACCTGCCCGGTATCTATCTCTCCCTCGGCTCAGCTCTCTTGCCGGGAGGGGTGGGGGGGGTCAGAGCTGTGTCTATGTGCTTGGATGTATCAGTGCAAACAGGTGTATGCGTGGGTATCTGTGCAGGAGTGTGTGTGTGTGTGTGTGTGTGTGTGTGTGTGATTATTCTGGTAGCTTACCTGTCCCCTGGGGTAAATACAGATGCACGTAACTTCTGGAGTCCTGGGTCCTTTGCTGTCTCTCTGGGGTCTCATTCTCCTCTTATGCTGGAGTCAGGCCTGATTTGCACCTGTGTAAGAGAGCAGAATCAGGCCCTGAATGTCACCCCCTTGCTGTTGGAAAGAGAGGAAGCAAAGTCCTAGTTTGTATGGAGCAGATGTACAATCCCATAGATCTCAAAGTGCTCCCCGGAGGTGGGTCACTCTTATTAGCCCCATTTTACAGATGAGGAACCTGAGGCACAGATGCTTACCACTGGTCACACTGCAAATCAATGGCCAGATCACCACTGAAGTAAATGGGACCAGGATTGCTCCCTAGATCTCCTGGCTGTTATATCCAAATCCACTTCACCAAACTGCCTCACCTGGATACACAAATAAAGGGAATAACTAAAAGCCTGGATCCTTTCCTCCTGCTTTTAGGGCTTGTCCACACGAGGAGCTATTACAGAGTAAACTATTTCTGATAAGTCCATGTGTGGACACTCTTAGGGCTTGGCTACACTTGTGAGTTACAGCACAATAAAGGAGCCCCAGACTTACTAGCTCACTACCCGTCCACACTGGCAAGGCATGTAGAGCGCTCTGACTCCACCTCGGCAAGTGGAATAACGTTTGCTGTGCCCCTGCTGGGGTGCCGCGGAGCCAGTGTGAATGAGGTGTTACATTACTGCGCTCTGATCAGACAATGGAAACATCCCATAATCCCCTTAAGACAAGTGGCCACTCTTGTCATTGTTTTTGAATCTCTGCAGGAATGCCCTTTGAAAGCTCCGTTTCTGACAGCCGGCTGATTATCTGCTCCGAGACAAAGCAACCATTAGTGTGGAATGCTGTGTGTGTGTGTGTGTGTGTGTGTGTGAGAAAGAGAGGTGGGAGGGGGGGTCTGTAGCTGCTGTCTGAACTTACAAGACAGCATGCTGACATGATCTCAGCCCCCCCAAAAACCCACTCTCTCTCCCCACATACACACAACACACTCCCTGTCACACTCCACCCCCCTCCCCATTTGAAAAGCACATTGCAGTCCCTTGCATGCTGGGATAGCTGCCCATAATGCACCACTCCCAATGCTGCTGCAAGTGCCGCAAATATGGCCACGCCAGTGTGCTTGCAGCGGTCAGTGTGGACAGATGGCAGCGCTTTCCCCACTGCGCTCTCTGAAGACTGGTTTAACTCAAAGTGCTCTACACCTGCAAGTGTAGCCGTGCCTTTATTCTGAATTAGTTTAATCTAGTGGACTAAACTAATGCACCAGTGGATTAAGGTGATTCTGCACGAGGCACTCTCATTCCAAAATAAGAATAAATCCCATGAAGTTAGTCTGCTTTAAACTCACACCCTGGATTCATTTTCACATGTAGCCAAACCCTTAGAATCGGGTTCTGTCCCATCTCGCCAATTACATCTATGCAAGAGGGGCGTCGAATGCGCCCACCCTCACTCCAGAGCATTTGACACCCACTTGCCACAGGTGGAACTGGCAGCACAAGTTGTAGCATTTTGACTTAGCTGTCCTCCCCACCCATGAACTCTTTGCAAAGCTGAATACAAGATAATTATCAGCATGTGAGCAAACATGCAGAGGTGTTTAATAAAACTTCTAGCTTATCTTCCAGGAAGCTACCCAGCAGGCAGCTGCCATGCAAGTTATACATCTCTTGCTACCTTGCAGCTGGGAGTTTGTTTATTTTTTAACCCCATGTAACTTGTTTTCTGTTCAAAATGAATTGAACCATTCAGCGAGGTGAAAGGGTGGGGAGGTACTAACCCTGGTTAGATCCAAGCACTATGTTATGGCTCAAGAGACCACGCTGCCTAGCAGATAGAGAATGGAATTGGGAACCGAAAAAGCTAGTTAGGTACAAAGGACTTGCCAGGTCCATCTAGCCCAGTGGATACCAGGGGTCAGCCCAGAACGTGTTGCTGCGGGGGAACGTGCAAGAACTCCACCGTTGGCCGATGTGGGACAATCTGTTCCCCCTCCCCACGTTCCGTCTCATCCTGACCTAATAGGTAGGGATTAGCTCAAGCCCTGAAGCCTGAGATTTAGCATAATTAATGATGACCTATTAAATTGGAATATTCCTGACATCCTTATAAATGTCCCATCTCCTTTCGGGATCTATTCCTGCCTCTGCCGTGTGTGCCTGGGCCGACCACTCTGCTCTTGTGTGCCTCCATTTCCCCTCCTGGCCCTTGTCTATTTAGCCTGTAGGTTCCTTGGGACAGGGTCTGTCATGCTACGGGTCTGTGCAACACCTGGCATGATAGGGCCTTGATCTCAGCCGGAGCCTCTGGGCGCTGCTGCAATACAAATAATGGGGAGACACAGGGTAAGCTTTTCCCACCCCCCATCTTGGGCAAGGGGGGAGAGGTGTATGTAACAGACACCCTTCTGGGAAGGGCAGTGATGGGCAGCCATGCCCAGCATGGGGCTGATGGGATAGGAAGGCTGGCAGACAACCTGGCTCCCAGCACTAGCCATTGGCTGCTGAGCCGGCCCAGAGCCCCCTGGGGCATGTGGCAAACTGACCTCCACCCTGAGGCTGATCCTGTGACTTGATTCTCCAGGGGGATTCCGGCGGGCCACTCGTTTGCAATGGGATCGCCGAAGGGGTGGTGGCTGCCGGCTCTCGGGTCTGTGGGAACTACAAGAAGCCTGGAATCTACACCCGGATCCCCCCCTACGTCGACTGGATCGAGAGAGTCATCGCTTCAACTAACTGAAGGCGGATGGGTCGGCCCTGGATTGGAAGGGACCGGCTGCCTGGCCCCCGCAGGGGCACACAGCAGACTCCACGCTATTTCCCCAGGGCAGGGCTAGCTGCTAGCATGGCAGAGAGCACTCAGACACTGCAAACGTCAATGTAACCAGACATCGGGAGCTTGTAAGGCTGCCTCCCCCACCTGCTTTCAGCTCTCCTCGCAATCAGATAAGCTCAGTGCAGCACTCCCCTGCAAGCAGCATCCTGGAGAGGGGAGGAGACACCGTGAGCCAGCTGGAAGACTGACTCCTTCTACCAACACAACAGCTGCTCCTGGAAACCACCTGGCCCAGCTCTCCTGTCTGGCCTGCCAAAGGGGCGGTTTGCAAGGAGATGGGAAGGGGAAGAGGTTGGTCACCCTACAGGATGGGGCTCAAGGCTGGATTTCAGGTGGCATCTTGTCAACTCTGTCCTCCTCAGCGCAAGCCACCTCCAAAGCAAACCTGAACCACTGTGGCTGTTAATAGTGAGCACAAATATTGCAATAAAAGGGAACCGCTTATAACTGCGGGTCACCAGAGTCGTCAGGGTTGCACAGATGTGACACACTGGGGGCTGAACTGAGGGGATTCATGGGGGAGAGGAGAGAGTAACAGGATCTTTCCTCATCCCACATCAGACCTGGCCCTTCCTCAGTTTTCCCCATGTGGTTAACTCACCATCTCCTGTTCTGATGGCACTTCACTCTCCTGCTTTTGGATGTGAGATTTTCATGCTGCTCTGTGATTTAGCCCCTGGGGGCAAACCAGAGTCCCTTCCCTCACCCCCCGCAAATCTCCCTACACACTGTTGGAAAGTGGGGGCTAAACAAAAGGCCAACCAAACAAGGCAGAAGTCCAGCAACCTCATGCTGATCGCTTGGGGCCATGCAACATGCCTCCCTCACCAAGCTGCCGTTCCCTGTCCAGTCCAGTCCTGGCCTCACGGGTTCATTTGCACAGGGCAAGAGGAGATGGGTGGAGGAGGGTACCGCTTCCTCCCCCCCTCACTGGACCCCTGAGCAAGCATGAGTCCCAATTCCTTTCCCCGCCAGCCTGCCCAGGCTACTTCCTTCAGGAGCCATCCCTCCTGCAGGCCTAATTCCCTTCCAAGGCAGGGGCTCCTCCAAAGCTTTCTGCTGCTGTCCCTGGCTGCGGGCCTTGCCTTCTGGCTAGAGGAGAGACCCTTCCCCATCCTCACGGCACTCCCTGCAGCTCTCAGCCATGCTCACCTGCCCCAACCCATCCACTGGGAGGCAGATCCCTAGTGTAGCTTCATTGACTTCCAGGCAGCAGCTACACCAGGGATGAATTTGGCTTCAATGCTCAGGGGAAGTCTCCTTGTCTGAAGGGAAGGCTGCAAGTTTCCCCGCTTATTGATAGACAGATGGGAATCACCAGACTGGATCAGAACTGAGTCCATCATCCTATTTCTGACCAGTGGCCAGCACTGGTTGCTTCAGAGGAAGTTTTAAGATCTACACAGTAGGAAGTTATGGAGTCATCTTTTCTAATTGCCATCGTATAGAGCAGGGGTCGGCAACCTATGGCACGCGTGCCAAAGACGGCACGCGAGCCAATTTTTAATGGCACACTGCTGCCTGCCGGGTCCCAGCCGCCGGCCCTGTTCAGCCCGCTGCCGAACCCAGGCCAGGACCCCGGCAGGCAGCAGCGAGCCATTAAAAATCCTGCCCGCCCCGGCCCGCTCTTCTCCGCCCCCCCGCCGTGGGGCAGGGTGAAGAAGCTTGGTCCTGCCGGCTGCTGCTGCAGGGCAGGCAAGGTCCCCCCTCCCCTGCCTCTTCCCCCAGCCTGCTGGAGTCCTGCCCCTCCTCCTCTCCCCCTCCCCTGCCTCTTCTCCCAGCCTGCTGGGGTCCTGTCCCTCCTCCTCTCCCCCTGCCCCTCCCCCGCCTCTTCCCCCAGCCTGCTGGGGTCCTGCCCCTCCTCTCCTCCCTTCCTGCCGCAGATCAGCGATCAGCCAGGGAGGGGAGAAGCAGAGCCACAGTGCACTCCCTGCTCTGGGGAGGAGGCAGAGAAGAGCTGGGGAAGGGGGGTGGAATCAGGGCATATCCTCTCCAGACCCCTACCTTGAGCTGCTCTGGGCAGGGGTCTGGGAGCACCCCCATGACCCCAGCCTCCACCCCCAGTCTTCTGCCCTGACCCTTACACACACACCCCACACCCAACCCTCTGCCTGACGCCTGCACCCCCCCACCACACCCAGCCTTGACTCCAGCACCCCCCACACATACCCAGCCCCCGCACACCCCATGCCCTGAGTCCTGCACCCCCTCACATGCCCCCAGCCCCCTGCCCTGACTCCTGCACCCTCCTCACACACCCACAGCCCCCTGCCCTGACTCCTGCATCCCCCATACCCCATGCCCTGACTCTTGCACCCCCCCCACATTCCCACCCCCACCCTGAGCACCAAACGGGAGTTCCTGCACCTCCCCACACATTCCCACCTGCACCCCTTGCACCAAATGGGAGCTGCCTAGGTAAGCACTCCACACCCAAACCTCCTGCCCCAACCCCGAGCCCCCTCCCTCATTCTAGCTCCTGGCCAGACCCTGCACCCCAACCCCCAGCCTGCTCCTTCACCCCCAGCCCTGTACTCAGTGCACTCCCACCCTCAGCTCAGTGCAGAGAGAGAGGAAGAGAATGGCCAGAATCGGGGAGAAGGTAGGTACCCACTCTATGTGGGCAGGGCTGGGATCCCAGACCGGCAACAGGCTGAGTGGGACCAGCAGCCGGGACCCTGGCTGGCAGGAGCCAGCGGATAGAACCCCAGACCGGCTGCGGGCTCAGTGGCAGCAGGCTGAGTGGCTCAACCCACTGCTGGTCTGGGGTCCAGGCCACCGGCCCCGCTCAGTCTGCTGCCAGTCTGGGGTTCTGGCTGCCGGCCCTTGCCAGCCGGGGTCCCAGCCGCAGGCCCCGCTCAGCCCCCTGCCGGCCTAGATGAATGGAACCCCAGGCCGGCAGCGGGCTGGCAGCGTAAGATCAGCATTTTAATTTAATTTTAAATGACGCTTCTTAAACATTTTGAAAACCTTGTTTACTTTACATCTGACAATAGTTTAGTTATATAATATATAGACTTATAGAGAGAGACCTTCTAAAAAACGTTAAAATATATCACTGGCACGCAAAACCTTAAATTAAAGTGAATAAATGAAGACTCGGCACCCCACTTCTGAAAGGTTGCCGACCCCTGGGTTAGAGGTTGGTTTACCTCTTGAAGCAGGGGGGTTTATATCTCCATAGCTCTTGACCTCATCAGTATCTTGTGGCCATAAGTTTCACAGCCTCAAAGTGCCAGTTCTAGTGCCAGGAGCCATTCAAAGAAAAGAGAACCAGGTGAACTGGGGGTCTGTGGTGGTTTTGTGTGGGAGCAGGGTGGGAATCCCAGTTGAGCCATGCTGGTTTGTAGTATCTGCCAGGGAGGGAGAAACTTTCAAATTGACGGCAAAGTTCAACAGAGCAAAATAAAAACCCAACTGCAGGCTCTGCCAGGTTCATTGGAAAACGGTCGTGCCCAGTTGTGGGTTCTCCCTGGGGGCCTTGATGCCTCTGGAGATGGCAAGGAGAGGAACTAAGATGGATGCTGGATGGACTTAAAGAAACTGCAAACATCTCCCAAACTTTGCTTCCCCAAACCAAGGCAGATCCATGTCTGAGTTACACACCGTGAGATGTGGGGGGCATCCAGGGGGTTTGATGGCGCTGGACAGGTACATAAACAAACCTCCATCTCATCAGCTGCCCCTCCCAGCCACCTCCAGGGCAAAGCCCGACTGCTGTGCATTCCCGATGCAGCCCGCTCAGTCCCAGCAGAGGTGTAGAGCGCACCGCAGGTGAGCAGCCATCAGGGTTCTGGAGTCAACAGAAGCCGGGTGCTTGGGGGCCTCCCGCTCACCAGGGATCAAGGCTGCTTATTGGATGTTGCATGACACCCCCTCAACACAGGCAGTTGTGTACTTTGCCCTTTACACAACAGTAATAGCACAAAGAAACAACTGGCCCAGTAGCCAAATAACCATGTTACTAACAACACACAACATGTAGGGCCTTATTACATGCACACACATACTATTGCTCTGGCTGGATTCTAAAACCTAGAATCCAGTGAGCACCACTCGAGGGCTCACAAATTACTTAAAGGGAGACCACCCAATTCCGGTACACTACACAACAGACGTGCTGCTCTCCATCTCTGCTCCCCTTCCTGCTCAAACCTGCAGGAAGATGATCAGGCCCTGGCATCTGCCTTGGTTTTACTTGCACATAAGGAAGTGAGCTGAGACCCTACAAACTCATTCCTGAGGGGAATGCACCGTAGGGGCTCTGTTTTCCCAAGTCCTTGCAGCTGGGACAGGCGATGAGCATGATGGAGCACGAACTCTGCTGTTAGACTTGGCCTCATCCCACCTTCTCTCGCACCTCCTCTGTGCACGGTTCTACTCTCTGTGGCTCTGTGGTTTCCGTTTTTGCAGAGAAAGCACCTTCATGCTGATCCAAGCAATTTGCTGCCCCCTTCAAAGGCATAAGAGCCCAGCCGCGTTGTTATTTCAGCCCAGTCCCGCTTCGAGGACACAGGAGATGGAGGGATACTGTATTGTCCTATTGGGGCTGCTGCTGGTGGGTTCCAGCCATGCAGGTAAGTGAATCGCACACCTCGGCCAGCTCTTGTTTCTCCGGCAGAATCTGCACTAGCCATGGAGCTGTGTCAACGCAACCTCCTCCCCCAGCTCACTCCCTCACCTGGCACTGCACAGGGCTTTGACTACTGCCGCAGTCAGATCCAAATCAGGCGCTGAAAGCCTGATTCAGCCCCTCTTTTAACATGGGCTACGGCTGAGAGGCAGTGGGTGTACGCGGGGGAGCTGTTTTCAACATCATGTCTTCTGCCCTTAGAGATCAAAGGGGCCACGCGCAGGGGTAGAGATGTGTACGCTCCATGCAACATTGGGGGCACAATCTTCTGCTCCCTCCAGGTTTCCCTGCATTCGACTCCCCAGCTGTTGGGCGCAGGTCTGTTTCCATCACTCACCCCACCCATCTCTACGGCTTTGGTTTCTAGACCCTGGTGAAAGCTGGACTCTCCTTAGCCAGGTCCACACAGCTGGCCGGAATGGCGGCCGCTCTCACAATTTTACATACAGGTCAAATTTTGCCCTGGGTTGCACCACTTTGCTAGGGTTGAACTTGACCTTCTCGCCACTCGGCTGGCCCAGCCGCTGTCCCGAAGCAGTGCAGAGACGTTCAGATCAGTGGACAGTGCGAATCCTGACGTCCGCTTTCTCTCCGCTCTGCCTGGCGACAGCAGATAAACTCTGTTTTCTCCCCTTCGGCAGGTAAGCAGGATGCTCTGATCCTCGGGGGACGCAAAGTGGTGAATCACTCCAGGCCCTACATGGCCATCCTGGAAAGCGATTATAAGGAAATCCTGTGTGATGGGTTCCTGATCCAGCCAGAGTGGGTGATGACCGCAGCCCATTGCAGGAGCTCCAGGTGGGTGCCTTGATCGTTCAGCTGAAGGCTCCTGGGAAATAGGCTCCTTGGGCGCTGTAGGCGCAAACCCACCCTGCACCATGGGCTGCACATAAAGAAAGAACTAGCCCCAGTGTGTCCCCTCTTCCTCCACACACTGCACATCCAGGATTCTTAGCTGTCTAGTAGGCATCTCTCTCCCCATGCTCTTACACTGCACTATTCAGTCATAGCTTCTCAAATGAGGAAACTAAGGCACAGGGAGGAGAAGTGACTTACTGAAAGGCTCACCCAGCCGGCCAGTAGCAGATAGGCTGAGAACCCTAGTCTCCTGATTCGGAGCCCCTCTGCTTTAGCCACGGAACCACGCTGCCTGGCTCAAGGACAGTGCACAGGATTCTGGGTTGCCGCTGATGGCTCTTTGTTCATAGGAATGTTGCTTTTCACAGAAACTTTCGAGTCCTGATTCTGCTGGGGGTTGAGCTGCTGAGCGACTCGTCCAACCACTTATGGGACATCGCAAAGTTTCATCCGCACCCTCATTACAACCCGATCACCTGGAAAAATGACATCATGCTGGTCCAAGTAAGTGCCTCCTCCCAGTTCTCACCCAATTCCAGGGAGCTTGGGGTCATCATCACAGTTAAACACAAGGGCTGAAAGCTGGGGAGTGTAGGGATCGCTCCAAATCCACATCACCAACTTGAGAGAGAGAGAAAGAAAGCAAAGCCTGTGCTATAGTAATTGAGGTTTATTTGAAGCCAGGCTTCTCCTGCTGCTGGGATATCCTAGTTCTTTGGCAATGGCTAATATTCCAGGGCTGACAACTTTACACTCCATGGACAGAAGAGCATGTAGCAAAAATGATGACCCGAGATACTGGAATTGCCCAATGGGATAATTTGCTCCCCTGGAATTGCCCAATGGGACAATTTGCCTGGCTACTTAACATCTCCAGGGCTTGATTCTCCACTGCCCTGCACCTGCTGCAGGCATCAGCACCCACGCAAAGTGCTACCGAATCGTAGCTCTTTGCACTGGTGTAAATGACTGCATGAGTTGCAAGCCAACGGCGAACCAGGACCATGGTCTCTAGGTCATTTGACTGCCCTCCCAAGTCTGTGGGAGGTGAATGTCACCCTGGTTCAAAGGGGCTCGTGCAAATCATTTAATTGGTTCTTTGCAGACATGCTATTTCTGACGCTGGGAATGAGGACAAGGGGGCTCAACATCTGCCCTGCTGTGTATGTCCCTCTTGCATGTACCTTTTCAGTCTCAGGATGCTCTGGTGTCACTGACAGCATGCTCTTTGTCAGATATCGCTTTGCAACTCTGCTTTACAACCTGCATTTGATGGGCTACCTACGAAAGGCAGGGGATATAATTTCAAGCTAAGAAACACAAAAATACATCATAAAAAAAACAGATTCGCTGACAATCCAGGCTACAAAAGCTTTTGGTTTCATGGTTCTTACTGCCAGGAGGGATCGAGGTTTTAAAAAATGGGAGATTATGTTTTAGATTGGTTTCAGAGTAGCAGCCGTGTTAGTCTGTATTCGCAAAAAGAAAAGGAGTACCCGTGGCACCTTAGAGACTAACAAATTTATTAGAGCATAAGCTTTCGTGAGCTACAGCTCACTTCATCGGATGCATTTGGTGGAAAAAGCAGAGGAGAGATTTATATACACACACACACACAGAGAACATGAAACAATGGGTTTATCATACACACTGTAAGGAGAGCGATCACTAAAGATAAGCCATCACCAGCAGCAGGGGGGGGAAGGAGGAAAACCTTTCATGGTGACAAGCAAGGTAGGCTAATTCCAGCAGTTAACAAGAATATCAGAGGAACAGTGGGGGGTGGGGTGGGAGGGAGAAATACCATGGGGAAATAGTTTTACTTTGTGTAATGACTCATCCATTCCCAGTCTCTATTCAAGCCTAAATTAATTGTATCCAGTTTGCAAATTAATTCCAACAAGTTTTAGATTGTGTTACATCAGTGCCTTGGGATCTGAACTGAGAGCCGCTGTGCTAGCTCTGAGCAGACAGAGATTAAGAGACAGACCCTGCTGGAAGCCCACACAGTCTAAACACACAAAAGGTGGGAGAGAAAATAGAGGCTGAAATTAAATCCATGTTTAGGCACCTGGCCTGATTCTCAAAGGCACTGAAGTCCCTGAGTGCTGCTGGGTGTCCAGTTCTCTTATTTATTCTCTGAAATAGAGGGATTTGGACTCCCAAGGTTTTAAAAATCTTGGCTCTACTTTCTGACAGATAAAAACGTCTGACGTTACCTCTAGAGGGCACCAGGCTCCACCAAAGGCAGCCACTGTGTATTTAAAGCAGAGGTGGCTGAAATGTGTATTTCCAGCCAAAGGCCCAAACTGCACTGAAATCTGAGTCTATGGTCTCTCCACCAAACCCAAAACGTTAGGCCATCACAGGCCCTTTAGCAGACAGGCTAAGATGCTTCCCAGAGCCCTTCTAGGGTGACCAGACAGCAAATGTGAAAAATCGGGACGGGGGTGGGGGGTAAATAGGAGCCGATATAAAAAAAAGACCCAAAAGTCGGGACTGTCCCTATAAAATCGGGATATCTGGTCACCCTAAGCCCTTCTACCTCTTGAGCGTTGACTGGCAAACAAAAAGGGCATTAGGTCCTATGCTAAGCAACTGAGTGAGGAAGTGTGCTCTGTTAATTTCTTCCTCCTCATGCCTTTCTCCCACTGTCCGCAGCTGAACAACCCTGTTCCCTACAATAAAAAAGTCCAACCAGTGAAACTCCCACAGCAGGACAGGGAGATCCCCAGCACGGCTGCCTGCAGCACTGCGGGCTGGGGACCCACCAGGGATGGCGGGAAGCGCAGCACGAATCTGCGGGAGGTGAACGTCACCTTGGTTCCTAGGGACTCTTGCACATCAGTCTACAAACGGAAAATCACCAGGAATATGATCTGTGCTGGGAACAAGGAGCACAACACCTGCCAGGTATCTTCTTTTCTCTTGCTCACTGAGGAGAGGCCTGATGAGTAGCAGACAGGCTCCAGAGACACAGTTACCAGAGCCACAGTTACCCCAGAAACCCTGAGGAATTTCTTCCCAGGTAACTGATTGGCCCCTTACTGTAATGCAATCAGCAGTCCATTTCCTGAGTGTTTTAGACCAGGCTGGGCTACAGGCAGACAGTAGGTGATCTGCCTGTGGAACTCATTGCCAGAGGATAGCCTCAAGAGCATAGCAGGTTTCATAAAGGAACTGGACATTTCTGTGGATAATAGGAATATCCAGAGTTATGATAATAGGGATTTGGGGGCAGGGGTGAAGGGATATAAATTCACATGTTTCAGGGCATGGTACTACCGCCTACTATAAGAGGTCAGGAAAAAAGCCTCCCTGGGGGCCCATTATCTCATAACAGCCTACTCCTGGGCTTTTCACAGCTTCTTAAACCTATAAACAGCTGGCACTGTAGGAGGATAGATTCATAGAGCTCTGGTCTGATCCAGTGTGGTAATTCCCACATTCGTCATTAAAATCCAGATTCAGCTGTCAGGCTCACTGGACTGCAGGCTTCCTTCAGCGAGCATAAAACTCTGCTACTCTGATTCTAGCCTTTCACCCTCTCTTTACCCTGGGGAAAGTGACTGCGCGAGATGCAGGTAGGCCCACTGAGTTCAAGGGGTGATACAGTGAGAAGTGGGGGACCTAGAGGTTAGGGTGCTAGCTTGGAACTTGGGACTTTTCCTTTGCAGGCTTCCTGTGTGCCCATGGTTAAGTCACTTAGGTGCAAATCAAAGGGATTTAGACACCTGACTCCCAGAGGATTTAGGTGCCTAACTGCCTTTGAAGATCTGGGCCTTGCTCTCTCGGGGCTTCAATTCCTCCTCTGTAACCTGGGGACAATAGCACTGCCCTACTTCACAGAGGAGCAGAGAGGGTTGAGTCATAGAGATAGTGAGGTGCTCAGATACTGTGACAATGGGGCCATAGAAGTACCTTAGGTGGTTGCCCTGAGACAGGAGAGAGATCAGGCTTCCGTGGTTCCTGTGCTGTTAACATGCGGCCTGGCTCTCGTGTGTCACATCTGCAGGGAGACTCGGGCGGGCCGCTGGTTTGCAACGGCGTGGCTGAAGGCGTGGTCTCCTTCGGCAGCAAGGAATGTGGCAAGACCCCAACGGTTTATACCAAGATCTCCAGTTACCTGCCGTGGATCAACAAAGTCATCAAGTCGGCCTGTTAGAGGATCCAGGGGAGCTGCTTAACCCCCATCCTTCCTGGCCAGCAACATCTCCCTTCTGTGAATCCTGCCCCAGCACCCCCACCAGGAATGGCTCCCTCACCCTGCTCCCCAAGGGCTGCTAAGAACCCCACCCGCACTTGACTCTATTAAGAAAAACACAAGCTGAGTATGTGCTTGCTTTAACCACTTTATTGCTGAACAGGACAGCAGGGGCTCACCCCAGCTGGGTCTGGTGGGCTCTGATGGTGCACAGGATAATGCTGCTGGGGACCCAGGCCTGTCCTAAAGGCAGTGAAAGGATTTAATGGGGAAGAGAGGTTTTTACATCTAGATAATCCAGTCTGGGAGAGTAATCATTTGTTCTCTGTTTAATTCAGTGGTGACAGTGATCAGTGCGAGTTAGTGGCTGCACCACTGGGGATAAGAGCTTATTACAGCTAGCAGGGTTACTCCTTTAGCTCAAGCAGTAGACACACAGCCTTTAGCACTAGGGGTCAGGTGTTTGGTCCCCAGTGACAACACCAGAGGATGATTGGGTGTCCATACCCCACCTTCCCAATCTCAGCCTGCCCACTGATGCTACCGAAACTGGCCATTGCCTGACCCCTGTTACAATGGCTAGGAAGGGCTCCTGATACTTCTCACCTTTATTTGGCCCATGCAAACTCAGGATTTCATTTCCTTTGTCCATAGTTTGTTCCACCCACCTGCTATTTCTTGTCCTATATAACTTGTAAATTCTTTGGGGCAGGGACCATCTCTGTGTTTGTACAACAGCTGGCACCAAGAAGCCCTGATTCTATTTTTGGAAGCTGCCAGGCCCTACCTGAAATGCACATAATAAATAACAATATCCTGCTGCTATTTTGATACAATGAAGCCTTTTGTTTTTCACTGTGAAAAATGCTTTCTGTCTGATCCTAATAAATCTGCTTCATACCTGGTGTTTGTGCGAAACCTGCTCAACAGAAATTTGTCCCTCTCCTACCTTCCTTTCTCTTTTCCCAGAGAGGATTTATTTGCAAATATTCCATCTGCAGATTGGGAATGCCTCCTTTCTACCCCCTTCCAGTGGATGTGTGTGCTAACTGAACCCAGGGCATTGTACATACTGCTTGGGATCAGAGCACCTAAGCTGTGTGTCATATGTCCTATAGTGTATGCATATGTTGGGGATTCTCCTTTAGCTCAGCTGAGAGGGGCCTGTACCTGTGCCTATCGGTGCAAGTTCTGTGCCATGATATTCTGAGGGTAGTGAATTCGTGAGACTGAGATAAGAACCCAGGAGAAGTAGTTCTGTAGTTTTTTTTATGAGCTCCCATGCACTGAGATCAAGAGAAAAGCTAGGGGAGAGGGAAAAAAACCTCTTTCTAGCCCTCACTGGCTTTGGCTTTTGAAGTCCCTCTTTGGTCATGAAAGAGGAACGTCATCCCACATCAGCCATCATGTGTCTGTCATGTATAGGTACGTGGGTGCACATAACATAGGCTCTCCAGCGCGGCCATCTCTAGTCAAGCTTGGGGTGAGCAGCAGGCAGTTCTGCGCTGGAGCGCAGCAGAGTAGAAAGAGGTTCTTGGCTGAAGGCGGAGCAGTTGGCAAAGTCTCAGCCTCCGTTCTGGGAGACAAGAAGAAGCGAATGCCAAAGCTTTAACGATTGGGGTGGGGATAGCTGCCATTGGGCAACCACAGATCGGAAGCCATCTTGTCTTAAAAAGAAAAGGAGGACTTATGGCACCTTGAGACTAACAAATTTATTTGTGCCCCCCCTCCTTCCTGCTGGTAATAGTCATCTTAAGTGATCACTCTCCTTACAGTGTGTATGGTAACACCCATTGTTTCATGTTCTCTGCGTGTGTATATACATCTGCCCACTGTATTTTCCACCAAATGCATCCGATGAAGGGAGCTGTAGCTCACGAAAGCTTATGCTCAAATAAATTTGTTAGTCTCTAAGGTGCCACAAGTCCTCCTTTTCTTTTTGCGAATACAGACTAACACGGCTGCTACTCTGGCACCTTGTTTTAGACTGTGATCTCCTCTGAGCAGGCCCTAATGCAGTGGTTCCTAAACTTTAACAACCTGTGAACCCCTTTCACTAAAATGTCAAGTCTCTTGAACCCCCTCCTAAAAATGAATATTTCCAGGGATTTTCTCCTTTACCAGAGGATAAATTATAAAAGCAGTGATCTTGGAAATATAAAATTTGTTTTTATGACATGCTTATTACACATGATTTATTATTAATTATTTATCACGACCGTATTTTTATTACATTATGAAAACAGCAACACTCTTCCAAGATCTCACTTTTGTAGCTTGTGTCACTTGAATAAGCCTGTTAGAAGACAAGGCTCCTATGTTTCATCAAGGAGTATCAGATGTGAAACAGCATGAAGGTATTTAAGAAGCCAACTCAGAGAGTTCTTCCTACACAAACATTCAGGTCTTGAGCAGTCCAGGCAAACAACGCACGTTACAACAAAGCTTAAACTTGTTCTTCATAATAATTTTAAAAACAATACTAGCTGCCTATTTAATTTTAAAAACAGCAAAAAATATCCACCTCCCTTTCCATTTCTTATAAGGAGTCTTGAAGTTTAAATCTCCTCAGTGGGATAGATAGGCTTGCTTTGATCTGCTTAGCTCTTGGAAATCCAGGGGCTCTGGGCTGCTGGCCCCATGCTGCCCGGGGTCACTAGGGACAGCTCTGTCCACCATTAGGGAATTTTTCCCCCCAAGAACCCCCTGTAACATTTTGCAAACCCCAGTTTGGGAACCACTGCCTTAATGTATCATGTTCACTGGGATCCCCTTCCATTTCACCCCAGTTACAGATGCTTAGGGCCCTGGTACAATTACCCCCTCTTCCTCCCCCCCTGCTCCCCCCCCCCCCGTCAACCCTGCCTCAGAGCTAAGCAGAATTGAGTCAAGTTTATATTTGACTGCAAGTCCTCAAGGGATAAGTGGTGGCAAAGACTGGTGTTCTTATATCTGCCCCAGAGCTGTAGAGAGCGCTGGGCTGATGGAGGTGCAAAACTGAGCCCCTGATTCCACTTGTGTTCCTTAAAGATCCCATGGATTCATGAAGAGAAGGGAGTGAATCCAATGTCTGGGGCAAATTCAACTCAGGCTATTACAGCTGTAGAGGGGGATCATCATTACTCTGAACTAAGTAATCTACGTGGGCAGAGTATTCGGAGTGATGGGATGGGAGCTCAAAGCAACAAAGTACCATTTTAGGATCCATCATGTAACCTCTTCCCATCTGCCAGCACACATGCACAAGACCCGCAGGGCTGCGTACCAGCTCAGGTCATACGTGGGTAGGTCAGTTTCAGGTGTCCCTGGTCCACACACATCACTGAATCTTGTTAGGGGGTTTCAGAGTAGCAGCTGTGTTAGTCTGTATCCGCAAAAAGAAAAGGAGAACTTGTGGCACCTTAGAGACTAACAAATTTATTTGAGCATAAGCTTTCGTGAGCTACAGCTCACTTCATCGGATGCATGCAGTGGAAAATAAAGTGGGGAGATTTTATATACACAGAGAACATGAAACAATGGGTGTTACCATACAGACTGTAACAAGAGTGATCAGGTAAAGTGAGCTATTACCAGCAGGAGAAAGCAGGGGTGGAGGGAGGACCTTTTGTACTGATAATCAAGGTGGGCCATATCCAACAGTTGACAAGAACGTGTGAGGAACAGTAGGGGGGAAATAAACAAGGGGAAATAGTTTTACTTTGTGTAATGACATATCCACTCCCAGTCTTTATTCAAGCCTAAATTAATTGTATCCAGTTTGCAAATTAATTCCAATTCAGCAGTCTCTCATTGGAGTCTGTTTTTGAAGTTTTTTTATTGAAGAATTGACACTTTTAGATCTGTACTCAAGTGACCAAAGAGATTGACGTGTTCTCCGACTGGTTTTTGAATGTTATAATTCTTGATGTCTGATTTGTGTCCATTTATTCTTTTACGTAGAGACTGTCCAGTTTGGCCAATGTACATGGCAGAGGGGCATTGCTGGCATATGATGGCATATATCACATTGGTGGAAAATACAGAGGGGAGATTATTCACCTGCACATCTACCAAATGCATCCGATGAAGTGAGCTGTAGCTCACGAAAGCTTATCACGAAAGCCTATGCTCAAATAAATTTGTTAGTCTCTAAGGTGCCACAAGTCCTCCTTTTCTTTTTGCGAATACAGACTAACACAGCTGCTACTCTGAAACCTGTCATTATGCAAGGCACTGAATTTAGCTGTATAGAGTGTAAATCTGTCAACTTCATGAAAAAACTCGTACAGATACAGTCAGATATCATCTTCTTCTCCAAATGCAAACAGATGGACATCATACCAAAAGGACTGAAGGTAAAAAATCCATTACAATCTACATACCACACAGACTATGCTGACAGCTTGTGCCACACACTCTCAAAGAAATTGCGGAACCACCTGATCAACATCCTCTACAGCAAACAGGGAAAGATTAAGAATGAGCTCTCAAAACTGGATACTCTCATAAAGAACCAACCTTCCACACAAACTTCCTCGTGGCTGGACTTTACAAAAACTAGACAAGCCATTTACCACACACACTTTGCTTCTCTACAAAAGAAAAAGGACACTAAACTATCTAAACTACTACATGCCACAAGGGGCCACAACAGTGGTTCCCGTAACCCACCCAGCAATATTGTTAATCTATCCAACTATACTCTTAACCCAGCAGAAAAATCTGTCCTATTTCGGGGCCTCTCCTTTTGCCCCTCCACCCCCACGAACATGATACAGTTCTGTGGTGACCTAGAATCCTATTTTTGACATCTCTGACTCAAGGAATATTTCCAACACACCTCTGACCAACATATTAACCCACAGAGACCTTCCTACCAACACTACAAAAAGAAGGATTCTGGGTGGACTTCTCCTGAAGGTCGAAACAGCAGACTGGACTTCTACATAGAGTGCTGCCGCCGACGTGCACGAGCTGAAATTGTGGAAAAGCAGCATCGCTTGCCCCATAACCTCAGCCGTGCAGAACACAATGCCATCCACAGCCTCAGAAACAACTCTGACATCATAATCAAAAAGGCTGACAAAGGAGGTGCTGTCGTCATCATGAATAGGTCGGAGTATGAACAAGAGGCTACTAGGCAGCTCTCCAACACCACTTTCTACAAGCCATTACCCTCTGATCCCACTGAGAGTTACCAAAAGAAACTACAGCATTTGCTCAAGAAACTCCCTGAAAAAGCACAAGAACAAATCCGCACAGACACACCCCTAGAACCCCGACCTGGGGTATTCTATCTGCTACCCAAGATCCATAAACCTGGAAATCCTGGACGCCCCATCATCTCAGGTATTGGCACCCTGACAGCAGGATTGTCTGGCTATGTAGACTCCCTCCTTCGGCCCTATGTTACCAGCACTCCCAGCTATCTTCGAGACACCACTGACTTCCTGAGGAAACTACAGTCCATTGGTGATCTTCCTAAAAACACCATCCTAGCCACTATGGATGTAGAAGCCCTCTACAACAACATTCCACACAAAGATGGACTACGAGCCGTCAGGAACAGTATCCCCGATAATGTCATGGCTAACCTGGTAGCTGAACTTTGTGACTTTGTCCTCACCCATAACTATTTCACATTTGGGGATAATGTATACCTTCAAATCAGTGGCACTGCGAGGGGTACCCGCATGGCCCCACAGTATGCCAACATTTTTATGGCTGACTTAGAACAACGCTTCCTCAGCTCTTGTCTTCTAATGCCCCTACTCTACTTGCGCTACATTGATGACATCTTCATCATCTGGACCCATGGAAAAGAAGCCCTTGAGGAATTCCACCAGGATTTCAACAATTTCCATCCCACCATCAACCTCAGCCTGGACCAGTCCACACAAGAGATCCACTTCCTGGACACTACGGTGCTAATAAGCGATGGTCACATAAACACCACCCTATATCGGAAACCTACTGACCGCTATTCCTACCTACACGCCTCTAGCTTTCATCCAGATCATACCACACGATCCATTGTCTACAGCCAAGCTCTACGATATAACCGCATTTGCTCCAACCCCTCAGACAGAGACTACCTACAAGATCTCTATCATGCATTCCTACAACTACAATACCCACATGCTGAAGTGAAGAAACAGATTGACAGAGCCAGAAGAGTTCCCAGAAGTCACCTACTACAGGACAGGCCCAACAAAGAAAATAACAGAACACCACTAGCCATCACCTTCAGCCCCCAACTAAAACCTCTCCAACGCATCATCAAGGATCTACAACCCATCCTGAAGGACGACCCATCACTCTCACAGATCTTGGGAGACAGGCCAGTCCTTGCTTACAGACAGCCCTCCAATCTGAAGCAAATACTCACCAGCAACCACACACCACACAACAGAACTACTAACCCAGGAACCTATCCTTGCAACAAAGCCCGTTGCCAACTCTGTCCGCATATCTATTCAGGGGACACCATCATAAGGCTTAATCACATCAGTCACACTATCAGAGGCTCGTTCACCTGCACATCTACCAATGTGATGTATGCCATCATGTGCCAGCAATGCCCCTCTGCCATGTACATTGGTCAAACTGGACAGTCTCTACGTAAAAGAATAAATGGACACAAATCAGACGTCAAGAATTATAACATTCAAAAACCAGCTGGAGAACACTTCAATCTCTCTGGTCACTCGATTACAGACCTGAGGGTGGCTATCCTTCAACAAAAAAACTTCAAAAACAGACTCCAATGAGAGACTGCTGAATTGGAATTAATTTGCAAACTGGATACAATTAACTTAGGCTTGAATAGAGACTGGGAATGGATGAGTCATTACACAAAGTAAAACTATTTCCCCATGTTATTTCTCCCCCCCACCCCACTGATCCTCAGATGTTCTTGTTAACTGCTGGAAATAGCCTACCTTGCCTGTCACCATGAAAGGTCTTCCTCCTTCCCGCCCCTGCTGCTGGTGATGGCTCATCTTAAGTGATCCCTCTCCTTACAAAAAGAAAAGCAGTACTTGTGGCACCTTAGAGACTAACAAATTTATTAGAGCATAAGCTTTCGTGAGCTACAGCTCACTTCATCGGATGCTCACGAAAGCTTATGCTCTAATAAATTTGTTAGTCTCTAAGGTGCCACAAGTACTCCTTTTCTTTTTGCGAATACAGACTAACACGGCTGCTACTCTGAAACAAGCCTCTGATAGTGTGGCTGATGTGATTAGGCCCTATGATGGTGTCCTCTGAATAGATATGTAGACACATTTAGCAACGGGCTTTGTTGCAAGGATAGGTTTCTGGGTTAGTGTTTTTGTTGTGTGGTGTGTGGTTGCTGGTGAGTATTTGCTTCAGGTTGGGGGGCTCTCAGAAGCAAGGACTGGCCTGTCTCCCAAGATCTGTGAGAGTGATGGGTCGTCCTTCAGGATAGATTGTAGATCCTTGATGATGCATTGGAGAGGTTTTAGTTGGGGGCTGAAGGTGATGACTAATTGTGTTCTGTTATTTTCTTTGTTGGGCCTGTCCTGTAGTAGGTGACTTCTGGGTACTCTTCTGGCTCTGTCAATCTGTTTCTTCACTTCAGCAGGTGGATATTGTAGTTGTAAGATTGCTTGATAGAGCTCTTGTAAGTGTTTGTCTCTGTCTGAGGGGTCGGAGCAAATGCAGTTGTATCGCAGAGCTTGGCTGTAGACAATGGTTATAATTTATCTTCCACCTTAATGAAAGAAATGTCTATGTCAGCTCAAGAGCTGCAAGAGCTTTTTTTGCTGTCAGCAGCTATTTTACAAGAAACCACCTCAATCAATGAAAGATCTGCTTAGGAAACGCTTCAAGATACTTAGATTGATCATCACCATCTATTTATCTGATACAAAGTTACAGAGCTCGGTACAGAAGTTTGGAGTCAGCATGCCTCACCCAGCACAGATCTTCTGCCTGGAAGGACCAGGTACATAATTCAGAGGCATGTTAAATCATCCATGCCCCATGCCTTTGGATGCTAGCAAAACAGGTCAGGTTTACCTGCCATGCACTGGGATGCATAGTTCACATTTAAGGCCAAGATCCAGCTCTTTTTTCGATGGCACGGACAAAGACCTCACATCTCTGCTCTCCACTGGGCTCAGACCAGAGGACGAGTAATTTAAGGATCAGAGGAAAAGGCTGCATATATGCAATAGAGCTCTTGCTGGTGGCTAATCAGAAGTGAGTAAAGTGTATTACCCAGAAAGGTCACCTTCAGCTAGGAGCAGCTGCAAGGAATTCTTATTAACGTGTATGACAGGAACACCCAGAGGCCTCAGCCCAGATCAGCATTACATTGTCCAAGGTGCTGCACAGACACACAGGGAGAGACAGTCCCTGCCCCACAGAGCTTGCAATCTCAAAAGATGTGTTGCTATCCTCATTTCACAGACAGGGAACCGAAGCACAGCAAGATTAAGTGACTTGACAATAGTCATACATAAACCAGAGGCAGAGCCAGAAATTGAACCCAGAACATTCACCACAAGGCCAACCTGAACGGCAGCACCCTCACCAGCAGAGCGTGTTGAAACATCCCCTTTGTGGGGCTAATTATCTGTCATAATTTCTCCTCCGACATTTGTACGAAGGGCAGGTGATGGTGCAGCAGTGAGAATTTTGCATCTTGGCGCCTTGAAAGGCAGCTCAGAGATAAGATCGAGAGCTGAGACTTTTGTTGTTGTCGTTCTTTTTTTCAGCAGAATCTGCAAATTGCTGATAAGGGAAATAACCAGTATAGTCTCGCAGCTTAACTGGATGTGGGAAGGAAGTGGGATAATCTTGGTATCACAGCGCTCCCACCTCGAGTCTATTAATAACCATTTGGAGAGGCAGATTCCTGGATAGAAAGACAACTTCTGATTAACTCAAAGATACTAAAACACAGCTAATTTTCCCCCCTCCATTTCAAATTGCTCATGATATCTTTCATCTAAAGGGGACAAATGCTTAACACACAAAAGGCAAGGTGCGGTAATTTATCATTGGTCTTACAGGAGCACAGGCAGTGCTCATACCCATTGTGCTAGGTACTGTACATATAGACAGTTCCTGTCCACATGAGCTTACAATCCAAACAGAGAAGGGCTAGGTGCGGAAACAGAGGCACAGAGACCTGCCCAACATAAGGACACGTCACCTGATTCTCTGGCCAACACCCCACACATTCAACCACTTTGTCTCCACTTGAAGGGCGCCCATAGCTGCCTATTACCTGTTTTTTTGTGCCTTCCCCTGAAGCAGCTAGCCAACTGTCAGTGATGTCTACTGGCCCAGATGGATCATTGCTCTGACATAAGAATTGCTCTGTTGGTTATCACAGTGGCACCTAGAAGCCTCAACTGAGATCAGGGCCTGTCGTACCAAGCACTGCACAGACACACGGTGAGAGATGGTCCCTGCCCCAAAGAGCTGACAACCGAACTAGAGAGGCCAGAGAAAAAGATTATCCCCATTTTACAGAGGAGAAACTGAGGTGCATAGTGATGAAATTACTTGCCCAGGATCATGCAGGATGTCTGTGACACCGCTGGAAACTGGACGCACATCTCTTGAATCCCACCCCACTGCCCCTACTTCTTCCTATGTGTATGGACAGAACCTGTGTAAAGGGAGGCATCCTCGGCTGGGCCCTCTGGACACTGCTACAATACAAATTATAGATGTGGAGGAGTAAGATTGGAGAGGGTGGTAGAGGGGTGGGACAGAATGGAACAGAAAAGGAATGGAATTCCTACCCCATGTGGACACTCTTGACCACCATGGGCCGAATCAAAGTGATATCTGTGGATGTTCTTCTCTTGCCCCAGAGTAGGAGAGAGAGAGAGCATGGTCTAGTGGTCAGGGCACGAGCCAGGAGAACCCCGGTTGTATTTCTAGTTCTGACACTAGGTGACTTTGGCCATATCCCTTTGAGAGCTATGGATGACAATCGCCATATTAGAGCAAGGTATTATCATCTTCCTGCCATTGATGGTTTGTGCTAGAAACGGCTTTGATCCCAGGAACATCCTATCTGCATCTCCGGCAAGGAATGCAAACCGAGAAACATCATCTGGCTCCTTACAAGACAATTTAGAGATGCTGAACAACTTTGGGAGGGTGAGAACATAAAACCCTGATCAGATTAACTCAGATATGCATAAGAGCCACAATAAGCGGGTAATTATAGCCTGACAGAAATGTGCAGGGGATCATCCTCCATCAGACATTTGATTATATCACCGCAATACCAATGGATTAAACCCTGGCTGCTGGTTCCTCATTGTGAGCTTGTAGGAGGCTGAGTTGGTGGAAAGACTCTGATTGCTTCAAAGAGAAGTGAGACTAGCCAGCCGCGGTGCTGCCAAGATGAAGACATGAAAGTAACTATGCTATTACTCCTGCTATCCTTTTTTGCCCAGGGGAGGGCTGTGACAGACACAAACTTTTCACAGTAACTGGTTTAACCTCTGTACTTAGGGTGCTTGTGATCTTTCCCACCAAGCCTAGTAAAAACCTTCCCCTTAGCTGGATGTCTGGTTATTGGGACCCACCAGGGCTAGCGCCTACAAGGTCTAGCGACTGAAGCGCTTACAGCGCTTGCTTCTGAGCTGTGGCACCCTAGGGGCCTGGGGTACAGGGTAACCCCAGTAATTACATGGGCTAATTGGTAGACAAAAGAATGACCCTTTATGGGGGTGCTTTAAAAAAAGAGACTTTAGTAAAAATCATGACACCAGATGGACTGAAAGGAGGGAGCTCTTATCAAGCCTGCCTCTTCCCCCCTCCCCGCCATCTCCTGGGACCCCAGGATCCACCATGGTGCTGTTGGGCCTTCACCATCCAGAGAGATGTCCTTACCGGACTGGGCCAGAGAGAGGGAACCAACGACCTCACCACTGTTTCTGACTTTGGCTAAATCCTGATCAGCACCTCTAATGTGAAATGTGGGCTCCTGCCAACACCCCCCCTTTCTCCCATCTTATTTCTTCTTTTTCGCTTCTCCTTTTCCCTTCTGTTTAATCAGAGTCTGGATCAGTTGCCCAAGTTTTGTCTCTTTTGCAGGACTGATCAGGGAGGCAGCTAAAAGCAAGGCCCTACGCAGCCCAGCACCGGTACGAGTTTGCCAGCTCTCGGGGTAACAGATGCTGCTACACTCAAATCCTTCCAGCAGCAAGATTACAACTAAGTATCAGCATTACTCAGAAGTCGCATTTTTTTCTCTTTTCTCTATTGTGTGTGTGTCTCTTAAAGGAAGCAGGATAGGACTTTAAACAGCAGCAGCTCCAGCCATTCCCAACTAACTTTTTCTCTTCTTCCTAACAAAAGGATAATTAATACTACCTTAAAGACTGTCACAAGGGGAGGGTTCCTTATAAAAACCTCTCCACAGCTACAGGGAAAGGGAATAAGCAATAGTGTTAAAATAAAAGCCTTACTTAATACTGTATATTTCCAACATTCTAACTCTTTTCTCTTCTTTTTCAGTACTGTACCTTTAATAAAAGATTATAAAGATTTTTTGACTGGTGCTTGTTTCCAAGGGAAGAGTTTTCCCTGGTGGGTACAAACAGGTGTCTCCCTTTTGCTGCGAGCAGGTGGGAGTGATTCACCCAGGATACTTCCAGTGCCTCTGAAAGAGTCACACTCAGCAAGGGCAACATGTCACAGCTGAGACACACTCAGGGACTGATCACAGTGTTAGGATCCCTCATTTTCAGTATTGATGAGCCACAGCCCTGCTCTAGAAGTCAGCCGGTTAGTGGGATCTACCACCCCAGCCCCCATTTTCCTTGTTAAGTGAGCCGCTGCCTCATTTTTATTTCTGTTCAAAACCAACTTTCATCCCTTCTCTCTGTAACTGGGCCGGATGGGCACGCTCAGCTCCGTGCCCTGACATGGCTGCTGCAACAGTTTGGTTGATGGAGCAGCGCATGCTGTAATCACATTAAAGATTTCTTTTTGTACCTGATGGAGAGGCCTGGGGACCCGAGTTTCCTAGGCACGGGAACTAGGGATGCGAGGGGTGATGCAGCACTCCCAGGTTTTGTGCAGGGTGCTGGCCCACGCCCAGGGTTCTGGTGCTGCCGGCCCCACGCCCAGGGCTCTGCTCCCGGCCCCAGCTGTGGTCCCAGCCTCAGCCCCCTTAGCCCTGTCCGCTTCCCCCTGCCCTCCTGGAGCCATGGCTCGATCCTGGCCTCAGCTCTGGGGAGAGGGGGTACAGACAGAGGTAAGGGGGAGTGTGAAGTAAAAAGTTTGAGGACCACTGGCTTTCAGCACCCCCACTGTAAAAAATGTTCCAGCACTACTGCCAAGCCTTGCAGATCTCCATAGAGCAGCGGCATGGCAGTACAAACTATCCCAACCAGTCTGCTGCCTCACCCTTTGCTGTGGAGAAACCCTCTTTAGAGTGCAGAGGCCAGATCAGGCCTCATGACCCACTGATGCCTTGATCTCTCTACTGGGAATGCCAAGGCCCCTACTATAGATGGTTCAAACAAGCAGGGCCAGCTGTGATGGTAGTTGTTGCCATTTGTACACCTGGACATGGAATGAGACCAGTAACCAGCAATTTAAAGGCACAGGGACCCAATTTTTAAAGGTACTGAGCAACTGCCACTGCCCGAGCTGTGGGTGCTCAGCAGTTCTGAAATTCAGGCCTTCAACACGGTTTTCCTCCTGCATGATCATCATCTTCAGCAATCGTTACAAACAAGGGGGCTGGATCCACCCCAATCTCTATCCACGAAGTTTGGCTGTTGGTCTCCATCAGACTCTCTGCAGCAGGGAGGAGCCAGGCTCTCTCTCCAACCATTGGTGGGTGGATTCAAATGGACACCACACAAGCTTTTCTTGAGACTTGGGAGCTGGGCAACTGACTGTTGCCCTCTGCTCTCCAATCTCGTTCTTAAATCAACAGGAGCTGGCAGGGCAGGTTTGTTTGAGAAGATCTTAGCATTTCAGAGAGGAAGATGCTGGCTTCTATGGAGACTCAAGACCTGAGTCAAGCCGATCAGACCTACATTCTGCTTCCCATGGCCCCCCAGAAGCAGAGAATAGCCCAGTGCTCTTTGACCATACACTCATCACACCCATATATCAGTCTTGCTCCCTAATGGCTGCTCAGCAGCAGATTCTCACCAGGCCATTTTCACTCCCTTGAAGTCCCCTTTACGCTGTCAAAGTGGCGTAAAAGCACCGGAGGGTGACTGAGAACCAGGCCCTATATCCGGACAGGCCTGCTGCTCTACAATTTGTATGAGATCTTACATATGTTCTAACTTGAAAGCTAACCAATTCATTCGATTCGAACACAAATCCTGATTTCATAGTCCCTCAGTCACAAAGCCCCCCAGGATCCTGCAAAGGGACACACCTAAGCAGACCCTTCGGAGTGAGCAATGGGAGCTCAGCCAGTTGCATGAACAGGGCCACCAACTACGTTTGGAGCTGAAAGTAGAAGCACATTTTCTACAACAGTAGCCAAAAAACCCCTCGGACCTCTTTGTGGTTAAAAGCTCTTTTCAGACTTCTACTAACCCCATCCCTAAAATTAAAACTATAAACAAGCCCCCCCATAGCCAAGAGAACACATGAATGAACTCTTATGAGCCAGGCATCTAAATGATGAAAACCCAAGGGCAATTGTGTGTAATTGATGCCACAAAACGGATGTAATTAATTTGCACTTGCTGGAGATTGAGTGTCCACAAGGAAACGGTAGGGGAACACAATGAAGTACGATATTCGCGCTTGTTTCTCGAGCCTGCCCCTGCTCCTCACATTAAGATAACACTGTACGTGTACTTCAAACACTTTTGAAGTACAAGTGTGGTTGGAACAGCTAATGTACAAAGGAGGAGGATGGGATGGGAGATCAAATATAATCAGTTTTCCTTTTCAATGTCTAATAAATATTGTTTTCAAGCATCTGCCAGGTTATTTTCTAATTTTGCTAGTGATTTAACCCCTTTTGCCTAATGGAGCTGAAATTAACATGGCTCTCCCATTCATTCACAAGGAGAACAGCATGTGCATTAGATATTTGTTTCTGCAGCACTAACATCAGATTATTATGCTGTTGTCTAAATTGTTCCCACAGCAATAGTTTTAAAAACATCACAGCAATGTAGTTCCACATAGCTGCTGCTGAGAGAGTAAATGAAATTAATGTTTGTTTGTTTCATCCACATGGCATGGTTTGTGGTCACCTAGACTTTAAGCTCTTTAAGGCAGGGCCTGTCTTTCTACTAAGGCAAAGGTCCCCAAACTGTGGGGGTGTACCTCTTAGGGGGGTGTGCATAAACGTCTAGTAGGGGTGCAGCGGGGCCTGGGCCAGCCCCTATGGGGAGTGGGGAGGGTGTGCCACCCAGCCCCTCCCACAGCTTTGCTCTGGTCCCATCCCCAGCCGTGTCCCCAGCTTCAGCTACTGGCCACGGCTCCATTCTCGCCTGGGGGTGGGGCTGGGAGCAGAGCCGCACCTGGCCACGGGCCCAGTTGCTGCTCTGCTCCCATCCCCAGCCTCTGCCCCGTCCGCAGCCCCTCTCCTGGCCTGACCCACTCGCAGCTGTGGCCCCAGCCTCACCTCCTTTACCCCATTTGCATTGTCATCCCCCCAGACCTGGATCCGGGGCGGGGGGGCACGGACAGGGGTAAGGGTGGGGGTATGATCTTCAAAAGTTTGGGGACCACTCTACTAAGGGTTTGCACAGTCCCTATTTCTAGACTATTGGGGCTGTTTGTAGCTGCTGTAATACAAATAATTAATAGATTTTAAAACCAGAAGAGATCCATGGGTCCAGATCTAATGCATTCGAGGGTGGTGAGGAAGTTGGCTGATGTGATTGCAGAGCCATTATCTTTGAAAACTCGTGGCGAGTGGGGGAGGTCCCGGACAATTTAAAGTCCCATCTTTAAAAAAAGGGAAGGAGAAGCCGGGGAACTACAAACCCATCAGCCTCACCTCAGTCCCTGGAAAAATCATGGAGCAGGTCCTCAAGGAAACCATTTTGAAGCACCTGGAGGAGAGGAAGGTGATCAGGGACAGTCAACATGGATTCACCAAGGGCAAGTCATGACTGACCAACTTGATTGCCTTCTGTGATAGATAACTGGCTCTGTGGATATGGGGGAAGCAGTGGACGGGATATATCTTGACTTTAGCAAAGCTTTTAATATGGTCTCCCAGAGTATTCTTGCCAGCAAGTTAAAAAAATATGGATTAGATGAATGGACTATAAGGTGGATAGAAAACTGGATAGATTGTCGGTCTCAACGGGTAGCGATCAACAGCTCGATGTCTAATTGGCAGCTAGTATCAAGCAGAGTGCCCCAGGGGTCAGTGCTGGGGCCGGTTTTGTTCAACATCTTTATTAATGATCTGGATGATGAGATGGATTGCACCCTCAGCAAGTTCGCGGATGACACTAAGCTGGGGAGAGAGGTAGATATGCTGGAGGATAGGAAGAGGGTCCAGAATGACCTAGACAAATTGGTGGATTGGGCCAAAAGAAATCTGATGAGGTTCAGCAAGGACAAGTGCAGAGGCCCGCACTTAGGACAGAAGAATCGCATGCACTGCTACAGGCTGGGGACTGACTGGCTAAGCAGCAGTTCTGCAGAAAAGGACCTGGGGATTACTGTGGATAAGAAGCTGGATACGAGTCAGCAGTGTGCCCTTGTTGCCAAGAAGGCTAATGGCATATTGGGCTTCATTAGTAGGAGCATTGCCAGCAGATCGAGGGAAGTGATTATTCCCCTCTATTCGGCACTGGTGAAGCCACATTTGGAGTATTGCATCCAGTTTTAGGCCCCCCACTCCAGGAAGGATGTGGACAAATTGGAGAGAGTCCAGCGGAGGGCAACGAAAATGATTAGGGGCTGGGGCACATGACTTATGAGGAGAGGCTGAGGGAACTGGGCTTGTTTAGTCTGCAGAAGAGAAGAGTGAGGGGGGATTTGATAGCAGCCTTCAACTACCTAAAGAGGGGGTCCAAAGAGGAGGGAGCTCAGCTGTTCTCAGTGGTGGCAGATGACAGAACAAGGAACCATGGTCTCAAGTTGCAGTGGGGGATGTCTAGGTTGGATATTAGGAAACACTATTTGACTAGGAGGGTGGTGAAGCACTGGAATGGGTTCCCTAGGGAGATGGTGGAATCTCCATCCTTAGAGGTTTTTAAGGCCTGACTTGACAACGCCCTGGCTGAGATGATTTAGTTGGTGTTGTTCCTGCGTTGAGCAGGGGGTTGGACTGGATGACCTCCTGAGGTCTCTTCCAATCCTAATCTCCTATGATTAGATCTAGTCAGACCTCCTCTAGAACATATGCAGGCTAAGGATTTCGCCCACTAACCTCCTGTATTGAGCCCAGTAACTTGTATTTGACTAAAGCATGTTCCAAAATAGCATCCAGTCTTGATGTGAAGCCATTAACAGATGGAGGCTCCTTGAGAGTTTGCTTCAATGGTTAGTCACCCTCGCTGTTAACAATGCATACCTTACTTCTTAATTGAATTTGCCTGGCTTTTAACAGCCAGCCATTGGGTTTTCCTTAGGCCTTTCTCTGCTAGATTAAAGAGCCCTGAAGTATCTGGTATCTTCTCCCTTTGAAGGTTCTTATACATGGCAATCTAGTCACCTAATAAAAAAGGAAAGAGCTTTCTGAAGATTTAAAGAGATTTTACCACAACTTTTTGTACAAAATTAAGAGAATCGCTATTTACAATACAGCTGCTAGTTCAAGGACAGCCCTACTGCTTATATCATCCCAGGGCAGTAATGTCCTTCTGTCACTTTCTCTGTTCCTCTGAAACAGGAAGAAATGCTCTCAAATCATTAAAATATTAATACTTTACACTGATAAAAAGCCTTTCACTAGAGGATCAAAGTGATTTATAAAGGGTAAAATAAAATAAAGATAGAATTATCTTTTCCTTTCAGTTTAGAGCTCAAAGAAAACAAAATCAATATGGGGAAAACAAAGAAGGATGAGTATCTAACTACTCTTGGGCAGCATTGAGTGGTTCCTTTGTGATGGCCAGATAAGAAAGGGCATTGTGTACTCTTCTTAAGGTTTCGAGGGCTGACTCTGGTCCGAATTCCCAGAGGTTTCTAAAATGGGAAGTTTCAGAGTAGCAGCCGTATTTGCAAAAAGAAAAGGAGTAATTGTGGCACCTTAGAGACTAAAATTCATTTGAGCATCCGATGAAGCAAGCTGTAGCTCACGAAAGCTTATGCTCAAATAAATTTGTTAGTCTCTAAGGTGCCACAAGTCCTCCTTTTCTTAAAATGGGAAGGTTGCTCTAAGCTGTTCCCCCACCTAGTGCACATTATTCCCTTTTCCCCCTGCAAAGAGATTTCATGAATAGCTGAGTGGCATTCTCCTCCAAAGTCCCCCACAGAGGCAGTTTTTGATCCAGCGCTGCTCCCACTGTTTCACTGCTGTGGTTTTGTTGGGTGATTTCAGCATGGTTACGCAGCCACATCTGAGAGAGACACGAACACAGAAAACGGGTCATCTGAAATGCAAGTTGGCACTACTGAGGGACTTTATGGATCAGGTTGGGATGGAGAAATCATGGGAGGGAATTAGCTTTTTGTCCTTTCCAGGTGATGTTTGGGAGAATCAAAGCAAAATGGAACAGGTGTTGGAAATGATTGCCAATGAAGAGGGGCTATCAGAGGAACACAAAGCTGTCTTCAAGATAATGGCCCCGGCTGCTATTTATATGTAAAGCAGCAAACACACCAGCCTTGTGAAAACAATCTGGTATGTTTCAGAGTTCTGCTATGGTGACTTTCTATTAAAGCCAACATTTAAGACCAATTTAATCATCTGATCAGATGGCTGCTCGTTCACTGCACTAGCATTACATAATCCAAGCTCATTATTGGGAGAGAAGTGAGAGAAAGGTGTGACACACTACACTCCATATTCTTCATAGCAATATTGTTATATATGATATGATTATGGCATAATTATGATGTATTTTAGACAAGATAAGTCACGTGACATATTATTGGGACGGTTATGATTTATTGAATATGATTCTCCTATTTGTATGCATGGATCATTTTCGTATCTGAAGCTAGGAATATTGCCTATGCATCTATTACAAACATGTTTACACCTGAGGAACATGCACTAGGCAAAATGCAATCAGTCTAGGGCCTTGTCTACACTATCAAGTTTTAGAGTAGCAGCCGTGTTAGTCTGGATTCGCAAAAAAGAAAAGGAGTACTTGTGGCACCTTAGAGACTAACAAATTTATTTGAGCATAAGCTTCCGTGAGCTGTAGCTCACGAAAGCTTATGCTCAAATAAATTTGATAGTAAAAAAGAAAAAGGAGGACTTGTGGCACCTTACAGACTATCAAATTTTGTAGCCAAAAACTGCCTTTTGGTGACAAAACAGCAAGAGCATACACACTACAATGGGACTTTTATCACAAAAAACACCCAGCTTTGGTGACAAAAAACTTCATCCCATGAGAGACTTTGTCTTTCCCCCTCCCTTTATTGAGGGGAAAGAGCCAGCGTAGACACTGCTGATTGTTTTGTCCACAGAACTGGCTTCCGCCAGTATCCCACAATGCCTGCCCTCATTGCTCTGCCCAGTGATTTGATTTCCACTGCCCTGCAGGCGGGTGCCCCTCCTCTTTCAAAGCTCCAGGAAGTATCTGTGCGCTGCGCTGCCTGGGGAACAAAGAAAGAGCAAACCATTGGCATGCTCCTGGTCTGCCCGGCACTAGGCATGCAGCCGCAGGCAGACGGCTGCTGCAGGGGCAGGGCGACAGGCTGCTGGGCTGCTTTGCCATTCCTCCACATGGAGAGCTCACAGAGCTACTCAGGATGCTGCTCTCTGCAGCTGAGGGGGCTGGGGGAGAACTCCGAGAGAATCCCAAGATGCGCAGCGATCAGCTCTTCCTTCCCACAACACTGCACTGTGGGATACGTACCCACAGTGCATGGCTCACCGTCGATGATGGTGCCCCCAACGTGGACATGATCTGTCGACAGAGGGAGCGAGTGTGAACACCCTTCGGTGATTTTTGTTTTGTCGACTTTTGGGTGTCGACATAGGTTTTGTCGACAAAACTTGGTAGTGTAGACAAGCCCTCAATGACTGGCTGGGAAAGGCCATTAGGGAGAACAATATGTCTTAGAAGATGCTGATCTCCCACCAGGAAGCCTTCCTGGGGTCTCTGCAAACAGCCTCCGAGTCATGGCTGCAGTGGCCCTATAGTCACCTGGTACTGGACTCCATGATAACATTAGTGTTTTTCCACTGACCGGGTGTGGGAATCAAACTGGGAGACAAAAGGTTTACACTATATGCTAGAACTATTTAAGGGAGGGGAGGGACATCATCGTGGTTTGTTCTTCACCGAAGAAAAAGGACTGCTGGAAACACCTACGCAGCCAAAAGACTTGAACTAGGGGAGAAGGGCTAAACGCAGGCTAGAAGGTCGTCTAGCCTGTGAAAGGAATAACTGAAGTTTTAAGCTGTAAGTAAGTGCAGCTTGCCTTCAAGAATCTCTGCAAACTGCCTAAAACAACATTTAGGGTGAGAATTAACTACATACATACAATTTCTTTAGTATATTAAGCTTAGATTGCATGTTTGTTTTATTTGCTAGTTAATCTGCTTTAATCAGTTTGCTATCCCTTAAAATTATCTTTTGTAGTTAAACTTTTTTGGTTTCGGGGGGGAAGGGGGGAGAAGATATTAGTCTGTATCAGCAAAAACAAGGAGTCCTTGGGACACCTTAGAGACTAACACATTAAATTTTTGTTTTGTCTAAACCAGTGTGTGGAAATCATAATGTGGGGCAGAAAGCAGTGTATATTCCTCTCCACACTGAGGGAGAGGGTGAATTTCATGATCTTATGCTGTACAGATTTCTGTGCAGCACAAGATGGTATAATTTTGGGTGTATCCTCTAGAGGGTGGTGTGCACTTGAGTACTGGGCGGTTCCTTAGCTGAGCCTTCCCACACAGAGCTGATCTCAGCATCCCTGTAAAGCTGCCACTGGGTGTGTCCCTATCTGTATGTGTGCTGGTAAAGTGCAGTCTGAAGCCTGAGGGAAGGCTTGGCAGGCTGCACAGAAGTAGTGTTAAGAGAACCCAGGCTGATGGGTCAGGCAGGCTCAGTGGTACCCCAGTTCCAAGTGGCACCCTGGGGGGAAACTGTCACAAGGTGCAGCTCAGAAGGACTTCAAATGCAGACCCATTCTGAAAAGTGATTCTAAAAATGGCATTGTACGGTTCTGTATTCATCCCCTTTCATCCACTTCAAACCTGGTACACAGAATAGTATCTCTAGCTTCCAAGCATGCAAACACAGCCCGGGGATCTTTCCTAATCATGAATAGTCACCAGTTATAACCTGCAGGCCCTCAGTTATGCCTGTGCAACAATGCTGTCTTTATATCCTGCACCTAAAGCGATGTTATCTCCAGATGTAACTGAGCACAAAACTTGGCCTTGCAGTTGGAATATAGTTAACAATTCTGCTGACAATGTGCAAAGTGGGACAGACTCCAGCTCATTCTCCCACAGCTAGGCTAGCTTTTCAGGGCATAACGAGCAGTAAAACACACAAAGAACAGGAAAACTTTTAATAACCCTGGGGAGCATTGTATTGAGTAAAAATGTGCCATTTTACACAGTTTTCAGACTAGATCAGCACTTTAGGGATCTTAGTGATCCCGGGGGAAAGGGTCAGAGAACAGCAGAACCATGATTGTCTTAATTTCCTTCCAATATCAGGGGGCATGAACATAAGCTGAGAAAGAGCCATGTACTAAAGGCAACATTTTGTCATGTGCACAGTAGTTAACGTGGAAAAAAACACCACGGAATTGCTAACAATACAGATCTATTAGTGTATAGGCTAACACAGCTTTTAAGCTGTCAAGCCCTGAATAAAAAGAGCTGTGAATTAAAGGAGTTACACATGCAGAGCTTACCGGGTACATGACTTGCATTCCTCTGTTGGATATGCCCCTAAGTGAAGCCGTCTCAAGTGGTCAATTTTTGGCTGCCCAGATGCCCTGCATAGGAAAAAAAATGCGAGGAAAATCACACTGCTGAAAAATTGTAAAAGCTGTTTCCATGATTGCAGGCTCATTACACATAATGCCTGAGATCCAGACAACCAAGGTCAAGATGAAACTATGGACAACTGAGACACTACACACCTGCCAGAGGGAATGTCCCAATGGGGCTCTGTGATAACCCTTCTCCAAGTGTAAGGGGCTGCACTCAAGGGATTAAAGTTCCCCTTCTACCCATTATGATGAACTATTCCGCAGTCTCGCAAACCGCTGCCTTCTTACTACGAATGAATTTCTATTATATACACAGGAAGCATTTAACCCTCATATCCTAGCCAAACTCCATCTTAAGAAATTACATTCTGCTTACTTAAATTCTCCCACAGTTTCAACTAAATACTGTATCTTTTCCTCCAAGTTCCCTGCTAAAACCTAACATATGGAATTTGACAGAGAATGGCTACTATGCTCCACCCCAGAAGTGGCTGCATTTTAGTGAGGGCTGACTTGATTCCTGACCATGCAATCTGCAAAGCACAGTGAGATTTAACAAGATGAAAGATACAATGTAAGGTGGTGTTGCATTTTTAATTCCCATCACATTTTATTCTCTGAATTCCCACTTCAGATTCCTTAGAGCCTATGTGCCAATAAAACACTATACTCATTTTAGAAACTGAAAAATCAAGGTGCAGAGAGAGCAAGCAACTCATCTGTGGTCACAGAGTGAATTTGTGGCAGAGTCAGGAGTCCTAATCAGTCCCCTACACTAACCAATAGACAACACTCCCCTCCCTAAGAAAGGAACAGCAATTTTGACTTCTGGTTGATTTTACCATAATCCCTAGACTACACTCCTTCCCAGAGCTGAGAACAGGATCCGGGAGTCCTGATTCCCAGTCCTCTCTCTGCTCTAACCACACTACTTGCTTCTTTCAGATTTCCATACCTGACAAAGACATCAAACTGCGATGAAACAGTGTGACCAATGAGTCCAGGGGCCTTCCCGAACTGCAGTCTGATGAGCTGCTTGTTCTGCAGCTTACTGATAATGCCGTTATTGATGGGTAACCAGTCTACATTGGGAATAAGCAACTGGCTGGGGAGAAGGCAACACTCATCAATCAGGGTATCATCTGGCTCGCTCGGGTGAGTTTCGTCACGACCTGCATGGGAGACGAAGCACAGAGAGAACTTTCTCTAGCATGCTACTTGCTTAAAGGACAATAAATGCTGTTGCCTGCATGTTTCCCCCTCCCCGACTCTGTATGGCAGCTCAGGAAACAAACAATTAATCTTGTAGCCTCTCCTCCTTCTAATTGCTACAAACCTATCCAGAGCCTCATTATCCCTAAGTATTTTTCCTGTGTACAATATGCAACATCCACTGCAAACAACAGAGGGTGAGTCTCTCTAATTCCGTGAAGTTATTAATCCTTACAGCTCAGCCAGAGTTTAGTCAACAGCCTGAAGAGTAGGGACATGCTGTCCTGGGTATCTGAGGTTGCCGTGTAAACAGGGAGGCAGCTTGGCTTCAACAGGCCCCAGATCCGGATCACCACCATGAGCTCTCTAAGCATCCCCAGCGATGCCCCGTCTCGCAGGAAGCTGTGCCCTGGCCGCACAGGGGATCCCTGCAGGGAAAAGGAGGAAGGGCAGAGAAGAGAAACTTTTATGATCTGGGCTCACAGACATCCCCACCGGATCCATTTCCCATACAGGTGATCTAGCTAAGGTACTTATATGGCCCCCATTATTGTCATCATCTGCTAAATTTTGCAGCACGGCAAGAGGTTAGTTTAGCACCATGTGCGTTTGTGCTCGCTGTAGGTGCCCACGGAGCAGAAGATCAGGAGTTCTGGAGTCCATCTCTGATTTCACTTACACAGGTGGCTTCTCCATTCAGAGTTACTCTGGATTTATGCTGGCATGAGCGATCAAAACCAGGACTTGTGGTTTCTATTCCTAGCTCTGCCACTAATTTGCTGAGTGATCCTGAGTAAATAATTTTCCCTCAGTAAGAAGAAAATAATGCTATTGACAGCCTTAATTAACATTTGGAAAGCACTCAGCGACTTAGATGAAAGGCCCTAGAGAAGGGTTATTATTTCCTCTGCGTAGATCTGCACACTCAAGTTCCTTTAGCACACTGCAAGATGAAAAGTTACACTGAAAAAGACGTACTTGACATTAACACTGGCTTCAGCGCAATCCATTTCTAGGACAACAGCACACGCTGGGCACACTGATTAACCCAACAGCACATAGCCATTGAATGAAAGAAGGCTTACATTACCCTCCACACACCACACTGCCAAAGGTGGAGGACAAGTTCTCACCTGATTAGGGAGGCTGGCAAGCAGATAGAGCACAAAGTCTCCCACCCACTGGATGAGCTGCTGCAGGGACTGCAGGGTAGTCATCTCCAGGACAAACTCCTCAGTCTTCAGGTTAATCATCACTTTGTCAATGTCTGAAAAGGAAGCAAGACAGCTCCTAGCACAGGGAGAAAAGAGGCTCTGGGAGTTTTCAGCATTGTGAATAGTCTGCTCTCCTCGCTTTTAAACCCAGCTACCGACTACAAATGCATGCAACTTTACACCTATCCCAACAGTGCAGCCTAAAGAAGGCAGTGTAGCCCAATGGGTGAGGCTACAGGAGACCTAGGTGCTGGTCCCAGCTCCACCAACTGCCCTGCTGTGTGCCCCTTCCCCCACTATGCCTCTGTTTCTCCTTCCACCCTTTGTCCGTCTTGTCTAATAGACCATAAGCTCTTCAGACGCAAGTCTCTGCCCTGCAAGCCTGACTCTGATTGGAGCCTCTATGTGCTATCGCAGTATGAACAGATACACAAGCCTGAGGATCCTTCATGCCCAGTGCCTGTAACAGCCTACATGGAGTTGTCCACATTATCCTGTTTCATTGGTGGGCATCTGGTCTCTGACACCATCATCTTTTGGGGTTCCACCAACACACCTCAGGTTCACAAGCGAGTAAACTTTTGCTGGGACTGGTAGCCATGAAGGTGTGGAACTCACTCCCCCCATGGAGTGTCCACCCTAATCTAAGTACCCCCCAATAAAAGACCGATTCAGAAAGGGAGGTAGCTGATCAGCCATGCAAATAGCCGTGCTGCATCAAGGGATGCAAACAGCTACCTATGTCCGTAATCTTGGAGCAGATCTCGGTGAGCCGGTCACCGGGGCTCTTGTCTGGAGTGTTCAGGAAGTGCGGGCGGAGCAGCGATTTCAAGGTGCAGCTGATGGCAATCAGAAATAGCTTGGCGTGATAGTCACACACGCGTGCAACAGTGTTGGAGGAAAGCTTGCAGAGAGAGGCCTTCATGGCAACGATGCGTGTGGAGAGAACCTGTTTGATGGACACACAAGGATGGGCACAGAAACAAAATCAGATTTAGAATGAACCTACTTAAAACCGCTACTCCCCAGCGTCCATCACCCTGAGGATGGAATGCTGTTCTCCGTATGTGCTACAACTGGCCACAGTACCCATTTACATCAACAACAGGCTTTACCAGCCTACCAAGAGTTTCCCCGAGAGCTGTTACTGGGCAGGAGCTGCTGAAATATAATACTCTGAAGTCAGAGTAGCCAAGACAGTGGTACCAACCATACGCTTAAAATGCTAAGCCTAAACCAGCAATGCTCTATCACTGGGGCAACCCACTGGACACTAGACAGTATGCTAAGTTCATGCATAAGAATTCTCTACATAGTAATCACCCTGGCTGAAGTCATATGCCCTTCCCAATCACTCCAAGCCCCCAACAATACACAAGTACCAGATGTAGAGAGGCAGTGTAGCCTAGTAGTCAAAGTAACCCTTGGAAGTTCACTGGAAACCAGTGAAGCCTGGAAATTAACATCCTCCTATTTATTCCTATTCTGACTCCCCTCCTACCAGTCCACACTCTGCACTGTGCCAAGCGTTCCTCTGCTGTTTCCTCACCTGCTGCAGGGCTGCATTCTGGCGCATATACTCCTCATGCAGCTTCTCCACCAGGTTCTGCACCATATTGGGCTGAACATGGAGCAGGATATCCCACCAGTCGTACCCTGTCACCATGCAGTATTCCAGCAGGAACAGCAGGTGGCGGAGAGACATGTTCATGTCCAGCACATGGCCCATGGAGGGAGAGATTCGGAGCATGCTCAGCTGAAGAAAGAAAGGAAAAGGAACAGACATCAAGAGGATCCATCCACTCTAAGGGACTAACAACACATGGAATCAGAGTTGCAAAAGATCAGACAAAGTTATCATTGATCTACAAAACCTCCAACAGAGAACAGTGTCAGCAATGTTCCACTAAGTTTTGTCTACACTACACCCTGCAATATGAACCTCTGCTATGATCTGTGCAGACAATCTCCCAGAGTATGGGCAGTTCAGTCTCCATGGCAGTCTCAGACCTTAACGTCTCTGATAAAACTAGCAATAAGAGGCCAGTTCTGGAGAGAGGTGTGCAAATTGGACTGAGATCTATTAAACTCATTCGACACAAGTTAACGGACTTTGTATCTGACAATAGCAATTTTTAGTTACTACTGAGCTGGAGATACAGTTCTGTTAAACTGAGGCACTATCTTGGAAGAAACTCCCTACTGGCAAGATCAAATGGACTTGTAATAATGTCCCCTGGGAACTCTTGGAAGACCCATGCTTGAGCCATTTAAGAGCAAGCAGAACAGAGTCCTGGCAAACTGAACAGAGTTTGTCCTGGCCTAGAAGAGCAAATAGGTCTTTTCCCACATCTAGCATAACAAGGCAAAGTACCTTGCCATGGTTATCAATCCCAACCAGGGCCAGTGAAGTCCAGGAGAGCTGCATGGCTTTGAAATGAACCAAAGGACCAGCGGCCCGCTGCCTTTTGATCGCCTGCTCATCCACTGGGCGCTGAGAGGAAGAACCATAGAACACTGCCATGGTCTGCAAGGACAGGCGATGAACTATGTGGACGCTACCATCATGGAAGGCCAAAGCAAGACCTGAGGGCAAGAAATATCTGGGGTTTAGCAAGTGACTCCTACGAGTGTAACCCATCCCACCCCAATGAGACACAGACAGTTGTCACAAAGCCAGACAGCAGCTCTGAAGACAGCCCAATGGTCTCCAGCCTACCACAAGCCTTTCTTCCCCATCCTGCCCTGCATTTTTACAGTAATGAGACTACTTGTCTCTTCTATAGGGTCTGCTACTGGAGGATCCCGAAGCACCTTGCAAACATTAAGACTCAATCTCACTGGGAGGTAGGTACAAGTACGCCCATTCTGTTGTGTGTTAAACACTGATGCGCTCAGCCCCATACCAGGCAAAAAGCAAAGATGGGTCCTGCCTCCCAAACCCTACAGTCTAAGAGTACATCTACAGTGGAGCAGAGGTGTGATTTCCAGCGCGGATGGACACACACACACACACACACACACACACACACACACAAACAGTGAAGCTGCGGCAGCAGGGCAGGCTAACTACCCGAGTACATACGTAGGGTCTCAGATGGGATCGTGCTTGGGATAGCTAGCCCCTCCCACTTGCACTGCTGTTTTTAACAAACTACCTCAATCAAAGTTAGTGCACATACGTCTACCCGAACTAGAAATTACACACCCAGCTGCAGTGTAGATGTACCCCAAGAGTCTGGCACACACATGACATGCGGGGTAAACTGAGGCAGGGAGGGGGTTAAAGGTCTGATTTGCAGAGCACCTGCTGCTCCTATCGTCTCCATGGGGGAGTTATCGGTGCTCAGCACCTTGGAAAAGCAAACATTATTCTAATCAGGTCCTTGTAATCACCTATCACTGTGGTATCTGAACACCCTAAGTGATCTGCCCAAGTTCACCCAGCAAGACAGTAGCAGAACCAAAGGAACCCAGAAATCCTTACTCTCGTCCTCCACTCTAGCCGCTATCCAGTATCCCTCCTCAACGCCAGCCTCGTTAATAGCACTGCCTGGACAGCCAAGAACAGGAGCCCTGACCTTTCTAGGTTTCTTCGGTGCTCACTAGCAGAAATGCAGAAAGTCCTTTCAAGTTGGGATACAGTGACAGAAGGCCTCAGGCACCCCAGCACATATGACAGCTACAACAGTTCCTCCTGTGTAAGCTCTTCCTCATCGCTAGGGGCATGTACCCATCCCCACTGGGAACAGACTTAGTCCAGTTTTAAAGAACTTCTTCATTCCTGCAGGGCATCTTCTATCAAGAAACACACAAACACACTCCAAAGTAGCTGGGGCTCTCTCTGTTCATCGGTGAGATGAACAGAGGCAGTAAAACTTCCATCTGCAGCTAAATGTTCAGGAAAGAAACCTCCTCACCCAGTCCAGGGAAGAATTTGGTGTCATTGGCTACTTTCAGATCAGTATTGGTTAGGGAGATTGGCAGTTTCGGCAAAGCCACAGCTGAAACGCGATCCAAATCATTGGTGGCAGAGAGAATCCGCCATTTCAGTATCATCGGCTGCTTGTCTCCAACTTGACAGAAAAAACGAACAAAATAAACAACAGAATTTCACATAAAAAAGTCAGAGAAAGTGCCACAGACATCCCAGTCTTGAATTCTCCCCCACCGCAAAAATGTGCTTGGAATTAAACATTGATTATAAGTTTATTCACTCAGGCTGATGCATTTTTGTAGACTCATTAGTTTTACAAAAAAGTTGTGGGGTTGTTTTTTTTCTAAATCCATCATGATGGAGTGCTTTTCTAGTGGTGATTACCAAACACACAGAAGAATAAGGATGGGATTTCAAGTCATAACTGAGTCAAGAGTTTACACTAGGTTTCGATATTTCTTTGGCTATGCTCCTGTTTTTGAGGAGCATCAGCTGCTGAAACTCACCCACGGGAGAGATCTGCTGGAAGATGTTATTGACTGGCAAGCCTTCTTTCCGGAGAGACCAGCACTCCACGATGCTGCTGTTCTGGTTGGAGGCACAGAGCAGAACCTTCAAAGCAGAAAGGAATTTTCAAACCAGGCACAACTACAAAGCCATGTCTTTTGTGCCTACCTTCTAGACCAAAAGGAAGGGGGAAGATTTGCTATTGTAATTGTCTGCATGAAATTCAGAATAGGAAAATGCACAGTACAGGGTGAAAAAGTGAAAAACAGAAAATGTGTGCATTAGTAGAGCTCGTGGGGAGTCTTAGATTGGAACAGCAGATGGGCTACTGGTTAGTGCAAGAGCAAAGCTATAGGGAGGAGTTTATAGATCCAGTGGGTCCTTCCCTTTCCTAAGCATTTAACTCTTGGAATACTAGTGTAACATAGGAGGAGGGCGCTCACCTGCTCTGACATGTCCCTGGCGAGGAATTTCAAGTGAGTAATTGCTGGATACTTGTCCTTGCGGGCTGGGTCTGTGGTGCACCGCATGAAAAGGGAGGGCAGAATCTCCGTGTCAATTTTGCATTTCTCATTCACTACGCTGACGCAGACCTTGTAAAACTGGACGGGAGAGGTGCTGCTGCCATCCGAGGTGGCTACCACGATGTTTCCCCCACCCGTGAAGGCAATGTCCGCCAGGGCGACACGGCAGCGCAGACGGCACAGGCTCTCCGTGGATGTTAGCACTTGCCCGTTGGGCTTGAGGAGAGAGACTGTCACCAGGCCACTAATGGTCACAGCGATCCAGCCTTCCATGGGCTTCCCACCAAACAGAGTCAGGGAGGGAGAGAACTTGACCCGGGAAAACTTCTCGCCAAAGTTCGATGCTCCGGACTGTGAATGGAGATTAACATACACAGAGAGGTTAGATCCTAGGGTTGAATGACTTTGCCATTACCCGAGTCTCCTTTTAATATCACTTCAACATGGCCTAGAGCAGTGATACTCAGACCTAGGTAGTACAGGAGCAAAATCAGCGATCAACATTACCCAAAAGAGCCACAGTAATGTTAATTCATTGTTTTATTTACTATATCTATCTATCTATCATTATTGTCACAGCAAAATGGCTGAGCAAATAGATTATTTTATCAATTAAATTATTTAACAACATAGTAAAAGCATCCTGATTGGTTAATAATTAAATCACACAGAGTTTTAATACATGTGCTGCAAAGAGCCACAAGGCATTTCAGCTGTAAAATGGGACAAATATTTATCTCATCAGCGTACCGTGAGGGTTGTGTATTATGAGACGTCCTGGGGAACGGAAAGTTTGCCAAAGCCCCTGGATCTTCTCTGGAATCAGGGAGATATTCCAGATCAAGCAGGCTATATGGTATAAATATGGTCCCCATTTCAAAGCACATCTTACAATTCTGAAGGTATTTATCCTCACAACACCCTTTGAGATAGGCCAGTGCTATTCTCCCCGTTGTACAGAAGGCAGAGAGGCTAAATGACTTGCTCAAGGTCATACAGGAAGTCTGCGATGGAGCAGGGATTTGAACCCACATCTCCCTAGTCTTAGACTACTGCCCTAACCACTGAACAATCCTTCCTCTCTGGTTCCTTCCTTGCAAGTTCCCTGTGCAAGTGCTAGAACAAACCTTTTCCACATGCAGGGCTAGCTTCACCCCATTGTGCAACCAGGAAAGAGCCACGATTGGATCTCCCTCCACCATGCTGCCCACAGTGTTCTCCCAGCTGTTGGCCAAGTGATCTGTCATGCTCCAGCACTTGATGTGTCCATCTGCATCTGCTGACAGGAGCCTGGAACCTAATGCAATACAATTAAAAGAAGAATAGAAACGTCAGAATACGTCTCACAGAGATTACCAGGAACCCAGCCACTGGAATCTTCAAAGCAATGCATGGGAAGGGAAGGCCCTCCCCATGCAAGACAAAAGGGTTTGGTAACATTACACTCACACCAACATAAGCCGAAAATTCATAATTCAAGCAGCAATTTAATCTTGAGCACCGGTTCCCACTGTGTACTGCTGATACTGTGAAATCTTACCTGGGTTGGGTTAATTCCTCAATAATTCAGCAGATTCAGGGCTCTCACCTGTTGCTGGATTTTAAAAGTGCCTCCTTCAGCACCTTGCAGCTCTTACAGATTGGTCTCTTGGGGTAGTTAGGTGCCAGGAGTCACCTCTTGAAATCCAATCTATTGCTAATAGCTAACCCAAGAAGGATGGGAAGCACAGTCCTCTATGAAATCCACTATGGAGCTCACAATGCAGATCTGACTGAACTGAACAGTGCAGATATTATAGGATTGGCACTATACAAAGATTTCTGATAGCAGGAATCTAGAAGAGAAAGACCTCCATAAACTCCCACTCTATGCCCCATCACACTGTGAACAATTTTATGAAGCCAAAAAAACACCCAACCAACTATAAGAGCAAAGCTTACCTGACTGATCCCATTCCAAACAGGTGATAATTTCAATGTGCCCAGAGTTAATGGAATAAACATCCCATGGATGCTCAGTATCCAGGATATGGATCATGTGGGTAAGATCTAGACAGGGAGAGATACCAAGTCCTTTCAAAAATTTGCAGTGGAATTTAATTTATTTTTTAAACATTCAATTTTTTAATTGTAGGACATAAGTGAGCTTCAATTATTTTTATAGGACCAAAAACATATGTTGCTTTACAAGACCAAAAAATAAAGTCTCTGCTCTGAAGAAGTGAAGATCTATTTAGAGTGTTTTTCCACAGCAAGATTAGTCTGGAGCAGGGGTTTTTCCGGCTGGGGGTCATGAATAGGTGTTGAGACGGGGAGCAGATAAAAATCACAAAACCACAGGAATGGGACAAACTGTACCTTTTTCCTCCTCATTTCTGAGGTCTGTTGTGAAAGCAATCAGGTTCCTGCAGGACCAAGCACACACCAGTGGGATGGAAGGACAGTGGTTGCTTTTAGGCCTTTTCTCCCATTCACAGACATATGCCAAATCCATTATGCCCTGGAAGACCTCCAAGGCACCACTTGCCTGTTGCAAGCCTATTCATAGATTGCTGTGCCTAGGAAAGAGAAGAATAAACAGGATAAGAATCTATTGTACAGTCACACACGCAAAGGACCCTAAGTACATTGTCAAAGATCCCCTTTTTAAAACAGCAGCCATTTTCACTTTCCAAAGGAAATGCGTTGCTTTGTGCAATCCCCACTGAAAATAAAGATGCACTGACTTACATTATCAGTCAGAGCAGCCAGAGTGGAGAATTCCCATCATAGCTAGTTTTAAACCTTATACCTTTAAAAGAATATTTTTAACTCCTGTGACAGAGCTGGACCCCTCTGCTCCCATTTGCATGAATTCCTTTCCTCACCACTTTTTCTTTTCTCTCATGTCCTCACTCCTATTGAGATCTCCCACCTAAGATCCTCCAACCTTTACAGCTTATTCCTTTGTCCCTAACGGTAAGACAGACATGGTAATCCCGAATACCATTACAGATCCTCAACACCATTAATTAGAGTTTCTCTTAGTAGAGGGTACCCCATACTTGGGAACCTGAGAGCAAAGACAAGCCCATGGAGCTCATAATCTTTACAACCACAGTCACCTGTTTTAAAGGTTAAGTTTTCTGCTAAGGTGGCGAGAATGTGATCATACAACTCCTTCCCAGGTAAAAGAATACCAACTCTCCAATGCAAATGCCATATTACTCATTTTGCTTGTGGGCAACTTATCGCCATAGCCCACTGACATAACAATTCTTCTGTTAAAAGGAAAAGTACAGTGAGTTTAAAAGATAAAACAAGAGCCAACAGGGTGCGCTGGATGGTCTCTTCCTAAATGACTCAAGCTTTCTTGACATGTAGGTCCAGTAAGCACACTAGATGATATAATTAACTCCCTCTGAGTTTCTGTATAACAGTCCCTGTTCTTAACCTGGAAATACTGCCCCATCAGCCGCATATGCCTTCTGTATACAAGTGCTGCCCCCGCGAGTGGAAACATTACCCTCTTGTTACTAGCCTTGGATCAACGCTGGTGAGTCTTAGATGCTGTCAGAAAACAGTATTTTTTTCTGTACGCGATCAGCGACCTTGGCGCTGTGACGGTCACCCAAGTACCAGAGGGGTCCCCCGGAGGTGTCACTGTCAGGGGCTACCCTGGGGCTGCCAGTGTTTCGCCTCCACCCAGGAACCCCTGCTATCAACAGCACCACGCTGGGATCCCTTCACTCCTCACAGTGGGGTAAGCCAGGGTCTTCCACCCAGGCCACCCCCAATGCCACCAAGATACAGGGGTTGGGAGATCCCCTCCCCTACACACACACACACACACACACACACACACACCCCTGGCACAACCAGTCAGTCATGGAGATGGGGAAGTGTCCACCCACCTCCTCCAAGATGGGGGGACCCCCCCCCCACAGGCAGGGACAATAAATACCCCTCCCCCCCACACAGGAAGGGGGGGCAATTACCCCACCCCCACCCTAGAGAGAGACGGTAACTGCCCTCGCCCTCCCCCGCCTGAGAGACTCACCTGCCTCCCCCCCTCCCTCCGCGCCGCCTCCTGTCTGCCGAGAAAGGCCCCCTTCCTGGGCTGCCTCTGAACGGGCCGGAACAAACCTCCGCTCTCAGGGAGCAGGCAAGGGCCAGGGCTCGGCTCCGGAGCCCGAAGGAAGGGAGAAGGCGACTCGCCCCGGTGGCCCGTCTCGGTCAGAGCGGGAGGCGGTCTCGGAGCGGTTAGTGGACAATTCGCTCAGGCATCGCAAAGGGCAGCCCCAGGGCGGGGGCCTTCTTCAGCCGCGGGCGCTGCTCGGGATAATTTGCATACATCCCTACCCATAATGCCACGCGCCTGAGAAGCTGAGACGAGGGCCACATTTAAGTGGACATAAACGAAAACAAAAGTTTATTTTGAAATAAAACAACGATAGGTATTAATCAAATCAAGAATATTAATTAGGTACATATAGTTGACACCACAGTACGATCACCCTCACTGAGAATAAATTATATTTGTAGAGATATAAATACCGACCTGGTCGACGGAAAATTTGTGCTCGCTTCGGCAGCACATATACTAAAATTGGAACGATACAGAGAAGATTAGCATGGCCCCTGCGCAAGGATGACACGCAAATTCGTGAAGCGTTCCATATTTTTCTTGCCTGCCCTGCCCCTCTTGGAAAGAGTGAAAGGAAACTTCTCCTAGGAGCATCTCTGTTAACTCCCTCTGCAGCCGGGTTTTACAAATGACCTCAGTATTTGGGGGTGGGGCCGCCCAAATATCCCCCCCCTCCCCAAAACCTCTGCCTTTGGGAAAGTCCAAGACCCCCACTCCCCAAAAATCTCATTATTCAGAGGTACCAAAAGCAACTCTCGCATATTGAGGTTCCCCCATAACCCAAACTTACCCCACAATCTCACTCTTCATTCCCCCCATACACAGACCCAGATCCACCCCGCTGTTTTTTGTATTTGGTTACATACAAATAACTGACAGGTTTCAGAGTAGCAGGTGCCACAAGTACTCCTTTTTTTTTAATACAAATAACTCTAGTATCTTGACCGGTTTCAGAGTAACAGCTGGGTTAATCTGTATTCGCAGAAAGAACAGGAGGACTTGGGGCACCTTAGAAACTAACAAATTTATTAGAGCATAAGCTTTCGTGAGCTACAGCTCACTTCATCGGATGCATTCAGTATCTTGGTATTTGCATCGATGCAAATAAACCCCAGCAACTTGCTACTTGTGTAGACCCAAATAAACCCCAATATCTCAATATCCAACAAAACTTCACTATCTCAAGTAAATTTGCAGAATTCCCCAGGCTCCCTCTCTTTAGGGAAAGTGACGTGCCATAATCTTATTGGCATGAGTTCCTGCCTGGTTTGGGATTTTGTTACACCCTGTAACTTGGACCAGGTTTGCCTGAAGTTCAATGAACCCAGATCAAGTTTTAAGCCACAGCCAGACCAAGTCTGGAGCCAGCCACGTGTGGGCTTGAGGTCAGCACAAATGAGTGCTGAGGTTCAAGCAAGCTGGGGAGTGAGTTTTGGAGTGAATCAGGGACTCTGAGGTTTGAGCAAACACCCATCCACCATCAGGTGCCAGGGTGGGATTTGTGGTTTCAACATGAAACTTCAGGGACCTGCAGAACACGCTGCCAGCTGCTTCATTCAAACCAGAAAATACCCAAGCACAACTATGTTTGGTGCTGTTACTGGGGAGGAAATCTGTGCCAAACCCCATTCGCATGGGCACTGGCAGTTTCATGTCCTCCTGGCTCCCATGAGCTAGGGAGGCATGGTAGGGGCAGAGAGTTACCGTCCCTAGTGACCCCCCGACTTACCCAGCTCCTTGACCTGTTCCCATTCACTTTCCATGCTGCCCGGTCCCGGGAACAAGAAACAGCCTGAGACCTGGGGACGCATTCAGCTTTTTGACAGCTGGGCATCCTCTTTAATTATTGTAAGCTCTCTTGCGGTAGTACCCGGCAGGCTGTCATGGACCAGGGCCCCAGGGTGCGAGGGGCTGCACAAACAGACGCTCCCCGTCTCCCACTTTGCATGATGCAGTGTGACTAAGCAGGGCCTCTGGGACAGTTCTCTCTCCACTGGGGGGCTTAAAGTCACTCCTCTGGCCTGGCGCTCTGTGGACACACCTGAGGCGCTAGGTTGGTCCCCCAGGGGTGTGCAGCCAGCTGGTTTCATATGTGTGAATGCTGCACTTGGCAAGTGGAACAAAGCATTGTGTCCCTTGTCCCCTCCACCTGATCACCCCTGCTCCTCCACCCTGTCCAGCAAAGGCAGATGGAGGCCAATCTAATGCACTTGCAAACCCTCCCCTCTCCCCAAATGAAAAAGTGCAAGATGAGAAAACCAGAGAGAGAGCAGGTGGTGCTGGGAAGCCCTGTGGGCTCAGTCCTTGGGCCTGAGGGCTGCAGTCAGAACCCGCAGGGGCTTCAGAGCGACGACTGTTCCACACTCAGCCTCGGCTCTGCTGGAATGAACCAGCCAGTTGGGCTGGCCAGAGGCCCCTCAGTCACTATGGTCCCCCTACAGCTCCCTCCTTGCAAGCTTGCTTCGCTCCCTGGCTCCTGCCTTCCATGAAGCCTGGCAGGGGGAACGCTTCTCCGCCATGGGTGGCAATTAGCTAGGGCTGCCTGCAGAGCCAGTAAGTGGCAAGAGCGAGAGCGAGAGCGAGTGCTCCACAGGGCTTCCTCAGACTGGTGCCTTTAATGCCTGTGTGCCTGTGAATAAAGCTGCTCATTAGGGCCCAGCCGCCCTGAGTTTCCATGTTCAATTGCAGTTTGCAAGAGGCTGAGGTAGCACCATCTGTCCAGAAGCAGGAGGGATAAAGCACAAAGCCCAGCCCCGGGACCCTGGTCCCACTTTCAGCTTAGGCTGGGGTGTGGGGGGGGGGGGAAGGGGACCGACCAGGCATCTCCCCTGGCTCCCTAGAATCTGAATGCTCAGTGGCTACAGGATAAATGATAAAGTCAGTCACCAGGGGCGCATGCGAGGGTTTTGGGGAGTGTGCATGTGGCCCCAAGGGGCAGATGTGTGGCGAGATGGAGGGTCAAGTAGGCGATTATCAGTGATCCAAGGGAGCAGGTGCATGAGTGATGGAAGGATGAGAGAGGGGGCTGGAGAACTAAAGAGAGTAGGCAGAGAGAGCCACAAGAGACTGACCCCGTGGAAGGAGGGACTGAAAGAGAGACAGCAGGAGGAGGAAGACATGGCACATCACAATAACACCCCCCCCCCCCAAGAGACGAACGATTGAAAGAAGAGCAGAGGATCTGGACCAAGCTGTTCAGATTTTGGATCCTTACTCACAGGTTGTATCAGGCTTCTGATTCCATACACTTTCTCCTCTTCCCCCCAGTCTCCTGCTGCCAAGAACAGGGGAGTCCGCCAGCCCCGTCTCCATTAATATGGCCACGCAGGGGGTTGGAGGTGACGGGGGGGTTCATGCCCATGCTCTTGGAACAGGCAAATGTGATGCAGAGACGCGCGTTCTACTGCCGGAGCATTTCTCGTCTGGGTGCTGAGTGGCGCTCGTCCTCGGCCAAAGATGCTTTATTTTGCTAGAATACTATTTGCATGAAGACAGAGCTCCTGGATCCAGGGGCTGAGAGCACCGGTTGGAATTAAGGCCGCTGAAGGTAGACGGGCTGCAGGCTTCCCTAGCGTAGATACGACGATGGCCTTTCATCTAAGCTGCAGCCTCCTCCCTGCTTTGTCACTCTTGGGCTCCCCACACACACACAGCTCTGCTAAGGCCCCTCAATCTCAACCTGTACCCATTTGCTATCCCAGCCCAGGCTCCCCACTCCCTGTTCTTTTGATGCATCTCAGGCCTGACCTGCAGCCTCTTGCTGTTCTAGCCCTGAGCTTCCCAAAAGCAGAGGAATAAGTGTGAGGTAAAGAAGAAACCCCATCCATATTCACTGTCCCCTCTGCCCTACACCAGCCCACATTTCCCCCTATGCTCAGGGCCCAATATCAAGGACCCAAACATCTGAGCCCAGCCCACACGGGGGGGGGGAGACTGAGCCCCAAGCCTGCTCTGCCCCTAGAAGCGGAGAGCAACGTGCACCCAGCTCAGAAAGAATCCCCAGAGGCCCGAGAAGGGGACTTTTATTAGTGGCTCTCCCATGAGGGCAGTTGTATCAGTCAGACCCACAGCCACGAAATGAGGCTCATTGCTACTTACCGCACCGAACCAAGTCCCTGCAATCCCTGTGTCACGCTCCAGCTGCGGATCCACAGGAGGATAATAGCCTTCTGCTGCTTCCAGCTAGTGGAGCTACTGGCCCACATGGGCAGGAGGTGTTGCATTCCCCCCACAGTGAGATACAGTCCCACTGGTCCATACAGTCACCTTCCACAGACCCATGCCTGGTGCCAATTGGACAGCTGGATGGAGAGCTGAGCTACTACACAATGTGGCCCTACAAAGTTTGGGGGGGGGGGAAGTGTGGGGGGGGGAGATAAATCCTGGCCCGATAATGAGGAACAACTGCAGTTCATCAGCCCCAGAACAACAGGCCTGTGGGGTGGAGCCCCTGGGGCCAAACCAACCTGATTGCAGCACAAATCCCAGCTGTGGGGAATCAGGCAACACCCCATGCTGCAGCAATGGGAATGAGCCAGGCTTAAGTGCTGATAAAACCCAGCTGGGGACAGGGCCGGAGAGTGAGGAAAAGGTCTCCACGCAGCAAGGCTGGGGAGGGACCCTGATTAAGCAGGGGGAGACAAGGGACCCTCAGAGGAACTTAGAGGATGGGTAGGAAGTGGCCCAGGGAAAACTACAGCACAGGTAGATGAGCAGACCTAGCTCTTCAAGCCAGGGCCCTGGGCCAGAACCCAGAGTAGAGGGTGGGGCTGGTTCTCCGACCAGCCCCAAGAAGGCCACTACATACATGTCTACGCTGCAGTTAAACACCTCTGGCTGGCAGCTGACTCAGGCACACAGGGCTCGGTCTGCAGGGCCGTTTAATTGCAGTGTAGACGCTCGGGGAGCGAACCCATTCACAAGGCAGCATCTTACTCTTAGCCTGCAATTGCAGCTCCCCCGGGGGCATTGGAGAACCCGTTCCCGCCACAGCAGATAAAGCTTCAAGGGGTCCAATCTATAGGTCTTGGGACTAGACATTAGCACAGTCTTTCCCCTCCACCCCCCAGAGAAGGGAAAAATGCAACCCCCGCTGGTCTGGAAATATAGCTGTGTGTGGAAGCTGGAAGTAATGGTCTAGAGGAAGAGAGAGACTGTACTACAGCCAGCCGGACACGACCCTCGTTGGACAGAAAGACAGACATGTGCACGCACACAGATTGTAGGAGGATGCTTACTGGGAGAAACAGGCAGCAATGCAAACTGCTAGATTGATAGCACTCGGACTCATGGGTTCTGCTGGCGGCACAGAAGATCAAGCAGCACCACGGAAGTGCTAACCATCACCTGTGGCCAAGACTCAGCCCTAATGCTGATCCCACTGACATGACTGTAAATCAGCTTCAACAAGAGCTGCCAATGTGCTCTGAGCACGGCCCAGTGCGATCCCAATGTTTCCTTATATTCCCGGCTGTATCCACCTGTTGTCTTATATTTAGTTTGTGAGCAATTTAGGTGCCTAGCACAAGGGGGCGCTGGTCTGGAACTGTGGTGGTTAGGTGCCAGCCCTATACAAACAACGTACGCAAACCTGCCCCTTAGGCCTTGGCCACAGAGAGGTTGCACCCGTTTAACTAAAATCAGTGCCACCTTATGTGGCGCAACTACATCTCTACCAAAATGCATCCAACTCCCTGCACTACCATTCTAGCCAGGGCAGGCGCAAGGTTGTTTTCGACTGGCTCAGAATCCTACACATCCCATTATCTTTGCTACCCCAGCTCCTTCACCTAGGCCTGCTTGGTTTGTCTCATGCACCTGTAAGGTCGTCATCTAAGCTGCAAGGTCACTGGGACGGGGGGCAGCCATTCACCATCCGTACAGCACCTGGCACAACCAGTGTTTAATATGAGCAAGAAATCTATTTACAACTGGCGTAATTCAGACAAAACTCAACAGGCACAAGTTACAGAGATGAATCAAAAAAAAAAAAAAAGAGAGTCTTTTGCGAATACAGACTAACACAGCTGCTACTCTGAAACCTGAGAGATGAATCAGTTTAACACTGGTGTAGAAGTGGGTCCCCAGAAGGCTTCCACTGGCTTAACTATAATATAGTTTCACATCTATATCATTCAACCGGTAGAATTTATGGAACAGACGAGGCCTCTTACTGCTAAGAGAAAGAAAAAGAAAGAAAAAAAAGAAAAAGGAAGCACTTTAAAAATGGCACAGGCTGACTGTGTTTGAGAGTTTAAAAAAATCAGCTATTATGGAGAACAAAGCTCCATAATACATAGTAGATAAGTGTAAATTATATTTTCAATCACTGCCAGTTTCACAACACCCAGGGTGCTCAGTGGATTTAAACTCAGCGGGTGGTTGCAGCTGGCACTGTTTCTCTTCAAATGGAAGATTGGACAGTGCTACATCAGAAACCCTGGAGTTTCTTCCAGTTAGGATGATTCACAAGTTAATTGCCTCACATCTGAGCACGACGGGATATTCCATTAGGCCATGTCTTCACTATGGACCACACAGTGGCACAGCCATACCGCTGTAAGGCTTCCTGTGTAGCCGATATAGGCTGATGGGAGAAAGTCTCCCACCGGCCTAACCAAATCATGCCCCAATGAGGGTCTCCTGCTGATATAGCGCTGTCCACACCATGTGCTTTTTCCACACCCTTCACCGACAAAAGTGCTTGTGTAGATGAACCCTCAGTGTCCTACACCTCTTGCTAACAATACCACCCTCAAGCCCTGGCTTGGACAGAGGGCGATCGCTATGACACGACACACGAGCAGACAGATGACTCCAGAGCACCATGATTTATTGTCCTTGTGCACACACCTTCCCCAGCTGAGTCCGCTCACAAGGAACCTTTTTTTTCCCCTTTCAGCAGACGCCCCGGTTTTGGCCTCTGGTTTACAGCAGACTAAAGCATTACCAATGCCACACAGTCACCAGCCCACGCGTGGATTTGCTCAGGCACAGCAAGTGAAGGCTGCCGTGAGAACAGGTGACGGTCCTTTCCACAGAGGCAAGAGCTGGGGCTGGCAGATACAAGTGATATAATTTAAAAGAAAAAACATCCATATCCACGTTACAATCCGCAGGACGGTCCTGAGCAGGTGCTGGGCTGCACAGAGGCACTGTCCGTGCCAAGATCACTTTGGTTTGCGCCATCTCACCTGACCAGGGCTCTCAGGAGCATGGGCTGGAGAGGCAGTGTGCAGAGCTGGCAGGAGGGGATGCCAGGCTCCAGGGCAGAGCAGAGCAGGGATTCTGGCAGGAGTCTGCCTTTTCAGCCCAGAGCAGCTCCCAGAATGGTGCGTGGGTTTGACACGCACAAAAGCGCACCCACGGGAGGTCAAGGGCTGCGGTCTGCTATGCTGCATTGTCCAGCTAGAGCAGACCCCCACCCACGCCCTGGAGAGCTTGCTGTCCAAAGCAAATCAAGGGTCCTCCACTGTTGCGTGAGAGGTTGTTTTGCTGAAAAAAGTTTTTTTTACCTCCAGCTTGTTTACAAGGGAAGAGATGTCAACGGAGCCCGATTCTCCACCCACTCAGTGTAAAGCCTCACTCACGAGCTACACTGGGGCTCAGCGAGAAGAGGGGAAAGGGGCCTGATCCTGCCCTCCGGGGGGGGCCTAATTCTGGTCACTAACCCATATAAGTCAGGAGTAACTCCAGTGAAACCAAGGGAGCTGCACCATAGCGGAGAGGAGACTCCAGCCCCGAACCTGTGCAGAGAGTACAAGAAGTGCGCCTCAGTCGGGATTCTTTACTACTCACAGCTGCAGAGAATCCCAACACAGGAGCTTTTCCCCGCAGGACTGATCAGTGACACAGGCAGTGCAGGATGGTAGAGAATCAAACTTGGCCCATCCCTTTAAACCAGCTGCTATGTACAGGTGAGAGCAGCTCTTGATATGCACCAAATGAAACACCCCAACACATAGTATACATATTAAAAACCACACACATCCGAACGGGCTCGTTACAGCACTAGAGAGCTGGAAACAGAGCCATTTAAATTGCGCCATGATATAAAACTCCCCCTGCCCCAGATATCCCTGGCAGACCCAGGTGGCCCAAGCTGTGATGTTCAGCTCTGACCACCCAGCCACACTTGCGAGCAGCAGGACTGCCGAGGCCCTGGCTTGGATTCCACAATCACCCACACACATCTGTATAAATGATACTATTATATTTAGAAAAGGCCTCACACTGCAGAGAAAGCCAGACCTTTGTGTTACTGTCTCACTGATAACTGTACCAAAGCTTAAACAATAGCGATATCGCTTCAGAGGGCTGTTTGCTCAATGCCAATCTACAAGGAGGCACTAAACAATGGGCTAGTTACTCCCACTCAGGGCTGGCTCCCTGGACAGCTTCTCCACTGAGCTTCTGTCAGAACTAACAGATCGCTCTCCCTAGTCCAAAACTAAGCAGCCAGCAGGGGAGGGGGGCGCTTAGTCCTGCTTGGGGACACGTCTTTGAGCTTTTCACACAGATATTTCACGCCTTTGCCAAGGCTAGGTAAGTGCTAATGCATGCATTCAGTGGGATCTACGCCCCCTATATGCCACTGGATTGTATCCAGGGCTGACCCTGCAATGTTTTAAAGCGCTCTGTGGCGGGTAGCGAGGCGAAGTAGGGTTAGGCACCAGCCAAAGCAGTGCCCACCCCTGACACTGCAAAGCTGTTGCAGTCTGTGGTAATTGACCCCAGGCTCTTCCCCTGCCTCCCTGGTTTGTGAAATGCAATTTACAAGTTATATGCTCCAGGCAGCTGCCGGACATTCAGGTCCTGATTCGGCAAAGCACTTCAGCCGCTGCTGAAGCTTTAGGCAGCTGTTGAAGTGTTTGCTGAGCTGGGGAATGAGACCAATTCAGATGCTCAACGGCAAGGTCAGAGCAGCTGAAATGCTAAGACTGAAAGGGAACTGTTTTGTCACAAAAATACTGCTCCAAATTCACCCCCGGGGGAAGCCAGAGTCACCCAGGGACAGACTGTGTTTAAATGAGCTGGCGTATAGACACTTGCGCTTCCAGGGAGTGCAGCTACTGCTGGGAGATAGCACCACGCCCAAGGCAGGGCTAGGCAGACTGGTCTCACGCCGTAAGCGTGGTGATATCTGGCAGCTGCAGCAGGTCCTGGAGTCTTCCTGCCAAGCTAAGAGGCCAGTGAGTCAGAGAAATGAGAGCAGGATGTGGCCTGAAGGGGCTGAGATGAAGGGCCCATCTCCACCATTCAAGAGCGATCTTGTTCCACCAGCATGGATAAAATCTCAATTCCATTTTATGAGAACAGGACTTTCACCATCGCCCTGAACCTGGCTGGATTCTGAATCCGGAACATGGCTTGGGGGGCAGAAGAGACACAATAAAGTTCCCATCTACGCTACAAGAGGGAACAGTGCCACAACAACAGCCGATATGCATTTGACAGTGTCGATGGGCCCTCGGAGGGAAGCCTGCAGGGATGATGCCTTCCTTACCTCCCACTAGCCTACAGGCAGCAGGGGAGACCCCTGGAGTCAGCTCCTACCACCCTCACCCACAGGACTCTGCCCATCCAGGGCAAAGGCTCCAAGAGAGGCAGAGTCCTCAGTCCTGACGACGTCTTGAGAAAGGGTTGGACACTTGAGCATGACAAAGGTTGATGTTTTGGGCTGTCCAACAGGTGGTTCCATTCCAGACAGAGTGGGCTGCCTGGGGGGTGCTTGCAGGCCCCTGCCAGGCCTCCCCTGCCTGTGAGGAGCAGAGACGGTGCCCTCCACTGGGTACCGGGAGGGTATGGAGAAGCCTTGGGTGGAACCCAGAGCACCCCAGGGGTGGGGAGGAAGCTGGAAGTCACACCCCCGTGTTGCAAAGCTTATGCCACACAGGGAAGAGACAGTGGCAGCTGCAGGAGATGCCTGCAGAGCTTCAGCGATGGGCAAGGGAAGACTTCCTGTCTTGAAGCAGGGCACACGGGATGGCAATCTAACCCACTCCACACAATCCCACCCGCCAGTTAGGCCATTGCACAAGTGCAGAGAATCGTCGGAGAGGGTAGGGACACACCCCATTTGTACGCTGAGGACTGAGTGGACGGATAGCAGATCTGGGCATCATAGAAACCTTCAGAGCACCGAGTGGGATGTCTTCCAGGCCTATCAGCTCATCTGCTCCAAGTAGGCGGACAGTAGTAACTCTGGGGGCAGGAAGACTCTGTGTTTGTTGCTCACTTTCATTTGGCGTTTCCCTTCAAAGTCAGAACCTGGACAGAGAGAGGAAGGAATCAGTTCTTTTTTCAGAGCCAGATCATGCCTCCATCTCTCACACAGTCAGAGCAAAGACCACAGGATTTGGGCCTGCAGTTGGGGTCATATTCTGGGACCAAACAGAAAGGTAAAGTGCTCTTCTACTCACTCACCCCAGCGATCAGACCAAGTAGGTCTCATTAGTTCTGATCCAGGGGGGATAAGCTATATGAGCACCTAACGCAGAAGGCACCAGAGACATCGACAGTGGTCTGGCCACTGGAGAAAACTGCCAGCCACAGCCACACTCAGGAGAACTCTTGGGTTGAGGTTTGTTTTGTTACTTAAGGTTGACGTTTTCAAAGTTGCCTGAGGGGGCTGGGTAGCCAAGTTGATAAATGCAAGCCCCAAAGAGGAGGTAAGTTTGGGCCAGATCTGGAATGTTTGCGTGCACTGGGTTAAGAACAGGGCAGGAGCACACCTCCTTGCAGACCCCACAATGACCTCTCACAGCACTGCCCAGAGAGAGAGAAGTAGAATCAGCCATGTTTTACAGATGGGGAAACTGAGGCACAGCATGACAATATGATTTGGCCAAGGTCAAAGTCTCCGGCAGGATTCGAGACCAGGCCTGGCCCACATCTGAGTTGCTAAACCACTGTGCCTCCCAGCTGCGAGGTGCTGTATTCCCAGTAGGATTTGTATGTGCTCATTTCCAACACAAAGTTAGCCTCGCCCCGTGAGCACCCTTTGCACACAGACCGCATGCAGCATGCCCTTCCAGCCCATAACACCTTCCAGACAGACACACTCCTGCTGGCTTCTAGTGGCCAGGCCAGCTCGCTGCCTGGAAGGGAGCCGCAGACAAAGGCTGATGCAACAAGAGACTGACTGGGCCAAGTGAACAGCTGGTTGTTTTGAACCCGCTGAGCCAAACCTCCCGATGAACAAGTGGAAGGATGGAAGCATGCTCACTCCCCAGTGAACGGCTCACCCAGAGCAGCAGCCAATAGCGAGCTCAATTCTAGAACCATCAGGACGTCTCCCAAGGGCTCAGCCTTGCAGTGGGATGTCGAATCTCTGGGCCAAACTCAGCCCCAGTATAAGCAGCAGGAACTCCCACTGACTTGCCAACATGCCAGAGTGAATGGAGTTCCCAGCCCAGACATGCCACCCAACACACTCCAACTCCATCTCCCCTAATGCACACCCTGCTAGCTGTAAGCAGTACCGCAGCTTGGGAACAGATTCCTTCCTTTCCCCACCCCCGGGCCTTGCCAGAGGGTGCATGGAATAATGACACACAGCAGGGAGGGAAGCAAAGCCCAGGACAAAGTCGAGTGGGTTGCAAGAAGTTCATTGAGCTGTGTAATTAAGGGCTGCATCCAGGCATTTGGATTCCCAGGATCTGGCCCTAAGGGGACTGGCCATACAGAATGGTGCTTAGCATTTGAGACAGCAACTTGCATTTCCAACTGCTGTACCAACAGTAGCTAGTCAAACCCCACAGCACCCTAGCGGGGCAGGAATTGGGCAGGAATTAGGCACTGAAAGATACCCTGGGCTGCACAACGACTCACTGGCACAGCTGGGATTACAATGCTGGAATTCCCTCCTCCCAGCCCCATGTGGCCTACAAACAATCTCCTGGGGTAACACACCTGACTCCCCAGCTCCCAGAGCCCCGGGGAAGCGCTGGCAGCGTGTGGTGAGAGTTATCTGGGAGCTGCAGTGGAAGGTGGGCAGGGGTGTCGGGAGGGTGGGGAGGAAGAGGGCTTAGCGGGAGAGGCTTGATAGCAATGGAGAGAAGAGAACCAAAACAAGGCTCTTACTGGCAGAGACGAGGTCCATGTACTGGCAGAGGGCATGGAGCAGCAGCCGCTCAAAGCTGGAACAAAAACAAACCAACCAGGCTTTGGTCACAAGCAGTTCTTTAAACTCCACCATCAGAGCTCAGGGATCAGAAGCTTCACAGCACGTTAGGCCCCCGCGGCAAACGAGCTATTGGTCTAGATAACCTGAGATTGGAGCTAATCCGGCCATCTCTCTCTGAAGAGGACAGGTTGGTTGATTCCCTCTCCAGCCAGCAATCTCAGATCAGATCCGACTCTTGAGGTATGTCTACACTGCAGTCAAACACCCGGGGCTGGCCTGTATCAGCTGACTCAGGCTCACGGGGCTATACAATCAGTGGAGACAGCCAGGCTTGGGCTAGAACCCGTGCTCTGGGACCCCTGAGGGGGAAGGGTCCCAAGCTCCAGCCCAAGCCTGGACATCTACACTGCAATTTTATAGCCCAGCAGCCTGACCCCTCCCGAACGCGAGTCAGCTGCCATGCGCCAGCCACGGGCGTTTTATTGCAGTGAGGACATACCCGCATTTGGTGGACGGAAGGCAAAAGATTGGGTTTGAGGGGATGCAGGCAGAGGCCTCCGATCCCCACAAGTCCATTGCAACAGACAACTCCAAAGAACTCCCACCTTTGTGGGGCAGCTCTGTCTGGTTTGTGCCTGCAGTCTGCAAGATCAGCCCCAAAGATTCTGTGTACCTGGCACCTTGACAGATTGACCGTCACACACACCCAGTGAGCTCATTACTAAGCAGGAACCAGCTCAAACAGGAGTCACCATGCAAAACCCTCCCTCCCCCCACTTTCTCTGGGACAGGAGCAAAGGTGTCCTGCCATCCCAGCAGCAAGGAAAAAGGATTACCTATTGTCCATCATTGCTGTGTAGACGGAGTGAGGGGTGACGGAGAAAAAGGCCAGTAACTCCTCCTCCAGACACTCCAGGGTCCCCTGCAAAAATGAGAATCAAGTGGAGGTGACAATATGGCTGCGAAGCTATTTGGAAGCTTGAAACCAGCTGCAGGCAAGGAGCTGCATGCATCCAGAAAGCTGAGCCAGCTGACAGGCCAACCCGCAAACAGAATGCCACAAGATCCCAGACATCTCCCTCCGAAGTGGATGGTTGCCAGGATATTGCGTCTTCCATACCCCTGGGCAGCAAGCTTCTGTGCCTACGTGGTTTGTGTTCCCTACATGAAGTCACCTTCTGCCACCTCACCTGTGCAGGCAGGGAGTTGATGCACACAGCTGGTCACAGGGACCGGGCCCCAGGAACTTCTCTGCTTTTGTAATCAGAGCCAGGTTTGGGAAAAAAATAAATACAATGTAGCATTTCAGATCCGACTCCTCAGCGGGTGGCAGATCAGCGAGTCCCAGCAGATCAGGCCCAGCTCCCCTGTATCAGGGCAGAAGGGCCCAACTGAGCGAATTCAAGTGGGGAGGCAGGGGTGATAATGGCCTGTCAGAGGGGGTGTGATGGGACAAGGGGCCAGCTGCCCAGGAAGATGGCCCTGGAGCTGCTGTTCCAGAAGAGTAACAGAGCTGGCTGGGAGCGCGAAGCTGCATGAAGCAGGATCACCAGAGACCCCTGGGAGGGGAGGCTGTGAAACCCTGGGACAAAGGCTGGGCTGAGGGACTGTTTCACTTGCTTATGTTTGGACAATAAACCCGATCACAAGGATGCTGGGCATGGCGGCAGAGGCTGGAAAGCTGGGGAGAAGCCATGCCATGTCACGGTGCCTTCCTGCAAGCCTTTCCAGACCCACTGAGAGCGACTGACCAAGATGTAGGATAACAGCCTTTAGCTGTTACCAATGGAGAGGGAAAATCATTCCAATCAGGGCATTGGATCAGGACTCCTGGGTTCTGTTCTCAGTTCTGCCACTGATCCATGCAGGATCTTGGATAGGTCTCTTCTCTCTGCAGCCCCAGTCTCTTTAATCTCTGTATTTGCCCAGTGCCCAGCATAATGAGCTCCTGATCTCCAGTGCGGCATCTAGGCTCTGCTGCAATACAAATCATTCAGATGGGTGTTTGATGGGGATGGGACAGGGGAACCTCAGTCTCTGCAGCATGAGACAAGCAAGAATCCAAGAGCAGCAGCTCCCAGTTCCAGAGCTTGTGAAGAGAAACCTCAGTGCTGGCGTGTTTCCCCTAAACAGTCTCTCCCAGAAAATATTTACATTCTCGTAAACAACTGAGCAGCAGCTAAAAGGCTTCCAGGAGGTTATTCTGGCTTCCTGTCTCCCGCCTGCCCCCGAGTGTAATAAGTGAGGAGCTACAGCACAGCTCTTTGGAGCACCGTGACCTAAGAAATTAGCGACAAAGATTGGTGCAATTGGAGAGCAAATTGGAGCAGCCACGCCAGGCACAAGCTGGAGCTGCTTTTAAAAGCAGGTGCTGAACAGAGGCAGCAAAAAAACAGACCAAGAAAATTATAGCACTGAAAATCAAAATCAAAGGAAGCGGAGACCAAGGGCCCTTCAGTAACGAGGGATAATTCTCAGTGTATGCCTACCGACATGCCTGGTCATAACAGATCAAGCGTAATGTCTTCCTCCCGTCAGTGAGAATGTGGTGCATGATGTGAGCGTGCACCCAGCCTGTGATGTCTAGATACCCTTGTGGATCCTTCATGTCATTCCCTTTCCCACCTCCTTCCTACAGACCTTGCTCCCTTCTCTCTTCATATGTTTGATCATTGAACTCTTGTAGAGACAACTTCATCCTCTGGCACGAACCAGGGCTAAGGCATCAGATGCCCTGGAGGGATAAATCCTCCATCTCTGGAATAGGAACAGCACAGGCTGGGGCAAAGCAAGCTTCCCTGCAGCGGCCTGCCAGCGCCCCTCAACCCACCATGGAGAGGCCGCCTCTATGGAGGAGGCTGGCGCTGTCTCAGTGCCCCACTGGTTCCTTGGCTTTCCCCCACCGAAGTTTATTAATAAAGGAAGGGCAGCTGTGATTTGTGAGATGTGGACACACCAGGAGCTAGCTGGAGACCTAGAGACACTCAACCCTCGAGCCCCTGCCCCCAAGGACTGAACAGCCAGTAGATGACAAGAATTCAGTCCTTACTGACCTGGATCACATTGAAACCCCACAACCTAGAGATTACAGGCTCCATTTCCCCCCTACCCCACTCCCAAAATCTCTGAGCCACTCTGTTCTTGAGCCGACTAGACTTCTCTGGTCACGCCCTGCGCACTTGCGATTTCGACACCCGATTACCATGAACTGTACTGGGTGCAAACTTCAGCCCAAGCTTCCTGTGTCAACTGCAGCATCTTCAGCATCAACAATCTGCAGCTTGTGACGTACCCGCGCTGGCCTTAAGCTAACGAGCTCGCTAAAAACAGCAGCAAGGCCAGGGCGGCTTGGGCTGCACAAGCCCACCTCACTCTCTGGGTACTTGCTCACTTGTGCGGCTGGCACCACCGCATCCTCGCTGCTCTTTTTAGCGAGCTGGCCAGATTGAAACTAGTGCACGTACATGAACACGAGCTGCAAATCACACCGCCAGCGGCAGCGTAGAGATACCCTCGTATAGCAAGCTGCAGCCGCATCAGGAAAAGTCAGAACCAGCATTGGCTCCGCCCACTGGTCGGAAGGGGCATGTGGGTCACCGACCCTATAGGAAACTTCTAGTTCTAGATGGGAGCTTCCAGCACCTGGACAGTCACCAGACCAATGACGTGACAGGGTCTCACCATGGGGATCCTGCCTCGTCTCAGTGTGGTGCGAAGCCGGCGGCTGATGCGCTGGAAACATTCTTTCGGCGTGTAAGCAGGATGCTCTGGAGGAAACAAAGAAACAGATTTAAAGAATCGGCATTCCCAGTGTTGTTCAGGGATGAGGCAGCTGCAGCCGCAAGCCAGGGACTTGAATGAACGTTGGAGAAACCAAGCAAAGGCAGAGTGAAGGTCATCGCACTCCTCAAACAAGGTGCACAAGTCACCATGACTCTGCCCCAGTGGGGACGTCAGCCAGGCATCTTCTCTTCTTAGCATGCGAAGGGCACAAGTGGCAGCAACCTTCCCCACCAGGGCACCTCCAGTGGAGGGGCATGCTGAGGGCAGCTTGGCCAAGAGGGATCTGGAACAGGAAGAGGCCCCGCTGTGCCAGTCACCCCAGTGATCCCCTGCAGCTGCAAGCCCCGTACCCCCGGAATCAGGGAGACACAAGTTGCTTCCCCTCTGTCCTGAGCCAGCCTCAGTACCAGCACAGGGATGAACTTACCCCCATAGCTCTGGGTGGCATGACCTGCCCCCTCTCACCTCTATGGGGTCTGGGCAGACACCCCTGATAAACTAAGGCTCAATATTAACTAGGTCCCTGCTGATTCTTTTAGCAGAGAGGTCAGGTTGTCGCGCTTCTCCGGCATGGAGTGACGTAGGAGGAAATGTGAGCAGGGTGCACTGGGGCAGCAAGGTGATGCCTGGGAACATAATGCCCACTTCAAGATTCAAAGTCACCCCTGTCCAGCCTTTCCTTCCCCTCTCGGTACCTTTCCATGTGTCCTCTGCTTTAACAGGGATCTTCCTCTTGCGTTTCTTCTTGGCCTCTTCCTCTAGGTAGAGCAGGACCCGCTCCTGTTCCTCACCAGACCGGTTCATGAAGTCATTCCAGATCTGCGAAGGGAAGTCACACCACAATTTCAGTGTAGACGTGTGCAGTGGACTCCACTTCAGTCACCAGAACTCGTCCACTTCAGGTACATGCAACGCCATGGTCTCCAGGCACCACCTGAAACTTGGATAAATTACTGTGCCTCCAGCCAACCCCCCCAGTCCTTGGAGCTTGTCAGATGGGGCAAATCTGTTCAGTGAAGTCCTCGGGCAGCCTAGAAAATCCACAGCCTGCAAGGAACAGAGATGAACAGACTACTTTACAAGAAGAGCTTTGCCTGCCTAGCCCTGCCCTAGTAACAATGCCCGAGTTCGCACCCAGAGATACTGGATCAGAGTTTGGAGCTCGTAACACCAAGGCTCTGAACTTGCTACTTATTCATTCTGGGAGCATCTCAAGGTGTTAGTTCTGATCCAAGAAGTTCTGCATGGCCCTGGTGTGGCACTGATCCCCCTCCAGGAGGTTTTGCTGTCAGCTCCTGGGACTGAAAGCGCTGGAACTTGTGGCAGGATATTCTCAGAATGGGCTTTGGATTTTGCTCCTCTGGCCCCTGGAATATTCCAGGACTCTCTGCAAGATGCATCTGCCTGGGTCAAGCGGTTCACTGATCACCAGATTGTTTTGGGGGGCAGGAAATGCAGGTTTGCTGTTTTTTTAGACCCAACCTATTAATGGTTTTTTTAAATGATTGTGATGAGTGCTGAAATGATGGTGCCATTTATGAAATCCAACTGATCTCAGAGCTAAAGGCTAATTAGTCTTTCTAACCCATGCCACACTTTGATCATAAAAGGCTACAGGCATACTGGGTTTATTACTGGTTTCAGTCCTGCACTCACAGCACCAGTCCTGCGCCTGGATCTTAGATAAGCTGGGGAGAGATCAGCTTTCTCTGCATTAAAAAACACACACCGAGCAAGGTGATGCTGTATTCTATTGGTCAGATTCCAAAGCCAGAAGGGACAATTGTTATCATCTAGTCTGACCTACTTTATAAAACAGGCCAGAGAACTCCCCCAAAATAACTCCTAGAGCAGAGCTTTTAGAAAAACATATCATCTTAATTTAAAAATTGTCAGTGGTAGAAAATCCACCACAACCCTGGGTAAACTGTTCCAACAATTAATTACTCTCACCGTTAAAAATTTACACCTCATTTCCAGTCTGAATGTATCTAGCTTCAACTTCCAGCCAGTGGATCGTGTTACACTTTTCTCTGCTAGCTTGAAGAACCCATTATTAAATATTTGTTCCCCTGTAGCAGGGTGGTCACCCGCTCCTGCCTTAAAAGGCTTAAAACAGCCCCGGAGAGAGGGCTGTGGCAGGGAAGGAAAAGCGGGGCTGATTGGGAGAAGCAGCCTCAGCTGGGGGCCACATCTCAGTCAGGCCACAGTTGGCCCTTATCAGAGAGCAGTGGGCCAGGAGCACACAGAGTCTCCTCTAGTTGTGGAGGGAGACGGGCCTGGCTGCTGGGGAGTGTACCAGGGTACCTGAGGTGAAGCAGGGCTGGGGAAGGCCAGAGGAGCTGAGAGGCTCCAGACTGGAAAAGCCCCAGGCTGCAGGCCTGGCAGATGGCCTAAAAGAGGGTACTGGGGTTGCAACAGGGCAGCCCAAAGGTAGGCGGAGGCAGCAGGTCCAAACCCCCCTTGCCTATGATGACTGGCTTTTACAGACTGCAGTTGGCCCCAGCGAAAGGGGGCTAGATTGTGACTGGCAGTAGTCCATAGGCTGAGATAAGGTGGGGATAGAGGGTGGGGGGTTCCCTGGGGAGGGGAGACCCAGATCTGTGGGGTATTGCCTCGAGGGGCAGCCCAGGTAAAAGGGCATCAGGGTCTGGGAGGGACACAGGGGCCAGAGATGGCAAGACACCGGCAGAGGGTCCTCCTGAGCTGGTAAAAAGAGCTAATTCCCAGACAGCCAGCAGGAAGTGCCGCAGGGGTGAGTCGTGCCCCGTTACATCCTCATGTAGGTACTTCTAAACTGAGGATCAAGTCACTGTGAACCTTCTCTTTGTTCAGCTAAATGGATCGAGCTCCTGGAGTGTGTCACTATACAGCGTTTTCCTAATCCTTTAATCCATCTCATGGCTCTTCTCTGAACCCTCCCCAGATTGTCAACGCTCTTCTAAAATTAGGGACACCACAGCTGGACACAGCATTCCAGCAGAGGTCGCACCAGTGCCAAATACAGAGGTAAAATAACATCTTTGCTCCCCCCTTTATGCATCCCAGGATGGTATTCGCCCTTTTGGATATAGAGTTGCACGAGGAGCTCACGTTCAGCTGATTATTCACATTCCCCCCACAATCTCTCTCAGAGTCCCTACTTCCCAGGAGAGAGTCCCCTGTCCAGGAAGTATGGCCTGCGTTCTTTGTTCCCAGATGTATACCTTTGCATCTAGCCATATTAAAAATGCATATTGTTTGCTTGTGTCCAGCTTGCTAAGCTATTCAGACTGCTCTGTATCAGTGAGCTGTCCTCTTCATTACTTACCACTCCCCCAATTTGTGTGTCACCTGCAAATGTTCAGAGATGATTTTACAATTTCTTCCAGGTCATTAATCAAAATGTTAAACCACATAGGACCAAGAACAGATCCCTGCAGAATCCTACTAGAAACGTACCAGTTCAATAATGATTCAAAGTTTACAGTTACATTTTAAGATCTATCAGTTAGCCAGCTTTTAATCCACTTCATATGTGCTGTGTTAAATTTGATATCTTTCTAGTTTTCTTTTTTTAATCAAAATGTAGTGCAGTACTAAGTCAAATGCCTTACAGAAGTCTAAGTGTATTACATCAACACTATTACCTTTATTATCCAAACTTGTAATCTCAAAAAAAAAAAAGTTAATTTGAGAGGATCTATCTTCCATAAATCCATGTTGAATGGCATTAGTTATACTACCCTCCTTTAATTCTTTAATAAAGCAAGTCCTGTATTAGTTGCTGCGTTATCTTGCCCTGGATCGATATCCTACTTACAGGCCTATCATTACCTAGGTCATCCCATTTACCCTTTTTAAATATTCTGGTCTTCTGGAACTTGCCCAGTGTTCCAAGATTTATTGGAAAAAAATCAATATTAAGTCCAGAGACTTAATTAAGCCAGCTCTTTTAAAACTCTTGAATGCAAGTTATCTGGACCTTCTGATTTTAAGATACCTAACTTTAGTAGCTGTTATTTAACATCCTCTTGAGATACTGTGGAATGTAGTGGAATGGAAAGAGTGTTATCATATGATAGGACATCTTTCCCTGCCCCCCCCCCAATACAGGACAGAAATATTTATTGAACACTTCTGCCTTTTCTGTATTATTGACAATTCTACCAGTTCCATCTAGTAATGAACCAATATCATTGTTAGAATTCTTTTTATTCCTAATATACTTAAACAACTCCTTCTTATTGTCCTCAAATCTGCTGGCCATATATTTCTCTTTTTGTCCCTTTGCTTCCCTTATCAATTTTTCTACCATTCCTAGCTTCTGATTTATATTTTTTTGCTATCAACCCTTCCATTTGTTATTTTATTTTATTTTTTATAGTTGCCTTCACCTCCCCTTTAAACCATGCTGGGTTTTTAGCCAATATAGCCTTCTTCTTTGATTGTGGCTTTTGGGGCATCTAGTAAAGTTTTTCTAAGCAATTTCCAATTATCACTCACTTTTTTTTTTTTTATTAAATTCTTCCTCAGAGATGACTGGGCTCATAATTGTCTTCCGCATTGTGAAACTGCATCTTTTAAAGCACCAAATATATATACTGATGGTCTGGACTTTATTCCATTTGAGCATTTTAAATGTGATCAAGTCGTGATCACTTGTACTTAAGCTACCATTAATTTTTAATTCTGTGATCAGTTCTTCTTTATCTGTCAAGATGGGGTCTAATGTAGAATTCCCCCCAGCTGGATGCAACACTTTATGAGTTAGGAAATGGTTATCAATAATATTTAGAAATGTCATAGATTGTTTAGTACTGACAGCATGAGATATCCAGCTTGAGTCACTCAAACTGAATCCCCCATGATCACGTAGTTTTCCCCGACACACACGTTATAGGGAGCTGCGTAAGGAGATGGTCATCCTGCTCCCTCGTGTGATTTGGTGATCTGTACCAAAGACCAACTAATACTGCATCTGGTGCTTTATATGTTAGACACTGATCCATAAGCATTCAACATTGTTTTCTTCCACGTTATCAGCAACTCAAAAACAGGTAATGCCATTTTTGAGAGTGCACCCTCCCCATTTTGCCATCTTGGTCCTTCCTAAATAGGTTAGAACCGTTGATTTTAACATTCTACTCCTGGGATTCATCCCACAAGGTTTCAGTCATGCCAACTAGATCAAATGTATGCTCCTGAATAAGCAACTTCAATTCCTCTTGTTTGTTACCCAGGCTCCTAGCATTGGTGTACATGCAATTAAATAATTTCTTCTCTTCATGTCCTTTGGTCCCTTGATTAATTTTTGTCCTCAACATCCTGATTCTGTACTAAATGATGCTTGTATCTCCTCTCCTTTTTACCCTCCCTGTTTGTTAGTAGTTTAATGCCCTCCTGACCACTCAAGCCAGCCTGTGCCTGAGAAAATCAGTTCCTCTTCTACCAAGATAGAGGCCATGCAAACTATACAGCCCCCTCTCCCAATAGAAGGTGGTCCAATGTTAAACAAAACCATACACCACTTACCTAGCCAGCAGTTCACTTCCAGCATCTTCTGCCTTGCCTTTTCCTTTGTTTCTGGGAATTTTGAGAAGATCACTTGGACATTCCTCTTCTTCAGCACGCTTCCAAGTTCCCTGAAGACATCTGCTATTGGTGAGATCTCTCAACACAGTATCGTGAGTGCCTCTATGAACCAGCACCAATGGTTCCTTTTCCACAGAGTTCCAAATCCGATCCAGCCTTAGAGTGACACCTCAGGGCTTGGCTCCAGGAAGGCAGCACAGCGTTCCGGTTTCTGCTCTCTTGCAAAATTCTCCCTTTTGATTCCTCTGAGCATTGAATCCCCAGCAAAGATAGTCTGTCTTCCTCAGACTTTTGGAGAACTTTGTGGACAAGCTTGATTTTTCTGATAGGTTGGTCCAAGCTGCCGTCCACACGTGCGTCCCGTACATCTCTCCATTCCTTGGGGCCGGCTGGATCTTGAGAGATTTTCTTCAGTTTCCACGTTAAGGACCTGACATTGATTGGCAACTTCTCGCAGCATGGAATTCCTCTTGGTCCTCTGCTCTGGTGGTCCAAGCTTGCCCATCCTCATCTATCCCCAGCTGTGTAGAATGCCACTGTGACCTCTTGCCTCTGGTGGTTACATATTGCTAGGTCTCTGACTGCTTGGTGGCCAGCTCCTTTCTTCCTTGAACCTAGAGTACTGATGTTTCCTGAGCCTGGCTGTCTAGGAACTCCTCAGATTCTGATTTTCAGTAGCGTCTCTACTTGCCCCTCCAATCTAAGAATTTTCTCCTCCAGCACAGCCACCAACTTGCCCAGGAAGTCCCTTCTGGCTTCAGGCAGGAAAGAAAACATGACATCTGTAGCAGGTCACCACCACATGTTTCGAACTGGCCATCTAAAAATAGCATGTAGAGCTGCACCTGGGGAGAGGGCCTTTCACATTCCCTCTCTCAACTCCCTCTGAAACTGTCCTGTTAGGTGCCTCCATTCATGGCTCTCAAGTGACTTTATGCCAAGTCTCCCTGCTTAGCTCAGCTCTGCCCTGCCCCTCATCACCACTCAGATTTCAGATAGACCAAACACCACTCACCAAGTCCCGCTACCTCCAACCACAGAGTCCGCAGCTACACCTTCCGACACTCCCCTGGTAGCTGCCTCTGTTCACATGCAATGTTAAAAGCTTAAACATCTAAGATAGGAGAGAGAAGAAAACATTTCCAAACTTCTTGTTACAAAGCAAATTGCTACATCTTGTCCAGCCAACTGCAGGATGAAGGTTTGGCAAGAGATCTGTTTTGATGGAAGTATCAGAGCACTGCAGGTCACACGGGGTTAAACATCAGGCACAAAGCAAGTTGTTTGATGCTGCAAGTGTCAAGAGTGACATGAAGAAGGGCCAGACAAGGCAAGCCTTGATTTAGCAAGCACCTGTTTAGCAGAAAGTGCTTGCTTTGAGAGAGAACTTCCTGAAACTGACAGCTCCTTTGAGCCAGACCCTGAGCAGGAACTAGTTTGGCGCTGGAGTTTTTGCTCCTATACACAGACAAAGCCTCAGTATCTCTGCTCCATCCACAGGCAGCCTCCAAATCAGGACATTAGCCTGCCACATGATTTTTAAAGCTTGGTCCGACTACAGACCAGAAAAAGGCCGACAAGGGAGCAGCCTTCACAGCCGGAAGATGGTTTTCACCGTGGAGGAGAGATGGTCTCTGCAGACCTAGATGGAGCGTTGCATGTTGGGATGCAGTGCCACTAAAACACAGCAAGTTCCACTATGAACTCTGGCAACTTGCTGGGCACACCAAGGCTTTACCTGGTGGGACCATTCACCAGGCAGGGCGTGGATAGCAACGTTCTACCAGCTGTTTTTGTTTCCAGCCGTCAATCGCATATTGGCTGCCTCACACACTTGAGACATTCCCCAGATGCCAGGGCCAGAGACGCTGAAGAATGTTCCTTGGAGGACATGCTCCCTCCCAAGGCACCTGGTATGAATGGGCATCCCGGGTGGTTAAGTCAGTGAAGCATGTGGTGGGCATAACAGCTCATTACGACATCCTACTCCAAGCCCTGGCCACCGAAGTCCTTCCCCAGTTAATTACCCATTTAATCTCCTCACAGAGAAATGATTCGAGCTTCCCCAGGATGAGAGAGACCAACAAAAGCTGCCCTCTATTAAGTGAGCTTCTCAGATGATGTATCTGCTTGTCATACAGCCCCAGGGGACAGGAAGGCAGACAGAAACCATCATTGGCTGGGCGAGTCAATAGCGAGCATTAAAACACTGAGTTTCTTCACAGCTCTCTCAATTTCACTGCCTTAACGGAGGAAGCCATTGCATTCGCTAGCTAACAGTTCTGCTGGGGCGAGCCCCCTCCGTTCAGCTCATTGTGCAGGCTCTTGAGGGTTTCCTGGCACAGGCCGTTCCTGCAGCTGCAACAAGCCCATGGAAGAGGAGCTTGGCAACATGCCACACTGTCTATATCACCCCAGGGAACTTTCCTCCCACCCTTTGACCCCAAAAATAGACCAGGGAATTGGCTTCTTAGCTGTAATGAAGAAAGTTGTTGCAGTCTCAACCCACTCCCTCCTGCCGTCACATCAGCTGGAGGCTGTTTCTGGACAGAAAAGGGACTCCAGTGTGCATGAAGACATGGCCTCCCATCCCAATCTATAAACACTCCAGTGATCACCCCAGGATAGACCCGTCATAGGACAGCCAGGAGCTTGGACTTTAAAGATCATCTCCAAGGCCCCTGCCCAAGGGAAGCCTGAGAAGGCACATCACAGCTCTTCCCCCAGGCAGGGGAGTTTGCAATTGTCTGGCCCAAAGGTCTCCTGGTACGGATTTCCACTGCTTTTGAGGGAGGATATGGAACCTTGCTTCCAGCCACAGGAAGCCCAAGTAAACGGAAGACCCCTGAAAGCCAAGGGAGCGCTGATCTTTCCACACGTGCCAGCTTTGCCTGGAGAAGTCGCAGAGCCCAAGGCAAAGGAGGGTGTACGAGGAATTGTGCTTAATTTGGATGCCAGCACTTGGCTCTCAGACGTGCTTGTTAATTGCATATGAAGCGAAGGCTCCCGCCCCACTCAGGAGCCCATGAGGTGCCCTGGGAAGGGCAGGATGGAGGTGCTTCAGGGAGGTTAAAAGAACCTTGAGGCCCTAGTCTTCATCACTTTCCGACCAGCCAGACCCCCTGGCAGCATGGACTAGTGGGCTGAGCTCAAGGCAGGGAACCAGGAGCTCCTAAGTGTTATTCCTGGCTCCGACACAGACTCACTGCGCAGTCCTGGCCAGGTCACCTCCTTACAGCACCAGGAGGCTGGGTGTTAGCCAATGTTCCTACAGTGCCTTGGCAGGAACAGCAAGGATCTAAGGACCCAGCGTTACTGTTACTGGACACTTTATGCCCAGGTTTCCCAGCGTGAGCCTGAAGTGGGTACGATCACCCCCGACACCTACCTCCATGTAGGTCTCGTTGTTGCAGGCCTCTGTGAAGATGCTTGGGGCAGCAGAGTGAGTGAGTTCCCCATCGTCATTCCCACATTCATCCCGCTCCAGCAGCGTCATCAGGTACCGAGCTAGGAAACAGAGCCCTTTAGAAACAAGGAGCGGGAGCTCCAGGCAGAGCAGCTCTCAGCAAGAGGGTTTCTGATTATTGGGAGTAACTCCAGCTTGAGTCCCAACCTGGGGATCTAATGCTGACAAAGCAAGAGACACACCTGCACCAGGGCTAGGGCTGGGCAGGACAAAGAAGGGGAATGGGGAAGGAAAGCTACCCAGGAGCCATGCCCTGCACTGGAAACATAAGGAGGAATTGTTTCTAGCCCCTTCCCATCCTCCCAAATCAGGGATCAAGTATTCAACATGACAGAGACTCAAAGTCATCAAATCCCAATATGGGATTGTTCCCTACAGTACATTTCCTGGAGCTGTCCCAACCAGGTTTGGAGCCTCCACCATGTCCTCTGGGAGACTGTTCCTCCCTCGAACAGCTCAGACCACTCTGAACTTCTTCTCTCCTGAGATTCAGCCCGAGTCTTCTTCAATTTCATCCCATTACTCCTCACCAGACCTCACATCAGGTAAGATCACTCACTCCACAGCTGGGCAGAACTGGATCAGCTTCATACCACCGCATCATGCAAACCCATCGCTAGCTGACTAGTCAAGATAGCGCCTTGGAAGCCATTAAACAGAGGGGCAAAATCTATAGGAAAATACATCAGGAGGGGCAGAGTCTGAAGACAGAGGGGCGGAGATCAGAAGGAAATATATTAGGGGACATTTTAAATCAGCAGCAGCACATTGGCCAAGGTTTGCACAGGTGACCATGCAATCTGACACACCTTAAATGGACCTTGGTTTCACAGGGTGGATGCTCAGCACTTCTGGAAGTCAGGTCTCTTTAAAAGTTCTCAAGTTGAATATCCAACCCCACCATCCCAAAAGGCACTTGTCACCTTTGAAAGCCTTGGCCTATTTGTCCAGAGGGCTCCATGCAGACACCTCTGCAGTGACTAGCTTCAAGCTATTTCAGTTATGTACCTGGCATACAGCCAGGCGATGACTAAGTGCAGGCAGGGCCGGATTCCACCAGCCTCACTCACCATGAGCCATCCCTCATGCTGCAAGCAGCTTCCAAGGAAAGAAACCGGACTACCCCAGGGGTAAGAGACTGCTTAGTGCTTAGGGGGAAGAGGCTGCAAGAAGCACAAAAGGGCTTGATCCTTACTGTTCTCCAGCCTCTGAAGACTCTTGCGTCCCTTGGCCTTTGGGATGAGGTCAGAGTTGCGGATGGCCTGGTTAATGTAGTACTGCTTCCGTTTGGAGGGGGAGAACCTCTTGGATGGGGAGCTCCCCAGAGGAGGCAGGCAGTCTTCAATCCTCCTACAGAGACACAGAGAGAACACACCGTGAGAAGTGCCACCTGCTAAAGGCTCTGTTCAGATCCTGAGGCCACCACAGGCTGGCGCAGCTGAAAGGTTCTGGGGACCTAGGACAGCAATAGTAAGAAGAGGGGATTGCAGGGCAGCCTTGAGGATTGGATCAGCTGTGTCTGAGGAGCCCACGGCTGGAATAGCAGTGGGCCTGCAGGTCAGGACTGAGGGCCAACACGAGAGCTCTGAATGGGGAACCCAGGGCTGGAGTAGAGGTCAGGACTGAGATGCATCAGCAGAGCTAAACAGAGGAGAAGCCCAGCTGAGGAAAGCCCGGATAACACCTATTCTCATCAGGCTTTGTGCCAGTCAATGACAAGTTTGACGTCACAGTCAAAAGACTCCCAAAACAACCACCTCCGTTCTTCAGGCTTCAAAACCCAACTTGATTAGATTGCTTCAGTGGCCATGTAGTAACAACAAGATTTGATGCTTAATTAACACTGCCAACATGCAAGTAAATAGACAGTCTGGTTCTCGGCAGAATGAAGACAAATTCCATCTGGCGGCCCAGATTCTCAGACACCCATAGACTCTTATTAGAACAGAGCAATGAGCACACTCAGATGCCGGGTTAGAGAATGTGTTCATATGGGGGCTAGACCCGGGCAGGCAAGCCTCCACAACCAGCCAGTGGAACAATCCCCAGAGGGACGTGTTTTGTTCTGCTACACCAGTGCAAATCTAGAGGAATTCAACTGGGATTTCTTATGCAAGCGTGACAGGAGACTTGGGCTTGATGATTTCTCAATGTTCCTTGGTGCGATGCATGAGCGTGGATGAACTGAGACAGCTCCCTCCAGTAAAGGGTCACTACATCAAACCCTGACTTACACTTCTTCTTTTAGCAACATTCCAGAGGGCATCAACCATAGCCGCTGACCCTCTGCTCTTAGGCAAGGATCTCAAAGCACTTTAGAAAAGGTAAGTACTACGGTCTCAATTTGAGAGATTTAAAAAAACCAGCCACAGAGCACTTTAGGCCAGCTCTGGAAGTTTTGCACTGGCATAACTATTTTGGTTGGGGTGTCATTTTTCACCAAAATAGTTATACCTGGACAAAAGCCCTAGTGTTGCTATATCAAGGTGCCTTATACCAGTATATGTTGTTCCTGTCAGGGAAGGGGAATAAGCTATGCTGGTATAAGGCACCTTTATATTGGTATAACTGTGTTCACACCAAGGCTGTGCAGCTTGAACTGTATCACTGTAGTTAAAACGGTAGCCCTTGTCTAAACACACAAGTTGTATGTGATTTATCCAATTTCACAAAGCAGAGCTAGGAACAGAACCCAAGATCCCACATTTTCTCCCCCGATCTAAAATGGGAGTGGAGGTGGTTAGTAACTCTGAAACGTTCATAACTCTGAACAAAACATTATGGTTGTTCTTTCAAAAGGTTACAACCAAACATTGACTTAATACGGCTTTGAAACTTTACCCTGCAGAAGAAAAATGCTGCTTTTAACCATCTTAATTTAAATGAAAAAACACAGTTTCCTTACCTTGCCAAAAAAAAATTAACTTTCCCTTATTTTAGTAGTTTACATTTAACACTGTACTGTATTTGCTCTTTTTGTGCATCTCTGCTGCTGCCTGATTGCGTACTTCCAGTTCCAAATGAGGTGTGTGGTTGACTGGTCAATTTGTAACGCTGGTGTTCGTAACTCTGAGGTTCTATTGGTGGTAACATTACCCTAACCCCTAGAGAAAAGTCACAAGAGAAAGAGTGCACATCTGGAAAGTACAGGAAATCCATTTAGAGATAAAGCTACAAGCTGAATAGTTTGCCTGTAGAGCAACCTGAAATTAGCGTGTAAAAGGCCGAGCAGGGAAACAGAACTACTTGACCTTCAGAGTGAATACAACTGATAAATGAATGAGATACTCACTTGCTACTGCCCTCTGTGAGGCAGAGCAAAATTTTCCATCTACATCTATCTGGGCTGTTTGCCAATACCCAGCTTTATTGCAATTAAGCACCAAAACAGCTAAAGAAAAAGACCCAGTCTTGATGTATTCACACATCACAGGCTGCTTTGCTTTTATTGATCATATAAATCCATTTTCAAGGCCAGGGCTTTTATATTATGCACAGATACACAGACACAGTCTAGCTCTGAGATAGTTATTTTTTGTCAAGGTCCAGATTTCTTGGTCAAGGTCCAGACCCCAGAGAGAACAAAATAATAATCATAACAAGTAAATAAAAAGATTTCAGGGTCAGTTCTAAAGCATCTGGCAGTCCAGATTTGGCCCACAGTCCATCTACTGACTACCCCTGGTCTAGCTGAACCTCCTGGTAAATATTAAACCCAAGCACGAATTTAAGAGGAGTTCACTGAAGATCTAAGCTGACTGTTTTTCTTTAAGAGCACAAAACTTTCCATCTGATTATTTTTTTAAAACCTGCAACTGTTACAATTAACACCTAAGATCAACATAATTTAAGACATTTCCCTATTCGCCCCACCCCCTCAATATCTTTGTGCGTTTGGCAGCACACTGTGAGCAATGACAGGTTTCAGAGTAGCAGCCGTGTTAGTCTGTATTCACAAAAAGAAAAGGAGTACTTGTGGCACCTTAGAGACTAA